>NW_023416316.1:20156182-22556182 GCF_014108235.1 Myotis myotis
CTTGGCGCTTTCTCCGTTGAATTTATCACATTCTCCTACAAGCTGTCTTTCCCCCTGACAATTATTTAATTCCTTTCTCAATAACCAAGTTCCCTGAGTGGAGCCCAAGAATCCATGGGGAAAATAAATCTATTCCTGTCTTTGGGGGAACGTATACTAGGCAAGGCAGAGAATAAATAACCCAGACAGCTGAAGGAGGAGAAAGTAAAAGGGTGAGGTTATGGATCTCGAGGCCGGAAGACTTGTTTCTGATGCCCAGTGCTGGCTAAGTGATCCTGGGTCAGTTTCTTGGCTTCCCTGAACTTTAGCGTCTTTTTCTGTAAAATGGGTCTGACCATAATAATAACACTATCTGCCATGTGCCTATAGCGAGGATTAAATGAGAGAATGCCGACTCGTGGTGTAGTATAAATGCCATCGTCTAAAAGGAAATGGTGCCTTGGCAATAGGATAGTTACTATTTACTGGATACCTTCTATGTGCCCATTGTAGATAGCACTTTATGGTACTGTCCTCACACTATGAGATGGGCATTTTACAGATGAGGAAACTCAGGAAGGTTAGGAAAGTAAACTGTGGAGAAAGTGCTGGAACCTAGGTTTGTCTGACTCTAAGGCCTATGTTTTTTCCCACCACCCCCTCGATTTCTTTCTATCAACTGAATCAGCAATAATACAATGTCTCAGGATTCACTTACTAGCTAGCATGAGATGGGGCTCGGAGGGTGCTTTCTGCTCACAAACTTTCAATACACATTGTCTTACTCAGCAGACCCTGCAACAAGGATATTGTGCAAGCAGTTTATTGGAGAGTGATTCTAGGAAACACCAGAGAGGAGTGGAGACAAGAGATAGTCACTGAAGGGTTTACTGCCAAATAGTGTGATTCCATTAGGAACGCTGTGGAAAACACACTTCAGGTATCCCTGTCCTTTGGAAGAAGAAATTGGAACATTTATACACAAACCACCGTCTGGCATTCATGTTTTGGTATTTCTGCCCTGCTGTACAGTAGAGAAGTCCAACACACACACACACACACACACACACACACACACACACACACACCAAAGGAAAGGGGGGGAAGCCCTCCCAAGCAAGAGTTACAGATGCTAGAAGCCACCCTATCATTGAGTAAGTGAATGAACTAAGACAGAATGAATGAGCAAGCATATGCTGGATATGAGAGGTAGGGATGGCTTACAAGGCTTGGGGGTAGAGGGTTGGATATAGGAAAGACAGGGCATAAGGAAAGGTCAAGAAATTTACACAAGTACTGGTTTGAGGATTTAATAGGGTCTAATCCAGCGGTTCTCAACCTGTGGGTCGCAACCCCTTTGGGGGTCGAACGACCCTTTCACAGGGGTCGCCTAAGACCATCGGAAAACACATATATAATTACATTGTTGTTGTGATTAATCACTATGCTTTAATTATGTTCAATTTGTAACAATGAAACTGGGGGTCACCACAACATGAGGAACTGTATTAAAGGGTCACAGCATTAGGAAGGTTGAGAACCACTGGTCTAATCCTTATCACATGACATCACACATATTAAGAGACCTGAGGCAGTCTAGATTATTGTCCCAACTTTTAGTTTCCCACCCAATAACAAACAGGATTATAAATCTACACCCTTCGCCATATAACTTTGCAGTGCCTCCTGCTTCAGGTGGGGTGTAGCTCCTCACCCTTTGACTCAATGGCCTCACCATCTGACTTGCTTTGGCCAATGATATGCTCACAGATATTACGCCAGCAAAGACCTGAAATGGGGTTTGCATTCCTACAGCTTATGCCAGTTATCCTGCTGGTTACAAAAGAAAGATGAGCTTCCCTAACCAAGCCCAGCCTAGATCAGCTAACTCCAGTTCATCATAGACACGACCCAGCTCAATCACCCAGCTGAGTCCAGCCTAGAATAACTGAGTTGACCCACAAACACATGAGCTATAAAAACACTTATTGTATAACAACTGAGATTTTTGTGGTTATTGAGTGCTCTGAAGCCAAAGAAAACTGCTGCAAAAAAAAATTGTTCTTCTTTCTTCTATGCCAGCACCAAACATTCATTCAACAAAAAAGTAGTTCATCAAACATTTTATGTGGCTACTTTAATTTAATGTTTAACAAATAAATAATCTGAAGTTATTTGTTTACTAATATTTTATAACTGGCTGCTTTAATATTGAATAACTAAATAATCTGAAGTTATTTGTTCACTAATATTTTATAAGTGGTTGCTTTGATTTAATGTTTAATAAATAAATAATCTGGTTATTTGTTTACTAGGCATTTATCAACCCTTCACTGTACCGTGAGACTCACAAAGTCAGGAACTTTGTCTTGTTCACCCCTATATTCCAAGTGCCTAGCACAGTGCTTATCAGAGTGGTTGTTCCATAAATATTTGGTGACTAAATGAATATCAGATACTGTACTATACACTGTGTACATTCAAAATGGTATTCTAGTTACACTCAGGTTACTGAAAGAGACAAATGCATACACACAGCTGTAACTGAGTACTCTTATCAGTATACTAGAGGCCTGATGCATGAAAATTCGTGCAACAGTAGGCCTTCCTTCCTCCGGCTGCCGGCACTGGCTTCCTTCCAGCACCCGGGACCCAGGCTGCTTTCCTCCTCCGGCCACCCATAGGCACCCGGGACCCAGGCTGGTTTCCCTCTGGCCTGGCTTCGTCAGGAAGGACGTCCACAATGACGTCCGGAAGACATCCGGTCTAATTAGCATATTACTCTTCTAGTTTTATAGATTATGGAAGCATAGAAAAAGAAATAATTCTAACTGGGAAAATAATGAAGACTTTACTAAAATAATGCCATTGACATCACTATTCGTTGACTCAGGATGAGCAGAGATTTTCCTGACAGAGGTGAGAAGAGAAGGCATTCCAATCAGAAGAAAGGCACAGAGGTATATAAGAACACCCAGAGTGGCTAAAGCACAGCACGTGTGTATAGGAGAATCATGGATGAGGCCCAACTGTGAAGAGCCATAAATGACATGTTGCAGATTTTACACTTTGTCCTCTAGGAAATGGGGAACTGTGGATGACTTTTTAATCTTAACACTAACACAATCCTCTCTTTCACAAAATTCTTTAGATAGCCATGTGGGAGAACAATTAGATTTACTATGTCTTCTAAAGAAATTTGCCTCCTGTTACTGTCCTTCCCTATGTCTTCCTTGTCCCAGAAGATAAATGAACACCAGGAGCTCTGAGATTCAAATTACATGTGTTCCCTTAAGTCTCCCTTTTTTCCCTTGACCCCTACACCCTGAGTTTTCTACACCTCCAAACACCTAGTATACAGGCTCTGCCTCCAAGTCACATCTGATTTCTAAAAAAAAAAAAAAAAAAAAAAAAACAGGCCTGTGGAAATCAATCATAGACATACCTTTAGTTATCAGCAGGACTGCACACACAGGGATCTTCCAGCACATCTAAGACTGAGACAGTGGGGGAAATATCCATATGCGGAAGGCACAGGAGTAGGAATCTCTCCCATTGGGCATCTGTTTCCTGACCTTTGAATCCCCTATGATTTTAGATTACGGAGACTTAGCACCTGCTAAGGAATGTGAAATTCATAAATCATAAATGCAAGGGCCTGGTTAAAGTCATAGGTGGTGGAGAAGATCTGTATATACACAATCAATTTCATCCATATTCACTTTGCCTTCCCTCATCATTATGGTAAGCTGGGCAATAGTACCACATGTGGTCACTGACTTTCAGCTTAATAATCAAGCTCCATCTTGTGAGATCCACTGCTTCTTATGGGACAGAGTACTATGAGATGAACACAGATCCAAATGGTGGGAATAGTCCTTTTAAATATATTTCATTAGTTCAGATTCCCAGGGAATCAGGCAGTTGTGTAGAAAGTGATCTCACTTCAGTTGATAAAAGACCAATATTCACTAGTGTTTGGACCAGATAATGTTCCTTCAGTTCTAAATGTGAGAACGAATTTATCTATACCAAGAAGACAATAAGGTCAAAGCTACTCTCTGCATCATGCCCATGCAAATATATGTCTAGAGAGTCACTTCCTTGTTTGCAGATGAACAAAAGATAAATCCAATACAGAGCATATGAAATAAAATTGCAGCTAGAGAGAAGGACAGTATCATCCTGATACACAGAGAAGTGATATCCTTGAAAAACATTATATAAACCAAAAGGGATTTTTATATTATAATTAATTTCCAATGGTATTCATGATGGAATGACTTCTAGAAAACAAAAATAATCATAATAATAAAGAAATAAGAGGACTAGAAAGGAGAAGTAAAATTATCGTAAGATGAGGTAAGTATAAGACAATTAGCTAAGATTAAAGCAGGAGCCAAATTAGACAGAAATAACAGAAATGTTGTCTCTATTAGAAACAGAATTGGCACTATGAAAAGACACACATATGGAGGAAAACCTGAGGTCCCTAAGAACTCAGAGAAGAGCAAAAATTTTTAATTAGGTAAATAATAAAAAAAGACCAAAAAATGATGCAATCTAAAAATAATAGCCAAGCCCAGGAATCTTGAGTAAGAAAAAAATAACCAAAGACATAGCTAAAGAAAACTTCCTAGAGCGTTAAAAAATGTTTTGACTATTTTTTAGTATTTGGTACATAAAATTTATGAGACACAAGACTAAACCCAGATATCTGGAATTTTTGTTGACTGTATGAAGGAAAAAGTCCTAAAAAGATTCAGAATAAAAAAGTAGTTATCTTAAAAGAAATACAAGTCAAACTGGCCACAAATTTTCAATCTGGAATACCAAAATATCAAAAGATAATAAATCAATGTTTACAAAGATATGGAGAGAAAATAATGTAATATGGAGGGGAAATAATGTAATATGAGTATTTTCAACCCTGGGAAATCGTCCTTCATTTGAGACTCTAATTGTGTTGTGTAGTATGGGAAGAGCCTCTTAAATGACCACCTTTCCATCCAGCTCTCTACCTTCCGTCTGCCTTCCATGCCCTTTGCATTGATCCTGCTTCCTTGCTAAAAACCTTTCAGAGCTATGAGTTTTAAAGTGTGATGAAATGTTAATGTGGGAAGGACATCAAGTTAACTGGGCCTTCCTGATTCTCTACCAGTTTCCTTGAGTGCCAGCAGTGGTTGTCTGCCTGTCTGTGGTGACATACAGACAGAGAATGGAAATACCCAAGTGGGAGCTCACCCAGTCTCATGTCTAGGTCCTCAGTACAGTTTCCTAATCTGCCAGCAGAGCCATGGCACTATATTGTCCACAAGTTATATTATGGCACTTGTACTATAACAAGGTAATGATGACTTGTCTATGATCAGGCCCCACTAGCATGTCTCCTATTCGAGAAGGCTTAGAAAGAACTGAGCACAGTTCTATGAGAAAAGACGTTTTCACAGTAATCACTCTTGTCATTCAAGAATATATAACATGCCATGTCTTTCCATTTATCCAAATATTCTTTATGTTACATTGCATAATTTGTTAGTTACTTCATGCTTTAAAATTGTTACTACTTTCATTATTGTCATTGCAATTGTAAGTTAGATATTTTTCTATATGATGTTAATATTTTATTTGTTATAAAGAGTAAAATCTAGTAATTTTATATATTTGTCTCATATATAGATATTTTACTGAATGGATTACTTCTAAGAGTTTTACAGTTAATATTCTTGGACTCTCTAAAAATATAAACATAATCAAATAGTGATGTCTTTATGTCTTTCTTTGTAAAAGTCTTTTCTTTCTATTTGCTGTCCTATTGTGTGGCCCAGAACTTCCAGAACAAAGTTATAGAAAAACATTTTGTTCCTAACTAGCAAACAAAAATACAAACTCATGCATACAGACAGAGGGCAAGGGGGCAGTAGGAAGAAGGTGATAAAGGGGGTTTAGGTGACAGGAGGAGACTAGTCTCTGGATGCTGAGCACACAATAGAATATACAGGCCTTGCACTGTAAAGTCGTACACCTGAAATTTATATAATATTATTGACCAATGTTAGCCAAATAAATTTATTTTAAAAATAAATATCTAGTTCCTGATTTCAGTGGCAATGAGCCTAATGTTTCATTATTAAGTATCACAGTGTTTATTTTTAAACAATTCATTTCTGACACATTAAAAAAATGACTCTTAGTTTCTTAAGAATTATATTTTAAAATCTGGAATAGCATACTATTATATGCCTTTCACCACCTACCAAAATTATCATATAGCTCTGTTCTTTTACTTAGAGTTATAATGTATTATAGTAATTAATTTCCTTCTATCCTGGAATTAATTTAAAAAATTACCTCTATATTCTAAGAATAAACCATACTGAGTCATGATGGATGATTCTTTGATGTATTATTGTATTCAGTTTGCTACCATTTCTTTTTTAAGATTTTTACACCAACAGATTAGTGAAAATGGCCCACAGCTTTCTTTTATATTGTACTAGAGGCCTGGTGCACGAATTCGTGCACCAGTGGGGTCCTTCTGTGGGATCAGGCCAAAACCAGCTCTCCGACATCCCCCAAGGGGTCCCAGATTGTGAGAGGGTGCGGGCCAGGCCAAGGGACCCCACCAGTGCACAATCAGGGCCAGGGAGGGATACAGGAGGTTGAGGGACACGGGAAGTTGGCCAGCAAGGAGGGACTGCAGGAGGGTTCCAGGGTGTGTCCAGCCCATCTCATTCAGTCCCGATCGGCCAGACCCCAGCAGCAAGCTAACCTACTGGTCGGAGCATCTGCCCCCTGGTGGTCAGTGCTCGTCATAGCGAGCAGTTGAGAGGCCTTAGCATATCATTAGCGTATCATGCTTTGATTGGTTGAACGGCTGACCGGTCTACCAGACACTTAGCATATTAGGCTTTTATTTATAGGATAAGTACTATGCTGCTATGAAAATTTCACAAGACCTATTTATATTGTGCATTTACTATACTAGAAAATTGAATGTAATATTATAGGAATCTCCATCTCTACATTGTTCACATCTTTGATTTGCACTAAGCACTCAAATTTCCCCAAACATGAGATATTGCTTTGAATTTATTTTCTTAGCAGAAGAGAATAATTCTATTTGTAAAACCATAAAGTAAGATAGTAGATCTTTCATAGGATTAATAACAAAGCAAAAAGACCATGCCCATAAGCCAAGGGAAACTGAGTCTATCTGACCACAGCCAGCGTATTGTCATGGGCACAGACACTGCCATCATTGGACCCCAGGCACCACTCCCACCACTCCAGAATATTCTTTCTAAACTGCCCTGCTTCTTCACCCCACTCATTCTGATTCAAAATCCTGGGATGGCCACCTGCATAAGGCCCAGTTTCTGAGTTAAAAAAAAAATCAACTATGTGACCATTTTATATTATGGCGTGTGGGTCATGCCTTTGTTGAGAACTCACACACATGTATGGAGGGAGTCTGGAAGATGTGCCACCTCCCTTACGCACACACACAAAAAAATCCTACATAAATAATTCCTTTATTTTCTGTGCTATAGAAAATACTTTATGTATCTCTATCTGTCCTTTTAAATTATGAAATAACTCACCACTAAAACCATCTGGTTCTAGCGCATTTTATCAGTAATTCTATAACAACATTACCCAATTCTTTCATGATTACTAGTATGTTTAAAGTGACTGTATTTGGTGTTAAAAGATGAGTGAGACAGGAACTTATAACCAATGCAACTGGGATTGTATTTCTTGTTCTCTATCATCAAACAGAATGCCTGGCACACAATAGAATCTCGGAAAAAGTTTTCTAAGAGAATAGTTTCCAAAATGCAAATTCTTTTTAAGAGGTTCATTTAAAATACTGTTGTGTTTATTTGGGAATTCTCCTGATTTAGTGACTACATTAAGATTCTCTTGAAGAAATCAAACCCAGCAATTAGATAACTAGACTGGGCATTAACGATGATCCATGCATAAAGAAGTAAGACCAGTAAATCTATGGATTAAAGAAGGATTGAAGAAGCCAAGTGTAGCTATCAATGTCCTCCTCAAAAACGGGTAATGTGAATGTAAAAATGAGCCAAAAACAGTGAAAGTTATCTACTGCTATACACAAACTGTTTTAAGAATTGCTAAGCATTGTTCATGAGAACCCCAGAAGGAACATAAAAAACTGTAATAGTCAAAATTGAGCTAAACCATCTATTTTCACAAGCATAGAGAGTTACTGCTAAAGGCAAGTCCATCGGCCATTTGTCAGAGCAAACATGTTGAGATTTGGAATCATCAAAAACTAAACCACCCAATTCAGTCAATCCTTGAGATGAAAATTTTAAATATTCTGGTAATCATAAGAATCCCTTTAGAAGGGAGCATGTGTTTACAGAAGATATCATTATGGCCCTGTTTTCTTAACCCAGGATTCCTCACCCAGGCACCTAAATAAGGATGCAAGGCCAGAATGAGGCAGGAAGTGACCATTTCAGAAACCTCTGGCTAACTGTGGGGCATAGGAGTGTTTTCTTAAGGCTTTCTTTACTGCTGCTTTTTAAACTTTTTTTTTTTTTCCTAACTGGTCCAGAAGGAAAATTACAAGATGGAATGAAAAGGAGATGAAAACTCCTAGCAAAATGATGACATGTCAGTCCTTTTAAAAGATGCTGGGAAGACTCTACAATGGTCCCTGTTGCTCTTTAAGCATCCAAAATGTGCAAATCATTGCATTATTTTTCAGCGTGCCAGAAAGTGTTTGCATTTTTATTTTTGTGGGCAGAGGCAGATGAATTCCTAGAAAAGAAGCTGGCACCATGCCATCTTTCAGAAGCTGATGTGGGTGGGGATCCAGAATCCAGGCAGGAAGGTGACTATAAGTGTATATGCTATTGTTTGCAATAACTTTTTCAACATCCATCATCCTACTACAATCTTATAAGGTAAATAATTAAGATTTTAATTTAACAACTAAGAAAATCCAAAAAGAGTGAGTGACTTCCCAAGTATCAGTTCAGTATAACAAGATTTGACTCAACAGTGACGGCTCAAACGGACTTGGCTAATCCGTTTGATCACCCAGGCAGGTGTCACCTTCCTCTATCACTGCTCTCTTTTGAAGCTTCCCAGCTAAAAGACCACCCTTCAGTATATTTTTACTAAATATGTATTTTTACTAATATATATTTTTACAGCTCCCATATAAAAGTCCAAACCTGCTTTGGGAGTTCCCTGAACTGGGTGGGAACTGTGACTTGCTTCTAACCCACAGAATACCTCAAAGAAGATGGGGTGTCAATCTTGTGATTACATTGCTTTATACAAGACTCCATTTTGCTAGCCACTTACTCTGGTTGTCCTGATGGCCTTGAAGAAGTAAGCTGCTAGGTTGTCAACAGCCTATGGGTCACTTGGCAGGGAACGGCAGGTGACCTCTAGAACCGCCGGGGGCCCTCCAGCCAGTAGCCAGTGAGAAGCCAAGGCCCCCAGCTCTAGAAGCCACAAAGGAATGACTCCTGCCAATCATCTGAATGAGCTTGGAAGTGTCTCCTTCTCCAATCAAGCCTCCAGATGAGAACCCAGCTTAGTGGGGACTTGGACTGCAGCCTCTGAAACTAAGCAGAGGCCTCACTCAGCCATGCCTGGACTTTGACCTTCTGAAACCATGAGACAATCAATGTATGTTGTATGTAAGCCTCTACATTTAGATAACCAATGCAAGCAGAGCTGGACTCAAACCTAGGTTATCCTATCACAAAATTTTATTTCTTCAGTTGTACCAGCAAGAAACAAATTATGTTGCTAAAGCAAACTTATAAAATGCAAACCTAACTGAGGCGCAGGCCCAGCAGCTTCAAAGGAATGCCTGTCCCTGTCCTGAAGCAGCGGCACTCACTGACCATCCCTCCATGAACACAAAAAACACAGGATGAATAGAACCTCATTCATCTGCATCCTCCGTCTACCTAGAGCAGTGGATCTCAACCTTGGCTGCACATTAGAATCACCTGGGAATCTTTTTAAAATCCTGATTTCTGGGCCTCATCCTCCGGAAATTCTGTTTCTTTTGTTACTAATGTTGTGGTCCCACCCATAACAAATAAACAGAATTTCCGGAGGATGAGGCCCAGAAATCAGGATTTTAAAAAGATTCCCAGGGGATTCTAATGTGCAGCCAAGGTTAAGAACCACTGACCTAGAGGCAACCTGGCACCACAGAAGAGGCCAAGAGGTCATATATTTATTTACTTATTTATTTATTTACTTATTTATTTCTTTATTTTACCACTTATATGTTTCTTTGGACTTGTTTGGATAAGTTACATCACCTCCCCCTATCTCCAATGTTCTCATCTTTAAGCCAGGGGACATCATAACGGGGACGTAAATGGGTATAGAGCTATAATACCTACATGACACATATTAATAATTAACCAATGAAGCTGTAACTATTATATCTGTATGATTTGCCCCGTTTTACAGGTGAGGAAACAGGATGGCTGGTCCAGAGCTGTGCAGCTCTCACTCAATCAGTGAAACGGGGAGAGGAGCCCAGGAGGTCGGGTTCCAGTTCCAGAGCTTTGCCTGCTGCACTTCCCCTCTAATTTCTGAAAAATGTTGAAAACACAATTTAGTTTAATTTATGTTAATTTGAAAAATAAATATATTCCATTCAGCTCTTTGAGGAGAAGGGTTGCTGTAGAATGAAATATAATATCTGAGCTGCCTCAAATTCTCTGTGGAATGGGTCAGAGAGAAATGCATTTCCAAAGAAGAGAGGAATCCTAGGGTTAAATAATGACACCTAAAATAACCACCACAATTATGCAGCTCTAATATCAAGATTCTGGACTTTGGCGGAGGTCACGGAATTTTTCCATCCTGGTTATAAAACAGGATTAATTGAATCACTGTGACCAAGTTCCTCTTGCAACTCCGGGGAAGGCTGTTACCACAGGCCTGCCGCACATCTATACCAGAGAATGAAAGCTTTACCCAGAAATCACCAAGGGACCACCAATTCTCGCAGACTGGCAATAGTCAACACATTCTAATTTAGCAACAATAACAACACAAAAGGCTGCTGTTCTGAAATTCGCACAACCGCAGACTTATCCTCCAACATAAAATGTGTCGCTTGAGTTGAGCACCGCACTCCTTGGCCTCTCTAGCCTGTCCAGGGCATATAAGCAGGCGAGAGCTCAGACATCTCTGTGCTGCCTACGGGAGTCAGGCAGAGCATCGGATAGGGATTAGACAGGGATTAGCACAAGACCTCCTTTCAGGTCCCACGCAGCTCTGGGAGCCCAGGATTCAAATGTGCATTTTGCTATTCTAAGACACAAACAATATGAGCTATGGAGGAAACTAGATCGATAACAAAATGTATAGGTTTTATTCAAGTGTCATCACTTTGAATCACCCAGATAGAGAAGAAGTTTGCTACAACATGTATGCACCAGTTTAACGGCGGGCACACAGTACTTCTATTTACCACCTTAGGAAGGAATGGGGGGCCCAGCCAAGTGGCTCAGTTGGCTGAGTCCTATGCACCCAAAGGTTCTTTCTCCTCTCTCCTCTCTCCTCCCTCCTCCCTCCTCCCTCCTCACTCCTCCCTCCTCCCTCCTCTCTCTCTCTCTCTCTTTTTCCTCTCTCTCCTTTCCCTTCCTCTCTCTGAGCATGTCCTCTGGTGAGGATTTTAAAAAAGAAGAAGAAGGAATGGGGGAAAAGGGAAAGGGAAGAGTCACCAAACCAGGGAGAAATAGGGATGCTGTTCAAAACATTTTCAACTTGTAAATTAATCTAGAAATGAAAAGCCAAGCCATTAAATAATAAGCATTAGATGAAACAGCAACAAACATTAAATTGAGAGAAAAAAACACTCATAAATATTAATTAATATAACACCTTAATTAGCAATTAATTGCATTATTACAATATATTCCCAGTAGAGCGATGGGGAGGGAAACGGTCTGATCCCCAGGGGAAGCTTGCACAGAAGCGGAGACAGAGGAAAAGGAAAGGAGGAAAGATATGGAACAATTATGCTGCATCTGTTTCTTACACATCAGTGGGGGGTACTTCTCCCTAAATCAGTTGAACAGTCAGTGATGTGAAAGATGAGGACTCGTTAGGCAGCCTGCAGACAGCACCTGATACGGTTTGTCAAACAGTCGTGCCTCTGAAAATCAACAAGGAGCCAGGAGGTGGTGCTTCTTTTATAAGGAAAAAGGCAAAAACAATCTAGAGCCAAAGACAGGCTATGGGCCTTTACACAGGCTCATCACACTCGGTTCTGCCTAAAAATGACAGTCGCAGAATGCCAGAGTGGGGGACGGAAATTAAGGCAGCAAGAAGGAAGGGAATATTTATTGAGTATTTATTATTACAAATACTTGCCGAGTGCCTACGAGGTGCCCAATACTGTATGTGATCTCTTTTTCCTTCCCAGCAACCCAATAAGATGCTAAGGGTTCCACTTTTAAGGATAATACAACTCAGGCTCACAGAGGATAATTTGCTCAACGTCACACTGTACCAGATCCCAAGGCAGGTATGTCCAACTCCACACCCAAACCTCTGGAACACAGCAAGGCAGTTTTCCAGAAAGGACAAAACATGAAGGCTAATGCCCATTAATGAAAGAGCTTGAGGAAGAGTTTTTAGATCAGTAGAGAAAATAATTGTAGGCCTGTGAATTAAGAGCTGACTATGGATTCAGTTTGTGCTTCTCACACTTCAGGAAGCCTGGAGGATCCACAGAGCCACCAGGAATAACAGCAGAAAAGTCAGCCTTTGAGGGCAGCATCCTTGTGTATCTGCCTTTGTCCACAATAGGAGCCCTGCTGATGCTCTGGCCCAGATATTCTCGGGTAGGTCCTCCCAGTGCTTCCCAAGTGCCCCTGCTTTTACAAGAACACTGCCCATGTCCTTCCCGGCCAGGAGCCTGATTCGCGAACTGTGTTTGCTTACTAGAGGGATTTGGGGCTCTCCTCATTGCTTAACAAAGGCTAAAAGTAAGCATTACGGCTTGAACAAGGTAACTCTCAGAGCTCCTTTTACCCCATGTTATCATTCATCATCCAATCAGGAAAAGGGCGTTTATTCACAAGTATTTAATGACCCCCTACTATGTGCTGAATGTTAGGTTTCATTTCACCCACCCACTTGAACTCAGTCTCAAAGAAATCCAGAGACTCTCTCAGGTCATCTTACCCAGCTCCCACGTGGAGAGGGAGTCAACAAATATTTCAAGTCAACAAATATTTCCTGCACTCAAGATGCCGCGAAGACGCCCAGGAGGCTGGAGCTGATGCAGCTTGTAAATGCAGGCCCCCTGGCACTTGCATAGAGGAAGCCGTATCAGCTCGTGTTCGACAAGCGTTGCCACCAGATGCAGCGGCCTCCCTGGGGTTCCAGGACAACAAAGGGAAGAGCAAAGACTAGTCTGGTTCATGGACTGTTCAGAATTGTTATTGGTTTCATTATCCTCTTTGGCATGATAACAGCTGGTCATGCCAGGCCTCCTGCCAGGTTGCAAGGAGCAGCTGTAACAAAGGTTTACAGAAGTTCAAACCCGCTCCCCACCATACTACCCCATAGTGACAACATTTCTCCCATACCTCACTCAGCATCGTAACAGTCAGGCATGACAAGCAGAAGGTGTGTTTCCAGGAGAAGCAGAAGGAACGCTGAGAGCCCTTAGCTCTCACTGCAGAGAAGTCTGTCCTCAATGTACCATCTAGTGATCTTACTTGCTTTTGAATGGCTTCCTTATAGGACCCCCAGAAAAGTCCCAAACCAAAGCAGGCTCTGATTAAATTAGTAAATGTACACTAATTGCTTAGAACAGTGTCCAGCCCATTATAAAAACTATGTAAGTTGTTGTTATTATTATTATTATTATTATTATTATTATTATTATTATTATTATTTAAACTATTATTCTTTCCCTTCCCATCACCTCATCACTCGTCACAGGCTCTGGCTTGGTTTCTCTACTCTACTCTCTTCTCTGCCCAAAATCTCGACCTATCTGACTAGTTTTAGACACAACAAAGCTCTTGCCAGGTCCCTTTCCCAACAAGATTCAACTTTTCTCTTTATTCCCAGTCCTGGGAATCACACACTCTGATTTCAAGAATCACCCTTGACTAGCCTATTCTGCTTCTCAGCTGCCTGGTTTTTACTTTTGTGGCTAAAACAAACGCCATGCAATGTGCCACCACTGGCACCCAGAGGCCCGTGTGTGAAGGTAACAGGGGCCCATATACAGCCAGAGGAAGAGTATGAGCCGCACCAAAGAGGAAGCTCCAGAGAAGCAGTGTTAAGTCTCTGCTATAAGCATAAACTGATGCAATAAACAGGCAAGTAACCAAGAGGTGGGAAGCCCAGGATACTGGGAGCAGGTCAGGAAGCGAGGTGCAAGATGGCCTAAAGGCAGCAGTTCAGGGCAAAGACTGTGACTGTCTTCTCCATGAGGACAGAGATTTTGCACCTTTTGTTCCCTTAGATGATCCTGCCCCTGGAAGGTCCTCGACATCCACTGAATGAGAAATGGTTCCACCTTCAGGGTGTACAAGTCCTCTTTTACCTGCTGCTGGCTTGTGCCATCGGAAGACTGGGAAGCACGGGCCTCAAAATGCAAAGGATTTGAAGAACTAGACCTGAATCCCTCGGGGATCAACTGTAAATACCCATCCAGCCTGAGCACTGAACTGCTGGCTTGCTGCTGGGTCTCCAAGGGTTGAGGTCCACCCTCTGTTGTTTGAGCCCCTGGACTTCCCTCTATCAAGGAACTTACTACACTGCACTGTTTCACTTCTCCGTCTTCCCTACAGAATGTGACACAGCGCCTGGCCCATGGTAAGAACTCTGATAAAGACTCAAGAATGTTGTTAAGTGACTCTGCTCTGAGGAGGTAAAATGGAAAGAGAGAGAGAGAGAATACAATTTAGTGGTCTGGGCCTTATTATTTGCGGGAAATCAGGGTAATAATGTGGGTTTCTGCTTTTACCCACAGGCATTAGGATAAACTGAGAACCAACAGGAAAACAACCAATAAGGTTTGACTCTATCTCTAGACTGACCAAGATGGCAAGGGGACATAAACGTGAATTTAAAAAATTTTAAAATAATAATGATAGCCAACATGAAGAGTGGAGGTAGGGGTGTAAGTTGATAAAGAGCTGGACCTGAATCAGCAGAACAATGTATCGCCATGAGAGTGACATGACCCTCAATTGTGAACGTCCACATGCACCCAGGACAAGGGAGAACAGCCCTGCCCATCTCTGCAGAGTCAGGCTGCTCCCAACTCCGAACTCCACACTCTTAGAAAAGAATGGAAAACCTACACATGCTCCAGTTGCAAGTACCCGTAAGATAAGCAAACTCAAGCTCATGGCCCAAAAAGACCCGGAGATGGTTCGAAGGGAAGTAAGAGCTGTGATCAATAGCAAAGGGCCCATTAAACTAGACACTGAAGCTCAAGGAGATTAAGCTGCTTGATCAAAATCACACAGTGACTTGGTGGTAGAGCTGGGGTGCAAAGCCCATTATGCCTGAAATGGACAGGCCTCAACGTCTTAGAAAAAGCCCTCTGGGTCTCAAGTCCCCATCAACACAAGGACTAAGCTGCATCACTTCAGCCGGTGACGCTTTGAAGATTTCAGCACTGGACATACATCAAGTGAAGGAAAGGAGATCTGAATACCTTACCAACTTGGGTTGGGGAACGGACATCTACATGTAGTGACAAGCCTGTAGCCATCCCAGCCTGAAATGTGCAATAATAGAGATTGAAGCATAGTCACATTTATCAAAGGCTGGTCAGGACGACGACTAGAACCCCTGCATTCATTCAGCAAATGCATTTTTGAAGTGCTTACTCAAGCCAGCTCCATGCCAAGCGCTGGGTACATAGCGGTTAATAAAATAGCAATCTAGTGGAAGAGACAAGCATTGATCAATAAACCACAAATAAGCTGTATATAATTACTAACTGTGATAAATATAATGAAGGCAAGTAACTGGGTTTTATAAGAGGAAATAACAGGAAGGTGGGGTTTATTAGACAGTGCAAACCCCCCAGTGTTGTTCTCTCCTGGAAAAGCTGTTTGAGAACAAGGTTTGCCCTACGGCCAAAACTGAGGATTTGCGTGCTCAAGCATGCCTCCAGAGAACACTCTGGAGCTTCAATGAAACAGTCCAGCCCTGGCTGGCGTGACTTAGTTGGTTGAGCATTGTCCCATGCATCAAGAGGTCCCCAGTTCAATTCCCAGTCGGGGCGCATGCCCTGGTTGTGGCCTCAATCCCTGGTAGGGGGCATGCAAAATCCAGCCAATCGATGTTTCTCTCTCATTGATGTTTCTCTCTCTCTCTGTCTCTCCCTTCCTCTCTCTCTAAAATCAGTAAATACTTTTTTTTAAAGTCCATCACATCTGAAACAGAGAGAATGGTTAAGTATCTCCATAAAGGAGAGGGACTACTTGAGCATGTGTTGCCACCTGGGAATAAGAACATAGAGAGGAACCCTCTTGCTTGAGCTCAAGAAAGGTAAAAGGAAGCAGGAAGCAGGCAGGAAGGGACTGCACATGAGCAGTAACTATCCTTTAACACATGACACTACCTGGACATGGATTTCACAGAAGCTTTACTCATAATATCCCAGCACTGGAAACAACCAAAATGTTCATCAACTGGTACCTGGATAAATAAATGGTGGTATATTGTGAAAAGTACTGCAATAAAAGGGAATGCACTACTACTGATGTATACGACAATACTGGTGAATCTCACAGGCATTACACAAAGTGAAAGCAAAGGGATACACACAGAAGAATGCATATTGTATGATTCCATTTATATGAACCACCAGCCAGACAAAACGAATCCTAGTGATATAAATCAAATCAGCATTTGCCTTGGGTGGGGAGTGGGGTGGGGAGGCAGGGGGAAGAGATGGGCTGAAAAGAGAGAGACATTAACGAGGACATCTAAGGAACTGGAAATGTGCTCTGTCTTCACTGGGTGGTGGTTACACGGGTCAGGAACCGGAACGCTAGCACGCACAAATTTAACTGTATGCAAATTATACCTCAACACAGTTGATTTTTTAAACATTTCCTCATTCTTACAATTTTGTTCAATGTTCTTTCAGGAACCAAAACGAGTTGCTTAGAGGAAAGGAAGTCAACACAATTACAATGCATAACTGACACTCCACTGACCTGGCCTTTAATTCATGGTAGGCCAGTGCCGATCCTCACCAGCGTCCAGCCGCTGCCCAAGAACTTGAGGGCGGGATATCCCCTTCTTCTCTGAAGGCAGCAGCACCTACGATAGTCCTTTCTTTCAGGAGGCCTGCCAACCTCCTCTTCATGTCACTCCACGTGGTCACTGAGACTAGAAACGCTTCGGGGAAACTGCGTTAAAAGGCCAAGGCCTCCTGTTGTTGAGGGTATTCTTCACTACTTCATCCTGTCCCTGAACCAAGAAACACAAGAGAAATTCTTCTCTGTTCTCAATCCCGGGATTCACTTTGCTAAACTGTTTTTCACTTATGAATATGAACTATGAGTCCTCTGTGCGAATTAGCTGCTTGGAAGTTAAATATGTGCCCCACCTCTGACAAATGTCCAGAAGTTTAAGACATAATTCTGTCCATGAACCTCACCGAGGTTTCAAACTTATTTCCCCGTCATTGTTTTCCTTTTGCGCTAATTTCCTCAACTACCTTATTTATAGATAGACTGTATTTTGTAGAGCAGTTTTAGGTTCACAACTAAACTGAGCAGAAAGTGGAGAATTCCCATATGTTGCTTACCCCACAGGCACAGTCTGCCCCATCATCAACTTCACTCAACAGAGGGGTATGTTCGTTGTAACCTAAGAACCCACATTAACATTAAATATCACCCCAAATCATTTACATTAGGGTCCACTCTTGATACTGTATGTTCTATGGGTTTAGACAAATGTACACTGTCTTATAACTACCATTTTTTAAATCTTTATTGTTGAAAGTATGACGTATGTCCCCTTATTCCCCCCAGTGACCCCATTTAGCCCGCCCCCGCCTTCCTACTCCAGGCCTTCACCACACTATTGTCCATGTCCATGGGCTGTACATGTATATGCACACAAGTTCTTTGGTTGATCTCTTCCCTCCCACCCTCCCACCCGCCGCCTTCCCTCTGAGATTCAACAGTCTGTTCCTGCTTCTATGTCTCTGGATCTATTTTGTTCACTGGTTTATTTTGTTCATTAGTTTCTACATATGAGTGAGAGTATGTGATACACTTTATTTTATTTTAATCTTTATTGTTGAGATTATTATAGATGTCCCTCTTTTTTCCCCCCATAGCTCCCCTCCACTCAGTTCCCATCCCACCCCAGGCATCACACAGAATAGTTCATCGCCCTAAATATCACTTGTGCTCCACCTATTCATCCAGTCAATCCCCCACCCCTGGTATCCACTGGTATTTTTACTGTCTCCATAGTTTTACCTTTTCCAGAATGTAATGCCGTTAAAGTCACACAGTATGTAGCCTCTTCAGATTGGCATCTTCCACTTAGTATATGCATTTAAAGCCTACGCCTTTTCATGGTCTGATAACTCATTCTTTTTTAGCACTAAATACAATTCTGTTGTTTGCATATACCACAGTTTATTTATTCATTGTCCCGTGAATACCTAGGACATCTTGGTTGCTTCCAACTTTTGGCAATCTATATAACATAAGGGTAATATGCTAATTAGGGCTACATCTTCTGGACGACCTTCCGGATTCCTTTGGGACAAAGCCGCAGTGGCTGTGAGGGCCGAGGCTCAGGCAGCCGCTGGTGGCTGTGAAGGGGCGAGGTGCGGCTACGAAGGGCCCAGGCTCAGGCCAGCAGTGGCAGCAGCAGTGATGCAATGGGGGCAGTGCCTTCCCCTGATCCACCAAGTCACCTCCTGCAGAGGGAGGCCAGACTGTGGCTTAGGCTGGGGCTGAGGCAGATGAGGTTAGGGGTGATCAGGCCTGCAGGGGAGCAAGTTAGGGTCAATCGGGCCAGCAGGGGAGCAAGATAGGGGCGATCAGGCAGGCAGGCAGAGGGGTTAGGGGTGATCAGGCAGGCAGGCAGAGGGGTTAGGGGTGGTCAGGCAGGCAGGCAGGCAGGTGAGCGGTTAGGAGTCAGTGGTCCCAGATTGCGAGAGGGATGTCCGACTGCCGGTTTAGGCCCTATGGGATCGGGCCTAAACCGGCAGTTGAACATCCTCCAAGGGGTCCCAGATTGCAGAGAGTGCAGGATGGGCTGAGGGACCCCCACCCCCACCCCTGTGCACAAATTTCGTGCACCAGGCCTCTAGTTATAAATAAAGCTACTGTAAACATCTGTGTGCAAGGTTTTGTCTGGATATAAGGTTTGCCTCCTTTGGGTAAATATCAAGGAGTGCAATTGTTGGATTTTAAGGTAAAAGTATATTTAGTTTTGAAAGAAACCTCCAACTGTCTTCTAATGAGATTACACCATTTTTGCATTCCCACCAACAACGAATGGGGATTCCTGTTGCTCCACGTCTTATCCAGCATTGGATGTGGTCAGTGGTTTAGATTTTAGCCATTCTAATAAGTGTGCAGCGGCATCTCATTGCTGTTGTGATTTGCAATTTCCTAATATCATGTAATGTTGAGCATTTTTCATATACTTATTTTCCACCTGTATATCTTCTTTGGTGTCTGTTCAGATCTTTTGTGCAATGCTTAGTTGGACTGTTTTCTTGAGAGACATAAAAAAATGTCTAAGGAGAAGAAAATGTCTTCATTGGGTGTAGTTACATAGGTCAATAACTTGTCACAGTTTTAAGAGTTTTTGTGTAATTTTGGATAACAGTCCTTTATCAGACACGTCTTTTGGGTGTATTTTCTCCTAGGCTGTGACTTGTCTTCTCATTCTCAATTACTTGCTAGAAATATTTTTGTAATGCATGTTTTTAAAAGTGACCCTTTTGGGGGAAAATTAGCATAGTGATAGTTTTTACATAGATTTCAAATATGAATAGAACAGTAAAGGTTGTACCACAGGTGATTTCCTCTTCCTTTGGTTTTACTTTGTTTTGGCTCATTTTCTGACAGTCAGTTTTAAACAAATCCCTTCCTCTCTCAGAATCTCAGTTTCTCCTAAAGCTCTCACAGGGTACATGCCGATGGCACAGCCAGTGGAGGGTAAAACCCCAACTCATCTCATAGCAACAGAGAGACCTAAACCCCAAGCCATCTAAAAAAAAAAAAAAAAAGGATTTAACATGATGACTTAGTGACTCTCCCTAATCTTCACCCACATCTCTGTGAGGAGATGTGCAAAAAAAATGGATATTATTTGATCTGCTTCTTGGAGAAGTATCTGAGATGGAAATCTCCCCAGGGCTGAACTGCTGACTGACAGAGTGGAAGAGAGTTACAAATGAATGTAGGGGAGATCGGAAAAAAGGGAAGAAAACATGCTGCATAAACCTAAACCTGGACATGGTAAGGGGGGAAAAGCGAATGAATGAGAAGAACAACAGCTAAAACCCGTGGAGTCCTAGCACCCCCAGTGCTCTCATAGCCATTAGCACCACCTCCACTGTGGGGAAGGGTCCTAGGAAGCTCACTTTTTCCCACGATTCCCATTCCTGACCAGCTTTATTAGCTATACTTTGTCTTACGATGAAGAAACAGGTTTAGAGAGCATAAATGATCCACGTCAGACCACACAAGCAGTGACCAAAAAAATAGTGAAGTTTCAAGACTTCCAACTTCATATCTTGGCCTCATCATGCCCCGCCCCCCCCCCCCCAACCACCACCACCACCACCCTGCACCCCTATTTCTGCCTCACTGTAATTGGCTCAATTTTATCCATTTCTTGGGCAAATCTCCCTCTACTGGTCAGTTTTATAAGGCTTTATGGACACATTCCATATGACTCACAGTCAGGAGAGATTATTAATATCACAGATGTTGGAATGAAGAAGGGGAAACAACCCTAACCGATTGGAATGCAGAACAAAAGCCAACATGATGACATTTTACAGGTTTAATACAAAAACCTGACAAAGATCTGACCTAATATACGGTGTACACTGCTTTGTAGCCACATGCTTCAGGCTGTTCCCCTGCGTAGAATGCCATTCCATCCGAGCGCACCTAGCCAGGCTCCGCTATTTATCCTACAATTTCCGGCTGAATTATCTTCCCTTCTTGGAAGCCTCGCCTGGAACATCTAGGCAGAATCATCAAATCTTTCTTTGTGTCACAACTACCCCTAGAACACACGTGTATTGATACACTGACCTCAGAGTACTAAATAATTGTGTGCATGTATGTCTGTCTCCTCTGTGGAAGCCAAATGTAGATTATCCCAAGAATCCTGGGCACAGTATAGTTATTTGCTCACATGTCCACAAGCTCCTACAGGGCAGGGTCTGGGTCTCCTTCATTCCTAGATATCCAGCCAGCACCAGACCAAAGAATAGACTGCTAATGCCAGGCAGGATTCTAGGGAACAAGGCAAAGTTCCTATCCTTGTGGTCTTTATTATGTTCTGGTAGAGAGAATTAGATAATACACATCAAGACCAAAGAAAAGAATAAGAATGTTTCAGCAAGCTGTACGAACTATAAAAAAATAAATAATAAATAAACAGGGCTATTAGGAAGGGACCAGTGAGTGTTTCCTTAGCCAGGTCAGGAAAGGTCTCCAAAAAAGCTACCCTTTGAGCCAAGGCTTGCGTGATGCGTAGGAGCCAGCCATGGAAGGATCTGGGGGAAGACTATTCCAGTCAGAAGGGCAGCGTGTTCAATGAATCGCTGAGACAAGAAGAAGTATAGCGCATTTAAGGAACAGAATCAAACTTTATTAAGTTTGGAATCATACCTCAACCTTCCATGGGGACAGGGTGGAGGAATACAGGCGAGTGCCGTTCAGATTTCTTGAATGCCTTCCAGGTCCCTGGAACTTGACATAGGTGATCCCACAGAATCCTCACAGCCACAGAGTAGATGAGCCCCATTCTACGGGTAAGGAAACTGAGGCCCACAAGGCGGTGTGGCAGGATCCGGATCTGTCTGACCCCTGACCTGGCACGTCCTATCACACCACGCTGTCACCCTCCACCAGCTGCCTCCCAGTGCAGTAGAAGAAGTCAGAGCATGACTCCTCCTACTGCCAGGGGGAAAGCCATAAGCACCACAGGCCAAAAGCTGTTGGTATTTCAGGACTTGAAGAAGTAGAGCCCATCTTTCCTGTGTCTGCCCGTCTGCCGTTGCCGCAGCATACCATGGGCACCCGGAGAAGTCCTCCAAATGCATCTTCTAAGCAAATACATTTCACTGGCTGTGAAAGCTGAGCTGTAGATAATTCCCTAAGCTCTCTCCCCTTAATTATGGTGCATACAGACAGCCAGGGAAACAAAGACTTGGGCCCTCAGTTGATTCACCGCCGCCTCATCTGAAGTCTAGGTATTTATTTTAATTCAGGACTCGGTTCCTTTTAAAGGAAAAATCAAAGAGTCCCTGAAGAGACTCTCCTGCTAAGATTTCAATCTCCATTTCCTCCAAAATAGATGTCAAAGGCAAAAACCCCAGGATCCTTGTGACAGTCCTCTTTGGGTTTCTAATTTGGACAAGGAAACCATAATCTGGTGGTCTAACCCCCTGACGAAGAAAGCAAGAAGGAATGAAAATCAAATCAAGGAATCGATCAAAAAGAAAGAGGTCCGGGCAGAACGACATTCATGGGAATAGTTTCCTGAGGCTCTAAGCTAATAGGAGCAGCTGGTGAAGACCACCAAGGACAAGAGAGTCAGAAAGGGCTTCCAGGGAGAGAAAGCAGAGTGGCTTCTGGGGACAATGGGGCTGAAATTAGCATTCCAATGAGCCCGCACAAAGGGACCCTGGCCAAGCCTGGAAGGAGGCCCCTTTCCTCCTGCCCCTTCTTAAGGTCCATTTGTATCTCTCTGCAGCCTCCCCACAAAATAGGTTGGTTTCCTACACTTACCTTCTTGTGTATTTTTGTTAAAGGCAGTGCGTTTGGGGGCTTCATTTAGCTAAAAATAACATCGCTCCTCTGCTTGGTATTTGGGCAGAATATGGCCCCGACATTTAAACACACACTGTGGTCAGAACTTTGCCGTCTCCTTTTCCCTTCCTTTTAATAAAAGTTTGGATTCCACTGAGCGCTCCTCCACTCTTAAGCTCCAAACATTTCAAACAGCACAAAGGATATGACAAGATGAAAGGAAGTGCCCACAAATAGACAGCTAGACAACTAGTTAGCAGCTGTCTGCTTTTCTTCAAGGTTTTTTTTTTTTTTTTTTTTTTTTTTTTTTTTTCCTGCAAGGGGGAAAAAGTTTGTGTTTTTTTTTTCAGTCTTGAAGGAGGCTGACTACAGACTGTCTCTCTCCTGTTCTCTCTCTCTCTCTCTCTCTCTCTCTCTCTCTCTCTCTCTCTCGCATTGGCCATTTTCCAACCCTGTTGAGTGTTAGAAGGAGAAAAACACTTACCATGCCATGTGTAATCCTGACCTTTAGAACTCATTGTCCTTCTGGGGCAACGTGTGGAGAGCTGCGGTGGATAAGTGGAATTGCTCATTCTCCATCTTTTATAGTCCAGTGTTTGCAATTTAATGAGGTTTTGGTGTTCCATCAAATAAGGGCATTTCTTTAACAAAAAGAACCCGAAGCACAGGTTTTGATTTAAAAACCTGCCCTGGCTTGTTGAAATCTATTTCAGATCCGGATCAACTGAGGTTTAATTTGAACTTATTCCTCTTCTCCCCTGACAGGCCTGGCCAGGACATTAGTCGTTAATTCCTGATTTTAATTGCAGCTGGGGTGCGAGTCTTCTCTCCCCCTTCTTGCCTAAGCAGACCTTAAGCTCCTGAGATGAAGGTCCTGTAGCATGAAGACAGATGTTTGCAGGGCAGCTGAGAACGCCTCCTCAGTGCTAATCCACATCCTCCCTCAGATCTCCATGTAATACTGCGGGAGGGGTAGAGAGGCAACAAGAGCTTCCTTCAGGGCTGCCAGTGTGCACCTGTGCTCACACCCACTCAGAAACACTGCCCCGTTATTCCCACCTGCCTGACGAATTCGAGGACCCTGTGGTGGTGTTTGACTGACCAAACCAGATTCATCCTGCACACCCTCTCACTCTGAGGGGCAATGTCCTCCCCTTGTGCAGGAACAGGGTATCAGCCTACAGTGTTCGCTCCCTCTCTCACCCATCAGCTCATCAAATCCATCTCCACTGATGTCAATTCTCTCTGCTAACCACCTCTCAAATGCATCCCTGGCCTCTGCCCCAGCCTCTGATGGTGGCCAGGTTTCGGCCTTCATCGTCCAACTGACTTACAGCCTCCAAATGAGAACTGAAGTCTCATTTCCCTCTAACTCATCCTCCATACTGCAGCATGAAAAAAAGGTTTAATTACTATTATGACTGCCTGTATCACCACTACCACCACTCCCACCCCCAGTAATTCTTACCTTCCTCAACATGAAGTCCAGACCTACTCCAGGTTTTAAGGCCCCTCACCCTCTCCCCTCCCTGACTGTCTTCATGGTCTCTTCCTGCCACTCACCCCTAAGAGCTCAACGCCGGCTGCATCAACCTACTAATGCTCAGGCTTCCATGACTTTCTTCAAACTGTCCCCTCTGCTTGGATGTCCTTCCTGACTCCAGCCTGGTCAACATCTCGGTTCACACCATGAACACTTTCCCTGGCCCTGGTTTTGGAGATGGTCCCACCTGTTGTCCCACATCACTGCAGGACCCCTCCACTGCCTCGCGTGGCTGTCAGCCACGTACTAAGAGGAAGCCTCGTTCCTTGTTCCTCATTCCTCTGCATTCGAGCCAGATGGGAACAACGTATGTATCTCTCTCTTCCCACAGCCTAGTCCAGGGCTAGGCATCAATAAGTAAAAACTGTTGTGTAGATGAACTAATTAATGAAACACTTATCTAAAAACAGGTCCGATGTTTAAAGGGCCAGGAGGTCCTCTTCAAGAAAGCTCACCTAGGGCAGCTTTTCTGTCTTAGGCTGACTGTCCATAGGATGGACACGGTGTGCAAGGTGCTGTGGGTGGGGACACGTCCTGTCCCTGTGCCTCAGGCACCTCCTGGTTAGTTAGCCCTTCGGTATCCCAGAGAGGCAGCCTGGAGGCAGCAGAACAAGACTGGGCTGGATTCCAAGGCCTGGATCCTCTACCATTTACTCACTTTGCAACATAATGGAAGTCACATAACCTCTCTGAGCCTTCATCTGTTAAGCATGAAAATACCATCCACCCTGCCTGTTTCATAGTCAGGGTAAAGCAGAGCATAAAGTACCTCTGAGACTTTATACTAGTATAGATCTTCAGAAACTAAACTGATGAATCAAAGGCACGTGGTTTTTTGTTGTTTGGGTGTGTGTTTTTTTTGTGGGGGGGGGGTGGTTGTTGTTTGTTTTTTTGAGGGGGCAGGAACCAACTTGGCCTCCTAACAAATAAAACAGAATATTTGCTCTGAAGAATTGGCTTCGAATAACATCAAGGTCTTAACTAAAGTAGTTATTGTAATAAAAATTCTCCCTGAGTGCCCGTCCTTATTTATCAAAGGTGATTAGTATCTTTCACCGACATGAATGAACATTTATAGAACCAGATGATCCTAATTTCAGAATGGCTGAACACTGATGCCCACTGAGTTGGTGGGGCCAGAGGGAGGCTGGATGGTGGTTGAGCATCCATGTTTCTGCCTAACGAGGGAGAGATCTGCTTTTTATTCACCCTCTGATCCTTCTGGCAAAGCACGCCAGATTAACCCCCCTCACACCTCTGCAGTGAGGGCTGAGCACAAGGATGGCTGACCAAAGCCAGGAGCATGAAGATGAGGAAAAGGCAGGGGACAGAATCGTGCCAACAAAGGAACAGCCCAAATCTTAAGGGAGCAGAGAGAATGCAGCAGGCTCAGAGCCAGGCGTGTTGGAGAATACAAATGTCACTCATGCACTCACGCATTCATTTGATTATTAATTTCTTAACAGCCTTAAGTTCCAGGCATACTGCACGGTGAGAACAGAAGTCAACGCCATCAGCAGAGCTGCTGTCCTCCTGAGGTTACCACTGACTACGGGAGGAATAATTACCGAGGCAATTACAATACAGCAGGACAAGAGTCACAAGGAAAGAAGCCCCCAGCAGTGCCCCCATGACGGAGAGAAACGGGACATGGTCAAGGGTTGGGAATGGCAGTTGGGGAAGGTCATGCAGAAGTAACTTTGAAGCTGGGGCCCAAAGGATGAGTAAGAGTTTTCTAGGTAAAAGGGATGGAATGTGTCACTCAGGCAGTTGGAACACCCAGCGTCCTCACATAAGAGGACCAAGAGACAAAGCAAACCCACCGGTGGGTTTTGTCTGGCCCACAGAGTTTTATAGGTTAGTTGTTGTTGCCAATAATGAAGGTTTCACATTAAATTTCAGATTTCTCTTGAAATTCCCTCCTGGTCACAATTGGCTGGAATTGAGTAGTGGTTGCCCCCTTTAAACAGGGCCTGATTTGCCCCAGTTCCCACCACTCCTTCTTGTGCCCTACCAGTGAGGCCTAGTTCAGTTGCCAGGTATCGTCAAGTTTGTGATGTTATCTTTCCAATAGTAGAGTAAAAGAGGGAGAAAAAAAAAAAAAAAAGGCAAAATGTTTCTTACATTCATGTTTCTACCAGAATGGAAAAAGCCGGATAGAGCAAGGAAGCCGTGTCTCACCCGCTCTTTGCCCTTTGCCCTCATTAGCACAGCCAGCTCAGCCCAGGATGCCTTTGCGTGCCGAGTCCCTGGTCTAGACCAACATGTGGGGTAGGAACCATGTCCTTTTCACCTCTGTGGATTCAGCATCACACACAGTGCTTGGCACATAGTGGAGGAGAAATAAATGTTTTTTGAATGATTTAGTAAAAAAAACAAAAAACAAAACAAACAAACAAAAAAAGATATAGAATGGCTACAATCCAAAAAAGAGCACATCTTACAATGGAATATTACTCAGCTGTACATGGCCACATGCCATTTGTGGCCATGGGGATGCACCTTAAGAGCATTATGCTGACTGAAATAAAACAAAGCAGAGAAAAATAAATACCATATGATCCCATTTATATGTGGAATCTGGGGGAAAAAACCATAGAAAGAGATCAGATTTGTGGTTATCAGAAAGGCATGGGGTTGTGGAAGGAAAAATTGGATGAAGGTGGTCAAAAGGTACAAACTTGCAGTTATAAGTAAAATATGTACTAGGGATGTAATACACCACATGACTATAGTTAACATTGGTATGTGTGACAAGTTATCAAGAGAATAAATACTAAGAGTTCTCATCATAAGGGTGAAATTTTTTTCTTTTTCTGTCTTGTGGTTGTATCTTCACAAAATGATGGATGTTAACTGAACTTACTTCGGGAATCATTTCATGATATATCTACAAGTCAAATCATTATGCTGTATACCTTAAACTTATATAGTGCTATATGTCAACTAGAGGCCTGGTGCACAAAATTCATGCATTGTGGGGGGGAGGGGAGGTGTCCCTCAGCCCAGCCTGCACCCTCTCCAATCTGGGACCCCTCGAGGGATGTCCAACTGCCCATTTAGGCCCGATTCCACCAGGATCAGGCCTAAACGGGCAAATATTCCTCTCACAATACAGGACTGCTGGCTCCCAACCACTCGTCTGCCTGCCTGCCTGATTGCCCCTAACCACTCCCCTTCCAGCATGATCGATGCCTAACTGCTCCCCTGTTGGCCCGATTGCTCCTAACTGACCTCCCTTGCCGGCCTGGTCCCCCCTAAGTGCCCTCCCCTGCCGGCCCGGTCGCCCCTAATTGCCCTCCTCTGCAGGCCTGGTTGCCCACAACTGCCCTCCCCTGCTGGCCATCTTGTGTCCACATGGGGGTGGCCATCTTATGTGTTGGAATGATGGTCAATTTGCATTTTACTCTTTTATTAGATAGGATTATATCTCAATAAAACTGGGGGCAAAGAGAAACAGCACATCTTATGGGGCCGGTTAGGATGAATGTAAAGGAGGGAGGAGGAGCCTGTCTTGAGGGTGGAGAGTAGGGCAGCATCTCAGAAGGTCTGGCTTTACCCTATGGGCAATGGGAAGTTTTTGAAGGGTTTTAAGTAAGGGAGTTGGCTGGAATAGATCTATGTTTGGAAAGGACTTTCCACAGCATTGGAAAAGATGGGTTAGAGGGGAACATCAGAGGGTCTGGTCTAAGGAGGCATCTCAGGGGTCAGCAATCAACAATGAAGGCCCGAATGGACAGAGGTGGTGGAATGAAAGGGGAAGAGTTTTTAGGTGACTGAATCCCCAGGTTTGGGTACTGGTTTGAGGGTGGAGAGGAGAGAGAGGGTCAGACCGAGGTCCTGGGGTGAAACCTCCAGTACTGAAAATAACAGGGATTCCGCGAATCTGCTAAATTGTGATGAGCCTACCATCCCTGATCTTTTTTTTCTTTTTCAATCCTTTGCCCATCTGGGGGTTCAGCTACTGTTTCAGTAGTGTTTTCCAGATAAAATATATGAAACATATGGGCATCCTGTTTTTCTACTTGCTAAATCTTGCAAACCTAATTCTAGCCCACTCTTTCTCCCTAGGCTCCCCACGGTTACCCATCCGTGGCCCAGAAGTGGGGATTTGAGGAGGCGTCATCAGACCACAGGGCAGGAGTCTGCGAACGCTGTTCTAGAGTGTCCCTCTTGGCAAATAAATGGACTTGTTTTTCTGTAATACATGCCTGTGGCTCATCAAGTCTTGGCGTAAAGAAACTATCGCCGTACTCCACACCAGAGCAGTTCCTAAAGGGACCAAGGGATTAGCTGCAAGGCAGAGGCAATGAATCAAAACCATAAAGACAAACAGGGACAAGAGGACAGAAAGGGGAAAGAGGTGGCGAGAAGGGGGAGGAAGGAACAGAGAAATCCACCTCTATTCTGGGTCAAGCAGAAGACCCGAGGTCCTCAGGGCGTCTAACAGCTGCACACGTGAGTGATGGAATTATAGACACTCTTTCACCTTCATCGTCACACTTTTCCCTGTGTTCAAAAGTGCCCCATTTGACTCTGCACTACTTATATAATCAGGTTTTTAAAAATTAGAGAACATTCTTTTTAAAAGGAAGAGTAGGCAGGCTATTTGATATTTTTGCTGCAAACACTGTAGGATTTATCTCCAGACCTTTGGTAGCAGTTAGCACCACTGGAGTTCATGAGGCGGATGCATCTGTAGCAAAATCGGTGGAGGTGACAGCGCTGTCGGATGGGTCTGCACAGGCCGTCATAAAGCCGAAGCATTTGCATGTAGGGATGGCACTTACTAACGAAGAAGCTACTGGTGCTAAAATGTCTAAAACCTTAGGAAAACCTATCACCATGCCACATCTTTTTAGCAGAACCATCACAATCTGATGCCACCCAGAGTGTCAAACCAAAAGGAAAAGATAAAATATGTTTTCTTCATTACAATGCCAATTTGTTAAAAAAAAAAAAAAGAAAGAAAGAAAAAAGAAAGAAAACAAACAAAAAAAACACACACATTAATTCCAATGGGTGTAAACTATTCTCTCTAGGGAGGAGGGGGGAAGAGGTAATCATGACAAATTATCCTTTTTCCAAGTTATCATCATCCTGCTCCGTCTCTGTCAAATTGTTCCTCAAACACAGCGATCTGCCAGCCCTGCTCCCCTCCGCCTCGAGTGCTATTTATACCTTTTGGATCAAACCAGCACTTTGCATATCTCAGCCATTTCGGGGCTGCATTGAGGAAACGCACTGCTTTCCGTCTTTCCCATCAGAGCTGCTCGTGGACACGTCCCTGAATATCCTTAAGACAATGTGTTCTACAATCACTTCCATCTACATCTGTCGATAGTTATGGTCGAGGGGGATCGGCTAAGTTTCACCCAGGAAGCAATCGTTCATTTTTCAAGCCAACGTGCTGCTTCCACATGACCTGTCAGCAGTAACACAACCTTGATCTACAACTTTGCAAAGAAGTGGATGTGAGAGTCATTCCCACTCCCGCACCCCACCTCCCACCCCCGGGAAATTAATAGCTATTTCTCCTAAGTAACGACTGTAGCCATTTTCTTTCTCTCACAGCTGTGTGTTAGGTCTCCCATTATTGTATTTGGAGTGGGAACACATGGAAAAGAAACACAATATCCAAGGTGATGGAAGACTAAAGAGGGAGTAAAAGAATGGAAGAAATGGATAGGGTGTTGCAAAGAAGGGAAAGAGGGGACAAATGGAGAGGATAAAGTTAAAGAGATGATGAGGTTCTATCTTGGAACATCGGCTTAGCAGGACACTGCAGCTGTTTCTTTCCAACTATTTTTCTGGGTGGAAAGTAAGTTAGAGAGCCTGCAGAATTTTAAGCTTCTCCGTGATGGTTTACAAGCTTCTACCGCAGTCTCATTTCTCCCACTGAGTAACACTCCTCCCCCACCCCCACCCCCTTTCTTTTAGTCAGCATGCTAGGAGCTTCTATCTAACGTATTTAAAATTACTAGATGTGGTTCTATTCTAAACAAATTATTGACACTACAAAACCAGGAGGCTTAAAACGAAAATGATATATTTGTAAAACTGCAAGTGAGTATGGGGTGAGGGGCAGAAAAGAGGAGAAATGTTTAAGAACTCTAAGTCTTAAAAAAAAACAAAAAAGAACTCTAAAGTCTACTTTTTCCAACCCACGAGGAGTCCACATATTTGGAAAATTCAAGGGAACTTTTGATATTTACTGGAAACTTGCTGGAGTCTACACAGTAAATTAGACTATGTTTCACCCATCTCCTCCCTCCCTCCCCCCCATGTTTAGGAAAATGTATAGGCAGGAGCTTCGTGCTGGCCAGCAGTTCCCTTAACTCTCAAACAAGGAATGCAGTGAGTAGCCAGCTTGGACCTCCATGACCTCAAAGGAAAAAGTAGCTTAATTCCTACCCGATGTGGGAGAACAGAAAGGGTACAGAATGTGGGATCAGGGGACCTGGACTGAGTGTTGCCTACTGGGATATAAATTAGGTCCCATTTTTCTCACCCTTAAAATCAGAATACTGACTCATAATCCACGAGCATTTACTGACATACCAGTGAAAAAATTACCAGGTGAACTGAAAAGCTCACAGTGGGTTGGTTTTCACCGCTATCCTGGCTCACAGGGAGGGTCAGCCCCTCCAACCTCCTCCATCATTTGACTGTGGCATTTGCTTCCAAAAAGCTAGCCTCGGAAACATGTTTACACTCCGTGTATGTACAAGCTCTTGAAAAGGGCAAAGAAAAAGTGGAAGAGATGACCCTTTCCTCCATGACTAAAATATGTCTCTAGATCAAAATGCTCATATCTGAAACAAAATTTGAAGTATTTTCTGCTTTTTTTTTCTTCTTACAGTGGGAACATGGGAAGCAAGACAGCAGCAAATTAACTTGCTCTGGTGATAATAGCAGCAAACTCATACACAGCCTTCTCTACCTTAGGAAGAAGCCCTATGAAGTATGTACTATTAGTTTGGCCTTGTGCACATGAGGAAAATGAGGCAGAAGGCCTGAGTGACATACGCCCAAAGGTCTCGGCGCTAGTACATGACAGAATGGCTGGATTCTGATTCGTCGAGCATGTGTTCTAGAATCTGTGACAATACAGGCTTGGTAATGCGGGTGACAGACATGCCTCTCAGTGGTTCCACTTTGCCTTCAGGATCGAGTTCAAGCCCTTCAGCAGGAGCCTCAGGTCCTTTGGAGGACCCCCCAGCTTCATATCCTGCCAAATCCTCTCTCTCTCTCTCTCTCTCTCTCTCTCTCTCTCTCTCTCTCACACACACACACACACACACACACACACACACACGTCTGCGGTTCCTGTGGGTGCTGTGCCTTGCTCTGCACCTTTTCCTAATTTACATATATACTTCCCGACTCTACTCCCTTTGTCTGAGCTACATCATCCTCACCTTCTGACTGGTCAGGACAGGTGTGAGCTCTTTAACATCAGTTGACCTCAGTGTGCTTTAACTAGCATAGCTCTTACTTTCTGTGGTCAGTTCCTCTAACCCAGCTGTGGGCAAACTACGGCCCGCGGGCCGGATCCGGCCCATTTCAAATGAATAAAACTAAAAAAAATAAAAGACCGTACCCTTTTATGTAATGATGTTTACTTTGAATTTATATTAGTTCACACAAACACTCCATCCATGCTTTTGTTCCGGCCCTCCGGTCCAGTTTAAGAACCCATTGTGGCCCTCGAGTCAAAAAGTTTGCCCACCCCTGCTCTAACCCCTACAAGAATTGCTCCAAACCTCACCACTCACCGCTCAAGTCCCCTCTGTCTTCCCTGCATCTTCTCCCTCAGATGACCTCACAGAAAATTATCTCATCAGCAAAACAAGTGACCCAGCCTGGACTGCTTCATCCTCTGTCCTCCACACCAACAATCGTCCTCCACCCACATTACCCTGACCTTCTCCCTCCAACATCCAAGAAGGAGATGTACCCCCTCCTGCTCCAGACATATTCTTCCTTTTGTTCTTTGTCCTATCCTCTCCCAACAATTGTACTTCAACCTCTGATGGTTCAAATCCTTCCTCTACGGGACCCTTTCCCCACTGCTGAGAAACATGAACAAGTCCCTCTGACCTCTAAGGCTCTCTCCCATTCCTATGTTTCTATCTAGTAGCTACTGCTCTCTCCTTCCCCCTTTATCAAAGCCAAGTATCTAGAAAGGGTTGTTTACTTTCAAAGTACCTAGACTCTACCTTTTACTTCTCAGTTCAAGGCCCTAAATGCTCTCACCAAGAATACCTGTGAGCTCTGCACTGTGCAATCCGATGAACACTTTTTAATCTTCATCTCTATGACCCCAGACCTTTGGTTCCCAACACCACCAGCTCAATTGTCTAGAAAATGCTTCTTCATCCTTAAAATATGGTTTGAGTCACCTCCTCTGTGACTCTTTCCAGGCCTCTCTGGCCAAGGGTGACTCCTCCCTATTGGGGTCCATGTTGTACTTCACACATTCTTTAATTACAACTCTGCTCACATTGTTTTGTAGTTAACTCTTTACATTTCTCTCTCCTCCCCTGCTCTACACTGTGTTCAGTACCTGGTAGATAGGCCTTCAACGCATGTGTTTTATTTTTATTTTTTTAATTTAATTGGATTCATTCTAATCTGCTACTAAGGAGTAAGTTGAAGCAAAGTTTATTTGTTTGTTTAAGAAAATCTTGTGGACTAATTCAAACCAGAAGCAAATCTTTTTTACCTATAGATATTAAAGAAGAAAAATAAGGCATAAAAATATTCTCCAAATTGAAGCTGAGCCTCACATATGTTGACTCAGTTCATAGTAGTAACACCTTCGGGCATGTCACATGCACTGTAGGTACACACGAATGTTGATTGAAGGACAAGAGGAGCCTGCCTGGGAAGGTAAGATGGTGCCACTGAAATGATCCTAGACCAGGAAGAAAGACATTTAGGTTCTGTCTTCTACTCTGCTATTTTCTCACCTGACCAAGTCCTTTCCTCAAGTCACCCCCCCTGAACAATGCTGAGGTTGAATTAAATGATCTTTAAGGGCACTTCCTGCACTGCAGGGCTAAAATCTATTTTTTCTGAGGCTTAAAAAGATTTTATATATGGAGGATAGATAGATGAAGGTCATAGTTTTCAAGAGGCTAAGGAACTGTGAAAATAACTTGTAGCAAAGATACTGAAGTTTCAAAGAAAGCCAGACGCAGAAAGGATTCCAGGAAAACCTGTGATTCAGGTTTAAATGACTACAGTAGGTCCTCGGGTTACATGGGAGACCCGTTCCTACGGTGCGACATAAGGCGATTTCCGCCGTAAGTTGGAACCCACCTACATCCCTCACATGGAGCACATACACAGCAGTAATAAAGTGAAAGAGTAAAAAAAAAAATTTTAAAGGAAGATAATAATTCCTGACCTTTACTTGTGGTAAATAAATAATAAAAAACATAAAGCACATATGTACATACGTCAAAATGATGGAACGTTTTTTTATATAAATAAATGGGAGATGGCGACGTAACCACGAAACAACCTACGTGGAGTCCGACGTAACCTGAGGACTGTCTGTAATGAAGAGGCGAGAGCAATAGGGAAATGAGCAGATTTCCAGGCTGAATCTAAGGAAGGGTAGTTGTACGGAACCACAGTTAAAGTCAAGCCTGGGGGGAAAGTGGGATGGGGGACAACAGACCAACTGAGGAGGACAAGGACTATATGGAACCCTCTCCACGCCATGGAACCTCCAGGAAATGGGCCCAGTCATATTCCCTGGCGAGAGTTGCAAAGACTTACTACCCAAGAACATCCAGTTTTCAGGTAAGGGGAAGAAGTTTTTACTTATATTGCAACAAATATTCATGGCGTTCCTACTGTATGCAGATACTGTGCTAGGCGGTGTGAATAAGACAAATGAGATTCCAGTCATTTGATATATTTTCTGTGATAGAACAAACAATAGTCAAATGATGCCGAAGTGTGCCTTGAGTAAGACGAGGGCACAGCTTCAGGAGAAAGGCGGCCAACACTCACTCCTCTAGTGACAAGCTTCTATATGTTGGAGGAATAAAGGGGTTTGACTTTGTGCCTACGGTTGATAAGACTAAAAGGGGCATGAGCTGGCTGCAAAGTTCCAGGGAAATTGGCTTCTTGCTAGTCATTTTACAAACTCACCTCCATACTGTGACAGCAAGCTGAACATCCTTTTACAGGTGAACTTTCAGCCCAGGGCTTTTCTCCTATTTGAGCAGGCTGGATCCATGTACCCCACTTGCCTTGTTCCACCCAGAGACTTCTTTCTCTACTAAAAAGTCCTCAGTATCCAGCACTTTGTTCTCTTTCCAGACCCACTGAACTAGAGCTTCAGATTTGCATCATTCTTAGCACCAGATATGGAAAACTTGCATATTATAAGCTTTGTGCTTGCGGCAGATAGCACCAGTGGTTGGCTGGGTCCTGGGTCACGCTGGATTTTGAATTGAGTACCAAAAGGCTCAAGAAGGATAAATTGGACCCATCAAAGTTTCAGACCCAAATTAGCTCCGAAGAAAAATAGGGTGGTTTATTAGTCAGCTTTTGCTGCAATAACAAAAGTCCCCCCAAATCTTAGTAGTTTACAACATTTAGTTCTTGCCCTTACTACATGAGGTGCTGGGGTCCAACCCCAGCAGGTCCAGGGGTTCCCAAAGGTGTAGACGGAGTCGGCGAAGAAGGAATGACACGGAGACAGCGTTCAGTTGATCAGCAGCCTAGCCAGGATCTCTAGCCAGGATCTCCAGCCAAGTTCTGGTCTGGATCTCCAGCCAAGTTCTGTTCAGGATCTCCAGCGAAGTTCTGGTTAGGCTCTCCAGCCAGGTTCTGTGTCCATGTTCTCTTGCTAGGTTCTCCAGCCAGGTTCTGTAGCCATGTTCCCTCGCTAGGTTCTCCAGTCAGGTTCTGTCCAGGTTCTCCAGCCAGGTTCAGTCACCAGGTTCTAGTCAGGTTCTCTTGCCATGTTCTATCCAGGTTCTGTAGCCAGGTTCTGTCTCTAGGTTCTTCAGCCAGGTTCTCTCGCTAGGTTCTGTCTCTAGGTTCTATGGCCAGTTTCTGTCCAGGATCTTTTGCCATGTTCTCTCCAGCGAAGTTCTTCTGTCTCTAGGTTCTGTGTAGGTTCTGTGTCTAGGTTCTGTGTCCTGTTGTCTTGTTACATCTGTATTTATACCAGTTGATTCAATCCTATCAATCTCTATTCCAAAGGTTAGGGCGTTTCTTATCTCCATTCCAGGGAGTAAAAATTATGTAGCTTAAGCATGATTGTTCATAGTTAAAGTGATTAATTACCCGCCTGGCACTTAGTTAAGGGGTTTTATTCCCTCCCTAACTTCAGGGGAAAATCCCTACCTGGGGAAACAACCTTTCTCAGAGAGGTGACCTTGGTCAAAACACATAGTGCCAAGAAGGTGAGCAAACATATTAAGAACAGTATGCCATATATGCCAGGTCCCTTGAAACAGGAAGGATGGACCGGCTCCCGGTAATGAGGGCTGAGTGGGGGTTCTGTTGGGCTTTCCTGGGCCCCAGTGTATTCTGCTGGGTTCCACAGGTTTTCTCCTTCTGGGACCCAGGCACAAGGAGAAATCATATTTGGGGCATCCTATTCTTAGGGCAGAGAGCAGACACTCAAGGTAGAGGACTGAGCCTTCCAAGTTATGTACAAGTTCTGTTTAGATATGGTTTATATCAGATCTGTTCACAAACCATTCTCTAAAGTCACATGGCCAAGTTCAAAGTCAATGAGGCACAAAAGTACATTTTCATCAACATGAACAGACAATCGCTTCTCGGCCTTTTGGCTAAGATCAAGTGTGTAGGAACATGAACAGACAGGGGAACAGGGGCAGGCAATGGAAAACAAACAGGTATCAATAAATATCGCAAATTAGCGCAGGTGGTATAATAAGAAGAAGCTGAAATTTGGAGTCAGAACACTGCACCTCAGGTTACTGCTCCAATCATATATTTACTGCATGTGCTTGGGCAATACTTTACCTCTGAATATCAGTCTCTTCGCCTGTAAAATGGGGATGATGGTGGTCATCTAAATTACATCACATGGCTATGTGGTCTTTGAAGGTCAGTATACTTGTTGTAAGTGAAAATGCATGTCAGCTACCAAGCACTTTTAACAATTTTTATCTTTTGTAATAAATTATTAATAACTAGGAGCCCAGCGCGCAATTTGAAATCGCGTGGCGCCGCCCACCCTCCAATCCGGCCCTGCCTCCCTCTCCAGCCCTTGAAGCAGCTGCAGCCACTGCTGATCAGGCCCTCTCCCAGCGCAAGCGGGTGAAGGCCCCTGCCGCCCCACCCCCGATGCTGTGCGCGCAACCTCCTGTCCAGTTGACCCGTTACAGCGTCCCGGTTAATTAGCATATTTCTCTAAAAAAAAAAAAAATATATATATATATATATATATATATATATATATATATAGTTAGTTAGTTAGTTAGTAGCCAGCTACAGTGCAGGAACTATAATAGAAGTATATCCAGAACTGAAACATATAAACAAATAATCTCAGTCAAAAGTAGGTTCTCTTCTATCCTATATAATAAAAGAGTAATATGCTAAGTGTCCAACTGAGTGGTCGACTCTTTGGTCGACCACTCGACCAGTCGCTATGATGTGCACTGACTACAGGAGGCAGATGCTCCGACTGGTAGGTCAGCTTGCTGCTGGGGTCCAGCCAATGGGGACTGGGCGAGAGGGCCGGATACACCCTAGAGCCCTCCTGTGGTCCCTCCCCAGCTGGCTGGCCAACCTCCTGTGGCCCCTTCCCGGCTGGGCGGCCCCCATCGGCCCCAATCAGGACTGGGCAAGATGGCCCCAATCGGCCCCGATCGCAAGCCAGATCAAGGGACCCCACCCATGCATGAATTTGTGCACTGGGCCTCTAGTTCATCTATAAAAGACACCATATCTGAAATCTGTAAGACCTTTTTAGACTCACCATAACCACTGTCAGAAGGAGAGGTCTACAAAGGTTACAATGAGATTTGAAATATATCCAACTTTCCATTTTATTGATGAAGACACTGAGTCTCACAAAAATTAATTTGCCTTAATGCTCCACAGCCCAATAAGACAAGATGCTTAAGTTAAACTTAGGTAAACCAAGTTTCTTACTTTTCCATAAAACGAGTAAGAAAATTTCTAAAGTATATATTTAATACAGAGACAAACTGATCCATGTGATAAATAAAACTGAAACTCCCCATGCTACAGAGCCCATGAAAATGATTAGTGTGTGTGTATAAAATTTTCATTGTTTCAGAATGAAAAACCTGACAAAAAGACCAAAGAAATGTAGCCCCAATCACACGGCAGTATCTGAAAACTCACCAAGTCCAACTTCACCATCAGGTGGTTTGCTCCCAGGCAGGTAGCAAACAAGGTTTCATTTTCCAAGGTGACCGTGGGCAAGTGGGCACAGGGACAAGAGGGGACACACACACACTCAGAAGAGATCCCTCGAAACCCCAGCCCTCAGTGTAAAAACATACAGGCAAAGTACTCACAAATCAAAGGAAGTAGCACTTGCCTGGAGATATTTCCTGAGATTTGCAGCCTGCCTTTTATTTCACCAATACACCATTTGTAAAATTATAGCATTCATGAGATTCCTAACTCTATGCGAGTCCAAAACCTCATGTAAAGGTAGGAACTTGTCAGTAGCCGCCTTTCACAGATGGGGTCCAGGGCTATGAGGTGGCAGACTGGAGGCTACAGCTCCGAGGAAGATTCAAAGGAAGCTTCTCCCTGACTTTCCCCTGATCGGCAAGTGGATATGAGGGGATTCCCACTGGGCAGAGTGCATCCACTCTGTCACTTTAATCAAGAACCTCACTTTTTTTCTTTCCTGAACCAGAGCAATAACATCCTAACTTTGTTAAGTGCAAATCTGACCATGACACCCCTTAGTGAAAAAATAAAAAGTAAAAAAACAAAATCACCTCCCAACAAATCACAGCAGAATAAAGACAAAATCCCTCAATGCTAAATCTAAAGTTCCTCATCCGTTTGGCTCCATTCTGTGTCCCCCTCTCAACCCTGCAATTCAGCCACGCCAGGTTAACTTCAGGAGATATTCTGTGGGTACCATTTTCTCTCATGCCCCCATAACTTCATTCAAGCTGACATTTTGCTTGAAAGGCCCTTTCCCTTCTGTCCACTATACAAACTCTTAAAATGCTTAAAAGCTTCACCTCCAAATGTCACATGGTCTAGACATCACCACTCTACCCCCATCCCCAGGAAAAGCATTGTCCTTCTCTGTCACCCCAACCTAACCTGTGATGGCAGGGAGTGTGTCTTATACACCTGTCCATCCCCAGTTTGGGGGGCAGGGTGGTGGTGGCACATGGAATAGATGTTTAATGCAGGTTTGCTGAAAAGAGCTTATGGAACATTTATGAAGCTTCATAAGTACATTGTATTGGGAAAAGTACATATAATGTATTGGGTTCTCTTTCAACTATGTTAAACATCAAGGGAACATTTTGCTAGAGAGGTAAAGTGATCTCACTTATTTGCTTCTAAACATTGGCCCATGGGCCACATCCAGTCTCTGATACAGTTTTTATAGAACATAATAAAAATAAGAATAAAGTAACGCAGTGAGATTTTCTGCAATTACTCTTTTTTTTTTTTTGTATTAGATCTTTGGTTTAATGGAATAAATGGAGCAGTAGTCAACTTCAGCTTTCTTTGGATTTTGCTTATTTGTTTATGCCCTTACTTTGCAGTTTAAACACAAGCAAGTCAGTATTGGTCTTTGTAACAGTCAAGGTCTCAGCAGGAAACAGAACTCACCCGGGCAGGATGGGAGAGGTCGATGGGGGAAAAGAGGGACATGTGAAATAATTTCAACAATAAAGACTTAAAAAAAAAAGTGAGAGAGACTTTAATGAAGGGACCACTCACAGAACTGGGGGAGTTGGGAGAATAAGGGCAATGAGATGCCCAAAGGGGTCAAGGGGAGGAAACAGTGTCCCTGGAGCGAGGTGACCGTTAGAGCCGTGAAGAAAGCCTCCCACATCCCCCCCACCCCCCCCGCGCGCCCAAGCAGAAGTCATGGCTTATCATGGACATCACTATTCCTGACAGGCAGCACTGAAGCAGCCTCTCTCTCCTTGTTACTTTCATTCAAAATAAAGCTAACAGATTAATGGATAGGGAATGTATATGTATATGTATATGTATATGTATATGTATATGTATATGTATATGTATATGTATATGTATATGTATATGTATATGTATACATATTAATATTAACCAGCCTTTAAAAAGAGGGAAATCCTGCCATTTGCAACAACATGAATGAGCCTGGAGGACACTATGCTAAGTGAAATAAGCCAGACACAGAAAGGCAAATATTGCATGATCTCACTTATATGTACAATATTTTTTTCAAGTCTAACTCATAGTAACAGAGAGTAGAATGGTGGTTGCCAGGAGCTGGGAGGAAAGGGTTCATGGCGAGATACAGTTTAATGGGTGGAGTTTCAGTTTTGCAAAATGATGGTGGTGATGATTGCACAACAATATGGAATGCACTTAATACCACTGGACGGTACACTTAAAAATGGTCACGATAAGTTTTGAGTCGTGTGTAACTGAACACAATAAAAAAATAAATTTAAAAAATGAAAATAAACAAAATGAGATTGAAATGTACCTTATTGTCAAGTATTTCACTATTTGAGAAAAATAAGAACCAGTGGCAGACTGTGGACATTCAGTATTGTCGTTGTCGTTACTACCATTGTATTGTCAGCCAAAACTGAGACTGTGCAGTGGCCTCGGGCTAAACACAGGACATTCTCCTGGGAGCATAACACACGTTTATGGCATTCCTTCAGCTTGTTTTGTCCAGAGACTCCAAAAAATAATAATAATCATGTACACCGTAATTATCTCCATCAGCAACCAATAAGCAGTGTGTTCCACCACCCATTCTCTGCTTTGCCAGTTGGCTGACCATGACCACCTGCAAATCGGTAGCGGGAGACGTGCTCCAAGCCTGTTATGAGCACCTCTCCTTGTGCCTGGAGCCCTCATAAAACATGACCACAAATCATCAGGCAGAGAATTTCCCATGGAGATTCTGAAGGCAATGGTTGGAGGTCAAAAGTCTTTGAGTTCAGTTACACATCATCACTAGAGGCTTTCTTTCATCCTAAAGATGCACAAATCCCAAGCAGCACTAGGGAAGCAGAAAGAACACAGGCATTGACACCAGAGAGACTGGAATTCAAATCCCGGCTCCCCCACTCACTAGGTGTGTGACTTTGAATAAGTCCTTTAATGTCTTTGAACCTCAATGAAGTAGCAAAATGACTTCTGCCTTAGTATTTCTGAAGCTGGTCCAGTGCCTAGCATATAGCAGGTGCTCACTAAATAAGGATATGATGATGATGATGAGAATAGCCTATGATGTCCCTAACCAGAAGGGGTGGCTGTGAATGAAGACATCTAAAGTGGATGACTGCAAGTAAGGCTGGGCTCTCTCCGACAGGAATCAATGCTGATCGATGCTCCTCAGCAAGGTGGACAGCGACTGTGTCTGCTGAGCCCCCCCTCCCTGCTTCTGCTCTTCTTTTGCATGAGGATGTGCCTCCTCTTTCTCCAACCGCCTGTTCTTGTGGGGTGGGCCAATCATCCTTCCCCGCCCCGAACGCTGTGCTACATCAGGCCATAGAAGGGACCATGTGACCCAGCCAAACTAATCAGAGTCCTTCGCCAGGACTTTTTTTTAATGTATTTGTATTGATTTCAGAGAGGAAAGGAGAGGGAGAGAGAGGTAGAAACATCAACGATGAGAGAGAATCATTGATCGGCTGCCTCCTGCACGCGCCCTATTGGGGATCAAGCCTGCAACCCAGGCATGTGCCCTGACTGGGAATTGAACCGTGACCTCCTGGTTCATAGGTCGACACTCAACCACTGAGCCACGCCACCCAGGCTTCCCCAGGATTTTCCAAATGACAACTAAAATAACAAAGTCTTTTTCCGCTCTGGAATTAAGAAGATAGGGCCTAAGATCTGCCTGTGCCCGGGGGTATATAAAAATAATTTAGACCTGCTTAGTACCCTCAAGGAAATTCAACCTCTACAGTAAGTGTCTGAATGTGTTTGGTGCCTTGGTTGCCCTAAAAACCACAGCTGTTTTTTTCCTAGTCTCTCTCTCTAGTAGCTCCTTGAGTTGTGGATCTCATCGTGTCCACAATGACCGCACATTAAATGCCCAATGAATGTTTGCTGAGATAAAATAAACATCTGAAACAAAAGAAAATGATGAAACAGCGAATATAAAACTCACACACTCTTCATAGACACAGAATGGTTTGACTTACCATTACACACACACACCCCTTTCTGAGGATAAAACATGTGGAAATTATACTAGTTACCACAAAATAGTTACCCTGTGGCCCCCAAACAGGGCTTAATGAGTTTATAAGTCAATAAAAAGGGTGTTTTTATTTTCTCCTCTCTCCTTTGTAAGTGCAGCCTCGCTCCAAAAGGAGAAGGGAGATAAACAGAAGACTCCGAGAGCTTTTGAAGCTGGGCTATCAACAAAGGACCTTCTAAATCAATTCACCACCAGGAACAGAACGCGGGTGCTTCTCAGAAACGGCTCACAAAGAAGCACAGAGAAAGGCTCTCTGGAGGCGGAAGCAGGAGATGTTTCCATCCTGAAGATGGAAATTGAGAACAGCAGTAAGGCCTGTGCCCGCCAACTTCTCCAGGGGTCAGCAGTGCCTCTCAGCTCCACGGCCATCACGGCACAGGCCGTTCAAAGGGGGTCAGAACCCTTTCTCCAGGCATGAAAGTCAGATTTCCCAGCTCCCCTCCCCCGGGACTCCCATCCTTTCTGCCAGCACCAGGCCTACCATGCAGTGGCCGCCAGCAGAGAACAAGCAGCATTGAGGAGGACCGAGCTGAGCATCTGCCAGCACCATCTGCAAATTCCACAGACAGAGCAGACAGAGGCGGCCTCAGCCCCATTGAATCTGAGGAACAGGGATGTCAGAGGGAGACTGATGACATCAGCTGGACCCCCCGGGGCCAGTGCCTAGGGGGGCGCAGTGTACCCCCTTCACTTTTCAGATCCAAAAACATGATTTTGCCCATGTACCCTGAGATGATCAAGCTTTTTTAAAAAACTCATGTTCCAACTAATCTCATGAAAGACTGGTGTATGAAATAAAATGGCTTTTCTTTAAAATAGACTTTATTTTTTTAGGGCAGTTTCAGGTTCACAGCAAAATTGAATGAGACAAAATGGCCATTTTTTAAAATTTATAATGGGGATCAATAAACATGCTTTGAGTGTCTACCATGAGACATGTGCTAGATGGCAATGTAGCCAGTAAGATTGTACTGTTATAACACCAAGTTGCACACGGGCAGAAAAAGAGAAAATTTAACTGATAGCATTAGAACTGTGAATCCTGAAAAAGAAGACGCCTGCTGGGAAGCGCTCCTAGTGGCTAACAGGGGTCAAATTTAAAAAAAACAGAGCCTATGCCCTGGCTGGTTTGGCTAAGTGGATAGAGCATTGGCCTGTGGACTGAAAGGTCCCAGGTTCGATTCCAGTCAAAGGCACATGCCCGGGTTGTGGGCTCAATCCCCAGTTGGGGGCGTGCAGGAGGCAGCCGATCAATGATTCTCTCTCATTATTGATGTTTCTATCTCTCTCTCCCTCTCCCTTCCTCTCTGAAATCAATAAATATATATTTTTTTAAAAAAACAAACCAGAGCCTAGCAGCCACTTCTACACAGAGGCCTCTCATGCAAATGTACTTCAGGGAGAAGAAGCCTGCACTGTGTTTCTGCCATTTGAAGGAGTTCTAAAGGAGTTCCTGGAAGCCTTCAGCCCTTCTAAAGGAGTTCCTGGAATCCTTTTTCAACCAATAGGACTGAGGCTTTTCCCATCCAATCAAAGCCCTGCAGCTCTGACCAACCAGAGAGGCTTTATTCTGCCCAATTAGGACAGTGTCTTTTAGACCAATCAAACTTCAAGGATTTGGAATTCTCATTTGCATGAGGACAGACCAATCAGGGACCAGGGGTGGGGACTTCTGTCCATATAAGCCAGCTCCCCTCAGGCTTTGAGAGTGCACTTTCCCTTTCCAACAAAGGCTGAAGCTTGCCTCTCCCTAGGTGAGCTGAAGCACCAAAGATGTCTCCTGGGAGCAGAGTGGAGAGACCAACACAGGCCAGAGCAGATTGGCACAGAATGGAGCAGACCAAAGGACAGCGGAGCAGACCAGTGCCGAGCAAAGCAGACCATCAAGGAGCAGAGCAGAGCTGTCTAGCCAGAAAGGGCTGGCCCAGGACTGCCTCACAGCCATGCACTGAGGCAGTCACAACTGAAATGTTTTGCACTGAACAACGTTTTCTTCTTCACCTCACCCCAAATTGGGGTTCCTGTTGGCGTTGAATTGGCACCAAGGAAGAATAGAACCACAGAATGTTACAGTAACACAGAAAAGAGGCTCCTAATGCATGCTGAGGGATCAGGGAAATCATCTCAGAGATATAATCGTCTGTGTTGGGTTTTGAAGAATGCATAGGCATTTTCCAAGTGTGTAAGCGAACTACAGGACACTCCAGTCCAGGAAAAATAATGTCTTTATGACCGCTCCTTGCCCCAAGTCCAAGTCCAAAGGACTCTTAACAAAGACTCCCAGCATTACCTTCTCTGAATCCATAAAGTCCTCCATGTCCATCTCTGAAGTTCTATCCTAATTTTTCACTTTCTCCCTTCTATTTCTCCTGTTTCCATTATAAACTCAATGGAAGTTTTGCCCTTTCAAGTGGATAATTCATTGGATGCCTTACCCACTGGAACATATGGATGTATCATTTCTCAAGGCATTATGCCTGAGCCTGGGACTCTGTGACCCTCACCAGCTTGGTAGGGCATGAGGAGATTGAACCACTACAGACAGTGGGAGCAGACGTGCAGTCAAAATTGCCTCTATCAGAAGTCCTATGCTCCACCAAGGTGCCCAAACCACATATAATCAGGTGTCTAGAGGACACCAGCTCTACACCCACAGAATTTAAGATCCTAAGAGTAAGTCCTCCAAGTCATAGCCAAAGCCTCATGAAATCCAACATGATCCCAAATAGGAAGGTGATAGGAGAGTGGATTCTCAACAAACCTAAGGACACACACTGATCTTCATTGGATTTGGACATGTCTAATATGTCTAATATTCATTAAGTGAACACATCTAAGGGCCATCCCTCAAGTTCTCTTCTTATGAAGACAGCCAACTCAGATGTCTGCTCTGATGTGTATACCTGTCTAGCTGTCCCTCTCAGAAGGGAACCTGCTTAAAATTTTTGAGGACCTCCTACCCCTCCAATACAAAATGAGGCATTTCACTAACACTCTTCCATAGCTCCTCCCCATCATTTCTCTTTTCCCCAGCGTGAAGGACTTTCTCAGAGCCAGACTGGATCTCAGCTCTGCCCTTATGCCCATCTGTAAATACAAATGAATTGTTCCATGAATCAGAGTCTTCTCTCTCCATCTGGTTTATGAGCCCCATCTTCAGGGTAAAGGAGTTACATCTTCAGACTGTGTGTGTGTGTGTGTGTGTGTGCGCGCCATGCAACATGGGGCGAGTCATGAGGCTTCTCTGTAAAAGTGGAGAAATGATAGAACCAACCTCAGAGGGTCACTGGGAGCATTACATGAAAGGATGTGTGGAAAATCCCCAGCATGGTATATGGTAAGTACTCAAAACACATTTGCTCTTAATATAATTATCTCTTTCTTAGCTCCTCCATCAATTAAATAGTAAGGTAGGTACCTCGCTAGGTTCTAGTAAGTGAGACAATGCATGTAAGAACCCAGCCTAGTACCTGCCACACACTAGGCTCTTTATATATGAAGACAATTAATGCTAATGTGCTGGGGTCCAACCCCAGTGGGTCCAGGGGGTCCCCAAAGGTGTGGACGGAGTCGGCGAAGAAGGAATGACACGGAGACAGCGTTCAGTTGATCAGCAGCCTAGCCAGGATCTCTAGCCAAGTTCTGGTCAGGATCTCCAGCGAAGTTCTGGTTAGGATCTCCAGCCAGGTTCTGTGTCCATGTTCTCTTGCTAGGTTCTCCAGGTTCTCCAGCCCGGTTCTGTAGCCAGGTTCTAGTCAGATTCTCTTGCCATGTTCTATAGTCAGGTTCAGTCCAGGATCTTTTGCCATGTTCTCTCCAGCGAAATTGTTCTGTCTCTAGGTTCTGTGTAGGTTCTGTCTTCTTGGCTCTGTCTTCTAAGTTCTGTGTTCTAAGTTCTGTGTCTTGCTGTCTTGTTACATCTGTATTTATACCAGTTGATTCAATCCTATCAATCTCTATTACAAAGGTTAGGGTGTTTCTTATCTCCATTCCAGGGAGTAAAGATTATGTAGCTTAAGCATGATTGTTCATAGTTAAAGTGATTAATTACCCACCTGGCACTTAGTTAAGAGGTTTTATTCCCTCCCTAACTTCAGGGGAAAATCCCTACCTGGGGAAACAACCTTTCTCAGAGACCTTGGTTAAAACACATAGTGCCAAGAAGGTGAGCAAACATATTAAGAACGGTATGCCATATATGCCAGGTCCCTTGAAACAGCAAGGATGGACCAGCTCCCGGCAAATTCCCCCTTTTTTATTTTTTAAAAGCAGGCATTAAAAAGAAAAACCCCAAACGCTCTCTTGTATCCATTTTAAGAGTGGGATTGGCGCTTTCCGCTATTACCTGAGTCCTGATCTATCACCCCAGAGAGAGCTTGCCAATCCTGCACTTTCCCGGGGTGGAAAGGCTGCAGTGGGGTTAAGGATAAGGCTCCTTGGGCCTACGTTCTCCCATGCCTTTACATTTACCTTTCCTTCCTCAGAAAAGCATGGACATGCTTCTTGTATAAAACGTTCTGTCTGACTGGGAGTAACCTTAATTCCTCTGCTAGCAAGCATATGTGTTAAAAGATCAATCCAGAGTCTTATTTCTTTAGACTCAGTATGGCACATCTTCTTAATCTAAAGATCAATACAGAGTCTTCTTTCTTTGTACTCAGTATGGCACATCTTCTCAATCTAAATTCTGTACTATCCACCTTCTTACCCTACTTATCCGCTAAGGGGGTCTGCAGTACCCTGGTGGAGTCCTATCCGTCCCGAGTGTGGGGTTCTCAATGCGGGGGGCGCTTACCTAGGGGAATCCTGTTCCAGGGGTTCCCAAAGGTGTGGACGGAGTCGGCGAAGACTATCCACCCTCTTCCTATGGTGGAGTCCGATCCGTCCCGATTGTGGGGCAAAGACTATCCACCCTCTTCCTACGGTGGAGTCCTATCCGTCCCGAGTGTGGGGCGCTTACCTAGGGGTCCCTGTTCGGGCGCCAGATGCCGGGGTCCAACCCCAGCAGGTCCAGGGGTTCCCAAAGGTGTAGACGGAGTCGGCAAAGGAGGAATGACACGGAGACAGTGTTCAGTTGATCAGCAGCCTAGCCAGGATCTCCAGCCAGGATCTCCAGCCAAGTTCTGGTCTTGATCTCCAGTGAAGTTCTGCTTAGGATCTCCAGCCAGGTTCTGTGTCCAGTCCTCCAGCCAGGTTCTGTAGCCATGTTCCCTTGCTAGATTCTCCAGCCAGGTTCTGTCCAGGTTCTCCAGCCAGGTTCAGTCACCAGGTTCTAGTTAGGTTCTCTTGCCAATTTCTGTAGTCAGGTTCAGTCCAGGATCTTTTGCCATGTTCTCTCCAGCGAAGTTCTTCTGTCTGTAGGTTCTGTGTAGGTTCTGTCTTCTTAGTTCTGTGTTCTAAGCTCTGTATTCTAAGTTCTGTGTTGTTACATCTGTATTTATACCAGTTGATTCCAATCCTATCAATCTCTATTCCAAAGGTTAGGGCGTTTCTTATCTCCATTCCAGGGAGTAAAGATTATGTAGCTTAAGCATGATTGTTCGTAGTTAAAGTGATTAATTACCCGCCTGGTACTTAGTTAAGAGGTTTTATTCCCTCCCTAACTTCAGGGGAAAATCCCTACCTGGGGAAACAACCTTTTTCAGAGAGGAGACCTTGGTTAAAACACATAGTGCCAAGAAGGTGAGCAAACATATTAAGAACAGTATGCCATATATGCCAGGTCCCTTGAAACAGCAAGCATGGACCGGCTCCCGGCACTAATGCAGGGAGGAATTGCTGCTACACTTGAACTCCAAACAGATGAGTCTATACCCGTGGTCGGCAAACTGCGGCTCGTGAGCCACATGCGGCTCTTTGGCTCCTTGAGTGTGGCTCTTCCTAAGCCTTAGGAGTACCCTAATTAAGTTAATAACAATGTACCTACCTATACAGTTTAAGTTTAAAAAATTTGGCTCTCAAAAGAAATTTCAGTCGTTGTACTGTTGATATTTGGCTCTGTTGACTAATGAGTTTGCCTACCAGTGGTCAATACTTTGTGGCAGAAGGTCTGAAACAAACCATCAGCCTTTTATTTCATGAAAATTCACTGCACACTGTGGTGAGTGAGGGACAAAGGAGGGGATAAAAAGCTATGCCCATGAGTTGAGTCTCTATTCAGTCTTTCTTTGATCCATTAGACATTACTGAGCATCTACTAAGTGCCGAGGTCTAAATGGGTGATGTGATATATTTCTTTGTGGCAACAAGTTGAAATATCAAGCTCCGTTTTTTTTCTCTCTAGATTCTCTCTCACTGAGATTATCAAAGGCTAGATCCAGTGGCGACTTTGCAAGGTAGGAGAGACGTGGACAAAAAGTACCAGAAGATGCCTGGCCGGCATGGCTCAGTGGTTGAGCATCAACCTATGAACCAGGAGGTCATGGTTCGATTCCTGGTCAAGGTACATGCCTGGGTTGTGGGCTTGATCCCCAGTGTGGGAGGCAGCCGATCAATGATTATCTGCCATCCTTGATGTTATTATCTCTCTCTCCCTCACCTTTCCTCTCTGAAAACAGAAAGTGGGTGCATCAGTTTCCCAGTGCTGCCATAACAAATTACTACCAACTGGGTGACTTAAAGTAACAGAATGTATTCTCACAGTCCTAAGGGGCAGAAGTCCAAAATCAGGGGTCAGAGGGCCACAATCCTGCTGAAATCCTTTCGTGTCACTTCCTGACTTCTGATGGCTCCCGGCCATCCTTGCCATTCCTGGGCTTGAAGGCTACCTCACTCCAATCTCTGTCTCCATCCCCACATGGCCTTCTTCCCTGTGAGCCCCTTCTCCTCTTCCCATAAAGACATGAGTTGCCGGGGTCCAACCCCAGCAGGTCCAGGGGTTCCCAAAGGCGTAGATGGAGTCGGCGAAGAAGGAAGGACACGGAGACAGTGTTCAGTTGATCAGCAGCCTAGCCAGGATCTCCAGCCAAGTTCTGGTCTGGATCTCCAGAGAGGTTCTGCTGTTTATTGTCTTGTTACATCCGTATTTATACCAGTTGATTTTAATCCTGTCAATTTCTATTACAAAGGTTAGGGCGTTTCTTATCTCCATTCCAGGGAGTAAAGATTATGTAGCTTAAGCATGATTGTCTGTAGTTAAAGTGATTAACTACCCGCCTGGCACTTAGTTAAGGAGTTTCATCCCCTCCCTAACTTCAGGGAAAAATCCCTACCTGGGGAAACAACCTTTCTCGGAGAGGTGACCTTGGTTAAAACACACAGCGCTAAGGGGAGCAAACATATTAAGAACAGTATGCTATATACGCCAGGTCCCTTGAAACATATGCTGTGCAGATGTTTCTTTCCTGCAGCGACTCTGTCAAGCAGCAGGGATGGACCGGCTTCTGGCAACGAGTCACTGGATTTAGCCCTCATCCTAATCCAGTATAACCTCATCGTAACTCATTACATGTGCAAAGAAAAAGACCTATTTCCAAATCAAGTCACATTCACAGATCTTTGGGGAGACACAATTCCATCCAGCACAGAGGGTATCTTCAGAGGAAAAGCAAGATTTGGTGATTTGGGGGATGACACACTGGCACTTGGTCCTAAAACTCCTCTTCCTTCCCCTCCTCATCTCCATCCATGGAGAGGGTGCTTGCCCTGGTCTGTCTGGATTTGAGTGTTTCCAAGAGGCTTGAGGGTACATGTACTTGGGTACATGAGGTTAGGACACTCTTCTCGCTGGAATTTCTAGGGACTCTCAGAGGTTCCTGCCCAGTACTGCCACAGAGGGCTATGGGAGGTACACAGAGGCATCGACAACCTGCCCCAAGAGGGCTGTGTGTCTGAGCGGAAGGACACACAGCACGAACCGGGAATGGTGCCCCACTGACGAGGACTACAGAGAGATGCCACAGCCCACAGCCCTGTTCTGTGAATTTCGTCAATCAGGGCAAAGAGAACACTGCTAAAGATCATTTACTCGTTTGTTCATCTACCATCCACTCACCCATCATCTGTTTACTCATAGCATACCAGGGGTCCTCAAACTACGGCCCGCGGGCCACATGCAAATACAAATATTGTATTTGTTCCCGTTTTGTTTTTTTACTTCAAAATAAGATATGTGCAGTGTGCATAGGAATTTGTTCATAGTTTTTTATTAAAGTATGGTCCGGCCCTCCAGCAGTCCGAGGGACAGTGAACTGGCCCCCTGTTTAAAAAGTTTGAGGACCCCTGGCATAGACTCTCTGGAGACAGGCTTCCTGAGTTGGACCCTGGCTCTACAAATGACTGGATGTGTGACTTGAACAAAGCATTTATGGCCTTAATTTCAATTTTCCCCTTCTGTATAACGGGAATAATAATAGTGATTATCTCATAGGCTTACTTTATTGGGGGGTGGGGGGGAAACACCTGAGTACAGTGCCTGGCACAGAGTCAGCATCCGGACGTGTTAATGGCTACAATGATAAAGATGACAATGACAGTGATGATGGTGATGATATGCGGTAGGAAACCTGAACAAAGGTGGAGGGTAGAGATGCATAAATGCAATGCAGGCGGAGTGCACACAGGCAATACTGTCAACACCAGCCCTGAACAAAGGCTCCTGCTTCTGCTACGGGGCTATTTTAAGATCTGGTGGGTTTCAAAAGGAAGAAGAGATGCTGCCACATCCCTTCCAGTTCCCAGTTTACAGGGGTCAGCTGCACACCTGCAATTAACCTTGAAGGGGGTTGGGGAGGTGCTCATTTTCCCTCTCTTATTTACCATTCTTTCCCAGGTCTGTTCCCTCAGTCACTTGTCAACGTGTCACTTCCCTTCAACCTTCCCACTAATGCATTTGCTAAAAAACAATTTCCAAGCTCCCCTTGTTACCAGGAGAGATGCTGAGAAAGAAAAAAGAGATAGAGCTAGAAAAGCTATAGACTCTCTTTGATGAGTCAAAGATCTAACAGTTCCATTCATGACACTCTGCCTTTGGCTGACATTGGGACCTGTTTATAAATCTTCACCATGAGCCAGTGATCCTTTTCCAAAGCCTCAAGCTGCACACCAGAATCAACCTTTGGACTGGTTACAGCGAGTTTGTTTTGGTTGCACGTTCTCGGGAGTTTTAACAAACAACCTTTCAAGGGTTGCAGTGGGAGGAATGGATGGCGTGAGAGGAAGGGTATGAGGGAAGGAGGGCTTCCCAGAACCTCACACCAACACCCACTTTCCTGCTTGGATTATTGTATTGTCTCTACTGCTTTTTGAAGCCACCAGCTCACTCTCTTCTGCATCCTCTGCCCTGAGCAAGTACTCATCTCAAGTGACATTTGAATTGACAACATTAAGGAAGGGCAGTGGGGAAAAAGACAGACCTAAAATTCGTAACTGAGTTTCAACAATTCTGTTTTTCAAAACTACCAGAACATCAAGACACTGTGTACACGGGAACGCAAATTATTTCTATAGACGAACTATGCATGTTGGTGTATACACATTGATGACCCCTTTGTGTCACACTGGAAACCCGGATGACAGCAGATGCTAGCTTATGAAAGTTAATAACAAAAATTCTAGGTGGCCACAGCCCCTCACAATGCTCAATAACAATAACCATATCGCTTATAAAATGCATCCTCAGGCATCAGGCCTTGAGCCTGCTGAGCTCTCAGCAGCTCGTCCTGCTCAACCCAGCCTTGTAGATGACAGAGTCTACAACTGCCAGGGCAGGGCTACCTGCAGGGTCACTCTGGCCCCTCCCATCGGCTGAGCTCTGATTTGGCCTCTTTCCGTGGAGACAAGAAACAACAAGAATATTTCCACTTGGTCACACCCAGGGGATGGAGCCTGCAACACAGTGGTGCTCAGAGACATGCCAGCCAGACAAATTAACTAACAGGCAAGGAGAGCAAAGGCCGGGGCCACCTGTGTTGGCAACCTGCGATTAGACAGGCTCCTGACATCAGAGCAGAGGGACCACGGCCCAAGGGGCAGGACCGCGTGCTCCGTCAGCCTGCAGCCTGGGCGAGGCCTCTGCTCCCTCCAGCTGAAGCAGAGCTGGGGGATCGTGGGCACCTTCGCCGCTGCTCGGAGTAATTGAGCAACAGCCTCCCAGCAGGCTGGATGGCGATGTGTTCCTTGGGAAATTATATACTTTTAACCTCTGAAACAATATAATTTGAAGGTGAATGTATTTTTCCTCCATAGTTACAGGGCCTCTTATTTTTTCTAAAGATCTGAGGTGGGAGGTTATTTTGCTGCCTGTACATATATATTTAAAGAGACACCTACAATGAAATCACTTCCAAACGTAAGTTTTGGTAGAGTATTTAGAATGTCGCTGAAAAGAACATTCCTGTCGATGGTTTCATTTCCAAAGAGTCCAGTTTTGCAACCAAAACACATATGCCCACCCTGACCCCCCCTATACTATTTCTTTTTATGACAACAGATTCCTCCCAGGCACCAAGACCGAACTGTAAAAGTTATACTTGTCTTTGACTCACCACCCCGCGTTATTCCTCATATCATCTCATTCAGTCTCCATCACCAAGCTAGTCAAGTATCCTATGTCGGTTAGGTACTCCAGAGAAACAGAACCGATAGACTATATCATATATAAAGGGTGTCCCCAAAATCTGTATACACACTTTAACAGCTGATAGCTCACTTAATTTCACTCCTTTTCAGGTTTAACTGATTTGAAATAATGGGTGCTTTTTCCTTTTTTAATATGTTTTTATTGATTTCAGAGAGGAAGGGATAGGGAGAGAGAAATAGAAACATCAATAATAAGAGAGAGTCATTGATCGGCTGCCTCCTGCACACCCCTTACTGGGGATCGTGCCCACAACCCGGGCATGTACCCCTGACCGGAATCAAACCAAGGGATCCTTCAGTCCACAGGCCGATGCTCTATCCACTGAGCCACACCAACCAGGGCACTAAGCTTTTTTTTAATTTTCATTGTTGAAAGTCACACTAAGCTTTGCCTGGTCGGCACAGTTCAGTGGTTGAGCGTTGACCTATGAACCAGGAGGTCATGGTTTGATTCCCGGTCAGGGCACATGCCCGGGTTGGGGCTCAATCCCCAGTTGGAGGCATGAAGAAGGCAGCCAATGGGTGATTCTCTCTCATCATTGATGTTTCCATCTCTCTCTCCCTCTCCTTCTCCCTTCCTCTCTGAAATCGATAAAAATATTTGTGTTTTTTTTAAAAAAAGAAAGTCACATGAAGCTTTGAACAAAGAAAATTTATCCTAAAATGCCACTACACTTTTTTTATGGGGATAGATCAAAAATAAAGCTTGTGGTATAAAACCAGCAACAGTCAATGAATTGAGGGTGAACAAATACCAAACAAATGATTCTTGATGTTTGCAATTCTATTGCTTCAAGTTATCAGCAGTGCCTGGACCACAACGTCATCAGTTTAAAAACAGGCATTGACAAAAACAATTATTCATTTCTGTAGATTCTTATAAAATTTGAAAATGGACTGCATGCTAACAAACACTGACTTTATAATCATCCGAACTGTGTATACATTTTGGGGGGTCAACCTGAATATAAACTGACTCTTGTGATTATGGAGGCTGAAAAATCCCACGATCTGCCATCTGCAAACTGGAGGCCAACCCAGGAAAGCCAATGGTGTAAGTTCCAGTCCGAGTCTGAAGGGCTGAGAAGCAGGAGTGCCGATGGTATCAGCCCCACTCCGAGGGCAAATAAATGACTGGTGTCTCGGTTCATTCAGCCAGGCAGAGAGAATGTCCCCTCCTCTGCCTTTCTGTTCCACTCATCCCTCAATGGACTGGATGATGCCCGCCCACACTGGGGAGGGCAACCTGAACTGAGTCCACAGATTCAAAGGCTAGACTTCCTTGTACATATCCTAAAATAATGTTTCTGCAGGTATTTAGGCATCCCATGATCCATTAAGTTGACACCTAAAATCAACCATCACACATTCAGTCTGGCCAGGTTCCCAGGCTCCTGTGTCCATTCTGATGCAGTTCCAATGTCTCTACAGTGCAGGACTCTTCCATCCTCACTCTGGGACCACAGTGCCAGTTCCAATTAAGCCTTGTGGGTTCCAGCAGCCCTTCCACATCAGGCATTCCTGCGCACAGCAGCCAGGATCATCCTCTTTCAATGCAACTTTGCCAGAGGACTCCTCTGCTCAAAAATCTTTAATATCCTTTATCCTACCACAACCTTCAGAGCCAACACTCTCTGTGTCACCTTCAAGACTATTCTACAAGCAACCCCACCGGGCCTGCCCCACCACATTCTTGATATTCCCCTGTACCTACCATTCCAGCCAAGCCAATGCCAACCAATCATCCACAAACAACCTAATTTATTCCTTTAGGCCCCCATTCATTTGCTCATCCTGTTTGTTGGAATTCTCTTTCCTTTTCTCATGGTGTAACTCAATTCTAACCATCCTCCAAAGTCCACCTTTCTAATGAAGACTTTCTTAATGACATCACGCCCTTTGGCTCTCCACAATGCCTATGATCTATGTCCCAAAAAAAGGGGGTACTTCATTATAGACTGTTCGTAACCAGGTCATTGGTTCATGTTCTTTTACAAAGTGTCCCAATTTTTCAAAATTGCAAGAATCTGGATGTCAAAGTTATCTGTCCCATTTGGGGACAAACTGTAGAACAGATTAGCAAATAGGCAGCTTGTGCAGACTGGAAAAGATATGAAGAGAGGCCATGATGCCAACCTGAGCTCAGCAAAACAAGTCACACCCAACTATTCCCTTTTGTTCTGGGATTTTACAAAAGTAATATAGGAAAATGGAATACAGCAATGCTCCTGAATTTCACCAAACTCTGCAACAAGTCTCCATACCACTAATTTCAGAGCAATAATAAGCTTGATGAACTCTATAAATGAGCAAATGACCACACCTAAGGATGCTAATCATTGCATAGTTGTCAATTAGCAAGGTAGCGCTAATGGTGTACTCACAGATTCAACCCAAGAATATTTTTGTCAATGGCATGATGATACTCATTCTGGCACTCTGAGAAAAATATAGCACTTAGAGAAAAAAAATAGTATTTTTTGTAACTTTAAGTTAAATAATTGTTTAACTAATTGGAAAAAGCGTCAACACTGACAATAAAGCCCTTGATAGGAACAATTTTAATGTGTTTTACCCAGGTTCATTCATTCAACATGACAGGTAGAGAATTTCTGTCACTAAAGGTTTTCTGATAAAAACAAACAAACAAACAAAAAAAACCCCTTTTTTATTCTTAAGATATTATACAGAATATCCAGTATTCCTGGAGAGGGTTGAACTATATGATGTCAAAAAAAAAAAACTCCCAATTTTGAGACTGTAGTATATTATGAGTCCATAAATCTCCATCTTGCGCCTTAACTAGATTATAAATCTACTAGAGGCCTGATGCATGAAATTCATACAAGAGTAGGCCTTCTTTCCCCCTGGCTGCTGGCACTGGCTTTCCTCTGGCAGCTTCCATCACAGCCTAGGCTTCATCCGGAAAGTCGTCCGGAAGGATGTCCGGCCTAATTAGCATATTACATTTTTATTATTATAAGAAGATTAGCATGGATATCATGGTGTAATAAAAAGAACATGGGATTTGGAGTCAAATAGAAATGGATTCAAATAATAGTTCTTGCACTTCCTAGGTGGGTAACGTCTAAGTCTGGTTCTTTATCTACAAACTAGAAATTGAGTAAGATTGAGAGTTGACTCAGATAATGTTCCATGCAAATGGCCTCATCCAGTGCCTGGCACATAGTAGAAGCTGAATAAATGTTAATTATAAATCTTTCTGTAAATCCTACACAGCTAACAGAGTATTGGGAACACAGCAGGATATCGGCAAGAAATCATTTAGTTCTTTGATTTTGAGGGACAGCTTGGAGAGATTACTTGCTCATTGGAAAAGCTTTGGGGATGGAAAACTAAATAAATAAAGGCATGCCAGGTAGGGAATGCACGAGGAAAAGCATGGGGGTGAGAATGAGCAGGACATGACATATTCTGAGAGTAGTGAGGACTCTGACCTACCAGGATTGGAGACTAGAAACAAGGTTAGATTGATAGGATGGGGCAGAGAGCATAGAATTTGAAATAGCACTCAGCCAAATCATAAGAAAAAAATCACAGATGCCTTGTGATACTAATATGATGATCCAGCCTTTCGACCCTCTCCTTGGCATATCTTAAGAACATTAAACAATGATTGGAATAAATAATGAATTTTTCTCATTGTGAGAGCAATGGCATGCCAAATAGAATTCACAAAAGATGCCTCTTCTAGCAGCAACCAAATCATTTCATTCTCACTTTTCTGGTTTTCTTTCAATAGCCAGGGTTTACTGATATGAACGAGGGTGCCCTATTGTGCCCATGCTGCCTCTCTAGCTGGCAGAGGGTTTGAGGACCAATTTCACGAGTTCTGTTCTTCCTTTCTAACAAGAACATATTTGACAGGAATATGAGTAGGTGGAAAACAATGTTTCCAATTGAAGTTCACTAGGAGGCCTCTAGTAGAGTTATTTTATAGATTAAAGAAAGGATCATTTGGACATGTGGATTTGAATATAATTTATAGATTATTTGCAGAGACTTTATAGTTGCTTCTCTCTCAGACAGCTGTGAGAATAGACAGAAGTCACACAGGAGGTATGCAGCCCATAGAAGAGGAAAAAAATATTAAAAATCCTAAAGTGGCTGATGAAGCAATTAATATTTCAAGTTTTCTTGTGCAAGAAAGAAAAAAGTAAGATTACATAGATGTTAGACACCCATAAATATGTGATATCAGACTTGTGGGGGGATGGGGGGAGGGTGTAGGGAAGGGAGAGAATGCTTAATTATGTATTGCAAACCTAAACCCATCCGGCATAATGGGCTATTTTTAAATATTAAAAAAGAAAAACAGTGCAACTAAAAATCTTTATTGTTATCAAGGTTTCAATAGCCCAATTCCAGCACATTCCTAAGTAAAGTTATGAAAGAGAAACAATGCATAGTCAAGGTTTTTACAAGAATAGATTTTTTTTTCCCATTCATCAGTAAGTATTAGGTAACCACACTCTGTGGGGCCAGCAGCCCACACCCATTCACCCACTATGCCCCACCGCCTGTACCAGCGTGCACACAAGAACAAAGACGCATGCATGGTCCAGTCCTGATGGACCATCACTTTAGGAGTAGAAACAGACAAAAGCTATACACATGTCTTTTGAATTCACCTCTCATTTAAGGTGCTTCTGGAGTTCCAGCAACAAAGACTCTACAGGAGCTGGAGAAGCTGAACAAAGCTTCAGGGAGAAAATGCAAGCTAAGGCACCTGAGCTTTTGAGGTAGGTGGCGAAGGAGGACAGGTCTACAGATAAATGAAGTTGTGTGTTTGGCCAAAGGAAAAGGGTCATTTGAGTGAAACACAGGCATTTTAAAACAAATAAGGCAATCCACCTCAGGTAATATATTCTGCCTATCATTTCTAGCTGATAGACGGAGCCCATGTGTCACCTCCCCGTCTGCTGAGGCCATACTGATATGTTGATATGATAGAAAAATAATCATTTTCTTGATCAAACCAAATACAAGAAAGGGAGCCAGCTGTCACCAGAAATGCTGAGGAAATGCTGAAAAATAGAAAATTTCTAATATAAAATCAATGAAGAATAAGAGATGGGTAAATTACAGCCCAAAAGACAAAGTAGTCTTCCCAAGGGGGCGACCAAACCTAATCAGGCAGGGGGTTCATTATTACAAAACTGTAATAGGAATCATACCGTTCATCAGACCTCTGCTCTATCCCCAGGCTCACAGAGCTTATGAGACTGACAGCAGCATGTTATGTCCCCAGGAAAAAGCATGACAGCTTCTCCCGAGGAATAATGGGGATGTCACTAGGAAAGGGAGTTAGTACAGGAAAGAGGGCCTGAAAGAGCCTGAATAAAGATTAGAGGCCTCCTCATTACACCAGGTGAAGGGGAGGTATAAGAGGAGTTAGCTACATCTAGGTATAAAATAGAAGAGTTCTAACCCTAGAGTAAATTTCTATTACTTTGGAGATTGTGGAGAGGGTTCCTCAACCTACATGTCTCTTTCTTGTTCATGGAACTTATAGAAAAATCTTCCCACCCACTCACCTTTATTGTAGCCCTAAATAAGGCCTCCCATTCAACAGAGAAACCTATTGAGGAAATAAACTTTTAAAAACTGCAGAGAAAAACCCCATATAAGCTACCCATACAAATCAAAACACTCCTTCATTTAAATCAGGGTCATAAGACAGTTGAGAACATCAATTTTCATTAAAATGATGAACTCAATATGACATCAAAAGAAATAGAAATAATTAAGGATAGTAAAAACTAACTTCTGATTGTTCTAATATGTCTTAGAAATTTTTGAGTGGGTGCTGAATATACATCAAAATAAATTAATGAACAAATAAACTGCAATTGTCATGAAATAAGAACATTCATAGTATAAGAAAAAAATCCTGGAAATTAAATATATAATTACTACCCCGGCCAGTGTGGCTAAGTTGGTTGGGTGTTGTCCCATGCATTGAGAAGTTGTTGGTTTGATTCCCAATCAGGGCACATGCCCCAGTTGTAGGCTCAATACCCAATAGGGTGCATACAGGAGGCAGCAGATTAATGTTGCACTCTCACATCAATGTTCCTCTTTTCTTCCTTCCTCTCTCTAAATATCAATAAGCTAGTTTTAAAAAAAGAAACGAAAAGGAGATTACTAAATTTTTAAAAACAACTTCATATGGAATAGAATATTACAGTGGATAAGGCTGAAGACGCTGAATTGAGTAAATTCCCCATTAAAAGCAAATATAAAAGGAAGGAAACATGAGATTATGGAAAACAGAGCCAGAAAATCGACACATACTTGAGTCCTGGAAGAAAGATTAGAGACAATAGAGAGGGGGAAGTAATCAAATAAATAATGAGTTGTGGAAATCCCAAAGGTAAATAAAGAGATAATTTTTTTTATAGTGAAGTGACCAATGAAGTTTTAAAAAGAATGATTAGGAACAGCACACATCTAAACAAATTTTGGTGAATTTTCAGAATTCCAAAGGTAAAGACAAAAATCCTTAAAATTATCATAGACAAGTTCCCTACAAGTGTAACAACATCAGAGTGACAGCAGACTTCTCCACAGCAAATCCTTCAAAGTTCTGAGGAAAATATTTCAAATTAAAAATCTATACCCAGCCAAACTATCACTCAAATGTGAAGTGGAAATAAAGACATTTTCATACAAAGATTTTAAAATGTTATGCCTTTATACTCCCCATGAAAAAAGTCCTAATGAGGACTCCCAGTAAAACAAAAGTATAAGAAGAAATTGAGATAAGAAAAATATACAAAAAGAAAAATAACAGCTGAACATGACCCAAAAGGAAAGACAGCTCCAAAAAATAAAATCAAGAATATTTTGCTGCTCTTTTGAGTGGCAGGATTACATTTTCTTCTCTTTAGATCCATTACTTCACTAGGCTGAGTTCTATAAATACTATTATTTTTTGGTCAATACTTAGAATTAACCTGTGAATAATGCACTACTAAAGACAATTATAATAACAGAACAGAATGCAAATATTGTAAAAATTGACAACATAAAAATAAATTGTGTAACAAAAATCAAGAGCAAAGGAGAGATGTAGAAATAAATCTAAGTATATTGTATAATGGGAATTCCATAAAATGTCTAAATGTAAGTCAACAGAGAAAGGAGAATCTGTAAAGGCATAAAGCTAACCATTAGAATTACTGTATCTTAGGAGGCAGAAAAAAGAGAAAAGGTAAACATTACTGAAAATGACCAAATATCTCAAATTTCCATAACATGTCAAAATATACTATCAAATGTTGATAATTCAAAACATAAAGTCCTGTTATATGGAATTTCAACTGTAGCCCCCAAAAAACTAAAAGAAGAAATTTTCATTTCAGAGGAATTAAGATACAGCGGTGTGAGGGACAGGCAAGACAAATTTGGCTTTTTAGACTTCTGTAGTTTGAATGTGTGTGTTTTTTTCAGTATGTCAAATGCAGGTTTTACATTTATTCTTAATTTAATCTTTAAGTGTTTAAAGAAAATATGTTATATTCTCCCAGTTTATCAAACAAGCAAACTGGGTCATTTGGGGTTTAGGAATTTAATATGGATCCACTATTTAAAGTTCAAAAGTTCTAGATATAAGATACACAATAGGGCCAGCCCACAACTAAAAGGCATGTATGAAACTAAACAAACAAAAAAACACTAATTCACTCACATGAATTTATTCACTCCCTCATTCCCCATTTATTCACTCATTCGGTTATTGCATAGAAAATATAAGGCAGGCTCTCTGCTTTCAAGGATTTTAAAATCTACCTGGAAGTAAAGCAATAGTCTAATACATTACCCCCGAAAGCACAGAATCACTCTGAGGAGAGAGAGCAGCGCGAGCTAACGGCTCATGCAGGGTAACAAATGTACTGGGTTTTGAAGAATGAACAAGCTCCAACTCAGAGGAAGGAATCTGTTCTTGCTTCATTTTACAAAGGTCCATACCTAAAGCTTCATGCTACCCCTTGAGATATTGAGAAGAGAGACAGTATGTAAACCTTCTTCAAAGCAGAGTTAGGAATCCACAGATCCAAAACAGAGCAGGCAATTAGTCCACAGGCGGAAACAAGACTTCCTTCAACCATAAAGCCCCATCCCCCCTGCTGTGCCTGTTTAAGCTGGGCCTGGGTCCTCCCGGGAGGGATGAGTAGCTCGGAGTAGGATGACCAACCATCCCAGTTGTCCCAGGACTGCCCTGGGTTTAGCGCTGAAACTCCTGTGCCCCCAAGGAACCCTTCACTCTCGGCAAACTGGGGCCGTTGGTCACCCGTGAGTCGGCACTCAGTTTCCAACACTCTCACAGACCTTTTCATTTTATTTACATGATAAGCTCTGCTGAGATTCAAGATGTTGGTGTCTTCATTTCCCAGATGGCAAAACTGAGGCACCAAGAGGTCCAATGATTGCTAAAGGTCACATGCACAAACAAAGTGGCCAAGCCAGGATCCAATCCCAGATCTGTTTGCTTAGGACCACCTTCAACAACCCCACCCCACGCCCTACGTTCCTCTGCACAGATGGCTGCGAGAACAGAGGTGGTGGGGCACGCACAGGTGGAAGTCAGATTCTCTGTGCAGAGAGACTGAAAGGGGAACAATAGACTTTGAGTTCACTGGTGCCCTGCTCTGACCCAGTAAGACAAGCAGCCCAGTTACAAGGAGAAAGATGAAGCAGCATCTACATGGGGTATTCAAGATCTCACAGAACTGTGTGCGGGATAGCCCTCAATTGTTTTCCTCTAAATTAAAACAGTTGGCATGGTTCCTTATTTTCTACAGCATTTATAGTATGTCATTCCTGGATGCTAATAATAGTAATCATAATAATACACCATTTAGTAGGTCACTGTAGGGTTTTTCTTTTTAAGAAAAGCTTTGTAATCCCTTGTCAAGGATGTTAAAGATTATTTCTATACCCGGTACAAAGAGGGAACTTCTGAGGCCCCTGTAAACCCTGCAAGATGGCAGTTTTCAGATTCAGAAGAAACCGTATTCCTAGAAAAATCTTGGCCTATAATCTATGTGGTTTTTTTGTTTTTGTTTTTTAAGTACAGATTCTATAAAAGAGAAAGAAAGGTGGGAGGAAATGAGGCAAGATTGAAAGAAGGGAGTGAGAGATATAATGAAAGAGGGAGATAAAGGAACAAAGGAAAGAAAGAAAAGGAAGGTCTAGCCCGGCGTGGTGAGAAACGAGAAGAGATAAATGTGAAACGGCAGCATGGGATGCCAGGGAGAGCTCAATTAATTAGTTATTGTCCATTTCCTTGAGAGACTTCTAACAAATCTGTCCTTGTCAGTGACAGGAAATCTTTTTGAATTCTTTGTACGAGGATATTAATGGCGGTGGCAAGCTTCAGCACCCCTGCCCAGTGACTCCGGGAGGCGGTGGGAGTTCCTGGAGGTCACCCCAGGAGCCGGCCTTGGTGCACAAGCAACCCCTCTCCCCGGCACACAAAGAGCTCTTCCCCAGCCCACAGACTGTCAACCCTCCATCCTTGACGGGTACATCAGGAGACTGACATTTAATACCCTAAGGATATAGATGTTTGAAAGCTGGTTATTGTAACAAAGGAAGCCATCCAAACTCTGCAAGACCAAATGGATCAGATAAAGCTGACACGGAGATAAATCTGTTTTACATCCATTCTTGCACAAGTTTTGCTAATCTATGTAGTTATAGCTTTTCCCACTGAAGGAGAAAAAATAACCCACCACATGTCGGCAAGTCCACATCGCGTGCCTATTTTTAATCTCCAAGGTATAACATTCCAGGCAAAGACCATTTTTATGCTGACTCTCGCATGAACTCCATTAACGTAGGATGACACAGAAAGAAAATGGGAAAGGGGGATCAGAGGGAGGCGGGAGGGGGAGAGGATTTCTTCTTGAATGGCTGTATACCGGTAAATGCAGATTTTTCTTTTTTGAAATGAATGAATTCTGCTCCATCATTGACACGGGATCGCATCTCTCCCAGTCAGTCAGACACCTACTCTTCATTAGCCCGTATTTATGCTGCCAGATTGGACTTTCATATGGGAGCCTGAAGCACGAATGGTACAGATGGCAGGGGAGCTCTCATGAGATTGATAACGACGAAGAAAGATGCCACATTAAGTCAGAAGGTGCCACTGTTAACATCCCTGCTCAGAGGAGAATATTTCTAGCTAACACTCCCCTCCAAGGGCTGTTTTTCTTCTGGCTTCAAATGTATTCCCCTCCCCAAAAGCTCGCCGCCCCACCCTCTTGCTGGCAAGAGAGTGATACATTTGCTTGAGTCTCTTTTGTGTGTCAACTGACTTTGCCTCCGATACTTAACCTTTACTTTCCAAAGGTGGTTGAGGTCCTAGGGGGAGGAAGGGAGCTAGGGGAGGGGGGAGGGAGGCAGGAGGCATTTTAGGTCCATGCTTCCTTCAACAAAGGCGCCACTATGAGGAGTTGCGTGCAGCAAACCTGAATGGTGGGCATTGTTTCCACTCCGGCCCTCATGGCATCTGCTGCCTTTCAGAGACAGACACGGTGTTCATAAAACCAGGGCCCTGTCTCAGCAACCTTGGAGACAGGGCACGCTCCAGGGTGTGGGAGCGAGGGTGTGAGGGCAAAGCCAACACCACTGGGACATCTGCAGTGGAGGAAAGAGGAGAGCCTTCTAGCGACCCATTCTCAAGGGAGAGGCTTTGACTCCTTGGTACCTTCAGCTACTGCCCAAGCCAATTGGTTCCTCATTCAAGTTCGAGCTTTTCCACGGTGAAGGAATTAAAATATCCGCTCCATTTCAGCCCCCAAAAAAGGGGGGGCAGCGGGGAGAGAGACTGCATCTTGTCCTGATTTTTCACCTCTTGTGGCCCTGGTCATTGATTTTATCTGGCCAGAAATGTATCTTTGGCAGCAAAGCAGGGAATGATTCTCCCTGCCATCCTAGCCTCCCTGCATGGCAACCTGACACCAGACCAGGAAGTGAGAGGTGGGGGACTGGGGGGCAGGGGGGTGTCTCTAGCCCACAGTTGCAATCAGATAAGGCAAGTGTTTCCCTTGTTCAGAAAGCCATCCATGCCGAGGCCGGTTTGGCTCAGTGGATAGAGCGTCGGCCTGCGGACTGAAAGGTCCCAGGTTCGATTCCGGTCAGGGGCATGTACCTGGGTTGCGGGCACATCCCCAGTGGGAGATGTGCAGGAGGCAGCTGATCGATGTTTCTCTCTCATCGATGTTTCTAACTCTCTATCTCTCTCCCTTCCTCTCTGTAAAAAAATCAATAAAATTGAAGAAAAAAAAAAGAAAGCCACCCAGAAACTAAACCAACAGACATGTGACAAAATGGGGCTTGCCAACCTAGCAAGTTTGGAAAATTGCTCAGTTCTCGCCTAGCCTAGTGATGTATTATCAGAGTCCGTTCTAATGCATGAGGCTGGGAAACAAAAGGAGGCCACATCCAGGGCCCCGTGCGGCAATCACAGATTTGTGTCGGTGTGCGAGCATTTAATTAGCTCCCTGGGTTGACAGGGACTCCAGTCGATTTAAGACCCTCTAGGCAGCTCCTCGCGGACTGCGTCAACCCTGCTATAGACTTGGACCCAGAATGCCTACCGCCGGGGAAGGGTATTTGGAGAGTCTTAATTGAAGGGAATTCCTATTTTTATGTCCATATGATGTATCATCAGCATTTCCTCCCCCACAAAAATACACAGAGGGGCGACTCGTCCAAATAACTGGTTTAAACCTGTAAATTACAGCGCTGCTTCAAGGAAGTTTTAAGGTCGTTTTGTGTCTATGGAAAAGTTCGATGGTATCATAAAATTCTTAGAGCTAATGGAATCTTTATACAGTGGATTCATCTCAACGGAGGTGTGTTTGGGGGTGCTCCCCTCGCCTCCCTTTCTTTGTCCGTCCTTGAGCCCTGAGAGAGAAGTGCTGCTCCTAGCGTTCATCCCAAGTCTCCCAGACAATGTCCTCCTCCCTCCAGGGGTTGAGGTCTCCGACCCCAGATCTTCCTTTCACTCCCCTCCACCCAGAGAAGAAGGGCTTGCTATTAAACGTGGTTCATTTTCTGAGCTGGTTGCCTTTCTGCTGGGGAGTCTAATCCTCTCTTACATCTCCTTGTGTGTGTTTCTTCTCAGAGCTTCAGTCTTTAGTGACCTTCTCATAGCATTTCATTAAAGGCCCTGCGCCTCGGTAAATTACAGTACTTTGAAGCCTCGGAGTTTAGCATATAAAAAAGCAAGCGCCTCCGTACACTGCCCTGGGATAAGGTGTGATGAAAATCCCATACACGCCGAACTGTACTTCCTAATCAAATGGGTGTAACAGATGGCTGCTGGAGCAAACCATCACAATGGAAATATCTGCAGTTCTCATGGTAACGGAATCTGCCAGGTCTGAGGGATTTGCTGTTTTTCAGGACATCTGAGCTGCAATCTCTTTGGAGCTGTCTAGCAGTCTCCGTCTTGCTCTCCCTCGCTCTCTCAGCAGGATGGAGATAGAGTTGAAAGGTGGAGCCCGATTTTGCATTCCAGCTGCGATTAAAGACACAGGCACACATCCTGGGAGATAATGTGCTGCATATTCATCATGCTATCTAGAACCTCTTTAGCTACGGAGACACGGGCCCTCATACAATTAGAGGAGATGCCGTCTTTGGGAGTGTAGGCGGGGCTGGGATGATGAAGAAGAGAGGGAGAATCTGAGGAATTAAGATGCATGAGACATACCTTGTAATAAAGATATGGAGCGATATTAAAACTAGCAGTGGTTTCCATTTCGTGGCAACATGTCAACATGACTTAACATAAGCAGGCTTGGGGGGGGGGGGGATACATGATGTCAAATTTCCAAATTATAACCTAGACCATGTGGAAGAAAAACAACAGATAAGCAACGGTATAGCTTCCCAATAAGAGAGCGCAAAGGGAAGATTTTGTGCTCTGCGGCTGGGGAGGAGAGCCATCTCGTGCGGTGGAGGTACGTATATAGACACTGAGCTTCCATGATAAATCCAAGCTTTGGGTTTAAACCCACGGGACTACATTAGAAAAGGATTCTTTATTATTTTTATTCTGCACGCTATTCATAACCTTCTGATTTTACAGCTCAGAAAGGGGAAAAATAATCAGTCACAATTCTACTTTATTAAAGTCTTTTCCTCCAAATCCCTATCGATTTAAAGAAATAAGGAAAAGTATACTGTCTTCTTTGCTAAAAGTATACCGTCTCCTGGTAGCAAACACACACACACACACATACACACACACACACATACACACACACACACACACACACACAGAGTTGATTCACAGCTGCCTGGTCCCTTGGGTATCTGAGCTTGAAGATCAGACAACATATAAGAATTCAGCCATGACTCAAAATGGAAACAAAGAAGGCCATTCTTAGCAAGCGCGGCAATGTGAAATGAAAAACTACAGGCTGCAGGCTGGACCCCTAGCACACTTACCCACCCCATTGTCCTTGAGGGCACTACTGTTAAACACACATGACAGCCAAAGAGATGGGGAGAATGGCTTCCAGAAAGCAGTGATTGGATCTCCCTTTTCATGAGGTAGAATAGGCAGGACTATGTAAGCCTCTAAGTAGCTCTTGAGAACGGGTCCTGTGCGGCAGCATTGTCCGCTCGCATGTGGTGCCTGAAGAACATATTATAGTCTCTAACCTTTCTCCACGCCCGCCCTGCTCTGGCGGAGACCCTCTTCCTTTAGAAGCCTGCTATTAATAACTCGGGGATGACAATCTCCGTCTTAACAAGCCGGATTAGTTCGTTTAAAGCAATGAACTCAGGCCATGTGTTCAGATGCTAATCAAAAAAGAAAAAGGGAGAAAATGATAAAAGATCCATGTGCGTCCATCTCTTGCAAGTACAACGTAGATAAAAAGGAGTGTGGCCCAGGGCCACATCTGTGAGCTGACCTCTAAGGCACAAAGGTCTCAGGGGCTATGGGGTTAGCAAAGGAGGGAAGAGGGTTTGGATGAGGCCAGTGGCAGAGAGCAGTGGCTCTCAGAAAGGGCAGTTGTAGGAAAATGAGCGTCTTCCCTTGGAAATTATTCTTTAGTTGTCTCTCATGAGGTATTTGCTTTTTCGGAAACTTCCCAGCGCCTAACTCAGAGCCTGGCTGACAGCAGAGGTGCACATGAAATGTTTGAGGGACTGAGGGAGGAAGGAAGAGATGGATATGGCAAGATTTTAAAATGTCAAACACAAGCAAATCCCACCAACATGTCCTCTCTTTCCCCTCCACACCGAGAACATAAAATTATATTAAGTATAATAGTCAGCACTTTTGGAAATGTACTCTCTGTCTTCAGAGATCAATGGCCAGATTGATTATTAACATTCAGCCATGACTGGCACTTTAAAATATACACACACAAAAAGGAAAGCTACTCAGCTGATGACTCAGGCTTAAAATGTTGCAGAAAATGTAAGCCCATTAAAGAAAAGAATCTGTTATTTCATCAACCTCTCTGACAGGTCTCGTTTCTATACCACTGACTAGGAAACTGACTCAGGAAGGAAAGGATGTTTTGTTTCCTTTAAAATACTCTGAGAATAACATAATATACACTCTATCACGGGGGGGTGGGGGGGTCAAAAGTATGTTTACAGTTATTTGTATGTAAAACAATATAGTTAATGAAAAATAATACAAGAATAAACTCTCTGTTTCAAGTACTCCAAATGGCAAACCAACTTTTGTCACACTCAGTATATTGGATCTGAGTGCGTAGTCAGTGTGCAAGGGAAAAACAAATTGTGGAAGAGGACACCAGCTCTCACATTCCAGAAAGCAGTGATTGGATCTCCTTCACGCACTCACACACAATATACATGTGTGTTCTCTCTCTCTCTCTCTCTCTCTCTCTCTCTCTCTCTCTCTCTCACATACACACACACAGCTTCTACTAACTTCTTAAATTTTAACTGCCCAGCCTGCCCAGCATGACTCAGTGGTTGAGAATCAACCTATGAACCAGGAGGTCATGATTCTAATCCTGGTCAGGGCACATGCCCGGGTTATGGGCTCAGTCCCCACTGAGGAGCATGCAGGAGGCAGCCGATCAATGATTCTCTCTCATCATTGATGTTTCTATCTCTCTCTCTCTCTCCCTTCCTCTCTGAAATCAATAAAAATATTTAAAAATAATTTTTAACTGCCCTTCATAGTACATGTTGCTGTTTTAAGAATCTCTAAGCCAAATGTTTGCTGGAATGCCAACCTCCTAAGAAGCTCAGGAGGTCCTGCCAAGATCATTCAGTTAGAAGGCATTCAACTGCCCTACAAGTTAGAGAAGGGTAAATGAGATTTGGAATTATAATTTTTTTATTTTTTAGAGAGAAAGAATAAGGGAAAGGGAAGGATGGAGGAAGGAAAGGAGAGAGGGAGAGAGGAAGGGAGGGAAGGAAGGAGGGGTAGAAGAGAAGGGGCGAGAGAGAGAGAGAAACATTGATGAGAGAGAACCATGGATTGGCTGCCTCCTCCACTCCCCCTACTGGGGATCGAGCCTACAACCTGGGAATGTGCCCTGACTGGGAATTAAACAGAAGAACTCTTGGTGCATGGAATGACGCTCAACCAACCCAGGCAAAGGCTAGAATTATTCTTTTAGAGTAAAATATAAAAGTTGCCTCTCTGAGCAGCATTCACCTCTAACATTCATCATAAAGAATACTTTTGTACAAGAAGATTGTAGGCAACCTCAAAAAGATGCAGATATAAATCTAAAATGTTCCTTTTATAGTTTACAGATATTTCAAATTAAAAAATTAAGCCATATATATATATATATATATATTCAGCCCATATGCCTCATTTCAACAGACTAGGACATGGATGAGGATATTCCCAATGCAGGAAATGGGCATTGCTATAGAAAAGTGTTGGGACCAGTCAGGGAACACTGAGGATTTGTTTGTCTAAGAAGTGCAGCCTGGCCCGCATGGCTCAGTGGTTGAGTGTTGACCTATGAACCAGGAGGTCAAGGTTCGAATCCTGGTCAGGACACATGCCCAGGTTGTGGGCTCAATCCCCAGTATGGGGCATGAAGGAGGCAGCCAATCAATGATTCTCTCTCATCATTAATGTCTCTATCTCTCTCTCCCTCTCCTTCTCTGAAATATATATATTTTTGAAGCGGAAAGTAGAGGGAAATTCTGACTGGGCTCCTATTAGAGGAGATGGTTTTTATCCCAGAAGCATTTGGGAGACATTCACCAGTCTTGAGCACAATAGCATCAGAATTGCCGAAACCGGTTTGGCTCAGTGGATAGAGCGTCGGCCTGCGGACTGAAGGGTCCCAGGTTCGATTCCGGTCAAGGGCATGTACCTGGGTTGCGCGCATATCCCCAGTAGGAGATGTGCAGGAGGCAGCTGATCGATGTTTCTCTCTCATCGATGTTTCTAACTCTCTATCTCTTTCCCTTCCTCTCTGTAAAAAAATCAATAAAATATATTTAAAAAAAAAATAGCATCAGAATTGGAAACGGCAGCTTCACTAGGCTCACAAAACGCCTCGCTTTGTGAGATTCCCAAGGATGCTTCAAGCAAGTAACAGTCCTAAGGGTCCATCACCAACAGGAATTCAGGGGGACACCCAATTTGCATGAAGCACCCCAACTTGCATGAATCATACTTTCTTAAAGTATGAACCTTTAGGAGCCAAAACAGCAAGTTGGAAAACCTCTCCTTTCCCGTATGTCTTTGGAAATAAATAAACCTTTCTATTTCAATACTTGGCATCATGACAAGACCTGAGAGGAACTAGAGAGATAATTAATAAGGGCATGAGGGGAAAGTGCAATTAAAAATGGCAAAGACTACTCCATAAATAAGTGTTTCATACTGAGAAAGATTATTACCACGATCTTCAGCTTCAAACCTGAAATCAAATCACACTGAATGGCTAATCTGAGCGTTATTAGGGGAGGAAGAGCCATCATGGTTCCTAGTCTCTAAATTACAGGAGAAACAAGATTTTGTTCTGACCTCACCTTCCTGTCAATTTAAATCAACAAGATAATCACAGCTTACTCCCAGTTGGCATAGCTCTCCATAACCTCGAGTTTTAATGTTGCCCCTCAGATTCTTAACCAGAAGAGGAAGTTAGAGTGAGAATGCTTCAAGAAGAGTCTTTTCTAAGAAACTAAAAAAAAAAAAAAGGTTCCTAGGAAACAGGAAGGCAAATTCCATTTATCTGAATAAGGGCCTTTGTCAAAAAAGAAAAAGAAACCATTAGCTGGAGCAAATCTGGGAGCCCACGCCCCGCCAGGCCTGGAGCTGTTTGGACCTCTGGGCCGGCTGACAGAACCTGCTTTACGGTGTTTCCCATCCAAAAAGCAGTCCACATGTTTGTCACTCACAGGAGAGCTTCTGGCTGTGGCCTTTCTGAATGGAACGATTCAAAACTGAATCATTTCCCGCAATTTAATTTCATAGCTGAATCGCAAAGTATAAGAAGGTAAGGTCACAGGGACACGGATCTATCTGGAGAAAGCGATCACACTCCCTGGGCTGCCATAAGTGGAGATTTAATTGAACACAGTAGGTTTTGCTATTGTTGTAACACGGAAATAAATTATTTTAAAAACGGCCAATGACCACAGCCAGCTCAGCAGGCACAGTGGTCAGAAAAAAATTTGACTTCCAATTATTGCTCAAGATAGAAACAATTGCTTACTCGGATTTCAGATGGTCATAAACAGCTTCGCTATTTTCTTTTCATCATCACCCCCACCATCATCATTCTGCCCTCCATTTGTCCAGCAATCTTAGCAAGGGACAATAACCAGGGAGGAAAACCACGGTCCAGGCTCTCTTTACCTTCGGTTAAGAAGCGCCACTGAAATAAAAATGGCATGAGCAGCTCCTGACTCTCATTCCTGCTCAAAATATTTGGGTTGCCTTCTTTTAACCAAGGGTTAGCAAAGTACACCCCCAGTCCATACCTAGCCCTCTGCCTATGTTTATAAATAAAGCTTTATTGGAACAGAGCCATGCTCATTCATCTATGTGCTGTTCATGGTTGCTTTTGCATTATAATGGCGGAATTCAATAGTTAATGACAGAGAAATGTGGCCTGCACTGTGCTAGCTGGCCCTTCACTTGACCAAGCCTTGCTTTGAATCATCATCATCACCATCATCCCTTCCAGTAGCAGAGAGCATGGGTGGTGGAAGCTTTAACCAGACATTGCTTGACATCACCTTTGATACCTAAAGATGGAGGCAACTGCAGTGCCCAGAGACGCCCCAGACCATGGCACTGCCCATCATGGGACCCTTGGGGTAAGGCTGTCACTTTGTGTGTGGGGAGTAAAGGCCAGTGCTTCTGGTTTTCATCAAGAATGAGCAGCCCTGGGCTTTGACCCATAGGTTGGGGTGATTCATCAGGAAATAATAGAGAGGGTTGTTAAATGTGGAACTTGCATATTAAACCACTGTGTGTTAATACATGTATAACTGTCCATATTCCCATCCATCTGGAGTGGAAATATGTAAATGGAGAAACATAAAAGTTGAGAACATTTTGGAATGTTGGAAACTGCAGTGGAAAAAAGAATATGTTGGAAATAAATTCAGAACTGAAACTCAAACCTGAGTTCAAATCCAGACACCCATGTATCTCTAAGCTTTGATTTCTTTATCTGCAAAAGGGAAAAACAAGTGGATAACACCTGCTTTTCAGGGATGTAAGAACTGCATGAGATAATTTCTGAATAATACCTGGCACGATGCAGCAAACACTCAAGAAATGGCAAAGGTAATGACCATTCCCGCGTTTGGCTCAAATAAAAGGTCAGGAAAGTTCCTTCCTAAGAAAGGCTAATTGACATGCCCTTAGAAATAGGGCTACTCCTCCCAAAATGATTGGATTCTGCATTCCACTTGTTTTTAATATTATGTTTTAAAATACAGCTTGGGCGTTCTCCCTCTCGGGAGCTCACCTGTGCCTTTCCCTTTTCCCTCCCCCTTGCCCTCCCCCAGGCGCCTCACCATTAGCTTCCTCACTCCCAAGTACTTGCCCATTTTACAGATGAGGAAAGTAAAGTTCTATCTAGAGTCTTGCAGTTAATGAGTGAGGCTGAGACCCTGTTTCCTCTCCTCGCGTCACAGGGCACTTACTACTACCCAGGCCTTGACATAATAACCTTTCAAAAGTCAACCCTGACATCTGGGGAAGGCAGCGGTCCCAATGAGCAGGCTACAGTGGAAGGAAATGAGAGCAAGAGCAGAAGACACTGGGGGAGAAAGCAAGGCACTCAAGAAAGCAAGAATCTAACAGAAAGACGATGCTTCAGAATCCAGACAAATCCAGCATGCCTTTAAAGGGGCCGTGTCTACTCTTCTGTATTGCTTACTATCTGAAGCTAAGCCAGAGGGATGTACAAAGTGAGATCTTTGTCTCATTTCAGGGCGGATTCAGGATAAAGATTCTGTGCCAGTAATCTTCCTTGGATTAATGGTTTCTCTTTTATCTGCTGTATTTCTGCTCCGATGTCTTTTCTCTGAATGAGTCAGAGGAATGCAAATGCTGGGTGCAGTCCGCCTGAAATATTTAAATCTAGTTTTGCAATGTTTTGCAGGTTTGGAGGGGAAAATTATGCGCGCACACACACACACACACACACACACACACACACCGTCGTAGGAATGGCAGATGAGAATTACAGATATATCAGCCAGCAATACATAAACGTGGTATTTCAATTTGACAACAAACTCATTTTTCTTTTTCCATTTCTTTGTTTCTCCAGATCAACATTTAGATGCCTGATGTGAGTGGAAGGAATCTGCAACGTTCTTTAGTGAGACTCGGAATCTCGTCAAGAATGTATCTGAATACATGGAAAACGGATTTTGTCTTGGCTCCTAAACGACAAGCCTTCATTATGCAACGAGCACATCCCTGGAGAAAGCATTCTCTGTGCACTGATGGAGAAGGTGGGACAGGTTGGGCAGTTGGGCGTGATTTGTGTGCATTTTCCCGATCCCTCCTATTGATACACTCTGGACTCTTTGTTTCCGTGAGCAGTCATAGACTTGTGGGCAGTGTCTCACTATTGTAACTCAGAGGGCTTCCTCTAAAAGGAAATCTGAATGGCATTAATATTCAAATCCTCTGGCTTGGTCTGCAGTGGCCTCATGGAGCTTGCTCAGAGCTCCTGTGCTGCAGGAACAAATCTTGGAAAATACAGCTGAGTACACTGGGCTTTAGCTCCCGTCCCCGTGTGCAGTCCTTAACATGAAACCCTTAGATTGAAAGATCCCCTCCAAAGGCTTTTATTGCTGCAAGAAAGAGCTCCTACCATGTGAACCCAAGGACAGAGGGAGGCTTTCTTAGTTTCCTTTCCACCTCATGTGAAAGAATAATCTCATGCCTTCAGGACAAAGGCTTCTTTAAACAACAAAGTGAAATGCTTTCAACGTCCATGAACATCTCCCAACATCAATGAGGTTGCTATTCACGGACGAAAAAGGGGAAAAAAAAAGTGGGGCATGAACAATTGGTCAACACGGTACTACCCTCAAAAAGCAGAAAGCCAGAATTGGAAATGTGAAACATCTCGCACTCCTATTAAATTAGGATTGATGAGTTCCCAGGGATGTTCAGCTTCCTTTGACTTTTCTTAAATGATTTATAGCCCTTCGCCATGTCAAGGTTTCTGAATTTTCTCCAAGCATGCATGTGCGCTAAAGGCTGTAGGAGGTTTGGCACAAGAGCACAGAATCATACTTCTTCTGAAACCATTTTTGTAAATGGCTCTGTGGAATCTAATTCAGCATTCACTAAGCACCTAAGCACTGTGCTAGGCACTGGGGCACAGAGATGAGTGAGGCGTGGTCCTTGCCCTCGGAAAGCTCACGTCCAGTATAGAGAGTAGCCAATACCTTAAATGTAATAGAACAAGTGCTAGAGCAAAGGCAAGAGAAGAGGAGGGGCCACCCAGGAGGGTAGGTGTCAATTTTAAAAAGATATTTTTAAAAAGGTCATTTGACTTGAGGCTTAAAGGTATTAACCACCGGAGAGATGAACAAAAGAAAAAGAGGCCTAGAGTGAGGTCACAATCTCTAGACAAACAAATAAATACACCTTGAAATACAACGACCTCCACGAACACACAAACATGTTGACTTTGCCAAGTTAGATTTGTTGGGTTTCTATTATCCATGCTTTCTATTAAGAATTGACTTATGTCACCCAAGGGCCTACTTCAAAAGGTTATATATCATGAGAAAGGTCAGACTTCAGTCTCCCTGAGCGAGATTTTAGTGGCCCCAGCCTCTGCCCGGCAGTCAACCCTCCGTCTCATTCCCTCTCCAGAAAACCACCGAAAGGATAAAATTCCGAGGTCTCTGGCAGCTGCAGCCATGATGACAGGTCCTCTGTGGACCCCATTCAGCCTTTTGGTGGACGATCAGCTGTAGGCATCATGAGTTTCTTCTTGTCAAATTAAAATACCACATTTTTGCATCGCTGGCTAATATATCTGTAATTCTCATCTTGCTGCTCCTTCATCATATGTGTGTAAGGGTATTGGGGGAAGGGAGTGAGTGTGTGTGTGTGTGTGTGTGTGTGTGTGTGTGTGTGTGTGTGTGTTTTCCCTCCAAACTTGCATAGAAGCAGGAGGGCAGGGAGCTCAGGCCACAGGAAGGGGGAGTCCTTTCTCAAAGAGGATCAACCAAAGTTTCTGCCAGCGTGAGGCTACATCCTGGCTGGTACAAGAATGCAAACCACACTGGCCCTTTATGTTCCCTTGCATGGACTCCAAGTGCTTCTCTCATCCCCCGTGTGTTCTCCAGAACTGAATGATGATCAAGGTATATATCAGAACTCTAATACGTATACATTATATCTCTAATATGTATACAGAGAATATCCCATATATAGTAGAATCCCAGTTTCAGGAGCTACAACTTACCCACTGAGTCCTGTCAGTGAACCAAATGTGGTTCACCAGAAGTCTTTGTTTTCTTGATACCAGAATCCAAACCATCATCTATAGTACAAAGAGAGATTTTTTTTATACCTATAGACACATCCAAGCCCACCAAATTAACCTTCTCTAGCCAGAGGAGCATACTGCTGGCAAGGGTTTTTAGAATGCTCATTTAAATGAGATGGAAGCTCATTTACTCTCTTAAGTGATATTGAGGCTCTGGGTGGCACCATGTGAAAAATGACTAAGTCCACTCATGCATCAGACAGGATAATTCTGGCAAAGTTGGTGCCGACAACATTAAAAAACAATGATGGAGGAGTCTGGCCTTGTTGTTGTCATTTAAATTGTCACTGTGAGTGACAAAAAATGTAGTTCCTTCTCCAGCATACTTATTGCTCAGCTTTGTAATACCTTAACTGGGCCCACACCACTTGAGCGTGAGATAAAAAATGAAAGGAGAAAGAAATATGTGTGAACGTGTGAGAGAAAAGGTGAGTGGCAAGAGAGAGAGGAAGAGAAAAGGGGGCTAGGAGGAGGGAGACAAAGAGAGACAAAAAGAGACAAGTGAGTGATGGAAAAAGAGAAAGACCAGACAAAGACGGAGAGAGCAAAAACATGATAGACAAGCAAGAATTATTTTGGATGGCTCTTCCTCAGTATCAAACAAAGAGTGCTGTTAGTAATCTCATGGAAGAGGCTAGTTTTTGCAAATCAAAAAGCCTGCAATGTTTCCAAGATCCACTCTGAGTTTTCAGGCAAGGCAGCCCAGAATTTCTTGTTAAAAGCTTAAGGGCTCAATTTATGCTAAGCATTCAAGGAAATGTCTCATCCAAACAGGATATCGTTTTTCATTTTAAAGAAGCAAACCGATCTCAGAGCACAAATGTTATTATTCATAGTCGCAGAGGAAAATGGCATTTACTTTCTCTTCCTTCAGAGGGGAGGAAGGAGGAGGCTCTCCTCAGTGGGGGACCAGAAGGGGGTTCAGAAAGCCTGCTTCTGCTCCTGAAAGAAATCTCTCGCTCTGAACCCCACCCAGTAGGTGAGTCCGCAAGCCTCCTCCATGCCATCTATTGCTTTCGTGGGTCAGTGTACAGTATGCGCGGGATGCTTTTCAACATCCGTTTGGGGGAAGAATCAAAGCTAATTTCACTGTGTGAAAAGCTAGCAGATTCCATTAGTGATTGTGACTTCACTTCCCAGCGATAAGGCTGCTGGAAGGAGGTTCTCTGAACTGAATGTCCAAATGGGAATTTGTGGTGAAGAACTTCAGTTTTATCAACCATGGGCTTCAACACACGTACAGAAGAAGAAACACCTTTTTCATTCCCCTAGCAGCAATTTTTAAGTGAACCCAGCCAATCCAGTTGTGTGTTCTTTTCTCATCCCCACCACCATCATTTTTCCCTCTTCAAAACATATTTGAGTGGGGGAGGAGGTCATTGGGATCATCATTTCTGGTTTTCACATCAATGGATATAAAAGAATACACAGTAGATGAACTCACACTGCCTCTCCTACATGTGACCACAGCAAAATCCCAGAAGCAATTCAAATGGGACTAGCCACAGCCCGATCTCTTTGTCCTTATAACATCTATATGTGGTAGTGTCCGTAATTATCTTGGCCCCAAACCCCATCTCACGTCTTTATGGAAAGCAAGCCCAACTATAGCTCTGAAAAAGCATATGGTCAATGACACTTAATGATTGTCATTCCATTCCATTCCATAAATGCACATAAATTGACTACTCATGTGTCCAAAAAATTCTATCAAAATAGAGCACACTTTACTAGGAAGTTTGTTATAAAACATTTGGTGTTTCTACCTATAAAACTGGGTGGTCTCCATTTAATAATATGAGATTTTTGTTTTTTACAAGACAAGATTTACATTACTCAGTATATGAAGAGTTAATGGCTGGGCTCACCCGTTTCATAAAAAAAAAAAAAAAAAAAAAAAGTCAGGATTCAGGCCAGTTTAACATGATCTCAGGCAGAGTAATAATACTCTTCCCTGCTCCAGGTCCAAGAAAAGGAAAACAGAGTCACTAAGTGATACTGGAACCCCTCCTTGTTTGTTTTGGCCACAAGTTCCTCTGCAGCTATGGTTTGCTCTGTGTTCAGGCACAAGTTGCTACGGTCATTGGGAGAAAATATAAAGACACAGACTGAAGCAAAAAGTAACGTGCCTACTATGTGTCTGGCACAGTTGATTACAGCTTTCAATCTTCATAGTTATCTTATAAGGTAGATATTCTAACACCCATTTTACAGATGATGAAACTGAGGCTCTAAGACTTGCCCACCATCTTACAGCTGGGAGGTGGCTGAACTGAGAATAAACTCAGACCACCCTATCTGATTCCAAAGCCCTCAATCCAGAATATTCTACTGCAATGGTTTTCAAGCTGTGTTCCGGTGCTTTTTAAGGGTTCCTCAAATGTTTTATTTCCTTTTTTTTTTCTTTCTTTTTTTTAATCCTCACCTGAAGATATATTTTCTGTTGCTTTTTAGAGAGGGTGGAAGGGAGGATGAAAGGGGGAGAGAAAGAGAGTGAACCCGCAACCCAGGTATGTGCCCTTGACCAGTGTTTATGTGGTACTAAAATTTCATAGGGAACGGGAGATTAATTTTTAAAAATGTCTGAAAGGCTCTTTATGGGGAAGATAATGAAAAAAAGGTTGAGGAACACTGCTCTAGGGCATTAAGAAGTTCAGAGATTGAAATGGGGCAGAGGGAGAGCTTGGTCCTCACTCAGCCCTAGCAGCCCACCTAACCTGAAGTGCAACCCTGTGGGGAGTTCCAGTCTGGCTTGAGAGAGAGTCAGCCTGGCTTGTTTGCAGCGTGAGGATTTTCTGTCTGTAGAAGCTCCAGGCCCTTTCCTTCTGGAAGAAGACTTAGCAACCTGAGCCAGGCCCCTCATTTTACAGAAGGAAAAACTGAGGTCCGGCAGAGCAAAGGGTTTGCCCCAGGACACTGAACTGTTACAGGCAGGCAGAACTCAGACCCAGAACCGGATCCTGTACAAACACGGGCCAGGCACTCAAAACGTGTTTTGTCAAATGCATGAGTGAAGGGACGAATGACTTTAACCAGGAGATTTCATCAGAAAGATCAAATATTTTTTTAAAAAAATTTTTAAACCAACTGTATGCAGACGGCGTATTCCACATCACCTACTGACAAGGAAAACGAAAAAAAGAAACCTACAACCTAAACTGTCCCTGTGGTCTGAGACCTCGGGGAGCCCCTTCCCACCTCACCACCCCACCTGAATGGACCGGTGTCAGGAGACGCTGCAAGTGAGTCCTTCCTCTAGCGGACCCAACTGCACATCTTCCCTTTGTCGTCTTCCTTTCTTTAGAGCTCTGACAATACTCCTGGTGTAGTACCATCTGCTGAGCGGGATGAGCAGGTAGCTTTAAAATGATGATAGCTCTGGGAGATGATAATCACTGGGTCATAGAAAGCTGCACTGCAGTGTATAAATAAGATAAGGAAAAGTGCTGAGGACTGCATGTTTGCTTTAATAAAACGTGTTTTCCCCTTTTTGTGGAGAATGCCTTTCTCGAACGCCTGGGGAGAGGAGCTGAACTATAGACCAGAAACAGGCAGACGGTTCCAGAGTCTGGCAGTGAGGGTGGGATCGGAGGGGAGAGGGATGAAATATTACTTACTGAGACACAAAAGGAAAAGAGTTGGACCGGAGCCTTTGTGTTTAAATTGCTGAAGCAATGGAATGAGATCAGAACTTCCAGGTCTAATTCCAAAGCTCCCTTCGGCAGAGGCAACGTGCTGGGGAGGAAAGAGCGAGGGCTTGGGTTACAGCAGGGCACGCCACTAACGACGTGACCTTGGGAAACAGTCTCTCTGAACCTTGATTTCCTCAGATGTGAAAAGGGGGTACTATCTTACAGGGCTGTCATAAGGTTTCAATTAGAGGTTGCATGTAAAACACCAACCATAATAACTGATGTATCTTTGGGGTTTAATAAATGGTAGTAATAATGAGTATACACAGGCTCAAGATGATAGTGGTGATGGTGATGGTGATGGTGATGATGACAGAGACCTTCTCCAGAAAGCAGCTACGTGTACACACTGAGTCCTGAAAATCATTAGTCACCTAGAAGTTGCCCTGCCCTTTGAGATATGCCTTTGGAAATTATAATTCATAGAGCAAGAAGTCCCTTTGCAAGGGATTGCCGTGAACAAAAAAACACAGGCAGCATCCGAGTTTGTGCAAATATATCATCTTACTTGGGCTTTCTGCAAACACAAAGCATTTTCACTGACATTGTCTCATTTTATCCCCACACCAGCAATGTGAGGTTGCCAAGGCAGGTAGGATAAGCCCGTTTGACACATGAGAAAAGCTGAGGTCTCAGGTTTTAGACATTTCGCTACCGGCCCAATGTCGCAGAGAGGTGTACCCAGAGCAAAAAAGCTTGGCTGTCTGCTGCCTATCCTAAGGCACGTGATGCCTGCTACTTAAAAATCTCCACCTGGAAAGAAACATGGAACTTAGGCAGGTCAGATACAAGTGTGCCCTCTCTGCATCCTAATCTCCCCTCCACCTGATCCCTTCCATCTGAGTCAGCACAGCTTTCTCTGTAGTCATCTACTTACACCTGCGTCCTCCACTCCTGACCCAAAGCAGAAAACCCAGGAGAGACTAATGAAAGAAACTTCCCCCTTGGGAAACAATAGAGTGAGATGTCTACCAAACCAGATATGTAAGTGGCATCATCTGACCATTGGGCACTTGCCAGGGGAGCAAGCTGAGAAAGCTCCGAGGGCTTTGCTGTACCCCAGGGGACAGAACAGAGCTGACCTCCATCTGCAAGATGCCAACCCTGCCAGGGATGCTCTCTTCCTCTACCTTCACACACCACCCTGAGCCTGTGAAAGAAGTATCCTCCTCCTCCTAACAGTCCTATGAGGAAGATGGGGCAGCATCCTTTCTTCAACTGAGAAAACTAAATCACAAATCAGGCACCATATACAAAAGCACACAACTTCCTGATTGGAAATCCAGGTCTTAAACAGAGATTTCCTCACTGCAGTCCCATCTTCTTTGAACTATACCACACTACTGCCTTTATCAATTAGAAATCTTTTGGTGGCAAATAGCAGAAAAATCCAATTCAAATCGTAAAGAAAAAAATTGTTTCTCTCTCTTTTTTGTTTTATTGTTGTTTTTGTTTCTGTTGTTTACATAACGAAACAGTTCAGGTAGAAGTCTGTTTTCAAACCCCAGATTAAAGTCTGAGTTAGCTCCCTCCACACGGTGGCCCTGAGCAACTACAGATTCTAGCCTCATGGTAGAGGCAGTTTCTTTCCTCATATTCTCACATTACCCTGAGGAAGAGAGCATTTATGCCTCTGCAGTTCTAGTGCAATGATGAGCTTCACTCTGATTGGACCAGCTTAAACCATGTGCCCACCCCTAAACCAATCATAATGGGCAGAGGGGATACAGTGGTTAGTTTAGGCTAGTTTAGTTGGTTAGAGCCCAGCACTGGCGTCAGCGTGAATGACTATCCAGTCAACATGAATGACTATGGAGGAGAAGTACTTTCTCAAAGGAAATTCAAGGTGCTGTTATCAGGAAGAAGAGGTAAGAGAAACTGGGCAGAAACCCTACAAATAAAAGACATCCAATCTTTTATTCTACAAATATTCTTTGAATTCCTATTGTGAGCCAATTGCACTGCCAGGCAGGAGGTAGACTTTGTAAAAAGTAAGGACCAACGTCTCCCTAGACAGAACTCAATCTAGCATGGGTGGACCCACTGGTAAAGAGTAGGTGCCTTCACTGCTGACGTATCTTCAAGCACTTCCCCACTGCAGGCTCTAACTCAGCCAAACTGCTCCTCTGTCCAGAGTCTAGTCAGGCTGGCGAGACACAGCAGAGTGGTGAGTTCAAATTGTTTTCTATTTGCAAGTTAACTAGAATCCTAGAATTATGTCTTATACAGTAGGAGGCAATGCACTGTAGCAGTTAAGAATGCAAGCTCTTGAGTCAGTCACTCCCTAGCTGTGTTACCTTATGCAAGTTGCTTGACCTATTTGTGCTTCAGGTTCTTTTATCTATACAAGGGGGGAATTACATCCCCTGAGGATGTTTTGAGATCCTAATGAGTTGATATAGGGGTTGGCTAATGTTTTTCTATAAAGGGCCAGATAGTAAATATTTTAGGTATTATGGGCCATGCAGCCCCTGTAGCGACTTCTCCACTCTCCTATTATAGTGTGAAAGCAGCCATGGACAATGAATGAACAAATGGGCATCACTGTGTTCCCCTAAAACTTTGTTTATAAGAAACAGGTGGCAGGCTAGATTTGCCTGGCACCCAGTAAGAGCTCAATATGGTAGCTACTGTTATCAATTCAAAGCAAACAGCATATCAGTTTACTATTCTTTTTCACATACCACCCCCCTCTCTCTCTCAATGAACTCTACCCACCCTTCCTTGACTATGCTGATTATAGATCTAATATACTTATATATATATATATATATATATATATATATATATATATATATATATATGCTGTTTGTCTTCATTTATTGATTTAGTGGCATTGAAAAATCAAGAAAACACCCCACTCCTCTAATTAGGTTACCCTTCACATATTTAAATCATCTTGTCCATATGGCTTAAAGAGGAAACACTCATCAAAAACCTTGGCATGTTGTGCATGACCCAGTGCCGGGGTGATTCATAGCAAGTAAAGAATAATAACTGGCCCTAGCCAGTTTGGCTCAGTGGATAGAGCATCAGCCTTCGGACTGAAGGGTCCCGGGTTCAATTCCGGTCAAGGGCACATGCCTTGGTTGCAGGCTCCCCCCTCCACCCCCCTCCCGCCCAGGTCCTGGTCAGGGCCTGTGCAGGAGGCAACCAATCAGTGTGTTTCTCTCACATCAATGTTTTTCTCTGTCTTTCCCTCTCTCTAAAAATCAATGGAAAAATATCCTCAGGTGAGGATTAAAAAATAAAAAAGGAATAATAACTGTTATTACTTGCTATAAATAAGCTCGCAGACTCATTAGCAAATGCTCACTTGCAGACATTTACTCCCATCAGGTTGGTTTCAGGATGTTACAAGCCACCCCTCAAGTTTCCTCCTCTACAACCACGCTCCAGGTCCAGGAATCTCTGCGCGGATTTCCTGGTGCTCAGTCCTGTTGAGATGTCTCAAGAGACACAGAAGCAACACTGGAGTTAAAAGTTAATTCTTCCTACTGGGTTAATAATTAGGTAAAACCAGTTTGAAACCATGGGAAATCAGTGTGTCTGGAGTTCAGCATGAGTAGTGAGGAAGGAGAAAAAGTAAGGATTTACAGAGTTGGAATGTAACTGCCACGAACTCCACCTTCTGCTGGCAGGAGAGGGGGGATGGCAAGGAAACCCATTCAGGAACCTTAACTTATAATCAGCAAGGAATCCCCAAACTCAGAATCAGATCCCGGTCTGAGGAGGATCTTAGCTAATCCAAATGAATAACACTGCAGGTTACTGGTGACAGAGACAAAGGCTTAAAACTTGCTAAATTACAAAATGTCTCCCTCCTTAGCACTTCTGCGGGCAGCTTAACTCTTAACTTTATTTTATACCAAGGCATCTTCCCCTTAATTCAGCATCTTCCCCCAAAGTTGTATGACAAAAGAGAAACTCTACAACTCATTTGTTCATCTTAGGATGGCTACAACGCCTGGTCAATATGCACATTACCCAGAATGCCAAGTGACAACCCTGGGAAAACAATAGCTGATAACTTGTCTGCTTATTGGCACAAAAACACAGTGAGGTACATGAGCCCATCATGGCCCATGACTTTATTAGGAAAAGAATCAGTAGAGCCCTAGCTGGTTTGGCTCAGTGGACTGAGCGTCAGACTGCGGACCCAAAGGTCCCAGGTTCGATTCTGGTCAAGGGCACATGCTTGGGTTGCGGGCTCGGTCCAACGTGCAGGAGGCAGCCAATCAATGATTCCCTCTGATCATTGATGTTTCTATCTCTCTCTTCCTCTCCCTTCCTCTCTGAAACAAATAAAAATATATTTTAAAAAAGAATCAGTAGAGATGGGGGTAGTCTATGTATTTGGGCAAAACTGTATCAATAGCACTCAAAATAAAGATGCTCCCATCGATTGCACTGCCCTTTACAGATCTAGACGTATTACCCAAAGGCACTTAGTGTAGTTAGTCTCAAATATACAAGGCCAAAATTAAGTCTGGACAGGGTGAAATGCCAGAGTCATTGGTCATGCTGCTGGTGCCACCTGCAACCTATTAACCTGGGAGATGGGCACTCAGCTAGCCAAATGAACCTTGGCCCTTTCTATACATTTTCTCCAGGGAGATCTCGTGGCATCATCCAAACACATATAGAATCCCCCATCCATCCCCTTCCCCAGGACTAGTATTGAGAACTTTAGTGCAAGGAAATCACAAAAGTCCCAATAGCACAAAGAAAAAATGCATAATCTTTGAGGTCGGTAGAGTCAGGTTTGATTTTCAGTGCTGCCCTTACCAACTGTGAAACTCCAGACAAGTTGCCACTCTGCTTCTGCACCTGTAAAGTAGTAATAATGAGATCCACCTCCCACTATTGCTGTAAGAATTTAAAAAATGCATGTTAAGTGGTTAATATATATCAAGGATTCAATAATTAAGTTATTTTCTCTGGAAGTAAAAATTCTATGAGCCTGAAATATAGTTTCTCTAGCCCTTGTGCTCTGCTCCTCTATGTTGGTACATCTTTTGGTCAGCTTCATGGACCATGGTGGGGGGGAGGGGGGAGAGAAGGAGGAGAATGAGGAGGAGGAGGAGGAGGAGGAGGAAGAGGAGGAGGAGGAGGAGGAGGAGGAGGAGAAGGAGGAGGAGGAGGAGGAGGAGGGGGAGGAGGAGGAGGAGAAAACAGAAAAAGGAGGACCAATAGCAGCAGTTAACATGTATAGTGCTTACAGGCATTGTTCTAAGTTGTTCATATATATTAACTCACTTAGTATTCATAGCAACCTATAAAGTTGGGTCCATAATTATTCCCATTGTACAGTCAGAAAACGGAGGCAGAGTAGGGAGGGTATGATTTTGCCCAAGGCTACACAGCCAATAAGTGCCTGAGCCAGGATGCAAATCCATGCGGAGTGTACATCAAAGCAGCAAATGGTACTTAATTAAAGACATCAAAGCGCTTTAAAGAGTAGCAACTCCTCTTTTTCCTAGAAGCAGTAGGTCATAAATTTGAATACAAAGCAGGTAATCCATGAGATTCAGAATGCTCTCCTGCCATGAAGATGGCAGAAAAGACTGTGCTGGTTTATCAATTACGAAGTAAGGTTGTGCCCACTGCGTATCGTCAGGCCAGACGACTCCAAATCATTCGGGAACTGAGGAAGCTACGAAGCTTATTGGTTCCTGCCTTCCCTCCCTGTCTCCTTCGGTCTTCAGCATTAATTAGAGATATGCTGGAGTATTTTTGTTCCTTAAATGGCACCTTTGAATATTGAAAGAGATGTATGAAAGAGACAGGTATCATCATTTTCTAATCCTGGATGGTAGAAATATAGGCAGACATCCTGGCGGAGAATAAAGAGGGAGACTTGGTCTGGATGTCAGATTCTCTAGTTTCCCTCACAGAGAAAAGTTGTGGTTGTTGTTACAGTTGTAGGATGTTAAAATCAAGTGTATTTCCATGTGTTCAGCAATCCTCTGATCTGAAAAGTCCCATAGAATTTAATAAAGTCTAAGGTGCACAAGCTACAACAAAAATGTTAGCTTTTGTGCTAGGTCTATGGTACAAATAATAGGATCCCAAAAGTACAAAGAGATTGAGAATAGGAAACTCCAGAGGTGGCGCAAAAGAAACATTCCACTGCTGGGAACAGTCGGGAACTTTACAGCACTTGACCATTAAAGTTTAACTCCTTCTCCTCGGGAATAAGAATAGAACGAATGAAAAGCTTTTGGCTATTGTGTGGGGAAAAGCCAAGACACAGGCCTTCCTACTGGTGGGAATTACTCCAGGGAAAGTAGAGGGAAGGGAGGGGATTCTGTTAAATGAGAGAAGGACCAGAATCAGCTCATGTATCCTCTTAACTTTCCATGCTCCTGTGCCCTCTGGAGCTTTCAAAGAGTTCTAGGTGAACTCTAAGGACATCAATGAGTCAAGCCCAATACTTGGGATTTTTGTGTATCTCCAAATCCTTCCCAGCACTTGTAAGACTGCCCCAGGGAACGGTTTGGGTAATGGTTTTAGGATGTCTCAACAGCTTCAATGTGACCAAGAGCTATGAAAGCCACAGTAAGCAAACCAACCACCTATAGCGGTTTAGATCCAAGGCAATTCAAAACCAATTGCCAAGGGCAGCATAATAAAGGGGGCTTCTCTATGTGAATTCTCTACCTCTCACTTGCTCTGGGAAGCCATGCTGTGAGCAGCTCCACAGAGAGGCCCGTGCGGCAAGGAATGGAAGCCTCTTGCCAAGAGGGTCCTGCCAATAGTGAGTGAGCTTAGAAATAGATTTTCCAGTCCCAGTCCAATCTTGAGTCTTGCAAGCCTTGTGTGACAGCTTGATTGCAACCTCATGAGAGACTCTGAGCCAGAACCATCCATCTAAGTAGCTCCCAAATTCCTGACCCTCGGCATCGGTGTGAGAAAATAAATGTTTTAAGTTACCCAGTGTCCAGGTAACTTGTTACTCAACAGTAGATAACTAACATAAATACTTGCTTAAGTCATACAGCTGAAATATAGTGGTATGTCTGGTTTCCCAAACCTATGCCCTTGCCATTGCACCATTCTGCCAAGTCTATAGTAGTTCTGCACTCCATGACTAATGACTTCTGTTATAGTTTTTGAAAGAAACAGAAATTCAATCAAGCTAGCTCAAGTAAAGTGGGGATTAATGAAGGAAGCACTAAGCAAAATCATAGACCTCCAAGGATAGGAAACAAATTACAGAGTTTTGCTTTTAACAAGAAGGAGTGAGTGTTTAACAACTTATCCTCCCATAAATAACATCCATAAGTGCTAGGGGAAAAAAAGAAAGAGAAAAAACCCTTGAGAGCTCCAGGAACTCAAAAAAAAAAAAAAAAAAAAGCAGACATATTTGGAAGGCAGTCAAAAATCTTAGCACAGTGTGAATTCCAGTTTTTTCAGGTATGCCCTGAAGGCAGCCAGAATTGTAGCCAAGGTAGCATGACTGAAATTCCAAGAAAAAGTCTGCTACTGTTCTGGCTGGAGGTACCAGGTGAAAAAAGCCCATGGAGGCTGCACAACCAAAAAGTGAGGAGAGAAGAGAGCCAGAAAAAAAAAAATACACCAAATTCTGTGCTTAAACTCAGCCCAACTTTCTGCCCAACCTCTGAACCATGTATGAAGAGGTCAAAAGAAAAACAGCTAGCTAAAAGGTTCTGAACTTAGATCTGAAATTCCACTCATGCTAGGCATTACACTTTGCAGTTCTAAGTCAAAGCAAGTTAATTGTCTGCTAAAACAAAACATCAATACTCTTTAAAGCAATAAAACAAAATCTAGGAAGCTCTACAATATAGCATACACAATGTCCAGGATATAATCTAAAATCACTCAACATGTGAAAAAGGTGAATCAGTCTCAAGGAGAAGTGCAAACAATTGATGCCAGTCTCAAGATGGTTCATTCACTGGAATTATGAGGAAAGGATTTTAAAATAATTATTATAAATATACTCAGTGAGGTCAAGGAAAACACTCATAATGAATGAGGAAAACTTCAGCAGAAAAGTAGAAAACTAAACGAATGAAAAATTTAAATCTGAAAAATAGAACTGAAATTAAAAATTCAACAGATGGGCAAAATAAAGATGAAAGGAAGAATTTGAAGATGAAGCAATAGATATCATTCAATTTGAATAAGAGACGAAAAATTGAGAAGAAAAAATAAAACAGAACCTTAACCTGTGAAATAACTTCAAAATACCTCACTGAGAGAATGGAACAGAACAAAAACTTATTTGGAGGGAAAAAAATGTCAAAAACCATGATAAATTTTTGAAAGATATAAATTTATAGATTGAGGAAACTCAGAAAACCACAAAAACAGTAATATGCAGAAATCCACGCCTCAATACATTCTATTCAAAGTAGTCTGAGAAAAGCATCACATTATATATAGGAGAACAATGGGAGAAATTACAGCAAAATATCCTTTAATAATAAAAGTGTACTGAAGATACTTTTATCTAATGAAAAAACAAAATTGTCACCATAAGACTTATACTAAAAACCTGTCAGAATAAATAAATATAAGATTGAAAGTTATATTAGAGGGAATCTAGGATTTTCAGGAATAAATAAAGAGCATAATATATAAATGATAAATATATGGGTAAAAATTAAATACTTTTTATTTTAACTTCTGTAGAATGCATAGGCCTATTCACAACAAAAAGTATAACATTGTCTTATGGGATTTATTATATACATATAAGGTAACAGATATGACAACTATAATTTACAGTATGGTAGGATGGAGAATAAGTGGACCTATACATTACAGCATTTCTTCTCTTTATTATTTAACACTATGAAAACATAGACTCTGAAAAATTAAGAATGTATAGTACAAACATTTTTTAAATTCAAAACCAATAAATGCATTAAAATGGAAATGAAAATTGTAAAATAATCCAAAAGGAGGCAGCATAAGGGAAAGAGGGGAAGAAATGAGAATTAAAATACACAAAATAAAATAAAATAGTAGGCCAAAATCCAATCTTATCAATAATTATATTAATCTTAATGCACAGAACACTCCAAGTAAAAGGCACAAATCATCAGAATGGATTAAAGTCAGGACCCAATTAAACCCTATCTGTAAGAGACACATCTTTTTTTTTTTTTTATTAAATCTTTATTGTTCAGATTATTACATTTGTTCCTCTTTTTTTCCCCCCATAACTCCCCTCCTTCCAGTTCCCACCCCACCCTCGGCCCTCACTCCCCATCCACTGTCCTCATCCATAGGTGCACGATTTTTGTCCAGTCTCTTCCCACATCTCCCACACCCCTTTCCCCCCCAAGAATAGTCAGTCCATTCCCTTTCTATGTCCCTGATTCTATTATAATCAACAGTTCATTCTGTTCATCAGATTATTTATTCACTTGATTCTTAGATTCACTTGTCGATAGATGCATATTTGTTGTTCATAATTTGTATCTTTACCTTTTTCTTCTTCTTCCTCTTCTTAAAGGATACCTTTCAGCATTTCATATAATACTGGTTTGGTGGTGATGAACTCCTTTAGCTTTTCCTTATCTGTGAAGCTCTTTATCTGGCCTTCACTTCTGAATGATAGCTTTGCTGGATAAAGTAATCTTGGTTGTAGGTTCTTGGTATTCATCACTTTGAATATTTCTTGCCACTCCCTTCTGGCCTGCAAAGTTTCTGTTGAGAAATCCGCTGACAGTCGTATGGGTATTCCCTCGTAGGTAACTGAGTTTCTTTCTCTTGCTGCTTTTAAGATTCTCTCTTTGTCTTTTGCTCTTGGCATTTTAATGATGATGTGTCTTGGTGTGGTCCTCTTTGGATTCCTTTTGTTTGGGGTTCTCTGCACTTCCTGGACCTGTAAGTCTATTTCTTTCACCAGGTAGGGGAAGTTTTCTGTCATTATTTCTTCAAATAGGTTTTCAATATCTTGCTCTCTCTCATCTTCTGGCACCCCTATAATTCTGATGTTGGTACGCTTGAAGCTGTCCCAGAGGCTCCTTTCACTATCTTCGTATTTTCGGATTCTTTTTTCATTTTGCTTTTCCGGTTGGATGTTTTTTGCTTCTTCATATTTCAAATTTTTGCCTTGATTCTTGCGCTCCTCTGGTCTGCTGTTGGGGGTCTGTATAGTATTCTTTATTTCAGTCAGTGTATGCTTAATTTCTAGTTGGTTCTTTATCATAACATCGAGGGTCTCATTAGATTTCTTGTAGATCTCATTAAGTTTATCAGCAGCTTCTAGACAGTTCTTGAGAGACCTTAAAAGTGTGGTTCTGAACTCTGTATCTTCCATTGACAATTTTGTCCTGTTTCTTTGTCTCTGCATTTTTTTTATGCTTTCTTGGTGCACCCCCTAGTGGTCTTTGTGCGCAGTCTTGTTGTAGTTAAGCCTTGATTGTTGTAGTTAATACTGGGGGGATTTGGCCTCCAGGCCAACTGGCTGTGAGAGTCAGCTGTGTCTGCAGTGGGAAAATTTCTGTCCTCTGGGGAGGTGCTAATCTAGCCTTTGCCTGAGGCTATCTGGCAAATGGCTCTGCGCAGGGCTTGGGCGGGGCGGGTCGAACGGGATAAACAGGGCGGGCGGATCGAGCAGTTATGGCTGCTCTCAGTCCCGTCCCCAGAGGCTCTGCCTCTCAGAGTCCCAGCAACCGCTGCAAACCTCGGAGAGAAAGCTGCCCTCGAGTTCCGACAGATGCCAGACAGTCCCGCTTCTCCCGTTTGAGTCTGGGTCCCTAGAGACTCGCCCAGAACTGGAGCTCAGGGCCTGAGCCTCCCTCCCAATTGAAAACAACAACCTCGCCCTCAGCCACTAGCCCGCTCCACGCGCACCTCTGCACCTTTGTATTTTCCGCACTGCGCCTCCTCTGAGTCTCAGTATGCTGTTCTCTTTCGTTCTAGTTGAAGAATTTCCCCTCAGCCAGCTTTCCTGTGGTTCTGGGTGATGTCCGTTCCGTCTTTTAGTTGTATTTTTGAAGTGGTTGTGCGAGGCAGCATTCTCCAGTGTTTACCTATGCCACCATCTTGGTTCTCCGAGACACAACTTAAATATAAATTAAAACTTTGAAAGTAAATGTACAGAAAAAGACATACCATATAAAGAGTAAGCATAGGAATGCTGAAATGGCTGTAATGATATCAGATACAATAGATCTCATGAAAATTACCTAAAATAATACAGAACATTACATAAAAAAATAAAAGGGTCAATTCATCATAAAGGTATACCCATCATAAATATATATGTGCCTAATAACATAGCCTTAAAATACATGAGTTAAAAATTGACAGGATGAAAGAAACAGATGATGCTACAATCAGAGTGGGAGAATTTAATGCCTCTCTTCAGCAAATGATAGAAAAGCTAAACAAAAAGCAGCAGTAGATACATAGAATAAAATAATTGGACATATCATTCATCTCCACCTACTTTGTATGTATAGAACTATGCACCAAGCAAATGCACAATACATGTTTTTTCAAGTGCACATGGAAGATTCATCAAAATAGACCATACGTTATGCAAGTTTCAATACTTTCAAAGGACTGGAGTCATACAATGTATGTTCTTTGACTACTAAAATATTAAATTAGACACAATATAGCTAGGATAATCATCAATGTTTAAAAATTGAACAGCATATGGATGCATCTGTCTCTCCAATTTAGTGTTTTGGGTTTCTTCTAATAAATACCCAGAAATGGAATATCTGGGTCCTTTCTGTCTCTTGTTATATAGCCTTTGTTTTAAAGTCTATTCTGTCTGGTATAAGTATTGCTATCTTCGCTTTTGTTTGTTTGTTTCCATTTTCATTAAATATCATTTTCCATCCCTTAACTTTCAGTCTGTGTCTCTCTGCATCTGAAATGTCTCTTGTACACAGAATATTCAAGAGTCTTGTTTTGTTGTCCATTCAGCCTCAATATATCTTTTGATTGGAGCATTTAATCCATTTGCATTTAAAGAAATTGTTGATATATATGTATTTATTGCCATTTTATTATTCATCTTTTTTTACACTTTTCTTCTTCTTAAAGAAAACCCTTTAACATTTCTGGTAATACTGGTTTAGTGGTGATGAACTCCTTTAGTTTTTTTTCTTGTCTGGGAAGCTCTTTATCTGTCCTTTGATTCTAAATGATAGCTTTGCTGGGTTATCCATATGTTCATTGCAGCATCATTTACAACAATAGCCAAGATATGGAAGCACAACACTCAGTGTCCTCAGTGATAAAGAAGTGGTGCATATGTACTATATAATGGAATATAACTCAGCCATAAAAAAGAATAAAATCTTGCCATCTGCAACAACATGGGTGGATCTAGAGAGTACGAAGTAATCTCTCTGAGAGAACCCCAAAGTCATAAGCTATTTAAATAAATTGGTAAATTGGGTCTCATCAAAACTTAAACCTTTGTCTCAGCAAAATATAGCTTTAATAATATAAAAAGATAAACAACATAATGGGAGAAAATATTTGCAATCTGACAAAAAACTGGTATTTGAAATACACAAGGAATTCTAACAACTCAATAAAAAGAAGGAAAATCACAAAATTAAATTGTGGACAAAATACTTGAGTAGACACTCACAAAAAAATACAAACAACTGGCCAATACACACATGAGGAAAAAACACATCAAATCACAAGTAATCAGAGAAACCCTAATTAAAACCAGTAGTAGTCCGTTTTCAGAGACTGTCCTGACAGATGGGCACCAGTACTTGGCAAAGACAGCAGTGAATGCTCATTGACCACTTTTTTTTGTGATGCTGACAAGACTTCTAGTCATGTGACCTCCAGGTCCAGCTCTCCAGCACACACCTTCCATCCCAGCAATTCTGTAACTACCCAGTATCTTAGTAAATTCTTTTTCTACTTAAATCAGCCAAAGTCAGGGTTGGGGGGCAGTGGGTGGGGGATATTAAACTAAAAATACTGCTGTTTCCAACAGCTGTTTTCTGCAAATTATTTATGTAAGAAGAATAAAGAAATGTAAAAAGCATCAATTTTAGTTTTCCATTAAAATCAAGAAAATAAGGAGACCATTATGTAAATAAAAGTTGAGAGTATAGATGTCAAATGCAGTAAAAAGACAGGTGAATAAAATACAGGCAGAGACAAAGACATGCTTGCCAAGATAAGAAAAACCTAAAGATGAAATAAAGGCACCAAGATCTACATTAAAAGCTGAAAATTAATGGTAGACACTGTAGAAAAATTAAATTTATGGCATGAAAAACAAACTTGAAAAGTTCTTTAAGAATTCAAAGAAATGGCAGGGGAGGTGGCGGAGTGGGGGTGGTTAGAGAGCAACCAAAGGACTTGTATGCATGTATATTAGCATAAGCAATGGACACAGACACTGGGGCAGTGGGGGCTTGCCTGGGGTGGGAATGGTTGGGGGGTGGGGGCGGTCAATTGGGGAAAAAGGAGACATCTGTAAAACTTAAGACAATAAAAAAAAAAGGTACAACTGACATACAAAAAAAAAGTATTCAAAGAAGAGAAGAGAAGATGTATAGATATGGAGGGTTGGGAACAGAAATCAAATATGCAGGTAATGGATATTCCCCAAAATGAGACCAAAACAAATAGAACAGAAACAAAAATCAAAGATATAAGGAAAAAACTTTGCACCATTGAAGAATAATTTACATATAACTAGAGGCCCGGTGCACGGATTCGTGCACTAGTGGGGTCCCTTGGCCTGGCCTGCAGGGATCAAGCCAAAACCAGCTCTCCAACATCCCCAAAGGGGTCCCTGATTGCGAGAGGGCAGTTCTCAGGTGACGCACCCCGGAATCAGGCTCCCTCCTCTCTGGTTTTGGGTGAGTTACCTGAGAACCACAGCTGCCAAGTCATGGCAGCTCGGCAGCTCCTGTGTTGAGCGTCTGCTCCCTGGTGGTGAGTGCATGTCATAGCTACCGGTTGGGTGGTTGAATGGTTGGCCGGTCACTTAGCCTTTTATATATATAGATGAACAAAAAAAGTTACTATCAGTCAACACTAATAAAAAGAGACCAACAGCCAGAAAAGAACAACTGTCAGACAATAGAGTGTGTGATGTTAATGAAATCTTAGCCAATAGCTCCGACTACCCTCTGCAGGCCAGGGCTCATGATGGTGCAGAAGGAATCTGCTGCCATCTCCTGCATTCAGGATGCTCGAACTCTCAAACTCTCTGCCACCTATCGGTCCAGGGATCTAGACTTAAACCCTCTCTATCACACACAGGCCAAGGATCTTCCTACCAGTTTCTAGTTAATAGTTGACACTACGACTGTTTCCTCTTTACATCTGTGACCTGGCTTATGGATTCCTTGTGTTGTTCTTTCTTTATCCCCAATAAAATCAAGCCCAAGATCCTCATTGTAACAATTGTGCCGCTATTTGTTCAACCAGTAATGTTCCAACCTTAGATTCCATTGCTTTCCTTAGGATTATGTGTCTACTGAGTTTTTGGGACCAAGTTATATCTAACTCATCTTTGTTGTCACCTTTTGCACTTAGTAAGTCCTCATGAAATTTATGTTGAATTAAAGTTTTTAAGTAATTGTCCATTATAATCAGACTAATTTTTTTCACCATTGCCCTCACTCATTTCTGCCTCTGAATCTGTCCTTGTACCATTCCTCCTACCTGGCCTACCTCTTTGGCCTTTCCTTCCCATTCATATCTTTGCCAGCCCTGCAGGTTGCAGATAATCCTGCGTCCCCCCATTAACTAATTTGGCCTCTGCTTCACCCACTTTCCTACGACCCTATATATTGTCACACACTATCTTACAGTGTCCCCTACTAACATCAAGTCACCTGAGTCTGAACCAGCATCAATAAGTGGAAAGCCTCCAGAATTTTATATATGTACAAACCAACGTTGTTACTACCTTCTAGGAGACCAAAGTCAAGTAATTTATGCTCTTTGAGCCTCTGTTTACCATCTGTAAAATGGCAATAATAGCTCAAGAGGACTGTGCATAGATTTAAAAAATGCATAGTAAAAAGAAGGCAAAAAATAATTTGGATCATTATTATCATTATTCAATCCTTTCTCCCCCAAACAGTTCATAGTTACTTTATACCATGGCACTCCTCTATATCATCCAAAGCATCTCACCCAATATTTCCCACACAGCACACTGACAAGGAAGTCAGAAGACATGCCTTATTATTATATAACCTTCAGCAAGTCACTTGACCTACCTGAGTCTCCCTGATGGTTAAACAAGAGTCATATTACCATATCTCCCCTACTTATGTTACACCATTGTTAGAGGCCACAAATAGGTGATGATGCACAAATACTTCATAACCTATAGAGCACTTGTCATCTGTAAAACGTAACTGTTAGCTTTAGTTATCCTCAAATGTCCTCAATGTAAATGTACTGACTTGGATTACCCTTACTCAACCTTCTTTCAAATTTTGCTTTGCCCATTTTACCCCACTAGTCTTCCCATGAGGCACAAAGAAACGCTCCATTCTCAGACGCTAGCCTCCTTCTTTCTTATGGATTCCATGGTTCACACATGGATTGCATTCTCCTCTGTTCTTTGGTTACTAGGAGCCCAGACATAGGTGATGATGCACAAATACTTTATAACCTATAGAGCACTTGTAACCTGTAAAATGTGACTGTTGGCTTTAATTATCTGCAAATGCCACCAAAGCAGAGCTACCCAGCTAACTGGAAGCTGATGCAAGACTGAGGCCATTCGAGACCAGAAGAACCACTCAGCTCAGCCTAGCCCTGGCTGCTCATCCACAGAATCGTAATATAGACAAATGTTTGTTGTTTGAAATCATTATATTTTAAAAAAGCAGCAAAAGTTAACTGACACAGTGGCTGAGAACATTCACGGGGCTAGAAAATAATAATTCAGCCACAGGAAAATAAATATTCGAGAGCTGTGAATACTACAGATATGAAATATAATCAGAATCTTTTTAGGACCATCATCTTAGAATGCATGACTCCATCACACATAGGAACAAATCAAAGCAACTTATTCCCATGAAAAATGTAGTTCACTGAAGGAAGCAAAAACAATCACTACCACCAACCAATATACTAGTACTTTCAGTGCTAGCTGAGAGCAAGGCATCAACCACGACCTTCAGTGCCCTCTAAGGTTCCCATTCCCCAGACCCTCCCATACTTCTGCGCAACGGAGGACTTCTGTGAAGTCCTGCCTTCACAATTCACAAAGCTTAGACGTCAGACATGCCCAATGTCAGGCAGAAACCTACTGCTAAAGGATGGTTCCCAGGACCAGAAACACCAACGCTGCCTACATTTAACAAGACCTCGAGATGACAGACAGAAACAGAACAGAGGCATAACACAGTGCAAAGAGAACAGCCCTTGGACTCAGACCCCCATCCCAGCTTCATCCCTTATAAGGTTTCTTACTGGGCTTCGAGTTAGGAGACATGGGCTCACTTCTGGAGTTTCCACTTATTTGCTGGACCTCATTGTCATCACTTGGAAAATGAGATTTTTTGCAGTCTTGAAAGTTTATAATTTTAAAACTAGAGATATTTTGCTGCTGCTGTTGTTTTTGTTGCTGTTGTTTGTTGTTGTTGTTGAGCAAGTTACTTAAACTGTCTGACCTTCAGTATCCTAACCTTTAAGATGGGTTTAGTAAAACCTACCCCAAAGTGTTGACCTGCATGTAAAGCACAGCACTGACATATAGCAGACACTTAATAAACAGCAAACAACTGGGAAAACGGTTGACTGCTGTTCAGACCATATTTTTTCTGCTAGAACCCTGACAGCTTATTATTGAGAATTCTTGAACTTTCTACCACTCTGAGTCCTTTTTATTGAGAGCATCTAGAATTCAGGAATCTTATCTTTTTTTTCTATCATATTTAAACCACAGAACTTTTAAAAAAAAAAGCATAAAATAAAAAGAACATACCTTAGCATACTTCTAATCTCAAATTATTAATTTTCAAGAACAAAGCTCCTCATTTTGCAAATGAAGAAAATGAAGCTCAGTGAATAAATGGAAACCCCAGAAGTGAACCCAGGTTTCCAAGGCCCAAGTCCACTTCTCTTTCCACAACTCAGAATCTATATCTATCTGCTAGAGGAAACAGTCCCAAGTCACTTCTCATCCATCCTTTTGGCCAGAAATCCAGATTAGCTTTTGTCACTGCCATATCATCAGGCCAGCTTCACTCAAGACCCACTTATTGTCTGCAAATGTTGCTATAATTAAATCCAAGTGGCCGCTGTGAGTTATCATCACGTACCCTCTCCAGCCATTAGTCACATTTCCAGGGCTGCAGTTCTTTCTAAAGAGGTCACTCACTCTTCTCTTCCCCTTGGCTATCCCAGCAGGGTTTTGCTTTCCATTTCTTGGGCGAGGAACTTTCAAGCCGAACTCATTTTCAGGCAATGGGCCAACCTTCCCATTTATCCCAGTGACCTTACAACAGCCAGAAAATCTCTCTCATCACTGCAGAGCTTGGGGGGGGGGGGGGGCAGCAAGGGGAGAAACTCTGAAGCAGTGTCTCTGATAGCAGCAGACCAGGGCTATTTTTAATAGAGTATAGAACTGCCATCATCACCATCATATCATACCAACATCAGAATCAGAATCAGAATCAGAAACCCCTTGTGTTTGGTGCAGCACTTTACCATACTTCTTCTCTCTGGATGTGTATAATAATCAGTCCAGCTAGGGTAAAGAAAACTGTAGAATCTTTGAGCTGGATGGGGTCATCAGAATCATCTGGTCCAAACGCCTCACCTTGCAAATGAGGAATCTGAGACCCCACGAGAGAAAGTGGCCAGCCCACAATCATTGAGTGAGTGAAGGACAGAATGCATCTGGACTCAGGTCTCCCATCTGAATCTCAGTCCAAGAATCATCTCACCCTTTGCTCTTAGGATCCAGGAGACGGGTAAGTACCTGGAATGGAGCACGTCTTGAGGCTCTCCTCTGAGAAACCACCTCGCCAGCACTACTAGCCAGCATGACTCACTTGGGGCTGATCCTGCTTCCCAGTTCCAGGGATGAGCACATGGCCCAGACCTGGAAGGAGAACACACCCTCTTCTGGCCATAGTTACTGGCGAAAGGATAATTATATGACCTACTAGTAAATAAGGCTGAGGAGAATCACCCCTAGGATTTTTTGCTAGAGCTGTTAGAAAAATAACCGCCGACTGGGTGTTCTCGGGGGATTGTACATTGTAAGGACAATAAAAGCCTTGAGTTGCTCGAGGCCACCTTTGCCACTAGTTCAAAAAGGCCTTCCTTAGGATGAATCCAACAGAGTCACCTTATTTGAGCACCTGAATTCAACCATGCTTGAATTGTGTGCATCAATAAATTTTACATTTTTTTAAGATCATCTGAGTTGTGTTGTCATTTGTAACCAACTTTTCTCTATCAGTTGCAATCATAAATGACATGTTAAGACTCCCTTGGTACAACACAGCTTTTAACATCATCACTGACAACATGAGCACCTTTCCCCTCTCACTCACACACCTATACCCAACAGACCCCTAAATGGAACTGCTCCCTGAGTCTTCCATAATATGAACCACATTAATAATAAATTGTGATTGGGCACTACTTTTTGCATTATCTCTGACTATAGTGCCATTAAATTCTTTAAAATCCCCATCAGGAAAAAATATATATATATATATAAATGAAACAAGAAGGCTTTTAGGGCTCTGGTCTACTGAATGAAAAAGTGAGAAAGTAAGCATCCAGTCCATCATCCCATCACTTTGGTACACACCCACCTCCCTGCCGGGAGCCGGTCCATGCTTGCTGTTTCAAGGGACCTGGCATATATGGCATACTGTTCTTAATATGTTTGCTCACCTTCTTGGCACTATGTGTTTTAACCAAGGTCTCTGAGAAAGGTTGTTTCCCCAGGTAGGGATTTTCCCCTGAAGTTAGGGAGGGAATAAAACCTCCTAACTAAGTGCCAGGTGGGTAATTAATCACTTTAACTACGAACAATCATGCTTAAGCTACATAATCTTTACTCCCTGGAATGGAGATAAGAAACGCCCTAACCTTTGTAATAGAGATTGATAGGATTGAATCAACTGGTATAAATACAGATGTAATAAGACAGCAAGACACAGAACTTAGAATACGGAACCAAGAGAGAAGGAACTTAGGCACAGAACCAACACAGAACATTCTCTAGAGACAGAAGAACTTCGCTGGAGAGAACATGGCAAAAGTTCCTGGACAGAAACTGGCCTCAGAACCTAGAGACAGAACCTAGCGAGAGAACATGGCAAAAGATCCTGGACTGAACCTGACTACAGAAATTGGCAAGAGAACCTGACTAGAACCTGGTGACTGAACCTGGCTGGAGAACCTGGACAGAACCTGGCTGGAGAACCTAGCAAGAGAACATGGACACAGAACCTGGCTGGAGATCCAAACCAGAACTTCGCTGGAGATCCAGACCAGAACTTGGCTGGAGATCCTGGCTAGAGATCCTGGCTAGGCTGCTGATCAACTGAACGCTGTCTCCATGTCATCTCTTCTTCGCCGACTCCGTCCACACCTTTGGGGACCCCTGGACCCGCTGGGGTTGGACCCCGGCATATGGCGCCCGAACAGGGACCCCTTAGGTAAGCCCCCCCGCACTCGGGACGGATAGGACTCCACCGCAGGAAGAGGGTGGATAGTCTTCGCCGACTCCGTCCACACCTTTGGGAACCCCTGGAACAGGATTCCCCTAGGTAAGCTCCCCCCCCCATTGAGAACCCCCACACTCGGGACGGATAGGACTCCACCAGGGTGCTACAGACCCCTCTATAGAGGATAAGTAGGGTAAGAAGGTGGATAGTACAGAACTTAGATTGAGAAGATGTGCCATACTGAGTCCAAAGAAAGAAGACTCTGTATTGATTCTTAGATTGAGAAGATGTGCCATACTGAGTCCAAAGAAAGAAGACTCTGTATTGATCTTTAGATTAAGAAGATGTGCCATACTGAGTCTAAAGAAATAAGACTCTGTATTAATCTTTTAACATATGCTTGCTAGCAGAGGAATTAAGGTTGCTCCCAGTCAGACAGAACGTTTTATACAAGAAGTATGTCCATGCTTTTCTGAGGAAGGAAAGGTAAATGTAAAGGCATGGGAGGAGGCCCAAGGAGCCATATCCTTAACCCCACTGCAGCCTTTCCACCCCGGGAAAGTGCAGGATTGGCAAGCTCTCCCTGGGGTGATAGATCAGGACTCAGGTAATAGCGGAAAGCGCCAATCCTACTCTTAAAATGGATACAAGAGAGCATTTGGGGTTTTTCTTTTTAATGCCTGCTTTTAAAAAATAAAAAAGGGGGAATTTGCCGGGAGCCGGTCCATGCTTGCTGTTTCAAGGGACCTGGCATATATGGCATACTGTTCTTAATATGTTTGCTCACCTTCTTGGCACTATGTGTTTTAACCAAGGTCTCTGAGAAAGGTTGTTTCCCCAGGTAGGGATTTTCCCCTGAAGTTAGGGAGGGAATAAAACCTCTTAACTAAGTGCCAGGTGGGTAATTAATCACTTTAACTACGAACAATCATGCTTAAGCTACATAATCTTTACTCCCTGGAATGGAGATAAGAAATGCCCTAACCTTTGTAATAGAGATTGATAGGATTGAATCAACTGGTATAAATACAGATGTAATAAGACAGCAAGACACAGAACTTAGAATACGGAACCAAGAGAGAAGGAACTTAGGCACAGAACCTACACAGAACGTTCTCTAGACAGAAGAACTTCGCTGGAGAGAACATGGCAAAAGATCCTGGACAGAAAGTGGCCTCAGAACCTAGAGACAGAACCTAGCGAGAGAACATGGCAAAAGATCCTGGACTGAACCTGACTACAGAAATTGGCAAGAGAACCTGACTAGAACCTGGTGACTGAACCTGGCTGGAGAACCTGGACAGAACCTGGCTGGAGATCCTAGCGAGGGAACATGGCTACAGAACCTGGCTGGAGAACCTGGAGAACCTAGCAAGAGAACATGGACACAGAACCTGGCTGGAGATCCAAACCAGAACTTCGCTGGAGATCCAGACCAGAACTTGGCTGAAGATCCTGGCTAGAGATCCTGGCTAGGCTGCTGATCAACTGAACACTGTCTTCGTGTCATTCCTTCTTCGCCGACTCCATCCACACCTTTGGGGACCCCTGGACCCGCTGGGGTTGGACCCCGGCACCTCCCAACCAAAAGATAGTGTTAATGACATGCCTTCAGACAGGACAGCCCACTTGAAACAAAGCCTGCTGCAAGTCACAACGGCATGTTTTATAAAGACCTGCTCTAAAAAAAATAAAATATTATTAAAACCACCTCAGCAGTCACATCAGCTTGGCCCTTTACAAGAGAACTATCTTCTAGGTCAAGCATGTCAAACTCAAAGGCTAACACAGGCCAAATAAACAAAGTTTAAGTTTATGTGGGCCGCAAAAAAACAAAAGCTTCAATTTTCATAGAAACTTAGGTTTATTTCGATAGAAACATGCTGAATACAAAGGGCTGAAATAAATGAGTAATCATTAACATAAAATAATAGAACATTTTAATAAAAATTAATATCTTTTCTTGAACATTAACACTGAATAACTGCACAAATTAATAAGCATAATGCAAATAAACCTATTTTTCTCATTCTCTGAAAGCAAAATATTTCCAAACAAGTTCAGTACGAGACTAATGACATGGCAATCAGCTGTTAAAATATTCGCTGCTAGTATTAGTGGAGAGAAATGGTGTGCCTGCGCATAAGGCATGTAGGGGAAGTAAATGCAACACAATTATAGTAATCAGTCATTAGCGAACGTTGTAGTTCATCTATATCTAATAAAAGGGTAGTATGCAAATTAACCATCACTCCATCACAAAGATGGTGGCGCCCAGTCCTCTCAGCCCCACTGGAGTCCCCCAGTCCCGGGGGGATGGCCACTGAAAGCAGGCAGCGTGAGTGGCCTGGCGGAATGCTTGCTTCATTGCCGTGCCCAGCTCGGGCCAGCCCCCCGGAGCCAGAGTAGACATGGACAGGGACGGGGGGCCGGCCCACAGCTTCCGTGGCCGAGCACAGGCCCAGAGAGATGGCGGACCCGCCTCTGCAGGAGCAGCGTGGCTCCCTCCCGCCTCCCGTGGAAGCCGCATGGCTCCTGTGGAAGCAGCAAGCGGCCTGCTGAGCGTGATATCGCGTGATGGACTGCTAGCATATATATAAAATAGAGAAGTATGCTAATTAACTGGGACACCGTAACAGGTCAACCGGACAGGAGGCGGTTGCATGAGCGCGTTGGGGGCGGGGCATCAGGGGCCTCCACGCGCCTGCACTGGGGGAGGGCCTGATCAGCAGCTGCCCCAGCTGCTTCAAGGGCCGGAGAAGGAGGCGGGGCCGGACATTCGACTCGAGGGTGGGCGGCGCCATGCGATTTCAAATCACGCACTGGGATCCTAGTTAATAATAATTATGTATAACAAGATATTGTAAAAGTTAAGTTAGGAGATTTTTGCTAAAACGTTTTTTACATACCCCTATATTGGCTGGGCCTCAAAAATATTCATTGTGGGCCACATGTGGCCCACGGGCCGTGAGTTTGACATGCTTGTTCTAGGTGCTGGAACAGATTCTCAGAGAAGTTAATATAGATGCTTCAAGAATCACTAAATGTTTGTTTACCATATGCTGTGGTGTGGAAGGTGAAATTGCAACCAGACAAAATAATAATTATAATAATTAGAATTGCTGGCTCAAATGCAGAACTGTGTATTGAAAAGACAAAGCACTCAGCGCGAGCATTCCACTTTTAATGAGAGACTGAGTTGTGATTTACGGACACTAAGAAGTCAGAAGCTTGGCTATCACAGCAAGTCATCCTTCCTATGATAAACATACCCTTTTCTCTGAGTACAGTGTGGTATCAAATGCTATAAGCCCATGGATTATTTTTTGGGTTTTGCATCACAGCCAAATTATGCTCGATGGATAGGACAGATGGACGAACAGACAGACAGACAGACAGATACTGTTTCTTAATTCATTTCAGACCCAGATGATGCTCCCCCTTTTGCCATCACCTCTATGAGAAAATCGGGGATGTGATGGCTTCTAGAACAAAACATATATCCCTCACTTAAGTCAAACAGTATCCTAGTACTTAGCCTCAAAATGCATTGCACACAAGCAAGCAGATGAGCTTTACTATTAGGACACAGATACATGTTGGCACAGAGTCAAGGGTTAAAGAAGAGAATACACAAATAACCCAGGGGTCTGAGCGTATGTTTTAGGCGAAATCTGCTCTGCTCAAATTCAGTCATGGAACTTCCATTCACACTATTTAAATAAATATTAAGTTCCCACCACGGGGCTGAGCACACAGTGTGAACAAAACAGGCATGGTCCCTGTTGTCCTCATGAGGATTACAGTCTAAAGGAGAAAGTGGATCATAAATAAGCAAACATTCATGAGCATGGTCCCAATTGTCTGCTATTGCAAAACAAGCTACTGCAAAGCATGATGGCTCAAAACATCAACCACTGTCGCGTATCTCACAATACCGAGGGTTAGGAATTCAGGCAGAGTTCAGCTCGGCAGTTCTGTTCCACGTGGTGTCAACAGAGGTCACACGACAGTATTCAACAGGCAGATACAGTGTCGTCTGGAGGGTCTACAGCAGCTCGCCAACATGGCATGCGCCTTGGCAGGGACTCTCCGGCATGGCAGTGACAGGGTTATCAGGCTTCCTGCTTACGGGCTCAGGGCACCCAGAATACCCCAAGAGACAGGAAACAGAAGCCACCAGTGTATTAAGGTCTGAGCCTGGAAGCTCTCACATCATAACTTCTGCCACGTTCTACTGGCCTAGAAGTCAGAGAGCCTGCCCAGATTCAATGGGAAGGTACGCAAACCCCACCTCGTCCTCATGGAATAAGAATTTGCAGCTGTATTTAATCTACCACAAATATATAATGCACAATTATGGAAACACTGTGAAAGAGCCCTGCTGGTGTGGCTCAGTGGTTGAGTGTTGACCTATGAGCCAGGAGGTCACGGTTCAATTCCCCATCAGGGCACATGCCTGGGTTGTGGGCTCGATCCCCAATAGGGGGCGTGCATGAGGCAGCCCATCAATGATTCTCTCATCGTTGATGTTTCTATCTCTCCCTTTCTCTTCCTTTTTCTCTGAAATCAATAAAAACATGTTTTTTAAAATTGTGAAGGATAAGAATAGGGGGCCATGAGGGGGACTAGGGGGAAATCTAATTTAGGTAGGGTGAGCTGGCAGCCCTGGGCTCTCTCTAGCCCTAAGCAGTGGTTCTCAACCTTCCTAATGCCCCGACCCTTTAACACAGTTCCTCATGTTGTGGTGACCCCCAACCATAAAATTATTTTCGTTGCTACTTCCTTACTATAATTTTGCTACTGTTATGAATCGTAATGTAAATATCTGACATGCAGGATGTATTTTCATTGTTACAAATTAAACATAATTAAAGCATAGTGATTAATCACAAAAACAATATGTAATTATATATGTGTTTTCCGATGGTCTTAGGCGACCCCTGTGAAAGGGTCATTCGACCCCCAAAGGGGTCACGACCCACAGGTTGAGAACCGCTGCCCTAAAGGATAAGTAATTATAAGCCTTAGTAGCCCATCTTCACTATGAACACATCCCATCTTCAAAATTATCTTTCTCCAAAAGAGAAACCTGTCTTGACCTGGCCAGTTTTGCTCAGTGGGTAGAGCACAGGCCTGTGAACTGAAGGGTCCTGGGTTTGATTCCGGTCAAGGGCACATGCCTCAGTTGCAGGCTTTATCCCTGGCTCTGGTTGGGGCGCTGCAGGAGGCAAGCAATTGATGTGTCTCTCTCTCTGTGTCCCTTCCCCTCCCTTTCACTTGCTCTAAAAAAATCAATGGAAAAAAATAACCTCAGGTGAGGATTAACAAAGAAAAAGAAACCTGTCTTTATTAGTGGAAAGCATTTCTGTATGGTGTTTTATATTTTTCTAACTCCTTGGAAGACAGGCAAATGCTTCAAAATGACTGAATTTGCCCTGCCGGTGTTTCCCAGTAGTTAGAGCATCAGCCTGCACACTGAAGGGTCACGGGTTCAATTCCTGGCCCAATCAAAAGCAACATCTGTAATAGTAAAAAAAATAATAAGCAAAAGCAATCAAGTAAAAAACTTTGTTACTAAATAGGAAAGTGCCTGGGTTGCATGTTCATCCCCTGGCCCAGTCGGGGGTGTTTGGGAGGCAACCAATTAATGTCTCTGTCTCTCTCTCTCTCTCTCTCTCTCTCCTTTCCTCCCTCCCTCCCTCCTCTTCACTTTTTCAAAAAAGCAATAGAAAAAATATCCTCTGGTGAAGATGTAAAAAAACCAACTGAATTCCTTCTATTCTCTGAGGAATGAAATAAATTATATCCCTGAGAGTTTATTTAATGATATGGAACAGCAAATTTCATTCTAAAATCAAATGCAACATCTGTAATAGTACAAAAAAATTATAAGCAATCAAGTAGAAAACTTTGTTACTAAATAGGAATGTTTGGAAGGAACATTTGTCATCTTACACAGAACACGATGCTTCAAAACCGCCATCATTTGCGTTCACTTTCTGTAATGAGAGTAAATATTTTAACTTAGAATTTCTAGATATATATGTTTATCATAAAAATTATATAGCTGGTACATGTGAGTGGACATCTATATATAAACTTCTAACTATAAAGAGGTGTGATGCAATCCTTCTGTGCGCTCAGCTTTCGGTCACACAATAAGCATCGACTTTGTGCCAGGCCTTTTGTTACACTATCATCCCAGGAAAATTCTGTAAGTGATAGAATTCCTTACGTGACTGCATCTATCCTCTTCTCCTTCATACAGGGCCGCCGCCTCACCTGGACTATCACAGCAACTTGCCTCTAGTGCAGTGGTTCTCAACCTTCCTAATGCCGCGACCCTTTAATACAGTTCCTCATGTTGTGGTGACCCCCAATTTCATTGTTACAAACTGAACATAATTAAAGCATAGTGATTAATCACAAAAACATTATGTAATTATATATGTGTTTTCCGATGGTCTTAGGCGACCCCTGTGAAAGGGTCGTTCAAACCCCAAAGGGGTCACGACCCACAGGTTGAGAACCGCTGCTAGTGTGTTCTCTCTAGAACGTTCTCAAATGCCTCCCATTTGAGAGGGACTGTTCTACAGCCATCACCACAAGATAACGTCTGAGCTCAAGTCCAATATGCGAGGCCCTCCGCAGTCAGGTTAGAACCCGCCTCTCCAGCCTCTTTTCCTACTTCCCCAGACCGTCCGCAGGTCCGATGCTTCTGTACTTTGGCCCACGCTAGTCGCCCCAGTGTTTGCAGGCTTATCCTTCGAGCCTCATCTCCAGATCTGCCTCCTTTCGGGAACTCTCCCCTGTGCCCACAGGCTCCTGCTGTGAGCTCTATCCTAGCCTGAATCAATGCTTATTAACATGTCCACTAACTTTTCTGCCCCTGACCAGCCCGGTGTCTGCAAGGGCTGGGGCTGGGGCTTCCTCGCCTTTGCAGGGTCGCCATTCCATAAACACTGTTGAACATCTCGTCTTTCAGGCCCCAGATAACCTTCTAGAAGGTTGATTTGCTGGCTTGAGAAAATGGTCCTTTTCTTTAAACACCCAAAAGCATGATGCCCATTGGGATATAGAAATGTGTATTTTCAAACATGTTTTTCTTTTTTTCCCCCCTGTTAAGCAGAGGATTCTTCTCTACAGTCATCTCTTTGTCTCTGTATTGACATCTGATGCCATTGGCCTAACTTTATTTTTGAAGCTACAAAGCTCGGTGGCTGGGATTCCAGCTGCTTGACCTACCACCACCTTTTGCTTTTCAAACAGTCCCTGAAAATGGCTCCTTCTGCCAAGGCTGGGGTTCCCTGAAACTGGCCAATGAGATGAGAGAGGAGGAAGGATCACAGAGTGAGCACTCAGCAGTTTTTGCTTCATAAAGCTGGGACTGTGGGCAGGTGGCTGAATCTCTGTACCCACCCCGTTTCCCTCCTGGAAAACAGTAACTGCCTCACAGCATTCGGCGAAACCATGACTGTAGAGCACGCGGCACGGCAAACTGCACCCGCCTTGCTCTCTTCATCCATCCAGAGAAACGGGGCAGGAGGAAGCAGGTGCCCACGAGCAGGAGGCACAAGACGGAAAGGCCACTGCCCCACCCCACCAACCCCCCACCCCCCCAATCCCCGTCCAGACCGGCCCACATGCAGGAACATACTTTCTCTGACCCTTTCTCTGGCCTCTCGTGGCCTTTGCAGACCAGGTTCCTGGTGAGCAACTCGGGATCCCGAAGAGGTAAGGAGGAGAAGCCGTGGACACCATATACTATGAAGTACTGCTTTCTTGGTGTGTGTTCAGCCAGGCTGAAATGTTACAAAAGACTAACTCCCACCTAAGGCTTTCCCCAACACATAAACGTGTGTAGAGCATGCATGTAGAACATGCATAGATTTCTATAGGAAGTCTTTGCCCTGTGATTTTTGTTGGCTTCTTTGCTGGGAGAGCCAAATTCATATAAAAAGAGAAGATAATCACTGTAATTTCCGGACTACCAACCTTCACTGGAGAACCACACTCATACCTTATGGAGAAAAATACAAGTAATTTGGAGACTATCACAAGGGTTTGTTTCAGCTTCCGTTAGATGTCAATTTATTGTTCAATGTTCCTAAATAAAAGCAGAGAATGTATGTGCAACTTCCTGGGAAGCATATGGTGCGATATGGAGGTGCACCCAGAAAACCACACTTACGTACTTTGCTGCACTTCTGAGCATTCCCATGACAAAGATGAACAAAACTCAACTGCTGATAACCAAAGGACTTGCTATCCTAAGAGAAGGTGGCAGTGTAAGATGTTTCTACGGCTAAATCTCTCCTCTCACAGTGACTGTCATTTAAATTCCTGCCTAGCGAAGGGATTTTTATGGAAGGTTAATGCCTCCTATAATATTTATCCTGGATGGTGGAGCTTTTCGCATAATTTTCTGGGCTTTCTTCCTGTCGTGTAACAGAACCTTATCTTCCCTTTAATAGGTTTCCATAGAAAGGCAGTCGTTATTTCTCAGTTCGAGCCCTGATTTAATGACATTTCAAATCTCTAGTAAAAGGAGTCTTGGAATTAAGCCAGGGGAAAAAACACACACAGGGTGGCCCAAAGACAAGGTGTGGCCCTGCCTGCGACTGTGCTATGGAAGGTGACAGGGGACACAGCCCTCTGGCCAGTGGAGGCTGCCTAGGGTTGCAAGGAAGAGCATAAATCAGGCCAGTGGGCCAGGTGAAGGGGTCTTCGGCTAGAGGAAGCCTTTTCAAAGGCTCCCCATTTGCATTTGAGTTTATTTGCTTTTCCATCATTTTCCTAATTGCCCTTCAGTATTCTGACACTTACTGGAGACCTTGGCATTTCAATAAAACATCTCCTTCCCAGATACCTACCCAACCTTCTTCCTCCCTATCCATCACTGGGTCAGCAACATGGATAATGACCGTGACAGACTGTACTTTCCAAAAATGGCCACAGTGATCTATCTGGGCCCACCTGCCCATCAAGAGGTGGAGTCTATTTTACCTCCCTGACACTGGACAGGACTTGGTGACCACCTCGTTGAATAAAATGCATGAAGTGCAAGATACGAGACAAGGCAGTAATAAGCAATTTCATGCTTGGCTGGTTCTAGCCTTTAGAACCCAGCCACCATGCTGTGAGGACACCGCAACAGGTCCAGGTAGAGAGATGGCGTGGGGAAGCCATGTGGAGAGGTCTGAGGCATCCAGTTGACAGCCAACCTCAAACAGCAGATCTGTGAGTAAGCCAGTCTCCAGATCTTTCCAGCCCCCAGCCTTCGAGTCTTCCAACTGAGACCGCACACAGCACAAGGCAGAAATAAGCTAATTTCACTCTGCCCTGCCTGAATTCCTGACCTTCGGAATCATGAGCATAAGGGGTTGTTTTATGCCATTTGCCATAAGGAGTTGTTTTACGGAATTTGTTTCATTTTGGGGTCCTCTGTTTCACAGTGATAGTGACCAGAGTATCGATGCACTATAGCAATATCCTTTGTAAGGAATTACAAATGTTTGCTACAAAGACCTCTCCTTCTCCAGCACAGTACCCTCAGGTGTCCTCCAGCTGGTCCCCTCAGCCAATTCTTAGCCATCAACTATCCCAGGGCAGCAGTGAGGCACTGGACTTTGGAGACCCCACTGCCGGGGTCCTGCCCCAGCAGGTCCAGGGGTTCCCAAAGGCGTAGACGGAGTCGGTGAAGAAGGAATGACATGGAGGCAGCGTTCAGTTGATCAGCAGCCTAGCCAGGATCTCCAGCCAGGATCTCCAACCAAGTTCTGGTCTGGATCTCCAGAGAGGTTCTGCTTCAGATCTCCAGCCAGGTTCTGTGTCCATGTTCTCTTGCCAAGTTCTCCAGGTTCTCCAGCCAGGTTCTGTAGCCATGTTCCCTCGCTAGGTTCTCCAGCCAGGTTCAGTCACCAGGTTCTAGTCAGGTTCTCTTGCCCATTTCTGTAGTCAGGTTCAGTCCAGGATCTTTTGCCATGTTCTCTCCAGCGAAGTTCTTCTGTCTGTAGGTTCTGTGTAGGTTCTGTCTTCTAAGTTCTGTATGTAGGTTCTGTCTTCTTGGTTCTGTCTTCTAAGTTCTGTGTTCTAAGTTCTGTGTCTTGCTGTCTTGTTACATCTGTATTTATACCAGTTGATTCAATCCTATCAATCTCTATTACAAAGGTTAGGGCGTTTCTTATCTCCATTCCAGGGAGTAAAGATTATGTAGCTTAAGCATGATTGTTCGTAGTTAAAGTGATTAATTACACGCCTGGCACTTAGTTGAGGGGTTTTATTCCCTCCCTAACTTCAGGGGAAAATCCCTACCTGGGGAAACAACCTTTCTCAGAGAGGAGACCTTGGTTAAAACACATAGTGCCAAGAAGGTGAGCAAACATATTAAGAACAGTATGCCATATATGCCAGGTCCCTTGAAACAGCAAGGATGGACTGGCTCCCGGCACCCCACACCTGGGTTCTTCCTTGCAGCCTTAGCTAAGTTCCTCAACCTCTCTGAGTTTCACTCTTTCATCTATAAAACAGGGAGAATAACGTCTACCCGAGGAAACAAGGCCTATGAAGCTCCTCTCGGTAACCATATCGCACAAATTGGGAATTCTTCCCAATACACACCCCCTCCAGGAAGTCCCTACCAGTACAGATTGACATGCTCTCTGCCCCTCCATATCATTCCTTTATCCTCCATCTAGCATCACTTCCAGGACTATGCCAATGGAACACTTCAGATGGGCCACTGCCTAGGGATACCCATTCCCCATATCCTCGTGCACTTGGGTTATAGATTCCCACACATTCTTTGTATCCATAAATCCACACAGGAGCAGCAGAACCTCATGGGAAAAAACAGAAATAAAACTCTCCTGCCCCCTACATATGGTTGTTCGAGAACTAAAAAGATTTTTCTCTGATAGATTAGGGTGATAGCAAAGTAGGAAAATACAAGAGCCCCAAGAAAGGAAATTCATTGTAAGGGAAGTAAAGTCTGAATTGGTAAACCAGACCCAATGCCAGGTGAAAGGGAATGATTTTAGGCACAACATGTAGTAAATTGAACCCCTCACAGACCCAGCCAAGGTGGAGCCAGTATTTCTCGGGAAAAATAGTCACATGTGGGTATCAAGACCTATATAGATTCCTGGAGAATTATGCCAGCTCAGGTAGTTTTGTTCTAGAACTGTGCTGCCTGACATAGTAGTCACTAGGAACATGTGGCTACTGAGCACTCAAGATGGGCTAGTCCAATTTGAGATGTGCTGCTAAGCATAAAATTTACATCAGATATCAAGGTCTTGATATGGGAAAAATCATGTAAATTATTTCATTAATTTTACATAGATTACATGTTGACATAATATTTTAGATATACTGGGTTAAATAACACATATTATTGAAATTAATTTTTATCTATTTCTTTATATGCCTTTTAATGTGCCTGCTAGAAAATTGAAAGTTGTACTAGTATACGTGGCTCCCACTCTATTTCTATTGGACAGTGCCACACTACAAGGTCCCTAAGGAAGAAAGAGCCTCAGAAGACCAGGTTGGCTTGAGAAAATCCTAGATATATGTTTTCAATGAAATAACAAGCCAGTTCTGGGATTCCTGAGGCCCACGGAGAACCACATCAGACATGCCTGCGGAGAAGGGGAAGTGGCAAGGCTCCGGCCGCTCTCTCTACAGGCGCCCGCCTCTACTAGCCACGTGGTGCTGCAGGGGTGGGCAAACTTTTTGACTCGAGGGCCACAATGGGTTCTTAAACTGGACCGGAGGGCCGGAACAAAAGCATGGATGGAGTGTTTGTGTGAACTAATATAAATTCAAAGTAAACATCATTACATAAAAGGGTACTGTCTTTTATTTCAATAGTTTTATTCATTTCAAACGGGCGGGATCCGGCCTGCGGGCCGTAGTTTGCCCAAGGCTGTCAGCTAGAGGCATCCAGACACGGACGGGGCAGCCTGGAGCTCACTGGTTGAGGAACTCTACCTCAAGGAACACCTGGTTTCTGCTCTCCCTTTCCAGGCGAAGACAGAGGTGAGCATCAAGGAGAAGCAGCGACTAATGAGCCTGGGGACTCCCAGGATATTGGGGAAAGAGAAACCTCAGAAAGGGCAAGAATTCCAGCAACTAGCCTAAACTAGTTCCAACCCATGGTAGCCTGGGTGTTAAAAGCCACAGAGCTGTATTATAGTCCTAAACTCTCGGGGCCCCATTCTGGTTAAGTTTATGTTTCCCTCCTACTTCCATATGGTTCTGCTACACATTTGATGTATATGTTGAATCATCACTCAACCCACTAAACCCTAAACGTTATAGTCCACATCTTACAGATAACAAAACTGAGGCTTTGAGATGTAAAGTTGTTCAAATTCTAACAAATGACAGAATCTGAATTAAAATTCAGATCTGTCTCATTTCAAATCTCATAGTCTTTAGTTTTCAGGAACCAAAGAATTGTAACCAATAAAACAAAGGTGTTATAATTTACTTACATTGATTAAATACACCTTAAACTTGAGTGTGTGTGTGTGTGTGTGTGTGTATAACTTTACAAAGATTATATCATGCTAAAATAGAAACACCATCAACAGAAAGCTAGGAATAGGTTCCCACTTTAAATATAATGAACTCTTTGACCCTCAGTTTTACCTCCTATAACAATGACACCTGCATTCAAGGACAACATGAGAGGGATGGGTTCACTTCTCCTGGTTCTGAGCCTACCAGCCTTGTTTCCTTCCTAGATTCTATGACCCTTGGACAGAGGGTCTTGCTGAGCTAAAATAGTTATCAAAAGTCATGCAGCAGACAGTTCTGTCTTACATAGTTTAGTCTTTATTGCGAAGGCAGCAGACATCGCTTTTAAGCTGGGCATAAGATAATCAGATTTGCATTTTAGAAGGATCCCTGTGGGGTACTCGCACACACACACTGGTGGAAGTGTAAACATACACTCCTTCTCAAAAGCAATTTGGCAAAGCGTACCAAGAGCTCTAAAATGTCTGACACAGTAATATCACTTCTGTGACTACTCTGAGGAAATAATCCTAAAACCAGAAAAGCTTGATGCACAACGCGTCCACTGTGTCATTAGTCATCAAGGCAGAAACATGGCAATGACCTCACTGCCCAACAACAGGGGAAGGGTCCCTCAAGCTTTGGAACATCCACTGGGTGGCACGTCACTCAGGCATCTAAATTATACTCATGACAAGTTACCAATCCCATCCAAAAGTGATAATTTACTAATGTTAAGATCAGCAACACAGTCTGTGGTAGATTATAAAAATGGCCACAGATTCTTCCACCTACAACCATGCCCTTATAGCAGCGGTTCTCAACCTGTGGGTCGCGACCCCTTTGGGGGCCAAACGACCCTTTCACAGGGCTCTCCTAAGACCATCGGAAAACATATATAATTACATATTGTTTTTGTGATTAATCACTATGCTTTAATTATGTTCAATTTGTAACAATGAAATTGGGGGTCACCACAACATGAGGAACTGTATTAAAGGGTCGGGGCATTAGGAAGGTTGAGAACCACTGCCTTACAGTTTGGTGCTGCAGGTCCTCTTGTCCAAGGGTGGAATATATTTCTCCACCCCTTGAGTGCAAAGCAAACCTGTGACTTGCTTTGGCCAATGAAATATTAGTAAATGAGATGCAACCAGAAGCTTGAAAAGCACTTATGCATTGGCACATGCCACTGGCTGTGCTTGGAAGCCTTCCATCACCATGTGAAGAGGCTCAGGTATAACCTGCTCAATGATGTGAAACACAGGGACCCAATCCCTTTTGCAGCCCCACATGTCAGCCAGCCAATCCCAGAAGCAGAGCCGTCTTCCTAAGTGGCAGCAAAAGTGCAGATGATGACTGAGGCCAGCCAAGACCAGCAAAAGAACCATACAGCTGAGCTCAGCCCAAATCATTCCTTAAGAGAATTATGAACTAAATAAATGGTTGTTTTTTTAAGATCTAAAGTGTGAGGCCATTTGTTACACACCAAACGTTCACTGATAAAACACTCATAAATTTTGATTCGAGGTGTTGGTTTCCTGGTGCGGGGCGGAGAAGTTCATTACAGTATTATCTCAGCTTTTGTGTATTTCTTATACTTTCCATAATAAAAAAATGTTCAGTACATATATGTATGCATTTGGGCTAAAGGAAAAACAAATGTTAAGTATTTGAATGTAAAAACATACCTGCATACAGTTTGATCACAACTATACAAAAGACATTTTCCATAGGAAAATACTAGAGGAAAAAATAATACCATTGGTTGCCTCTGGGTACTGAGACTATGGATTTTATTTTTAACTTGTCTGTATTTCTCTTTGTTGTTTTTTAATTTTAATTGATTTTTAGAGAAATGAAGGAAGAGAGAGAGAGAAACATCGATGTCACAGAGAAACATCAATTGGTTGCCTCCCACATTTGCCCCAATGAGGGATCAAACCTACAACCTGGGTATGTGCACTGACCAGGAATCAAACTGGCCACCTTTGGGTATATAGGCCAATGCTCCAACCAACAGAGCCATACCGGCCAGGGCAACTTGTATGTATTTTTCCAAATATCTATAATAAGTTTGATTTACCTAATTCTGAAAACAAATGTTTACTATTTATCTTATCTCATTTACACCCAATAAATTTTTTTCCATAGAATATGTAAAGAATTGGTAGGAGGGGTGAGAAGCTAAAGGCAGAGGAACAAATTCAGAAGAAATTATAATAACCTGGGGAAAAAGTAATAAGGGTCCAAAATTGAGGCAACAACAATAGAGACGAAAAGGAGGAACTAGATGGGGAAGGGTAGTAGTTGAGAGAGAAACCATAATGTTGGGCATTACCTTGTATGGGAAGAACATTTAACCTGGGACCATGGATGTGTTTCTGTGGGACCCATTAACCCAACTTAAAAATGCACTCAAATTTGAATTAAATTGTGCAAATGCATCCCTCAAGATAGAAAAGCCACAGGTTTCATCGGATTCTCAACTGATGGATGTGATCCGAAAAGCTGAAGACTCACTAAGCTTTGTCTCCCTGTAGACAGGGAAGAATTCAGTGCGGTCTTTCAACCCTGTTCCAATCTGACGAGTCTTTACACAACCTCTATAGGACACTAAGAGATCAGACCACAGTCTGGGACTTTGGTCTCTGAAGCACGACCTGAGTGCATGATGGCCCACGTAATGTCGACACGTCTGAGCCACAGCGCCTCACATGCACTTGCTCAGGGCCCCTTAGGAGCTGGTTCCTAGCTGGGTTCCACTCTGGAGCAAGTCAAATCCTTGTAGAACCTTACTTCAGGGTGTCAGAGCCTCACTGGGAATTCTGACCTCCAGGAGGCACATGCAAAACTAGTTCTTCCAAATATTTGGCTCAGGCAGAGCCCAGCACAGCCTGGTCCCTGCCCACCTCCAACCTTTACTCTCTCCCTCCTCCTTGATCCCCTTCATCCCGGCCTACTCCCCTTCAACTAGTGAGCTTTTCCTTCAGGTATTAACCTTAATCACTACTTCCCAGGCCAAGGAAACCCTCCTGATAAGATGCTCTCGGAGCACTTGGCACGACTGAAATGTTAGATTTCTTTTGGTGATTAGCAGACTAACATCTGCCTCTTCCACCAGTAATAATTGCAACAAAAGCTAACATCGCTGAATGTTCACATGTGCCAGGCACTACAGGAATCCCTTGACATTCATTTTATTAGCACAGCAATCGCATGAGGAAAACGAGGCACGGCGGAGAAACGACTGGACTGCGATTCCCATAGGAGGCAGAGCTGGGATCTACTCCAGGCGGCCTGCAGCTGGAACAGACTGACCTGAAGCTCCACACCTGCTCTCACTGACTGCATCCCCGTGCCTGGCCCCAGATCTAGTGCTAAAAGGGAATCCAGTATTGTCAACGCGGTTGACTTGTCTAGCCTTGAGCTGCTTTGGCACATGAAATCCAGACTTGGGGACAACCTTACAAATCACTTCCACCAAACCCAACAGAGGGTAAATGGGAGACCCAGAGAGGGAATGTGGTTTCCCTGAAGTCACACAGAACCAAGACTTGAAACTGGATCTCCCAACACAGCTCAGCACTCTTTCCACTTCATTAAATGAACATTTTAGATTAAATAAAATGTAAAATGTTCAGTTTAAAATACTTAATATTTTTAAGCTAATAAAGAGGTATTACATTCCCTTTCCCTGTCCTAACGTTACCATAGAATTGGAAGAAAAGGAAGATGGGTGCGTAAGGAAAGAAAACTACTTCTTCAGTAATTTGTATTTAAAGAAAAACACAAGGATTATAGAAAATTGCTATTCTGTAACATCAATTGCTCCTTTAAAAAATGATTTTCCTTTTTTTTCTATTTACTAGTGGTGAGCATGTTTTTTAAAACAAAATAAACATGATTTAATAAGTCTCTGTCTTAAAATTATAATTATTTCAATGTGGTCACCTGTCATCAATTTCCATTGTTAGTTCAATGACAACCGAACTGGCACTGACCTTGATTTATGCAGAGTTGCTCCATAACAGGGGTCTCTGTGGGCTTGCAGTGAGCACCTGGCCATCAGAAAAACCCTCATCAGGGCTAGGGAGGCACTTCAAATGCCACTTCGTTTGAATAGAGGAGGTTTGGCAATTGTCAAAAGGATAGGGGTGCACTGAATTGTTTCTGGAGCCTCATTTCTATTCTCATAAAGACCCGAGTTGTAAGACAAGTAGAATTGTTTTTAATTCCTCAAATAACTGGATTGCAACCTGAATGATAGCAAGATGCCGACCCAGCTATCCAACCACATTATCATCAAGTTACTGCTTTATATCGGGGACGATCTTCCGCTAAAGATGGAATTAAAGAGTCCTACACTCCAGATCTAGAGCTGTGTGTCTTTGGAATGTTTTAGTAAATCTTCCCACAGTGGCTTTAGAATGTGTTATTTTTTTTTTCCCTCTGGATTCACAGTTTCATTTTAGCTGAGGGGAGAAGACCTAAAAATATGGTTCCTATCAGGCCTGAATATCGGCTCGCTCTCTAGCAACTTCTGATCATAGAGATACTTTTTTCAAATTCCTTTCAAATATCTGATGACAGCCCAGACAAATAGTAAATATGCTTGTTAGTATTGAACAACCCCATGAACACAAGAAGGATCCCCAAAGAGGGTGCAAAAGATACTACCCTCCCAAGATCCAAAGCCACACCCAAAGACAACCACAAGATAGACAGACACAACTCCCGGGAGCGCTGGCAAGGGCCACTGGGTCCCCTGTTGCAAATGAGTGCAACCCCCCTTTCTGTCCAGCCGTATTTGGAGGCTCCAACCTGACAGCTGCAAAACCAGTTCTCAGGACACAACATGAGACAAACAAGAGGCAAACGCTATCCCTGGGAGAAAAAAGGATCAATAACCATTGTCTTTTCCGGCCAATCTGAATCTCAAAACAGGGGGACAACTCTGAATCTCAAAACAGGGGGACAACGTGAAATTTTACCTTCCTCTCTCGACCAGGCACCACAGAGAGAGACGCCGGTGAGCTGACTTCAGTAAGAATTGTCATCCTGTGCCAGCTCCTGCCAGTTTCCCCAGGGTGCTGTCTGTTGGCTCCGGAGCGAGTGGGGTGTGCCAGTGGGTCTCCTCCTGGTAACCAGGAACTGTAGAGGAAGAAAATCAACTTTACCTCTGCCCTTTACAGCGACACCCCTTTTTCTCTAGGGTCCTTCATAAGCGGATAAGCCTGTCCAGGTTAGAAGTTTTCCACTGGGGCCACTATATATCATTCAAGATTACCTTTGGTGAGGTTCACCAACTACTTCAGCCTTAAAACAATATTTTATTCACCTGCGGCCTCACACTGGCCGCAGTCCAGCTTAAGTCGAACCAGGTTCAACCCCTACTCAGCCCCGTGTCTAAGTCAGGCCCAGCCTGGTTCTTAAGCTGCACCTAGTCCCACTCTGGCCGGTTTCAGACCCCAACTGAAAAAGAGACGCCCAAAGGCTGAAAGCTCATGATGCAAAAGCTGCAGGGGGCTAGGGTCCGAGAAGGCCTTACCCACGACCTCCAGAGGCCACGAGACAGCAGAGAGCTCCGGGGGCTCACAGGTACCTTCACGTGGCTGCTCACTGCTGCTGGGGCCTGGGGGGTGGGGGTGGGCAATTTCCTTCGGTTTCCTGTCCTGATATCAGTACTTTTTTTAAAAAAATGAGGTACATTAAAAATGTTAAGAGTTTATTTGAGCACAAATCAATTCCGTTCAAGCAGCACCAAACTGGAAGTGGTCGGAAGCGTTCCACCCACAGGACCTCAGGGGGAGACTCTTACAGAGAAGACATGGACACAAATTTGGCAAATTATGGATCAGCCACAGCTGAAGGCCTAGCTGCCTGCTTGTGATTGGTTGTCCTTCGTGTCTTGATTTTGTAACCTCGCGGCAATTACAGGCTTAGGTTTGGGTTTGCTTACAGAGGGGTGGACCGGCATTAAGGCCACGTGGGTCTCATGGCCTCCTGGTGTAATTAATTTAACGTTGTTAAGGAAGCATGCTTATCTCTTCTTACAGATGAGGATACTGAAGCCCAAAGAGGTAGAGTGACTTGCCCAAGGTCACACAGCAAGCCCCAGGTTGCCTGTCTCGAAGTCAGGAGACACTCCATGAGAAATACACCACCACAGTGTCAACAGCATGATGGCCTTTCCCAAGCTAGGAGGCCAGTGCAGGGGGACCTGGTGACACGCGGGCGAGCTACAGAGAATCCAGGTCAGAGGCTGAGTTGGATCTAAGAGCAGCCGCCTCCCGCAGGGCCTCCCAGGGCCACCATGCACCCTGTGCAAGAAGGCTTCCCTCCTTTCTTCTGGCCTGGCCCTTCCCGCCAGCAGTGGCACTGAAGCTCAACCCTGGCTTATTTTAATGCTCAGGATTTTCTGAACGCCTTCTTCCTGAAAATGAGCTGTAGGGACAAGTTCACCACGTGCTCTTTAGAGAGCCTCCTTCTGCACCCAGAATAGATGTCTGCATGCTTAGATGTCACCAACAAAAAAGCCCGCTGTCTCCTAGTAAAACAAAGCAACAATTATAAGGTTTCTACAAAATGGCTGGTAAGCAATGAAAGACACAGGTTTTGAGAAGAGCGCTAGAGGAATTCACCAAGCTAGAACAAACTGAGACGTGTTTGGCCTGGAACAGGAACGAAGGGAAGCTGGGACGCTGATCATGGGACAGGAAAGCCACCTCAAACATGTGAAGGGGCCGTCTTGCTGAAGAGGGGCAAAATAGACTCCACATTATCTTTCAAGGACGGGACAAGCAGGGCAGGACGGTGCAGGGATTAAGAACACAGGCTCTTAAATCCTTTCTCTGCAACATACACAGCCTCAGTTTCCCCATCTGGTGGCAATAACAGCACCAATCTCATAAGGTTGTTGTGAGCACTAATCAGATCACGAATCGTAAGGTCTTATCGCAAGGCGTGACACAGTAAGTCCTCCATATAATGTCCTCTGTCATCCTTGCCATTTGGAGGAAGTAAGTTCTTTGTCCTGAAAGGTATTCAAGCTGCAGCCGATGATCACTGAGCCATGGGGCTTTGTCGGGAAAGAGATTCTCCCATCAGACAAAGGGTCGGATTAGGTGACCTTAAGTTGCCTTCCATTCTTGGCTTTCACAGTCTTTGTTGCATTGAAACTGAGGTTAATGTGAAGTCCTCTGTGGGGCTATCCCCTTGCGGGCCCCGGCTTTGGGCGGTTTGTGTTTCCACCTTTGTGCTTGCAAATCCTTGCTGTGGAGCAGAGTCTGGAGAGCTGCACAGTCCAGAAAGCAAAGCTGCTTTTGCTTGGCAGCTGCATTCCTGGAATTCCCAAGATTCCAGTCCCTTTCCTCCTCACATTGCAAACATTAGGTTCTCCTGGGGAGGACAAAAAGGTCACTTTCCAAACCACGTTGGCTCCCAGGCTCTGATCTGAATCATTCAGCTCATCCAGCGTGAGGACACCAGTTGGGCTGATCTCAAGCCCTTTTGACAGGAACGGTGCTGATTTAGGCTAACAAGGGGTCATTGTTGGAGCGGGAGAATGGCATCCTCGCTTCTTGGTGAGCAGAACCAGGTATGGGAACAAAAAACAAATCCAACTGACTCACTGCAGCTGAACCAGGGGCAGCCAAGGGCCTTCCCAAATTCCCTTCTAAGCAGGACCAAGCCCCTGAGGAGGAGGAGGCATTTATTGGGGATTGCCACAGATTCGGCTTTACTGCCACTGCCTTTATAACCACAATATAAAGTGACTCCCACAACGCAGTGAAGATAAGCTCTTTAAAGAAAATATAAAAGCATTAGCTTGGCAATTCACCCAAACCTCATCATGCACTATAGACATTTTTGAAGTTTAACAAAGAAAAGCACATCATTAAAGAATACTGCTCTATCACCATTCTTATGCAAATCCTTCCAGATAGTTGGGTGGAAAATTCCATCTAACACGCAGCAAGAAATAAATGTTGCAGGGTGGAAATTTCAGCTATACCGAGTGCATCTATCACTTGTATAATCCAAACTACTGTATGTGCACCGACTACAGAATTAGATTGATCCATTCACCATGTAAACAGCAAGTACTTTATATTATTACTTGAAATAGCATGCTATCACAATTTCTATTTCCTCCTTCTATCTTAAATAGAAGTGTTGCACATTAGTCCTTTCCTTCATGTACTTTTTTGCACAGCTATCTAACTACGGTGTTCGGTGTGGTGCTGAGTTTCCTGCAGACATCTGCAGTATTAGCATTAAAGCACTTTATTTTCAAAGTCATCCCTGATGGAAGACAATACAACTTTCATTTACCCAGAAACCTGTTTTCCAGAGCTTCTCTTAGAAACAGACCTCTTTCTCTCCTCTCTCTCTCTCTCTCTCTCTCTCTCTCTCTCTCTCTCTCTCTCACACACACACACACACACACACACACACACACACCATTTTGCTGAGACCTTCATCATCAGTATGTACCTCAAGCCCACGACCCCCCTTCAATAGGACAGGACCACCAGGTCTCTGGAGCTCTCGGGCAGAGGAAACAATATTTGCCAAGGCTGAAAATGGTATTTGATCTTAGAATGACTTGCTCTGGAAGCTCAGGACTTGACTCTGTGTTGCATTGTTCAAATGTCTGGGTGCACGAAGAAATATTACTTTGGAGAATCAGTTCTGCTGTTTGAAAGGGTATAAAAGCATAGCAAAGTTGAGCCTTCTCCTGTCTTTCCTTTCCTGCATTCCACAGCATAACAGCATGAGGAAAGCTGAACCGGCTTCCAAATCCTGAAGGGTCCATTTTAGCTCAAATAGCCTGGAGCCACATGTGTCATGATTCATGTTCCCTGGTGGTCGTGGCATCCCCTGGGCACTGCATGCATCCCAATCCAGTGTATGGTGCCTCTCTGATCCTTGACATCCTCCACAAGATGCACACTGCATGCGACTAAACCGTATTTCCAGTGTCTCAGAGCTCAGCCACAGCCATGGTCAGGACACATGCAGTTTCATTTCTGTCCATCGCAGCCTTAACCTGCCACAGAGCCAACTCTCATGAGCATATGGAATGCCCCTTTAGCACCAAGTTGCTTATCACCATTGTTCTCTTTAATCAACATGTGGAACCTACAAATTTTCATCTGAATCAAAAACGAACACACACAACAAAAAACTGTGGTTTCCTTTAATGGAGAAAAAAATATCTGAGACCCAGTACTTCAAATTCTTAATAGATGGTGGCTTTGTTGCCAGACAAGACCGACGAAAACCCAAACAGATGAAATTCTGAAATTGGAGCGTGTGTGTTAAATATTCAAAGAAAAGTGAGTAAGGACGTACGGAGGGACTGTACATCTAGTTCTGCCTCTAAAATTCTCCAAGTTTTATTTCTTGACACCAACTATTCAGTCTCCCAAATGCTCAGTTGTGTTCACAACACAATGTTCTATTCGCCTCCCTAGGAAGAGCTTCTAGAAGTGGGACCAGGTTGAAGACATGCACATATACACTCCCCTTCTTGCATAGAACCATTTGACGTGCACTGTAAAACCTCAAAGCAGTGGGTCACGTTGTTCCAACAGTAATGGTGTGATGTTTGGGAGAAATAAAATAATAAATTAATTAACTGATAAAATAAAAGCAGCAACCACTGTTGGTCGCTTCTCCATTCCCCCTTCATTGTGAATAATACCAATTTTGACCAGGTAACCACCATTCAAGAGAAGGTGACCTTCTCCCCAGCTCAGGGTAAAATCCTGAACAGGTAGTAATTCATTGAACTAATCCCATTCTCTTGGCAGAGACTGGTGCAGGGGTGGGCGTGTGCTTCAGTTCTGACAAAGGAGACATGAGGGGAGCGGGTAGGGGGCTTTGAGAGAAGGTTTCCTCACTCTTAAAAAGAGATTTGATGGAGTGTACACCTGCAGTAAGAACGTTGTACAAGGTTGAATCGGCATGTGACCCTGAACCCCAGCAGCCATATTGTGCAAGAGTCTTGATCCTTGCTGAGCTGCTAAATTAACCAACCCTGAAACAGTCCTACTGTGGATTTCTTGTTTAAAAAGATAATTATTCTCATAGTTAGGGTTCCTGATACTACAGTCAAAAGGATCATGGCCCCAGCTGGTTTGGGTCAGTTGGTTGAAAGTCATCCCATGCACCAAAAGATTGCCAGTTCGATTCCCAGTCAGGACACATGCCCAGGTTGTGGGTTTAATGCCCAGTTGCAGTGTATATAGGAGGCAACAGATCCATGTTTTTCTCCCTCTCTCTTTCTCCCTCTCCCTTCTTCTCTCTTTAAAAAAATCAATAAAAGCATATTTTAAAAAATAAAGAAAAAAAATTCATGACAACCAATTTTTTTTAAAAAAGCATCATGACTGCTACAGGTAAATTATTGATCCATATATATTATACTAGTGGCCCAGTGCACAAATTCGTGCACATTGAAAGGAAATTAATTAGAAGAAATATTTTAATATCGCTACTTGCCCTTTCTCTATAATAGAAGTGTCAACCAAATTCACTATCAACAATGACAGATCAAAACACACATGTGCAACTGGCACCAACAAGAGCTTTATATATATAGATAAACTTGCTTAATTAGACCTGCTTTCTGATTAGCTAAACTTTTTCCAGCCCAGTGAAGCACCCCAACTTCTCTTTCAGGTAATTGTCAGCAACACAGCAGTAAAGATCAACATGAAGCAGATTATTATTGGAGATCACACAGGGAGAACAAAGGGTAAAATATTTAACTGCAGCAGTGTTTGACTGTATTCTGCGCAGTGAGAAAGCCTGAAGTCATTTTCAAGGTCCACCATTTCTAACTTCTTTTCAGTCGGGTCAAGTTTCTAAGCTTTCTAAATCTCTGTTTTCCAGCTAAGAAAAGAAAATAGGATTCTACCGAGTCTATCTACCTACTCCAGGACTTCTGTGAGGATCAAATGAGACGAGGCACTGGAAAACACTTCACAGACGTTTGGTTAAATTGTAAAATGTTTCTATGTGGCTATAAAGCAAGCCATGTTCCTGGGCTGAAGAAACTCCAAGGAGGCTAGTAGCTAGGGAGAGGAAGCCGGCATTGCTACGTGACGTCATTACCCAGCGCCCACAGCCACCGTTTCCAGGCTGGGCTAAGCTGGGGGCTGCATTTTGCACCATGGGATCTCGGCAGCATCAGCTATGATTTGGTGGGCTGTCGCTCCGGGGTGGTGATGGGGCCTGTGTCTCACTTGGGGGAAGCCAAGTGTTGCTTTGTGGGCACCAGGTCCGCAGTGCCTTTTCTCTGTAAATGGCCAATGCGCGTCACAGCAGCTCCTGCATTGCGCATCTGCCCCCTGGTGGTCAGTGCACATCATAGCAACCAGTCGGACGGTCGGACACTTAGCATATTAGCCTTTTATATATATAGATGTTGAGGAATGACCCTCCACTAACTTCCTCTCTTGCTGTACCCTTGCCCCAGATGAAACTCTGCATTGAAATGGGAACACTCACATATCTGAGCAGGCGTGAGTTAATACTGCTCAAAAAATAAGAGATACTAATGAATCTTACCACTGAGTACCTTCGCCAAAGAAAGAATAATTCATGATGACCTATTAACCAGAATCTGCCCTGGAAGCGCACACATGCCTCCAGCTAGTGTTACAATAGAATTTCAGGAAGGCCTCTGTAAAGAGAGGAAGACGCGATTACAATACAGACTCCGGAGCGTCACAGCTTTGGGAAATAAAGACCTCACTCTACAATAGCAGATTCCAAGATTGCTTAGGTACATCAACCACTGCTTTCTTCGGAAAGAATCTCCTGCAGAAGCAATTCAGGTTGAAGAGGGGCAGGAGCCTGTACCCCACCCACTCAGTCCACACCCCACTGCTGGCCCTGAGTCCTTTCCGCTGAATCACCAGGTCTCCCTGGAGTCGTTTTAGAAATGATGATCTACATCAAGGATGAGGGGGCCATCCCATGTTTTGAGTAATAGAACTTCTTAAGTAAGAAAAAGATAGACATGAAGTCCTAAAAATTTAAACAAGTAAACCAAAAGAAAAAAGAAAAAGCTCTTGTCTATAGGAAAACATGCAAATCAATGAAGTGACATATCAACACAGAAGAAAAGGACACAGCAAGGCCGACGAACAATGCCGCCTCACTGCTGGGTCAGGCGTCAACTGCAGTTCCCCAGAGTAGGGTCACCTCAGAATCTTGACTGAAAGGGAAAAAACTACCTAAACATAGGCTGAGACATCGGCAGGAAAACATCAGAGAAATGTGGTCTACACGGGAGTTACAGTGTTCCTCACCATGAAAAAGGCGGGGCTATACCATAAACAATGTTAACAGACTAACATTGGGAGAAAATATTTGCAACACATATACTAGACAAAGCTTGATTATCCACACTATGTATATAGAATTTACAAATCAATTTACATTTTAAAAAGACAACTCACTATTAAAAATGGGGAAAGAGCCCAGCCAGCATGGCTCAGTGGCTGAGCGTCAACTATGAACCAGGAGGTCATGGTTCGATTCCCAGTCAGTGCACATGCCCGGTTGCGGGCTCCATCCCCAGTGTGGGCAGGAGGCAGCCTATCGATGATCCTCTCTCATCACTGATGTTTCTATCTCTCTCCCTCTCCCTTCCTCTCTGAAATCAATGAAAATGTTTCTTTTTAAAAAATAAACTAGCCGAAACCGGTTTGGCTCAGTGGATAGAGCGTCAGCCTGCGGATTGAAGGGTCCCAGGTTCGATTCCGGTCAAGGGCATGTACCTGGGTTGCGCGCACATCCCCAGTGGGAGATGTGCAGGAGGCGGCTGATCGATGTTTCTCTCTCATCGATGTTTCTGACTCTCTATCTCTCTCCCTTCCTCTCTGTAAAAAATCAATAAAAAATATAAAAAAAAAAAATAAACTAAATAAATAAAAATGGGGAGAGGATATGGACAGATCATAGAAGAAATACAGGTAACCAATAAATATGTAAAAAGATTCTCAGCTTCACACCTAATTAGGGAAAATAAAAAATAAAACAATGAAACCCCGAGTTATACTTTCTGCCTGTTATGTTTGCAAAAATTTAAAAGCACAATATTCAGTGCTGCAAATAAGGTAGAGAAATGGGCACTCTCACACATCTGATGGGAGTGTGAATTGGAACAGTTCTGGAGGACAATTTGGCAATGTCTATCAAACTGAAAATGCAATTCCATTTTAGGAGTCTGTCCTGCAGATGTATTTGCACATGCCTGCAAAAATATATCTACAAGCACATTCCCTACAGCATTGTTGCAATTGCGAACACACAGGAAACAATGTAAATGTCCATCAATAAGAAACAGATTAAATATATTCTGGCATCTATAAAATAGAATAGTAAGCAAACACTAAAAACAACGAGGTAGATATGTGTGCTACTATGGAAGCATCTGTAATGTAAAAATATCAAAATAAAAAAAAATGCATCTTCCAAAGTTTTTTAAATAAAAGGTAATGTGTATATATATATATACTCTTTTAATATACCTCGTACAGTGCCAGGAATATAGGAAATGCCCAATAAATACTGGAAGCATAAATGACTTGTAAATATTTGTTAGAGGAATGAATGACTGATGAATAAATGTTCGTGCAAACACATGAAAAATTTGTTTGAAAAGATATACAAGCTTACGTTAGTATAACAGGAGAGATCTCTTTCATTTAATATCTTCTTACAGATGTTTTTAATTTGTTATAGGAATACACATTATTTTCACAATAACAAAAATAAAAAAAGTTAAGGCTCCACCTCTGGTTTTTGGTTTTTGGTTTTTAAAAAAAGACGTTACTATCATAAAGGAAAGACAAAGTGAGAATATTTGCAACACATATAAAAAGGTGAGCTCCACAAAACACAAGAGCTCTTACCAATCCATCAATCAGATAAAAAGCCACAAAGTAAATAAACAAATAGGCAAATGATGTGGAGCAAACGCAGATAACTGTCCATGCATTTTCTGTTCTTCTTTTCCACAAACAGAACCAGATTAGGGAGTGGGGACAGCAATGTGTTTATTACCCAATGTGTTTATTACCCAAAACAAACTGAGGTGATAGAGCAAAGGGGGTGGGGGGAGGGCAGAGAGAGACTATTTACATGGAGCCATTAGGGGAGGCCTCCCTAGAGGGTGACACTGAGCTACGATCAGAATAGTGATAAAGAACTAGCTGAATGAAAGCAAGGTCCTGAGACACAATTGGAAAAGAATAATGAAGAGGAGGAAGAAAGAGATTGGAGAGGAGGTCAAATGACCAAAAAGCACATGAAAAGATATTCCAGCTCACATAATCAGGAAAGTACAAATTAAAACAAAATAAACACTTGATTTTTGTTCCTAAGAAGATTTCTATCACCCACTGTTGACAAGGGCGTGGAGACAGGGACTCTCAATCAAAGTCAATGCGAGTGCAAACCGGTACAGTGACCTGGACAGTAATTTGATATCTCTATCATATTTTAAAATATATCATCTCGGACCTAGAGATTCCACCTCTAGAAACCTGTCCCACAGCATCGCTTACACAATTACCCAACGACGTATAGACAAGAAGGTTCGCTAGAGCCTTCTTCATTAGCAACAACCTGAAAACAAGTTCATTTCTCCATCCACAGAGCGGTGAACAAGAACTCGGAGTCAAGATCTCTCCCCGGATGGAGCCTGGGTTGGGGTGGGGAGCGAAGAGACAGACAATAAACAAGGAAACAAATTAGCAAGATACATTCCAATAGTTCTAATAATGTAAGTGCTATAAAGGGGAAAAAACAAACTGAGGTGATAGAGCAAAGGGGGTGGGGGGAGGGCAGAGAGAGACTATTTACATGGCGCCATTAGGGGAGGCCTCCCTAGAGGGTGACACTGAGCTACGATCAGAATAGTGATAAAGAACTAGCTGAATGAAAGCAAGGTCCTGAGACACAATTGGAAAAGAATAATGAAGAAGAGGAGGAAGAAAGAGATTGGAGAGGAGGTCAACAACATCATTTAGGCCAGGGGTCCTCAAACTTTTTAAACAGGGGGCCAGTTCACTGTCCCCCAGACCATTGGAGGGCCGGACTATAGTTAATAAAAAAAAAAAAACTATGAACAAATTCCTATGCACACTGCACATATCTTATTTTGAAGTAAAAAAACAAAACGGGAACAAATACAATATTTGTATTTGCATGTGGCCTGCGGGCCGTAGTTTGAGGACCCCTGGTTTAGGCCTTGAACTTCAGCCTGCAGATGAAGCGTTTGGAAAGCTACTAGAGTATTAAGCAAGGAGGGATCTGACCAGGTTTATCATCTTTTAAAGATCAGGCTGGCTGCTGGGTGAAGAATGAATTGTAGAAAATAATGATGAGGACGGAGGGCGCTCAGGAGGTCCTGGTGGGATGCACCTGCAGCTGAGAAGGGGTTGCTGGCAGTGGGGAGTGAGAACTGTCCAGATATGGGCACGATTTGGAGGCGGAGCCTACAGGACTTCCTCCTGGAATGCACTTGGGGTCTAACAGCAAAGAATAAAAATCAAGCCTTGGTACCCAAATAACGGGTGGGATGGTGGCGTCACTTTCTAAGATGGAAAGACCTGGGGGAAGAAAGTAGAATGGAGAGAGTCTTGAGTCCATTTGGGATGTCAGCTTAAATGCCCTGTGAGACAGGCAAGTAGAGATAACGTTGGAAATTAACATATGTATTTGCAAATGCACAGAGAACAATCTGAGAGGTTATCCACCTAACTGATAAAAGGATTCTCTCCGGGAGGTGGAATTGGGGGTGGGGGGAGGGGAGATGAAGAAGGAGCTACGTCTACATTTGATTTTATATACATTAATAAGGTTTGAAATTGTTATAATGAATATGTATTACCTTTGAAATTTAAATAAATGAATATAAATAAAAGAAGACTGAGTGATTTTTCAAATTTTTCCACAGAGCTTTTTCTTCAAACAGCATCTTATCCAGAACAGCATCTCTTCCCACCGCCATCACTCCGGCCTCCCCGCAAACGTCACCTCCTCCGAAAGCCCATCCTTCACCCAGGATCCCAAGCAGCCGACCGCTTCCTTCCCTCCACCACTCTATGGCAGGACCTGTCTACTGTGCTTCTATCGCTTACAGCCCAAACTTGACTTCTCTACTTATTTGTTACTTATCTTCCCTTCTCGAACATAATAGTCCAGAGAGCAGGGATGTTGTGTATCTTGTTCTCCAAATACCACTAGAATCCACAACCCTAAATTCCATACAGTAGGCACTCAATAATTACCCCTTTGATTAAAAATGAACTCCAATGTGTCTTCAGGTTTAAAAGCTGAGCTGCTTCCACTGAATGGGGGCCAAGGATCCAAACGACCTTTCTCCACTCCCTCCCCACCTCCACCAGGTGCCCTGAGGTAGATCCACAGGCGGACCTTGTAGGAAACAGTGTGGAAACCACAGGGCCAGGCATTCTACAGGGCTCTGACCTGATCCCGCCTTCTCAGGAACCCCACCTCCCTTGGGGTCCCAGCACTACCCGAGTGGGTCTGGCCCAGACTCAGCTTTACGCTCCACACATCTCCTTCCACCTCACCTCCACCATCGCAGCTGCCCTGGCCCCGGCCCCCCTCCTACCAGGCACTCCAGACCGTGCCCACCACCCCCGCACGGCTCCTGTTCATGGAGTCGCCAGCAAGCGCCAGTCCTCGCTCAGCCCTGCACTGGGCACAGTGGGTCCAGAGACAAGCAGCACAGCGCCCGTCCTGTAGGAGCTGCCCGTGGAGCTGACCCAGGCCAGCCTCCATGACAGCAGCGTCCTGGTGGTTCTCACAGGCATGCGGCCAAATCCAACGGGCCCTGGTTCTTCCTCAAGCTTTCCTGATTAGATGGAGGCCATGCAGTCGGTGTTAAATCAAGACCGGCGGTGTTTGTGCATGCAGTTGCTATCTTTATGAGATATGCGTGATGGCCCTCCCAGGCCTCCAGGAACGAGAAAGCCCACCCGTCTGTCCTGCTTGGCCTCACTGCCACTTGAAGCGGGGCTTAGCAGCATCCCTGGACACTGTCCTCCGCCCCTTCTGTGGCCCAGAGGGGACAGCCCTCATCTTCAGACACATTCCTCCCCAGCCTCCCCCAGGCTGAGGGCCTGCCGCCTGCCTTGCTCGGGGGGCCAGCATCTCTCCCCAAGAACACAACACAGAAAGGGCAGTCCCTGCCACTGCCAGGGCCTTCCTACAGGTCAGAATCATCTTCCTTATGCCCTGTGTCTCCCTTGGCTACTGTGTGGGCTGAGGGTGGAACCCAGGTTGGCAGAACCTCAGGATAAATCACAGAGAGACCACAGCAGTGAGTCATGGCCCTGGTCCTCCGGGAAGGAGAGGGCTGGAAGAACACTGAGGGGCCCCTCCCCAGAGCCCAGCAGACGGTGCTCAGGGGCCACCTGCTGGCAGCCAGGGGCGTGTGAGACTCAGGGGCGGGGCTGCTTCCACCCAGGGCTCCTGCAGGGACACACTCAGATGCATACAAACATACATCCCACATGCTCAAGCATGCATGTGCTTACTCAGACAGCCTTGCATGCACATATATGCTCATTCAGATATAAGCCCAATCATGCACGCATACAGACGTAAATAATACTCTTTTTAACCCTATTACCATCATTTCTTCAACGCTGATTGAGAGACAGCAGGGCAGAGTGAGGAGAACATGGAATCTGGAGACAGGACATTCTGGATTAAAATGCAGCCACGTAATGTGTTCACTGTGTGCCCTTGAGCAAGCCCCCTCGAGCTCCTGATCCCCCTCTGTAAATGGAGATTGTAATGAGAACTACTCTCCTAGCATTTGTCAGATCACATAAGCTCCTATGGCGGGAAGAGCATGATTATCTCTCAAGAAACATCCCTACGTTAGTCATCATTTGTGTTACATAGAAGAACCTGTCAGTAGTGAGCAGAATGGTCACCCCAAAAACAGATGTCCACATCCTAACCCAGAACCTCTGAATGTGACCTTTTTTAAAAAAGTTCTTACAGGTAGTTATGTTAGGGACCTTGAGATGAGATCCTCCTGGATTATCTGGGTGCCCCTAAACCCAGTGACGTTCTCGTAAGTGGCAGGATAGCACTCAGAGGGAAGGGGGACAAGGCCGTGTCATGCTGCCACAAGCCAAGGGCTCACAGAGCCACCAAGAGCTGGAAGAGGCCGGGCAGGATTCCCCCTAGGGCCTGCCAACACCTTCATTTTAGGCTTCTGCTTAAGAAACTGGGAGCAAATAAAGTTCTGTTGTTTTAAGCCACCAAGTTTATGGTCATCTGTTATAGCAGTCCTGAGAAACTAATACACTGTCCCAGGGAGGTCGGGGGGGGGGCGGGGGGGGGGGGGGGGGGCGGAGAGGGAAGGAGGGGCATGAGGTGGCCACATTCATTCGCGTGAGCTGCCATACCAAACTACCACGGGCTTGGTGGCTCAAACAGCAGACATTTATTTTCTAATTCTGGAGGCTAGAAGTTCATGATCAAGATGCTGGCAAGTTGGGTTTCTGGTGGGAACTCTCTTCTTGGCTTCTCTCTACGGCCTCTCCCTGTGCATGCTTGCAGAGGGAGAGCTCTGGTGGCTCTTCCTCTTCTTACAAGGAAAACCGTTCCACAGTCCCTCTGCCACCTTCTCCAGTCGAACTGATGCCCTATGACATCATTTCACCTTCATTACCTCTGTTAAAGGCCCTATCTCCAAGCACAAACGCATCAGAGGTTGGGATTTCAACATAAGAATTTAGGGGGACACAATTCAGTCCACAGCAGAGGCCGTGTGAAGACTGTGGTAAATGCAGAGCACACAGATGGGTGGCAGCGTCCTGGAGCCAAGCCGGTTTCCTGGAATGGGGTCCCCGGCTTTCTCAGTGACGGCCCCAGAAGTGGGAGCAGCAAAGAGAGGCCCAGAGGGACACTTCCTACACCCTCTGCCACCTTCTCCCATCGGCCTCACATGCAGTTGATGCCGGACCACTATTCATCCTCTTTATTTTATTACCAAAGGCATTGGTCTCCCCATAAACAACGACTACATTCATTTCTGAAAAGTGAATTCTTAGATTTGAAATACCTCCAAAGAGTATCTGAATCCATTCAAACCATAGGAAGTGGGTGTGTTTACAAAGAAGTATCTGGATAGGTTCAGGCTTTGAATGGCAAAGGTGGCTGGAGCCATTTTATAACTTTATTAAAAAGCACTTTATTCCCAAGTGGAGGGGAAATCGCATCAAATCCAAGGGACAGTATTGTGGACAGGATTTGGGATGATATAGCAAAACTACCCAGAGTAACAATCCTGAAATTTAAAAGTTTCAGCACGTCACATGAAGTCCTCTGGCACTTTTTAAAATCTGAAGAAGTGGGCTTTTTGTTTCTCTAACAGGTTAGGTTTTGGGGAAACTAAACAATACAAACTTTTAAAAACCATCCTGTCACTGAAAACAAATTAACTGATCAGCATCCATTCTTGCAAAACCCATTTCCCTTAAGAGTTTACGATGTATTTGTTCAATAAATAGATAGTCAGCTCCTGGGGATTTGATCATAACGAAAAACAGATAATGCCCTGCCAGAAGGGGGGTTCGTAGTTGGCATCTGGGGATCAGCCAAGAGGACTAGAGCTTGGAAACAGGAAGCAGCCTTACCAACAGGGAGGGGCAGCACAGGAATGCAGAGGAGGAGCTAGAACACAGGCCTATTTTAGAGGACCCAGCAAGGTTTGTGGAAACTCCGGGATATCTGAAGGGGGCACCCTGACAGAGGGATGGGGAGGCATGGGGCCAGGGCACATGTCAGGCCACAGAAGCGGGTCCCACCTGGCTTCAGTCTCACCTGGATGGAAACCGAGCTCCCAGAGCTAACATGAGGCTTAAAGAAGTCTACCTGACCTGCCGTGTGTGCACGGTAGGGAATATTGCTGCAGACTCGCTGGTCCGCGGGTAGAAGACACCCGGAAGCCCCGTCAGCCAGGCCTCGGTCTCCCTCCCGATGCCTGAGCGTCCCCTGCAATAGGCCCATGAAGTTATCACCCGAGCACCGGTCACCAGGGACCAGGAATCCAACAAGAACATCTGGCGTTTACTGAGCACACACGCTGCACCTGGCCCTGTGCGACATGCTTTCCCCGCGTGGTCTCATTTTACCTTCCCAGTCAGAGAGGTGGTGATGGTTGTAAAGTCTGTGAAAATACTAAGAAGCATGGAATTGTGTGTGTGAAACAGGTGAATTGGCCCGGCGGGCATGGCTCAGTGGTTGGACATAGGCCCACCCACCAACAAGTCACAGGTTTGATTCCCAGAGCACAAGCTGGGATTGTGCGCTCGATCCCCAGTAGGGGGCGAGCAGGAGGCAGCTGATGATGTTTCACATCTCATCGATGTTTCTCTCCCCCCTCCCCTCCTCTCTGAAATCAATAGCAACATATTTTAAAAATGTTAAATAGGTGAATTGTGTGGTATGTCAATTATACCCCAACAAAGAGATCAACCAAAGGACTTGTGTGCATGCATATAAGCATAACCAATGGGCACAAGACACTGGGGGGGGGGGGGGGGGTAGGGGAGGCGGGGAGGGCGGGGGGTAAAGGAGACATATGTACTACTCTTTGTAATATTTTAAGCAATAAAACAAAATTTTAAAAAAAAATACTCCGTGGGAGAGGAACGGCTATTGTCCCCATTTCACAGATGGAGTCACTGAGGCTTGGGCAGGTGTGGTAACTTGCCAGAAGGCGCACAGCCAGCCGGGAGCAGAGCAAGGCACCCCCTCCCCGGCCGGTGTACTCACCGCGTGGCATCTGCGAGGGTGGCGTCCACCGCGGGGCCTGGGCCCGCACCCGCACCGACTCCCCGCAGCCGGGCGGCCGGCTCCCCGCTGGGCAATGGGAGCCTTTGCTGACGGTGCGCCCTCTGCGCGCAGACGGAGCCTCCTCGCTCCATGCCGGCCCACCTCGACCTGTGCACCCCGCACCAGGGCCCCCCGAGGCGTAGGAACCCCGTTCCGTGGCGGAGCCCACATCAGGGATGCAGCCCGAGGGACAGGACTACCTCTAGCTCTCGCCATGCGTGGTCTTCGCCGTGCGCCTCTCCCACAAGCGTTTTTGGCCGCAAACATTTTTGTCGCAAAAATAATTGGCTGTAAAGCAGCTTCGCCGTGAAAGAACATCCCCGCCCCTAAAAGAGGGCCATTGAAAGGGATATCCTGAGACGTGAAAAACCGTGAACAAGAACACGAAGACGACTTCAGCTCCGGAGGGTGTGGGTCCACGGCCTGCTGCACAAAGGGCTGCCTCAGTTGCGCGGATGGGACCCGAGCCCTGGTTTCCGTCTGCCGGGAGCCGGTCCATCCTTGCTGTTTCAAGGGACCTGGCATATATGGCATACTGTTCTCAAAATGTTTGCTCACCTTCTTGGCACTTTGTGTTTTAACCAAGGTCTCCTCTCTGAGAAAGGTTGTTTCCCCAGGTAGGGATTTTCCCCTGAAGTTAGGGAGGGAATAAAACCCCTCAACTAAGTGCCAGGCGGGTAATTAATCACATTAACTATGAACAATCATGCTTAAGCTACATAATCTTTACTCCCTGGAATGAAGATAAGAAACGTCGTAACCTTTGTAATAGAGATTGATAGGATTGAATCAACTGGTATAAATACAGATGTAACAAGACAACAGGACACAGAACCTAGACACAGAACCTAGAGACAGAAACTAGAGACAGAACCTAGTGAGAGAACATGGCAATAGATCCTGGACAGAAACTGGCCACAGAACCTAGAGACAGAACCTAGCGAGAGAACCTGGCTGAAGAACCTAGAGACAGAACCTGGCTACAGAACCTGGATAGAACATGGCAAGAGAACCTGACTAGAACCTGGTGACCGAACCTGGCTGGAGAACCTGGACAGAACCTAGCGAGGGAACATGGCTACAGAACCTGGCTGGAGAACCTGGAGAACCTGGCTGGAGAACTTAGCAAGAGAACATGGACACAGAACCTGGCTGGAGATCCTAACCAGAACTTAACTGGTTGGCTGGAGATCCTGGCTAGGCTTCTGATCAACTGAACGCTGTCTCCGTGTCATTCCTTCTTCGCCGACTCCATCCACACCTTTGGGGAACCCCTGGACCTGCTGGGGCTGGACCCCAACATCCGTCCTCTGGGGAACGTGGGTTCAGCTCCGCGCCAATGCAGCGGGTTTCCAAATAAAATGCCAGAGATGTCTGCGCGAAGATGACCCCCACGGTGACCCCCAGGGGGCGATCCCTGGGGGGCCGTCTGCAGGGAGCGCCCCAGCAGCTGGGAGCACGTCCTGCCGCCACGGCGCCCACCGATGGTGAGGGCGTCAGAGACCCGGGAGAGACCTGGAACCCAGAACCAACACTCCTTGCTGAGGGTTGTCTGAGCATGGAGGACCCCCGCTTCCCTCCAGCTCTGTGGGCGCCAGTGCGAGGGTAGCAGGGCTCCTCTCAGACCCACCGGCCTGTTCCAGCCACACCGACTCTTCTCCTGAGACCTGGCAGGCCCAGGCCAGGCCAGTCCCCCAGCAGCTGCGGCTGCCCATGTGGGCCATGGGAAGGGTTGGCATTCAGCTGTGCTAAATTTAAAAAAAAAAAAAAATTTTTAACCAAAAATTTTTTTTGGAAAAAAATTGATTTGGAAACAACCTACCTGGGTCCAACGTTTGGGTTAGGGTTAGGGTAAAATCATCATGCTTCCTCTCAAAGAAACATGAAAATAATTCAGGCAACGTCTTCTTAACTCATTAAGTTATCAGGTGACAATGGTTAATAAGAGCATATAGGTTTCAAGTGTACCTTTCCAGGATACATGATCTGTAGGTACATGGCATGGTGTGCCCACCACCCAAAGTCAAATCATCTTCCATCAACATATATTTGGCCCCCCGTACAGGCGCCTTTTAAAGGGCATGAGATATAGTTCGGATCCATTCGGCAGAGAGGAGCACAGCATGAACTATCCACCTTCTCAGGGTAGCTGTAAAAAAGCGCTGTGCAGGTGGACAGACGTTGGCAGCAAACACAGCAAATAAAACCATTGATCTTTACGACTCAGGGAGCAGGGAAAGTTTTTAATTCCCGTTATCATAGTTTGTGATAAATACTTTTCCCAGCCTTGACCTGTCTCCCACCAGAGGAAGCTGTGGACGCGCTGGCATTGGCGTGCGGCTGGCAGACGTTATCTTGCGTGTCACACTCACAGTGACAGCTGTGCGCGGCCCACACTGCAGGCAGACCTCCAAGCTGCCGAGAGATTGCTCAGGGGGAGCCATTAGCTCTGTCTCTGAACAAGAGGGGTTCAGAAGCTGGCAATGAGGAAAATATCTTCAGGAGGGAAGAAAAGAGGGTTTGATGCCTCCCACACCCAGCAACTAAGAAGTGGGATGTTAAAGGAAGTAGAGTTCAGATCAATATTTAAGGAAAGTGTTTGTCTTGCAACGGATGGGCTGCTTCCAGAGCAGTGAGCCCGCTAGATTCAAGCAGTTGCTAAACCTTCGTTGGTCAAGAATGCTGTGGAAGAGTTCAGGAGGTCAAAGACCCTGCCTTGATTTGTTTTATCAGAAGATTTTATGCATGATGGTTAGAATCCTTCAAAACTTAGCTCAAGGAAGGTTGGGAAGGGGCCAGCTGGGCCAGATCTTCCAGGGTTCCTGGGAGGACAGTGAAATGGTCCGAGAAGCCAGCGCACAGAGAAGGGGCTTTGCTCCAGCTCCCTCTTGTGGTGATCCATGAAACTGCACTTGGGCTGCAAAACAACCCAGATGGTTCAGGGCTGTATCATTCAAGAAGCCACAAACTTCCATCGCTTCCTCATGCTCAAAAGAGTTTCTAGCGGGGGAGAACCTCGAGGTTAACCAAGTGGCCCTTATCCCAATCATTTTTCCCTAAAAGTCCTTTTTATTTTTACATTGAATTGAATATCATAGCCAATGGCCCCTGGATACAAGCTTGCAACAAGTTTTCATTACAAATTGTCCCAAACACTAGTTAGCACACGAAGTGGGCTATGATTCTGCCCACAATCCCCACACGTTCCTTTGTACCTTTCCTGAACCCATTCAGCAAACATTTAGTAAATTCCCTGTGTGCCAGGAACTGTGCTGGGTCCTGGGGAGCCAGAGATGAGCTAAGCCGGGAGCAGCAGTCAAGGGAGAGAAGGGCTGAGCAGGAAGCACAGAGCATCGGCCCTGGGACCGGCCACCCTTCAGGGGCAGGTGCTGTCGCCTCTGCACAGGGACGGCGAGTAGAATTTCTCCAGATGGAGAACTTGGCCCAGAAAGTGGCCGGAGTTGCTTTTTGTAGGGAAAGATGAAAAGGGTGAGCTTTCCAACGTGGCAGTAGCTGAAGGTGCAAAGAGTAGTGAACCTGGAGAGGTCAGATGGGTTCAGATGGTGGAAGATTTTGCATGAGACTCATGGGGAGACATGGAGGTCCTCGTGCAAGAATTCCATAGAATGTGTGTTTTTTATTTTAATCTTTCCAGAGCAGTGAGAGGGTAGGTCAGAGAAGAGAACAGGAAATTACAACTATCTGTTATCGGTTAATCTATGTCATGTAATCCTGATGTCACCATTCCTCCCCTGACAGACAACCCACTGTGATGTCGATCTGATTCTCTACTGGAAAGATCCCATGGTGTCATCCAAAGAGCACAAGGTCTGAAAATACAAGCCCAGGTTAGAATCTGGCTCCTTTACTGACCAGCTGTGTATCCTGGAAAAGGCCTCTACCCCTCTGATTCTTAGCTCTCTCCACTACAAAGAAAGAACATCTGGGTGAGACATATGTAATACTTTCAACAATAAAGAATTATTATTTTTTTTAAAAAAACACATACAAAGAAAGAACACCTGCTTCCCGGGGATGTTGAGAAGGTCTTGAAACTTGGATGTGAAGGCTCTTGGGAAATCGCAGAGCTCTGTGAAAATGCTAATTTCATTGTCCTCTTGCTACTCTGGGGTAAACAGGGGTTATCATTTCCCCGGTAGGAACTTTGCAAGGAGGAGGTCCACCCAGATTTGGATTCCATTTTGGGGTTGTATTATGAGAGTCTCAATAATGTATCTTTAGACCAAATTATACTACATCAAAGAAAGTGCCCATTTTTCTGTATTGTGTCCCCAAGCAATTGAGGTTGCGCCAAACCACACTCTGCCACTAGAGGGTGCTCTTTCTTTAGCATCAAAAAAGTCTTCCAGCTCAAACTCTCAAAATAAATTATCTGTTAGGAGAGACAGAACGCTGGGGAGGGTTGTTGGTTGGTTTGGTGGTGGTGGTGGTGGTGATAGTGGTGATGGTGGCGATGTGTGGGAAAGAGAGGAAAAGAGAGAGAGGGAGAGAGAGAGAGAAAGAATTCTAATCATTATTCATCACTAGTACAAAAGTAAAATCTCTAGTTAGACAGACTAGAGTTCAATTCCAGTGCCACCATTTTCTAGTATATGATCTTGGACAAGTGACTTAACTTTTCTGCACCTCAGTTTCCCCATCATGCCTATTAATGGTGATGCATATATGTGATATTTAGACATGGAGTAAGCAGTGAATATTTAGCACAGAATACAAACTCCACGAATCTTAAATCCTTTTCTTTATCCATTTCATTACAAATTATTTCTCAAAAATAATTGAGAAAGATAGTCAAGTGAAACTGAAAGGCAAATAGGAGAAAACAGAGTGGAATGAGGCGCAAAGGGGTGGTGAATGGGTTGGTAGCAGGCGTGGGCATTCCTCATTCCCACATCTGTTGAGCGAAGGCATCCATACACGATGTGGATGCTGTTTTATAAGCCCCATGGCTAGGCTAGGCAGTCACGAACAGATGGGCAGCTAGGAGGAACTGCAAAATGAAGTGGGCATATGGACAGCCAACAATGGCTCCCTCTCCTTCTGTTGGAGCCATTCCCCTCAATTTTGGAGTCTTTACCCTGAGGGGGGAGGGGGAAATGTTATCTAATCGATTCCATGTCCCCCTACCTTATATTTCTAAAATTACCATATCACTCCCGCCTTGTATTGCCACCGAGCCTTCTTCTCTTCGGATCCTAACACGTGGCTCTGATACAGGCTGTGCTGAAACCATGCCAACACAACTACTGGAAAAAGATTTGCGTCAAACAACCAGGTCCCCTTGACCAAATTCCAGATATCAGGCGGGGTGATTTAGCCTCTCTGAATTAACCCTTTTTTTTTTTTTTTAACCAACAAAGCCAACTGGATCTTTGCTTTCTCTTAGACAAAGGGCAGAGGGAGCTCACATTGGTTAAGCAGCTGGTTGTGTGCCAGGCTTTGTGCTAGGCACTCTACTAACACTCTCACTGAATGCTCACAACCACACACGTAGGAGAGATGCTGGTCTCTGCTTTGCTGGTGTGAGGTGCCTGAGGCTCAGAGAGGTTGAGTAAGTTGCCTGGGGTCAGACAGCTAAGTGTGTGGGAGCTCTTATGGGCTAGGCATCAAAGTCTGAGTTTTCGCAACAAGTACACACTGAATACAATAAACGTCTCTCTTAAGGCTCCCTCTTTGAAGTATCCCTGTATGATGTGCCCCTCACCTTTTTGTCGCCCTTGGCTGTCTCAGTTACTAAGTCTTTCTTGAGTTTTCCTTGTTATCAAACTGTTCCCATTTAATCAACCCTCAAAGAACCTTACCCTCTTCATTCATTGGGACAATGTCCCACAAAAGAAGAAAAAAAAAAAATAGCCTGCTTCACAGGCAAAGAAAGTGAGGCTGGGAGTGACTGAACCATCAAAGGACACTCATTTGGCCAATGAGGCTCCTGCCACAGTAACCTTTCTCTCATGCATAAGCTGCCTCTACCAGTGGTTCTCAACCTTCTGGCCCTTTAAATACAGTTCCTCATGTTGTGACCCAACCATAAAATTATTTTCGTTGCTACTTCATAACTGTAATGTTGCTACTGTTATGAATCGTAATGTAAATATCTGATATGCAGGATGGTCTTAGGTGACCCCTGTGAAAGGGTCGTTCGACCGCCAAAGGGGTCGTGACCCACAGGTTGAGAACCACTGCTCTAGACTGAGCTGGAAACGCTCCATAGGGCTCTGTCCCTCTAAATGCAGAGCCCGGGAGTCCAGCTTGACCTTGGAGAGTCCCCCGCAATGTTCCTCTTAACTCTCATCTCCACACTGACTAAACAGATTTTAGTAAATTAGCCGCTCATCTCTGTCTCCACTGCCAGCCTCCAGGTCGGGCTCCCACTGGTTCTTAGCTGGATTCCAGCAAAAGTCAGCCGTCTGCTAATCCAAACACCAGTCCTGCCTCGTTAACCCACTCCTCACTGTCAACAGAGGGCTCTCTTCAAAAAAACATAGCTCCATCGAATCGCATACCTGGTGAAAATCCCCAAAGGAAGCCAGAACCTTTTCATCCGCAAAATACCCTCCTTTAGTTGGGACCCAGGATACTTCTTCAAGTTCATCAAGTCCACCGCCTTCCCCACTCTATTGCTTAAACAAGACAAAATAGTATTGTGTCTGTAGCTAATGCTAAGCCATTCTCCACTCTGTGCTTTTGGAAACGGAAGCTAAGCACAAGGACTCCCTTGCAGCTAGGTGTGACCAGGTGACTAGGTTCTGGACAATGGGACGTGCAGGGAAAGTGATGTGTGCTGCTCCTGGGCATGTCATTGAAAGAAGCTTCTTGTTCTCCACTGCTTTTTCATTCGCAGAAAGGAGACACACACATGTTGATAAGCCAGCTCTGACCTTGCATGTGAGGACCTCCCCCGGGGAGATGGCACAGCAACAAGGTAAAGGAACTTGGGTCCCCTGAGGGAGTGCAGAGAACACCTCTGTTGTGCTTGGTTTGGGTTTCCTGGGAGATAAGTATTTGAGTGCATTTATTGTAGAGGTGATTCCAGGAAACACCAGTAGGGAGTAAAAAAGTGAATCCGAGAAGTGTACATTACCAAGCCATTACCAGCATGGGCAGCTGGAGCTCAATCGCCGTGGGAATACCGGGAGAGAGTACAACGTGATCCAGAGTTATCCTGCCCAAGGGGCAAGGGAGCTGGGGTATTCATACAACAACACCTGCAGAAACTGATAGGGATATTGGAGGGAGGAGCCTTTCATTCCCTGGCACCTTAAACCTACCTCATTCCAGGCAGAGAGTGTCCTAGGGCAGAGAGAGCCCTCAGGCTGGCCCAGGAGCTGAGAAGGTGGATGGCCTGCCCGCATAGAAATGATGAGTGTGGGGAGATTTGGCCACCTCATGGTACTCACTCACCTTTCCCTTCATTCACTCTAGCTTGGACTTTCATAAAAGAGAAAAATAAAACTTCTATTTTCTTAAATCACCATCTTTAGTCTCTGTTACTGTTAACCGACAAGAGTGCGAGAATGCCTGTGTGCAAAGCCCATCTCTGCCACTTACTAGATACAAGGAACTGAACCTCTTTGACCCTCAGCTTCTTCTTCTGGAAAACAGATCTACTCACAATACTTTCTTTTCCCGGTACCTGGGATGATACGTGCAAAGCACCCAGCACGCTGCCTGGCACAGAGTGCGCCAGCTGCCGCTGTTTCAGTTCTAGGAGCGCTTTTGAAAAGCTGCTCTTCAAGCTGCCTCGCTAGGCCATGTAATCTCCAGGACTGGTGCCTCCAAAGGCAGATGGGCAGTCCCAGGGCAGTGCCAAGCGAGGAATGCTGTCAGCAAAGGCTCAGTCTCAGAGACGCTGCTCCCACAGCAAGAAAGAAATCAGGACCTGAAGCCAAAGATCAAAGCCAACACTAGGAAGAAAATGACCAGAAATGAGACCAGACCACAGGGGAGCCAGGAGAGGAGGGAGGTGAGGAGATACAGCACTTCTAGAGCTTTCGGCACAGGTTCCCTGGGTCGCTGAGCTTCTCTGGGCTCAAGCATCCAGCTAGGCAGCAGGGAGCCAGTGCCACATTGAGTGTGAATGAGCAGGAAGCTTGGCCTGGCTGTGGCCTGGCTCAGTTCCCAGGTCTGCACCATTCCCAGCATGCACCCTGGATGTCTGCAGACTGCTCACCCTCATCCCCTCACCACTCCTCACTCCCGTTCCCCCAGCAGAGAACACAACACGCCCCCAGGCCTGGAAATAGCAACCCTTGCCTTGCAAAGACCGGTCATTGGGAACCAGGAATCATTAGCCATTGAAGGGTTGCCCAAGGTAAGTCTCTGTTGACTCTTGATGGAGTCAAGAGAGCAGTGACTGCAAGCAAGTGCTTGGTCATTAAGATTAGTTGCAATTGAACCCAGGGGGTTATTATTTTAGCTGTCGCTCTCCACGGGTGCTATCACACATGCAGAACTGGTCGTTAATATTAATTATTCAGTCGGCTTCGATGGAGCCCTTTCCCGGAGCCAGGCTCTATGAGCCCAGGGTCTGAGAGGCCAGGAGACAGGCTCCACGACTTTGAGGATCTCATGCCTAGCTCCAAGCAGTGGAGCAACCAAGTAACGTGAAGTATGTGACCAGCGGTGGTTTGTAAACATTGACCCATAGGAATGCCCTGAATCTGTGAATTTGCAGCTTCCTGGGCCACATGCCCAGCCTCTTCACCCACAAAGAACCTGCACTTTTTTTAAAGACTTTATTTGTTAGAACAGTTTTAAATGTATAGAAAATTCGAGAAGATAACACCGAGAGTTCCCATATGCCTTCTCACCCAGTTTCCCCTGTTATTAATACCTTACGTTGGTACAGCACATTTACTGCAGTTTACAAGCCAATATTTTCTGACTTTATGGAGGTATAATTGAAACCAATATTCGTGAACATTAATAATGGGCTAATGTCTACAAAGATTTCTTTTTAAGTGCACAGGCATGAGGGCCTCTGGGAGGAGTTGATTCCTGAGCAAGGTCTGAATGAAAGGAGAAGTCATTCAGGGATCTGGGGAAAGCCTCTTCCCACCAGAGAGAACAGCCAGAGCCACGGTCCTGAAGCCAGATGTGTTTGGCAGGTTCGAGGACAGCAACGCTGTCAGAGGGGCAGAAGCCTCCCACAGAGGATTTTTCGTCTAGGTCTTTGAGGATGAATAGGAGTTTGTCAGACCTAATATTGATAGACGGTTCCAGATAGAAGACACAACAAGAGCAATGATGATGTGGGAACAACATGAGATTACACGGTGGAAAGTGCTTTATAGAGTATAAGAGTTCCATCCACACTAGTGGTTGTTACTCCACACCAAGGATGCCTATAGAAGAGGTAGTACCGGTGCTAGAACAAGTTGTGAAGAAAAGTTGAAGAATCTGAGAGGTAGCTGCATTAGGAAAAGTAAACTTTATGAAAGATGCAAAGAAATCAGTGACAAAACATTGGCATTAATAACACAGATGCAGCCCTCATCTGACATGTCCTTTGGGTGTTCTGGAAGCATTGGATAAAGTTGTAGAAACGGTAAAGTACTTGATCAAATCCATTCTGTTTTCGGTTCAGCTGCCATTGGTACTGCTGCCACTTAGAAAAGTCACAAGAAAATGCGAGGAAAATCATGATAGCAGCTTAAGCATCATACTAGACATTAACCTGATTAGATATGTATTGCTCAGGGTTCTCCAGAGACACAGAACCAACAGGAGACTAGATAGATAGATAGATAGATAGATAGATAGATAGATAGATAGATAGATAGATAATGGGCATCAGCTCATGTGATTATGGAGGCTGGGAATCCCACAGTCTGTCATCCGCAAGCTGGAGAGTCACCTGGAAAGCTGGTGATGTAATTCCAGTCTGAGACCAAAGGCCTGAGAACCAGGAGCACAGAAGGTTTAGTCCCTGCCTGAGGGTGAAATCCTGATGTTTCAGCTCAAACCATCAGGCAGAGAGAGAATTGTCCCTTTCTTTCGCCTTTTCATTCTACTCAGGCCTCAATGGGTTGGATGATGCCCACCCACACTGGGGAGGACAGTTACTGCTTTACCAGGTCTGTTAGGGGCAGGAATAGAATATTGGGGACTAGCTATTAGTTACAAGAAATATAATCATGCTCTGTTAACTGTGGTTGTTTTGTTCTGATTTACTACTAAGAAAAAGCACATTCTAATCTAGAGTTGTATACTCCTGGGAGCTCACCTGGAAATGCAGTCCATCCTCCCCATCCAGGAGCTGCCTGTTACCATGGAAAAATTAACAACCTTGTTGCAGGAAGAAAGGAATGGGGTCCTGGATGCCCCCTGCCCTTTGTAGGCCCCCAGCCCACATTGTCCACATTGCCTGTAATCATACCCATTCTTAGCCCTTTTGCCCACTTCCCCAGGTCATCTTTGTCCTTATACCCCATATAAGCAGCTGGCTTGGCAGGGGGAGGCGGGGGAAGCAAATATTTGTGGATGACTGGCTGCTTCCCATACTGCTGGCAGTATTGGAATAAATGCTCATATAGGCTTCAACCCTGTCTCTGCTTAATTGGCTCAAGTAGTGACAGGCAGTCCAGACCCATTGGTTGTCCGGTTTCAAATCCACTGATTATAATGCTAGTAGCATCCAGAAACACTCTTATGGAAATGAAAGGTTGATCTGGGCACCCCATGGGCAAGTTGACATAAAATTAACTTTCACAAGATGCCAGTTATACAGAACCAAGTTGACCCACCCTTCAGAAGCAAAGCTGACATTCCTGGGCTCAGGAAAACCTATGTCCAAGGACCCATCTCTTCAGACTCAGAAAAACAGGCAAGTGGTTATCTTTCTGGAGGCAACAGACTATGGTGGTTACGAACATAAGACAGATCTCATTCACGTCATCTGTACCATTTACTACACAGGCATCCTTAGACAACCACTTCCCTCTCTCAGTCTGCTTCCTCATCTATAAACTGAAAATGATAATCTATATATATAAAAGCCTAAGTGACCATTCCGACCGAATTATCGGTTGACCAGTCGCTATGATGCGCACTGACGGGGGAGGGGAGAGGGGGCGGCAGACACTCAACACAGGAGCTGCCCCCTGGTGGTCAGTGCGCTCTCACAGTGGGAGCACCACTCAGCTGACCAACCCACCAACCCGTCTGAGCAGCCCACCAGCCTGGTGGCAGCCACTCACTCCCTCAGTAGTCCTGCAGGTCCAGTCTCCGGAGAACGGGCCAGGCACCAGTGGACCAGCACCACGGGCACGATCCGAACAGTGCCACCGGCCTCCCAGAAGTCAGCCACTTCCCCAGCCTAGATGCTCCGCAAGGAAGAAAGGATATAAACGTGGCTGCCAGGTGGCTCCAGACAACCAGCGCGAACATCAGTGGGTGGGTCCGGAACCCGGGCCAGCAAGGGCATCCCACCACCTGCCCGGAGGGCCAATTGTGTCCCACCCCCCTAAGGACCCCACCCATGCACAAATTCATGCACTGGACCTCTAATAATAATAATAATAATATCATCCTCAAAAAGTTGTGGTGAGCCCTGGCTGGTTTGGCTCAGTGGATAGAGCATCGGCCTGCGGACTCAAGGGTCCCAGTTTCGATTCCGGTTAAGGGCATGTACCTTGGCTGCAGGCACATCCCCAGTGGGAGGTGTGCAGGAGGCAGCTGATCGATGATTCTCTCTCATCGATGTTTCTAACTCTCTATCCCTCTCCCTTTCTCTCTGTAAAAAATCAATAAAATATATTTTAAAAAATGTTTTGGTGAGAATTCAAGGTGACAGTGCATGTAAAATACATAATAAATGTTAGTTATTAGGTTATACTTAAATATTATTATTGAGGATCCTATTACAGTTAGGAAAGGGTTGGTGGAAAGCTTGAGAAGAAAATGTATAATGACAGGGTTAAACTGTAGATATTCAAATTGTGACCAGAAGGAGAAAAGAAGAATTCAACTTTATTGAGCATTAACCGTGTGACAGACACCCTTAGACCTTTTAAATCCTTTGTCTCACTCACTTCTTACAGCTCTCTCAGAGGAGTGAATTGTGCATTATCGTCTCCATTTTTCAGAGACTAAGTTTCAAAAAAGTTCAGTCATTTGTTCAAGGTCACATAACTCCTAAGAGGTATATTTTTTTCTGACTGTAAGAACCTGTTCTCCTTCCATTACAGCACAAATGTCCCTGCATGTTACCAATATTCTTGCTGTTATTCTCAGTGCTAAGGTTAATCATTAATCTCTCAAAAAAGCACATCCAAAGTCAACTCTAGACTCAACAGCTATTCATTTCAGGTAAGAGGGTGATTCTCATTAATGAGGTTTTCAAGAAAGTCACGGCACTTACTAGCAATGTAACTTGGGGTGAATTCCCTAAATTCTGAGCCTTTATTTGCTCACCTACAAAATGGTGATCATTATACCTTGCAAAAATGCTATGTCTATTAAATGAGATTACATGTGGGGAAGTACCTAGGATAGTGCCTATTTTTCTATACCAACCTCCCAATCAGCCCCAGTGAAATAGTTTGGAAGTCCCTTACTGCCAGAAACCATGGAAATGATAACCTAACTTCTAACCACCATGGTGGATGTAAAGAAACAGTTCACAATTTTTTTTTTGGTTGGGCGGGGGGGGGGGGGGGGGGCAAGGTGGTGGTTATTGAAGAAGCAAAGGAGTTCATCTTTATTTTTCTAGCTTAACGATAAACAGGAAAATTTTTCAATTTTTTGAAAAGAGAATAAACAGGAAGATAGTAAAAACTAAATTAACCTCATAACCAAATATGATAAATTTCATATTTTTAGCTACCAGGAAATGTGTTTCACTTTTAGTGTGTGAGTATATGAGGGGATATGCAAAAAAAAAAAAAAAAAAAAAATCACACTCTGGGTTTGTTGAAATAACATATGTTGAGCTTGTTAGCTTTTAAAATAGACTTTTATTTGTGATTAATCCTAATATAGGTTTCAAAAATGTATAAAACCAGTGCTTTCTAAACTCCCCCGCTGGTAAGAATCACCTGGGATGCTGATTCGAGCACTCCAGGTTATTCTTAAAATCAGGCAAATTAAGAAAATACCATTCAAACCCAACGTGCAAATTCCAAGATGCTTCCCCTCCCTATGATTCTACTAGTTTTGGCCTCAAGTCACTGAACTACCAAACCATTGAACAATTCCCTCATGTGGCGAACAACATGTGGCGAACAACGGACTTTAACAAAGCCCTGCTGTAACTGATTCTAGGAAAGAAAGTACAACATGAAACCCGCCTGTCTGTCTGAGTGGTGCACAAAGTATCCCAACTGCAGAGACAGGGAGAAGCCCACCTCGAGGAGAGAAGAGAAAGGGATCCATTGAGTCTCTTTGAACAAATGAGTTGGGTCTGGTCCCACCTGTCCGCCAGGTGGGTGTTTGGGGCATTGATCACTCCTGTCAACAAGCATCACCACAGGGCCAGAGAGAGGGTTGCCGGGGTCCAACCCCAGCAGGTCCAGGGGTCCCCAAAGGTGTGGATGGAGTCGGCGAAGAAGGAATGACACAGAGACAGCGTTCAGTTGATCAGCAGCCTAGCCAGGATCTCTAGCCAGGATCTCCAGCCAAGTTCTGGTCTGGATCTCCAGCGAAGTTCTGGCTAGGATCTCCAGCCAGGTTCTGTGTCCATGTTCTCTTGCTAGGTTCTCCAGGATCTCCAGCCAAGTTCTGGTCTGGATCTCCAGAGAGGTTCTGCTTCAGATCTCCAGCCAGGTTCTGTGTCCATGTTCTCTTGCTAGGTTCTCCAGCCAGGTTCAGTCACCAGGTTCTCCAGCCGGGTTCAGTCACCAGGTTCTAGTCAGGTTCTCTTGCCAATTTCTGTAGTCAGGTTCAGTCCAGGATCTTTTGCCATGTTCTCTCCAGCGAAGTTCTTCTGTCTCTAGAGAACGTTCTGTGTAGGTTCTGTGCCTAGGTTCTGTCTCTCTTGGTTCTGTATTCTAAGTTCTGTGTTCTAAGTTCTGTGTTCTAAGTTCTGTGTCTTACTGTCTTATTACATCTGTATTTATACCAGTTGATTCAATCCTATCAATCTCTATTACAAAGGTTAGGGTGTTTCTTATCTCCATTCCAGGGAGTAAAGATTATGTAGCTTAAGCATGATTGTTTGTAGTTAAAGTGATTAATTACCCGCCTGGCACTTAGTTAAGAGGTTTTATTCCCTCCCTAACTTCAGGGGAAAATCCCTACCTGGGGAAACACCCTTTCTCAGAGACCTTGGTTAAAACACATAGTGCCAAGAAGGTGAGCAAACATATTAAGAACAGTATGCCATATATGCCAGGTCCCTTGAAACAGCAAGCATGGACCGGCTCCCGGCAGAGGGTGTCCCAAGAACAGGGCAGAAGGAGATGTACTGAAGGTGAAGAAATGATGAACAACGGAACTGAGCTAAGTCAACCAACCTGAGGCCATCAGATTCATGGAGCCCTTTTACAAGCACCTTTTCACTTCACATCTGGAACAATTCAGTAGCAGAGTGGCCATCCTGAAGTCTGGCTCCAAACCTGTGCTGCCAACATCAGACCATTTTATCCAAAGAACAGTTTCATCAGCTCTGCTTCGGGCCCAAGTGTTGGTGACGCCTCCCCTCCCTCCACCTGGAGCAGGTCCATCCTCGTCTCCTAGCTCCCAGGCACCACTGTCTCTAGCCCTGGCCTTGGGTCACCACTGCGGAGCTTCCGGTCCTCGGGGATGGATAAGTTAGATGTGCCAACCACTCTGCACTCTCAATGTGCACTGCTTACTGCTCTCACAGCCCCAGGCAGCTCTGGGGCGGTTTGTTCGAGCCCAAGTCCAGGATCTGGATCCTCCCATCCTGTAGTTCCACCCTCTCCGAGTCCCTGGCCGCCAGGTGCCCAGACAAGGGAAAGAGAGCCAAGGATACAGATACTGCAGAGGATCCGGAATGGCAGGCCTGCACTGGGCAAGTGTCACTTCCCCATAAGATCCCCAGGAAGGACACACGCAACCATCCGGCCGGGCTCTGCTGGAAAGGCAACCATCAGACGGGGAAGGTGTCCTGGCCCCTCCGAGGGGAGGAGGCAGTGGTAGGAGATGAGAGGAGGGCCTGCTCCCTCTGGCCCAGCTGCCCAGGAGGAGGGGGGCATTCCTGCCCTGGCTGGTCAGTCTCTGCCTCCCAGAGCAGGGAAGCTGGTTCTCACCCACGGGGACAGGGAAGGCTGGCCACGCTGTCCTGTGTCAGGCTGAAGCCGCCCTGCCCGAGGGATCCTGCCCCTCATCAGACTCCTGCCCTCAAGGCATGAGCCCCAGCAACTGGCGAAAGTGGACGGTTCTGAGTCCTCCCTGGGCTGCGTGCTTTCACGGCCTCGACTCCCTCCCACAGGGGCAGCGGCTGCGGAACCGGCTGTTAATCTTCGGGAGGAGGGCAGCCTCGGGCAAAGGTTCCTGGCTCTGATTCACAACCAGGACTGACAGCAATAACTGCAATGCCCGAGACTCTAAAAATAAGGCTCGGCTCACCTCTAGCGGATTATGGAATGCCTCTCTATCCCACCCTTCACCTCCATTGCTCACTCGTGCTTTCTCCCTGGATTCCCAGCACCTGCGAATCACACAGCACCGTGGAGCCCTGGAGCCTGGGTTCCCTTTCTCTGCTCCCCCACCCTCCCCCCACGCCCCCAAGTCGCAGTCGGTGACTGGAGAGGAGCCAGCGAGTGAGCTGCGAGGCAGGGAAAAGGACAGACCACAGCTTTCATCCCCAAAGCTTGAGCCAAGGACAAACTTAGTGTTGGGTAAGAGTGACATTTTAATTGAAATCCAATTGAACTTTTAATACTCCAAAATGAGTCTTTTCTGATGCCTGAAATTGCCAGAAAAGTTAATATCTCGATTTGAGAGGTTACCTGGGAATAGGAAAAGGGTTCCCTGTTCCCTATGTCCTGTTAGAGCTGGTTTAAAGAGCAGTGGTTGGAGGGGAAATAAAATTATTTTTGGATTTCACTCTACCAAGTTCAGCCCATTGGACACACAGGTAAGTTATACTTGCATTTCCGATGTGCTCAGGCGTAAGGCACGCTGGGATCTGGGGGAGACAGGGGTTAAATGTGAATTATGAGCTGGAAGGAGAAACCAGAAGGTGGCACCACAGAGAAGGGTCCGGGGAGGCTAAGCTGGCTCAGGTTGAGCTGGCGTGGGCCAGTATGGGGGCCCCAGCCCGGCTCCCGAGGTCTGGCTCCCCACATACCTGGGTTGGGCAGTCTGGCTACTGGGGAGACTGATGCAGCAGTGGGGGTCCAAGGCTCAGAGGTCAAACACTCGGGAGCCAAGAGGAGGTGGACCTGGAGCTGGAGGTCTCAGACAGTGGACAAGGGACCAGGCACATTCCATCACCCGGAGGAAAGTGGGGGCCAGAGGGAGGAGGCAGGGTTCCTGGGTTCCAACCACATTCACTGCAGTTCCGAGAGGGGCTTCCAGCCAGAGGTGGGACTGAAGACTAGAAAGCACCACTAGTAAAGCCCTTTAGTTAAGGCAGAAACGAGTCCATGGGTGGAGTCAGAGGGCTCCTCATAGCAGCGACTCCGTTCCCTGAGTTTGCTTCCCAGCCACCCCTCCTCTCTACTCAGTTCCTGAATGGGTTTTCATCTCCTCTTTGTTTTCATAGCATTCTGTGCTTTCCTACAATTCAGTCCTCATCATACTGTAGTGTAACTGTCCCATTACTTTTCTATCTCCCACACAGGGCCTGGGGGAGAGCCTATCTGCGAACAGGGGTTTAGTAAATGTTTCAGGAGGGAAAGAAGGAAGGAAGGAAGGAAGGAAGGAAGGAAGGAAGGAAGGAAGGAAGGAAGGAAGGAAGGAAGGAGGGAGGGAGGGAAAGGAAGGAGGATAGGAAGGGAGGGAGGGAGGAGGAGGAGGAAGGAAGGAAGGAAGGAAGGAAGGAAGGAAGGAAGGAAGGAAGGAAGGAAGGAAGGAAGGAGGGAAGGGAAGGAAGGAGGGGAGGGAGGAGGAGGAAGGGAAGGGAGGGAGGAAGGAGGAAGGAAGGAAGGAAGGAAGGAAGGAAGGACTGGCTACATAGGTTCCTTGAACTCGCTCCTGGTGGTACACAGGTCCAGAATTTGGTTAGCCCCAAACAGACTTTAACAAGTGGGTTAGGGGGTGAGTCAAGAGCCCATGAGTGGTGGCTAGCTGGCGGAACCTGGGTCTGGAGTAGATACAGGATTCCTTTTATAGGGAAGGAGCACAGGAGCGTTCTCAAGCATAATGATTCAGGACTAGAGGAAGGAGAGGGCCTGTGGGTAGAAGATGTCGAGGAACGCAGTGGGAAGTGCTGAGGAAGGCAGAGCTCCGGGAAGCACGATGACAGCTGATCCTTGGTCTTTCCACCGTCCCACAGCCGACCCTGGAGGGCCATGGCCATGCAAGGACATCTGTGCTACGTAAGCCAAGGGCAGCCCTTCCTCAGTGGTGCCCGGCACGGAGGCACTACCACTTGCAGGCCGAGCATCCCATCGGGGGGCAGGGATCCAGCTCCTCCCGAATCCAGTTCCCACTGCGTTACAGCGACAAAGGAATACTGTCGTTTGGGAGCAGATGCTAAGGACACCTTCCCAATAAGAATCCTGACATGAAAAGGCGGTGTTTAAACCAGAGCAAGCAGGTCAATATCAATGAAAGGCGATTAATTCCGACTACCGGAGGGACACATCAAACCCAAAACACCGTGTGCCTCCAACTGCCACAGAGGGTAGAGCTGGACAGACAAGGGGAGGACGGTCAGACATCACACCCAACAGAATTACAGATCTCTGAGCCCCATGCCAAGATTCTGCCAAACCGTATGGCACCCAAGAGATGGGAGTTGGAGAGGAAAAGCATATGGCGAGGGTGGGAGGGGCTGCACTAGAAACAGGCCTGCTTTTCCAGAAGAGGTCTGCTTCAGCATCAGACTGTGGAGAATAAAATATGCTGCTTGAAACAAACAAAAAGAAAATGTCCTAGCGTTGCCTTCTAACCCCAGGAACTGTGTCCTGGAAGGTGGGCTGCGTCCAGCCCACAGTTGGCACACCAAGTGCAGACACCTGGAGGGGTCCGCACGGGGGATGTAATTCCCAGGAATCTAGACCTTCTTGGCGGCTGTCAGCGGCATCTGGCAGAAGTCACTTGATTACTTGATTCAAGACCCACACTACATGTTTTGCAAGTATAATTTTTTTATTATTTCTTAGAGGGTAAGGAAAAAAAAGTACACACATAAAATTAAGTTTTGGCATATTTTTAGTGTTTTTGCCAACTGTTACATGGGGGAGGGGTGTCGGCTCTGGTTCTTGAAATTATGTATAAAAAAAAACAAGTGGTCATACGTCATCTGAAAAGAAAGAAGGAAAAGAAAGCTATCGCAGGAAGCCAAAAGGCTATTACTACGGGGTGAGGAAAAACCACTCTAGGAATTTCAGAAATAGACGAACACGGCGCTCAGAGAACTGGGTCAAGCATACCATATCCAAGCAACAGCCTGTCCTTCTGCATTTAATGGGAGACCAGGCCCTGGATGTTACAACAGCGAGACACTGTGCCCAAGGGCATTCCTGGGCTCAGTAAGACATGTGACATTATGACAATTAAGAGTTTTGGAGGACCAACAATGTGCCTGCTACTATGCTAGATTTCATAATCATGCACTTTTTTAAATATATATTTTATTGATTTTCTACAGAGAGGAAGGGAGAGGAATAGAGAGTTAGAAACATCGATGAGTGAGAAACATCGATCAGCTGCCTCCTGCACACCCCCCACTGGGGATGTGCCCGCAACCAAGGTACATGCCCCTGACCGGAATCGAACCCGGGACCCTTCAGTCCGCAGGCCGATGCTCTATCCACTGAGCCAAACCGGTCAGGGCATCATGCACTTTTTAAAATCCTCATAACAACTATGAGGACATAGGAGTTAGTATTCCCAATTCCCAAATAAGGAAACTGGATGAAAAAAAAAGTTATGTACCTTCCGGGTGTAATACAGTGTCCCGGCACGTCAGGATTGGCCAGGGGATGGAGTGCCTGGGTTGGGAGCGTGGCACCGAGCTAGGAAACTGACAGAGGGGAGAATGGAGCCAGGGCACGTCAACAGCAGGGACATGTGATGTTCTGCCCAAGATGGCCTCCTTTCACTTCACCCTCCTGTTGACTTCCTCTAAGGCACCTTGAATATTCCAAAAAGCTTAGGACACTCAGGAAAGCTGATTCAGGATTCAGTCACACGTAGTGATGATGATGATGATGATGATGATGATGATGATGATGATGATGATAATGGTGGTGGTGATGACGGAGGGGGAGGAGCAGGAAGAAAAAGAAGATTGTGATGGATGAAGATGAAGATCGATGACGAGTATGATGATGAAGGTAACGATCGATGAGGAGGAGGAGGAGGATAAATAAAGCATCTACTGAGCTCTTTCTATGTGGCAGGCAACTTTAGGTACTTTAAATACTTTGTCTCATCTTATTCTCACTATAACCCTGTGAGGTAGAAATCATCATCACCCTCCATGTAACAGATCAAGAAACAGCCTCAGAGGGGAATGAGTTCCCCGAGTAACATAGCTGGTAGGTGATAAAGCTAAAACCCAAATTCAGGTCTAGAGCCTCCAAAGGCCAGTATGCTTGAGGGCCTTCCGATAGCAACATAGCCGCAAGGCCAGCGTGGATCTAAAACCCCGCAATGCCTGTCAGGAGGAGTTTGACCAAAGTAATCCCTAAGGTTACAAGCAGATATGAAGGGCTATGACCATGACTTTGCTGTTATCATTTCAAATGCATTCAAAATATGTTTGCCTTTTAAGTGTTGATTATTTTTGGTTTTGGACAGAAGTTTTTCATTTTATGGGTCCACACTTGGACCCCTTTTCTTAAGATTATTTTTCTGTGACTTCAATGCTTGGTAAGGTATTATACTATGGGGAGGGGAAATGATAGCAACTCTATTCTACTTTGGTCTTCTTTCTGGCTGTACATTCTCTTAACTCTTGAATCCATCTGGAATTCATTGTGATGTATGGTAGTAATCACATTTTAGATCCACGGGTCTAGCTAACACTATTTCTGACAAAAGCCTCCTTTTTGCCTCTTCCTGCAATTACCACCACAAGATAAGGTATTTTTCTCTCAAAACGGAAGTTTTCCAAGTACTTTTGCAATAATTTGAATTCCTGCCAATACATCTATGAGTCTCAATCTTCCTCAACTATGTATAGGTAATTCAACATTAAACTTTTTAGCAAATAAATTTGACCAGAAAGCAGACTGGCGAAGGTAGTGACTATAGCAAACATTTGATATCTTCACTTCCAAATTTTCATGAAATACAGGTCAAAGTAAGAAGAAGAAATCTTTTTTAAAAAAATGCTTTTATGAAATAGATTTACTCCAAGAAGCAGGAGAAATTTTGAGGCATTTATGAGTCATTTTCTCAGCAAGATTCAAGAATATATTGCATCTATGAAACTACAGCAAAGTAGAAATAATAATTTGATATCAAGAAATATTGGATAGAGAAAAACTGTTGAATTAAATCTGTAAATAAAGCAATAGATACTGCAAAATATCAAATTACCAAGTAAAAGAGAAATGAGAAATTTAAAACTCTAAGTATAAAAATAAACATTTTTAAATGTAAGAAAACATGAAGGATATATTGAGGAGATTCAGTCTACGTATGACCCCAATGTCCACAATATTCTAGCCTTTAACACAGTTTTATTGAGATATCACGCACATACCATATAATTAATCCATGAAATTGTGTAGTTCAATGATTTTTAGTCTACGTATTTCTTTATAATTCACCATATTTATACTTTTTTAAAGTTAGTGTTTTATTCTTTCTCTAGTTCCTTGGTATAAAAGAATAATTTTTCTCAAAAACTTTAATCATATATTTTTTCTACCATGAGCTTTATAATGGATATTTATAAAAGTCTATAAAGTTATACTAATTGTTGACTGAATGTAAGCATTCCATGGGCACTTGAAAGGCTATGATATTTATTTGTATAGTTTCAATAGAATTATGTAAATTAAAGTATTTAGGTAACTTCTCCTTTTTAAAATTATGTACTTATATCACTATTACTTAAATTATATCGGTGAGTTTAATTATTCAGTGCTCACTGCAGTGTAATTCATGTCTCAGTGATCTGGTACACCTTGTGACTAATTTGTGAAGCTATATCATGTGGGTGGTATATTTCCCCAGAAACTGACATATCTCAGTGTCTTCCTATACCTTCCACATAGAATCCACAACCTTCTCCAGCAAGTTCTACCACAGCACTACATTGTTTACTGGCAATTATTGTTGCTGTGACTTCTAACGTCACCTGCTTTTTGCTCATTTATCAAAAACGGGTTTTTTCCTTTCTTGTCAGGATGCTTGCAGGGATATTTCTTTTTCTTTGCAATCTTTTGGGGGTTTTTTAATTTTAATCCAAATGTCCTTTTTTCACCACCACCCCCTCTTTTTTTTGCCTATACTCAGTGTGTTCTGGATTATTTTATTTCCTATTCTGCCTATTAATCCTGAAGGGGGTTCTGCTTTCCATTGCTCATAGCTGCCATCTCCTTTGCTATTGCTTTAATATCTTTGCCCCTTTCCTCTGCAGACTGAGAACAGCTAAAGTTTTGTCTTCTACCTCAATTAATTGCTTTTTTAATAGTACCCTGTCTCCATTTTCTTGATTACTGTGCGGATTTCATTTTTGCTATTATTTTTTTTCCACTCCTATGTATCCGTTTATTTCCTTACTCCCGTCTCTCCCCATAACAGCCTGGTCAGTTTACTAGAAGCAAATATCCACATGTATCTTATTAGAAATTAGTCTTCTATTTTTTTATGTTTTTTCAGTTTCTCGTAAAACTATTTTAGAGGAATGTGGATTTGCGTAGTCACAGTACATTACCATGCTTCTCTGGTGCTACAGAATTATTCTATAAACCTTTTTCTCTGTTCTCATCTTTATGAGGGAGACATATACTCATGCAGGAGTGTAGCATTAACAAGAAAGAATTTCGGACTAGGCAGAGGGGAAGGGAAAGAGGGTCCCTCCCAATTCCTCACATTCCCAGGCTCAGAGTCACAGGAGAAAAAAGTTGCAACAGAAACATGCAGAGATGAAGAGATGAAGCAACCTAGAGGGGCAGGACCTCCAGTGGGGGTCTCTTAACGCCTATAGGAACCAAAGACAGGAAAAGGCCTCTGGCTGCGCTTCATGAATACATTCCTGGTCTGACAATATTTTAGGGCCGGAGGATACTAAGGCCCAGATGGGTCAAACCATCTCCCCAGCTGTGGCCTCATCTGCCTGGAACCCAGGTGCCTGACCGCCAAACTCCAGCTGTCCCATGAGGTCACACAGCTACGCACCACCCCATCCGAGAGCTCCATTCACACAGCTACGCCCCCACAGCTGCGCACCCTGGCCGTCTCCATTGAAGAATCGTATCGGTAAATCTTGGAATTTTCTTTATTCGCTGATTGCCTCTTTATCCTAATACACTCCTGTCATTTGATGAGAACACTGTCATGGTGACTAATTCACATCTTCAATAATCCTTCGGAAGTTCTCTTTCCCCTGAAGTATCCCTGTGTTCTCTGGGGTCAGTTCTGATAGTTCATGCTCATTTTCTGCTTCTCATTCTCTTCATGAGTCTGGTGATGGTTGCTTAGCCACCCACATTTTTGAAGGAAGGTCCAGGTTGATGAATGGAGAGGGGGGTTGTATTGCTCAGCCATTCCCAGCATCTCGCAGGGTGAGAGGCATGGGTGCCCTGACTGGGCAGCATCTCTCAGGGGGTGAGACAGGGAGCCGCAGGCGGCCCCATCCCCAGTGCCCGCCGCCCCCAGGGCCTGAATAAAGAAGACTGTATTCTTGCTCTGACCGGTTTGGCTCAGTGGATAGCATGTCAGCCTGAGGACTGAAGGGTCCTGGGTTCGATTCCAGTCAAGGGCATGTTGCGGGCACATCCCCAGTGGGGAGTGTGCAGGAGGCGGCTGATCGATGTTTCTCTCTCATCGATGTTTCTAACTCTCTATCCCTCTCCCTTCCTCTCTGTAAAAAATCAATAAAATATATTTTTTAAAAAAGAAGACTGTATTCTGGATTACAACAGCCCCTTTTATGGGGACTAGCTTCTTGCATACAGATTTCTTGAGAAAATATTTTTCTTCCTGCAGCCTTAGATGGAAAGCACACTTATTGTTCAGGAGGATTGGAGGGGAAGAATAAGGGGAGAAGTTTGAGAAGTTAAACAGGGCAGCCACCCTACAGGCCTTTCGTTCATTGTCTCCAGGTCACTCCTGGAGTTGGCCACGCCTCCGGCTCCCACTCTGCGATTCTCCCTGCAGGTGAGTTTGGGAGGCGAGGAGGCGCCCTCCCTCCCAGGAAAGCCCGCTTCCCCTCCATCTGCTGATTTCTGCCAGGGCAGACCCGCCCCCGCCCCCGCCCCCGCCCTCTGCACTCTGGCTTCTCCAGAGTTTAAGCCCAATCTGCCTTCTTACTTGATTCTCTAATGTGTGACACTGAATTCTTCTTAATGCACTGATTTATTGTAATACTTCTTTACATTTAATTAACTTATGCCTGGTGATACTTTTAAGAGTGACAGAGGTTGACGGTGTTCCTCAGTCTGCCACCTGAACGGAAAGCTGGTAGAGGATTTCCAAGAGTTAAGAAATGGAGAGCAGCTGAGAATGTTACAAATATTCTTTTAAGGAACTTTTCTTAAGTGCCTTAAAATAATATGTTTTTATTCTAAATTTTAAAAATGCTTACTTAGATAGCATATATTCTATATGGAGTCTATAAAATTACATATACTTATATATTCTATAAATTATATAAATTTTGTCGTTTATATTTTATAATTATATACATTTTCTATAAATATATTAATATTTTGTTTGGGCTTTTTTTTATACATATTTTTAATTGATTTCAGAGAGGAAGGGAGAGGGGAAAGAGAGATAGAAACATCAATGATGAGAGAGAATCATTGATCGGCTGCCTCCTGCACGTCCCCTAAAGGGATCGAACCCACCACCTGGCATGTGCCCTTGACTGGAATCAAACCCGGGACTCTTCAGTCCACAGGCCAATGCTCTATCCACTGAGCCAAACCAGCCAGGGCTGTTTGGTTTTTTAATCCTCCCCAGGGACATGCTTTCTCATTGATTTTAGAGAGAGGAAAGGAGAGGGAGAGAGAGAAACATTGATGTGAGAGAAAAATATCAACTGGTTGCCTCCTGTACCCACCCTGACTGGGAATCAAACCCGTGACTTCTGTGTATGGGACAATGCTCCAACCACTGAGCAACACCAGCCAGGGATATATTCATATTTTACATAAACTTTAAAATGCAATATTTTTTAAAGTAATAGATATTTTTCATAATGATAAAAGAATATTTGAAGAGGATGTTGAGAAAATACAGTTATCAGAATAGTGGCTTAACATTCTGTCCCACGGAGACCTGAGGTTCAGAAGGGGTGACTCAAAAATAGAGGAGGAGGAAGGAAAAGACGCCCAGTGTCCCTGGCCTCCTTCAGAAGAAGTATTGCCACTTTTACCTATTATATATGTTTGGGGTTTGGGGTAAGACTATCTGGAAAATGATCGCCATACCTAATAAAACTGAAACACATGTATTCGAGCATTTATACTCGGTTTACGGTTCACTCAAGGCTGCCGTGATTTATAAGTAGGCTTTGTTGTTTATTTAATAATCACTAAAGAGTTGGCAGCTTTTAACAACCAGAATGTATTACTATCTCCCAAAACATTTTTTTTTCTTCTTGAATGCATCAGTTTTCTCCTGCCACCTGGTGGCAACATATGTGTATTGCAGGGGCAATTGCTAAATTTAGCTGGTACCAGCTGCAGTCGCATATGTAACTCACAAAGCGATGAAGATTGGTAGAGGGCTTTGTTTTTTAACATCCATTACAAGTTATAAGGCATTTCTCCCTTCCCAATGCTATATTCACTGGTTCCTTAGACGCCTAGCATTCTGGAGCTGGATGTGTTTATGATAATTAATTACTTCCATTTAAGATTGTAATCTCTGTGAAGACGCAATAGTTATTAACCCATTCATTAAATTATTTATTCAATTAAATAATTAACAAATGGGTGTGTGATGCTAACAAAGGCATACCCGTCCTACTGTGTTCACTGCCATCATCTTTATTGGTCACCTGGATTTTTGTAGTAGCTCTGCACTGTTCTCCTTGTATCTGTCTCCCCTTCCATTTTACCACAAGGCACACTTCCCGCTGCTCTGCCCAGAGCTCTCCAGAGGAAACGCCAAAGCCTTCATCATGGCTTACAAACTCCTGCATGACGGGGCCTCTGATCTCAGCTCCACCACGCACTCCAACCGCACTGCCTCCCTGGTGTTGCACAGCATGCCCTCCGCCAGCTCCTGCGGGACCTTGTCCCAGACGCCTGCCTGCTCACCCCTCCCAGCCATCAAATCTTTGCTCCCATGACACTTCCTCATGGAGGACTCCCTGATTCACCAAATCCAACATTTTGAACATGTTCCGCCTTCAGAATTCCCTACTTCCCTCTCCTGCCTTATGGTTCCTATCATACTCACGACTTCACAACAGATGACATAGTTCACTTATCTTGCTTACTTTCTATCTCTCCCAATATGAGAAAGGGGTTTTGGTCTTTTGTTTATTGCTGTTTCCCCGTAGCTGGCACTCAGTATTTGTGGAATGAAATCCTTGGTTCTCAAGTAATTTGATTCTAGCACAGTGTCTCATTCAACCAAACCAGTGGTTCTCAACCTTGGGTGCACATTAGAATCACCTGGGAATCTTTTTAAAATCCTGATTTCTGGGCCTCACCCTCCGGAAATTCTGTTTCTTTGTTACTAATGTTGTGGCCCCAACCCATAACAAAGAAACAGAATTTCCAGAGGATGAAGCCCAGAAATCAGGATTTTAAAAAGATTCCCAGGTGATTCTAATGTGCAGCCAAGGTTGAGAATCACTGAACTAAACTAATCCAGCAGCCACAGATAATCTGAAACTCTCATCAATCACAACCCAAGTGCAACCTCTTAACATTTTCCTTTCCACCCTTTATGTTTAGATTCCAGAAGCTGCTTCCTCTAACGTTCACTTCCACGTCTCTCCCTGAAACGTCCCCAGGTTCCCTGTCCATGTAGGTTCCTCAGTTTCCTCCCTCATGGTCCACTCCCCCCACATCCTTACCAGAAGTCAGGGCTCTGATTCCACCACCACGGAGCTAGCAGGATGGCTGGGGCCCCGTCTCTCTTGATGGAAGCAAGTGGGCCAAGTCCTCTAAGAAGCAAGGTTCTCTCTCTCTCTCTCTCTCTCTCTCTCTCTCTCTCTCTCTCTCTCTCTCTCTCTCTCTTTCTCTCTTTCTCTTGCTCTCTCTCTTCTCTGATGCTTTTCCCAAAGTGATTGTTGTGCCACGCCATCACGGCCAAGGGTGAACCCGAGTGGGGGTGGCTGAAAGGCTTAGAAAAGACAGACAAGAGAATGAAAGCTGGGTCTCGGTGGGACGCTGCTTCTCTGAGAGACAGCGACCACGCCCACAGCCGAGGCAAAGTAAGGGCATGGTCAAGATGTTTACAACATTCTCGTGGGTTTCAATCCTACTCAACTACATGCACCTGAATGCTATCAAGCCCACATCACTCAGGCACGTGGGGCCACGTGTTCGGACCATAGGTTCAAGCTTACAACTACAGCAGTTGGCTATAATTGTGCTGGGAGGGCCCTGCCCTCCAAGCTGGAACTTGCATGTGGCAATGAGAGGACTGTGCCCTCTCATCGGTCCAAGGCTTGAACCTGTCCAAACACTGTAGCTGCTCCCCACAGACTGTAATAAAGACGTTTTTTAGCAATACTTTTGTCTATTGTTACAAATGCAACCTCAGACAGGAACAGGCCAAGGGTCCCAATATTTTTCCAAGGAGTCACCAGGTTGCTTAGTTGAGGCACTTGTGCTATTCTTGTTAACTTCTCTCTGACCAGTTGGGTGGAGGGTAAAGACTTCCCTCTAAACTCTAATTTGAGAACCTTGACCTTTCTGGGGAGATTGGAGATTGGGGGACTTGAGCATTATGGGTTACCCGAGAAGAGAAACTGAGTCAAACCCTGACAGCCTCACCCCCATACTGAGGTGCTCAGCTCGCTGGGAGCTGGTCTGGCTAGAGAAGCTACAAAGCTTTTGGTTCCAGAGAACTCGTCATCTCCGCTGGCAGCCAGGACTCTGGGGTTAGGAGAATAGGCCTTTACCTGCAGAAAACTCAAGGGCGACAGGACCTGGAAGTTTCCGCCCTCGAATCAGGAGGACTAGCGAGCAGGGACCTGGGCCACCACGAGGGGAGGAGGAAGACGTAGGGTCATAGCTGAGCCGAGCACCCAGGAATTCCTCCAAGAGCAAGTCTTCGCAGCAAAGGAAACTTGGGAAGCAATGATGGTGTCGGCCAATGGACACGGTGGGGTCACCTGGTCCCAGTCAGGCCTGGGGGTCCTGATTCTAATCATGTGAGGCACCTGCAGCAGAGCCGCTGATGAAAGATCTCCTCTGTTCAAAATGGGCACAAGACCTGGAGCAGGGTGAAGCCTGCAGGTAGGCCCATCAGGAGACAGAGCAGCCAGAACACTCCATTCGTTCACTCAACAGACACTGACTGAGGTGCCGTCTATTGTCAGGGGCTCTTCCTCCTGGAGCCGACATCCTAGTCACACGACACACATCACCACCACAGAACATCCCCAGCTCCTCCATACACGCTGGATCTACACCTGTGGTTAACTCTTTTTTTAAAATACAGTGGGGCCTTGACTTACCAGTGTCCTAACGAGTTTTTTGAGATACCAGCTGTCTCTCGGCTGATTTTTTGCATTGAGTTGATAGAGTAATTTGAGTTAGCGAGCTCCTTAATGAGCTCGGTCTCGGAACGAATTAAACTCGTAAGTCAAGGCCCCACTGTACGTTCTTATTGGTTTTTAGAGAGAGGGGAAGGGAAAGGGATAGAGAGGAACATCTGTGAGAAAGAAACATCATCGATTAGCCGCCTCCTGCATACCCCCTCCTAGGAATCAAGCCTGCAACCTGGGCATGTGCCCTGACCGGGAATCAAGCAGGTGGCCTCTTGGTTCATGGGTTGACACTCAACCACTGGGTCACACCGGCTGCGCTGTGGTTAACTCTTAAAACAAGCTGCAGGGAGTTCAGTCCACTTGTACTAGATACACATTTTAACCCTAGAAAAAGTTTACCAACCAAATCAAAATCATAGTGGCTTGAAAAATAAAAGAATGCCCATGGCCGGTTTTATTATTGCTGTTTCCTAGAACTCTTGGCAGCCTCCTCGGGATTCCAGGAGTCCACAGAGCACAATTTAACACCCTCTGTCCTCCGTGGGGCGCCCTTCCGGGAGAGAAGTGGGCACACCCTCCCCCCCAAACCCCTCCCCACTCCCCAGCAGCAGCAGTACAAGATCTATCCAGTGGAGTGAGCCAGGCTTCATTACCAGAGCTCCCAGGCCCAGCCAGGGCCTCCCAGAGGGTCCACGCAGACTTGTAAATAGATGCAGTAAAAGAGTAAATAATGAATCTGTGCAATTGGAGGGAAAAGCTCCCAAGCAGCCCTGGTGATGCAGAGATAACCATTTTAAAAAGAGTGCCTGCGCATGCATCCCACCCAGCAGCGGTAATGGCTTCATATACATTCATGAGCCTGGGTCTCCCAACTCTTCCTCCCTCAATCACAATCATAAAAGACAAAGGCAAAGTGAGAGGGGAGAGGGAGACAGATAAACTTTAAGAGTCCGAATTGCAAACACAACCCAGAGTTTGTAAATTGCTTGGAGACCTTTGGAGGGAGGCTCGAGGAAATGAAAAGTAGAACATACAGGAATATTGCTGTTCAGGGGAAAGTCTCTGCCCTGGGCATAAAATCTTGTCTGGAGAATGGTCGAGAGGCGCAATAGGGGCTCCACGTGAGATTGCTTTGTATCAAGGACGCGCCTCATTCTTTACCCTCGTTCCATTCTCGCGCCTGCCTCCTGTGGCCACCCCCGAGTCGTTTCCTTGTGGACGTGCCAAGGCGCTGTGGTTTTATATTAAAACCTGGGCCGGGAGTCCCGGCTGCGCTTGGAGGCCTCGGCTACTCCCCCTCCCAGATGGACCCTCTGCCCCAAAGGCTGGGTGGGGTCTCAGAGCTCAGACCCTGCAGTTTAAATCCCAGCTCAGCCACTTTTTGTGTAACCTGCCCCTTTCTCCAGAAAGGATTTAAGATCAGCTGCAAAAAGGCTTTTCGATGTTGTGCATTTGTGCGTGTGTTACCTGGTAGTTAGAGTAGGGGGGGGGGGGGTATTGTTTTTAGGAACACACACACACTGCCAGTAACTTGAGGTGCAGCTACTGTTACAGGCCGGGTCTTGTGGCCTCACAGGCTAACATGTTGCTAACTTGGCTGGAAGGAACGCAGCCTGCGGCCGAGAAGAGTGGCAGATCGCCGGCTGTGTGTTTAGACGAAAGGCTGCCGAGAGCCAAGCAGCCGGCTCAGCTGAGCTGGGTCACCGGGCTCCGCGGCCCCTTCCCCGCGAGTGAGACCGACCCCGGGCCCCACAAGCTGTTAGGGGGCTCGGGGCCGCTGCAGGAGCAGCTCTTCAGAAGCGATGCGAGAGGAAGGTCGGACCCATTTGTGTTTAGCCCTGGCCTGGCTGCCGCGCGGAGGGTCCTTGGCGCAGGGCCAGCTGGGATAATTGCATTTCACCTGCCTGACTCCCCGCGGTTCCCCCTGGGAGCCGCATTTCTCTTCCACGGCTGCCTCGATCCGGAACGTAAATACTCTCTTGAAGGCGGTATTCCATGCCCGGGCAGCTGAGGTTTTGTTCCTTAAAAGGAAAGCTTCTTGCAACCATACACTTCCTCTCATCCCTTCGTTTCTTCAGCAAACATTTATTAAGCAACTACTTAATAAGTGCTCCGCACTGTGCCGAGCACTGGGAGGTCGGGGCGGGGCATGAACCAGGCAATACATTTTTTTTTTGGCCCTTTAGAAGCTCGCGGTCTTGTTTGAAATCCATCGATACAAGTAGTAAACGCCATTAAAAGTGGAACATGGCTGGAGAACCACAAAGAAAGATTCTAAATCTCCTTAGAAAAGCCAAGGAAGGTCCCCAGAGTGAACTGAGCTGTGAACTGGAACCTCAATTAGCAGATGATGAAGGAGAAACTGCAAGGAAGGGAAGAGACACAAATGCAGGCAGGGGGCGAGCAGCTCAGAGTGAAAAGAATCAAAGGGAGATGGCAGGAGTGCCCGGTGTGAGAGGGGCGGTAGGGAGAAGGCAGGGAAGTCCCTACGTGGGTGGTGAGGAGCCTGGAATTTCACGGTGCGGAATTTGTCGATGCGTTTGGAGACTTTTCAGCAGTGGGACAGCTCATCTAGCCATGTTTTGGCAAAGTCACTCTGCGGCAGTGTGGAGAGAAGAGTGAGGAAAGGATCAGAAACAACAGTGTTGGCCCTCATTGTCACCCGAAACCCAGGGGGAGGCAGTGGGAGCCTGAAAGGAGGTGGACGCAGCGGGAGAGGAGCAGAGACAACAGCATCCGGAAGGGAAATCCACAGGTTCTGGGCGTCTGGTTGGATGAAAAGAGAAACAGTAGAAGAACCTAGAAGAGTGGGCAACTGGGCGGACGGTGACACTATTAAGCAGGATGCCGCAGGAGGCGGCAGAGGAGGGCCATGCAGGGCGCGGGTGGAAGTGTGGGTCTGGGCTCACTAACTCCCAAAGGTTCTCTGTGGTGACAGGAGGCTGCATTTATCAACACATTTATCCCTGGGGACTCTCTGTCACTGGCCCTCAAATCTGAGCTTAAGAATCACCGAAAGAGCTTGTTAAATACAGATTGCTGCATCCCACCCCCGGAGTTTCAGAGGTAGGAGGTCCGGGATACCCAGCCCCAAAATTTGTATGTCTAGCCAGTTCCCTGGGACACTGATGCGGCTGACCTGGAGCCCACAGGATGGAAACCTTGGCTCTAAACCTTTGTTTGGGCTATGTCCCTCCCTCTCCTCTTGATCTGTGAGTTCCTCTCGGTGGGTAACTAAAGGGCTAATACAGGTGAAGATGATCACAAATATTCCCATTTACCAGCATGATTTCAAGGATTATTTCTAACCATCTATAATAATCTATAGTAATAGAAGCATAATATGCTAATTAGACTGGACATCCTTCTGGGCGACCTTCCAGACGAAGCTGGGGCTGCGAGGGCCAAGGTGGCCCCCATGGCGGGCGGGGGCCAAAGCAGAGGCAGCCGCTGCAGCAGCAGGGACCAAGCCCCTTGCACGAATTTCGTGCATCGGGCCTCTAGTTAAGAGGATTTGATGGCCAATCGCCCACTTTTTCTTATTCAAATAAGACATTTTTTTAAAAAAAAAAATCTTGGCCCATAAAAATAAGTGACATTTTTTGAGGACCTACTGTATGCCAGACATCTTGCTCCTTGAGTTCTATTAATAACCCTATGGAAGAGAATAGTATTATAACCCCCATTTCTCAGGTGAGGCACTAAACAGTGAAAATTAGCCCAAGGCGGATTTACGATTGGATTGCTCTGAAATGATAGATTTACGACAGCCTATGTTCAAATACTATCATATACTGCTTCCTTTACCATCCCATATTTCGTTCTATGAAATAGGCTAGCTTACTCCAAGACAGGAATCTTCCACAACTTATCATGTCATTAACCTACAGTGGTTTCCTGAATCTGTTTTCAAAAAACCTGCCAGCACATCGCTGGCAACTACAATGCAGTGTAATAATCATCTCTCAGCGTCTTAATAACCCCTGTGCATTGAACAATCGAGAGAACAGAAGGGTCAAGTGGAAGGCAACGCCCTGTAGTGCTGTGAATGTGTTTGAGGATTTTCTGCACTAATGCCTGGGGGATACATGGGCATCCTCAGCATAGTAGCGTGTAAGAGCCTCTCACAACATCTGTTCCAACAACATCTCTAGACAGTACATGCAGTATCATCCTTAGAAAACAATTTTCAGAAAGCCCTAAACAATTGTTAAGATGTTTTTGGCCACCTCCAAAGAGGAAAGCAGACAAAACAAGCAATTCATGCTCCGACTCTCTCTATAGAATTTCTTGGTTATTTAGAACCTAGTAGTTATTGAGCCCCTACGTTACATGCCTAGGCTGTAAGGTAAGAGGAAATCAGAAATTTGCGACCTGTGTCCTAGAGTTATTTTACGGTAAGGAATTTGTCAGTACATTTGAAGGTTTTTAAGCAGAATAACTGATCTAGCCATCAGTGACTGGCAAAGTCACTCTGGGGCAGTGTGGAGAGAAGAGGGGGAAACTAAAGATGAAAAGTTCAGAAAAAAAGTGTGGCCCTCTCTGTCATCCCAAACCCAGTGGGAGCCTGAAAAAAAGCAGCATTTTTTTTTTAATGTTTTTATTTATTTTAGCGAGAAAGAGGAAGGAAGAGAGGGAGAGACATCGGTGAGAAAGAACCATCGATTGGCTGCCTCTTGCACACCCTCTGGTGGGGATCAAGCCTGCAACTGGGCATGTGCCCTGACCGGGAATCGAACTGGTGACCTCTTGGTGCATGGGACGATGAAGGTAGCATTATTTTCATACACAATCCTACAAGCTGGGAGTTGTGAGTAGGGCTGCTTGAGAAAGCCACAGGTACCAAGATACCTCTCTCCTGAGGAGATTACGCTCTTTGATGGGCATAGGTGAGTACCCTTCTAGAAAAGACTGCTAAAGAAATTCTCAGGGGGACCACCCCCAAACTATCACAGAGCCAAGCCTGGCCCCCCCAACAGGGGAATCTGGAATTAAGTCTTGCTGTCACAGGCAGAAAATCCCCAAGGCAAGCCCTGACATGTGAGCCTTCCCCAAGTCTCTGTCCATATTACTAGCCTTCGGTCTCACCAATGGAGCCTGGACCTGTGTCCCAGAATCCTAACCTACTTGTTTCTTAGAGCCCAGGGCCTGGGCCCTGGCATTCATAACACTCTCACCACCAACATCATCTCCACATCCGCAGCTGGCTGACGCCTCACTCCCTCCTGGGCAGGACCGTTCAAACTGAATGCTGCCTCCTGTCTGCACCCCAGCAAAACCTGGGCTTAATGTCATATCTGATAAGGGCCTAATCTCCAAAATTTATAGGGAACTCATACAACTCAACAAAAGGAAGATAAACAATCCAATCAAAAAAATGGGCAAAGGATCTAAATAGACACCTTTCAAAAGAGGACATTCAAAAAGCCAAGAGACATATGAAAATATGCTCAAAGTCACTAATCATCCGAGAGATGCAAATCAAAACAACAATGAGGTATCATCTCACACCTGTCAGGCTGGCTATCATCAACAAATCAACAAACGACAAGTGCTGGAGAGGATGTGGAGAAAAAGGAACACTTGTGCACTGCTGGTGGGAATGCAGACTGGTGCAGCCATATGGAAGACAGTATGGAGTTTCCTTAAAAAACTGAAAATGGAACTCCCATTTGACCCTGTGATCCCACTTCTAGGAATATATCCCAGGAAACCAAAAACACCCATCAGAAAGGATATATGCACCCCTATGTTCATAGCAGCACAATTCACCATAGCTAAGATCTGGAAACAGCCTAAGTGCCCATCAGTAGATGAATGGATTAGAAAACTGTGGTACATCTACACGATGGAATACTATGCTGCTGTAAAAAAAGAAGGAACTCTTACCATTTGCAACGGCATGGATGGAACTGGAGAGCATTATGCTAAGTGAAATAAGCCAGTCAATGAAGGAAAAATACCACATGATCTCACTCATTCATGGATAATAAAGACCATTATAAACTTATGAACAATAATAGATACAGAGGCAGAGCTGCCTCAAACAGATTGTCAAACTGCAGCGGGAAGGCCGGGGAGGGTTGGGGGGCAGGAGGGAGGGGGGTAAGAGATCAACCGAAGGACTTGTATGCATGCATAGAAGCATAACCAGTGGACATAAGACATTGGGGGGTAGGGGAGGCCAGGGGATTGTCAAGGGCGGGCAATAAAAGGAGACATATGTAATACTCTTTGTAATACTTTAAGCAATAAAACAGTAAAAAAAAAAAAATTATAAATAAAAAAAAAAAAAAAACAAACAAACCAAAAACCTGGGCTTTAGCTCCTGCTGCCCTGCGCCAGACACCACACCACTGCCCCTTAGATGTGGATGCGCCTGACATTGCCAGCCCCCTTAAATTCATTTCCTCTGCTTCTTGGGCTTCTAGCCCAGTCGCTCTTGCAGTTCCATGTGGTCATATGATTCAGTTTTACCAAAAAAAAAAAGTGAGAAGTGGTCTTCCAGGTCTAGCCCATGAAACCTCACATGTGCCTCTTTCCCCTTCCAGTGGCTGGGTGTTGATTTCCAGGGCATCACTGAGAGCCATTCATTGCAGATGGCAGAGCCTAGCAGCCTGGATCCCTGAATGAAAGCCTGTGCACAGTCCCCACCAACTGGAAATGTCTTGGGCTGTTCACATAAGTGAAAGTAAACTTGAATGTATTTGAGTCATTACACAAACTGCAGTTGGACTATCCAACTAATATAAATAGATCAAGTCCCAATCTACTAATACCCTTTAGAGAATTCTCCACAAGGACCCCCTATTGACGAGGTCACCTCCCTGGCCCTGTGCTCAGTCCTCGCTTGCTGGGTCTTTCTACCACGTGTGGCTGAGATCCCGGCATCTTATCTGTCCATCCCATCTAAGTAAGCACAGCACCTAGGCCAGGGGTGGGCAAACTTTTTGACTCGAGGGCCACAATGGGTTCTTAAACTGGACCAGAGGGCCGGAACAAAAGCATGGATGGAGTATTTGTGTGAACTAATATAAATTCAAAGTAAACATCATTACATAAAAGGGTACGGTCTTTTTTTTTTTTTAGTTTTATTCATTTCAAACGGGCAGGATCCGGCCCGCGGGCCGTAGTTTGCCCACGGCTGACCTAGGGGCTCAGGGATGAGAAAGCTAGATTTAGGGCAAGGAGATGAGGAGTGAGCACATGCACTGCCCTGCACTTCTCTCTCTTCTCTCTCTCTCTCTCTCTCTCTCTCTCTCTCTCTCTCTCTCTCTCTCTCTCTCGGTCTGCTCACCCAGAGACGGCTTGACTGGCATCCCTCAGTGAGGACAGTGCACAGTGCGAGTCTGTAACGTCAGTGTCACTCTGTGAAGAGAGGAGAGGGTGCAAAAAAAGAATGCCCATACATTACCCCCTTTCCTTACTTTTCTAGAGCAGATTTCTAAAAAAATGGTTCTTGTGACAGGAGATGTGGAAAGTGCCACTGTGGAAAATAGTATAGCAAATCTTCAAAAAATTAAAAATAGAATTATGATAGGATCCAGCAATTCCACTTTAGGATGTAGACCCCAAAAAATTGAAAGCAGGATTGCAAAGAGATATTTGTACACCCATGTTCATACAGCACTGTTCACAATAGCAAAATGTATAAGTAGCCCAAGTGTCCACTACAGATGAATAAATAAGCAAAGTACAGTATACATACATACAATGGAATATTACTAGTATTTTGCCTTAAAAGGGAAGAAACACTGGCATAAGCTTCAACATGGATAAACCTTGATATTATGCTAAGAAAAATAAGCCATACACAAAAAATAGAAGGGTGGTTGCCAGGGGCTAGGGAATGGAGGGGGGCGGGGGGGGGGAGAATAAGGGCTATTGTTTAATGGATAGAGTTTCAGTTTTACAAGAAGAAAACAATTATGGGAATGGATGGTGGTGATAGCTGCACAACATTAGGAGTGAATTTAAAACCATGAATTATACTATTAAAAATGGCTATATACACTGCTTTTGACAATAAAAAATAAAAAAGAGGGAGTTCCCTCTGTCTGCCTGTCTCCACAATCTTGGGGGTGGTTTGTCATGTCCTCCCTTTCTTATGGATCCAAGAGGAGTTGTTGAAATTTCAGTCTCTTAGGACCCAATGGTGACTTCCAAGCTCTCTATGTGTTGAACTGGAAATTGGAACTCCCTCTTTTTTTATTGTCAAAAACAGTGTATATAGCCATTTTTAATTGTATAATTCATGGTTTTAAATACACTCCTAATGTTGTGCAGCTATCACCACCATCCATTTCCATAATTGTTTTCTTCTTGTAAAACTGAAACTCTATCCACATTTTATATAGCCCATTATGCCTAGGTATCAAGAAAAAATTAGAAGGCACACCAAAAGTCGAAAAACACAATTTGGTCTGGCTGGTGTGGCTCAGTGGTCAAGTGTCAACCCATGTACCAAGAGATCACCGGTTTGATTCCTCGTTACAGGCTCGATCCCCAGTAGTGGGAGGGGAGGGTGCAGGAGGCAGCCAATCGATGATTCTCTCTCATCATACTGAAAGCCATTCAAGATACTGTTTAAGTTTGCTAATGCTTAGTTTTGCTCATAAGTTCCTAAGGACAGGGATTCAAGAGATTCTCTGCAGAGAAGAAAGATCTGCTTCAAGGTCATTTTTAGTCCTTGACTATTCAAAATGCAGCTGACAACTCACTGTAGACAACTCTCTCTCGCTCATGTTTCCACCTCCCTCTCCCTCTCCCTTCTTCTTCTCTAAAATCAATAAAAGAATATTTAAAAATAAAAAACACAACAATTTGAAGGGATAGAGCATCAGAACCAGATATGGCAAGGATGCTGCAATTATAAGGCCAGGAATTTAAATAACAATAATTACTATGTTAAGGGCTGTAATGGATAAAGTAGAAAACATGCAAAAACAGATGGACAAGCAGTGTAAGCAGAAAAATGGAAATCCCAAGAAAGAACCAAAAAGAAATGCTAGAGATGAAAAACACTGTACTAGAAATGAAGAATGCCTTTGATGAGTTTATTTAGTAGATGAGATTGGCGGAAGAAAGAAAATCTGAGCTAGAGAACACATAAACAGAATCCCCCAAAACCAAAAAGCAAAGACAGTAAAGACTGAAAAAAAAGAAACAATATCCAAGGACTGTGGGAAAACCACAAAAAGTATAAAATACATGTAATGGAAATACCAGGAGAAGAAAAAAAAAAAAAAAAAAAGGAGAAAGAAAACTGAAAAGCATATGAGGTAATAATGACTGAGAATTTCCCCAAATTAATGTCAGACACCAAACCACAGATCCAACAAACTCAGAACACCAAACAGGACAGATGCCAAGTATTTTGGAAAATTTTCTGAAACTATTTACAAAAGCTGAGTATGTTCATACTCTCATGACCCAGCACTGTCACTTTCACTCCTAGGAATATACAAAACGGGAGCGGATTTAGGCCGCTCTCCTCTTGGGGGTCACCGCCGCCATGGCTAGTCAGTTGCAGGGCATCCAGCAGCTGCTGCAGGCTGAGAAGCGGGCTGCCGAGAAGGTGTCCGAGGCCCGCAAGCGAAAGAACCGGAGGCTGAAGCAGGCCAAAGAAGAGGCTCAGGCAGAAATTGAACAGTACCGCCTGCAGAGGGAGAAGGAATTCCAGGCCAAAGAAGCTGCGGCTCTGGGATCCCACGGCAGTTGCAGCATTGAAATGGAGAAGGAAACCCAGGAGAAGATGCTCATCCTCCAGACCTACTTCCGGCAGAACAGGGATGAAGTCCTGGACAACCTCTTGGCCTTTGTGTGTGACATCCGGCCAGAAATCCATGAAAACTACCGCATAAGTGGATAGGGAAGAAGAAAGAAGCACCTGTTCTATGGGTTGGCATCTTATATGCCTCCATGGAATATGAAGCTTTTGCAAAGCTTGAGTTATAATCTTGTGAAAAGGCATTAAATTATTTCTGTGTACTGTATAGTAGGTCCTTTTGCTTTTGGGAGAACAGCAAATCTAGTTTCTTTCTATAAACTTAGAGTTTATCCAAAGATTTCATCTTTTTACCTCATATTTCTCAGAAAGTTAATGAGTATACTTTGTTTTTCTATGCCTTTTAACTGAAGCAACATATAAATATATATAACAATACTGACTTTTTCTTTCTTAGACATGGTAAGAAACACTTTTTTTTTTTTTTAAGAAAGGGATTAAATTAATTTTTTCCCTTAAGCTTTCTTGAAGGTCAGGGGCTTTATCTATGAAAAAGTAGTAAATAGTTGTTTGTAACCTGTGTAAAGCAGCAGCCAGCCTTAAAATACGAGTAGTCCTTTCTGGTGAAGGGTTAGAACAATGAATAGTAGTATAATTGTTTGGGCTGCTTTTAGTATTAATCCAAATTACTAGATGATAGAATTCAAGAACTTGTTACATGTTGTTACTTGGTGTACTGATAATCATTTAAAAGTAAAGACTTTGTCATGCAAAAAAAAAAAAAAAAAAAAAAGAATATACAAAACAACACATATGCACCAAAAGATATGCAAAAGAATATTTACAGCAGCAATATTTTGTAATAACCCAAAATGAAAAACAATCTAAAATTTCCATCAACCCAATGGATCAGATACACAAACTGAGATGTAGCCCGGCCAATGTGGCGCAGTGGTTGAGCATTGACCCATGATCCACGAGGTCACCAGATGGGTTCCCAGTCAGGGCACATGCAGGCTCAATCCCCAGTAGGGGGCGTGCAGGAGGCAGCTGATTAAGTTTTTCTTTCTCTCTATTCCCCTCCCTTCCTCTCTCTCTAAAATCAAAAACATTTTTTAAAAAATTAAGGTGTAGTCATACAATACTAGCAACGAAAATGAGTGAACTACAAGCTACATAAAGTAACATCTATGACCATCATGAACATAATACACACAAAATAAATCAGACACACCAGGATAAACACATGGGTATGTTCTCTTTGTGATCGACAAACAAATTTTGTGCAATTTTCAGAATGCTATACATCAATTAAAAGTTTTCAATGCAAATCTCGCCGAACCGGTTTGGCTCAGTGGATAGAGCTTCGGCCTGCGGACTCAAGGGTCCCAGGTTCGATTCCGGTCAAGGGCATGTACCTTGATTGCGGGCACATCCCCAGTGGGGGGTGTGCAGGAGGCAGCTGATCGATCTCTCTCATCGATGTTTCTAACTCTCTGTCCCTCTCCCTTCTTCTCTGTAAAAAATCAATAAAATATATTTTAAAAAAAAGTTTTCAATGCAAATCTGATAAATGCTGTCTTGAAGAAATGTTACTGTTTCTAATAGAGGTTACTTGCCTTACCAGTTTCCTCACATCCTTGCCTGAACTGAACTTATGTTTCCTTTAGGTCATGGGGTGCCTTGTCCCTTTACATGTATATTTTAATCTCTCTTCTACGGTGAGTTGTCAGCTGCATTTTGAATAGTCAAGGACTAAAAATGACCTTGAAGCAGATCTTTCTTCTTCTGCAGAGAATCTCTTGAATTCCTGTCCTCAGGGACTTATGAGCAAAACTAAGCATTAGCAAACTTAAACAGTATCTTGAATGGCTTTCAGTATGATCCCTTGTGCAGAGTCACCAAGCAGGAGGCAGAAATAAGGGCTCCAGATCTGTGTGCTGGAAGGTAGTGCTAAGTGAAACGAAGAGAGTGCATTGCTAAGAGGTGTATTAGAAAATTAAAACATCTCAATGGTATATGGCCCAGGATGACTGTCCTTCAAACAGGTGTGAAAGAACTTCACCTGGATTTAATTACCACAAAAGTTGTCATAACACATAGTCTGCAATCACAAGGAAGAATCATGGGAGCTTAGGAGGACCTGGAGCCAACTGAGAACATGAAAGGCCAGACTGTGAATGATCGATCACTGGCATAGGAGTGCAGATAGAAATGATAGAATTATTTAAATACACCAATCAAGAGGCCACACACAATGACTGGGCTTCTCTGTAATAATACCATCCCATCATCACACCATCGTAACAACAATAATAAAACATAGCAACTGTGTCTGGAGGAGAATGGACTTCTGAACTTCCTGTCTTACTGGCTTGTGGGGTTCAAGTATTACACATGGTAAATAACTGGCACACATTATTTGTGCTCCAACCTGTATAGACCTCTGGTTTCACCCATAAATTGACTATTCTTCTCAATGAAATAATGTTTTAAAAACATTTTTAACGCCCTAACCGATTTTGCTCAGTGGATAGAGCATCAGCCTGCGGACTGAAGGGTCCCAGGTTCGATTCCAGTCAAGGGCATGTACCTTGGTTGCGGGCACATCCCCAGTGGGGGGTGTGCAGGAGGCAGCTGATTGATGTTTCTCTCTCATCGATGTTTCTAACTCTCTATCCCTCTCCCTTCCTCTCTGTAAAAAGCCAATAAAATATATTTAAAAAAAATTTTTTTTAACATACATTATCTTCAAAACAGTCCTTTCAGATCAGCAGTCATGGCAAAGACTGCTATTTGTCCTCTAACATGAATTACTCTCTCTTCCTCAGTCACATAACTCAAAAATGTCAGGCTGCTCAAAATAAAGACTATAACCTGCTAATGTTTCATGAATTTTTGTTATTCAAAGTTTACCACAAAAGGCATGCATATTTCCTTAGGCTTGAGCCTTATATAATTCTTCCCAGATGGATACTTACATTTTTTAAGCTGAATCGTTTTCCAAGCATATTATTAATTCTTTACATCTTTCCTATCATCACAGGCTTTCATAACACCTAGCGTCTTTTGAAAATTTAATCAAGATGCTATGTACATCCTCTCACAGCTCATTAAGATGTCAACATAACCATGCTGCTTATCAGCCCCTGTAGGACCTGGAGCCAACTGAGAACATGAAAGATTCCTTTTATTTCATACTAGAGGCCCGTTGCAGGAAGATTCCTGCAAGAATAGGGCTTCCTGAGGCCGGAGCAAAGCAGAGAAGGGAGCGAAGCCCACCGAGGCAGCCTTCGCTCCCATCTCCGCCGCCTCACTCCCTCCCCCTCACTCCCTCCCTTCTCCGCCGCCTCGCTCCCTCCCCCTCACTCCCTCCCTTCTCCGCCGCCTCGCTCCCTCCCCCTCACTCCCTCCCTTCTCCGCCGCCTCGCTCCCTCCCCCTCACTCCCTCCCTTCTCCGCCGCCTCGCTCCCTCCCCCTCACTCCCTCCCTTCTCCGCCGCCTCGCTCCCTCCCCCTCACTCCCTCCCTTCTCCGCCGCCTCGCTCCCTCCCACATCCACCGCCTCCCTCCCTCCCTCCTGTCTCCGCTGCCTCGCTCCCTCCTGTCTCTGTCACCTCCCTCCCTCCCATGTCCACCGCCTCCCTCCCTCCCGTCTCCCTCCCTTCCGTGTCCGCTGCCTCGCACCCTCCGGTCTCATCTCCGCTGCCTCGCTCGCTCCCTCTCCGCCGTTTCCCTCCCGTCTCCGCTGCCTCAGCTCCGTTCCCTTCTCCGCAGCTTCGCTCCCTTCTGCAGTGCTTGGCTTCCTTCTATGCTGTCTTCAGTCTTAGGTCTTTGCTCCGTGCCTGTGTATGCAAATTAACCGCCATCTTTGTTGGGTTAATTTGCATATCACTCTGATCGGCTGGTGGGCGTAGCGGAGGGATGGTCAATTTGCATGTTTCTCTTTTATTAGTGTAGATTATTCTCAAGGAAGGTTCAGTTGACAATCTATTTTTATTGAGATTGGGCTGAATTTTTAAGTCAAACTGCAGGATTACACAAAATATTTATAAAAATACATATCTATAAAAATCAACTTTATTCTCTTTAAAAAATACAGAAGTAAAAATAAATTTGTCTGACAGAAGTCCCTTCTTTTCTCTCTCCTTCACTAAACCATTGTTTGCTGATAATAATCCCAACATACAAATTGCTTCATTTTTCTTGATCCCAATGAAATCTTAATTCTCGTTATTAAGTGTCATGAATTACCAGACAGCCTGCATGTGAATTAATCTAAGGTCTATTAATTTTCCTATCAGACCTCTGCTCCACACTCTGTCACCACACACATGCACTAATGGGATATATATTTCGACCACTACCTTTCCAACCAGTTCTGTACCTACTCTGAGCTTAGAGAATTTACTTCATTTTTAAAAAAATTTCTGTTACCACATTCTTATTCACCATCTCTTAACTTAAATATCAGAATTGTGGCAAACCAAGATCAAACCTGCCTACAAAAAGTCCCTAAATAGACACATACAGAAAAGTCCTAAATTCCTTTAATGGATAATTGTATCACAAGCTCAGAAAAAGTTATCAATATATAAGCTGTACAATGATTTTCAAAAATCAGAGTCAAAAATTAGAGCTAAGTGACTTGCTGAGTGACAAAATTATTAATTTACATAACAGTACAGTGTTCTCTTTTAAGTGTTTCTCCTTTGTTTCAGATTCCGCAGATGGGCAAACAATGTCATGACTTGGAGGTAGGCAAAAGTTTCTTTAGACAGAAAATAATAACTATGAGTAAAATACTGGGAAATTAGATTGCTTCAAAATTAAAAATCCATGCTCATTAAAAGGCATCATTATAAAAATGAATAGGTAAGCCACAGACCAGAAAGAAAATAAGTGCAAAATACCTGTTTTACAAAGGATCAATATCCAAGATAAATAAAGAACTCCTACAACTTAATAATAAAAAGACAACTCCAATAAAACATGGGCAAAAGATCCGAAGAGACACTTTACAGAGGGCGATAAACAAATGGCCATTGTGCACACACAAAAAAAGTACTCTACATCATTAATCATCAGGAAAATGCAAGTCAAAAACCATAAAAATCACAATTACCCACTGAAAATGGACAAAATTAAAATGTTTGACAACCTTCCCCCACTACTCTCTTGGAGTCTTTCACAAGTGTAAAACTCAATTGTAATCAATTTGTGATTTGAGGTAGATTTTAATGAAATGGTGTTGGGCCTTAAAGGAGTAAACAAAAAATACATTCAAACAAAAAATACACCCATTCCACATATTTGGCTCCTGCAGCCTTTACCCTCAGCAAGGAAGAATGACTAATCTAAAAAGTCAGAATTTGGTATTAATTTGGCCACATTTTATTAAAATGTGAAATCACGGAGTTAAGCCAGCCAATGTTCTTGTCAGCTTTTTATCTCCTTTTAGGTAAGGAGACCTACCAGGTCTTGACTTTCTCAGGGCTACCAATAATAGGCTGTTAAGCCGGTCAAAAGGTCTCATTTATGCTACGTGTTGGGTAAGGAGTCTAACAATCTGCTTTGCAAATCTCGTCAAGTCTCTGGGCAGCAAGGTAGATTCAGGATGGGAGTTTCAGCTTAAGCTATGTTCTCCAATATAGCTTTCTCCTAAGATCCTTGAACTGAAGGTTTTAGGAAGCTTGCATAGATTTTTAAAGTTTGTACCAAAGTCCCATTTGGACAGTAATTATTTAGTTCACACTCTATCAGTCAAAACACCTGATGAGTTCTGAATGGGTAACTCAAAAAAACTACATATTTTAAATCATAAAAATAATGTAAACTTTATTGGTGCTAAATAACTTATTTTAATAGCTTTGTCTTTAACACAGTGTATAACAAGATTCCTGTCATTTCAACTACAAACCCAAACTTTAAAACTAAGTCAACAATTAGTAACATGTTAATTTTGAAAAGTACAAGAGTATCAATGTAACAAAGAACTCATATTTTTAATGCCTTTTGTCACAATATTAAAAATAAACTTCTTAGTATACAAAAGCTATCAAAGGTCCTACCCCACACCCCAGAAACTTTTTTTAGCAAGTAAAAGCATAGTCCCTGCTGGTGTTTGTATTTGTTTAAAATGTTTTAAAACTTTTAATTTGAATGTGATTAGCCATCCAAAAATGTTGGATACATACTAATTCTTTGCAGATAGGCAGGTTCATAGTCTGGATAGAAGAAATGTCAGTCACAGAATTTTAAAGTCATAACTGGACTTTTAAACTATAAAATAAAGCAAGAAAATCTAGAAGGAACCAGACATAATGTCATCAGTTTTCACTCAAGTGGACTACCATATGAGATTTTAGTTTCTGTTTCTTGGTTAGCTGGTTACTGCCAAAGGCACAAGGACAATTCTCATAAGAGCTGAGCATTTTCGCATAAGGGTAATTATTTTTAATTTAAAATAAAATAACATATGTGCATACATATTAAAATACAACATAAACACATACAAACTAGTCAGAGACATTTCAACTAGAAAACTAAAAAGTTCCCATTACAAAAGAGACATAAAAGGAAAATTTTTAAATTAAAATAATACTTTTTGTTGAATCATTAAGATGATACTACCATCAGTGTATTCAATCAGATAGAATATGTGAAATGCTGAGAATAATTTCTCCTATAGTAAAAAACAAATGAGTTTTAAGGAGAGAAAAAAAATATTAGCTTCTCAACTGAAACTTACAAAGCAAAACATAGGATTAGTAATTTATTAAAAATCATACCCCTGATTTTCTTTTGAGAAGAAAGCAACAGTATAAACAAGGGCATGAAATAAACTTCGAAACTCATGCTAATACTCTGTTCTCACTGAAAAAAAACTACTAGAAAAAAACTAATAAAATTTCAGATCTTTCCACATAAGGTGGGCGAAATATACAATGTTTGTATCTGAGATATAAACTAGTAATTTACTTTCTTTGCAATATAAAGTGATTTAGGTGAAGTTTACTTTTCCCAGTGTTCAAAATTAAACAGGAATTGTTTTCCGTATCTAGAAATTATAATGATAATGTGAAATAGAAGTTTAATTTTGCTAAACTAAAGCTCAAATAGATTTTAAAATATCTAAAGAAAACAAAAAGGATTTAATTTTTGTAATTTTGCAATGATAACAGGTTCACTTTCTCTAACACTGAAAAATCTAGCCTGCTTTTATCAATATAAAACTATAAAATAACCACAATATTTTTATATAATTTAGAAGAACAATTTCACATGATACACTCATAACACTGGAGAATTACAATCCAGAAAGAGATAGTCTCCCTGAAATAGAAAGAAGTTCTTTCTTTTTGTCACCTCCATTCCTTATGTATAATCTTTATTTCACATCATTTACAATAGAAATATTTATCACAATCTGATAGATAAGAAATTTTTTTGCCTTCTAAAACTCATCAAGTAAATTTACTCAGTCTTCTTAGTGCCCTTCTTTTTAACTTTATCTGAAATAACAGCTGTAGACTTTGTGGTCGATGTGCTTATTTCACTTTTCTTTTCACATGGTAAGAACTGCTGCTGCCAGCCAAACAATATTCGACTTACTGTAGCCTCAAAAGGAGCAAAAGGCACAATAGGAGTCTCTGTAGTCATCATGATTATCTGGAAAAAAAGTTCAATTTTGAATTTAAATATAAATGTTTATTCTCAAACTAAAAGGGATAAGTAATAAAAAAAATAGAGAAAAAATTCAAAATGTGTTCTTTTTTTATTGAGATGTAATCAACATATAAGATGCTAGTTTCAGGTATACAACATATGATTCCATTTATGTACATACTGGAAATAACAATTAGTCGAGTTAACATCCATCATCATAGTTACAAAAACATTATTTCTTGTGATGAAAATTTTTAAGATCTACTCTCTTAGCAACTTTCAGATATGCAATATAGTTTTATTAACTATAGTCACCATGCCCCATAACTTACTTAATTTATAGCTCGAAGTTTGTACCTTTTGACCCCCTTCAACTATTTGGCCCACCACCACACCCTGCCTCTGGCAACCACTAATCTCTCTTCTCTCTATCTATGAATTTGGTGTGTTTTCTTAGTTTTTAGATTCTATATGTAAATGAGATTAAACTGTATTTATCTTTCTCTGTCTTATTTCACCTAGCATAATGCCCTCAAGGTCCATGCATGTTGTCATAAATGGCAAGATTTCATTCCTTTTTATGGTTGAATATTTCATTGTATACATATTCATCATATAGCCTTCATTCATCTTTTGATGGCCACTTAGGTTGTTGTCATATTTTGGCTATTGTAAACAATGCTGCAATGAACATGGGGTTGGCATATACTTTTTTGTTGTTGCTGTTAAAATATATTTTTATTGATTTCAGAGAAGAAGGGAGAGGGAAAGAGAAACAGAAACATCAATGATGAGAGAAAATCATTGATCAGCTATCTCTTACACACCCTCTACTGGGATCCAGCCTGAAACCTGGGCATGTGCCCTAACCGGGAATCAAACCATCCTGACCTCCTGGCATTTTTGACTTAGCATTTTCGTTTTCTTCTGATAAATACCAGAAGTAAAATGTTAAATCATATAAAAGTTTTATTTTTAATTTTCTGAGGAACTTCCACACTGTTATGCATAGTAACCAATTTACATTCCCACCAACAGTGAACAAGATTCCCTTTTCTCCATATCCTCACCAAGACTTGTTATTTCTTGTCTTTTTTATAATAGCCATTCTAACAGGTGTGGGGTGAGATCTCGTTGTGATTTTGATTTGCATTTCCCTGGTATGATGTTGAGCATCTTTTCATGTACCTGTCGGCCATGTGTATGTCTTCTTTGTAAAGAAAAATATCTATTTAGGTCCTTTGCCTAGCAAACAGCAACAGCTGGAATGCTAAAGAGCGGAGCAGAGACTTCAGCAGGCAGGTTGAAGGTCCAGGGTGGGCAAGGTGAAACTGCCTGGAGATGCACTTCAGGTTTACATTGAGACCCCAAAAGGGTCACATTCCAGAAGGCAAACCTGAACAGAACAGCACTAACAAGGACTAAACGTAGCCATCAAGAGGATTCAAATAATCTGTTTGTGCCTTACACATGGCTGCTAGAAAAATGTTGAATGTAGTCCCTGCCTTCAAGGACCTTACAGACTAGTCAGAGACAAGCAAGTAAATCAGTAATTATAGAACAGTAAAGAGAAGTGCAGTAACAGAGGTTTGTCCAGAAACATTTAAGTACAAGATATAGATTTGGAAGTTATTACCATACAAGTAGAAGGTAAAGACATGAATATGAATGTGCTCACATGGGGAGAATACAGTGAAAAAAAATCCAAATATAATGCTCACCTCCAAGTTTATTGGGTAATATCTAAGAAAAATTTCCTTATATTAAACTATTCTTTGGATTAAATACTTACAGTAAGAGCTAGCAAAATTATTGACTTCATGGACTGCAAATAAAAGATAAAGAATTCAGCTCTAGCCAGTTTGGCTCAGTGGATACAGTATTGGCTGTGGACTGAAGAGTCCTGGGTTCAATTCTGGTTAAGGGTACAGACCTTGGTTGTAGGCTTAATCCTTGGCCGTGGTCGAGGAGTGTGTGGGAGGCAACTAATTAATTAAGTCTCACATCGATGTTTTTCTCTGTCTATCCTGCTCCCTTCCTCTCTCTCTAAAAATCAATGTAAAAATATCCTCAGGTAAGGATTAACAAAAAAATATAAAAGAATTCAGATAAAAACATTGGCCTACTGTCAGAAAAACAGCATTTTTATTTTTTTTTAAACAATATACACAAGAGAAGAGGGCCAGGATCTAAAGTATTTCCTGAGAACGTGAACTATAGCAAGTATTTTTCAAATCGAGTGTTTTAATAGAAGCTCTACTCCCAGTAGAGTCATCACTCAGCCAAGAAGTATTGCCAACATCAGGAGTTATTGCTGAAACAGACTCAGGAGGTTCAAGGACGGGCTTCTGTGAATTTAGACTCTTATTAGGCCTTGATTCAGCAAGGTGATACAAATATAATAGTGAAAAATGGAATGACCCCTTACTCTTTTACAAATAAAATATAAAACAATCTTCTTATTTAGCAAACTATTAAAAGAAAAAGCCTATTACCTAAATTGAATAACATCTGACTTCAAGTGACAGCCTTATAATACTTATATATGGAAATGTGAAAGACTTAGAATATATAAAGAAACCCTGAAAAAAAACAAAGTTGGGAGTACTTATATCACTTAAGGTCAAGACTTAATATAGTTATAGTTGGTAAGAAAGTTTGGTATTGGCTAAGGATAGACATATAAAGCAATGGAACAGCACAGAGTCCAGAAAGAGACCCATACCAATTGTAAGAACAATTGACTTTCAACAAAGGTGCCAAGATAATTCAATGAGAGATAGTCTTTTCAACCGATAGTGCTAAAAACAACTTTATATTCATATGAAAAAAATAACCTGACCCTTACCTCCTGCCAATTATAAAACTTAATTTGAGATGGCACACAATGCAATATACAGATCATGTATCATAGAAATGTATACTTGAAACCCTCTATGATCCTATTAATAAATGTCACCCAATAAAGTTAGTAAAAATATTTTTAAAGAAATGGATCATAAACCTAAATGTAAAAACAAAAACAATAAAACTGTAAGAAAAAAATGCAGGTGAAAAATCTTTACAACCTTGAGATATGGTAGAATATTTTAGCTAGGACACAAGAAAGCAGAACCATAAAAGGAAAATGATAAACTGAACTTCATCAAAATTAAAAACTTCAGCCGAAACCGGTTTGGCTCAGTGGATAGAGCGTCGGCCTGCGGACTGAAAGGTCCCAGGTTCGATTCCGGTCAAGGGCATGTACCTGGGTTGCGGGCACATCCCCAGTGGGAGATGTGCAGGAGGCAGCTGATGGATGTTTCTCTCTCATCGATGTTTCTAACTCTCTATCTCTCTCCCTTCCTCTCTGTAAAAAATCAATAAAATATATTTAAAAAAAAAAAACTTCAGCTCTTCTAATGACAATTCTAAGGAAATAAAAAAAGAAACCCACAAACTGGGAGAAAAATAATGGCTATATATATATATGTATCTCACAAAGGTCTGGTATCCTGAATATATAGAAAACTATTACAACTCAATAATAAGATAATCCAATTTTTTTAAGTGGGCAAAAGATTTGAACAGACACTGCCCCAAAGATGATAGATAAATGGTCAGTATGCACATGAAAAGATGCTCAACATTATTAGTCATCAGGAAAATGTAAATCAAAATGTAAATCAGCCGAAACCGGTTTGGCTCAGTGGATAGAGCGTCGGCCTGCGGACTGAAAGGTCCCAGGTTCGATTCCGGTCAAGGGCATGTACCTGGGTTGCGGGCACATCCCCAGTAGGGGGTGTGCAGGAGGCGGCTGATCGATGTTTCTCTCTCATCGATGTTTCTAACTCTCTATCTCTCTCCCTTCCTCTCTGTAAAAAATCAATAAAATATATATATAAAAAAATGTAAATCAATGAGCTGCCACATACCCACTAAGATGGCTTTAATGAAAAAGACAAGCACTGGCAAAGATGTGGTGAATTAGAACTCTCATATATTGCTGATAGAAATGTAAAATGATAAAGCCACTTCGGTTAATTCCTCAAAGTTCCTCAAAAGATTAAACGTACAATTACTATATGATCTAGTAATTCCATTCCTATATGATATACCCAAGAGAAATATAACACATGTCCACATAAAAACTTGAACGTAAATGTTCATAGCTCATTTTCATATTGGCCAAAAAGCAAAAGAACCCAAATAGCTATCAAATGATAGATAAATAAAATGTAGTATAATAAACCCTTGATTTTGCAGATCTCAATTTAACGGACTTCAGATTTAACAGACAAAATTTCTGGTCCAAATGTCATAGGTGAAAACGCTTTTAACCAAGATTTGCTTATAATTAAATTAATAGGTTATATTTTTGTTATTAATTCACGGTTATTTTTTTTTTTTAAATATATTTTATTGATTTTTCACAGAGAGGAAGGGAGAGAGATAGAGAGTTAGAAACATCGATCAGCTGCCTCCTGCACATCTCCCACTGGGGATGTGCCCGCAACCCAGGTACATGCCCTTGACCGGAATCGAACCTAGGACCTTTCAGTCCGCAGGCCGACGCTCTATCCACTGAGCCAAACCGGTTTCGGCCACGGTTATTTTTTAAAATATATTTTTATTGGTTTCAGAGAGGAAGGGAGAGGGAGAAATAGAAGCATCAATAATGAGAGAGAATCATTGATTGGCTGCCTCCTGTATGCCCCACCCTGGGGATTGAGCCTGCAACACAGGCATATCCCCTGACCAGGAATCGAACCGTGACCTCCTGGTTCATAGATTGACACTCAACCACTGAGCAACACTGGCCAGGTGATTCACTGTTATTTTTAACAAATTTTAGCGTATAGGCCATATGTTTGAAAAAACACTGTAGTAATTTCACCGACATAAATATTACATATCTACAACCATAGTCTACATACTTAAATCCAAGAGTCACCTCTGGTAAACAATGTTTGATAAATGATTAGCATATGATCACACCACATCACGCATACTATAATCGGTTCTGTTGTTGCGTGGCATGACTTTCTGCAGCAGCTTTAACTCGTGCCTGCAGGCTACTGTCCCCATGTACGATAAGCCAAGCCCCAGCTGTGTTACTCACAGTGATTTGTGAATACATGCATTTACCAGACCTATTCGGTATAAATTTAAAATTATTGTAATACAAACAGAAAACTTTTCTGTGAAATGAAACTTTTTATACATACTTAATTTTAATTACCCAAACATGTCTACATAAGTAAAAACAGGTAAACTAATTTTTCAATTTTTTAACATATGCATTTGTTATTATATAACGGACTTTTTCAGCTTTAAAGGACAACCCCTTACCTGAATCAGTCCATTATATCGAGATTTTACTGTATATCCACAGACTGGAATATCATTTGGCAATAAAAAGGAATAACGTACTGATACATACAATACTGATGAACCTCAAAATCCTAATGTTAAGGGGAAAAAATCAGTCACAAGACCACATATTATAGTATCCTATTTACATAAAATATCCGAATAGGTAAATTTATAAACAGAAAGTAGATTAGTAGTTGCCTACAGCTGGGGGATTAAAGGAAAATGTGAAGTGACTGCTAATGAGTATGAGGTTTCTTTTGGGGGTGATGAAAATGTTCTAATAACGATTGTGGTGATGGCTGTACAACTCTGTGACTATACTAAAAACCACTGAATTGTATACTTTAAATGGATTAATTGTATGGTATGTAAAATATATCTCAGTAGAGCTGTTACAAAGCAATACATACAGCCCCAAATTTGAGGACTGGAAGAGGAAGGCACATGTAAAGAGATGTTGCTTCAGATATCAAGTAATGCATTACTTGAATTACCACCACAGATAACCTCCATTGCAGAGACCACTGAAGCAGGAATAAATGATCCATATAGTGGCTTGGTTCTTTCTAAGACATAAATGTATGTAACATATACTACTTCCTTTTAAGAATCCTGTACATAAGTTTTAGCCAAAAATATCTAGGCTGAGAAACAGCTGTAAAATTTTTCTAGGCCTAGATAGTAAAGTTATTTTAAAATCAATTGCCTAGCTTTGAATAGGAAACAATCCTATATAATAAAAGGCTAATATGCAAATCGACCGAACAGCGGAACGAGCAGTCGCTGTGACACACACTGACCACCAGGAGGCAGATGCTCAACGCAGGACCTGCCCCCTAGTGGTCAGTGTGCTCCCACAGGGGGAGTGTCACTCAGCCAGAAGCCGGGGTCATGGCTGGCAAGCACAGTGGCAGTGGTAGGAGCCTCCCCTGCTTCTGCAGCAGTTGGATATCCCCCGAGGGCTCCCAGACTGCGAGAGGGTGCAGGCCAGGCTGAGGGGACCCCTGAACACCCCCCTCCCCTAGTGCATGAATTTCGTGCACCAGGCCTCTAGTATCTAATAATGGTAAGAATACCAATAATCAGAATTAGCCTCACAATATAGCTACAAATAGAATTCATAGGATATGTCAGACGCAGTAATAGAATGGCATACGTCACCTCCAATCCTCTCAACAATGATACAATGAAAATGAGGAAATCAGGATTAGAGACATTAAGTGACTTGCCTATTCAGGGATTAGAGAGTAAAGTTAGGTGTGAACTTAAGACAATCTGTCTCAAAAAACTGTGATCCTATATCATACTATCTCCTATCTTCAAGTATGAATAAAGCTTTGAACCAGACAATAACAATAAAAGAGATTGACCACAAATGTCCTAATATAAAATTTCTAAATTTTAAAGTTCAAAAGAACCTCAGAGAACATCTACCCAAGTACCTCATTTTCCAAATGAGATGACACTGTCTCTGCAGTCTCTGATCAGGCTTGGCTATTTTCACTACTCTCTGGCCTCCAATATACTCTGAGGCTATCTGCAAGTCTTTCCTGGTAGCCTCAGCATAAATCAAATGAGAAATCAGGAGAGATAAGTTTCAGAAAGTCATGGATTTGCTGAATAAATTCCCCAAAGTTCATCATTTTAGACTGTAATAACAATAAAAAATAAATATTCCTGTTACTTGCCTCATATGCAGAATTCTGATTACACAGAATCTGTAACAGTGATTTATTGATACTTTGAACTCTTACCTTTGTGACCACAAGAAACATAGTGTAGAGGAACATAAGATCATGCCTTGATATTTGCAGGTGCTCAGTGTGCTGGAATGTGAAGATAATTGACCCCAGCAGGGTTACCTTGGCAGGGCTGAAAATAAAACACACTTTAAGTCAGTAAGTCATTAACTAAATATAGATTAACTAAATATTTCTCAAAGAGTACCCTACAAAATACTAATTTAACGAGTTACTAATAGATATAACACAAAATGAGCTCTGTGAAATGTTAAGTTATATAAAATTAAATACCTTTCTTCACAGCATAAAGTATCAGAGATTTTAGAATGTTCATATATATTGTCACTCTCTGATAGAGTACAATTCTTTATGCAATATTTCTGGAACATATTTGACCACATAACACTTTCTCACGAAGGATCTGGAAATCCCATGTTTGTCAGCATAATTTGGGACAAGTAGATTAGTCCTGAAAAAACCTTACAATGCTAAACAGGCTGCTTGGATGGAATGGGGTTAGGAAAAGAAAGCCCCAATTTCTCATTTCCAGTGTGTAAATATTCCCATCACAACCAACTTCAGGCTGCTGTGTAAAGAGAAGAGATATACACAATTGGCTCTCATAAAACAGTATGAGCTTGCTCCAGCACATTACTTAGCTAACTCTAGCACAGAATATTTGCATTAGCTAATATCTTAATAAATTAATGCTGACTAGTTCAAGTCTGTAAGATGTTAAGCTACAAATAAGAAGCACTACTTTAATGTATGTTTGCCACATATTTAAAGCATATCTCAGTAACAGATCATTATCTAGCCCTTTATGGTGACAACTAGAAAAATATAAATAATAAACTTAGAATTTAAAAGCCCCTATCAGCCATTTTATGAAAAATTAGTTATTAATTTCATTATTACAAGCTAAGAATTGAGTTCAAAGCAGAGTTCGGTTTGGGCAACAGGGGTTTGGACTTTGCTTAACAATGATCCGGCAGCATTCCTGTTTTGGAAAAGTAATCTCTAAACTTTTAAATGTGTACCCAGCCCTATTGGTAAAGAAAGTATTTAAGACACTCCCTAAATATATTTATCAATTAATTTGTAAATTATATACATGTACAACTGTTATTATAAAATGTACAACAAATTGACATTTTAACAAGTTGAGATAAAAAACAAATGAAAGTAGGTTTGTCTTCATGTCATTTTGCTACTCTTTGTTTCTAATAATTTGGTGTCTGTACCACAGTGCCTCATCACGGGCATCCTCTAGTGCACACAAATTCCATTCTGGATTGAGTTCTCTTAAGAGCGTATATCCAGAAGCAATGAATCTGAGGAAAAATTATTGTAGACAATAAATTGGAGCAGGAAATTGGAAAAGGGCTGGGATTTAGGAAAAAGTCAATGAGGGTGGTTAGGAAAGTCAGGAAACATTTATGAAATTCTTATAGTAGTTTCCTGTGAAACTAGTAAATAAGCTATCTGCTTCCAAAATACAGTGGTGGAATAGGCATAGAATAACAGTTACAGGCATTCTCATTCCAAAAGGGAACAAAAAACAGAAGAATAAAGTGGTCACTGGTCCTACACAAGTTCAAAATCCAGAGGGCAAATTACATTAGGTTTTGAGGCCTGAGAACAATCCTCTATGTGGCTTGAAGATGCGTCCTCTGAGTCTGCAGTTCCAACCTCTGCACTCAGGACTCTGGCCTTTACACCTGTGACTCCAGCCTGTGTGCCTGGCCTCAGACCTCTAGGCTCACAGCTCTCACCTTAAAATAATTCATCCTTTTCCTTGAAGGGTAGCACATGTTTGAAGCTGAGCAGTTTTATCAGTTTGTTTTCTGCCTGTAGAATTTTAGGAGTCTGACAGCCTTCTTTTATTTCATCTTATCTCTGTCCCTTTCAGTCCAAGCTGGCAATGTTTCTGCTGAAATAACATTTTCAAAGACCTTATGGGTCTCCTGTGTCTGACACAGGAATCCATGCCATTAGTCAAAATGGTCCTTCACAAATCCCATCTCTGGCCCTGGTTTCTCTTGTGATAGCTCAATGGATCCATGTGTCCCATGCCTAATCTCTTTTAACACTAGCAAAAATTGTCCAGCAACACCCTTGACTTTCTCTCCTCAGCAGGCTTTCCTAAGAACAAGTCTACTAATTTTATCATCTTTTCCAGTCTGGATTGGCTGAGAATTTCCTAAATCATCAAGTCTTGGTTTCTTTATTTAGCAGTTATTCCCTCAAGTCAAATCTTTCCTCTCACACTTCATTATAAGCAGCAAGGAAAACCTAGTCCAGAACTTCAACAATTTGCTTCTACATGTCCTCAGCTAACTAACCAAGTTCATTGCTTACATGTTATGCTTTCCACAATTCAGCTAAGCTTTCTGCCACTATATATGGTAACTGTATCATTTCTCCAGTTTCTAAGATCATGTTCCCCATTTCCTTCAGAGCCCTCACCAGCACCTCTAACATTCATATTTCTACCAACGTTCTGTTTATGACAATGTATGTATTCTCTAAGACCAAATAGATTTTCTCTGCTATGCAAAAGTATTTGGTAATATATATATGAAAACTTAAGTATATGCACACAATCACAAAATATCATAATGGACAAAAATATCATAATTACCTGACAAATTGTCAATCATTTCATTCATCTAATATTTATTGTCTACTATATGGTAGATGCTTGGGATACAAAAGAAAAAAAAAATCCCTGTCCTTGGCATCTTGTATTCTTTGAAGGAAGTGGGGTGGGGAAGTGAAGTCAAGGGGAGAGAAGAATAAACACAATAAGTAAGTGGTAGAATATGATAAATGCTGTGTGGAAAAAAAAGAATAATAGAGGAATATGCTCCCATTTTAAGCAGGGTAGTCCTCACTGAGGTGAGCTTTGAGAAAATACTTTGAACAAAGTAGATAGGGAGATAGCAACCTGAGAAAAAAATTCTAGGCAAAGAGAAAAGCTAGTGTAAACCAGACCACACCAGGCTTTTTCAAGAACAGAGTGTAGTGAACAAGGGAGAGAAGAATAAGAGATGAAGTCAAAGCAAATTGGGTGTGGGGGACAGACAGATCTTAGAGGGCCTTATAGGCCATTTCAGGGAGTCACTGCAAGGTTTTGAACAGAGGAGAAACATAATTTGATTTTGGTTTTAAAGCCCCAAAAAATGGCTTATAAAAGTATTTCAAGGCATGCACTCAAAATGAGAAAAATTTCCCCTTAATTACACTAATGCCTTATTTATAACTTATCATCATCCAAAACCTTCTTTGTTCTATTTCTGAACTGCCTCAATTCAAGCTTTAAGGAGTACTTTCCAAGTTAAATATCCTGGAATTTGTTGGTTCTCAAACATACCTCACCACCCATACTGCTTCTCCACTTTCATTTTTAATCCATTCTAATGAGCTTATTTTCACACGAAGTCTTGCCTTGCCTTGCTTATTATGGCCACTATTCCCTAAACCTTTTCCTTCCTGAATTGTGGGAACGGAAACTGTACTTCTGTTTCATTTTCAGGTACATCAGGGATACATTTTTGACTTATTTAATACGGGGTCAGTGTCATTAAAGAATATCTAACAATTAGATTTTCTTAAGTGGACACAAAAGGTAGTATGCGTCCAAGTATAGAGTAGGTTATTTCCTCTAATCTTTTTCTTATTGTTATGTACAATTAAACTCAACTTTCATTTTTAAAGCAACTACCAGGGCTTTATGACAACGCTTTGATTTGTTCTCTTAAATTTGACATTTTACTAACAGAACTATGTAAATTTGAAATCTGGGTGATTTCATTAATGAAAATACCAAGAGCCTGCAACTGATTCATTTCCATTTAGAGAAGTCTGTGCCTATGTAATTCTCTCTCCATAAATTCATACTCCTCTCACAATTCTAACAATCTAGAAATTTTGTTTTATTTTATTTCCTAAAGAAAGGAACCCACAAATAAATGAATCAATATATACTTTTAAAACTACATTTGAGAGAGCAGTCTTTTTGAAAGAATAAAGTTTCCTGGTTTTCTTCCCATTATCATCACTATTTATTTTTTTCACCTATATTTCATCCATATCTAGAATCCATAAAATGTTTTTAAAAATAAATTTGGTGGGATCTAAGGTTAAAAAGCCAGATTCTCAGTATAGTTTATACCAACTCACTAGGACATCTTCATCCATTCATCCGCTTGTGGTTTCCAATCTCCTTTTACCAATAGCTCAAAATTTGTGATAATGCTACCACCTGCACCTAAAAATAAGAAAATAAAACAAGAATATTTAGCCAAATTTTCTAAAGGAATATTTAAAACAAAGCCATAATTTTACTTCCTGACTTAAAATCCCGAGAGGATCCCCAAAATATAATTTTGAGGAAGAAAAAAGTTGCCTTGTACATTAATGGTACTGACACTATTGCAATTCTTCTTCCCTTTCAGCATATGGCAACTGTCTACTGTCCAATAATTAAATTAAAATTGGGTCCTTATGCACAGAGATGTGGCTAGAGGTTTGTTTCAGACCTGAAAAATAAAATCCTCTGTTTTACTATTTCCTTCCCTGATATTAGTTTTAGGTGAAATACACTATAATAGGAGATTGGAGAAATTTGTTCAATTCCTACATACAAAAAAACTCAACAATAAAGGTAAATAATGCAAAGTAAACATGAACCCATAATCAATCATATTTCCCATTTCCAGTTATTCAGAATTTTAAAAAACACACAATTTTTTTTTACATGCAGCACATCATTTCTTATGTAAACTTGGTTTATGTATGATGGCACTACACCTTAATTAATTATGAATCCCTCAAGTTCTGGGGCTGCTAATGAAACCAATCATAAAAATTTTATATTGTAAGACAGTTGGGCTCAAAATAATGGCTGATGGCTATACTAGTGAAAAGTGCTAGTTTTGAATTAACTTTAGTAGCCAACAGGAACGAGTCTTCCATCCTCCAAAAAGACATTATTAAAGTACTAGTATATGGTCCCCATTAATATAACTAGAGAACTGTTCAGTAGTTGTAGTACACCAATAACATTTATGAACATATACTGTTAATATTACCTCGGGCCCATCCAATAGCTATCATGACTATCCAGCCATTTTTGTAATGGCTATTAGCATGTGTGACTCCACCTACTATTTTCCAAGTTCTGGTCACTTCCTTCATTCCTGCAGCCAAGAGTTGAACAGGTAGGAAAGAATAGCCCTGGGAAACTAGGTCACATGGGCAAAAAAAAACAATATACCTGAAATTAAAATTTAAATATTTTTATAAATGGAATCAGAACAGAAATAACAATACAGCTTGTCAGCAATAACAATTTGGCAAAACACAACAAACATAAATATAAATTCCATATAAACATGGAATTTTACTTCAAGAAGACTACAGATTGAGTAGAATAAATTTTTTTTAAATCCCATGAAATATATATAATAATCTGCCAAAAAGCCATGGTCTGAGGGAAATTTCATCTTGTTTAAACTTCTGAATACTCTATATATGGAAAAAGTATTTACTGAGTTCCTAATTTGTACCTGTACTCTTCTAGAAGCTAAGTACTAAATCCACTAAAAAAATAAAGTAAATTTATAATCACTTTAGGGTAAGGACTCCTCTAGGTAGAGTGCCTTTTTCTTAGAAAAGCTGGGCAAGGACTGCATTTCAACGCCCTAACATCTTCACCTGTGCCCCTTTGTACAGTACATAAACTGCATCCTATACAAAGAAAGGTCATAGCTCTCAAGGAGACAGATGTGTATTAAGGAAAAACATGTTTTCATAGAGCTGAAAGAATATGAAGCTTGTTCAATTCAGTTGAGTAAGATTAAGTTTTAACCAATTAAATTGTGATACTAGTTTAAGATAATTCACTCCTCCTCAGGTGAATTATTTTTTGAAGCTTCATTTGTTCTAAGCATCTATCTGTTCAAACAGTTTAGCAGTAGTGTTAAATTGGAAAACTCTACATTTCTCCCCCCATTCCTAAAAATACTCTCTAGCTGACAATTCTGTGCTTAAAGCAGAACGTATCTTCTTTCTAACAGAGTGGTATGGAATACACTGTATGAAAGAAGTATTATATTTCTTAAAAAAGAAGTTGATAATATTATTGCAATTCATGATTCATAAAGTAAGAATTCCTAAAACTATGCATGGAATATGAAATCCATTTGCCAAAATACTGCTTCAGAGACCCTATACAAGATGCTATGGTTTGTTCAGCCTGAGGCATTCTTTCTTCTTTATCTCCACCTATCAATTTCTTCTAATTCTTCAAGGTCCCACTCAAATACTAGTAGTACCATATACACTGACTCTGGGAGTTTTGTTTTATTCTTAGTTCAGACTAAATTCTAATGGCTCTGAACAACTAAAACAATTGGTTCCTATACCTAAACATAGATCCCTCTTAATACATTTTCCTTTATAATACACAGGGTGGGGCAAATGTAGGTTTACAGTTGTTCGTATAGAAAATAATACAATAATCTATATAGATAAAGCCTAAGCGACTGAACGACCGGTCGACCGGTTCCTATGACGCACTCTGACCACCAGGGGCAGACGCTCAACGCACAGGACTGGGCTCCCTCCTGTCTGGATCAGGCCGAAACCGGCTATCTGGCATCCCCCTAGGGGTCCCAAATTGCGAGAGGGCGCAGGCCAGGCCGAGGGACCCCACCAGTGCACAAATCCATGCACTGGGCCTCTAGCTATTAAATAATAATACAAGAATAAACTCTGCGTTTTGTGTACTCACAGCTGTAAACCTCCTTTTACTATACCCTGTATAAGGCTGCAATTCTCGTTATAACAGACTTTAGATGGCAGGAATAATTCATCTTGTTATCCCCTCACCTAAAATTCAGCACAATGAAAAGTAGTCCTGAATTAAATCACTTATTAGCAGTTAATCTTCAGGCAAAATACAAAATAAATCAAAGAGTAAGTTGATAATTAAAAAGTTTGAGAGAAAGGAATAACTACCTGAGATAGTAAAAATCTTTTTGAAAATAACTGGTATGTTTTAAAAATTTTACATGTTCATATAATATTTTGAAAGTCTCTATACACTTCTCTCTTTAAATATAGAACACATTTCTAAGAAGTTAGATATTGGGGGGGGGGATGAGTTATACTTAAATAAGCAATTTTAAAATGTACTTTTAAATAAAATTAAAATATTTTGGTATCCACTGTAGACCAGATTAAGAAAGGGGGATTTGGTTTCTAAAGTAAAACATTCAAACAAACAACAAAAACAAAAATACAAATGACCCCACTTTCATTCTCTACACTGAGACTATATTCAACAAATTAGAAACCTTATTACAAGAGCAATCTTGGACTTTTTATATTCAACTATGTAACATTATGACATACAATCCAAAATTTGTAATTATTGCTATTTTTAACAAATAAGTCTTTATTCCATTTAATCATGTATCTCTAAAGTATACCTATAATAAGCTAACATTTAAAACAAAAAATAGTTCTTATTTCAAGTGTTAAGTAGTCACAGGGCAAAAGAACAATTGTTTATTGTGCTCAGTACACTTAGAAGTAAACATATCAGACTAATGATTCATTAAACAACCATTCCTGCTCTAAAACACAAGTTAGCTTTTTAAAATTTCTTTAACGAAACATTCAACCAATACTCATTAAGCAATCATTATGTCCCTCCTTCTGTAAAAATGATCATTTCACCTTTAACTAAAATTGTCACATCTAAAAAACTTTTAACTTGTAAAGTGCCTATAGAAAACATATCAGAAAAGAAGAAATGGAACATATTGAATAAGAAATGGAAAAAAAGGGCAACTGATTTCTCATCCTTTTTTTCTCATCCACTTTTAAATCATTTCAATTAATGATGAGGAAAAAATGACCAAGAATAGTGCTAAGCAATAGAAGTTAATCTAAAACAGGATACAAACAGAATGCTAAGCCACTGACAAATGAAAGCTAAACCAATTTAAGTAAAGATTAAAATAGAAATTAGGTTAATACCAACAGCTGAGCAGAGAGAAGCTTCCCATGGTTAGACACTAAGAACTCTTTTTTCATTCTACTATTAATTCCATTCCTCTATAAAGATAGTATTACTTAGCCCTAACCGGTTTGGCTCAGTGGATAGAGCGTCAGCCTGCGGACTCAAGGGTCCCAGGTTCAATTCCGGTCAAGGGCATGTACCTTGGTTGCGGGCACATCCCCAGTAGGGAGTGTGCAGGAGGCAGCTGATCGATGTTTCTCTCTCATCGATGTTTCTAACTCTCTATCCCTCTCCCTTCCTCTCTGTAAAAAAATCAATAAAATATATTTAAAAAAATATATAGTATTACTTAACCAAGCCAAAACAGAGCTATAAACTAAATACAGTTCATATTAGCACAATTGGACACCTTTGTTTCTGCTCTTATTACTCTAAAAAAATAATAGGCTTATATGATTTGAAAAAGACTATTGCAGAATGACAGACCTATAAAACTATATATTTTCTTGTATTTTTCCTCATAAAAATGCAGTTATGCAAATATGCAATATATAATAGATATTTGAAGTTTAAAGGAAACACACAGGGATACAAAAATCAATACACAGAAAAATTACAACATGTTTATTCCCCCCAGAAACAGTTTCAAAAGGAAAAATCCTATGAAAGTGTATACTGTCCTCCCAACAGTTGTTTCCCTTTGCCAGTAGATGGTGCTAAGCTCCAGATGTGAGCACCATGAGCTATTTCACTAAAAAAAGATGACCTTTCCAATAAGTGCATTCACAGAATCCCTTATGCTAGAGTTTCAAGTACATTCCAAACATCACTCTCTCTCTCAAATTAAAATCAAATGAACAAAGATTATATGTTCTCAACATGAAAACCTTACAAAATAGTGAAATATAATGTATCTTTATGCATGTATCATGTTTTATAATTAAGGGTCTGTGAGAACAGAGATAATACTTGTATTTCCAGAATCCAAAACAATCTACTACATAAGCACAGACGAAAGGACTAGATACCCTACATTTTGAATCCTGCCTCCTTGGGCAAGTTATTTAACCCTTTTTGCCTCTCCTTAGCCTTAAATGAGAATAAAATAGTACCTATCTTACAGGGTTCTTATGAGGTTTACGAGAGATAATATATGTAAAACACATAAAAAACTGTCTGTGACATAGTAAATATACATCAATGGTTGCTATTGTTGTTTTGTAATGACCAACAAAACTAGAATTGCTAAAATGCTCACCAGCAGAAGAATAAATAAAATATAGATATTAATATAATAAATTATGTAGCAGTGAGAGGGAATGTACTATAGCTACATTCAAAATACAGATTAATCTTAGTAGCATAATGTTCAGTGAAGAAAACAATCCCAGAGAACTATATACAGTCATGTGTCACTTAACAGTGGGAATATGTTCTGAGAAATGTGTCGTTAGGCAATTCTGTTGTGCGAACATCATAGAGTGCACTTACAGGGGACATCAAAACTAATGGCAAGGTTCTGGGAAGATGGTAGCAGCGGTAGCAGCATAGATTTTGATCTCTTCAACTCTCCACATGAAAACAGACAAGGTATCTAGACAACAAAGCCAAAATCCCATCCACAACACCTAAAACAAACTATGAGACAAGGTACCCCTTCAAATCCCAAAATGCAGAGACAATTCACCAACACCCACAAGACCTGCACTGCTTGACAGGAAAAACAAAACAATAAGGTGGCAACTAATGAACCTAATGAACCTAACAACTCCAAAATACCTAATATGTAGTCACTGCAAAGCATATCAGGCCAATGAGGAAAACATTGACAGTAGCTGAAATGAGGAGGGATTCTGGCACCTCTAATACTGCGTGAGACAAAAGGTCCATGATAAGAAGGTCTGAAAAGAGGTTTAATCAATTTAGTCACCATGAACTTTCAAAACTGATCCACCCAGACTATATTCTAGAACAAGTCCCACACTGAGAAGAAACTACTGGTGTAAAATCAAAACTGAGTAGAGTAGAACAACAGAAGAAAGAGGAGACCCAGACCAAATGGGGAAGGAGAAAAGACCTAGGAAATCTCAGAATTCAGGCCTACCTCTTTAGAACACTGGATAAAAGCAACAGAGGCAGAGCTCTACGAAGTCAGAAAAACCTTCCTGAATTCCACCTCATGCTAAAAGTTAAATAAACCTAATTACCCATAGAAGTGACCAACAGAAAAGGATCAAGGTAAAATCCCATACAATTGTACTATACGAAAAAAAAGCAAAATAAATCCCTACAGACAATAAATCCCTACAGAAATCACTCAGGAAAATATGTCCATAAAACATATCAAAACTGCAACCTACTATTTTAAAACAAGCTAAAGACATTATGAAAGTGGTAACAATACATAGAAAAACAACATACATCACAATTAGAAAAACTGAGAACTGAAGATAAAATACTCATCAAGTAAGAAACAAAATCATTTCACAAATGAAGACTAAACTGGAAGAAAAAGAAAAAGAAAAATATAACAGTGTCTTCAAAACACAACATACAAAAAGGGAAACATTTTTAAAAAAAATTTTTTTTCAAAATATGTTTTTATTGAGTTCAGAGAGGAAGGGAGAGGGAGAGAGAGATAGAAACATCAATGATGAGAGAGAATCATTGATCGGCTGCCTCCTGCACGCCTCCTACTGGGGATCGAGTCTGCAACCCGGGCATGTGCCCTTGGCTGGAATTGAACCTGGACCCGTCAGTCCACAGGCCGACACTCTATCCACTGAGCCAAACCAGCTGGGGCAACATTTTAAATTTTAAGAAAAAAGGTTCACTAAAGAAAAGCAAAGGAGAGACAATATACCAATAATAGGGGTTCCTGAAGAAAAGGGAAGAGCACAAATACTAAAATAACTTTCTCAACTAAAAAACAAATGTGTAGCTACTAAAAAGACATATCACATACCTAAGAATACTAAGCCAGAATAAACAATGCTAAGATGTATTTTGTTTAAATTTTTAGGCTTTGAATATATGCACCCCTATGTTCACTGCAGCATTATTTACAATAGTCAAGATCTGGAAACAGCCCAAGTACCCATCAATAAGTGAGTGGGTAAAAAAGCTGTGGTACATTTACACATTGGAATACTACTCACCCATTAAAAAAGAGGAAATCTTACCTTTTGCAACAGCATAGATGACCTGGAGTATATTATGCTAAAGGAAATAAGCCAGTCAGAGAAAGACAAATACCATATGATTTTATTTACATGTGGATCTAATGAACAAAATAAAAAGCAAAATAGAAACAGACTCATAGATATAGAGAACAGACTTGTAGCTGTCAGAGGGGAGAAGAAAGGGGGATTGGGTGAAAAAAGTGAAGGGATTAAGAAAAAAAACACAAAAAAACCTCATAGACAGACAACAATATGATGATTACCAGAGGGCAAGGGGGCAGAAGAAGATGAGGGTAAAGGGGGAATAAATGGTAATGGAAGGAAATGACTTGGGGTGGTGAATATGATATATAATTTTATTAACTGATGTCACCCTAATAAATTTAATTAAAATATTATTAGACTTTACTGAGGGGGGATCTTTTGGGCATCTAGAAAAAAAAGCATGTGACTTATGAGGGAAAGAAAATTAAATGATCATCAGATTTTTCAAGAAAACAGAGTAACATTTAAAGTATTCAAAGGTAGAAAGTGTGGTCCAATTACTTTTATCCAGTAAAATTCACTTTCAAGTACAAAAGACACTAACTTATGAATAGGTGAGAATTCAGGGACTACTGTTCTTGACGAATTAACTAGAGAATAACCTTTAGACAACCAAAGTTACTAGAGAGACAAAGACATACTAGGTGTACCAGTTAATAATGCAGATTTTTTTCAATAGATGGAGTTACACATATGTTGATATATATGCAACTTGATATGTATGCTATTTTGTTGTATTGACAGCAAGCTTCAAAACTTCATATGTCAAATTTGCTGAAGGTGTTAACATCATAGGTATTTTTATGCTTAAAAATGGCGAATTTCGTGCCAAAAAAAGGGCATTTGCAGGAAGTTTTAATTCATCACTTTATTTTGAAGAAAAGTGCGGCTGGATACTTCAGGAAGGTTATGGTGAACATGCTCCACCTCAAGACACTTGTGAACGCTGGTTTAAAGGCTTTAAAAGTGATGATTTTGATGTCAAAGGCAAAGAACGTCCAGGTCAACCGAAAAAGTTTGAAGACCAACAATTACAAGCATTATTGGATGAAGATGCGTGTCAAACTCAAAAACAACTTGCAGAAAGATTAAGCATTGCTCAGCAAACAATTTCCATTCATTTACAAGCAATGGGAAAGATTTTAAAGGAAGGAAAATGGGTGCCACATCAACTGAATGAAAGACAAATGGAAAACCAAAAAGTCATCAGTAAAATGTTGCTTCAAAGGAACAAAAGAAAGTCTTTTTTGCATCACATTGTGACTGACGATAAAAAGTGGATTTATTTTGAGAATCCCAAATGCACAAAATCATGGGTTGATCCAGGTCAACCATCAACATCGACTGCAAGGCCAAATCGCTTCAGAAAGAAGACTATGCTCTGCATTTGGTGGGATCAAGAAGGTGTGGTGTATTATGAGCTTCTAAAACCAGGTGAAACCATTAATACTGATCACTACCAACAACAAATAATCAATTTGAAACACGCTTTGATCATGAAACGACCAGAATGTGCCAGAACACACAGCAAAGTAATTTTGCTTCATGATGACGCACCATCACACACTTCAAAACCAGTTAAATACATGTTGAAAGATCTTGCCTGGGAAGTATTAACCCACCCACCGTATTCACCAGACCTTGTTCCTTCAGATTACCACTTGATCCGATGGATGGCACACTCACTTTCTGAGCGGCACTTCAAAAATGTACAAAGAAGTGGAAAATTGGGTCTCTGAATGGTTTGCCTCAAAACAAGAAAAGTTCTATTGGGACAGTATCCACAAATTACCTGAAGGATGGGGGAAATGTGTAGCTAGCGATGGACATTACTTTGAGTAAAGCACTTTTGATGTTTCTCTTGAAATTAGCATGTTTTCTTTGATTACAAAATCCACCATTATTAACCAGTACACCTAGTAAGGATTGGTGATAAGCATTAAATACACAGTTAGCTATGAAACTAAGACTAAATAAGGATTAAGAAGAGTATATAGTATGAAAAACTATAGTATGGTTGCTGGTTCAATTACCAGTCAGGGCACATGCCCGGGGTTGTGGGCTTGATCCCCAGTGTGGGATGTGCAGGAGGCAGCCAATCAATGATTCTCTCTCACCATTGATGTTTCTTTCTCTCTCTCCCTCTCCCTTCCTTTCTGAAATCAATATAAAACATATATTTTTAAAATGCATTTCTTATTTTCTATGTGTAACGTACCTTTTAGTTTAAGCCAAGAAAGAATATTATTTTTAGAAAAACAAGTTTATTTAAGCAATCAACTAGCCAAGATCTAAAATTCCTTGCTACTCAAATACAGAAATCCCTTAACTAACAACATACAAAAATCCATTCCTTTAGCAATGTAGTTACTGAACCTACAACTGGACCTGCTACACTATCTATATATATAAAAGCCTAAGCAACCATCACAACCAAATGGACAACCCAACAGGCTGCGTGGGGCGACCAGGCCAGCAGGGGGATCAGTGAGGGACGACCAAACGACCAAACAGCAGGCTGCGTGGGGCAACCAGGCCAGCAGAGGAGTCAGTGAGGGGCGACCAAACAACTGAGCAGCAGGCTGCGTGGGGCAACCAGGCCCACAGGGGGGTCAGTGAGGGGTGACCAAATGACCAAGCAGCAGGCTGCGTGGGGCAACCAGGCCAGCAGAGGAGTCAGTGAGGGGCGACCAAACAACTGAGCAGCAGGCTGCGTGGGGCAACCAGGCCCACAGGGGGGTCAGTGAGGGGTGACCAAACGACCAAGCAGCAGGCTGCGTGGGACGACCAGGCCCACGAGGGGGGGGCCAGTGAGGGGCGACCAGGCTGGCAGAGGGGGGCAGTGAGGGGCGACCAGGTCGGCATGGGGGGCAGCTAGGGGCGACCAGGCCAGTGGGGGAGGGGGGGCAGTTGGGGGAGAACAGGCTGGCAGGGGGGGCAGTAAGGGGTGATCAAGCTGGCGGGGGGGGGCAGTTAGGGGCAACTAGGTTGGTGGGGGGGCAGTTGGGAGTGACCAGGCCGGCAGAAGGGGCAGTAAAGGGTGACCAAGCCAGCAGGGTGGGCAGTCAGGGGCGACCTGGCTGGCGGGGGTGGGGGGGAGCAGTTGGGGGCGACTAGGCCGGCAGGGGGGGAGTTAGGGGCAATCAGGCAGGCAGGCAGGTGAACAGTTAGGAGCCAGTGGTCCCAGATTGTGAGAGGGATGTCCGAGGAGTCCCGGATTGGAGAGGGTGCAGGCTGGGCTGAGGGGACCCCCGCCTCCCGTGCATGAATTTCGTGCACCGGGCCTCTAGTCCTATTTAATAAAAGTGTAATATGCAAATAGACCGAACAGTCGCAGTGGAACAACCATCTGATGACCATCTGGGACAACACTATGACACACACTGGTGCCAGGCCAGCCAAAGTGGGTGCGATGCGATTGGTCGGGGGCCCAGCCATCGCCCCATGATCATGTCACAGAGGGAGGCCCAGGCCACCGGCCGGCGGGCTGTGGTGGGTGGGTGGGGCCTCCCTCTGCAAGGGAAGCCCGGGTCCCGGGTACCAGAGGGAAGCCGGTGCTGGCAGCGGGGGGCGGGGGGAAGGAAGGCCTACTCTTGCAAATTTTGTGCATCAGGCCTCTAGTTAATAAAATAAAGTCCCTGCTCTGGTAGGCTATTATTCTAGTGAAGTAAGACAAACCAACATAAAAAGAAATGAACAGATAATATGTCGGGTAGTAATCAGTCTAAGAAGAAAAATAAAGGATGATGCGATAGTCATGAAAGAGGAGGTGCTATTTCATTCTGTCTGAAAAAAAGAAAATATGAAGCTTCTGGGTAATGTTAGCAAGAGAGAAAACAGCACGTGCTGCACAAAGGCACTGAATCTGATTTGTAAGAATCCAAAACAATTTCTACTAATATTTTTCTTCACTTCAAAACTAAATTCAAAACAAATCAATGTTAAATCAGATAAGGCTCCCAAAAATCCAACAGAGTATGACTTTGGTATAATTGGTCGCATTCTTGATTTTCTCCTGTGGTATGTCTATGTGTATGGGTTACGTTCATAAGATAAACTATTTGGGGCCAAATATTTGATGGTCTTTCATATTTGAAACGCTTCCACTAAAGATACATTAAGACAATGGTAACAATACTGCCTCCGGAAGAGAATAAGAGAGAAGAAGGGTAAGAAAGAAACACACTTTGCACATAAAACCTTTGGGATTATTTGAGCTCCTTCCTTTGCATATGCATTAACTTTTCAATAACATAAAATATTTTTAAAGAAAAAAAAATTCCATTTACGAATAATTTACAAAACAAGGTTTAAAATAACTAATAGTTCACCAAAAGGCAACTTACCAGATTGAAGATGCCAGTAATATATTAGTGGTGTTTGTAAGAAACCTCAATGGAGGCTCTGCAAGCAGTAAACAGGATAAAATTCCTCCACCAAAACAGTGGAGCATAGCAGTAAACCAACTTGAAATCGGATTCTTCCATGCCACCGCCACTGCTCCTGAAATGGTAAAGTAAAAATGATATGAGAGAGTTGTATATTAAATAACTCCCAAAATACCAGTAGCGCTAAAGAAACAGCAACTTTTTAATTTCATAATTTTCAAAATGTATCACTACTCATGGGTGTGACAATCACAATCATCATGAATATCTTTTGTTCTTTAAATCAAGACTAAAAACATTTGTTAAGACATGGATGGTTTGGGCAACATTAAAATACTCTGTTCAGCTGTAACCGGTTTGGCTCAGTGGATAGAGCATCGGCCTGTGGACTGAAAGGTCCCAGGTTCGATTCCGGTCAAGGGCATGTACCTTGGTTGCGGGCACATCCCCAGTAGGGGATGTGCAGGAGGCAGCTGATTGATGTTTCTCTCTCATCGATGTTTCTAACTCTCTATCCCCCTTCCTTCCTCTCTATTAAAAATCAATAAAATATATTTAAAAAAAATACTCTGTTCAGGCTCTTATTGCCAGTTTCCTAGTAGCATAAACAATATCCACACCTACTATTTCCTTTCATTCCCAACCCTACTGTAAGTACTCCCAGTTGATATGTCAAAAACATATACAGGCAGCCCTCGAGCTACATCGGACTCGACATATGTCATTTCGTGGTTACGTCGCCATCTCCATTTATTAAAAAAAAAAAGTTCCATCATTTTGACGTATGTACACATGTGCTTTATGTTTCTTATTATTTATTTACCACAAGTAAAGGTCAGGAATTGTTATCTTTTTTTAAAACTTTTTTTACTGTTCACTTTATTACTGCTGTGTAAGTGCTCCATGTGAGTGACGTAGGTGCTTGTGTAGGTGGGTTCCAACTTATGGCGAAAATCACATTATGTCACGCCGTAGGAACTGATCTCCGATGTAACCTGAAGACCTACTGTATTAAGAAAAATGTGTAATCTTAAGTACTTTAAAAAAAAATGAAAGTCGAAATAAACTAATCTTTCAACATGACAGGCTAGAAATAGAATAAAATAAACCCAAAGGCAAAAAGTTGATGAGGAACAGATATTTACATCATCACAAAATGTCTCTGAATGCTGCAGCTAGGACTTCCAGCACTATCTATAACAATAAAAGGGTAAGATGCTAATTAGACTAGACGTCCTTCCGGACATCATTCTGGACAAAGCCAGAGCAGGAGCGAAGCCTAGGTCCCAGGTGCCTGCGGGCGGCCAGAGGGAAACCTGCCTGGGTCCCGGGTGCCTGCGGTCAGCCATAGGGAAGTCAGCCCAGGTCCCAGGTGCTAGAGGGAAGCCAGTGCCAGCAGCTGGGGGAAGGAAGGCCTACTCTTGCACGAATTTTGTGCACCAGGCATCTAGTGTTGAATAAGAGTGGTGAAAGTGAACAACCCTGTCTTGCTCTTCTTGATCTGAAGGGAAACACTTTTGGTTTTCCCCCACTGAGTATGAAGTTGACTGTGCATTTGTCTTATATAATAGCCTTTATTATGTTAAGGTATGTTCCTCTCTATTCCCACTTTGCTGAGTTTTTTTATCATAAACTAGAAGCCTGATGCACGAAATTCGTGCAAGGGGCTCGGCCACTCTAGCCGCGGCAGCCACCTTTGCCTCGGCCCCCACCCACCGCGGCTTTGTCCAGGACATCCAGAAGGACATCTGGCCTAATTAGCATATTACACTTTTATTATTACAGATGGGTGCTGCATTTTGTCAAATACTTTTTCTGCATCTATTGATATGACCATATGATCTTTTCTTTTTTAATCCTCACCCAAGGATTTTTTTCCATTGATTTTTCAGACAGAGTGGAGGGAGGGACAAGGGAGAGGGGCGAGAAACATCAACATAAGAAAGACACATTGTTTGGCTGCCTCCAGCACGCACCCCGACCAGGAATCGAACCCAAGGCCCTTTGGTCCATGGGCCAATGCTCCAAACATTGAGCAAACTGGCCATATGATCTTTATCCGAATTTTGTTTGTGATGCATCATAATAACTGTTTTGTGGATATTGTATCAACCTTGCATCCCCAGAATAAATTCCACTTGATCATGGTGTATGATCTTTTTAAGTATTGATGAATTCAATTTGCTAATATTTTGCTAAGGATTTTTGCATCTATGTTTATCAGGGATATTGGTCTATATTTTCTTTCTTTGTAGTGTCCTTATCTGGTTTTGGAATTAGAATAATGTTGGCCTTATAAAATGACCTTGGAAGTCCTCCCTCCTCTTGAATTTTTTGGGATAGCTAGAGAAGGATAGGTGTTAGTTTTTCTTTAAATTTTTGGCAAAATTCACCTGTGAAGCCATCTAGTCCAGGACATTTGTTTGCTGGGAGTTTTTTTGATCACTGCTTTGGTTTCATTAGTTGTAGTCTGTTCAGATTTTGTTTTGGAAGAATGTATGTAACTAGGAATAAATCCATTTCTTTCAGATTGTCTGATTTGTTGGCATACAGTTGCTCATATTTTCTTATAATCCTTTGTATTTCTCTGGTGTCAGCTGTTACTTCTCTTTAATTTTTTTTAGTTATTTGGGTCCTCTCTCTTTTTTTCTTGATGAATATGATTAAAGGTTTGTCAATCTTGTTTGTTTTCAAAGAATCAGCTCTTGGTTTCACTGATCTTTTGTACTGTTTTTTTAGACTCTATTTTGTTTATTTCTATTCTAATCTTTATTATATCCTTCCTTCTCTTCACTTTGGGCTTTTTCCTGTTCCTTTAGTTATAAGGTCAAATAGTTTATTTGATATTTTTATTATTTCTTGAGGAAGGCTAATATTGCTACAAATTCCCCTCTTAGGACTGCTTTCACTGTGCCCCATAGATTTTTGGTTGTTGTGTTTTCATTTTCATGTCTCTCAAGGTATCTTTTTTTTTTTTTCTCAAGGTGTCTTTTAATGTCTTCCTTGATCTCATTGACAACCAATTCATGGTTCAGTAACATGTTATTTAGTCTCCATGTGAATGTGTTTTTCAGTTTTTTTCCTGTACTTAATTTCTAGGAACATACAGATACACAGAATACCCAGAACAGGTGTGCAATAAATCAAATGTTAACTCTTTCTTTTTTTGTTTAAATGTATTTTATTGATTTTTTACAGAGAGGAGGGGAGATGGATAGAGAGCTAGAAACATCGATGAGAGAGAAATATCAATTCAGCTGCCTCCTGCACACCCCCCACTGGGTATGTGCCCACAACCAAGGCATATGCCCTTGACCGGAATCAAACCTGGGACCCTTGAGTCCGTAGGCCAATGCTCTACCCACTGAGCCAAACCGGTTAGGGCATCAAATGTTAACTCTCATCTCTTGAGAAAAGCTTGGGATTTGGGAAGATGATCAAAGTGGCTTTAAATTTATTTTGATTATATTATTTAATTGTATTTGAATTATTTAAAATAAAATGTTCATTTATTATCTGTATATTTAAACAAGATTCTAACACATTATGTCATATCCTATTTGAGGAATGCAATGCATCTATTCAAAAGAATGTAGCAACTTTACATGACAAAAAGAAAGCATATGTATATAAATAATATGTACAGGAAGAAATCATTAATGGGGGGGAAAAACAGAAAACCAAATATTTCTATAGGTACATACACATGTAAGTAATACATAAAATTAGGTCTGCAATAATATGCAACCAAACTATTAACTACTGTTACCTTTTAGGGCAGCGGTTCTCAACCTGTGGGTCGCGACCACTTTGGCAGTTGAACGACCCTTTCACAGGGGTCGCCTAAGACCATCCTGCATATCAGATATTTACATTATGATTCATAACAGTAGCAACATTACAGCTATGAAGTAGCAACAAAAATAATTTTATGGTTGGGTAACAACATGAGGAACTGTATTTAAAGGGCAAGAAGGTTGAGAACCACTGTCTTAGGGGGAAGCTCACTTATGCAAAAATGAAAAACAAAGTAACTATGAAAATGTATATGCAAATTCAGTACAATAACATCATCATACTTGTATTAACATGGGAATGCATTCATATATACTCAGGAGAAAAAAACAAAAGAGATATAAATATTTAAATAGTGCAACCCACCATTCCACACAACAAAATGTGCCCGGGAATGAACATGAGTTGGCAGATGTGAATTTTCTGTGGTGTACACATCCTGTCAAGAGAAGTGATGTCAAGGTTTAATGATACCCATCTGGTGACAACTCAAGAAATGGTGACCTGTTCCAATCTGGAAGAAAAATTAGTTACAAGAAACTTACTAAAAGACAGGATGTCAATCTCCAGTGTAGCAATAAACCAAAGAATTTTTAGAGTTATTTTGATGACACATGATGATGCTTGTCTTTAAAGCTAATACCACTATTTCCCTAAATACATGTATGTAGTTATCTATCTAAATATGTGTCTAGGCACTGTTCAGTATTGCCGCATACAGTGACGACTGATTACATTGGTTAGTCAGCACAGTGTGATCTTCTGGTCAATGGGCACTAGCTGCCATACTGAGCAATCCTCATGTTGAAAGGCAATAGAGAGTGCTTAATAGTATGGAGTCTATGCCCAGCCAGTGTGGCTAAGTGGTTGAGTGTCAACCCATGAACCAAGAGATCAATGGTTCAATTCCAGGTCAGGGCACATGCCTGGTTGCAGGCTCAATCCCCAGTCGGTGGTGTGTAGGAGGTGGCCAATCAATGTTTCTCTTCCATCAATGTTTCTATCTCTCTATCACTCTCTCTTCCTCTCTCTCTAAAAATCAATAAAAACATAATGTTTTTTTAAGAGTATGTCATCTAGAGCTTAATTGCCCACAAATAAATCCTGGTTCCAGCACTTACCCTTTGTAGTGAACACAACAATTTGTTTGCTTTCCTATTTATTTATTTATATCATACTACAATTAATTTCCCATAATTGTATCACAAGTGAGAAAGGCTGCTATGATTGCACACCAGTTTTGTGATCTTTTTATACACCCTCTAACCTCCAAGCTTAAATTTCAACTTTCATAAAATGGGAAAAATGCATAACTTATAAGGATTTAAGATGAGTGAATATACATAAAAACATGTATTTATTACCTAGTACATGGCATAGACTCTATTGATTTATCTGCTGAGTGGATTGATCATTGACAGCAGAAAAAAAGAGGTATGCAAAATGCAACCCTTGGGCTGCTTCTGACTCAGTTCTCTGAGCCCAAGCTATAATTCTTTTGAGCTCTTATTGCAAAGTAGGGATGAGAAAGGCACATCATGGCACTGAAAAAGTATTCATAACACCAACCAGTCTTAAATCATTGAAACTAAGATCTTATTAGGGAAAAAAGAAAAGAACAGAGTTGAAGGGAGGGTCTCCCTCACATCAGTCCTAATTTTCAAAATTATGTCACCTAGAAAAATTTCTCTAACTCAAACTGGCCTTTCTATAACACTCTTTTCAGTACACACACTATGGTAACACATTTTACATTAAGAGGAATTTATGATAAAGTTCTTTGGATGCTATGTTTCTTTGTATATACCATACTGGTATCAAAATTAGTTTAATGTGAAGTTAAACTATGAAAATATAGAAAGTTAAACAGAGATAGCTTGCATATCTTTAGAGCACACAAAAAAAATATTTGATAACAAAAAATAGTTTATGTGATATTTTTAATTTCTTCTCATTTTTAAAACAAATATGTACTTCTTAGCTAAGGAACAAGCATGTTAATTAGAATACATTATTTTATTTTTAACATACTGACATTTAAAAGAGAAAATTCTTGCCCTGGTTGAGTGAATAAGTTAATTGGAGCACTGTCACGTATACAAAAAGGCTGCAGGTTCAATTCCCAGTCAGGGCACATACCTAGGTTGTGATACTTACAGGAGGCAACTGATTAATGTTTCTCTCACCTCTCCCTCTCTTTCTTTCTCTCTTTCTCTCTCTCTAAAAATAAAAATATATCCTCAGGTGAAGATCCAAAAAAATTTTTTATTAATAAATAAAAATTAAAGAGAAAATTCTGTCCTATCTGGAATGTAAATGTTTGTGACAATAATTCAATAGAATTATTTTCCCCAAAACTCTCAGCAAAATTTGTCACATTGGCATATGAATCTAATTCAAAGTATAAGATGTTTAAAGTACATACATATAATCACCTATGAACTTTAACATCAAAATATTTTCATTATGAGAGGCTTTCGGTCAAAATGGCAGCATAGATAAATGCAGTACTCCCATCCTCCCACAACCACATAAAAAATACAACTAAACTACAGAACTGCCATCATTCAGAACCACCTGAAATCTGGATGAACAGAAGTCCTACAACTAAGGTTATACAGAAGAAGACACACTGAGACTAGTATGAGTGTCAGAGAGAGAAATGGGCTGGTCCCACATCCACATGTGGTAGGTAAAAATTGGGAGGATTATCTCTGCTGCCAAGATGCCCCCTGAAGAGCAAGGGGTCCCAGCCCCACACCAGGCACCCCAGGCCAGTGTTCCAGTGCCAGGAAGATAAGTCTCCATAACTTATGGCTGTAAAAAACAGCAGGGATTGTGGCTGAGTGACAGGGAGGGCTGAGTCCCAGGCAGTTTCTCTTAAATAAACTAATCGGATCTACTCCCTCTGAGTTCTAGCATGGGGCAACAGCTTGAAAAGACACCAGCGACACAGAGGGAAGAACTAAAGTATCTGCCATCAAGGCAAGAGCTGGAGAGGCAGCTTTCTCCCAGACAGAAGTGCTAACAGAGGCCATTGTTCCTTTTATGAACCCTTCCCCCACAGAGCTGACAGAAGGGCGCCATATCTGAGTCTCCATCAACCTGGCTAACATTGTTCACCCTTCCCTATTGATTTCCTGAGAACCCATCCCACCCAACTTGGGGGCTCACCCAAGCTATTTTTCAGTGGCTTTTCCATACAAAAGGCATGTCTTGGCTCATGCTTCAGACTTTCCTGAAATCTCTCAAACAAGTAGCACTTGGCCTTGGCATGCCCATACCTCTGGCTAAGTGGTTACAGGCCTGGCGCTACAGGCAGCCAACCCTGGTTCACAGATTGACCTCGCCTGGACACCTCCAAGCCCAACACAAATAGCAACCATCTGCAGATCGCTTTGTAGCTTATGCCGGTGGCCCTAGGCTAAACACAGGCAGTAGCTGACCTTGGCCTATACCACCTGGGAGGCCCCAGAGCCAGCGTACCCAGTGGACAGCTTCTTGTCAAGGCACTACCCAACCACCTCCACAAGGAACCCACTCAAGGGGTGGACTTAACGGGCACCAGAGCACTGCTGAAGTAAGTCCTGCTCTGTGGGGTGGGCCCCAGCACAACTGATCCTCCACAGTGGTGGCAGCCAGTCCTTGTAGCCAATCGACCTGGGGATAAATCCCTCCCACTGATGTGCCAACAGCAATCAGGGCTCAACCACAACAACTGGGTGTACACAGCCTACACAAGAGGGCGCACCTGGAATGTCCAGATGGAGTAAACGTGGAGCCAGTCCCAATGGACCCTATAGGACACCTACTATATTTGGCCAATCTATCAAGTCCAGGAGACACAGCAGCTCTACTTGATACATAGAAACAAACATAAGGCGGCTGTCAAAATGAGGAGAAAAATAAACATGTCCCAAATGGAAGAACAGAACAAATCTCCAGTAGAAAAAAATGGAGACAAGCAATCTACTAAATGCAGAATTCAAAACACTGGTTATAAGGATGCTCAATGAACTTAGGGGAAAAGTAGATGAACTTGGAAAGAAGTTCAACAGCATAAAAAAGGACATGGAGCCCTGACCAGTTTGGCTCAGTGGATAGAGCGTCAGCCTGCAGACTGAAAGTTCCCAGGTTCGATTCCAGTCAAGGGCATGTACCTTGGTTGCGGGCACATCCCCAGTGGGAGGTGTGCAGGAGGCAGCTGATCGATGTTTCTCTCTCATCGATGTTTCTAACTCTCTATCCCTCTCCCTTCCTCTCTGTGAAAAAAAATCAATAAAATATATTAATAATAATAATTTAAAAAAGGACATGGAAACCATAAAAAAGAACCAGTCAGAAATGAAGGATACACTAACTGAAGTGAAGAATGATTTACAGGGAATAAACAGTAGAATGGATGAAGCTGAGAATCAAATTAGCAATTTGGAATACAAGGAAACAAACACCCAATCAGAACAGCAAAAAGAAAAATGAACCCAAAAACATGAAAATAGTGTAAGGAGCCTCTGGGACAACTTCAAGTATACCAACATTTGCAGCATGGGGTGCCAGAAGGAGAAGAAAGAGAGGAGGAAAATTAAAACCTAGTCTTTGAAAAAAATGACAGAAAACTTCCCTAACTTGGTGAAGGAAATAGACATAGAAATCCAGGAAGCACAGAGTCCCAACCAAGATGAATCCAAAGAGGCCCACACCAAGACATATCATAATTAAAATGTAAAAGGTTAGCCGAAACCGGTTTGGCTCAGTGGATAGAGCGTTGGCCGGCGGACTGAAAGGTCCCAGGTTCGATTCCGGTCAAGGGCATGTACCTGGGTTGCGGGCACATCCCCAGTAGGAGATGTCCAGGAGGCAGCTGATCGATGTTTCTCTCTCATCGATGTTTCTAACTCTCTATCTCTCCCTTCCTCTCTGTAAAAAAATCAATAAAATATATATATTAAAAAATAAAATAAAATGTAAAAGGTTAAAAACAAAGAATCTTAAAAGCAGCAAAAGAAAATCAGTCAATTACCTACAAGAGCCATAAGAATGTCAGCTGATATCTCAACAGAAACTTTGCAGGCCAAAAGGGATTGGCAAGAAATATTCAAAGTTATGAAAAGCAAGGACCTATAATTAAGATTACTCTACCCAGCAATGGTATCATTTAGAATCAAAGGACATATAAAGAGCTTCCCAGAAGTAAAAGCTAAAGGAGTTCATCACCAAACCAGTATTACATGAAATATTAAAGGGTCTTCTTTAAAAAGATGTAGAAGAAAAAAAAAAAGAAAATAAAAAGAGCAAAAATATGAACAATAAAATGGCAATAAATACATAAAACAGTCGAATCTAAAAAACAAAATAAACAAACAAAACAGCACAGAAACAGACTCATATATACAGAGAACATTTTGACGGTTGCCCGATGGAATGGAGGCTTGGGGATTGGGTGTAAAAGGTGAAGGGATTAACACGTACAAATTGGTAGTAACAGAATAATCATGGGATGTAAATATAAAAATACAGCATAGGGGATATAATCAATATTCTAACTATATATGGTGTCAGATGGGTAGATTTATTGGGATGATCACTTAGTAAGTTATTTAATGTCTAATCACTGGGGTGCATACCTGAAACTAATATAATATTGTATGTCAACTGCAATTGAAAAATAAAAATTTTTAAAATATTTTCATTATTAAATGAAAGCTAAAAAAAATTAAGTCACATTCTATTCCCATAAATTCACTTAAAATCACATCTACAAAATAATCCCAGGCTCTGCCCAAAATGAATCATTAGACTATGTATGAAAATGTTTCATTGACTTAGGTATAACAAAGCTTGGGAAAATATTTTTGATATATTGCATACATGACTTTTTTATTTTATGTACTCGATCTGTTTTAGTTCTACAGTGTGTGCCTCTTTTGAAGAACTAGTTGCACTGTAGCTATTTTCCAAACAGTTAACATTTAGCTTGCTGGTGACTGATGACTTCCAGAAAGAAGCAGTTCTAGCTTTCTTAAAGTCTCAGCTCCAGGTGTTAAGTATTTTCAAACTGTATATTAGTGAACTTTTGCCCTAGTTTTTGCCTACAGATTTATCTCCTTAAAAGGAGAAAAATTAACAACATAATCTACCTCATATGCCTCAAGTATGCTTTTCATCAAAATTACTAAAAATAGTCATGTACACAACAGATGCTTATAGATTGTCTATAACACAGTAGATTCCAGGAGTTTTGGATCAGGTTTGAATCATAGTGGTCCAAATAAAACCACCACCCACTCACCTGTGGTTATTTCTCTAGTTCCTTAATATATAACAAGAATAGATATATTTGGCAACTGGCACAATACCTAAATTGATCCTCAGATCCAAAGATCATTATGGTAGGAATGGTCATGTAGAAATCCTTCGAGATATTTTTAAAAAGCAATACCACAAAGATGGGTGCCATAACCAAAAACATGAAAAATGAAAAGATGGTGATAGCTATCATGTGCCATTCAACTTGCCTGTTTGGTCTATAGAGAAGACGGATGAGTTTGGAGAAGGACTGTGATTACCATAATCATAAATGTAGACAGGCAGTGACTCCAATTGCAGCCGGTATTCCAGAGGCCACATTGTTACTGGAACAAAACAAAATAACCCCTGTAACCTAGTAAGCAAATGTCTTTTTCTCCATATCAACGTGCAAAGAATCCCAGAAACACTTTGCTTTTACCTGGCAAGATGAAGAGTACACTACCACAGTCTTGCTTCAGGTCTATGTCAACTCTCCTGCCCTCCAACAGCAGTTAGAACCTTAGAGTCAAAACTGAGGCTCCTCAGAAGGGGCTACTGCCCAGCTGGTGTTCTAGCGCAGCTCACTCACTGCACAAATACTAGTACTAGTAAATATCCCAAGCTACCCAGTCAGTGTTTGAACTAAACACTGGTCTCCTGACCTTAAGAGCTCTTTCTGCCACAGTACACTCCCTGACCAATATCTTATGTCAGGTCGCTCAAATATTCTAACTTTCCTTTCAATTAAAACATAAAAGACAATCTAAGATTCTCTAAACACCAGAAGGAAATTGTGAGACATCCTTTCCCACCCCACACTGGGCAGAATCCCTTTACAACATCATATAACAAAGGGGACTTGGGGGGCATTATGAATGTTCTATTTTTACAGATGTTGATTACATAGATAGTCACTATGAAAATTCACTAAGCTGTACATGTATGATTTTTACACTTTTCTGTACGTTTTTACATGGGGATTCATAAAGATTGCAAAACTATGCTGCTGCCTTTCCAAAATCGTAGAACTTTACATTTAAAAGGGTGACTATAGCCCTAAGTGGATAGAGCGTCGGCCTGCGGACTCAAGGGTCCTAGGTTCAATTCCGGTCAAGGGCATGTACCTTGGTTGCGGGCACATCCCCAGTGGGGAGTGTGCAGGAGGCAGTTGATTGATGTTTCTCTCTCATCAATGTTTCTAACTCTCTATCCCTCTCCCTTCTTCTCTGTAAAAAATCAATAAAATATATATATTTTTTAAAAAATAAAAATAAAAAAAATAAAAGGGTGACTATAATGTAAGATAAACCTTGAAAAAGCCTGACTTAGAAAAAATTCTTGTGGCAGCAGTGAAAGGGTTGACCACCCCTGCCACTGACTGGCAGTTCTCTAGGGCCCCAAGTCAGCTGCACGGCCCCCAGTACAGCCCTCGGCCCTCAGTACCGGTGGTGGTTCCTGCCTGACCACGTGGGACAGACCTCTGGCCATCGCTCATGGGTCTTTCCCCATCCCAACAGAATGCAAATCAAAAAGAAACAAAAACACAAATTTATTAAACACCATGATATCTGCTTAAGAAGCACAAGTCACATGGAAAAAGAAAAGGGGGAAACCACCATATCTCCTTGGATGTGATGCTAGTGGAGAGATGAAAGATGGAGTCCCAGGGAGAGTGCAACTTCAGGGACCTGTTCATCAAAATCCAACTTACTGTCCAAGGTAACGTAAGGGACCTCCTCACCCATGACCTACCCCAGCTGTCCCACTGAAGAGGCTGAAGATAAAGAGAATCAACAAGTGGCTAATGGTACAAAGCAGCCATCTTTTCTCCGCGGATACTGGTGCCCATAAAAGTATCGGCATTGCCCCGATCCTGCTAACGCTCCTTCACCAGATGGCAAAGAGACCAAGGCAGGTGAAGTGCCCTCTGAGAGCCCTGCTCCAGCCACCTAGCAGAGCAGTGCTTCTTAACACCAGGCTCCCTAGACACCTTCACCATCAGCAAGTGACCTAAACAAATAATGACCATTCAAACAGTAAAACAAAAAGCAGACCATGACCTTACCAACACCAAAGAAATACACAAGCGCCCTAACCAGTTTGGCTCAGTGGATAGAGCGTCAGCAGGCGGACTCAGGGGTCCCAGGTTCGATTCCGGTCAAGGGCATGTACCTTGGTTGCAGGCACATCCCCAGTGGGGAGTGTGCAGGAGGCAGCTGATCGATGTTTCTCTAATCGATGTTCTATCCCTCTCCCTTCCTCTCTGTAAAAAAATCAGTAAGATATATTTTTTTTTTAAAAAAAAAGAAATACACAAGCAATAAAGAGGAAGACTAAAATCCAAGATGTGGACTTTAGAATGTTTATGATTACTGTTCACGAAACCAACACAAAAGGGAGAATGTCAGCCAATGTTTCCAGCTATTTTTCAGGGAATGCCTGCACAGAAGACAAGAAAGCAGCACCCCCAGTTTCAGCAATCACTAGGTTTATATTTTTTTCATGGTTTTTACTGTTTCAGTAATACGATCTGAAAGAGGAAATATTAATACCATATGGAGAGAACCCCAACCAAAGAAATCTGAAATATATAGTAAATGCTTCCCCCCCCCCCCTTTTCTGTTCATTTTGGATGCTGGTGCTAAACTTCCAATGTGATTTTAAAAGAAATTTTTTGCCCTTCCTATTTATTTCTAGGATGAGGGGAGGATAACATTTTTGCTTTCTTTTTTTTAAGATATTTTTATTGATTTTAAAGAGGAAAGAAGAGGGAGAGACAGAAACATCAGTGAGAGAGAATCATTGATCTGCTGCCTCCTGCACGCCCCCTACTGGGGATGGAGCCAGCAACCTGGGCATGTGCCCTGACTGGGAATCTGAACTATGACCTGGTTCATAGGTCGATGCTCAACCACTGAGCAACGCCAGCCAGCCAGGCACATTTTTGCTTTCTTATGTGAGTCACTGAAAATGTGCAGCATGAAATTCCTTAAAAATAAAATTTTTACCCTTAAAAAGAAAAAAAATTATTTAAAACCTCAAAGATCTTTTGCTTATGTGGGTTCATGTATCAACATTTAGAATATTAGAAATTATAATAAAACTAGTGGCCCGGTGCATGAAATTCGTGCACATTAAAAGGGAATTAATTAGAGGAAATATTTTAATATTGCTATTTGCCTATCCTCTATAATAGAAGTGTCAGAGATGAAAAATTAGTAAAATGTATATGAAAATCTCCCTCCTGTCAGAGTTTGGGGCACGTCACGGGACCCAGAGTCAAGTCCCCACCCACCCACGTGCACCTTGAAATCACACAAGACCCAGACCCGGCCAGCCCCACCCCCGTCAAGCCCCACAAGGCAGGGAGGCCCAACCTCAGGTCCCCCAGCCCCCGCACCGGGATGGGGGGCACGGCCTCAGGTTCCCCGGCCCCGGCACTGGGGCAGGGGGTGCGGCCTCAGGTCCCCTGGCCCCTGCGTGAGGGCACAAGGGCATGACCACCATTTGCATATTTGCTCTCTATTATATAGGATAATTTAAAATAGGTCTTTATGTATTCATTTTAAAAATAATAAATGCACTAAATGTTAACATAAATAATGTATTTTTCATGAAAAATAGCTATTTTCCAAAGTAAAAACCATTTAGAGAGAAAAGCCCCATTTTTATATGTTACTAATCTCTAAGATCTACCTTCAAATAGATAACAGCTGGAGTCTTGTATCTGCATTCAATGTTACAGTATCACTGGTTATGCAGCCTCTGGACAACTCCACGGTACACGTGTGAGAAAATGAGTGTGAAAAGGACATCTGCATATTAGGAAAATAACTTTGACCTGCAAGTGCGAGGAACCCCTGGGGTTCCTGGACCACACTTTGAGAACCTCTGATTTAGCCCACACAAGAAAATACCAACTACTGAACATGGCATGAGAAAATTGTACTTCTTTTCAAATAAAGGAAGCAGTATCTTATGCAGATTATCTGTCCTTCCTTAATACAAATAAGATTCCCCTTTTCCAGGTCAAAACTCCTACCGGACAATGATTTAGACTGGGCTATAAACTTCAGTGTAAATGAGAAATATTTGTGAGGTACAAGAGTTTGAAAAAACCAGTCGTCTATAAGAGGTACAGCATCATCCTCAAGCCCAAGTTCCAGACCTCCAGCACAATAAGGCAAGTAAAGCAATAAAGCTGGTGGCAATGCTTTTGCTGGGGGGGGGGGGGAGGGGGTGTCCTGCCTTCGATCTGTAAAACGAAACAAAACAAAACACGCCCCATCAAGCAAAGCGCAATAAAGCGAGGCATGCCTGCCTGGTGTGCCGACTGGAGCTTTTGGGGTAAGTGTTTATACACCTTCCTAAAAGGAAAGCGATCCGAAACGGTCCCTCCTCCAAGCCACTCAGTCAGACGCGCTCTGCGGAGCTGGGCCCTCGGGTGACTTTTTAAACACTTTGCAAGAAGCGGTGGCACCAGCAGGAGACCGCGCGAACCCTGGGAGCCGCAGCGCCCCCATCCCAGGCACCCGTTCCGGGAGCCCTTCCCGGGTTGCGGACCCCAGCTCGCTCCTCCGGCCTCAGTTTCCCCGCCTGTACCGGAGGGGCCGGTGGAGCCGGCCCTGGCCCCACTCCAGCTCGACCAGAGGACTCTGGCTCGGAGACGGCTCGGCCGTCCTCACCTGAGGGGGCCGCGGCGCCCCACACTCACCCGGCTGACGCTTCAGCGCCATCACGGATACCAGGTAGTGGGCGATGTCAAAAAAGGGGAACATAGACATGCGAGAAAAGGAAATGGTCAGCTCATCCCACGAAGAGGCCATGACGACGACCGACCACGGCGACCCAAGCAGCCGGGGTGACGGGTTCCCGGCTCACGCGGTGAGAGCTGGGGGCGGGGCAGCCTCAGGCGCACTCTTCGGCGCGGCCTCCGGGCCCCCTGCGCCTGCGCCTGCGCCCTGGCACCCGCGTCCGGGCGCGGAGGGGCGGGGCCGAGGGCCTGGAGGGGCGGGGCCGAGGGGCGAGAGCCACCGCATTCGCGGGCGGTCGGCGGGTGGGCGGGGTGAGGGGGTTCCCGCTGTTTCCGCGGGGCCTGAGCTATTAATTCTCCTAATAAGGGTCCATCATCTCCTCCGTGCTGGGAGCTGTGCCAGGCCAAGGAGAACGGGCAGATGAATAAGACATAAATAGTGAATTTATTTTAACATTGTTAATGTTAATATTTAGTGCATTTATTATTTTTTAAATGAATAAAGAACTATTTAACATTTTCCTGTTATAATTTCTAATATGCTAAATATTGATATGTAATCCACATACACAAAAACTTTGTGGGAACCTCAAGAAATATTTTTAAGTCAGCTTTTTAAAAGGTTTAATTTACATACACTATATTCACCCATTTTCATCTATTGCTTCAGATGATGTTGGACACGTGCAGTCTAAAGGGAAGACCCTCGGAGTTGGATTTATTTTTGTAAATTGATGTCATTCGCCTATATTTCTTAATGAACTACAGTTTTATATCTTCAGTAAATCACACCATGACTTACTGGAGACATAAAAAAGAATATAATTAATATCCTGCCCTCAAGAAACTTGTATTCTCCCAAGAGAAATTCTTTTTTTAAATTATTTAATTTGTACAAAGCAGGTAGTGAGAAGTATAGGAGCCATGCGAAGGCAGTTCCTAGGAGAGGAAGATTATTTCAGGGAAGTGGTTAGGTGGACTGACCTTTAAAAGCTGGGGTAGAGATGGTGGGAGGTATTTGGCTAGACCACAAAGAGAACGAGGTAGGAAAAGGAGTCCTTAAAAGGCAGACCATAAATCAAGAGGCTTGGCTCCAGAGTCTTAAGTCCTTGATCACTAAAGGTTAACAGTACAAATCAGAGCCAGAATTCAAACTCAACCATTATGCTAAACTGGGTTTTAGGAGTGGGAGGTGCAATTAAGCAACAAAATTAGGAATAGATTGTTAAGAAGAGACAGGGAAAATGGAGGGTATTCACAGGCCCAAGCAAAAGGGAAGGGAGTGGAGACTGAGGACAATAGGACCCGAGTGGGGGGAAAAAATCAGTAGAAACAGAATAAGCAGGATGTCAACTCAACTTGTCAAGGATATGGATATGGGGGATGGGTGAGAAGGATTATGGTTACATTCAGAGAACTGGAAACAAGAAGGAGGAAAAACACAAATTTCATTTGGTACATATTTTTATTTGATATGTCAACAGATTATGCTGGCCCAGGAAATTGGAAATGCATAATGAGCTGCTAGATAGGTATGAGCTGCATGGGAGTATGCACTGCAAGCATGACTTACATTGGTTTGGTTTTGTGGGTTGTTTTTTTTAACGTAGCTGTTTAGCAAATGCTCTAGAGCAGTGGTTCTCAACCTTCTGGCCCTTTAAGTATAGTTCCTCATGTTGTGACCCAACCATAAAATTATTTTCGTTGCTACTTCATAACTGTAATGTTGCTACTGTTATGCATCGTAATGTAAATATCTGATATGCAGGATGGTCTTAGGCAACCCCTGTGGAAGGGTCATTCGACTGCCAAAGGGGTCGCGACCCACAGGTTGAGAACCGCTGTTCTAGAGTCATAGCCACATTTTGTACACTGCAGTGTTTTGCCCACCTTCGCTGGCTATGAAGCAAGGATCTCTTTCGGGAGGCTACTAGCCAATCACACAGCAGCAAATTAGGCCACTGAATAGTGGACATTCTCCCAGATCTTAATTCACAGTGTGTCCAGCTTCCAACTAAAATAAGAGACTTGGAACTTGACCAGGTCTCTAGTCTTCAAGTCTAGAAATTATAACAGCTGTCTCCTAGAAGGCCAAGTTCACGTCCGTGAACAAACATAACAATTGCTGTGTAAAGTAGGTGGAAGGACAGCTGTCCTTTAGGCAAGTCAGTTACTATTTGATGAACTATTTTTAGAACACCCTATGAGGCATGGTAGCAATCATCTCAGGTAGAAACTATAGTTTAACTTTAACCCTGCTGTTTGGCTTCTGTACTGATTTGCTTGCTAAAATAATAGAAAAGTTATTTTGATCTTCTGAATTATATAAATCATCCCATTGGCTGTGGTCATACTGGTCTTAGAAGCACATTTTCCTTTCCCTGGGAAGGACAGCACAATTATCCCAAGGTTAGAGGGCTCCAGTTAACATGTCCCTGTTGACTCAGTGTTCCAGAGACCCAAAAACTATAATTTAGATAACATGCTTAAGTAAACTGTTTTTTTGCAAACCAGGTTCCTCATTCCATACCCGAGGGCTCTAGATAATGTGTTTCTGTCAATTCAGTGATCCAGAGACCCAAAACAATAATTTAGATAACATGCTGCTTCTGCTTCTGCTTCTGCTTCTGCTTCTGCTTCTGCTTCTGTAAACAGCTTTTTTGCAAACCAGGTTCCTCATTCCAAGCCTTGGGATGTAATCAATACCTTTGTGATCTTTGCCTATATAAATCTGGTGTTGGGGTTGGGGCGGGCACTATGAAATCTGGGAGAGCAAAATGCCCCCTCATAGTCCCGGATTTGCAATAAATGTGACTCTTTAATTCGACTTCTTGAGGCGTCCTTGTGTGATTCGCGGGGTACATTACAACACCTACTTCTCATGCTCCTGTTTATATATCCCCCCACAGAAGCATGGGCCAAGCATTCCATACATGATTCACCCCAGCATCATTTTAAGGTTCACTGCTATGTCTATTGTTACCTCATATGACCCCTGTTCCATGACATATTCATCTACCAAAAACTAGTCTAGAAAACAGATCACCTTTTATATCCTTCAGAATGGCAAAAAGCTCAAAGATTCCCACTGGAGCCAAGGCGATTGTAGCATTTAGCTGTCGGGGATAGGGAGCTGGGAAAGTGGACAAAGAGTGAAACTGAAAACTTGCTGCCAACTTCTGCAATACCTCAAACATCTGGCATCCTTCCACTCCCCCTTCACAGAAAGTCCAAACACTAGCCACTACTTGGCCTGGAGAGCTGGCACAGAGTTGCGGGAAAGAACACCATAGTGGGAAGTAGTATCACCTACTAGTCCGGAGAGTTGGGTCTTTATGATCAGTGAAAGAGAGACAATAAATACCTCCATATCTTTCTAAGAAGTCCCAATACACCAAACCACGAAATCTGATAACTATTTGATCTTTCCTATTTGAAAAAAACCCCAGCTCTAACCAGTTTGGCTCAGTGGATAGAGTGTCGGTCTGCGGACTGAAAGGGCCCAGGTTCAATTCCGGCCAAGGACATGTACCTTGGTTGCAGGCACATCCCCAGTAGGAGGTGTGCAGGAGGCAGCTGATCAATGTTTCTCTCTTATCGATGTCTCTTATTGATGTTTCTAACCCTCTATCCCTCTCCCTTCCTCTCTGTAAAAAATCAATAAAATATATTTTAAAAAAATAAAATAAAATAAAATAAAACCCAAAACATTTTATTGAGGTATGATCGACATACAAGAAGCTATATATATTTAATGTATACTGCTTGATGCATTTAGGAATAAGTATACACCCATGAAATTATCACCACTAACTATGCCACAAGCATACCCACCACCTCTAAAAATTCTCCCATCCTCTTTTTTTAAAAATGTTTTTATTGATTTTTTAAGAGAGAGAGGAAGGAAGAGGAATAGAAGATAGAAACATCGATGATAGAGAAACATTGATTGGCTGCTTCCTGCACACCCCCCACTGGGATCAAGCTCATAACCTGGGCATGTGCCCTGACCAAGAATCGAACCAGCAACCTCATGGTGCATGGGACAATGCTCAATCCACTGAGCATGCTGGCGGGGCCTCCCATCCTCTTTATTATTGTTTGTGTATGCGATAAGAACCCTTAATATAAGATCTACCTTCTTAGCAACATGTTAAGTATGTAACACAATATTGTTTTTTTTTTTTTTTTTTATTAGTTAAGGTATTACAAATGTGTCCTCATCCCCCCCATTAACCCCCAACCTCCCCCCGTAACACAATATTGTTAACAATAGGCTCTAAATTGTAGTGTAGATCTCTAGGACTTATTTATCTTTTATAAGTAAAACTTTGTACCCTTTGACTCATAACTCCCTGTTTCCCCCTCCCTCCAGCCCCTGACAGCCACCATTCATTCTACTCTCTGTTTCTGTGAGTGACTATTTTAGATTCCTTATGTTGACAATATCATGGAGTAATTGTCCTCTATTTGTTGTACTTAGGATAGCGCCCTCAAAACTTATCCATGGTGTTGCAAATGGCAGGGTTTCTTTCTTTCTTTCTTTTTTTTTTTAAGTTAAACAATACTCCATTGTATCACATTCTTTATTCATTCATCTCTTGATGAATGGGGAGTTTTCAGCCATTATTTTTTAAATAAGCTTCCTGCCTCTTTCTTTTTATTTTGCTTCTGAGACTTCCAACATTGTGTATATTGGTTCTCTTAAAGATATGCCATGAGTCCTATAAGATTTCTTCATTCTTTTCCATTCTTTTTTTGTTTTTATGTTTCTCCAACTGGATAATTTCAAATGCCATGTTTTTGAGTTTGCTGATTCTTTCTTCTGCTTGATTGAGTCTGATATTAAAGTTCTTTATTGAAAATTCCAGTTCAGTCGCTGGTATCCTTCAGCTCTAGAATGTGTTCAGTTCTTTTTTTATGAAGTTCTATCTCTTCGTTGAACTTCTCATTTTGTTCATGTATTGTTTTCCAGGTTTCATTTAGTTGTCTATCTGTGTACTCTTGTGCTCACTGAGCTCCTGTAAGATGATTATTTTAGATTCTTTGTCAGGCAAGTCATAGATCTCCATTTTTGGCGGAAGGTCAGTTACTGGAGCTTTATTTTGTTTCTTTGGTGGTATTTGTTTCCTTGATCTTCACATTGGTGTTTTCACATTTGAAGAAAGCAGTCATCTTTCCCAGTCATTATAGATTGGTTTTGTCAGGGAAAGTCCTCCACCAGTCAGCCCAGCTAGAGATTCTATGTGGACCAGATGGTAGGACCTACAGGTGTGCCTGCTGCCAGAGTCCACCAGCATCAAGGACAGTCTGTTACTGAGGTTTGCAGGCCAGCTGTTGAAATCTGAGCACTGGTTGATGAGGGCCTCCACCTCTTTCCTTATTCTCAGCTACTCCAATTATCTAGATTCTTCCAGTGTTCTGGGCAAGATTCAACAGAAGGCTGGAGAAGTCAAGCACTCGCTTTGCTCTCTCTTCCCTCATGGAGGACTCATGAGCCAAGGGGATCTCTTTCAGCATTTCGCTGTGCTAGCTTGGGGGAGGTGTGACATGTGCAAAATGATTGTTCTTCTTACCCCTTCATTGCATCTTTTCTCCTTTCTGTGTTCCACTGGGGTGCTGTAACCTCTCACCTGGATTCCAGAGCTCTAATGAAGGTAATTTCATTGATGGATAGTTGTTAAGTTGGTTTTGGGGTAGGAGAAGTAAAGGCTAGAGCCTCTTCTTCTGCCATCTAACTGATCTTTTTTCTTTGATTTTTTTTCTATTATCTTTTTCTGGCTTTACACCAAAGTGTGACAATGTAGTAGGATACTTACGTTGCATTTGCATTTTTTTATTCCATATGTTGCATTTATAATTTCCATTGTGCTACCCTAGAAACTGATCCTAGTCAAAACAAAAAGGTATTAGGACTTTGTTTTGGTCTCCTGTATATTCTAACCTGACATATAACTCCTTTCCCAGTCTTTGTCTTGTCTTGCGTGTGCTTGGCTCAACACCAGCATCTCTTAGAGGCTGTACTGTACTATATAACTGTAGTGGGCAGGATCATCACATGGTATTCCACACACAAAAATTTGCTGGGTTCTGGCTTTAGGAAATCATGAGGTCTACACAATACACAAGGGGGAAATGCCAGAAGGAATTCAGTAAAATTTTTTCTAGTATAATAAGATATATTAGTATAACTTATGAAATATTTTACTTTATAACATATAAACATTTTCTATTCATCAGTGTTTTTGATAGCCAAATTTTTTTTTATCTTCTAGTTTTTAAAAAATCTATATCACTACAATTTTCATAAAGAACTCATCTTTTTCGCAGAATTATGTCTGTGATACTTGACTTGAATGAGGTCAAGGCAGTTAGCTTAGCATAGTCTTAAGACTTAAAAAAAAAAAAAAAAAAAAAAAAGACTTCAGCCCACATTTACCCTAACCCATAGCCCTTAGTTCATTATGAGAATTTGACAGAAGAATGTGGATGGAGCACTAAAAATCCAATAGGGAATAATTACAATGACCAAAAAAAAAAAAAAGGTCATTTGCAGCAAAATTAACACCAAGGTTAAGATATTTAAATATTCATTATTGTTTAGATTGCTCCATATTAAACTTATTAGCAAAAGGAAGTCTGAACTTGCTTGGCCTATAATATTCAACCATTTAAGGAAACTAATTTAAAACTACTGCTGGAAGCTCTTCAGACAAAAACCTATCTTGAATCAATTGTAAACTGAGTAATAATGTTTTTCTGTTAAGAAATTACTTATTTGAGTATGGAAATAGCTAGAATCGAGTCCTGACGTTGGGAACCAAGATGGCGGCATAGGTTAACGCCGGAGATTGCTGCCTCAAACAACCACTTCAGAGATATAACTAAAGGACAGAACGGACATCACCCAGAACCACGGGAAGGCTGGCTGAGTGGAAATTCTACAACTAGGAGGAAAGAGAATATCATACCCAGACTCAGAGGAGGCGCAGTGCTGAAGTGAAATACTCAGGTGCGGAGTGTGCGCGCGGAGCGGGCTGGCGGCGGAGGGCGCGGTTGTTGTTTTCAATCGGGAGGGAGTTTCAGACTCTGAGCTCCAGATCCGGGCGAGTCTCTGGGGACCGAGACTCAAACGGGAGAAACGGGACTGTCTGGCTTCGGTCGGAACTCGAAGGCAGCTTTCTCTCCGAGGTTTTCAGCCATTGTTGGGGCTCTGAGAGGCAGAGCCCCTGGGGAAGGAACTGAGAGTCGCCATTACTGCTTGTTCCGCCCGCCCTGTAGATCCCCGGGGACCCGCCCCGCCCAAGCCCTGCACACAGGCATTTGCCGGATAGCCTCAGGCAAAGGCTAGATTAGCACCGCCCTAGAGATCCAGCACAGAAGCCCTCCCACTACAGACACAGCAGACTCTCATAGCCAGTTAGCCTGGAGGTCAAATCACCCCGGTATTGCCGACATCAATCAAGGCTTAAAGGCAACAAGACTGCGGTCAAAGACCACTAGGGGGTGAACCAAGAAAGCATAAAAAAATGCGGAGACAAAGAAACAGGACAAAACTGTCAATGGAGGATATTGAGTTCAGAACCACACTTTTAAGGTCTCTTAAGAACTGTCTAGAAGCTGCCGATAAACTTAGTAAGGCCCTCGAAAAGACTGGTGAGACCGCCGATAAATGTAATGAGATCCTCAAGAAATCTAATGAGACCCTCGATGTTGTGATAAAGAACCAACTAGAAATTAAGCATACACTGACTGAAATAAAGAATATTATACAGACACCCAACAGCAGACCAGAGGAGCGCAAGAATCAAGTCAAAGATTCGAAATGCGAAGAAGCAAAAAACACCCAACCAGAAAAGCAAAATGAAAAAAGAATCCGAAAATGCGAAGATACTGTAAGGAGCCTCTGGGACAGCTTCAAGCGCACCAACATCAGAATTATAGGGGTGCCAGAGGATGAGAGAGAGCAAGATATTGAAAACCTATTTAAAGAAATAATGACAGAAAACTTCCCCCACCTGGTGAGAGAAATAGACCTACAGGTCCAGGAAGCGCAGAGAACCCCAAACAAAAGGAATCCAAAGAGGACCACACCAAGACACATCATAATTAAAATGCCAAGAGCAAAAGACAAAGAGAGAATCTTAAAAGCAGCAAGAGAAAGAAACCCAGTTACCTACAAGGGAATACCCATACGACTGTCAGCTGATTTCTCAACAGAAACTTTGCAGGCCAGAAGGGAATGGCAAGAAATATTCAAAGTGATGAATACCAAGAACCTACAACCAAGATTACTTTATCCAGCAAAGCTATCATTCAGAACGGAAGGTCAGATAAAGAGCTTCACAGATAAGGAAAAGCTAAAGGAGTTCATCACCACCAAACCAGTATTATATGAAATGCTGAAAGGTATCCTTTAAGAAGAGGAAGAAGAAAAAAAAAAAGGTAAAGATACAAATTATGAACAACAAATATGCATATATCAACAAGTGAATCTAAGAATCAAGTGAATAAATAATCTGGTGATCATAATAGAATCAGGGACATAGAAAGGGAATGGACTGACTATTCTTGGGGGGGAAAGGGGTGTGGGAGATGCGGGAAGAGACTGGACAAAAATCGTGCACCTATGGAAGAGGACAGTGGGTGGGGAGTGAGGGTGGAGGGTGGGGCGGGAGCTGGGAGGAGGGGAGTTATGGGGGGAAAAAAAAGAGGAACAAATGTAATAATCTGAACAATAAAGATTTAATTAAAAAAAAAAAAAAGAAAGAAATTACTTATTTAAACACATCTGAAGTCTTCCACCTCTAACCCTCTGCCCTTCCAGTCTCCACCCTAAACAGGCTATGAGATTATAAGATTAATTTTTTAAGTTTTTTTTTAATTTGTTTGTTTAAGTGAGGAGGGAATAGGCAGCACAGAAATATGCTTTTGTGTTCTTCTCTTGAGGGAAACTGATTTTTGCTGCATATTTGGGCTATTTTAGGGGTGCGGGTGAGGGAGAGGTGGTGAAATGAACCTGTGAACTGAGAAGCTCTCACTCATTCTTTAATTTCAGGACAGTCAGTCCTTTCAGCCTGTAAATCAGCTGTGAATTACAGATCAGATACAAGAACTCAGTGTGAGCTCCCAGAGGGAATGAGGACTTTGGAATAAGAGAAAGGCAAATTCCTCTGCAAATTGTGACAGAGCCGCGCATGTGGCAATCTCCACGGAAAATTTTTGCAACTGCTGGGGCTTCGTCACCCAAAGGTAACAGCTTAAAAACTAATTAGCTAAAGTGCTGAGTGCTAACCACCCAGGGCAGCAAGAACCTGATGCGTGAAAGGGCCTGACTCCAGAATGGGTGGGAGAGACCAGTTCAGGGAGCATTTGTGGATGTCTTGACCAAGAAAGGAAGAAGCTGAATGGCAGAAATACACAAGAGCAGCGACAGGAAAGTCAAGGGCTGAAAATGAGCTGGGGGTTATAAAAAGCACTTGTCTGGATTATTCCAGATGAACAATTCCTCTCACCCATTTGAAAATTCGAACTAGTTTTTCCAGTTTCACAATGCATGAAGGTGTGTTTTTTTTAAAGCTATTACTGTAAAATGTTAACATTTGTGTACAGTCTTAGAATGGAGTAGTGGGCCTCCTAAGGACCCCTCCAGCCTTATGTGAGGCAGCATGCTGGGGGTGGGGGTCAGGAAACACTTGATTTGGAATCAGAAGCCCAATTATTAACTGGATGATTCTTTTTGGAGGAGCCATTGAAGGTCTCTAAGTCTCAATTTCAACACTTGAAAATATCAGTTTTATTTATCTCACAGTCGTTATGAGGATTCAGTTCCATACTTATGTAATACATTTTGAATAAGCATAAAGCTTCATGTGAACATAAGTTGCTTTTAAAATCACCTGTGAAAGATTGTGCCCCCCCCCCCCCCACCCCAAGCCCTATGAATTCTTTGTTCTCTTGGGACTCGGGGCTCTCTCTTGCATCCAGTAATGGAGGCGGGGGGGGGGGGGGGGACCAAGCGAGCTTGTATAAAGACTCTCTGCTTTTGCATCGGATTTGGTGCTCCCTGGTGGATCTTTGGGGGGTCTTGAAACCTGGGCATAACAGTGGAAGGTGACAAGCATGAGGCAAAGAGAACAAGTAGGGAAACCGCGATCGCCTGATGCGGGTGTTTTCGGATGGCTGTACCCAAACTATCTTTCCCCACCAGAGTAGAAATTCTGCAGGCAACACGCAGTCTTAGCCACGTTTGTGCAGCCCATAGCACCAAGCATCATCCTTAAAGGGTAGGAGGTGCCAATAAATGTCTGTGGAATTGTACCAACAGGCTTCAGCTTCCAAATGCAGTCATACATTGGTCAGCCAAGAGAGGAGATGGGAGTGAATTGGGAAGAAGGAAGAAGAGGAACCTTACTTTATAAGAGGGAAGAACAGCCTTGCCACTGTGGCCCCCTTTGTGCCCTCACTTGCTGCCTTTTCTCTGTTCTAAACTGCCGAGAGCCCTGAGCAGGGGCTTTGTGTGGCTAACCACAGGGCGGACCTTCATTTTGCATTTTTCTGGGCTCGGTTTACCAACTAAGTCGGCAAAGTCTTTGCGCCTCTCCTCCTGGCCTGAGCCCTCTGCAGATCTAGTTCTGCTGTTTGGGTTCATGAAGTAGAAATTAGCATAATCCGATTAGATTAGCTGCTGAGGGGCGTCTTTGGTCTGAAAAGCAGAGAAAAGAAGTGTCTCACAAAGAGGGGAGCCTGGAGCTGGGAGGGAGAGGGCACAATCGCGCCTGTGCTGCTGGCCTGAAAGCTCGCACCTGCACAAGCCTCTTGTAAATAAGGACTCTCAGATGGTATTAAACAGGGCGCTGAGGATTTGGGGGGAAGCTCAGGGTGGTAAGCGTGGGGAAGAGAAACCCAAGACAGCAGCTCTGCATCCCATTAATTGATTTATTGGATTGGCGAAGCGGGGGTGGCTGACGGAAGAGAATGCCCGTTTGATTCCTACTCAGCATTGAGTGTGGGTCAGCCCCATAATCTGGTCTATCCAGATAAGCGTTTTAGAATCTCTGCAAGAGACTGATAAGGGGTTTACTTGTGCGGAACAAAGTTCATTGGATGTTTGATTTCAGTACTTTCTGAATGGGATGTCTGTATCTTTCCTTTATTTCTGGAAAGAGAGGAAAAGAAAGCTAGGTGGTGGCCATTGTGTTACTAGTAGGCCTTTGGGTAATGTGTGCTTCCTTGGAAACCACGGAAGGAAAACTCAACCATCAGCCTGTAGTAGGTGAAGCAGGGACATTTTTGACGGAGTGCACCTTTCTCTGTTGTGCACAATTTATGGGTATAAATGAAACTCATTATTTTGAAAACTAAGAATGGAATGTCAATCTATGTGTGTAGTAAATGTTGAGTTTCAAGCAATGGATTTATTTTGCCCTTCTTATGTGGAAGAAAGGTCCAAAAACAGGAAGGAAAAATCAACACCAAGAAACAAAAATTCAGAACAACTTATCTCAAAAGTTGGGTCCCCAGAAAGAGATAGCTGGTAAAGGGGGGTTCAGTCTCCTGCTGTCCTCTGGTATCCCCAGTGTTGCTGGAACCCAGCAAGGTGTGGCCATGAAGAGGGGCTGCCTGAGAAGAGCTTTGGCTGCAGAGGGAGGGGAGGGGAGAAGAAATACCTCGTCCTCTTTCCTCCTCCACCCTCTGTCCTGCCTCTGCCAGCCAGAAGCCCGAGAGAGGAAAGACCAGAGTGATGGAGGCTGAGGTGTGTACAGGGCTGGTGTTTCCCTGTTCCCTCCCTCAAATAAGGACCTGGTAATATATTTTAATGAAAGGTTTTTCAATATAAAAATTGATATGGGATATATACTATGAAGATATTTTCTTGCATTGTTTGGGTAAATCTTTACTTGGGCGTGGTGTAATTGTCTTTTCATATACTGCTAAGTTATGTTCTCCATCCATATCTTGACTGTGATGTTAAATACCCTTGAAAGTGTCAGACTTTTTCAAAAGGAATCTTTACTAAAATAAGCAGAGTATCTTGTCTGACTGAGGACACCTTGAATCACTTCCTTATGCCATTTAACCACTGTGTCTACTTAAGATGATATATACGTAAGGGGTATAAAAATACAACTGTTTTACCCATAGCCCAAGGTCTCTCAGAGCTAATGAGCTTTTCAGCCCTTTCCTGATCTGCTTCTTATCCTTTTTTCTGAACATTAGGCCTCCAGATCCCTTCTCATTCTTAAGGTTTCTATGTGCTTACTTCAGCTTTGAGCAGATAGGAATTATTTTCCTACCTGCCTCCTCAGACTCAATTTCTTCCCTAGGCTCCAGAGATCTGCAGCCAAGCAGCAATGTCTCCTTCGTCCCTCTCGGAGAGGCTGAATGGCTCTGTTGAAGACGGCAGATGTTAGACCAGTGGGGTCAGGCTGAGCCTGGGTTCAGCAACCTCCTCAGTACTTGAGTTTGGGCTAGTTCTTATACCATTCTTCTGGAAAGAATTCAAAGCCAAAACTCCAACTATAAGAGAACATTTATTTTTAAAATCACAGAGGTAGAAGAAGTAATTTGTAGAAGAAATGAGCTTATGAAACAAGTTGTAGAGGTAAAGGAAGGGCCCTTGGAGTTTGGGAATGAGGAAGCTAATGGTAACACCCCTGGGGGTGGCGGGGGGGGGTGGGGAGGGTAAGAGGTAAGGGGTAAGGGGAAGGGAAAGCTTGCTGGATCCTCTGTCCTAAGGGTTTTAAGGGTGGAGAAGTTAGGGGAGTTCCCAGGGAAGATTCAGCAATTCTCCAGGTGTGTCCTTTCTGAGTCTAGGTCTCTACTGATTGAATGGTTGGTGCCAGAGAAGGGGGTCATTATGAAGTATGGTAGCAATCATCTCAGGTAGAAACTATAGTTTAACTTTAACCCTGCTGTTTGGCTTCTGTACTTATTTGCTTTTTTTAATAATAGAAAAGTGAAAGGGCGAGGGCTACGCCCTCCATCTTACCCTGGATCCTCCATTTTTGGGCAGCAGCTTTAGCCATGTGCTCAGCAAGGAGCTTCTTCCCAGAAGCCCAAGCCTCTGCTAGCCACACCTAGGATTTCTTTAAACTAACCAATGATAATCAAGGGAAGTGCGCGCCATAGATACGACCACATCCTGTGTAACAAGACACTAACTTGCGCTCGGCCAATTGGCAGGGCCCACAGTCCTCTCTCCTCCCCTTACTTCACCCCCCTATAAAACCCCTCTTCTTACAGGGCTAGCTCTCTCTGCCGCTTGCCTCTGCGTCGGTGAGTGTGGTGGGGGAGCCAAGCTAGCTCGAATAAAGTCTCTTTGCTTTTGCATCGGACTTGGCTGGCTTCCTGGTGGTCTTTTGGGGATCCTGAAATCTGGGCATAACAAAAAGTTATTTTAATTTTCTGAATTATATAAATCACCCCATTCCATTAAATACCCTATTGATTATAATGTGGCTATCCCATTGGTTGTGGTCATACTGATCTTAGAAAGCACATTTTCCTTTACCTGGGAAAGACAGCACAATTATCCTAAGGTCAGAGGGCTTCAGTTAACATGTCCCTGTTGACTCAGTGTTCAAAAACTGTAATTTAGATAACATGTTTAAGTCTGACCAGGTTCCTCATTCCAGACCCAAGGGCTCTAGATAATGTGTTTCTGTCAACTCAGTGATCCAGAGACCCAAAACTATAATTTAGACAACATGCTGCTTCTGCTTCTGTAAACTGCTTTTTTTGCGAACCAGGTTCCTCATTCCAAACCCTGGGATGTAATCAATACCTTTGTGATCTTTGCCTATATAAATCTGGTGTTTCGGCCATCTTATCACTATGAGATTTGGGAGAGCAAAATGCCCCCCCATAGTCCCGAATTTGCAATAAATGTGACTCTTTAATTTGACTTCTTGAGGCATCCTTGTGTGATTTGAGGGGTACATTACAACAATTATTCAATGCAACTAATCTGGAGGTCAGCTGTGGGGTTACTGGTCTGGTTTTGTTGCTTTTCTGGGCCTGGAGCTGAAGTACAACTGAGGCTCAGACATTATCTCTAAGGAGTAAAGGTCAGGGGGTTCAAACCACATGACCAAGGATATGCTAGGGGAGGAAGATCACCCTGGGGGTAAGGTCCCACCCTACAATTGTCTGTTGCTAGGTACCTGGGGCTTTCCACCCTGGTGACCTTCTGTCCCTGGCCCATTGCCCTTGCTCTGCTTGTGTCTGGCTAACTGCCTACCACAGCTCTAGGCTCCAGGAGAGATGCCCCATCACAGAAACTAGGAAGGACAGATATACTGGTGAAAGGGCAGGGGAAACAGCACAGAGAAAAGACAGCGCTGGGGACCAGTACGCTCTTTGCCCTGTGTGTGAGTATATGATGCACCTCCTTGGACATGCGGCATAACAGATCTGAATATGGCACGCTGGAGATGGGAAGGAAATCATAAAAAGAAGGGTTATTCATAGTCATCGAGAACCTGTTATGTGCCGGGAGTTAGATAAATGCCATCTTTGATACTTATAGCAACCACCTCATGGAGATATTTGCTCCAGTGTACACGTGGGGAAATTGTGGCTTAAAGGAGTCTGGGCGGCACACTGAGGTCATGTACTGAGTGAGCAACAAGGCTGGGCTCTGAAGCCATGCCTGCCTTTCACTATGTTCTTCTGCCCCCAAGAATAGAAGCCTCTGGTGAAAGAAGTGCTTGCTGCAGGTAGGCGATGACTGAAATATAGGGGGCCGAGGGGGAGAATCACAGACTAATTTGACTGGTGATCTGGGTTTTCTATCCTGAAGAACTATGTGATAAAGGAAAAAGTATGCAAAGGAAGTGCTGGGGGTCCCATCCTCTCAGACAGAAATTAGGTTGCACAGCGCAGTGGAAGATGTGCCAACAGCAATGAGGCTCCCAAAAAGGAGGCTTTGTTTTTTTTGGGTTGTGCTTGTTTACCCAATAGTGTTACTGGGTATTATGCCTGGTCCACGAGGTTCCATTAAGGTGGTTAGGGTCAAAAGGCCTTAAGAACTTATTTTTTTTTTTTTTTTTTAAATCTGTCGTGAAAAGCAGTGATTTTGAGTAAAAATGATGGGTCAAATTCTGGCTCTGCAGTGGAAACTTGGGCAAGTTAAATAATCTCCTACACTTCAGTTTCCTCATTCGTGAAATGAGAACAATACATCTAATCAACATAATCTTAACAATGGAACACTGTTATATGCGAGCTGATACACAGGAAGCTATTGGCACAGCCTGGCATACAGTAAGTACTCAGCGAATCTGGGCTCCCTTATTATAATTTTATTTTACTTGTATTTACAATGTAAATAATTCTGAAGTAGATATCCATACGCATAATGCTTTGACCATAATTCTGATTATTTCTTTATGGTAGGTTCCTAGAAGGATAATTACTTGGGTACAAGTATCCTATCTAATCTAATAATAGACAAAGATTGAAATCGACCATACCTTTGCTACGCCTCCCATGGGCTAATCAGCGAAGATGGCGATTAATTTGCACACGTAGGCGCGAAGCAGCGGAGCGAAGACTGAAGGCGGCTCTGGCCAGAGCGGCACCGGTTTTCCTCCGGCACCCAGGATCCAGGCCTATTGCACGAATCTTTTCGTGCAACAGGCCTCTAGTCTGATCATATTGAATAATCCTATGCTTAAAGTTTTCCAGAAAAGGCAATTCAATGGCTTGCTTCATTCGACTACCAGGGAATTCTTGAGCTCTGGAAATTAAATTCCTAGAGTATATGTTATTTGGCAGATTACTAACCTAACCAAGGTGTGTGTAAAAATCTAGTGTTCATTAAAATCTCTTTGTGATAAATCGTTAGCAATAAAGAGAAAATAAAATGGAAAGTGTCCCTGCTTATGGCAAACTCCAAGAGTCACAGAAGTGCATGTTCAGTTCAGGAGACCTTGGCCTGGCTTCCTGTAATCCTTCAACTGCATTCATTCCTTGGCATTTCGTAGCACCTGCCACTTTAAATCCCTCACTTTGCACTGCCATTGAGAGTTTAGATTTCCTCCTTATCTTTGACCTTTTAATTTAAGGATGTGGCTTTCAACTAACCTTTGGCCTGTGGGTCAGCAGTTAAGCTGTCCATTCTCCCAGACCCCTGAAAAGATGAAAGATCTTTGGCCTTTTTAAGGACAAAGCCTGTTGTGCATAACTTGTACATAGTTTGGTCACCTCAAGCCATGCTTGGGTGACGAAACCTCAGGAGGCAGGTGCTGCAAGGGCCATGCTGAATGGGTATTATGGGAAACAAACCTTAAAGAAGAGCTTTAGACTTTGGGTTCCTCAGTAAAAGTCGGCCTGTTCAAGTTTCATATCAATGTCATCTTTTAGGGGAAGCTAGCGGAAGATACTTAACAGAGCCAATCCTGATATACCTTCCACATTTTGAAAGCGAGGTTACTTACAGGACTGTCTTGCGGATTAGATGTTAGATAGAAACTGTCACAGTGTCGAGGAGACCTTAGCTGGGAGCAGGGGGACAGAATATGCACAGGTATCTGAAACACAGGGTAGAGGAAATAAGGGCCGTGAAGTGCATAAGGGGATTCTAAGAAAGAAGAGATTAGCCGGGGTGGTGGAAATCTAGGAGGAAATCTTTGTGTAAGAGATGATGTTGAAGATGAGTCAAGCTTCCTGAAGGAGTGGTATTTCAGATCAGCCATGAAAGATTTTAGCAAGTGGAATTTCGTGCAGATGGAGGGGTGAGTAAAACAAGTGAGAATGGGACGTTCATACAAGCAGATGGAATCAAAAGGGAGAGTCAGAGGTATTGGGGGGGGGGAGGCATGTTTGGGGACCATCAAGTGAAATGGTTTCATTAGCATGTACAGTACATTTCGGGGACTGTAGAAGGTAAAGGGAAGGGTACAATGGGGTCAGGCTGCCGAGGTCCTGGTCTGCTGGAGAACAGCATATTTTTCTTGACTAAAGACAGTGGGGGTGGGGGGTGGTTCAAAGCCAGAGGATTGGCTGTGAGGGTGGAGTGAATGGGCGGATGAGCTTAGTTAATTATAAAATTCTTTTTAAAAAGAAAAAAAAGAGGACACTTTCTTTTCTTAATTTATTTTCAATAAATTAATAGTTAAAAAGTAAATTAGAATCAATGGTAAAAATATCACAAAACAACAGATAAAATCTTTGGCTGATACTTCTAATCACATTCTACAAAGCACAACAATTCCATTTCAATAAAAAGGCACAGAAGAAGGCTACAGAGCGCTATTCAGAGGAGAGGAGCCTAATCATAAGGTGCTGGTCCGTTTTCAATCCTAAAATACTTAGTGACCAAACACGGCTGTGGCAAGGCTGGGCGCTGGATCAGGAGACTGGCACGCACGGGGTTTCCACCAACTGTCCATGTGACCTTTGCAAAGTCACTTTGAAATGCTCTGGACCTGTTTTCTCCTCTGTCACATGAGGAGTAAGATTAGCCAACATAATGACCCATATAAATAAATGGACTTGTTTATACCTAGTTTCCAGAAGTGTCTGGAGCAGACCAAACACTTGTTTTCAAGTAACAGAGTAGCATGGATGATGTAATCTGTCTAAACTCTTCTGTTGGGTTCAAATGATCCATAAAAAGATGTACCACCCGTGAACTACAATACGTTCGAACCATAAATTCTTACTGTTGCAATCGCCAAGCCCTAAGTATTGGACACCAAGGAGACTATGGAGTGATCTTTGAATTAGCGTCCAGTCTTACAGCTACCTTGCCAAGGTTTAGGTCTGACAGTCATTTTAATGTGACACAACTTGATATACCAAAATCCAAGCTTGCAAAAGAAATCATCTAAGAGGTGAATTACATAAAGTCATATTTTAAATGTGTATTCATTCTATCAAGGGGATTTCCTGCAGGGTTTCATTAAACAATGATCCTCCTCATATAGTTTAATGATCATTCAGTCTCCCCAAAGCTTTTTAGGAGCAAAGGCCTTCTGCACACACAGACGTGGCCCCAATAGCAAAAAGGTGCACTCACTCTGAGAAGAGCATTAAATCCCATATTCAGGCCTCCATGCAGTTCTCGGCAACATGGTAAAATGAAGCTAATATTAAAATACTGTCTAAAGTGTGACTCTGATTTAATGCCAGATGAGAATAAGTCATGTTGCTCAATTGACAACTATCAGCAAACCATTGGTAGTTTGGGGACACACTTAAGTCTCCCCAAGCTTGTGAGAAATGCCCATTTGTGTCTCCTCCTATTCTGGGTCCAAGGGGAAGTTCACTGAGTGCAGTTTAAAGAAAGGACCCAGAAGGAAATGCATTGCTTCTGACAAACACAACGTGCTACGAGTGTGAATGCTGCATGGAGTTTAATGACATAACGGCCTTGCTCATTTGGGGAATGAGATTTTGAGGGGGCCTCATCCAATTTTCTTCTGATTACCAAACCAAAGGGGCTCATTTCAACCTTTCATAAGTCAAATATCTTCCTTCCAGAGTGGCAGGAAATTTTAACTCCTCTGTTGTGTATACACTGGAAAGCCGTAATTGCAAATCCATCAATTTCCTACTGGTGGTTCAGAAGGTTTTAAAACCAATGTACCATCAAGAACTTTGGGGAAATAAAATGTCCCAGAGACAATCAAATGACATCATTTGTATTCTGGGCTCAGTTATGGGGTTCATCTCTGAATCCAAGCATCATCAGGTTGGCAAGTGGTGATGAGTTATGCCAAATCCACTGTTCCATTGGCCTGTGGGGGTACCACCCCTCCCAACATAAGACTGAGCTAATGCTCCATAGCTGGGAAGACAAATTTCAAATTCATTAATTCATTAGAGTCTGGTATTACAGTCCTATTGTCTGCTTTAATCTTTTGTTTAAACTAAGCTCTCTGTTAAATGAGTCGTTAAATGGTAATGTTTGGATTTTCATAATTATATTTGAATTTTACGGTTCTTAAATCAGCAGGAACTCAGGCTGAATTAGAAGTATTAATACCTGACATGTGAAACTGAGGGGTTAGAGAACCTATTTCAGCTGTTTTTCACAAGAAAACTAGGAATTCTAATTCATAAATGATCAAGTCCTTGCCTCTCACAAATATAGCCCACCATTTGGCTTTGGAGATAACATATATGGGAATGGCTCATGGCAGTAACACCTCCCACTTCTGTAGCGATAAAGGATGCAGAGCTCTCCCATAGGTGTCTGTTGCATTCCTGTAATCCTCCCATGTCAGGAGGGTCTTTTCTCTACAGATTTTCTCACAAGCCTCTAGGATTATTTTCTTGCAAGAGCCAACTTGAAGACTTGTTTTGTTCCCCCTTGATCAAACATGCTACATTTTTCAAAAGAAACTTTAAAGTATGTTCTGAGGGCCCTAGCTGGTTTGGCTCAGTGGATAGAGCATTGGCCTGTGGACTGAAGGGTCCCAGGTTTGATTCTGGTCAAGGTCACATGCCTGGGTTGCAGGCTTGATCCTGCGTGCAGGAGGCAGCCAGTCAATGATTCTCTCTCATCATTGATGTTTCTATCTCTCCCTCTCGCTTCTTCTCTAAAATCAATAAAAATATATATATTTTAAAAATGTTCGGAGGGGAGCATTTTTTACTCATCTGAAATGTGCGTTTCGACTCATCTTGCTTATAACTGAAAACATATTGAGTAATTGTTTTTTCTTCAGACGACATCTCACGTAGATGTTGGACATATGAAATAGACAGAAACAGGCCGCATTCCAAAGCCACATTCCTCATGGCCTCCAGTCGGCTCCTGGCAGCTGTCCCTGAGCCACCTCCTGTGACACTTAAATTCCTGCCTCACAAATTATTCATCAAGGTGACTCTGTAACATGCGGAAGGCTGTCGATGGCCAGTGACTTCTGAACAAGTGTCTCCCTGGGTGATGAGAGTCAGAGCTGCACTAAGGGACGCGGTGGCTTGGGCCAGGTGAAGGAACCTGGTAGTCACTGAGCAGGGTCCTGTCGGGCAGGGGGGGTCCTTGGGGGAAGAGTCCCAGAATGTTGCCCGGGGCTGCCACTCCCGTTTGCTGCAGGCTTTGCTCCCCCAAGACCTTGACCAAGAAGTTGATATACCTCATTGCCAGGCGAAGCGTTTCATTCTTGCTCAGCTTCTTGTCGGGAGGGTGCGTGGGGATGAGCTTCCTCAGCCTGGCGAAGGCGCTGTTCACATTCTGCTGCCTCCACCGCTCCCTGGTGTTGGTGAAGATCTTCCCGGTCATGTCTGAGGTCCTGGCCAGGGAAAGAAAAAGGGCCCCGAGGGCCAGCACCTTGTAAGAGGCCTGGTGGGTAGCACGCATTCTGCCAAAAACGTGAGATGTTTGATCTTCTTGACCCAGATTTTAGGAAATTCATTTCCTCATTTTCAGGTTTTTTTTAATCCTCCTTTTGAGAAGGGAGGAAAACGTGGCAGAAGAAAAGGCAAGATAAGAACAACACCCTTTGGCCTTTTTCTCCCTGGCTGTTTTAAAGGTTATTTTATCCCAATAACCCCATTGCTTCTTCTATAATGTACTCTTCCTAACTTTTTGGAGTCAGGTACAACATAGAACTGAATAATACATGCATAGGATTGAATAATAAAATATATATTTAGTCAATAGGAAGTTAAATATGGATTCTTTTTTTAAAAAGCTGTGGTCCTATGTTTCATGAATAATACAATATTTGGGATGATGAAAATAGAATGCATCTCTGCTCTTAGCTGGCAGCCCTCCCCTGGAGGATTGGACCCCACAGCATAAGAACTAAAATATCCAGAGTGGACCACATTTAGAGGAGGGTGAACAGGGTGCTGAAGAGTCTTGAAAGCCTGTTGTATGAAGAACAGAAGTGGGGGTATTTAGGGTGACAAAAGAAGAAAGGCCAGGAGCATATGGGGGTGATGATTTGGCATGGATGCTGTAGAAGGTATGCAGGCCTCCCCAAGGCTCCATTTCTGTGACCTCTCCAACCCAGGGGGAGTGATTATCCTCACATATGGCCAAAAATTACTGTGCCATTTTTAACTCTTAGAAACATGACCCCTTTTTTCACGTGATTTGGATTGACATGCATCAGTGGGAACGTTTTGATGCATCAGCAAACTAGCCAAAGCTCAGACCTCGACAGTTGGGTGCTCTTGGCTCACTGCCATCGGCTGGCCATTCCTGTTCCCACAGAGAGTAACAAATATTCCAACTCCACTCCTCTACACCTGCCTTTCTCTGTGCTTTGAATTCCTTCCGCACTCTCCTTGCCTATTTCTACACATTCTTTAAAAAGCAGCTCAAATCCTCCCTTTCTATGAAGCCATCCATTCCATCCCAGAGCCCCCCATACTCTCTCCTCACTGAAGTCCTTCAGCCCGTGGTGGTAAGCAAAGGCTCTTAGGAGAATGAAATATTTGTAAATCACTGATCACAGTGCCTGACACACAGTAATTACTATAAAAGTGTTGATGACCACATACAACAAAATAATATATTTATCAGTAAAATGACTTGTGGGGTATTGAATTATTCTTGAGGGTGATATCTTGTTCTTCTATAACCAAGCCTGCTGTCCAATCCTTAACCAGCTGTACGCCATAAGCGTCTATAGTTGCAAGTGACGGACCTTTTTTTTTTTTATAAGGAAGGTCCCTTTTATTGACCTTTTAAAATTAAATTCAAAATACAGAACGAGGACCTGCAGCTGAAGGCTGTCGCTAACTGCAGTCAATGCAAATACAACTCAAGGTCTTCCTTAATGTGAGAGCCAAGCCATGTACATCCATGTGAACTCAGTGTGTGGTCAACGTTGAGAGCCAATGCTCTATTCTCTGAATCGGAGCACTGATGCCTTGCAAAACTATGCTTAATAAGGAAGCAGTGTATTCACATATCAGACACCTGCCATCATAGAGGAAGACACAGCAGGACAAAACAGAAGGGGAGCGCCACTCTTTCCCTCACCGGGCGGTGTTCTGGTCACAGCACCAAACACTAACCAGCCCTGGGGCACTCCCTGTCAGTCCATGGGCCTCAGTTCCTCCGCTACCAGGTAGGTTAACGGTACCATTCTCTCTGCCCAGGGTTGTTGCAGGGAATAAATGAAATACCGCATATGAAGGCAACCTGTGAACTACACAGAAAGGAAAAACTAGAGCAAACAGAGCACTTGCCTTGCGCCAGGCACTGTTTCTGTGTTCTAACCCATGCTACGCTCACATGTAAACAGCGCTGGTTGCGGGAAGAGTGCTGTAGACATTGCTGGGGTGGCCTAGGGAGGGAGACATGTTCCAGAAGTTATCCCACTATACAGTACGCTTCATAGGAACCAAATGAGGACGATCCCAGCTCATTGGGACAAGCACTCTGATACCACCAAGCCCTGACTCTGTAGGAGTCAGACAGCGGTGGAGGCCTCTGTGTGATGGTTAAAAGCACAGGCTCCAGAGCCAGACCCTGGCTTGGCTACTGCCTCTACGCCTCCTAGCTGTGTGACCTTGAGCAATCGCTTAACCTCTCTGTGCTTCAAATGCCTCACAAGTGAAGGGCTACTGTGAGGCCACATAAAATGATACCTTAGGGCAATGTCTGGCACACAGTAAGTGTTCAATAAATGTTAAACGATTACAATGATCCCTACCAATAAAACAGAGAAAAGAAAATGTTCATTGTAATTTATTTTTTCCTAATGAAACAGCTACAATAGCTTTATTTATATATGTGTTTATTTCACTGTATAAGAGTGTATAAATATATGTGTGTGCGTGCGAGCGTGTGTAGATACAGAGCTAAATACCTGGAAGGATTCAGGCCAAATCGTCAACAGGACTTCCTCAGGGGGAGGAGGGTGGGTTGGGGGGAGATAGAAAAAGGAGACTTGTGGGTTTTATTCTGTATACTTTGGTATTTTACACTTTTTATAATAAAGTATTCATATATTATTTGCCTCACAATAGAAAAAAACTAAGGAAGTTTATGGGTTTTAATGTAGAAAGACCTGGCTTTGAATCTCAGCTCCCAATTCCCTAGTTAATGACTCTGAGAAAATCCGTTAACTTCTTTAAGCCTCAGTTTTCTTTTCTGGAAAACGGAAATAAAGCCATCCTCAGTTTGTTGTGAGATCCTCTATGAAGTATATAAGGATATCAGCGAGACACCATGTGCCTAGCACACAGGCACTTAATATTAACACGAGGGCTCTCCTCCCTATACAGATGAGAAGTGTCATTCCTCCAGAGCCTGGCGTTTGTTAATCATCTGTACACGCCTGGGACATGTCCCAGCCAGGTTCTGGTTGCCGTTCCTGCTCTGTCCGGGTTGGAGAGTCCAGTGCTGGGCCGGGAACCTGGTGGTGAATGAAACCCCGGCAGCGCATGGCAGACTTCAGGCTCTCTCCACCAGCCACGTAGGTCCATGTCCTCGCTCTGCAGAGACACTCCCATGTGGACCCATGGTCCAGTTACAATCCTATGCCCTCCAAGCTTTGGCATCAGCAGTCACCGACACTAGGTGCCAGATACTGTGCTGGCAGCTGGACACGGAGGAGCCAGCCACTGCCTGAGTGACATGGAGAGGGAGGCGCAGGGACTGCTGAAGCAGAGAAACAGCACTGAACCAGGCACTCGGGGGGCTTCCAGGCAGCCCACGTATCCTTCCAACTAAAGGGGTGGACCAGCCGACCCCCACTTTCTGTTCTGAAATACCACGACACCCACGTACTGCCAATGATCTAACTAAGCCACTTCTAAACACCCTGGCCGTTGGTTCCACCATGAAAATATGAGTGTTGTCAGAACTGTGCCCACCTGTACCCAAAACTGAAAGCTTGAACCTAAATCAGGAGGATTTTAAGATAGAAAGAAACCCGTCATGTTTTCTCCTGGCAAGGCTGGCTGCTTAGCCAGGACTATGGGAACAAAGTTATTTTCAAGCTTCTCTTGTCAAAAGAGGGTTTAGCTCATTCACTAAGTCAACTCAGGCCCATGGGGGTTCTTTTCAAAGTGGGCAAGAAAGAGATTAGGCAGGATAAACTAACTGGTGTTCTCTCCTAAGAGGGCTCCATTCTATTGTGCCAGAAGCAGAGGGAGACAAGCTTCTGAAACGAGGCTTGCCATCCCAGGAGGTGCTGCATAATTACTTGTGGATTTATCCTCAAGTGTGTCCCCCTCCTTCTCCATAGGGGGAAATACAAATCAACGATTTAACAAGCTGGAAAAACTCAAAGAAGAGGTCACAGGAAAATTACAAAAGCCCTGATTTGGGTGGTAACCACACAATGCAATATACAGATAATGTATCACGAAACTGTACACATGAACCAATGCCACCCCAATACATTTAATTCAAAATTTTTAAATTTTATTTAGTCTTTTTCTAGTTGTGAGGACTGACTGCTGCTAATCTTGATTTCAGAATAAGCTAAAAGCTTTAAAAAAAATATGCCAGATGCCACAGGATCAAACTGGGGTGGAGAATTTTGTCCCAGGTCACACAGGGAATCAGTGGCAGAGGCTGTGTCCCAAGCCTGGGTGTTTATGCATTTGTGTCACCACTGACTCCTGCTGGGTCCAGATGCATAACCTTTTTCTGTGCCATGGAAACTTCTGGCAGTCTGAGGGAGCCGTCTCAGAATAATTATTTTCAATACATAAAGTAAAAAGCTTTTGGTTCTCTTCTCAGAATAATGATTTTAAGTGCATCACTTAAAATACATCGACCCATCAAATAGTTATTAAAATAATTTTACATTTATATATAATAATGCATGTGCTTTGCTTTATAACAGATTAGATTTATTAGCATAATTTATGCATAGTGATATGTAAATGATGTTTTTCAAAAGATGTGCAACCTCTGTAACATGAAAGTATCTATGATTACTGCTAATACCACTGCAGTTTACTGCCCCCATGCATCAGCAAAGGAGAGGTTACATTTAGACGAAAGGTTAGTGGAAAGAAAGATGTAACTTTTTCCCAACTAAATATATAGAACCCCCGAATTCTATATACACACCCCTGAATGGACCCCGCCAGGAATGCCTGGGAGGAGGAAGATCATAGAAAACAAACCTGTGTTTATATTGTCACCACTGACGGTAGCAGGTCACCAGAGAAAAGAGTGACTGCAATTGTGCCCCCAGAGAAGGTGACTAATGTCCAAAATAGGAGTTGCTTCTTTTCATGCTGGTGGTTCTGGGACACACAGCCCAGATCACACAGCCCAGGTCACGCAGAAAATATGCGACAAGGCACCCGGCCAACACGCCCACGGTGGCCTGTCCAGGCATTCAGACACTTAGGGCTCTTCTTCCCTGAGACTTTACACTTCTCCTCCTGGCCCTTGGTCCTGTATCTGCCTCTTATTTTTATCTTTCTCCTGACAGTAAGTGAAAGAGATGAAGGGTGGTCCATAGAGTTGCCTTTGTGGGAGATGCCCAACCTCCAACATCAGGCACAGACGTATATAATAGCGCATGTACTTTGCTTTATACACATTAGATTTATTAGCATAATTTATGCATAGACATAAATTATATAATTTAAAATTTGCCTTTGGAAATGTTTGTAGAAGTAATATATGCTCATTTAAGGAAAATGATCAAGCAGTACACAAGTTCATAAGGCAAAATAAAGAAATAAAATAAGATAAATGGCAGTCTCCCTACCTACCTACCTACCTACCTACCTACCTCTCTAATCTCTTTCCACAGCAGTAGCCAGTTTGGCGTGCACATATACACTGTTTATAACCTTTACACGTAATATAAAAACCAGAATACATATGATTATGCAGGTTACTACTCCCATTAGACAACTCCGCATGTTGATGCTCTAAATAAGTTCATTTACTGTGAATGCCAGCCTCAGGTGGGCACCGGGAGAGCCACCTGTTCCAAGGTGCGCTCAACACCCGTCACTCAATGCGCGCCCCGCCCAACCTGCTGCCCTTGCCCGCTGCACTTCCCAGCCTCCCCCCTTTTCTATTTATAACCTTTGCTCCCCCAGCCTGCAGCCCTGCCTCGCGAGTCAGTGGTTCCGGCGTCCAGGAAAGCCTGTCCTGTTAAAGTTCCGCACCTGCCAGGTGTCCGGGAGCCGCTCGCCTCTGCACATGAGCTACCTGGGTGCTCTGGGGTGTCTGTCCCCGGCATCGCGTATCCAAGCAAAGCCGCCCCGCCTGCACGCTCCCCGCCACCGCCCGGCCCTGCCCAGAGCCCCAGGTCTTCTCACCCAGTTGACTTGGTGGCTGCTACCCAGTCGCCTCCACACTCCTGCCCTCCGGACGAGTGCGGCTGGGACTGGCCTCCGGGGCTGCGGAGACCCGCTGGCCCACGAACCCCCCGCCCCCCGCGCCCATCTCCCGCGAGCACCCCTGCACCCGGAGTTCACTCACCTCCTCGCCAAGAGCCAGGAACCCGCACCGTCGCTGGCCGTGCGCGCCCTCGCCCGCCGCCCGCCCGCCGCCGCCTTTATAGGACACCGCCCTTTGTTAGCGAGGCCCACGGGCCCCTTCCCTCCCGGGGATCGCGCCGGCCCCGCCCCACTCCCCGTGCCCCCCGCTTCCCAGGACCAGCCCTCTCTGTGCCCTGGAAAGGGGGTAGAGGCGGAAGGAGAACCCCGCTCTGTGAAAGCTCAGGGCAGGAGGGGTCCTGCCCCTCACCTGGGCCGCAGCTGGAGGCCCTGCGTGCAGCTTACCCCCCCTCTCCAACGCCCACAGCCGCGGGAATGCGTGCCCGGTGGTTAATGCATCAGATGTGAACTATTTAAGTTCCAGCGCGTCTCCAGCTGCGCTCATAGGACCACTTGCCCCGGAATCAAGGCTTGAGGGCAGGCAGATCTTAACAACCGCAATCCAGACTCACCAGACCAGGTGTTCTGGGGATGGGAGCTGAAATTCGAGTTTTTTACTAAGCGCCGAAAGAGAGTAAGGAGCACAACGAAGGTAGTCACTGCCCTGGACAGATTCCCAGGTATATTCGTCAGTTTCCAGTGCCCAGCACAGGACCTGGCTATCACAGTGGCCTTTCTGCTTCTGCACTTGCTTCTTTCCGTCTACCGTCCAGCGTCACCCAGAATGATGCTGTGAAAACTCAAGTCCGATTCCATCACTTCTCTGCTCAAACCCTTGGGTGTCTCTACATTTCGTTGAGACTCAAACTCAGGTCTTCATAGTGGCTCTGAAGACAGCTTCTACCTGCTCCTTCTCTTCTGTGTTTTCTCAGCTCTAGCCACTCTGGCCTTTGTTGTTTGAGGAACACACCACATACGCCCCTGCCTCAGGGCCTTTGCACTGTTTTCTCTGCCTACAACATTCTCCCCCATGTTATCCACATAGCTTCCTCCATCACTTCCCTTCATTCACCCAACAAATTACTATGGAGTGCCTCCCATGGGCCAGTGCGAATACAGCTTCAAACAAAACAGACACGTTCCTGCGCTCAAGGAGTTGTCATTTCTCAGGTCTTTGCTCCAATGCCACCTTCTCAGGGAAGGTTTCCTCTCTGACAGCAATATCTGAAATTGCACCTTCACACCCACAAGTACTCTTCATTTTCCTGCCCTGCTATATTCTTCTCCTTGTCACTCATTTTCATTTAGTAATATTATACATCTTTGTCTTGCTGTCTCCTGCCCAGTCCTAGTGAAAAGACATTCATCAAATGTTGGTTGGTTAATGAAATGGATTAGTAATGAATTTCTAGCCATCACCCTCTCTGAATGACCTAGCATAGGATTTGACACAATGCACAAATACACCACAGTGTAGTAGATAAGAACACAGGACTTTGAAGTTGCATACCCGGGTTGAAACCCCTGGTATACCCACTTGTGTGATCCCAGGCGAATTATGTAACTTCTCCCTGCCTCTGTTTCCTCGTCTCTAAAATGGGGACAATGATAGGCATGTAAGCATTACATGAGGAAAACAAGCAGGCAATGAATTTAGCACTGTAGGGGTGTCGATGGCAAAAGATAAATAGCTGGACGATCAGAAATGGCTTGTGGGAGGGGGTGGCATTTAAGCTAGGCCTTTCGGCAGGGCTGCCTCTAGGAAGCCTGACATTTGTGGGACTCGGGACAAGGGTACAAATGCAGATTCCTGACCCATCCTCAGCCCCATTTTTCCCTCCCCTCCAGTTCTGTAAAAGGCCGTGTGTGTGTGATGCGGGCTCTCAGCTCACACGGGTCTCAGGAAGAGCCCTGTGCAGGCTCTCAAAACAAAATTAGGGCCATTTGAGCAGAAACTCAGAGGTCCCGAATGCACAGAGTGTGGTCTAGAGAAGGTGGAAAATGGGCACAGAACCCAAGGCTGGGTGGGAAGGCTAACCAGGAAGTACACGTGTAGGAGTGGGGGAGAGGGCAGTCCATGTGGAGGCAACCGTGTGCCTCGAACACGGGAGTCGTATGTTTAGGTTTACACTGGCTACAGAGCTCATTCTGGTGGCAAAGAATGGATTGGAAGGGAGGTTGGAGAGAATTAACCAGTCACTTTGTCCATCGGCACAAAAGGCCCTTTATAACCTACCATGTGCAGTAAACACCGCCGAGCCATCCTCTTTCTGCCTCTGCCTTCTCTGTGCTGTGGAGGGCACTGCCTCGCGGTGTCCATGCTTTCCCACCTGCCTACTGTATCATAGCTCTGCCAGGGCTCTAGGTAGAATTTGCACCAAAAACACATATTACCTTTCATGTTAGCCAAACACCTGTGAGGTAATATAGGTTCTTAATGGCATAGTCTACAGCTGTAAAAAAAAAAAATGGATTGTGGCAACTGAGTAGCAAGATCGGATTCGAACTGAAACAAAAAGCTATGAAATAAGATCTGTGTACAGCTGGATAAGGACTGAGAGAGAGGATGAGAGCTACAGAGAAAGGAGCACAGTTACGTTGGCACCTTGGAACCACAGCTGACATTTGTTTTGCTCACTGTCTTTCATATGATCGCTGGTTTCACAGTTTTTAACGTGGGGAACGATTCTGATGCACCATTCCACTAGCAGTGACTCTTCAGAGTGATGGGTCCTCTCCATCCTGTCTCCCAGTGTGGAGAGCTCAGGGGCTGGGTCCTGCAAGGGATGGGGTTGAAGTAGGAATTTACATAATCCGATTATTGGGGATTAGGTCCGGGCAGCTAAATGCCTCAGTGTGCTTGAGCTAAAACCCTTACTATTCATGGCTCTCACTGCCCCCTGGAGACACTGCACCTGCGGGCTCCTGGGGAGGGAAGGGCAGATCCTAGGAGGGCTTGGGCATTGTCAGGATCTGGCTTTCCTGGCTTAATTGATCTGTCTGGAGGAGCCTGTGAACACTGGACCTCTAGTCCTGTGTGCACGGCCTGTCAGCTTCAGGGAGGACCAAACCTGAGGCTTTCAGAGGGGATTCTGTCAGCCCAGAAGGTTGTGGGCCATGGTCGTTTGGCGGGAGGTCATCCAGTCTTAAAACTCCCTTCCTCCCGCCTCATTCTTAGCCCCTTTACATTCTCCAGTTCTGCCTGTCCAGGCCCCAGTGCTTCTCTCCACTGACCCATCTATCCATTCCTTCTCTGCACCGATTGTGTCTGTATCATCAATTTATTAATCACACGAACTAGCTGGTTTATTTTTTAAAATATATTTTTATTTATTTCAGAGAGGAAGGGAGAGAGAGAGAGAGAAAAAAAACATCAACGATGAGAGAGAATCACTGATTGGCTGCCTCCTGCACACCCCACACTGGGCATATGTTTTGACCAGGAATTGAACAGTGACACCCCCCCCCCCCCCCCCCCCCCCACTTCCCAGGCCGATGCTCAACCACTGAGCCATGCTGGCTGGGCAATTCGCTCATTAATAGAATTTACTAGTAAATCCTTTTAGGTAGGTTTTGTTCCTTGAAGTGTCCTATCTCTTAAGGCAATTTTGCTACTTTGATATTTTCAGAACCATTAATAAAGTGTTACATACAGTAATTTGATGATTTAAATAAAGTCTCTGCATTTTTGTTACTGCATTTCTCATTCTTCATGTTCTGCGTTCAAGACTTCTCTATTCTTGATTAGCTCTGCAGAAGCTGGTACATTTTATTGTTCTTTTAAGGACTACCCCTGTGATTCATCATTTTTATGATTTTTCTAAGGCATTAATTTCTACTATGTTTTTATAAAATATGCTCTTTCTCACTTGCTTATGTTTATTTTGTTCTCCACCTCCCATTCTTAGATTCAGTGTTTATTTTACTAATCTGCATTCTTTCTTGTTCAGTAAGAAAAGCATTTTGGACTATGAATTTTCTTCTGATATACCTTCCATGTCAGTCTGTGTTTCCATTTGCAGTTATCTTTGCCATTCGCTTCTAACATTTATTGTTTATTTTAAATTTTCTTTTAGAAAGTGGTGTTTGTTTGTTTTTTACACTTGCTTATTGTTGTATTTTTTGGTAACCATTTGCTAATTGTACTGCACTGTAGTAAAAAATATGCCCCGAATATTTTTTTGCTTTAGGAAATTTATTGAGATTTTCTTTTTGGTAAAACATGATCAACTTTCATGAATATTCCATAGGTAATAGAAAAAGAGGTATATCCTCTGTTTTGAAAATAAAATGCTTTTTATACACATCCATTAAATCAATCTTCTATATTTTTAGGAGCCAATTTGATTGGGAATAGTAAGTACTCATTGATCTGCTGTGTATTCAGTGGAATTAAGTATTGAGAAATACCAAGTGGGAGGTGGTTTAGTGCAGTAGCTAAGAAACGGCCTTTCTTTGGCTTGGCTGTGGAGTCAGACTGACCAGTGTTTGAATCGCTGCTCTAACACCAGCTGTCATCCTGGGCCAGTTGCCTCTCCCAGTCTCAGTTTTCTCAGCTGTAAACTGGAAATAATACCAACTTCATGGGTAAATGTGCACATTGAGTTAATGTATGTAAAGTTAGTTATTTGGAACAAATGCCTAAAAATCTTATTAACAGGCATCTAACAAACATGTAGTTGCTCAATAAATAGTTTTACTTTTTTATTATCAGAAAAACTATTCAAAAGCTAGATGGGGAATCTGAATACCTGCCTCTAATTAGCTCCAAAGGGTACTTTCATTTGCCCAACCCAGCATCTTGACTCCCACCTCTCTCCCTCCAGTTGCTTTGGGCCCTGTGGTGCTAAGAGGCATCTATTTCTTCCCACTATGGGAAGCAAACAGAGCCCAGGACTGGATGAGGGAGATGTCAAAGAGGGGAAAGAAAAGCTCTTGATTACCTTTTAAGGCTCTTTTTTACAATTAATTTCTACTCTCCAGCCCCCTAGACCCAGGACCCCTGGGTAACACCCACACACCTACATGCACACACATTTCCCCATCAAGACACCTGGTGCTGAGGCCAGGCGAGCATTTCTGTCCAGAGGAAATGCTGACTATTGCAGCAGAAAGCGGGGCACATAACTGATCCAAGTGAGTGAGTTTTTCTTCCCATAGTTACCAATTGGAGGGTCGGACAGCCCTGGGTGCGCCCAGCTGCTGAGGCTCTCAGGCCCAGGCTGGCTTGGCCTTGACTCTGCAGGTCTGGAGCTGTGAGCGCTTCTATTTCCAGCCAATAAATCTAAAGGCAGTTGGAAAGAAAGGGGGATGGGACCAGAACCAGGTACTAGAGAAAAGAAAGGGGTGGGGTGCAACTCCCCTTTTCCTCTTTATTCTCTGGTCTTTGTATAGGACATCACTCATCAATGGGTCCTGAGATGAGGATTTAGATGCTCTGTGGGCAGCAGATAAGAGAGCAGCCTCTTTGCAGAAAGTAAATTCATTGAATGTGCCCCATAAAGTCAATAACTGTCAGGCTTATCAGCTGTCCTCATACCGCTTTCAGCCCCCTGGGGACCAGACTTGAAATAAAGGCCACAGCACCAGGGTCTGGAGACTGGAGGTGCAGGACTGGGCTTGGGGGCGGGGGGGATTCTGCCCCCCCTGGCTGAATTCCAGGCAGGTGGGGGAAATCTGCCAGGCCTGAGCTGCCCAGAGCCTTCAGCTTTCCACACTGACAAATCCCAAACCAAACACACACGGCCCCAGGAGATGACGGCCGGTCTCCCTTACCCTTCCAAGCCAGCAGATGTTTTCCGGAGGCTTCACTGGGGCTTCTTAGAAAAACTAGAGGATGTTGCCTCAAGTCTAACCAATAAAAAACCTACGGAGGAAACCCTGATTCCCCACCACTTCTCACCTGGCTTTTCACAGCACTTAGACTTCTGCACTGGCCAAGAGCAATGCATCTTTTCCAGCTGGTGGGGATTCAGTTTCTCTGAAAATTGTCTGAAATAAATAGGCTACCAGCTGGGGTTTCAGACCCAATTCCAAGACTCACACTGTAGCTGCAGCCGACTGCACTGACAAGATACAACCTCCCACCTGCCACCCCGATGATCCCGGCAGGCGTTACAGGCTGGCCCGGGTCCCACCAGCCAGGGCCCCTGCTTGAGCTCTGACATGGGGAAGAGTGGAAAGCAGATGGACTTGGCCAGGCCTGATTAGTAGTCCGGAACGACCCAGAGAGGGTAACAGGCAGGCTGGGGACAAGGAGGCACTTGTCAGCATGAATTGTGCTCCTAGAACAACTACAACAGCTCCTCTTTGCCCTTTGGAGATGAGAGTCTGCAGAGGTGAACAGTCAACAGGGAAAGGAGGACGGATTCAGACCCAGAATTTAGCATCTCTACTGAGTCCATCTCCTTCCCTGGCTCCTGCTTTCCCAGCTCCCACAGTGGAGCCTGTCCGGGTTTCTAACTGAAGCAGCAGGTGCAGAAATGGCACCAGCCTCCTCCCCACAGCTCTCACACTACCTGCCTCGGGGTGCTAGACCTAACACTGACCACTGTGTCTCCACCCCCACCCCTTTCCAGAAATTGCCTTCATGCCTTTCCCAGAGCCTAGGACAGTGGTGGCGAACCTATGACACGCGAACTCATTTTTTGGTTGATTTTTCTTTGTTAAATGGTATTTAAATATATAAAATAAATATCAAAAATATGTCTTTGTTTTACTATGGTTGCAAATGTCAAAAAATTTCTATATGTGACACGGCACCAGAGTTAAGTTAGGGTTTTTCAAAATGCTGACACGCCGAGCTCAAAAGGTTCGCAATCACTGGCCTAGGATCTCACCACCAACTCTCCTGTACCACTTCATCTCGTAAACTTGGTCTTGGGCCTCAGATGCCTGTTCCAACTCCCCAGAACGCTTGGGAGACCTACCTTGGTCCAGCATACTTCCTCTCTATGGCTGGCAGCCTGGCTCTTGAGCTCGACTTTCCAGATCAGCCCCAGGGATGGGGAACGTCCCACCAGGCCTGTGGGCTCTATAAGGCCCGAGACATTATTTAGTCTGGCCCTGCCAAGGCATTAGGGGTGAGTTAATTAAAAGTCTGACCAAATATAGCAGGCTAATTTTTAAGTTGATAATTTTGTATGGCCCACGAATGATGTTATAAATATCCAAATGGCCTTTGGCAGAAAAATAGGTTTCTCACCCCTGTTCCAGACCAACACCAAGTACCAATCAGCCTCAAATACTTCTTGTCCCTCAACTCCCTGTGTCTGTGCCCAACACTGGCTGGGAATGCCTAGGAGTGACCTTACCTGAGCCACCTAGGGTCTAACGCCCACCTGGCTAAGCCTCTGTCCTGTCCCTGTAATTTTAGGGATCCGAGATCAGTCTCAGTGAATCTAAATTCTCCCAAATTCCTGTGTTTTCTTCCAGGAGTGTTATGGTTTTAAGGTCTCACATTTAAGTTTTTATTCTTTTAATTTTGGTAAGTGGTATAAGGCAAGGTTTTAGTTTCATTTTTCTGTACGCAAATATTAGATTTCTCAAGCTCCATTTATTGAAGAGACTGCTATTTCTCTATTAAGTATTCTCGGCTCCTTTGACAAATATTAGTTGACCATATACGGATGGGTTTGTTTTTGGGCTCTCAATTCTGTTCCATTGGTCTGTGTGTCTTTTTTTTACGCCAGCACCGCACTGGTTTGATTAATGCAGCTTTGTTATATACAGGAAATGTGATGCCTCCCACTTTGTCCTTCTTTCTCAGGACTGATTTTGCGTATTTGATTCATGGCATTGAATATCTTTTTAATGTGCTTGTCATCTGTATATCCTCTCCAGTGAAATGTCCTCTCTTGTCTTTTGCTCTTTTTTTAATTTCATTTTTAAGATTTGTGTTACCTCTAAACTGCCAATGCCTACTAAAAATATTGCTGAGATTTTTATAGGAATTGCATTAAAACCTATAGAAGTGACATTAAACCTATTTTGAGTTTCCCAGTCCATGAACATGGTATGTATCTCTATGTATTTAGGTCTTCTTTGATTTCTTTATCATTTTCATATACAGACATTGTGTATGTTTTACCAGATTGCTTATGTTAGTATCTGTTATTTATTTATTTTTTTAAAAATATATTTTATTGGTTCTTTACAGAGAAGAAGGGAGAGGGATAGAGAGTAAGAAACATTGATGAGAAACATCGACCAGCTGCCTCCTGCACACCCCCCACTGGGGATGTGCCCACAACCAAGGTACATGCCCTTGGCCGGAATCGAACCTGGGACCTTCCAGTCCGCAGGCCGATGCTCTATCCACTGAGCCAAACCGGTTAGGGCGAGTATCTGTTATTTCTACTGTAAATTTCAAAAATAAACACAAAATATTTCAAGAGATTAGAAAAATTTTATTCATCATCACAAACTGGATTGTATATTATAAATTCTGATCAAAGGAGTAATAGTAAAGGTATTTTCAGTAGTACCACAAATTATTTGTACCTGAAGTAAACTGGTAAGCATACACTAAAATTTACTCATGTTTAAAACATCACTTTGTTTAGAAAATTCACATACATATTTTTCTGATTATGAAGAAGGGACAAAGAGCTACATATGACTTTTATTTAATGGGCACAAGAAATATTCCCCACACTCTGAGTCATAAGAAGGCTACAAAATCTTGTAATTTTTTTAATATGGTACATGAGACAGCATAACTGTTTTATAGAATAAAATACAGTACTTCTCCTAATGCTCCCTTTTAACCTCCTTGTGGGAGCTGCTCACAGTATATAGCTGCTTGGCTGGCTAATGTGTTCTCACATAATCTTTGCACTGAGTTAGAGTGGGAGATAGCAAGAGGGGCATTCTAGGCTACAAGTTCTGAGAATATAGAAGCAGAGGTTTCTCATTAGGAAAATTTATGCTTGCCTACTTTAGCAATGGTTCCTGTACAAAAGCTATCACCATTGAACTGGTCTGTTTGACTTATGCACTGTAGTGAGAATTTCTCTCTGATGGGGAGCAGCTTAAAATAGCATCACATACCCTGTTGATTCTTGTCTAGTTGAGACAGAAGCACAAACTTGGGGAAAGAAGGTGGACATGAGTACTTTCAATGATCTTTTATTAATACTGATGTAATCATTTATTCATCAGGATAGACAACTAAATGAAACTAAGTATTCTAAATTCTTTCCCTCTCCAAATCATGACTTCTATCTGATTTTGGCTGGGCAGAGATTTACTAACAAGGAGGTGAGGGGTTACCTCTAGGAAAAGGTGAAATACTGAGAAAACAACAACAACAACCACACACAAAAAAGTCCAGGGTAGAGCAGGCACCAAATCTAGGGAGGTACAGAGAGTGAATTGCTTGAAACTAAAGAACTAGGTAGCATATGAGATAGTATAAGAGACCCTAGGAGAACAGCTTGACCAATAAAATAAAAATACAAGTTCGTTTTAGAAAAGGAGGCAACTTGGTAAAGTCTCTGAATTCACAAACCATACATACAATTTGTTCTTTAATTCCTTGATGAAAAACTTTTCCTAAAGCAAACTGAGTCATGCAACCTTCTGAGTAAGAATTGTGTCCTGACCCAGTTTCTTTTACTCCTTTCGAAGAATAATTAGAAAAGGACTTGGAAGTAGAAAATGAAAAATTTCTTGAGAACTTACTTAATCCTAGGCCTGATGCTAAGCACTTTATATTTCATTTATTCCTTACTAAAAACCCTTAGAAATACATATCATTTCCCTAATTCACTCATGTGAAAATTAAAGCTGAGAGGTCCTCTACCCTAAATCTCATGTGATGAAGCAGGGATCCAAACTCAGGCCTAAATGAAAACCTGTTGTCTTTTTATGCCAACATACTGCCTTCCCTTAGTGAGATGTCAGAGGTGACTTAGCCCAGGCCTTAATGATAGAGGAAAAGGAAAAAGAAATAGCTGCGGGAAATTTCTTCAGAGAAAGGCGTTTGGTGGGTCAGAAACTAGAGTTTTTCTATGCTTTAAAGCCGTTTCAAAGGAGATTATGTGTTAGAAGGTGGGAATGTGGCACTTTCTCTGAGTAGGTTTTGAGAGGAAATTTCCCCTGGGGTTTATAACATTGAGGATGAAAGACCTGTTCATTTCCCAGAAGGTGAAAATAGGGGGAGGAAAGGAACATTTGCAGCCTTAAGCTTGTGATATTGGGTGGTTTCAGGCCAGTGTGGGAATTCATTCCAAGGGTGCTTCCCAGATACTATTCTGGTCCCCAATCTATAAGCCTCTGCTTTTCTGTAACAACTGCTGTCCACACCTTGCTGTGCTGCCATTTGTAGCCCTGTAAGACAAGAAACAGTGGTTTGGGGTCACAAAGCATAAAAGGAATGAGCACAGTCTGGTTTCAACTAGTTGCATCCGTAAGAGAATAGCAATAAAGAGGACGGGGAGAGGCTTCAGATACTGGCACTTAGCAGACTGGTGCTGATGCTTCCCGGGAAGTAGAGGGTGGCAACCGGACACCTCTTGAGCTCCAGAGAGTAGGTACTCCTGGATGTGAAAAGCATCATGACCTGAGGCGGATGTGCCCAATGAACAATTTCATTTCACCTTTTGAAGCTAAGATATTTTTCAATAAAGGTATCAAGTTAACCTAAGAATTTTGAACAAGAAACAGTCCTTCTTGACCTCTTTGTCACCTTGGGCGCTCTATCTAATCAGGAAGATAGTAAATGGGGAATGGGAGAAAATACCCTGAATTGAATCCAGCTGGGGATGAGTTCTCTGTCAAGCATCTCGAGCCAGGTTAGACACACTGTGCTGTGAGCAATGACACAGGCACGGGCCGAAGTCAGGGCACTCGGGTTTGAGCCTCAGTTGTTTCTTGCTCAAATCACTCATTTCTGGATTTACAATTTAGCTATAAAATAACGGGGTTAGAATGAATGAGGCATGAGGCCCCCTCTGCTTTGAAGATTCAAGAGCAAGGTGGTTTTCACTTGAATGTTGACTTGTTTGGGTCACATTTCAGGTTTACAGCCTGGCCTTCAGTCTGAGGAAAGGCGTCGCTTCCTTTAGCTTCCCTAACATTTAGCTTCCCTTCCTGGACCAAAAGGAAGATAGGTAAAGGTGTTTATTGTGCCTACACATCCCTTTACTTCTCACTTAGAATATATAATTAAAGTGACTCAGGAAGAGATGGGGAAGGCAGAGCCATCCCAGCCCACGCAGGAAAACGAGGATTTCAGAGTGAGAGGTATTTGATCAAGTAGGGAAGTCTGAGTTCTTACCCCACTGATATTCAACAGACAGAACCACTAAACCTGATATAAACTTTGCGAACACTATGATCTGGAGTGGGGAGCAGTTACCAGGTTTTCCACTTATCCTCATTTTGGAGACCTGGTGTAGTTTTGGGAGAGAGAGAGGTAGGCTTACACACCATTTAATCCATTTATAGGCCATACGTGAAAACTATGGAGCTATAATTAATGAACAAATACACTGAAGAGAACATTTAAAACACCAGAGGTATTTCTATGAATATTTTAGTGTTAAAATTGGGAGTACAAGGACTGTACATCAGAAAATACTAAATGTCCATGATTAGCTCATCTTTTTACCTAACAGATGGTTTAGAATGAAAGAAGGAAAGTAAGTTTTGTGAAAAGACAACCCTTTCAACATCGTGTCCGCTAGCATGGTCCCACTTGGACGCTTTGTCAACAAGTGCTATCAGAAGTCAGTGAATATTCTCACAATGGCTAGAAATGCAAGCATTACACACACATAAGCTTTCTCTTCACTTCAAATTTGAAAATGGAAAGTGTATGGAAATGCAGGCATCTTTGACAAGGCTAGAAATGCGCTCTCCTCTCATTGGATGCTGCCCTGTGCTTTAAATCAATTTGACAGCAGGATGCTTATCAAATGAATCTGCTGGCATCTTGTCTTGATGCCACCTGAAATCTGATCACTTGAATATTAACTCAGAAACCACAACCTTAAAAACAGCGCTAACATATAAGCTTAAATGTTGAGAGCAGGAATGGGTCACTCTTTTTAGCTCCTTCCTTAACCTCATGTGGCAAGCCCATCTTCCAGGCCAAACATTACCTAACATTTGAAAGCACTCAGAGTTCTTCAAAGAGGGTGTTTCACTCAAAGGAAAACTGGGGTGCTTACCAAAGGGAGGCAGGAAAAGGCAGGCATCTGTCTCACTCATCTCTACTCTCCCCGGGAACCTAGCACTGTACCTGGCACGTGAAGACTCCTCAATAAACTCTAAATGAGAGAATTAAATGGCTTAGGACAGTGGTTGGCAAACTGCGGCTCTTTGGCCCCTTGAGTGTGGCTCTTCCACAAAATACCAACTTCTGCACATGGGCCACGAAGTTACAATCGCACTGTACATGCGTGCCCGCACGTGGTATTTTGTGGAAGAGCCACACTCAAGGGACCAAAGAGCCGCACGTGGCTCGCAAGCTGCAGTTTGCCAACCACTGGCTTAGGAGTTAGAACTTTGAGTTTTCAAACTTGTTTTTCTTTGGCTCCCACTTCTGTTTGACAAATAGGTATATATCTTTTTAAACAGTTATCCGCCTGTTTTTCAGGAGAGGAGTTCTACCATTTCAACCCACTGTCTCAGTATAACTGGATAACCTCATCCCACTCGGAAATTGGCCAGACGCCGTTGGGCTGCACATTGGGGGGTGAGCGCTTCCAGTCCCACGTCTTCACGGGAATCTGCCAGGTCTTCCCATAGTTGGCTTCAATGTATTCGATGGTTTCACAGGGCACATGGACCTTCATGTCTACAAACTCAGTCCAGCACAGTGTAAACCTGGGAAACAGGTATCTGTGGCAAAACAGAGGCAAGGGAGAGAGGGCTTAGGCCTCAACACTGGACATCTTGGCTGAGGAACCCAGCTGTTAGGAACTGTTGGCTGAAGGACAGTCCTCTCCCACTAAATACCTTTGGGGATAGATGTTTTTGACTGTCCAGCATCTCTTTCCTTTTCTAATGTTAACAGCATCCTAATTTCCCTCCCCTAACCCCAGTCCCAGGAACTCAGGAGGGCTGACCCTACCCCTGGGCTCCACAGACAGGTAAAAAAGGCCCAGGCCTAACCAGTAAACTGTAGCCCTCTGTTCTCCGTTAGTGTTTTCTGAAAAATGTTTCCTCTCTTCACAACCTGGGAAGACCTTTCAGCAATGAGACTTGAAGTCACAATAGCACATCACAGAAATCTGAAATATCACAGGATTAAAGAAAAAAAAAAGGAGCAGGGGGAAAAGCCAGATGTCAAAGTATAATCATGGTGGAAATGAGATCTAACTGGGACATTCTCCAGGGAAAGGTCAGTTCTCACGTATTCTGCTTTTGAATATCATGTTTATCACCAGAAGAACATAAAGCCATGCATGAGAACGAGAGGCTGAACAAGTTCTAAAGAAAGCAACAAGTTCCTTCCACCCAAGCCATGGGTGCTGGCAGTTTAGACAGTCCCAGCTGGCTTCTGAGAAAGCACGGCCACAGCGAATCTCATAGCTGAGGAGGAAGGAAAACAGCATGGCCCCACCATCTGCTGGTCCTACATATACTCAGCACACTCGTTTTCACAGAGTTGCTTATTTTGTCATCAGACACATCCATCCATCACTAGCCTCCACCCTCCCCAATCTGAAGCTGGTCAGCAGAATGTCCACCTGTCCCATCCTATCAAGTTTACACACTGAAGTTGAAATGAGGCATAAATCATGGTCTACCTAATAAGATAGGCCAAGAAACTTCTCTCTTAAATATTAGCCCCTACAGTCTCACCAAAACGGTGACAGAAAGAAAAACCATAGGTCCAGGATAGACAGGGTGAATAAGAATACCACAAATTTTACAAAGGTAACATTTTGAACAATAAAAGATTTATGAACAAAACCAAAACATTTTAAATGTATAAACAATGTTAAAAGAATTCAAAGACAATTTAACTCAAACATTACTTTTGTTCTAAATAGAGAGATATCCCTAAACTTTTTGTGGTTTTCTTTTCACTAAGTAATTTTCAACCTATTCAGCAAAAAGAAAAATTCCAATTTCCTAGGAAAAGAGAAAAGCTAAACAAACCATAAAATATAAAACTGACTGTAAAATGGGACTGTGGAAAGGAAGGGGGGCGGGGGTGAGTGACATAGAACACCTGCCATGTTCTCTGTCCAGGTTACCAGTAAACAATGACTAACACACCACACGTCTGTAACGTTGCCTTAGCTTTTAAAGCTAAGAAGTTCAGCTAAGTAGTTTGTACTTTACAGCTCTGATAGGATCCCAAATGTGAACAGACTTAAATTCAGACAAAGCAACCCTAAATAGAATATAAATTCAAGGGATCTTAACACACACACACACACACACACACACACACACACACACACACACTCCTTCCATTCATTTTCTATCTCATATCATTTTTATTTTATTTTTTTTATAAAACAGTAGAGCTTGTTGGAGTAGACCATTTTCCCTCTCACAGACATCCTTAAAATCTGTAAAACTAGTTTATGGTTGGATAAAGTAATTCGTCAGTTTAATTGTACAACCTATACACATAACTGTTAAAGAAAACACATTTTACTATTACTAGTTAGCAAGCCTGAGCTAGAGATACTAATTACAATAGAATCTGACCTTTTGAAACATAAGTTCACATTAAACTCTGAAGCTGGAGCAGCAGAGCCATTTTATTAACCACGTGTCTAAAATGGAAACCATCCCCACACGCCACGATAATTTGAACTCAATTAAAAAATCAATTTGCAACGAATATTATAAAAATAAATATATTACAATTCGGGTGTTCTTGAATATTTTCAGCTGAAAATTCTCATGAAAAATAATTTTAAAGTTGGTCAGGGCTGCCACTTAGGGAAAACATTTTTTTAATTTTAATAGACACGCATGGCATGTGGGGAAGTTCCGCCGCTTGCGTCTACAGACGCTTATGGCATACAATGGGTTAAACAAGAATTTCCTGTGAAACAACACAGATGGTTTATTCTCTTTACCAATTTTGTCTCTTCTTTTAACTCTTAACTTCTTTTCCTTGTGTTATTCCAGTGCCTTAAACCCTCTAGCTTAATAGAAGTAGAGACAGCATGCATTCTTGTATTCTTTTCTAATTTTAATAGAAAAGCTTCTAAAGTTTTATCATTAAGTATGACTGCTCACTTTAAGTTTTTGGTATATTTTCTTAACCAGGTTAAATGAATTCTAGATTTCTTTTATTCCAAGGGTACTAAAAATCCTTCTTTTTATTTTTAATCAGGAAATTTATCAAAAGGTTTAAATATCATCTACTGAAACAATCAGTTTTTTTCTCCCTTTAATCTTTTAATCCTTTAATGTTGAGAATTATACTAATATCACACAGTACAAAATTGTATTCATTTGTGTTTCATTTAGGATATTTTTATCTGTGCTCACTTAGACTATAGTGTCCCTTAAAAAAAAAAGTTCTTTATCTTGATTATTGTAGTAGTTACATAAGTATATGCATTAGTCAAAACTTAAAATGGGTGCATTTAACTATCCTCTCTAATAAAAGACAAAAGGGTAATTGACCATACCTTCGCTACGCTTCCCATTGGCTAATCAGGGCAATATGCAAATTAACTGCCAAGAAAGATGGCGGTTGCCCTAACCGGTTTGGCTCAGTGGATAGAGCGTCAGCCTGTGGACTCATGGGTCCCAGGTTCGATTCCGGTCAAGGGCATGTACCTTGGTTGCGGGCACATCCCCAGTAGGGGTGTGCAGGAGGCAGCTGATTGATGTTTCTCTCTCATCGATGTTTCTAACTCTCTATCCCTCTCCCTTCCTCTCTGTAAAAAATAAAAAATAATAAAAAAAAGATGGGGGTTTTTTGTTTTTCTTTGCATAAATAGGTGCCAAGCAACGAGTGAAGCCGGCTGGCCCCAGGCAGGAGCAGCGAGTGAAGGCCAGTGTGGCGAGCGAAGAGCAAAGAGAGAAGCCTGCCGTGCCGGCCTTGGCCACGCCCCCGGGGCCTGTGAGCGGCAAGTGAATCTGGGTGAGAAGTTAATTCTGTGGTTTTGTGTACTGGCTCTCCTGGGGCTAGGGGTGTGCAAAACGGGAATCCCTGCTCTGAGAGTTCAGGGTCATGGGGAGCACACTGCCCCTGGTGGAGCACACGAGTGGTGCTGGTGGCAGGGACCCTCTCAGACCAAATGCTGGTCAGAGACCAGGGTGGCTGGTGGGGTTGGAGAGCCCCCCTGATGTGGACACTCCGCCACGCCCCCGGGGCATGCGCGCGGCGAGCGAGGGCTAAGCCCCTTGCTCACCGCGCCAGCCTCCTCCATGCCCCCGGGGCCCGGGGCCCTCCTGGCGAAGAGCGAAGGCCTGGGTTCCGGGCGCTGGAGGAAAACTGGTGCCAGCAGCCAGGGGAAGGGATCCCCGAGGCGTCCCAGACTGTGAGAGGGCACAGGCCGGGCTGAGGGACCCACCCGAGTGCACAAATTTTTGTGCACCGGGCCTCTAATCCTATCTAATAAAGAAGGAATATGCTAATTGACCCTCACACCCTCGCAAAATGGCGGTGCCCACAGCCAATAAGGAGGGAATATGCTAATTGACTGCTCCGTCCTCAAAGATGGCAGCACCCACAGCCACACGATGGCCTGCAGGAAAGGGCAGTTGTAGGCAACCAGGCCGGCAGGGGAGGGCAGTTGGGGGCGACTGGGCTGGCAGGGGAGGGCAGTTGGGGGCGGCCAGGCCTGCAGGGGAGCAGTTAGGCATCGATCAGGCTGGTAGGGGAGTGGTTTGGGGGTGATTGGGCTGGCAGGCAGAATTGGTTAGGGGCAATCAGGCAGGCAGGCAGGCAGGCAGGCGAGTGGTTGGGAGCCAGCAGTCCCGGATTGTGAGAGGGATGTCCGACTGCCGGCAGTCAGACATCCCCCAAGGGGTCCCAGATTGGAGAGGGTGCATGCTGGGCTGAGGGATACCCCCCCTCCCCAGTGCACAAATTTCATGTATTGGGCCTCTAGTATGTAAATAAGGGGGGAAAAGCAGGTACAATAAAGCATGCATATAGTAAATACTCAGTAGAAGTTAAACTTCAAATCCTCGAGGCATAATTATTACTTCATTACTGTTTACTGGTGATTAGGACTCTGGAGAACAAAAATAAATATAAAAATGCCAAAATTTCAGAGTAGAATTTAGATTTTAGGTCTGGAGTTAAATCTTGGCCCTGCCATTATGGCAAGATGACCTTGAGTGAGTTACTTCTCTCCTCTGAGCTTCAGCTCCCTCATATCTACTGGGAGTGAGAGCATATAATCTATAGAGATAATGCAAAGATTATTTGAGATTATAAATATAAAGTACCTATCAAAGTACCTAATATCTAGCAGATACTGCGGTAACTATATCTTTATTGATGCTGTTAATATTATAATTATTATTAAATCTTGAGCCAAAACCATAATTCTGAAGGCAAAGAGTAAAGTTTTGAAAGTGGAAACTTTTTATTCCTTCCTAAGTTTCTCTCCAATCTTTTAAAAAAGGGTAAGCATTCTATGATATTATTAAGCTTTTCTCAGAATTAACTGTGTTGAAAAAAGGTAGAATATTATAAAGACCTTTAAACTAGCTCTCAAGGTTTCCCCTGCCCCCATCTAGAAAATACTGTAGTTCTTTAAAGCAAATAGTGCTGAAAAGAATGAAAATGGCATATGGCTGGGGGAATCTTCCAAAGAAACTACTCTACACAGCCATCCGTTCTTTTCTCTGCCTTTTAAGGTCACGGTAACATGATAGAAAATCTGGGACTCACACCATCTGTCCAGACAGCTCTAGCACTGCTCATTTCTCCTGTGAAACCATCAGAACACTTCACACTTCCCAAACACCGCCGCCATAAAGAGCAGTGACAGCAGAATGAACGGAGCTCTTTCTACCCAGAAACGAAGTGCTTAGAAATGAACAGTTCTTTTGAGGTTTATGGGTTTCAGATCATGTCAGTGAGAAGACATGCAAGCCTTAGAAGAAAATTTAAGAATAACAGGATTATCATACTGGCTCCAGAAATTATCTTTCTTAGAAAAAGGTGATATTCTCATATGAGTTCTCTAAGAATAGATTTGGCAATTTAATCTCTAATTTCTCATAAGACTAAGATGAGGAATAGTTTTTTTTACCACCACCACTACCACTAATAATAATATTAATAATAGCAGCTAATAATTATTTAACACTCAGAACATGCTTATTCTCTTCAAAACCCTTCAGTCTATTAACTCACTTAATCTTCAAAACCACTCTATGTAGCAGTTTCTACTATTATTCCCATTTCACACTTGAGGAAACTTAGGTACAGAGGAGTTAAATAACTTTCCTGAGGTAATATATCCAGCCGGTCGAATGTAGAGCTGGGATTCAAAAGCAAATGGGCTGCCACCATGCCTTTAATTTCTATGCTATACTTTCTTATAGATTTTTTAAAAAAGCCTCTAAATTATACATGCAATTTGGCATCTTTTTATTACATTCTGAATAAACAAACTGTGGCTGAATGTCAAAAACACCACCCCCCATTCACCTAGTCACAATGAGAGTGCCAATTATATATTCATTAACTTATCATCAGAACTTACTCAACATGAAAGTGCTTATCAAAAAGAAAAATAAGTTTTTATCTATATACTAGAGGCCCAGTACATGAAATTTGTGCGAGGGGGCCTTCAGCCCGGCTTGCTCCCTCTTGGGACTGCTGGCTCCTAACCATTTGCCTGCCTGCCTGCCTGCCTGCCTGATCACTCCTAACCACTCTGCCTGCCTGCCTGATCGCCTATAACTGCTCATCTGCCTGCCTGATTGCCTTTAACTGCTTCTGCCTGCCTGTTTGCCCCTAACCACTCTGCCTGCCTGCCTGATCACCCCTAACCACTCGCCTGCCTGCCTGATTTCCCCTAACTGCCTCTGCATACCTGCCTCATTACCCCTAACTGCCTGTGCCTCGGCCCCTGCCGCAGCAGCTTTGTCTGGAAGGACGTCTGGAAGGTTGTTTGTCTGTCTGGTCTAATTAGCCTATTACGCTTTTATTATTATAGAAGACATAAAAGCCTAAGCAACTGTTACAACAAAACGACTGGTTACTATGATGCGCACTGACCACTAGGGGGCAAATGCTCAATGCAGGAGCTGCTCCCAGCCCGCAGGCCCCAATCGCCAACGGGGCCTGCCGACCACCTTTTGGTTCTTTCCCCCAGCCGGCAGGCCCTGATCGCCTGATCGGGACTGGGCCCCCAGGCTGGGGTGGGGAACTGGAGGTGGGTGGTGGTGGACATGGCCCCTTTCCCAGAGGGCCCGAGGGTCGGATCCCTCCTTGGGGCCATTGGCCAACTTCCTGGGTCCTTCCCTCATTTCCTCCCCCTGCCCGGCAGGCCCCAATTGGCCCACTGCCCACCCACCTCAGTGGTGGCTGGCCCCTCTCCCTGGCCAGCAGGCCCCAATCGCCCGATCGGGGCCAGGCCCTGGACTGGGACGGGGAACCGGGGTGGGTGGCAGTGGACACGGGCAGCAAGGGAAGGAGGAGGTGGGGAACCTGATCAGCCCTGATCGCCAGACAGACCAAGGGACCCCACCTGTGCACGAATTTTGTGCACCAGGCCTCTAGTAATATAGAAAAAGTTTCAAGAATATGCTCTGAGGTCAGTGTCAACTTGGGAATGCTTTATAACTTTGAGAGAAAAGAAAAAAAAAGGTTTGGATTATCTCAAACCTCCAGACCAAGATTAACTTTACATGAAGGCTCCTTGCCTTCAAAAAGGACCCAGCAATTCCAGGAGGGTATGCCACCGTGCACAGGAGAAATGAGGCTGAGTGTGGATTCCCCTTCTGTGTTACAGAACATTCCCCACTGTGCCCAATGGTTCCATGTACTCAGTGATCGAAGCCGCAATCTCAGCAGTTGGTGAGGTAAGTTTATGCCACTAATTAATATCATGACCGTCCAACTGCATTACTAAGGAGAGCACAGTTACTCTAAAGTTATTTCGGTCTTTTATCATCAAGGGCTTTTTTCATGGCAGCATTAAAAATGTTTAAAATGCCAAACTAATATACTACATTCCTTCAGTTCTGAGATCCCTCCCCCCAAAATTTTTCCATCTGTGACTCATGTGTCTTACGATTATAATAAGCAGTTTTTCCTTTCTTAGTAGCACATAAAATAATAGTGCACCTTACAATGTATATCATCTTACATTTGACAAAATATGGTAGCTGTTATGCCCAATGGGCATCTTTCAAGGATTAGCCCTCAGCCTCTGTTAAGGGCACAGATCAGAGCTTGCCCAGCACTCATGGCCTCATTCAATCTCAATTTCCTCACTTCTCCTTCACTTCATTATGATCTCCTCACTGACCTTTACCCGTCCCCAACCAATTATCAAACTCCTACAGCTCTCACGGTCAATCGGTCAATCCGTGCTCCTTGTTTTGGTTTTATCTGATAACTCAAGGGCTTCTAATCATAATGACTCTCTGAACTGACAAACCCAGGGACACTTCCTCCCACAGATGTCCTGATAGGTGGTTCTCACATCACAACATAACTGGGTTCTAAGGGTAAGCTGAGAAAGTATTAATACCAGAGCCTTGACAGAGTCTCCCCCACCCCCAACCTCTGGATATTTCTATAGCCCCTTTTATAAGTACTTATCTGAATCATACTTAAATTTTTTTCCTGTTTTGGCCTGAGTGCCTCCATTCCACATATGGTCAGTCTCTTCATAGAAGAAAAAAATGTCAAGTTTTACATCATCTTTTCCCTGGAAAGATAGTTCCAAGCTGTCTTCTACCTAGAGGGAAGATGAAAACCTTCACAGACTGAAACAAAGGAAATAGATATCTTTTTAATTAAAAAGATAATGTTTTATATAGAGTATTGATTTTAAGATACATGTGTTTTCAAGTTGGAGCACCACTGAAATTGGGATGCATCAGTAGCACAGCATCATTTCATATCTTTTCTTAAATGCATATAAAATAATGGTGCTTCTTACAACTGATGACAACTCAGGGTAATGATTTAACAGTAGCTAAATTATCTCTGTGCAGAATTTCCTGTTCCTGAGCCCCTTTCTGACTAAAGAGAGAAAAGAACCAAAGACAAATCACTCCCTTTAATAATCAACTATAAGGAAAGAAGTTTTTCATTACAATTAATAAATAAGTACTTGTTCTATTACAGAAATCCATATACATACCATATGTACATGAAAAACATAGATAAAAGTTAAAGGTACAAAGAATCTTGAGAGTATTTTCCTAAGAAATTTATCCTACAAATAATTATGTTCCTATTGGACTTGGTGCCTCTGTCTGTTACAGAATCAATCACATAATTATTTATGCAATTTTTCTTCCAATTAGTGAACTTCTCAAAGGTAAGGACTATAACTTACTCATCTTATGTCCCAGGTGCTGACCACAGTGTCAAGCACAGAGTGAGGGTTGAGTAATGTCTGTTGAATGACAAGAGTTCTATTGCTTCGACTTTAATCACAGGAAACATTGTATTAAATTTTCTTAATAAACTAGAATGTTTATGATAAGGAAAGTAATTTTCTAGTGACTAAAATACGTCCACTTTATTTCCTGGACAACACCATTCTGGGAACAAGAAACTAAACAGGAAGGTGATTGCAAGGGATCATAGGCTTAGGGCATAGGAATCAAACTGTCTAGAAGATTTCATCTAAGCTGCAATGACCTATTCCTAGCTGACCTGAGAAAATTGCTGTGACCTAGGGCAGATGAAATAAACAAGAAGTTCAAGTACTGTTTGAAATGAGTCTGTATTTCTAACCCGTAGCAATCAATGAAATGTTTCGTGTTGATAATGATATGATGCCAAAGTGAACATAAAATTAAATTACTCATGAGAGACAATATAACTTTAATAGGGTAGATAGGCTTCTTATATTGTTTATTACATGTTGTATTAACTATATATTATATTGTTGCCTAATATAATGGGAATACATGCATCTGCAAGAGTACAGTGGGGCCTTGACTTACGAGTTTAATTCATTCTGTGACGGAGCTTGTAACTCAAATTACTTGTATGTGAAATCAAAAAGTGAACGAGAGACACGTGATGCTGGGCTGATGTTGTGGTGTTCACTGTGACGTTCGCTGTGCCACTAGTGGTGGGGTATCTGAAGCTGGCTCGTAACCCGAATTTTAGCTCGCAACTCAAAGCAAAAAATCGGCCGAGAGATGGCTCGTATCTTGAAAAACTCATTAGTCGGGACACTTGTAAGTCAAGGCCCCACTGTACAAGGTCTTTCTCTCATCATTGTTAACAGAAAGCCAGATTTCCTTGTTTTCCTTAGACAGTGCAGAGGTCACAAGTGGTCACAAGCTTCTGCTGCACTCATCCTGGCGAATACTGAGTGACAAAATGATACATGCAACGTTCTTAATCATTTCCGAGGTAATTCAAGTTTTACTTTTGAGACATGTTACTTATGAAGTAAAGCAGACTTTTATTACTGACCTTCCCGAATTTGTGTTTGAGTGGAAGTCCTGCATCCTGAAATGCTGAAATAATATTAGATTGGTAATCTTGTATAAAAATTCCTAGGTCAACATCTTTACTATAAGGAATAATACTGCACTGCCGATACCATCCTAAAAGCAAATAAAAAAAGAAAAATAAGAAAACTTAAAAAAACAACAACTGAGTTTAAAAAAAAATCAGTCATTATTATAATGAATTATCTTTGTAACAGTGGATTTTATTTCATAGGAGTAGACTTACGGTGCTTCACTAAAATTATTATTTTTTAAAAATATGTTTTGGTTGATTTTAGAGGGAGAGAGAGAGAGATATAGATGAAGGGAGAGAGAGAAAGAGAAACATTGATAAGAGAGAAACACTGATTGGCTACCTCCTGCACACTCCCTATTGGGTATTGAGACTGCAACCCAGGCATGTGCCCTGACTGGTCATTGAACCAGGTGACCTCTTGGTGCATGGGACAATACTCCACCAGCTAAGTCACATTGGCCAGGGCTTACTAAAATTATTTTTAAAAATTAAATCCTAAGATAAAATATGTGGTTATAGGACCCACCTGCTGAAGAATCTACCTTCCCTCCCTTCCTCCCTCCCTCCTTTCCTTTTACTAGTCTGAGCACTAAGCATCCTCAAAAACTTTCATAATGTATTTAAAATGTATCTTTATTGTTGAAAGTATTACAGATGTCCCCTTTGTGTGTTTTTTTCCCATTGACCCCCTCCACTCTGTACCCGCATCTCCCAGGCCTTCACCATTCTATTGTCTGCATACCTATAGATATAAAAGCCTAAGTGACTGAACGACCGATCACTATGACATGCACTGACCACCAGGGGGCAGATGCTTAATGCAGGAGCTCCCCCTGGTGGTCAGTGTGCTCCCACAGCAGAAGTGCCACTCAGCTGACCAATGGGTGCCAGATGCCAGGCTCATGGCTGGCAAGCACAGCTGCGGTGAGGTGAGCCTCTCCTGCCTCTGCGGCAGCGCTACCGAGTGACAGCGGCAGCAGGCACAGCGGGGCTGGGATGAACGGGAGCGGCACGGCACCCAGCCCAGGCTCAAGCTCAGGCTCCTCCCCAGCTGCCTGCAGCTTCGCGCACTACTACATCCTTTGGGTGATGTCGGACTGCTGGTTTTGGCCCAATCCCCACAGGCCAGGGCCTGGATCAGGCCAAAACCAGCAGTCCGACATTCCCTGAGGGGTCCTGGATTGCAAGAGGGCTCAGACCAGGCTGAGGGACCCCACCAGTGCACAAATCCGTGCACTGGGCCTCTAGTATGTATATAAATTCCTCGGTTAATTGCTCCCCTCCCACACCCCTATCACCGCCTTCCCTCTGAAATTCATTAGTCTGTTCCATGCTTCTATGTCTCTGGTTCAATTTTATTCATCAGTTTATTTTGTTCATTAGATTCCACATGTATTTTAATTTCTGAATAAATTATTAGCTTTAATCATTTTAACTGGGCCACCCATTTTAAAAAACTAAATTACTTTTGATAATGTTTAATCATAAACCTCTAATGATGAAGGCTGCCTTTAAGATATGCTAAAAAAATATAATTTAGCCCAGCTGGTATGGCTAAGTGGTTGAGTGTTGACCTATACACTAGGAGTTCAGAGTTTGATTCCCAGTCAAGACACATGCCTGGGTTTTGGGGTTGATCCCCAGTGTGGGGTGTGCAGGCGGCAGCTGATCAATGATTCTCTCTTGTCACTGATGTTTCTGTCTCCCTCTCCCTTCCACTCTGAAATCAATAAAAATATATTTTAAAGAAAAAAATATGTATATATGTACATATATACATAAAATTTAATTCTTTTGCTTAAATATCTCTTTACTGAACAGTTCATAGAACTTAAGAGTTCTGAACAGCTCATGTCCGATGGATCATAAAAAAAGAAGAGCAGTATCAACCTCAATTTTCAGCATGTTCAAAGGTATTTCTAGGTATTTACTATGTATCTACTTCTCAATCAGATGCTACAGTACTATTCTAAAAAAACCCCAAAATTTATACCTTACTATTGCTAAGGGTTTCTCAGTCTCCCCTATTATCCTTCGAAGCCTTCCATCCAAACTATTTAAAAAGTATATAAAGGCCTACGATTATCTTTGTAGGTATTGCCACTGGGCAATACTGTTTGGAATTCTAAACTTTCATTTTATTTTAACACCAGTGTTCCAATGCACAGATTCATGCACATTGAAAGGAAATTAATTAGAAAAAATATTTTAATATCACTATTTGCCCTTTCTCTATAATAAAAGTGTCAACCAAATTCATGATCAACAATGACAGATAGAAACACTCACGTGTGATTGGCGCAGTGAGAACTTTATATGTATCGCACATGTGGGAGTCAATTTAGCCTTTTATATGTATAGAATAAACTTGCTTAATTAGACCTGCTTTCTGATTTAGCTAAATTTTTTCCAGCCCAGTGAAGCACCCCAACTTCTCTTTCAGGTAATTATCAGCAACACAGCAGCATATATCAACATGAAGCAGATTATTATTGTAGATCATGCAGGGAGAACAAAGGGTAAAATATTTAACTGCAGCAGTGTTTGACTATATTCTGTGCAGTGACAAAACCTGAAGTCATTTTCAAGGTCCACCATTTATTTCTTTTCAGTTGGGTCAAGTTTCTAAACTTTCTAAATCTCCGTTTTCTGGCTTTCATTAGCCAGAAAAGGAAATAGGATTCTACCAAGTCTCCTATCTACCTACTCTAGGACTTCTGTGAGGATCAAATGAGATGAGGCATGGGAAAACACTTCACAAACATATGGTTAAAATGTAAAATGTTTGCACCTGGCTATAAAGCAAGTCATGTTCCTGGGCTGAAGAAACTTCAAGGAGGCTAGTTGCTAGGGAGAGGAAGCTGGGCATTGCTATGTGACGTCATTACCTGGAGCCCACAGCAACTGTTTCTGTGCTGTGCTGTGCTGTGGGCTGCATTTTGTGCCATAGGGTCTTAGCAGCATTGGCTGTGATTTGGTGGGGTGTTGCTCCAGGGTGGTGGCGGGGCCTATGTCCCACTTGGGGGAAGCTGAGTGTTGGTTTGTCGGCGCCAGGTCTGTGGTACTGTTTATTTTTATTATTTATTTATTTATTTATTTATTTATTTATTTATTTATTTAAATATTTTATTGATTTTTTACAGAGAGGAAGGGAGAGGGATAGAGAGTTAGAAACATCGATGAGAGATTAACATCGATCAGCTGCCTCCTGCACACCTCCTACAGGGGATGTGCGCACAACCAAGGTATATTCCCTTGACTGGAATCGAACCTGGGGCCTTTCAGTCCTCAGGCCGACGCTCTATCCACTGAGCCAAACTGGTTAGGGCCCATTTATTTTTAAATGGCCAGTGTGTGTCATGGCAGCTCCTACACTGAGCGTCTGCCCCCTGGTGGTCAGTGCATGTCATAGCTGCTGGTCAGAAGGACATTTAGCCTTTTAGATATATAGACTAGAGCCCAGTGCATGAAATTCATGCACCGGGCGGGCGGTGTCCCTCAGCCTGGCCTGCGTCCTCTCGCAATCCGGGACTCCTCGGGGGATGTTGGGCCTAAACTGGCAGTTGGACATCCCTCTCCCAATCCAGGACACTGCATACACCAGTGACCATATTTTGCTGTTGTATGGGCAGCTACATATTTTTGCCCTGATTATAAAAAGTAGTACCTAACATGATCCTTCTGAGGCAGTAGTACCATTTCCCCCATCTTACGGGTGGAAAAACTGAAGCAGAGAGAAGTTAAGTAATTGGCTTGGTCACAGAGTTATAAGTGTCAGAATCAGGGCTGACCAAAAATGTGCAAGCCAGAGTCCATGCATGTCATCGCTGCATCATCCTGTTTTTTCAGTGTTAGAGTGGCCTTTCCAGGTTTTAATTTTTAAATCTAAGAGACTGTTCCCAATATATAGGTAGGGTCCCTAGGCCTGGCCAGTGATCAGGGCCATCTGTGGGGTGACCACCAGGTGGGGCAATCGGAGGGCCCCCACTGGCACCTGCCTTGGCTGGCAGCCTGGCACCGCCGGCTGGCTGGCCCTGCCCCGATCGCCGCCGCCGGTCACCTCCCTTTCAGGGGGCAGACAATCAATGCAGGAGCGGCCCCCAACCGGTGGTCAGTGCGTGTCATAGCGACCGGTCATTCCGCCGTTTGGTCAATTTGCATATTAGGGTTTTATTATATAGGATGGATCTTCAGAAGCCTAAGATGAGGGGAGGGGTCTCACTGTTGTTTGAGAAAAATGTACAATCCACATTTGTAAAAGAATCATAAACTATTAAAAATGGAAGGCTCTTAAATATAATCTAATCCAACTCCCTCATTTCATAAATAAAAAAACACCATGTGGCTAAAATCTCAAAACACACCATGACAAATAATTAAAGAGTATTTTTTATGACAATCAGTAAAACAATTTTGCTTCAAAGGTTAAACTTTAAAGCATATATCACATAAGTGTGTGAGATGTATTCCTTTTTGGCTTACTCTAGCTGTAAACTCCTTGTCGGGAAAAACCATGTGAATTTTCCACAAAGTCTAATAGACAGGCTAACCAAATATCCCAGTCTAGGCCTGTTGTCCAACATAATTATTTTATTTATTTGTTTTTTAATATATATTTTATTGATTTTTTAGAGAGAGGAAGGGAGAGAGATAGAGTGTTAGAAACATCGATGAGAGAGAAACATCGATCAGCCGCCTCCTGCACATCTCCCACTGGAGATGTGCCTGCAACCCAGGTACATGCCCTTGACCGGAATCGAACCTGGGACCTTTCAGTCCGCAGGCCGACGCTCTATCCACTGAGCCAAACCAGTTTCGGCCCAACATAATTATTAATGGGACTCCCTTTCACTCTCAAAGGTCTCTTGAATTAGAAAGAAATGATACGGAAATCCTATGGAAGCAGGAACGAAATTAATTTTTGTACACATACAGTTATAATCAAGAAAGAACACAGTTATAACTAACTACAGTTATAAACAAGAGGGAATAAAAACAACAAAATTTACAATTCTAAATAATGTGAAATTCCAAAGGAGTTTAATCCAATGCACAGTGGAAAGAGATCCAGGAATCTTTCTCAGATTCTAACAGCAACTTGCCTAAGGACTCTAGAAGCATCTACATTCCCCATCTCAGAATAATTAGAACATGGTAAGGCAGTGCTGTCCAACCAGTGATGCTACCGATGACCTGGAAAGGCTTGTGGAAGGCGTTATGGCACTCCCTCCAGTCTTTCTCTCAGTAGCAACTTTTGGTGCAAGTAAGTTGTATGTATGATGTGTAAGTAGAGAAAATAAATAGTTTTTGTTTAAATGCAACAATAATCTTTGGGATAGAAATAATAAAATGCTAATGTAAGGCTTACCTGAGAATCAAGTATAGTCTACAGGTCCTGATGTAAATTTTATACACATGAGTTATAATTTTTGGTAAACACACATATGGCCTTCCTAACTCACTTTTATGCTTCTGAAATTAATTTCTTTAAAGAAATCAATAAATTTTTATTCTATTTATAAATATGACACTTAAACGATCACTGACATTTTGCCATCTCAAGCAGTCATTCCTAAAGGGAAAGAGGACAAAATGACACAAAGACAAACGTAAAGTAAGAATTTTACCTAGACAAGTCCCACTGCTCAGCCAGAACCGTACTCCCAATTTCTTTAATGTTTTGGCTGCAAGTTGCAACAATTCCTTTGCACTCTTCCGAAAGGCCACAGCTTCCACAGTGCTATCATCAAGGTACTGCTACAGATATAATAAATGGTCAGCTATTATTGCCATTTCTAAATTGCTAGAAACATTTCTGTGACATCCAAGTTAAATTTGAAAATTAGCCCCATATATTTTTCTATTATAAAAATGAAGTTTCAGAGTTCTCTGTTAGTCACACGTTTCTTTTATAAAATAAGACTACAGGAGTAGCCCTAATAGGTTTGGCTCAGTGGATAGAGCACCGGCCTGCAGACTGAAAGGTCCCAGGTTCGATTCTGGTCAAGGGCATGTACATTGGTTGTGGGCACAACCCCAGTTGGGGGTGTGCAGGAGGCAGCTGATGATGTTTCTAACTCTCTATCCCTCTCCCTTCCTCTCTTTAAAAAAATCAATAAAATATATTTTTTTAAAAATAGAAATTTCATGGGGTGAAGCCAAGTGCTCAACTTGAATGTCAACAGCAATGGAACATATCAAAACTGTGCAGCACCTGAGAGGATATAATGAGAAGAGCATAACATCACATCTGTGTGATCCCAATAAAGCTTATAACCTGAATCTAACATGAGGAAGGACCAGACAAAACCCCAAATAAGGGACAATTTTTAAAACCCAAAAGTAACAAGGTCATGAAAGTCAAAAAAGGACTGTGAAACTGTCCCAGACTGGAGGAGACTAAAGAGACAAGGGAATTAAACACAACGTGATGCTAAACTGAATCCTTTTGTTATAAAGGTTATTATTAGGTTGGAACAATTAGAAAAACTTGAGTGAGGATTAAATAATAATCTATATGTTAATTTCCCAACGTTTGTATTAATACCTACAGAGAATATTCTTGCTTTTAGGAAATACTAAATTATTTGAAGTTATGGGGGATATGGTCTACAACTTACTCCCAAATGGTTTAGGAAAAAAATTATCTGTATTATATTTGCAACTGTCCTAAAAGTTTGGGAATTATTATTTTTTAAAAAAGTTTGGAGGCTGCTTTTATGAGATTTTTAGATTAGTTGCTTGTTTTACACAGGACATTGCATTTAAGACTGTTTGGCGCCATCAAGTGCTCAAAGTTATGTATGTTTGCTTCCATTTGAAAACAGACCCTCCTCGTCTTTTAATTATGGTTTTAACTTAAGAAATGATGAAGAATGAAACATCTGAGAGGATAAAAAATTTAGAAAGTTATCCATCCCATCAGGCACTCTATATTAGCAATACCAATAGACTAGCAGAATCACAAGTCTGTTTTGAGGCAGTGAAGGACACATAACATGGTGAAGAATGGGTACAGAGTTCCACCTGGTCATGTTACAAATATCAACCTCCAGACAGCATTGTAGTTTTGCTATGTGATGGTATTTAAACATAAAAACTATGAGGCTGTGATAAACGGATCAGCCCTCTGAACATTGGTCATCTATACTTTTTGCTCAAATGCTGATTTTTCCCCTCAAAATCTCAAAAGAATGAAAATATGCAATTAAAAAATATGACACTATCCCTCTGATTTCTCAGTAGTTTGAAACACTTAACATTTTACACTGCCTTTCCACAAAGATCTACAAATGAGTCTGGGCAAATGCTTGCTAGGTAATGGAGTAGCTCTAATAAGTGTCCCTAAAAAAAAAATCATTTAATTCAAATGAGTACATTCTTCTCCAGGCATTTTGCCATGATCGTACGATTTTTTTTGTGTGTGTGCCAGGTACCATGCTAGATACTGGGGCTATGAAGGTGAGTAAAATAAGATGTCTGCCATCGAGAAGCGCATATGATCTAGTAGGGGACAAGACAGACATTCACAATTCACTGTCATAATTAGTATGCTAGAGGTAGCTACCAGAACAAACTCCCTTAGTGCAGAAAGGGTGAACGGTCAAGTTCAGGCATCAGACTGCATCTCTTCTGCTTCTTGATACTACATGGGGCGGATATGATGGGCAGCACTTTAAGGAACAAGATTAGGAAGGCTCACTTGGGCCCTTAAGCCTATGTCCTAGAGGTCAGCATAGCTGACCAGAAAAACCTCACATTTGCTGGTGCTGGGCACTTGACCAGTGATGATGTAGCTGGGACATTTTCCCATGCTGCTCCTGTGTCTGTGTACACACAAAGGAACCCCAGAAATAAAAAGCAGGTGGAAGAAGTAGGGTACCAAAACCCCACTGTGAATTTCACTGTTTTCCCATTATTTCTGTTTCATGTCATCTCTTAGAGCTGAACTTTCATGCCCTTCAAAATCATCTTTATATCCCCAGGGTCAGCAGAGTTCCTGGGAAATAGGCTTTCAATAAATGTTTATTGAGTTGAAAGCTAGGGCAGCAGAATAAAGTAAAGTTCAAAAGCACTTGGTCTTTGGGTAGCATTTATCTTAAAAAACCCTCATAAACACAGAAGTTTCATATTCAGTGTCAACCCTCTGAGAAAAACTGTATTTTCCATGAAATATTCTCTAAGATTTTTCCCCATGGTCCATCTTCTGCAGTGGCTTCCTCCTCACTGGAGTGCTTCAAGAACAGAATATGCCATAAAGTTTACGGGCTGTCCTAACTGAAACCAGAGGCCAGTGCTAAACCTACCAACGTCTATCCAAGTAAACGAGGTCTCCATACATATCAAACCATATCAAATATTTTCTGAAGGTTAATGTTTAACCTACTTTTTAAAAAAATTAAAAGAAAATAATCTAGAAGAAAATAGATGAATCAAAAAAAAATGTGTTCTACCCATTTTCCCTAAGTCCCTTTATTCCCATCCCCACCCCCAGAACTCTTAAAAACAAACACACTTCCTTTAATTTAAAAAGTATACTACTTGGTGATCTCTAACCTGAAAGAATGCCCGAGCTTCTTTATACCTACACTCAATAAACCTAGAGTGTGGTATTTCTTCTAGAAAGTGCACTGGATCTTTTGGAATGAGAACTTCTAGTCCATCAACAGTAATCTGTTGTAATTCTGGCCTGAAAAACAAAAGTTAAGATTTACTGTAAGAATTTAACACAGAGTGAGTACCGGTAGCCTCCTCAAAATGTACAACGTAAGCAAAATAGCTAAAAATCAAGCATATTTTCTTCAATTACCTCAGATATCACTTTTTAAGATCTACTCTCTTAGCAACTTTTAAATATTCAATGCAGCAGTGTTATCTATAGTCACCTTGCTGTATGTATATTATATCCCAAAACTTATTTCCCTCATAACTGGAAGTTTATTCCTTTTGACTACTTTTATTATGTAAGTCTGAAGTTTTGATAACTAGAATCATAAGGTTTGCATTCTTTTATGCCTCCCTTCTGCCACTCAACAATGCAGGATTCATCTATGTTGTTGCACAGAGCACAAGTACATTCGTTTCTCTGCTCTACAATACCACTGGTTGTATGAATATAGAATGATTTGTTTGGGGGCATTAAGAAGAATGTTGCTATGAACATATTTATATGTATTTCCTGGTGCATTTGTGCATGAGCTTCTTCCTGTTGAATATTAACATTTCAAAACTGAGTTATGTGAACTACATATTAGATGCAATTACTAAATGTAAAAAAAAAAAAGGTAATAATTCATGACTGGATGATATAGGTTTCACATTTCAGACCCTGAATTTACCTGTCGAAAGCTCCTGGATAACGACCAAACTGTAACTTTCGAAAAGGAACAAACTTCTTGTCGATGTTTCCTTTGAGGCGCAGATGGCCATGCCAGAGGTAGTTGCCACTCCTCTCGTGAAAGACCACCACGTGAATGGCGTGCATGGCCAGTTTACAGATGTAGTGCAGGGGGATTTCAGTTCCAGAAAGTGAGTCTATCCCATCCAGCCGGGGATCTTTGCTCTCGATCTTCAGGCACTGAAATCCCATGTTTTCAGCTATCCGAAACCAGCCTTCCTAAAACCAAAGAAACATCAAGCATGAATATTTAAAACCAAGTACTAGCAGCAAAACTAAAATGATTTATACTGAATTAAGCCATACATATTTTTGTGCTAATCTGTTCTTTGCCAGAAGATTTGAAAATGAGGGTGGTGAGGGGAAGGAGATAGTGGGAGAAAAAAGAAAAGTAAGAAGAGAGAAACTAAGTAGCTTGGAAGACATGTTCTAAGACTCTCTTTATGAAAATAAATATAAAATTTTTCCTTGAAATGAGAATGCTCATTTTAGTGGTTTCTTTTTAGTAAAATAAATGTTAGGATAGCACTTAAACTAGTAATTCTCAATTTAACTTCTAATAACCTTTATCTTTAAACGTACTTGAGAAAAGTAGTACTTTCATCCTATAGTTTATATCCTAATACCTTACACTGCTACTATAAAAGAAGCCCATTATAATGCAAATCAATAGAAAACAGACTAAGACATACTATAAAACAAAGTGCATTTTCCAACATCATTAGTTACTAAGGCCCGGTGCACAAATTCGTGCACCAGTGGGGTCCCTTAGCCTGGCCTGTGCCCTCTTGCAATCTGGGACCCCTCGGGGGATGTTGGAGAGCCAGTTTTGGCTCGATCACTGCAGGCCAGGCCGAGGGACCCCACTGGTGCATGAATCCGTGCACCAGGCCTCTAGTATGCATATAAGATCTTTGGTTAATCTCTTCCTGCCCTCCCCTCTCCCCTTTTCCCTCTGAGATTCATCAATCTGTTCCATGTTTCCATGCCTGTGTGTTGAGCATCTTCCCCCTGATGGTCAGTGCACGTCATAGTGACTGGTCAAATGGTTGGACACTTAGCATATTAGGTTTTTATTATATAGGATAACATAAATCTCACAAGACAAGACTAATGTAGATGGTAGATTCTTAGTCCTAATCTCAATAACCAGTGCTATAGATGAGTAAACAGTGTTAATGATGAAGAACACCTTACATTTGAAAAGAATTTATAATATTCAAGGAACTTTTATAAACATTATTGCATTTATTTATGACATCTATCCTCTAAAGTAAGTAGCAGAGGTATTATAAAGAAGCAGATTCACAGAACTCTGAAAAAAAAACACACCAAAATTAATAATACCGGCATTTATGTATTATCCAACCAAATCCAAGGTTCATCCACTCTGTAGCACTACCTTGCTAGTCTATATTTATACAATGTGTACAAAGCTCATTCACAATAATTATCTCATCTGAGGCCCACAAAACGATGTGAGGTCAGCAAGGAAGATGTTTTGCCTCCTCTACAGTTAAGGAAAAAGAGCTCTAAGTGATAATACCAGACATTAAAGTTATTAAATGGTGGAGCTGTGTCAGGAAGTTTGCATGTTTCAAGAGGACTGTATTCACATCACTTATCACCTTTGAACATTGTCATTTGGATTAGATGTAGCCTCATCTATACTCTTGTAACATACAAACCCCTATCATAGTACTAACTATAGTTTTTAAAACTATTTGTTTAAACTCCATTAACAGACCAAGTTCCCCAACCATAGCAATCAACAGAGTGGCTAGTACCCAGCAGGTGCTCAATAAATATTTGTTGTTGTTTATGTTATTAAATGAGAGAAAGTGATAAGTTTAGTAGAATGCTAACTAGTACCGTAACAACTGTCTTCTCCTTTCTAGATATAGAGCTAATTTGTGTTCTGGACAAAGGAATGTGGATGGATATATCACACAGCACTTCCAGGCCTGGCTTTACAATATCCCGTAAGTTCTTCCATGCGTTCCCTGTTCCAACGGCATGTAGGAAAGCAGAGAACTCCAAGGTGGAAAAGCCACACAAAGGAAACAGCATGGATCTCTAAGTCACTGCTCAGAGGAAAGGTGTCCAGGAAGTTCCCTGACCAAGAATAACTCATAACTTAAATATGTAATATTAAAAAACAGAAGCATAAACATTTCATTTATAAATGAGAAGGTAAAGTAGACAGGTGAAAGCGGCTGGTTCTAGGAGTGCGAATAATGGCTGAGGAGAGAAGAGGCAGATATCACTCTTTGTTATCATGAGCTTCCCATTACTATCTGATTTTTTTAAACATAGCTCTAGCATAATTGTGATTAAGAACTAAAAATTACATTTAAAATACCATGTCCTAAATTTTCTATAAGTTTAAACCTTTTCAAAATATAGAGTTGAAAATAAATAAAACTCTTAGACCACTATGAGGCACACACACAAAGAAAATATAGAGAGTTGAGAGGAAAGAAAAAACAAGAACTGTAAGATGGAAATAAGTCAAGGTTCATTCTCTCAAGGCCCTGGGTAAGAGTGTGGACTTCTCCTGCTTTCCTGGACCACATCGCCACCCTGGAGGGTAGCCCACCTGTTACAGGTCACACAACGGAACAGATTCCACTGCACAATTAGTGCACATGCCGTCACGGGTGGCTGACTAACTAGTTGAGTTCATTTAATCTGATGCTAATTTTTGCATTCTTACTTGAAGAACTCCTCAGAATAAAAATTACTAAAGCTGGGAAGTTAGACAGTTAGAAGTATTCAAAATAAAGAAGCAAAGTCTTGGCATGTTTGAGATTTTTTTTCTTTTTACTGTGTGACTTTACATGTAAGTTTGAATTTCTGGACACATCTAAGAAGCACCCCACTTGAGTATCAAACAAGTACTGTGCATTTACAAAGTGGAAAGAATGGTGCTATAGGTTAGGGATACCACCTTCACATACACCTCGTGTGGCAGATACTAACAATTCATCACCAAATCCCTTCCTATTTGTCAGCCTACACTGATGGGAAGGCTGAAAACCTGGCTTTTTAGCCTCCTTCACAACAAGGAGACATATGAATATATAGTAGTTCTGGGCCGAGAGCCATAAATAGTTCACCAGAAGCTTCTGAGAAAATTTTTACTTCTAAAGATGGACAGTATCACCATCCCTTGCTGTTACCTTCCGGCCTTGAACTTGAACCTGGTGCCTGAGAGCTAGGACAGCTGTCCCGTGAAGGTGAGAGAAAGGAAGAATGAACTTCAGTGATGCAAGGCCTGATGCCAGTGGCCACCAACAGCCACCAACCTTTATACAAGAAAAATAAATTCCCTATTCACTTAAGCTATTATTTTTTATATTTTTTTTATTTCAATTACCGTTGATATTCAGTATTATATGAGTTTCAGGTGGCCAGCATAGTGGTTAGACATTTATGTAACTTATGAAGTGATCCCTTGATAAGTCTATACCCCCCTGACACCACACACAGTTATTAAAATATTATTGACTATATTTCTATGCTTAAGCTGTTATTCTCTTATTACTTACAGCTGGAAATATTCCTAACACAAGTTATAAAAAGCTTTAAACATTTTTTTAATGTTTTACATTTATCATATTATTTTGTAAAGACATTCCATTATCTGAAAGCAAATCATCTTACCTCATTCTTCCACAGGTGATACTGTAGAGCAAAGGCAGTAAAGTCTCTTGGAACACAGAAAAAGTTGCATTCTGAAGTGGAGCCATGAGAAGTATTTTTTACTTGTTCCAAGTTTTTATTAATCAATTCCAGAATCAAAGGATCAATAAGGAACACGGGTACATTTTGGCTCGATGTTAGCATAATAAACTTTTTAACTGCACGCTGTTTGAGAGGAAAAAAATCTCCTTAATTCTACTAAACCAATAAAATAATCTAATTTCTTATTAAATTGTATTCATTGATTTTAAAAATACGTATAGAATGTTTTCTCAGTAGACACCATCCTTACTAATTAAAATAATAATAATACACAGTTTCTATAGTCTATTAAGGAAGATGAACAGATATTTATAAAGCAAAATAAAATACATGCAATATTTTATAAGGTACAGAACAGTAAGCTACTAATTAATTGTAAACAAAAGGGTAAGAAAATCGTTTTGTTTGTTTTTTTTTTTAAATATATTTTATTGATTTTTTTACAGAGAGGAAGGGAGAGAGATAGAGAGTTAGAAACATCGATGAGAGAGAAACATTGGTCAGCTGCCTCCTGCACATCTCCTACTGGGGATGTGCCCGCAACCCAGGTACATGCCCTCGACCGGAATCGAACCTGGGACCCTTCAGTCCGCAGGCCGACGCTCTATCCACTGAGCCAAACCGGTTTCGGCAAGAAAATCTTTATAGAGAAAGTGGTATCAGAGATGAAACTTCAAGCTTACACATTTTTCTCTTGGTATTATTAGCTAAATCTTTTCAAGCAAACGTGGAAGATAAGATACCATATCTGTCAACCTTTTAAAAACAAAAAATCAATTGTATGTGCATACTGCTTAATAATCTTTCTAAACAAATACCTCAATTAAAATATATTGCCAACTTGACCATCCCCATATACAATTCAACTTTCTAATTATTCTACAATATTTTTAGACATTTTTGTGCTGGCTAGTAAGCAGTCCTCTACTGAAAAAATAAATTTTAAAATTAGAATAGAAACAGACTAAATCACACTGAGTACCTAAGAGGAGCAAACAGTAGCAAACAGTAAATACTCAGAGTAAATAATACCTAAGAGTAGCAAAAATAAATAGAATAAAGGGTGTGTACATTATAGCTTAAAAGCTTACTTCAGTGCAAGCAATTATGATCTCAAAGAAATGTATGCCTTCAAAAAAGAAAGAAAATTATAGACCGCCAGCCTTCATGAACATAGATACAAAAATACTTAACAAGACATTGAAAATCAATTCCAGTCGTTTTTTTTAAAAAGACGAAAAAAAAAAAAAAAGTAAATATCATGACCAAGTAGAATTTATACCAGGAAAAAAAGACAGCATTTGAAAATCAGTTAATGAAACTCATCATATCAACAGAATAAAGGAAGAAAAATCTATAAGAATTTTAATACAGAAAAAGTATTTGACAAAATTCAATACCTATTAACCATTAAGAACTCCCAGCAAATCAGGAATAGAACACTTCCTTAATTTGATGAAAGGTATGAACCAAAAATCTATTATTGAGTTGTAGAAGTTCTTTATTTATCACTGATACTAGTTTTTTGTCCAATATGTTTTGCAAATATTTTCTAGCCTTTGGCACATCTATTCATTTTCTTAATGCTGTCTTTTGATAAGAAGTTTTAAATGTTGATAGTCTGATTTATTTTATTTTTTCTTTTTGGTTCTTGCTTTTTGTGCTTTACACTAGGAGAATAAAAGAGAAAAAAATGGTTTTGGAAGAAAGATGATGAGACGACAGACACTAGTACAAATAAAGTGCTTAATAAATGTTTGTTGAATGAATCTCTTTCAGCTTGGTGTTAAATACAAACATGATGAACACATATACGGCTTTATTATGATTATTAATATAAATGTAGATTAGAGCAGGCTCAAAGAGAGATTCACCTTCAAAATCCAACTTCCAGGTTGCTATCAATGAAATCACCAATGCTCCTTGGAAACAGATGTCCAATGAACTCTAAATCCAATTAATTCTAAATCAACATGACTATTATCATCTGGCCTTCAGTATTTAGTTTGTTTACAAGAAAGAAAAATGTCTTGTTGAAAACAAGACACTAGGATAGCCTGCCTATTCATCTGCCAGTATATACAATTTTATCAGAACCTGAGTGGTTTGGTGGGACTTGTTCTTAGTGAAAGGCTAGGTCCTAATAATTCATTCTAGAATTTTATAAGGGCTCAGTATTATACTTATTGATCAGATTTCAATAAGTACCTTTTATTCCTTCTAAAATATTAGAATAAAAGTATTTCAGTACTTCTTTCCCTGTGATTTTGCAACTATTATAAAGAGTGATTTTTAGTACTCTGAGCTGCTCTCATGTACCTTGAAGTAAACCCTTTTTAAAAAAATACATTATTTTCTTCCACCTCAAGAATAATTCCCTGAATGAAAAGGATGGGGCTGCCCTACTTTTTCCTGTTATGTTAAGCTTTAAATGATTCACAAATCCCATTAAAAAATATATCAGTGAATTTGCACCCCTGCTGACTGCTTTATATACCAAAGGTTTCGGAAATGTTGTTGGTTAATCCGGACAGAGTAAAAGCTTCTATCTCACTGATGCTATTTCAGCTTTAAAACATTTTCTAAACATGCTCTTTCAATTTACATATGAGGACTCTTAATAAATGGCAAACCTGGAAAGTACATATAACCAAAGTATCATCATACTTTAGAATGTTAAAATTTATGATAGAGAATCCCCATTATCTTCAGATGGGTATATTTCCCAGCTGCTAAATACAGAATTTCAAATTTCAACACATTATTTCACTCACAGGACAATAAACCTGGTCCAAGTATATTATATATGTGTTTTTCTCAATGGTGGGATGAGGTAGAGTAGGGCTAGATGGAATGCACAAAATGCCCCTTTTTATTTCCTCTGCTAGAGTCTTTACAACTGTGACTGGGGACCATGCACTCCAAGTGTACCATACTTCCCTTTCCCTCAGACTAGCCTAAGTACATAGAGCAAAACATCTGCTATGTTCAGTAACTAAAAGTTCACATTGAAATATCTACCTATGGTGTCAGGTGGGTGCTACACTTATCAGGGGGGTCACTTTGTAAGTTTAATATAATATTGAATGTGAACTGTAATTGAAATACTGTTTTTAATGTTTTAAAGTTCACACTAATACTTCTAGGCTTGATAGTTGAGGAACCTAATAATAGAATATCTCAGTCTTTACCCTTGAAACAGTTCAAATCCAATTGGTGCCACCAATGACCTAAAATTATCACTAATACTTTATTGCTGCTGGTGACTTGAAAGCCTACTTCTAAGCTACAGCTTTTCATGTTTCTGGTTAAACAGAAGCCAAAGACTGAGAAATATCTGGTCATATCCAAAATGTATACTAACAGGATAAATTTAATTTTGTATTAGTAACCTAGCATTGTTTTTCATTCTAAGTTTAGAAAAAAAAAAAAGGGTAAGCAACTATGTTTTATAAATGTGTAGGCTCTGAAATTAATAAACCAAAACAGAGATATATTGTAATATTGCTAGTTTCCCTTATCTTATAAAGGAAACATGTTGAATAGGTTTTTATTCCTAATCATTATTTTATAGTTCAATTCTTTTTTTTTTAAATTTACAAATATTTAGTGGGGGAAATGTTTTTCTTTTTATAGTTCAATTCTTAATAACATATTTATTCATTTGGGGAAGCTCTATAGCTCAGTAAATGAGGGTTTGGGAGGCAAACAGAAATCTGGACTCAGTCACTTACTAACAACCTAACCTGACTCTCTCTCAGTGAACTAAGGATAACAATGTACTGACTTGTTAGAGTTTCCATGAGGACTAAATGAGATACTGCCTATAAAGCACTTGGCATAGGGCCTTGCCCCTTCCCCTTGACCACCTACCCCCACTCCTCACCAAGGTAGCTATTATCACTGTCATCATTCAGCAAATACTTATTGAGTATATAAACGAATAAACTAAAATGAACATTGTAGTTAAGGAATTTCTTGCTTATTGTACATACCCACTGTATGCTATCAAATCCAATTCGGCTTCCTTTGGATTTTGATAAACCAGCTCCATTCTAGGAAGATAACAAAAGAACATTTTGGTAAGTTCAGTAACCAGCAAGAAACATTACATTTAGGGGAGGCATGAGATTCAAACTGCGTAACTGGTTCATAGTCTATAATATTAAAAGTGTAATATGCTAATTAGACCGGAGGACCTTCCAGATGAAGCCGGGGCTTCGAGGGAAGCTCGGGTCCCGGGTGCCTGCCAGCAGCCAGAGGGAAGCCTGGGTCCCGGGTGCCAGAGGGAAGCTGGTGTCAGCAGTCAGGGGAAGGAAGGCCTACTCTTGCACGAATTTCATGCATCGGGCCTCTAGCCATTAATAAGCATTCAGCAAATATCTATTTTCATAGAGTTATGAGCTAAGAATTCTACAATTATACATCTATCCAAGATAGAAAACAATGACAGATTGCAATAAGCTAATTAAGTTGTTAAACAATAAAATATATATGGCCAACATCTCCAAACTAATGAATTTCCATCAATAAATAGCAAACTCTTTGCTATTCTAAATTTCTTTTGGGGGATTAGGGTTTTTCCATTTAGCTCTATGTCCCTAAATTCAGCTTATCTCCACACAATGAGTTAGTGTTAGGGCACCGTGGCAAAATGGTAAGAAAGTATAATAATATTTATGAGCAGCTCCTAAGTGCACGTGTTTGACACTTCCATACATGAATAATGTGCTCTCATCTATCCCACATAACAGCCCTGCACAGCAGGCATTGTTTCTTTTTCACAGCTCCAATGCCCATACTTTTCCTAACATACATCTTTATTTTTTTTAAAATATATTTTTATTGATTTCAGAGAGAAAGAGAGAGAGAGACAGGGAGAGAGAGGGAAACATCAATGATGAGAGAGAATCATTGATCGGCTGCTTCCTGCACGCCGCCTACTGGGGATGGAGTCAACAACCCAGGAATGTGACCTGACCAGGAATCAAACCATGACCTCCTGGTTCATAGGTCAATGCTCAACCACTGAGCCAAGCTGGCTGGGCAAATATTGAGGTTTTTAAAAAAATGTTTTTTAAAATATTCAGGCCTAAAGAATCAGTTTTCATCAGATAAGCCCAAAATACTTTGAAAGTGACAGGAAAAAGAATGTCTAATGTCTAGAGAAAAGAGGGAAACTGTTTCAAGCTCAAAGAAGATCCAAGAGGTTTCTTATGTCTTGAATGTGTTCTTTCTCTACAAGGTATAAAAGGGAGGATATTGAAGAACAATTAGAATAGTCTCACCCTAAAAATGAAATGTGCTCCAAGTTTCTAAAAAGGCTCATCTCACCTTAAACCACAAACTAACTCAAGGGCAGGGAGGAAATCCAATTCACCTTTGCATTGCCATGTCTATCATGGTGCGGGGTAATTAGTAAAAGCTCAATAAAAGTTTGTTAAATGGAGGGGAGGAGGGAAGAAAGGAAGGAGGGATATACTGAGTAATTAAAGCAGGGTCAGAACTGGTCTCTCATCACAAGCTCAGCAATTTAGACAGTAACATTTTAATAGCAAGGGATATTTGAGAAAAAAACAACAAAGAGGCAGCTCTGTAATTCCCATCAGTATAAAAACAGGATATTGCCCTAACCCAGTGACAGCGAACCTTTTGAGCTCGGCATGTCAGCATTTTGAAAAACCCTAACTTAACTCTGGTGCCATGTCACATATAGAAATTTTTTTATATTTGCGACCATAGTAAAACAAAGACTTACATTTTTGATATTTATTTTATATATTTAAATGCCATTTAACAAAGAAAAATCAACCAAAAAAATGAGTTTGCATGTCACCTCTGACACGCGTGTCATAGGTTCGCCATCACTGCCCTAACCGGTTTGGCTCAGTGGATAGAGCGTCGGCCTGCGAGCTCGAGGGTCTCAGGTTTGATTCCAGTCAAGGGCATGTACCTTGGTTGCGGGCACATACCCAGTAGGGGGTGTGCAGGAGGCACCTGATCGATGTTTCTCTCTCATCGATGTTTCTAACTCTCTATCCTTCTCCCTTCCTCTCTGTAAAAAATCAATAAAATATATTTTTTTTAAAAATAAATAAAAATAAAAACAGGATATTATCCTCCCTTTCTTAAAACAATTTTTTAAAAACCCTCTTGACTTCTCTTTTCCCAACTAACAATTTTCTGTCCTTTATTAGAGCAAAACTCCGAATGGCTGTGTGTTTTCATTGCCTCTAATTGCTCTCCTTCCACGAATTCACTTGAGCTTAAATTCACTCCGGACTTGTCTGATTTGATCTATCACGAATTGCTGTTCGCTCTGCTTCTCTTAAACATTGCATTAACGTGGCCCTCAGGATCCCCATATGTTTGGTCTCCCTGCTATTTCTCTCTGGCGACTCCTTCTGAGCCTCATTTCCTGTTCTTACCACCTTCCTGACATGCTGGAGGCTACCAAAGCTCAGACCATGAAACTTTCCTCTCTCGTTCACTCTACGTTCACTTCCTTGGTAACCTGTCTACTCCCATGGCTTTAAATACCATCTCCCAATTAATATTCCCAACTAGACTAGTTCTTTGAAATCCAAACTTATATACCCATTGTCTATTCACTTGGATGTCAAATAGGCATCTCAAGCTTTACATGTGCAAAAAAACCCCCTCCTGATCATCACTATTCCTCAGTTTCTCCTAGTCTTTCCCATCTCAGTAAACAACTTCTACTTTCCAATTATCTAGACCAAAAATACTATAGAGTTCCCCAATCTTTTCTGCCTTTCATATCCTACACCTAGCCCACCAACAAGTCCTGATAGCTCTTCTTTCCACTTCTCCACCACTAACACTCTAGTCTAAGCGATCAGCACCTCATGTAAATTACTAGAATCACCCTCTAACTCAGCGGTTCTCAACCTGTGGGTCGCGACCCCTGGGGGGGTGTCGAACGACCCTTTCATAGGGGTCACCTAAGACCATCGGCAAACACATATATAATTACATATTGTTTTTGTGATGAATCACTATGCTTTAATTATGTTCAATTTGTAACAATGACATTGGGGGTCACCACAACATGAGGAACTGCATTAAAGGGCCGCGGCATTGGGAAGGTTGAGAACCACTGCAGTCTAACTGCTCTGTGTTTTGGGTCCTGTTTCTACAATCTATTTTCAACAGAGATGTTCTATCAAACTTATTTATCATTGATTTCTTTTCCATGAGAGGCAATCTGTTTAAAAGAATAAGAATTTTTATATAACTACATCAGAAAACTCCAATAGATTAAACATCACTAAAGCCTGGCACCTTTGACTTTTAGTGTGTTGTTAGAATAACATTTAATTGCAATTTTGAGTTGCTTGCTATACCCACAAAGATGGAAATTGCAGTAAGAAATATTTCTGCAAAGATTTGAAAAACTGTGATTAATTTCTGTGCTGCACAAGGGAAGTATTTAGGAAAACATACAGCTAGAATGACGCCTAATGATGAGAAGAGAGAAAAAAATTACCTTTGCTGATAAATAGTGCTTGTAGTAGTACAACTGAAATAACAGAAACGCAGAACTTGTCAAAGTTAAAAGCGCCAAAATCACGTTCTTATTGATTCTATTCATCAGTCTGTGGTGCTCATTTGGTTGTCTTTTGAAAGTAACCCAGTTGGTTTCATCTTTTTGGATGAGAAGATAATCTTGTTTTTCATGAACAAAAAGATATTTCTAAAGAGGAGACAAAAATCTGTTTTTAATTTTTCACCTCTAATAACCAACAACTTAAGAAAAAGTTATCTAAAGCTCTACAGAACAGTCTTTGATTTGGTAATTTCCTATCCTGAAGAAATAATCAGTTCTGAGATAAAACATGAAAGAGCCGAAACTGGTTTGGCTCAGTGGATAGAGCATTGGCCTGCGGACTGAAAGGTCCCAGGTTTGATTCCGGTCAAGGGCATGTACCTGGGTTGCGGGCACATCCCCAGTGGGAGATGTGCAGGAGGCAGCTGATCGATGTTTCTCTCTCATCGATGTTTCTAACTCTCTATCTCTCTCTCCCTTCCTCTCTGTAAAAAATCAATAAAATATTAAAAAAAAAAAGTTTTTATTAAAAAACAAAACAAAACATGAAAGAATAAAAATGTTTATCATGACATTCTTTACAATTGCAAATAACAAAAACCATAAACAAGATATGTATAAAAACTGACCAGCAGAGATTAGGGGCTTCTCCCCCCTAGTTTCTGACTCAGTAGATCTGGTGTGGGACCTCAATTTACATTTCTGACAAGTTCTAGATGCTGCTGCTGCTGCTGCTGACCATGCTGAGAACCACTGCCACAGGGAGAAGAAATCAAGGAAGTTTTGGTCAAGGAACATCATCTGTAGGATAGTTCTTTGTTGTTTTTTTGTCATCTAGGTAGGATGTGATCAGTTTTTACAAATATCCCATGTATGTTTTCAGTTTTTGCAAGTGTAAAGGCCATGAGAAAAATTTTTGTTCTTTCATCTTTAGACCCATCTGATTATTTCTTTAGGACAAGAAATTTAGTATCATTCTACTTCTTCTTACCACTTCTCCACTGTTTGATTTTGGTTAAATATATTTAGTTCTTCAAAGGTTTATCTTTATTCCTTTAAATATACTAACACCTCTATTACTTGATGTCTAAACTTTATGGTTTTGTTCTCTAGCTAAAAATAAGAGGAAACAGCAAATTTAAACTACCCCTTACCTTCTCTTTCAATCCTAACTTTTATTAGTTATTTTTACCTTGTTACAATTCTATTATATTCTACTAGAGGCCCGGTGCACAAAATTCGTGCAGGGGGGTGGGGGGGTGTCCCCTCAGCCCAGCCTGCACCCTCTCCAATCCAGGACCCCTTGGGGGATGTCTGACTGCCAGGGATTGGGCCTAAACCGGCAGTCGGACATCCCTTTCACAATCCTGGACTGCTGGCTCCTAATCGCTCACCTGCCTGCCTGCCTGGTTGCCCCTAACTTCCCCCCTCCCCCTGCCGGTCTGGTTGCCCCCAACTGCCCCCCCCTCCTGCCAGCCTGGTCGCCCCTCACGGCCCCTCCTTTGGCCTGGTCGCCTCTTACTACCCTCCCTGCCGACTTGGTCGCCCCCAACTGCCCCCCCCCCCCCGCCAGCCTGGTCGCCCCTCACGGCCCCTCCTTTGGCCTGGTTGCCCCACGCAGCTTGCTGTTCAGTCGTTTGGTCGTCCCTTACTAACCCCCCCTGCCGGCCTGGTCACCCCATGCAGCCTACTTGTTCAGTCATTTTGTCATCCCTCACTAACCCCGCCAGCCTGGTTGTAGCAGCCATCTTGTGAGGGCATGAGGGTTATTTTGCATATTACCGCTTTATTATATAGGATAACTACAAATTTCACCATTATTTTGGCCTTATTGTTAGTTACTATGTCCCCTGCCCTTTTGCTGTACAATCTCTGTTCACTTACTGGATGGCTGATATTCATCTTCTCACAGTTCATCAAAAAGAACTTCTGGGTATTATTTACCCTGAATTCTTGCATTGTTCAAAAATAATTGTCAATTGACAGTTTGTTTTGAAGTTACAATATCTTTACCCTGATGACTTATAAGCTTTATACCATTCTCCTGTTATGCTAAATATTCCCGACAATATCTGCCTTCCCCCAGCACTCCTGTATATGTTAGTTAATCATTTTAATAGGATGAGCAAAGAATGCATTCCTTATCTTTGAAATTCAATTTTTTAAAAAATATATATTTTATTGATTTTTTACAGAGAGGAAGGGAGAGGGATAGAGAGTTAGAAACATCGATGAGAGAGAAGCATCGATCAGCTGCCTCCTGCACACACCCTACTGGGGATGTGCCCGCAACCAAGGTACATGCCCTTGACCGGAATCGAACCTGGGACCCTTCAGTCCCCAGGCTGACGCTCTATCCAGTGAGCCAAACCAGCTAGGGCTGAAATTCAATTTTTAAAAAACTAATATGTAAAGATGTTGATGACTGTTCTATTAGTTTTTCCTCACTGTGTGCCCTACAGTCTATAGAATCGATTTCTTGTTTGTGCAAAGTTTTCTTAAGGTATGTTTGAATATGTTTCTGTTCCAATGTTTAATTCTCTATTTCCAGAACTACAAGTAAGCACTTGTTTCATCTTTCATTCCCATTTCACTTTGTTCAACTTTCAAAAGCCTGTCATCATGTCCTTTACTAATTCTTTTTGTTTCCAATGTGCCCTTTTACTTCTGATTTTCTTTTTCTTTCCCTTTTGCTATTTCCATTTCTTTTTTATATGTTTTTATTGATTTTTAGAGAGAGAGGAAAGAAAAGGGAAAGATAGAAACATCGGTGAGAGAGAAACATCAACATTGATCAGCTGCTTCCTGCAAGCCTCCTACTAGGGATGGAGCCAGCAACCCTGGCATGTGCCCTGAGAATCCTGGTGCCTGGGTCAATGCACAACCACTGAACCACACTGGCCGGGCTTTCATTTCCTTTCGTGAGCGCTACCAGATCATAATTACCATATACTGTTTTCTTACTACTTCTTCCTAGCTCTTGGGCCAATTAATTTTGTTTCTTATTTTTAAAAAGTAGTTGTTTCATTAAATTTGTTAGACCAATACAGTTTTTTCATGGGGCCTTTGTCACTTTTCTTTTCTCCTTTCTTCTTATAATATTTTTTGTATAGACACTGTGCCCATTTCTTTAATTATTAGTTCTCTTTGAGTGATGTGAGCTCCTTCCTGGTCAGTTACTTGGAAGATAGTGGAAGGAAGAAGCAAGCTGTGTTCCGATCCAGAGGATACTCTCTGGAACACAAGAAAGCTCTTTATGACAGAGCGTTTTGTGCATGTTTATGTGTGGGAGAGACAGAGAGTACATGTGTGAGAATAACTATGAAAAAGGTGTTTGGCCATAACTTCTTGCCTCACCAAGAGAGCGCTACCTTCAAAGACAGTGTATCTGCTTGCTGTCTCTTGGGCTCCTTTCTTGCTGGTTCACGATGCCAAACAATACACGGAAGCGCCCACTGCCTTCCTACGCATCCTGACCCCACTGCAAACAGATCTCTCTCCTCCTTCTCGTTCGGCCAGCTCTACCTGAGACTCTTCTACCAACATCCTCTTTTAATTTCTTCCTGCTTACATCTGACAACCATTTCTCAAATATTTTGATTTGAGGAGACAGGACTCCTAGTTTCATTCAAGCTGTGACCTTTGTCTTTATTCGCCTTGCTTTTTCAAAGTAATTTCAGATAGCAGAGGGCACAAATGACTTTACTTTGCCAACTTAAATCAGAAGTATTGGTTTGGGGTCTTAAAACAAGTCAAATGAGCTTCCAGAGCTGAAGCCTATATAAAGCAGATACTCTAAGAAATTGTATTAGGCCAATAAACCACTTGAGAGAAATTACATCAACAGTGACATGAATAATCCACTAGAGCTACAGATAATTCACATGTGGGGCAAAAGTAGGTTTACCCCTGTGAGTACACAAAACTTTGAGTTTATTCTTGTATTATTAGTTTTAATTACTGTATTATTTTCTACACAAACAACTGTAAACTCACTTTTGCCCTCCCCCCTGTATATTAAGCAAAGATAACTGAATATATCATGATCATTTTCTATCTCCTAAAACTTGGAAAACAAGCAACATAAAATAACAGTGATGATATTAAATTTTGTTGTCAGAGAAAATCTAAAATAAAACAATAAACTCTGATAAAGGCAGCTCACAAGATAATATCCTTCATTTTCAAGATTTCAGCTCAGCTTCTTGTACGTGTATAAATCGTGCATCAATGTATACCAATTCCTAATGAAATCTAAAGTGGCATTCAGGCTGTGTCAGAGCTCAGCCTCTTCTACGCCTGAATTAATAACTGGGAAAGAAAGCATAAAAGGCCCATATAAACCACTACACAAACATAAAGTTCAAATTAATATCTTGTTCTCTTTGGACACATCTCTAATCTAAATTAATTCTTACATGAAATAAGCCTCCAAAACACATCATCACTTAACTGCATTTTTATTATCAAGATGATATCCAATTAACTACACTTCATTATTTTCTATAAATGCCAAGGCAATTCAAATGCAAAAAAGGAATATTCGCCTGTCAAAACATTCCGTTTTGCTAGCACTATCTCTACATTAGGAATGGCGTTACTCCTTTAAAACGAATAATGTGACACTTAAAAAAATAAGATACTCAAAAACTTTTCGCTGGTTCTCTACTACCTACAAATAAAGTGCGAATTCCATACAATGGCGTCCAAGGGTATTCGCAACCTGACTGAACACAGGCGAGTTTTCTAGGCTTTCTCCCTCCTCACACTCTCCACGGTTTGGCCCACGTATTCCTGGAGCACATCCCGCACCTGCCAGCCTCCTTGCCTTTTATTCCCTCTTGTCTGAAATGCTCCCGTCCATTTCCACAAAACCAGTTCTACACCTCTTCTCGGAGCTCCTCTCAAATGACCCTTCTTTTGTGACATCTTCCACGCTCTGCCCAATCAGGAGGGACCTCTTCTCGCTCTAAAGCCCTACTCTCGCCTTGCAGGGAATAAATATTTACTCTCTATCGTAGCAGGCCAAGACGCCAAAGAACTGTTAAGCACTGCAGGTAAAATGACAAATACCATACAGTTCCTGTCTTCTAAGGGTTTAGAGGTGAGCGCGAGTTTTCTACAGGAAGCATGGCTATGAGCCTAAGTGGCCCAAGCAGCTACGAGTCCCAATGCAAACACGAGGTTCAGATAAAGATGGTGTCTTCCCGCACAGAACTGTTCTCAGAGGACGTGGGCGCTGCCTGTACCGAGCGCACGAACCGGGACTGGGCGGTGGAGGAGGAACGGGCGGGTCCGTTTCCCAGCGGGATCTGTCATGGGCCACGGGTGTCGGAGCCGTCCATCCCCTCCCCTGCGGTAGCCACAGCCCGACTGGCCACCTCCGAACACACACACACACACACACACACCCCTCCTCGGCAATTTCACTCTGTGTCAAGACGCGAAAAAGGCTGTAGAAAGCAGGAAGAACCTGCTGTCATCTCGGTTCTCTTTTTACATCTGCGGAAACGGAGGCTCAACGAGCAATGAGCTCTCCTGTTCCTGGAGAAACTGACGATGGCGATGGCATCCGAGCCCAGTTCTCCAGACGCCCGGCCAACGCTCCCCGCGGTCACCTCTACACCGGCCGGGTCTTCCCTCCGCCCCGACCGATGCCGCGCCCAAAAGCGAGACGTCCGAGCCGGGAAACTTCATGCAGCAAGGCGAGCAGCGTCCCCGCGGTATGGAGCACAGAAAGGGGGTGCTTCCGAAACACCTTCCAAATGAACGAAAAGCTGAACCCAGGGGGAAGCATCAGGAGAGAGGGGGGGCAGTTGATCAAATGACGCCTCCCGGTAAAGCTGTAGGAGCTGCGCGGCCCACGGGGGCACCCCCACCCCGGGCATCGCGGTCCCTCCGCTGAGGCCCACGCCCGGGCCACTGCCCTGACAGGCAGGGCGCCCACCGGCCCCCGCACCTCCGCGCCGGGGCACGCGCCGGCCCATGGCTCCCCCGCCCGCCGCCAGGTCTCCCGCCCTTCCCCAGGCGGCTTTCCCGACCCGCTCCAACACCACTCCCCCACCGGGTCCTCCAAGGGTCTGGGTCGCCCCCCACGACGGAACCCGTCCCACTCCGAGGATTTTACTTGCTGACACGCCCCGGAGCGTGGGAAGGACCGCCCGAGGGGACGTCCGCCACGGGGCGCTCGGGGACCGACCCCGAGGGGCCCCTCCCGGAGCGCGCTCACCCCGGGGCCCGCCCCGACCGCCGGGGGACGCCCTGCGAGGACACCCGAGCCCCAGGCGTCACCTGCCTGACACACCCGCCCATCCCCGGCGACCGCAGAGCCTCCCGTCTCTTACCTCACCGACGGCGGCGGTAACTGCTTTACGGCACTCACGGCAACCGCTGCAAAAGGGGCCGTCAAGTGCGGGGCGGCGGGCGCGCGCTGGTGGGTGTCGGAGGCCTTCCCACCTTCCCCGGCCGCCTCGGCGCGTCCGCGACTCCTGCAGGGCCTCCCCCCCTGTGCCCCCCCCCGCCCTCCCCGCAGCGCAGGGCTGAGCCCGAGGCGGCCCGCGCCTTTAGGGAGCGGACCGAGGATCGGAGAGGCACCTGCCGAGCTGTTTGCAGATGAAAACACAGGCTGCCAGTTCAATGTGAGTGCCAGGTAACGACGAATACTTCTCAGGATAACGCCCTGACCGGATTGGTGCCCTCAGGTGCGGTGGGTGCGTGGGAACCCGCAGCTGCGTTTTCGTTGCTCAGGAGGTTGAAGGGCACGCGCGGCACCCACGCTCCCACGCTCCCGCGGCTGGTGGGCCCGGTTCGGTCTGGGATGGACACGCACGCGGTTCCGGAACCGGCTCTCTACCTTCTAACAGTGTAATTAACCCAAAAGACCAGCTGTCAATCAACTTTGACGTGAATTTTGGAAACTATAACGCATTAAATGGTAGTAATTTCTACAAAAATTATCAGCTTATAGTAAAAACTGAAAATACTCCCCTCATATATTTGTCTTCTAAACTGACTTTTGGAAGAGTATAAAAAATGAAAAATCTTTTTCCTATTTCCCAGGGTTATGACCAGCAGTTTGTTTTTCCTTCCAGGAAATTTGTGTACGTACAAGGTTATTCTGGAGAAGTCCTCATTGCTTAGAACTAGTTTTTCTATATTCCTAGAGCTTCTTGTTGGTAGGTTAATAAAAAATGTAGGTAACATCCAGAAGAAGGAAGTTATCACACTAATGGGACCACCGGACACAGGTGTTAACTTTAGGGACCTAAAATGGGAAATTTTGAGCATCCAAATGAGTAACTGGTATTGACTGAAACACATTAAATATATAAAAATTTTTGCTTCATAATGATTTTTTAAAACTGAAACTCATTAGTCATATTTGAAAGATTCCAGACCACCAACTCATTATCCTGAAACTTGATAAAGGAAAAAATAAGTATTTATCCTGCCTTTCTTGTATGAATTGCATTTCAGTGTAACCAAAATGCTAATGAAAATCACATCTGATAAATAATGAATGATTGAACAAACACCAGTTTGTTACTCCAATGAAATAATACAAAGGACAACACTCACCAATAGATGCTAAAATTAAGGTGAAATGTTGATGAGCAACTTTTTAGTAGATGAATTAGGCTGCCACCACCTGAACCCACTGATTAATCTTACCATTAAATCTGGGACAACCAGACATTATCTAAGTCCTAATACAATGCAACAGAAAATACACAACATCACCTGTAAAGGATTCTTGTTTAAAAATTGAATCTACATTTAATAAAACTCTAGATTTAATGTCCGGTATAGAGAAGTGACCAGCATTTAACAAGGGGGACGGAACTACTACAAAATCAGAGATTTAAGAGACATATAACCAAATGCAATGTGTGGACCTTGTCTGGATCCTAATTTGTTGAAAGCCACCATAAAAAACACACGCAATTTTGAGACAACTGAAATTTTAACATATACTCAGTCATTAGATGATATTAGGATTGTTGTTAATTTTACTAAGAATGTTAACAGTGTGGCTGTGCTTAAAAAATAATCATTGATGCATATTGCAATACTTACCATGTCAATTTTAGATACTTTAAAGGATAGCAAACTTTAACAACTGATAAATCTAGGTGACGAGCATAAAGTTATTCATTAATAGCCTCTCCTTTTCTGTATGTTTGAAAATTGTATAATAAAAACTAATATGAAAATAGCCCAGCTAGTGTTGCTCAGTGGTTGAGCATCGACGCAGTGGGGGGGGGGGGGGAGGTGTGTGGGAGGTAGCCAATCAATGATTCTCATCACTGATGTTTCTGTCCCTATCTCCCTCTCCCTTCCTCTCTGAAATTAATAAAAATATATTTAAAAAAAGATAAGATCCCTTCTAGCTTTCACATTAAAAAAAGTGGGGGGGCGGGGGGGGGATAATCATTAGGTTCTTACAAGTAAATACCTTTCAAGGTATTTGTTCCATGTAAATCTAAAAAAGATAAGTTAAAGCAGAGAGTTTACACTGGCCAATATTTTGATTTGAGCTAAGGTCTTTTTAAGCATGGGTTAACCGATCGGAGTTTCTGTTTTTTCTTATGTAAATCACAGACATAATGTATCATCTATAATTTTTAGTGTTTCTTTAAAGTGGACCTGGAACTTAAAAATACAAGGGAAAGAATCTGAACTGAGTCTTAGAGTTTTCTTTTTTACAGTCCTCCCTATCATTTACAATTCTATTGAGCACCTGACTTGACACCAACTTATCTTAGGTCTTCATCTCTAAAGTTTCCCCAACTTTCTTCATAAATAATTTTTCATACTCGTATTTCATTGGATTATGTAATATTTAACATAATTACAGCAATGACTGCTTACTTCTCCAGGATACTAGTGGGGAGTCTGCAGTGAGCCTTCTAGTCAGTATGCTTTAATCTGGTTAGCCAATCCAGTTGAAGGAGGGGTACAAGGATGGGTAAAAACTGCCTTTATTATAAGCAAACATCCATTTTTTAAAAATCACTCAGTTGCAGGGCACACACACATCCTAGACTACCCAACACTGTAGGGCCTGAAGCAAGAGTACAAATGGAGGCCAACCCTGATGTTTTAGTGTCTAAACAGGTAAGAATAAACTAGATTAGCCTGTTCTTCCCCCAAGCCCCTGGGTCTGTCTCCATTTACTTCTAACTTCACCTTTGCCAGAAGGGCCCTGGTATGCATGCATGTGGACTCCCCAGTCTGCATTACTAAGCCACACTCCTCACAAACTCCTGCCCCTAAAGTATGGAGGTGTATACATCTGTAGAGCATGCTGTCTTCAGGATGGACCTGGGAAAGAGGCCTGCATGTGTTCTGGAAGCAAGCTTTGGGTTGGTTCAGCAGGGAATTCTATGCAGAGGAATGCGAACTCTGAGTGGGTGCAATCCTTGGCTCCTTCACTTTTTCATTCCATGGAGGAACCACCAGAGTGAGGATCAGGGCAGGGACTCTTCTTGCCCAAGTCTTAGCGCGTGAATATGCTCACAGTATCATAATATATATATATACTGTTAGACTTGCTTTTTCCATTTCATATCATGAATACTCTTCCATTAACAGCATATTGTGTAACAGCTGTGTAAAGTTTCTTGAAAATTCCACAATCTAATCATCCCAGCAACCTTCTGCATAAGGAGCATAAACACACTACTAGTACCATGTGGTGTGACTATGAAATAGGGCATAGTAAGGGAAACAGAAAAGTAGAGGGCACACAATTTCCTGAGCTCTTATCCCACAGAGATCCAGCTAACATTTATGTGACAAGCTCCAAAGTCCCTAACTTCAAGCATGTTTCACCTTCCATCAATAGCTGCACTGTCCTAAAACGGCAGCTACATAGAACTTGCCATCATTGCATGAAATTCTGTTGAAAGTAGTGCCCCTTTGGGTGCAAAGGAACTATGACTTTTTTTTAGCTTGTCATCCTCAAAAGCACATTGTATATTTTTAATGAGAACTGATAAAATGCACGCACTGAAGCCAAAGAAAGCAGAAAAAGAAGTTTAATTTTTAGATGAGATATTCCAGGTGCTTTTGTAAGAATTTAACTTGGTCATTCTACACAGAGCACACAATCATTTCAACGTACAAATTACTCCACTTTGAAGACACTATTTTAAAGTTAAAAACCATTTAAAAGGCTTTGTCTTGTTTCCAAGGAAAATGAGGCAATATGTGTTTTAAAACACTAGTTTGCAGCACTGAGTGTATTATAAGTAGTTCATGTTTTTCATCCACAACTTAAAATTTTAACCTGAGGAATTAGGATTTTGATTATCAGAACTGCATAGCAAAACCATGTCCAGATGATAACATACCAAATAATCTATAAATAAAGATAACATGTAAACCATTTAATAAATCCAATTTAAAGCAAAACAGTTTTTCTGAGGAGAGACACTAAATGATATCCAGGTTCATGTTTGTTTGTTTGTTTTTAATGACAATGCAACAAAAGTCTAATGTTAAATGGGCACATAGACCTTAAATCATTTATCCAATGACAACAAACTTTAATTTGGTTGCTTGGAAATAATTATTTAGGCCAAATTCAGTCTTTGCATATGTGGCACTGAAGAGTCATAAACTGAAAGTGCAAATGCCTGGATGGAAACAGCTTAGATCATTTATTTATGCTACTATTCTACAGCAACACACACTAATGGTGTGGGAGACATTTTACAGTTATAGAAAGCTGTTACAGAGTACAGGCCTAATGAGAAAATACAAAAAGGCCACATCATGCAAACGAAAGAATGTTAAAGGACACTGTAGTCAGGGTTTTTTTAAAATCATGTTTAAAGTCCTAGTGATACCACTTTAAGCACATGCTTTATCAAAGTAAATGGCATCTAGAAATATCCAAACATTTAAATCCATTATTAACTGAAAATAATCCCTTACATTTATGTAGCATTTTACTGTTGTTGAATCAATTTCATATACTCCATTTCATTTTGTTCCTCACAACAGCCCTGTGAGGTAGGCTGAGTAAGATGTGAGGCAATGGATGCCCAAAGATGAGAAATGATTTATATAGAGGAAATAGATCTAGTGTATGGTAGAGCTAAGGGGATTAATTTTAAATACTTTTTTAAAAATGAAGCCAAATGTTTTTATATTGAGAAATTTTAAAGACTAGTGGTTTTTAATATAAATTACTTTAAAACTTTAGCTATTATTTATCTTACAGTATGAGTTAGGTATAAATTTGATTTTAAAGAGTCTCCCTTAAAAGGTAAACTAGACTCAGTGCTTTGGTACCTAAGAGATATTGGAAAGGTTAAACAAAAAAAACAAAAACAAAACAGATTATTCTCATAGCCCTTAGGCTCTCCGAAAAGTTCCAATATGAATAGAAATGCCTTTTACCAATTACTTACATTTTGACTTAAAAAAAAAAGGTCTAAACTTAAGCTCCAAGCCAAAGTGAACACCACATTCACCTACCTTCTGCCCTACATACTGTGAAATCTTAACGTATGTCTATTCCAAAGGACCAGCTTTTACTGAATGGGTGCCATTAAGAAAATATGTAGTTTAAACTAACATAGCTCAAATGGTTATAAATCAAAAGTTATTACCTTATACTGACCCAGAAATAGTAAATACTGTTTTAATTTAATTGAGTAGTCTGAGGAGAAAGTACTATGGCAATCTCTGGTATTTATAAGCCAATACTAACCTTTATATGGTATGCCCAACACTATCTTTTCAACAAAAACAAAATATAATAAATGTAATCTGTTTAACTCCAAATTACTCAAAAAAACTAAAGTATTTGCATTAATCAAATATTCCAAGTAACAAAGCTATCACAGGTGACATAGCAGGATCACAGATATTGGCATAATGTGAATACTGTAAGATACAAACAACTAAAACTACACTGAACATGAGGTATGCTTCCTGTGATGATTAAAGAAACATTCACGATCTCATAATGCTCTAGCACTGGCATTATGAAATGTACATTTTGTTTAAAAATAACAAATAACTTTATGGTTACTTAGATGTTGAGTAAACTTATGCTGACCATTCACTTCCCTAAAAGAATATATCCAGTGTAAAAATAAAATCAAGGGAGAAACTTTTACAGATCTATTTTATGTGATTACATAAAAATGAACATATTATGTGTAATGTGCTTATCAAAATTTGAATTTTTTAACAAACTGTAACACATTTACCTTTTAAAATTTCTGATTTTTAAGATACAAACTTTGTCATTACATTACCCAAAAGCAGCAAAACTATATGCACAGTAAATCAAACTTCATTAATTTTGGAAATCTGAATATAAAGTTCGACTGCCACATCACAGACTTAAAATAATTGTGGTATTACTTAGCCAAAGAATGAACACTGATCTAACAAATACAAGCTTTCTGAAAAAGAATTGTTATGATTTGAAAATATAGTTCTTAGATTTTCCAGCCTGGAACCACATAATTTATAGTAAGAAGTCTACACTTCCCTCTTCTGAAATGAATACTCTTGAAGTAATCACTTTTCATAATATCCTTTTCCAATTGTTAACCTATGTTTCCGAAAGAAACAAACAATATAAATAACGATAACTTTATGGAAAAAGTATATAGGAAAAAAATCATTCTAGGTATGTCATGAAATAGAGTATCGTAGCCTAATTAAAAGATTTCATGACAAATTATTTGCTTTTATTATTCATACCAGCAAGGATCAGTCACAAAAATTCAAATGATACATGATATTGTTCATGTTTTAATTTCATAAATGAGTCAATAAAACTAAGCCAATATGTTTCTTTTGATGATAACACGGGAAAAACTGTTTATAGAACAAAGTAGGCCAAGTTTAGCTGTACAGCAGCAGTTCACTGTCATAATGGTACACATGCCATCAATTAAACCCATGTACACAGACAGGCATGCCTCTAATATTTTCCATTTGTTTACCTACACTGGGAACATTCAAAGAATCACTGTATATTAAATTTCTATGTGCAGTTATTAAATGTTTGGTATATACATATTTACCAAAAATTAAAGATGTTACATGGTCAGCCCAAAGAATCAAAATGAATTATAAAAGATTTCTAAAGTGCTTAAGGCAATTCCTTCATTTCTTTATCCAATTTACTAAAACTGGTTTGGGATTCAACTGCTAAAAGAGAAATATAATACTAAAAGCATGTTTTTATAAAACACAATTGTTTTAGACCTGTGATACATCCATTACTGTCAACCTCTCATGCATTTCTTTTACAGAAAGCAATCATGTTTGACCTGTCAAAACAAAGAGTAAATAATTAAATAAACCAATAAAGAATGTTTGAAAGGGTATACCAGCTAAACACAATGTATTAAATTGAGCAAAAGAGCTCAATATTTTTAATTTAAATGTCAATGACATATATATATATCAAGTTGAAATAGTTACATTAATTTGAGACTATTTAATTAGGCACTATAGTTCATTTTACTCCAGTGTGAAAATGAAGGTGGCAAATTTTCTCCAGTTTAACACAAATAAACTTATAAACAACTAAACCAAAACCCCACACATTTTGCTCTTTTCTTTTAGAGACCTTTAAGAAGCACAGTAAGAGGTAAGTAAACCTCAGATTCTTATTTTGAATAATAGTATTTCTTCAAGTGAATTTTCCAATTGAGAATTAGAGAATTTTCTATGAAGGGTTTCAAATGATAGCATGAGTACAGGAAAGAATCATATGCACTCCAGCAGCCCCTGATTAGTATCTCCTTTCCCCATGCCCCGGCAATAGAAGCCCTCACCAGTTTAACATAATGGCCTCTGGCTTCAATATCAGTTGACACTGAATGGGATATGGGACATGGAGTAAAAAAGAGCATCCTTAGAGGAAGAAGGCACTGAATTAAATACACATTTATATAAGACTTAATAGTAAACAATTTTATACAAGAATTTCTGGCTTTTTCTGTGTCATTTTTGCTAAAATATACATGTATAACAGTTCACAAAAAGCAGCTCCACCACTAAATTACTGCTTTCAGGTTTGACTCTGTGGAAGATAATTATAACTTCCTGTTTCCTCAGGTCCTGGATAACCTGCTATAGGAAAGAGAACATCCAAAAATTTCTATCGAAATCTTGGAGAAACAAAAACCAAAATTATATTTGTTTGAAGAATCAAAAGAATATCTATTAATATATTTCATTCTCAAAACTCCCTCATAGTCTTTATACTTTTAAAGACAATGGTGCAGATATGAATGTCCTCTTTAAAAACAATACCCAGTTCAAATAAAATTCCTCATTTAGATTTGTTTCAAAATGAACAAAACATCCTATCAGTAATCCATAAAATTTAAGAAAGAATGAGCTATTCCTATTCCGCAGGCCTTTCTGTGGATAGCAACTGTAATGTAAGCAGCGTCGGTCACTCCTTGGAAGAAGGTTGTCATAGTACAACATACTTAAAATGAGGATGAATGTTAAAATGTTCCAAAAATTAAGGAACATACCAATTCAGATCTCTTTAAAACACTCAAGAAATTCTTAAATACTACTGTAATTACAACTTTCAGTTTGGCTCAAAGGATTTGTGTTATAAATTTTAATCAACTTTTAAAAAACAGATATGTTCTCAATAAACATGGGTTTTACTAGTTGTTAACACATTTTTCCTAACTCTGGGGAAGATTATTCTATGTTGATTTTTTTCTAAGTAATGACTGAAAAACTTATATGCCAAATAAGTCAGAGATAGATTTTCCCCCCAAAATACTTGTTTAAACCATTCCATATCTTATCAAAAACATATATAAATGACCAGTAAAGAATAGTTTTAGGCATCTCCCTTTAGAGCCTATCTTTCTTAGGTAAATTTGAGTAGTGTAGGTTTTCCACCTTCTATATAACTTTAATAAACATTCTTCCTACTAAAAATATTAAAAATCAGTAAAGTATTATCAGTTATTACCAAATCCAAGTGGGAATTTTACCAAAGATAACTACTAAAGATAGTGTTAAACTAGTTAGCAAAATCAGAAAATATAAAGCTTTTAAAAATAGTACCCATCATCCAAAATGATGGAATGAAAAGCAGTCTAATTAAATAGGGCAACATATAAAGAATAACCTTTGCTATTGTTAGTGCAGCAGGTAAAACACTGAAATTTGGGTGATTTTAAGCTATTATGTCTAGAAACACTTTCTATCCACTCTTTATTCTGAGTTATAACCACAAGAAAAATACCACGACATTTAGAAAACAGACAATTATATATATTTTAGTCAATAAAACAAAAGAGGATAATTTGGCAAAACTCAACTTATTTATAACGGGGGGAAAACAAATCATTGTAAGAAAACCTGTCTAGAATCCCCAACCAATTTTAATTTTTTGGGAACCTCAGAGGACTGTATATTTTTAAAAGCTTCAGTGTAAGAACTAAATGATTTGCAGTGATAAGAGAAAAAAATGAAGACAAAAGAAGGCAAGATTTAAATGCTTTTTCTTCAGGCCCTAGGGCTACCATATGTAACTAAATATATTAGAAGAGCCAAAGTAATCCAAGAAACACAAAGATGAGTTTCTATTCAAGTAACTATTTAAATACTGCCTTTTTCTCCATTTGCTCTTCAAAATATCAGTTTCTTGCTCAATCTCTGCTTGCTTCTATGACATTGCACAGTAGGTTCCTTTGAATACGTGGTACTGGATGCTTAATGTTAACAGATTCCAGGCCTTAAAGCAGAACGTAGCAAACCTCATTTCCACCACGCATAAGTTTCTATGATTAGACCACCCAAGCAAAAGGAGGGGTGAAGCATTCTGAGTAGGCATTACTGAGTAACAATGTTTAGGCTGCTAGCTGAACCAGTCATGCCATTTTCACTTTTCTGAAGTGTTCTCACAGCACTTGGAACCTGCATCCCAGTACTCAAAGAAAGTCCACCACACCAAACCTAAGAAAAGACAGAAACAAAACTTCAGTCAGATTTCAAATCAAATTAGAATTTAAATGAGCCTTAAATTTCCATCTGAAAGGCAAAATGCCACATATGTGAACATCAGTAAGTTGTAAACTGATAACCTTCATATTTGAACTGAGGGGAAGTGAAAAGGCTAACTCAAGAGTCTTTTAGAATCACAGAAGTCAGAGGGAGTCTTTGTGGTAGCAGAGCCCCCTGGAGCTGCACACAAGACAGGGACCCAAGGGCTGCAGAAATGCAGAGGTGAAACTGGATTAATCTAGGCAAAAGGAATTGGCTATCATTACTGATGCTAACTTTCACAACTAAGAGAAGTGCACAAAGAGCCAACTTCCTTATCCCAGTAACAACTTTAGGTTTTGATAAGGTGTGCCTTGAGACTATAGGAATCTAACACCCTCCCGTTAACAGTAAAATCCATTAGTTTCTTCCCTAGTGTAACAGTAATAACGCTTTTATAATTTTGTAAAGACTTCTGAGAAAAATAAAAATCCAAATAGCAATATCCACATACAATTGTCATATTCTATTTATTATCATGAATATGAATGAGTCTATGAAAGATAAAACTGCTTTGCTTGAGAACAAAGAGCAGTGAATGTTTACAGTGCCTTTATTCAGAACTGCCCAAAACTGGAATGTCCAAATGTCCTTTAACTGGTGAATGGATGAAAAACCTGTGGTACATACATACTTGGAATACTCCTTAGTAATAAAAAAGAAGGGGCTACAGCCCAGCAGGCGTGACTCAGTGGTTGAGCGTCAACACATGAACCAAGAGGTCATTGGTTAGAGTCCCGGTCATGGCACATGCCCAGTTTGTGGGCTCGATCCCCAGTAGGGGGCGTGCAGGAGATACTTTTTCCATGTTTCTATCTCTCTATTCCTCTCCTTTCCTCTTTCTCTAAAATCAATAAAAACGTGTTTGTTTTTAAATGGGGCTACTGACAAACACAACAACACAGATGAATTTCAAATGTACATGGGTGACCTGGAGATTATTATGCTAAGTGAAATAAGTCAGAGAAAGACAAATACCATATGATTTTACTTATATGTAGAATTTAATGAACAAAGTAAACTGACAAACAAAATAGAAACAGAGGCATGGATCCATAGAACAGACTGACAGATCTCAGAGGGCAAAGGGAAGGGGGAATGGATAAAAGAAGGAGAAGAGATTAGTCAAAGAACATATATGCATAGCCCATGGACACAGACAATAATGTGGTGATGGCTGGGGAGGGAAGAGTGGGAGCTGGGTGGAGGTGGGTAAAGGTGGGGGAAATAGAGGGCATCTGTAATAGTGCCAACAATGGGGGGGAAAAGTCTACAAACCATACAATTCCTTTCTATGATATTTTGGAAAAAGCAAAATTTTAGGGACTAAAAACTGGTTAGTGATTGCCAGGGCTGGGTGTGACAGGAAATGTCTACTACAAAGGAGCGTGAAGGAATTTTCTAAGGTGATGAAATGCTCTATGTCAATTGTGGTGGTTATACAACTGTATGCATTTGTCAAATCCTATAGAGCTGTACACTATTGTAAATTGTACCTCAATAAACCTGACTTTAAAAAAGAAAATTAAGCCTAACTGGTGTGACTCAGTTGTTGAGCATTGACATGTGAACCAGGAAGTCACGGTTTGATGCCTGGTCAGAGCACATGCCAGGGTTGCAAGCTCCATCCCCAGTGGGGGGAATGCGGGAGGCAGCCAATTAATGATTCTCTCTCACCCTTGATGCTTCTGTCTATCTCTCCCTTCCTCTCTGAAATCAATTTAAAAAATATATTAAAAAGTTAAAAAGACACTAATAAAAGAGGGAAAAGGAAAGCCAGAGTGGAGAAGATATCTATAATACATATGTTTGGCAAAGGACTCAGACTGTATAAAGAACTCCAATCAATCAATAAAAAATAGGAAGAAAACCCAATGGAAATACAGGCAAAAGACTTGGAACAACCATTTCACAAATGAGTATATTCAAATAGTCAATAAACACATAAAAAGGTGTTTAACAGCAAGGAAGTGCAAATGAAAATCACAATGTAATATGGAAGAACTAGAAAGACAAATATAAAAGGACTATAAGACTATCAAGACTAATATAAAAAAGGACAATACCAAGTGTTATTCAAGATGTAGGGGAATTCAAACTCTCAAATACTGCTAATGGTAAATCAGTATAACTAGTGACTTTGAAACACTCTACTATAGTTGATCACATACCACATGATCTAACAACCCCAATCCTAGTTATATACCCAATAAAAAACATATGCATTACTAAAAGACATGAACTAGAATATTCATAGCAGATCTATTTATTTATTTATTTATTTTATTTATTTTTTTAAATTTTATTTTCAATTACAGTTGACATTCAATATTATTTGGAATTAGTTTCGGGTGCACAACATAGTGGTTGGACAATCCTATACTTCACAAAGTCTTCCCCGGTATTTCCAGTCCCCACCTGGGACCACGCACAGTCATCACAATATTATTGCAGCAGATCTATTTATAAATGTCCCCAAAGGGAAACTACCCAAGTATCCAACTAAATTAGAATGGATAAATTATATGGCATAGTCATATAATGGAAAACTATATGAGAATGAGTGAACTACCACCACATATAATAACATGGATAAACTTCACAACCATGATGTTGAGCCAAAAGATACTGTATGATTCTACTTACATAAAATTGGAAAGGAAGAAAAATTTTTGGTATTAAAATTCAAGATAGTAACCTCTGTGGAGAAGGGCAGAAGGGGCTGGAAATGGGCAAAAGGGGCTTATGAGATTCTGGCAATGTTCCACTTCTTGATCTAGATGTTGGTTACAAAAATGAGCACAATCCTATGAGGAGTCATCAAACTGCATGCTTATGATTTGTGGTCTTTTATGTATTATCATTTACTTCAACAAAATATAACAAAAACACACAGACAATCACAGATTTAAGAAGTGGATTGGTGAAAAGGAGGGGAATATGAAGAAAAAAAATAAGATATTCTACTTCCCAATATGTTATTCTTAAAGTTGCCAAACCAAATAAAATATAAATTAGGTACTCACCATGAAACCAGGTAGTACTGGCTGAGTAAATTTTGTCTTAAAGGAATACAACAACTGTTTTGAGTTTGCATCATAGAAAGAAAGTTGACCTAAAAGGAAAAGAAAAAAACCCGATTATACAAAATATTATAACATCTAATTAAGGCTAACATAAATCATGCATAAAAGTAGCAACTAAATGCATATTTTGACATTAATTGTTTTTGCTACAAACTATAATGGCTGGACTTAATAATTCTTACTGAAAATCAGTAGAAAACATGCTTAAGAAAAAGTCAAAATCCAGTTCTGTTTCTCTGATTTTCAAGATCTCCAGAGTGCTTCCTTAATCTGGCAGTATTCTACTTATTCAACTATAAACTATTTCTTTATCATTATTTAACAAATGGTTCCCCTGTAAAAACTAAGGTGATTTCTTCCTCATTTTTACTATAACTAGTTTCTACCCAAATCCTATCACCATTTAAAGTTTACTCTATTAAACTTTGTCTTCTAACTACTTGAAGCCATTGTCATACCTCAGTCTCTGAAATCATAGTGTAGTTATCATGGCTTCAGCTTTGTTGATTTTTAAAATCCTCTCACAGTCTATCAATATGATCATGCAATTAAAATAATGGTCCATTTGACCCCCTAACTGTCCAATCTAATGGCCTCCTTACAACTGATATCACTTCTTCAAATTCTTATCCATGACTATGCTCTTGGTTTGTACCCTAACCCTGAGGCTATCTACTCTTTTTCCCTATTCTAAATGTAGATGCTGGTCCAGGCTCTCCTTTCCCTGCCACCAGAGAAGAAATGAAACTAACATTTATTCTACTATTACAACACTGAGTGCTGCCCAGCAGGCATGGCTCAGTGGTTGAGCATCGACCTATAAACCAGGAGGTCACGGTTCGATTCCTGGTCAGTGCACATGCCCGGGTTACTGACTCAATCCCCAGTATGGGTCATGCAGGAGGCAGCTGATTGATTCTCTCTCATCATTGATGTTTCTCTCTCTCTCTCTCTCTCTCTCTCTCTCTCTCTCTCTCTCTCTCTCTCTTTCTCTCACTTCCTCTCTGAAATCAATAACAAAACAAAAAAACCACTGGGTGTTTTACCTGAAAATATTAAGCAGCCTGAGATGGACACAAAGTTGATAAACAGTAAAGCAGGAATGCTTAGTTGTTCTGTGCAATCTTCAGTAACCACTCTGTGATGCTCTCTCTAATAATTAGCTTCGGCTCTGCTTTTCTTCTGAGTCTAACACTGAATTTCTAAATATTGCCAGACATGCCATAGTCTGTCCTGCTGGCATCTCATATTTCTCCAGGACTCTCTCTTTCCTACTGATAACACTATCATCCTCTTGTTGACCCTAGCTGGAAACTCAGTCATCTTCAACTCTTCTTTGTCTATCCCTCCAATCCATATTTAGTTTTCAAGTTCTATGAATTCTACCTTCATACCATCAAATCCATTCTTTTTCTTTATTATGTTTTAATCTTCACCCAAGGATGTTTTTTTAAAGTGATTTTTAGAGTGAAGAAGGGGGAGGGAGGAAAGAAAGGACAGAGGGGAGGAGAGAGGGAGGGAAAGAAACATCGACAGGTTACCTCCCATACATGCCCCTACTGGGGATCGAACCACAACCTTAGGTATGTGACCTGACTGGGATTTGAACCCGTAACCTTTTTTTGGTATACAGGAAAACACTCTAACCAACTGAGATATTTGGCCAGGGCAGCAGATACATTCTTTTTTTAATAATATATATTTTTACTGATTTTAGAGAGGAAGGGAGAGGGATAGAGAGATAGAAACATCAGTGATGAAAGAGAATCACTGATCAGCTGCCTCCTGCATGCCCCGCACTGGGGATCAAGCCTGCAACCCAGGCATATGCCCCTGGCCGGAATCAAACCTGGGACCCTTCAGTCCACAGGCCGACATTCTATCCACTGAGCCAAACCAGCTAAGGCACCAAATCCATTCTTGATTCCTCACTGCTCAGGGCCTACTAATCACTCAGCAAACACTTATTAAGGGCTTACTATGTACAAAGCACTTTCCAGGCAATCCTATATAATAAAACTCTAATATGCAAGTCGACAGAACAATGGAACAGCCAGTTGCTATGACACGCACTGACCACCAGGGGGAAGATGCTCAACGCAGGAGCTGCCCCCTGGTGGTCAGTGTGCTCCCACAGGGGGAGCACCCACTCAGCCAGAAGTCGGGCTCATGACTGGTGAACCCAGCAGCAGTGGCAGGAGCCTCGGCAGCGCTAAGGATGTCCGACTGATGGCTTAGGGGAGCAGGTCTAAGCCATCAGCTGGACATCCCCCGAGGGCTCCCAGACTGCAAGAGGGCACAGGCTGTGCTGAGGGACCCCCCAAGTGCACAATTTTCATGCATGGGCCTCTAGTGTTATAATAATTGTATGGTGCCAGTTGGGAACTGGAAATATTGGGGGGAACACTTTGTAGGGTATGTGACTGTCTGGCCACTATGCTGTATACCTGAAACTGATACAAAATAATGTTTAATGTAAACTGTAATTGGGGGGAAATTATTTATTTATTTTAATTTTTAAATATATTTTTATTAATTTCAGAGAGGAAGGGAGAGGGAGAGAGAAACATCAATGATGAGAGAGAATAATTGATTGGCTGCCTCCAGCCTGACACCCCCCGCCCCCCCCCCCCCCCCACACACACACACACTGGGGATTGAGCCGGCAACCTAGGCATGTGACCTTGACCAGAATCAAACCGGGACCCTTCAGTCAGCAGGCTCATACTGAGCCAAACCGGCTACAGTGAAAAAATTTTTTAAATAAACAAAAATGACAGAGTGCTAGAAACTATGCTGTCAAATCACTGCCCTATGATGGCCAGAAGTTGTGTGTACTACTTTAAGAATCAATCTTTAAAAGAAATGTATTGATATAATATACAACCATAGGCAATTAGGGTTTAAAAAAATTAAGAGGAATGACTAATGGTCAGAGAATGTATAATCTGGGAAAAACAGGGAAAAAGCAGCAGTATTAATAGTTTTTAAGTAAATAAGGATTATCTTATAAATGTGAATTAGGGAACATAATTCTGTATTTCTTTTAAATATATTTTATTGATTTTTTTACAGAGAGGAAGGGAGAGGGATAGAGAGTTAGAAACATCGATGAGAGAAAAACATTGATCAGCTGCCTCCTGCACACCCCCTACTGGGGATGTGCCTGCAACCAAGGTATATGCCCCTGACAGGAGTCAAACCTGGGACCCTTGAGTCTGCAGGCTGATGCTCTATCCACTGAGCAAAACCGGTTAGGGTTAATTCTGTATTTCTTAAGATGACAAAATTTAAGAGCAATAGTCTCAGAAGTTATTAGAAGACAAAGCGAGTCAATTTAAGTAAAACCTTCTAACCAAGTGCTATCTAACAATGAAAGAGGCTGCCTTCTAAGACATAAACTTCACATAAGAAGGTTCATCAAGCACAGAAGTGGCAATTGCTTGCAGAGATAATGTAAAACGGATTTTACACTGTTTAGTAGATATACTGGGTAATTACTAAGGTCTACCCCAACTAGAAAAATCTGACTCCACCACTCTTTATAGGTAATAAAACAAGGTAAGAAGGAATTAAAATGGACAAAATAAAGTTTAGCTTTAAGACTAAAATTAGCAAATTTTTCCTTTCAGACTAAATTAGTATATTATAGACGAGTGCTTCTGTAGGGCTGCAGGCAGACATCACACACCTTTCCAGATAATTCTGGAGCTGAAATTATGCTTATGATCAAATAAATCCTGAGAGGTCAAAATATCCTTACCACAATGTTAATGGAAATTCTCTATAGATGATTACCAGTGAAAAGTGCTGAAATATAAGCAACTATGGTGAAATGAATTGTGAGAAAAATCAGTAAACTTACCCCCATCAAAATCACAGAATACACCTATTCTCTCAGGAACAGTAACATCCAAGGCTTTGACTTTGTTATTATGCTTTGCTGCAAATGTGTTTTGTAGCCAGTTGTTGACATGAATACACCAACTAGTGTTTGTTTTTCCTAATTGGTCAAATTTCCCCAAAGTCTTGTATGCTACTCCCACACTATAGGATTTACAATCCTTCTGGGCCTTGACCTCCCAATAATGTTGTCCGCTTTCAATAGCAGTGTCTCCTGCAAAAGACCAGAAGGCAAATTTGACTCTTACCTCTTCCTTGTGAGTCACAGAGATTTGTACCTATCTCTTGTCCCATAAAATGGCACAAAAATCTGATTCAGGATGTTAACATTTTACTTATATATTTCTTATTAACTAATTTTTCTGAATATAAAAAGCTTCAGAACTTTTCCTTCTTATTATCCCCTTAAGAGTTATACCTATATGTGCAGCACTATGTAAAATTAAGTGTTTTAAACATATCAATAATAAGACAATTTGAAAACTTGTCAAAGTAATTAGGCTTCAAGAGGGAGAAACTTCAGCAAAGATTCATTCACCAGAGGCAATCACTCCAGCTCTCGGTGAGTAGACAGTCCACCAGGATGACTGTGAGACCTTTAATATAAGATAATGAAGAACTGTATTTACCCTACCCAGCACTGTGTATGATTCCCCAGTAAAACGATCTCTGCTGCCTCTTACTGCAGGTGGCCTGGAGCCTACAGATGTCCGTTTGGGGGATGGTGTCCCACTTCTACATAAAGAGGAACGAAAAGAAAAACATATATTCGATGTAAATGTTTCATAAACTAAAATTACAAATTACGAAAGGAAACTTTGGAAAGTTTTAAAAATTATGTTGCACAAATAGCACCATTTAATTTTACATGATTATTACAAAGAGTTGTCAATGATAAACACTCACGTATAAGAAGTCATCAACACAAAGCAAGCCAAAAACACTAATATCATGCAGACTGAGCAAGGCTTACACAAAGAATACACAGTTGAAATAAGAAACAATGCCAAAATGAAATCAGATACAAAGGGGAGAAAAAGAACTCAAGATAAGAGCTTTTATAGTTTACATTTCTTGCAGTTAAATTTAAATAGAAGCAAAGGCAAAAATAAGCGTATTACAATAAAAACTAAAGAAGTATATATTCTTGTTCTGGATCTTTTCTTCTTAAAAAGTGAAACAGTGCCCTAGCCAGTTTGGCTCAGTGGATAGAGCGTTGGCCTGCGGACTGAAAAGTCCCACGTTCGAGTCCGGTCTAGGGCATGTACCTTGGTTGCAGGCACATTCCAAATAGGGGGTGTGCAGGAGGGAGCTGATCGATGTTTTTCTCTCATCGATGTTTCTAACCCTATCCCCCTCCCTTCCTCTCTGTAAGAAATCAATAAAATATATTTTTAAAAAAATGAAACAGCAATTTCCCAAATCCACGCACAGGATAATGTCAAGTATTAAAAAGCATTTCTCCTACTATAATGGACAAGATCCAACCTGACCTCCCTTACATCAGATTACATTGTATGATAAACTGGACAGTATTAGACCTTTCACTAACTCTCAACAACTTAAAATAAATCAAATCCCAAAGATGTTTAAAATTTCAATAATACTGAATCACTGCATTTAAAAACAAAGAATTTATAACTTACCAGTAGTAAAGAAATGAAGGCATGGAAAAAGAAAAACAGACGTAACTACTGAGAATTGCAGTTTAAATTTCAGAGAAAAGTTAAACAAGAACTCTGCCTCCATAGCATTCCAGACTTCTGACCCAAAGTACATTTTTGCAAGAAGTACAACAGCTATTAATGTTAAACATGCCCCCCAATCTCTTTAACTATCTGAATTAAGGCTCTTTGTTACCTCTGCTCTGGATTGTTTTACCAGCTTCCGAACCATCTCTTTGCTACCCAATTCACTTTGTTCACTGTTACCAGATAAATGTAACTGTGATTCTCCTACTTTAAAATTTTCCAGTACTTACTTACTGCCTACACAACTCAGTTTGGCATTTCAGGTTCTTGATTTGGTCCCAATTTTGCTTTTCTAGCCCTCTCACCCCTAGAGAGCACTATCCAGCTCACGGCAGTTTCTGCAGGAGTTGCAATCCCCTGCCCCTACCCCCACTCATATGCATATCTGCATTCCTAGCTTAGGCACCTCTATTCAGAGATCCCCTAATTGGTGGGGATCCTCAGCAGAGACCCTTTCCACTGCCTCTGCAGGGACCTACAAGAAGGGGACAGGGATGAGGGTGTAATGTCACTTTGCTCCCCTCTGTCTCAATACTTTTCTATATCTAACCTTTCCCATTCTTCCATCTTCTTGGCCTCAGGTCCATTAACAACAGGATGAGTCATTTGTTTGGGGCTTTCTTAGAAGATAGATGATATCCACCATCTATGATCTGCTCTGATTTACCTGACCCTCACCTCATTCTGTTGGGAAAAATGGAGCACTGGGGAGCTAGCAGCCTTTCCTTTGTGGCCTCTTGTTTACAGGATTATAGTCAGTGAATAAAAGGCTTGATTGTTACTTTCAGTTTGGCTCGGTGTCCTAATTGACCACTCCAGCACTTGGCAGATCAGAACCTCTTTCTTCCCGTAAATTCCTTTATTCCCACTTACCATTACACACACTCTCCACTTGTATTATTGTTACAGTATTTGTATATAGATATATCTCTCATCTACTTAAGTCAGGGACATTTTCTTGAAGGCAGAGACAGTGGTTATCTCTATAAACCCCAAAATATCCAGCTGACATCCTAGAGTGAACAAATATTTATGGAAGGAATAAATGTATATAATATTCCAGAAGTAGCCTACATAGAAAATACTCTTAAAAGGAGGGAAGGGAGAAAGAAAAAATAATATGATATGAAATTCTAAACATAAGCATTCAAAAAATCTTCAGGTGACCAAATGAAACTTTATAGACTACTAAATCTAGCAGCATTTTACAATTTACAATATACTAACTATGAAATCACTTTTGCCAATGAGTGAGTAAACTAGAAAAAAAGAGGAAGGTAATTTTGAAAAGAGGATACATTTTGGTTTCTGATAAAGATATGTGGATCTTCCAATTAGCACATTATTACTTGTGCAATTTGAATTGATTCATCTTTTTGGTACTTTCCTAATAATTTCACTTTATAACCTTTACTTTTCATCCCGATGCTTTAAAAAACTGCATGATTATTATAAAATACAGAACACCTCAAACCTGCCTCGTGTCAAATACAAATAAAAGCAAAGCTGTGAAGTTAGATATACTAAATATAGCACAACAAGAAAGATGCTAGGTATAAGTAAATGCAGAAAAAAACCAGATGAGGGAAAATAATTCAAGAAAGACTTTAAGCAGAGTTTATTTTGTTATCATATACAATGTAATCTAAATATTCAGCACACATTAAGGGTGTAAATTCAAAACATAAGCTACTAATACAGACAGTCTACACAGAGCAATATTTTAGCTTATGAAGGCTACTGCAATGGCTTCTGCTTATTGGTTAAAGGAAAAAAATTGAAGTTATTCAGCCAAGCTAAATGTACTAAGTCCTAGAACTAGACAAAGATCATCACCTTGTATGTTTCTTCAGTGAAGTAACAGAGGCACTGTCAGATAAAAATGGGCAACTGTTAAGAGTGCTTTATGACTTAAATTTAACAGCTTATAATAAAATCAGGTGAGAAGTCTGATGAGGAAATTCTTTTTTTTTTTATTTGCTGTTGTAACTTACAGTGACATTACCTTATTTCAGTTAGAGGAAAAATTTCCTCTGTTAAAAAAGAAAGAGGCCCCATACTTTGAGACTCTAAATAAGTCTAGCAACAACTAAAGGTCCCAAGCCTCTGGTTTATAAGTTTGCTGATGGGGGGCAAGGCACTGGGGTTGTGCATGCTAAAAACTGCCATTCAAGGCAGACTTTCAGGTAAGACTGGTGATCTAAAATTTAGGAACTACTACTAGGAACTTCTCTCTAAGCACTTCAAGTTGTTATAAATATAAATTTAAAGAAATGGGATAGTGAAATAAAAATGTGTAAGTAAGAAGAGAACTAGGAAAGAAACTAAGAAAAAGTAATGAAAATGTTAGTGACAAATTCAAGGACTGACCAACAATATTATATGTTTCACTTTCATGTTACTAACATATCACAAACCATATTGATATACAGAATAAGAATTTCATTACAGTATAAATTACTGTCAAATAAGAATCAACAGATTTAAAGAACTAACTTACCTGCCCTTGTTCTCTTTTCCTTTAACTTTACTTTCTTGGCCTTTTCCTCCAGTAGGATCCCACTCTACACAGGTATCTTCAACTCTCAGGTTCAAATGGGATGATGAGCTATCCAAACTGAAATTAAGTGCTATAAAAAACATTTCAATTTTGTAAAAATGAAGCACATTCCCACTTTCTGAAGCACAACTAGCATCACATTATTTTCCTACCCAATTTTTTTTAACACTGTATATACAAAATATAGAAAGCCTAATGTTTACCTAGAATCAAGAATCCTTTTATCCTCTATTGTTCTATAAAGAGCACTTTAATTTCAACCTTGCAACTGATCCATTGTTCCTTGGAGTCTTTATTTATACAATATTCTAAATACAAATTTACTGACCATAACCACTTCAAGTAATTGTCATGCTATGCAAGTAAGTTAATAGCTTTCAAAATCTCCATGGGAGCAGACATGAACTTACAAAAGGAAAAAATAATTCAGCTTTTCAGTAAAAATGGAACTAGAATGCCTTAATAGATAGGTTACTAAAAAGTTAGGATTAAGCAAAATTGAGACACTGCACTACAAAGAATGAACTGCCTTAAGAAAACAGGGTTGCCCTAGCTGGTTTGGCTCAGCGGATAGAGCATCAGCCTGTGGACTGAAAGGTCCCAGGTTTGATTCCGGTCAAGGGCATGTACCTTAGTTGTGGGCACATCCCCAGTAGGGGGTGTGCAGGAGGCAGCTGATCGATGTTTCTAACTCTATCCCTTTCCCTTCCTCTCTGTAAAAAATCAATAAGATATATTTTAAAAAAGAAAAGAAAACAGGGTTGCCCAGTTGGTATGGCTCAGTGGTTGAACATCAACCCATGAACCAGATGGTCATGGCTCGATTCCTGGTCAGGGCACATGCCCAGGTTTTCAGCAACCGATGATTATCTCTCATTGACTAGAGGCCCAGTGCACGAAATGCCAGCAGGATACTCCCTCCCTCGCCTCCCCCACCTGCCGCTGGCTGCCACTGCAGAGGCTGGGGCCTCCCTCCCTTCCCCCGGCAGGTCCCACCCCCTGGTCAAACTCCTGGACGAACTCCCAGTGGAGGGGACAATTTGCATATTATGTTTTTATTATATAGAATGTTTCTATTTCTCTCTCCCTTTTCCTTCCTCTCACTAAAGTCCATAAAATATATATATATATAAACAGGGTTAACCTCTGTATTAGCTATTAGGTAATTTAATGCATGTAAGGGCATTCACATTTTTGAGAGAATGAAAAAGTGGATCTAACTCAAAGGTGCCATCAATTCTCAGTTACTTGTTAAAATGGGAAGGCTGGTTTAAAAAAAATAATTTAAAAAAAGAAAGTAAAAAATCCTCAGGCAGTTCTCTAATGTGTCATATGATGGAGAAGGATGGAGTAAATAGTGGCAGAAAAGGTATCACCTCCAAGTCACCAGAGAGACCAGACTTACCAAATACCACAGCATCCAAATGAAAAGACATGGGTTTCAGTCCCAGGGGTGTAATCCTCCCTCTCTCTCTCTCTCTCTCTCTCTCTCTCTCTCTCTCTCTCTCTCTCTCACACACACACACACACACACACACACACATATGCTATTCCTTTTATGGGACCTCAACTGAGTCATAGAGGCTAAGGTAAAAGGGATAATACTGTATAGTTGTTTGTTTTTAAAAAAGACCGGCTCCAACTGTGAGAAAACACTGGACACATCTCAATGATGTTTATGTATTTATACTAAACTGAAATTGGTAAACTAAGCACCCACCTGAGAATATAACACTATCATCTCAGTCTATTTTACCTATCTGAATACCATGATAAAGTAAAAACTAATGAAACCACTACTATAGTTCTAATTTCTCCATCTTAAAATTCCTATTGTTGGGAATTCCGGGTCGGGGGAGGAGGGACAGAACCATGCCTCAGATAAATCCAGATGCTACATACATAGCTACTGACCTTACCTTTGGTCTCCAGAGTCACTGGGTCAGAACACTCTCCAGCCACAGCTTTGTTACAAGCTCGTACTCTGAAATTCATATACTTTGAATCAAACCTTAAACCTGAAAAAATGAAAATGGTTTTCAGATATGAAAAGTAAAGGAATCTACTCTAAAAGTAGGAGTATGAACCTTCAGACAGACATTTTTCCCTTTGTGAAACTTTCTCTTTACTCAGGAAGATTATAAATTTATGTTAAAACAGTAGTAATGCATGAAATCAGAGGAATAATGATTTATCTATTGTTTTCTTCAAAATAAATAAGTTATACAGTTTATCAATGAATTTTTTAAAACATAGTGATAAGAGATTCTGTCAAGCCTCATTAAAAGTAATGTTGCATTCAAGGACAGAAGCTGGAATTTAAAATAACATTCAATTTCTAGAAAGTAAACTCCCTAAGGAATTTTATATTTATGAAACACTGTCATTTTTTAAAAATATATTTTATTGATTTTTTACAGAGAGGAAGGGAGAGGGATAGAGAGTTAAAATATCGATGAGAAAGAAACATCGATCAGCTGCCTCCTGCATATCCCCTACTGGGGATGTGCCCGCAACCAAGGTACATGCCCTTGACCGGAATTGAACCTGGGACCCTTCAGTCCGCAGGCTGACGCTATCCACTGAAACAAACCGGTTAGGGCAACACTGTCATTTTTTGTGAAATATAAATTTAAAGAAAAGTGAAGCATATGGATTAATAGCAAAACTCTGAAGTTAGTCATGTCTAAATTAAAATAGTCTAAAAATTACTAGCTGTGGGACTTTCAACAACATAACAGAGCTACAGTTTTGAATCTGTAAAACAGAAATAATAAAACCAACCTCATAATTCTACATAGTAAATGAGATGTTATTATACTGGTTATTTGAGATGTACTATGTAATACATTTCAGCCTGGCTTCTGACAAATGTTCAGTGTTCAATAATGGTAAAGTTACTAATGTTATTGATCATCCATAAGAAGCATTTACTAACTCAGGCAACATTAGGTCATTTCAAATACCCAAGGTCCCCTATATATAGAGATACCTTTTTAAAGACTTTGAAAAGGCTAACAAACAAATTTCTAATACCAAGTCACAGTTCTACTCTAAGTATTACTGTGAAGGTAATCCTAAAAGGATTAAAGGCAATAATATTTGTGGTTCTGTGTGTACATCTAGAAAGTTGACAGTTTTTTGGATGATAGAAAACCAAGGTAAAAATTAAATGTTACTCTGAAATATTGTTTCCAGAACATCCCTTCATGCTTGTTCTACATACATTGTTTTACCAGGTTGCAAATATCCAGAAGTAATTTAAATTATGGAAGAGAAATTCACTTCTATAATGAATACATAAAAAATCGGCTAAAGAAACTTAACGTTATCTTTTAAAGTAACTAAAAATATTTTCTTAATTACATTTATTTTCTGAGAAAGATTCATGAAATGCAGTCATTTTACCTGAAAGTGTATATTCAGTACCCTTAATATTATCAATTATGTCCCAGCATCGCTCATCCTTTACACGTGGAAGTCCATCAAAATTAGTTTTCCTATATTCCAGTATAAAATGATCAATCTTATTATCTTCTTCTGGCATTCTCCAAGTTACTGTTACAGCATTGTCAGCCACCAAACACTCTACTGGATCTATCTCTGGAGCTTTGGGGACTGAAGAAAAAAGAAAAAGGCTAATTTATTCTAGTACTAATCCAATATTTATGTCTGTCATTCAAACTATGGTTTTCATGTTGCTTTTGAACTATTCAATTGAATCAGGCTAAGAGAAGAGATATCCTATAAATACAATATATTTTTCAAAGCTCTGTTTAAAAATTCATGTTTAAAAGTTTTTTCATAGACTTATTCAAAGTTTATTAAATCCTAGTTGGCAAAAAGCAATTCAAACATGCTAATAATAAAGAATCAAGAATTACTTGTTACTTCTCAACATGTACTTTTAATCTATTTCAAACAGCTGTAGGCTATAAATTAAATCACTATTGAGAAAATAACTTGCTTTAACTCCAATAATTAAAATAATTCAAAATATTTTCAATGTATTTTAAAAATCTTTGTTTATAAAATAATTGTAATTCCTCACACTAAACAAAAATGAACTCCTCAGTCCCCAAATACTTATGAACTTTAAAGTGTTTTTCAGTTTTCTGAATCATCAAAATAAATAGGGATAAATGAGCAACAATTAACATGTATGAACATGAATCAACCTCTTTTCCATAAAAGAGATTTTTCCATAGATCCTCAACATTAACAGATGTTTCATTTACATATCAACAAGCGAATTGGAGAATGTGATCCTCCACTGATACGAATGTGTCTGAAATGTGTGAAACTGTGCAGGTATTATATTTAAACATTTTGTCACTGAAAAAAGTTTTAGTGACACTGCTATCTAACAGTGTATTGAAAGTTTTAGTAAATGCAGTAAGACAAGAAAAGGAAGTAAAAGGTATATAGATTACAGAGGAAGAAATATAACTGTCTTTGTTTGCTGATGACATGATTATCTATGGAGAAAACCCAAAGAATCAATGAAAAATTTCCTGGAATTAGCAAGAGATTATAGCAAGTAAGTAGCAGCCAGGATTAAAATCTAAGAAGTCTGTGTGCAGGATCCAGTGCATTACATTGTGGTGTACTGCTGTGTCAAACTAACAATAAAATATATCCCTTAATGGGATTCTTAAAAATGGAATTTTAACTACCAGTAAAATAATTCTCTAAAAATAAAGTCTAGCAAATTTAATTATTCCTAGAATGAAAAAACTTATACTATATTTCTTTAATATTTACATTCCAATATTTATACAGAAACATCTTGCAGAAAATATATTTTTATATATAAACTAGAGGCCCTGTGCATGAGATTTGTGCACTGGGGGTGGGGGCATCCCTCAGCCCAGCCTGCACCCTCTTGCAGTCCAGGACCCTTTGGGGGATTTCCGCCTGCCAGCTTAGACCCGATCCCCCAAGGGATTGGGCCTAAGCCAGCAGTCAGACATCCCTTTCGCAGTCTGGGGCTCTTGTAGTCCAGTACGCCTCGCTCCTTACTGCCTGCCTGCAGCAGAGGTGGGAGAGGCTCCTGCCACCACCGCTGCACTCGCCAGCTGTGAGCCCAGCCTCTGGCTGAGCGGTGCTCCTCCTGTGGGAGCACACTGACCATTAGGGGGCAGTTCCTGCATTGAGCATCTGCCCTCTGGTGGTCAGTGCACATCATAGCGAATGGTTGTTCCACCGTTCGGTTGATTTGCATATTAGGTTTTTAAAATACAGAATTTACATGTAATATGTACGCTTACTCACCTGGCAAAAACTTCAAAGTCTGCAACATCTGTCTTTCCTGAGAAAAATCCACCATTAAATGAGTCATGTTGTCACTGACCTTTGGTTTCAAAGAAAGGCGAAAGGCTGAAGCCATTGTTACTCTGCAGCAAATACAAACATACTTTTAAAAATAAAAGAATGGGAAGTATCATATATTTAATTTATAAAATGAATAGAAATGATTTCACTCTAGTGATTTCAGAAATTTTAACAAAGATAACCCAACTAAATAGAAATTTGCTTAGTCTTTGAAAATTAACTAAATAAAAAAAACTGTAAAGTGTTTTTAAATTTAAAGACACTTTCCACCAGCCAGTTTTATAAAACTGCATTCAAATACAAGTATCACAAGAGACAAATATTCAGTATAAATCATCTTTAACAGACCCAACAGCCATCTAAATCTCTGTACACTCAAGCTTACCGACTTCCTGATGCCAGCCTCACTCCTTTTCATATGCCAAATGATGATCTGTACATATACCCTGATTCAAACATTCTCCCTAGTAGTAACAGCTATTCCATGTGTCCTCAAATAAGAGTAGAGGTACATTGACCAAATACTGGATAGCTTGGTAGTGGCTAAGGACAGGCCATAGATGAGAAAGGAGAGAAGTGAAATCACTAGTAGGTGTCACTCTGATTGTCAACATCAGCTACATGGAAGGATACAGGAGAAACACCACTGTGAAACCACACACAGAAATAGCAGGAGTTCAAGAAATATTAGATGAATGTGGTACAAAAAAAAACAAAAACAAAAAAAGAAAGAAGCCATACCAGACCTCATTTAATCCACAGTATGGGAAACCTGTTCTGTCAATTAAAACTGGGAAGAAAAGAAATTATCATGTTCTGGCCCGGCCGGCGTAGCTCAGTGTTTGAGCGTCGACCTATGAACCAGGAGTTCACAATTCTATTCCCAGTCCCATGCCCAGGTTGTGGGCTTGATCCCCAGTGTGGGGTGTGCAGGAGGCAGCCGATCAATGATTTTCTCTCATCATGGATGTTTCTATCTCTCTCCCCCTCTCCCGTCCTCTCTGAAATCAATAAAAATATATTTTTAAAATATATATTAAAAACTATATTTAAAAAAATTATATTCTATTAATTTTTCATTTTGTTTCAAATTTCAGTTTTTCATATTACAATAAATTTCCACAAGTATCACATAGTATCTTTTGTCAAAGAATAATACAAAAGTTAATATTCATGAGTGTTGTCCCCCTAGTACACAATTTGGGAGAGGAACAGAGCTGGAGGAACAAAGAGAATAGCATGCCTAGTCATTCAGATCTGCCAAATCTACTCTACAAATCAATGATTTAAAAGATACCAAACTTGTTGCTGTAGTCAGTCATTTTAGGATGAAAAATGTCTAACTGTTGCTGTATCCAGTTATTTTTAAAACTAGGAAAGTAATCACTTTATTTAGAAACAAAGTTAACTGATCTATTTATCAAGAAAAAAGTGTTATGCTTAAATACAATTTATGGAGAAGGGAATTCACACTTACTGAACTCCAGTCATAACACTGAGTTTCTCACATACTACTTTAAGCGGCTGGTTCTCAATAATAAAATTTCAGATGACATCAATAAGGAGTTAAGAACAAAGGCTAAGTCTTACATACTTTGTTCTTTACAGCCCGAAGTATCTTTTGATTTGAAGACTCTGAGAGAGCTATATTCAGATAGGTACTTAGTAAATGCCCACAGAATCAATGAATGGGTTTGAACCTACTTAGTTGCTTCTAAACCTGATTATTAAAATGCATTTTTTGAACTTTTGAGAAAAAAATATCTGAAAGTATTTTAGGAAATTTAATTCTGAAACTTTACCTGCAAAACTTGATTTAATCACTAAGGCCTCAAAGAAAAAGAATGTTCTCCCAAAAACCAATAGAAAGGTCTATCAAAGCCTAAAAAAACAAGAATAATTACCTTCATTTTCTAGTCAATGAAAATTTCAGTCTCCATAAATCAAGTTAGATGTACAACAATGCTATAATCTTTCAAAAGACTGAACATTTTATTTTTAAACTGAATACATTTAAACAATTGTGCCTCAAAGCCCCAACTAATAATGTGAAATCCATAGATAATTATATTATAGGATCTATGTCATTACAAATGTTTTTATTCACCCTGACTTTGATTTATTTCTAATAATAAAGCTGAATACAAGGCTCACACTTCTCCATTTTATTTTTGCAAAAATAAAGTAACTGCAAAACATACAGATGGACACTTTTAATTTCCTCAAACTACCTACCTAATTAACAACTCTTCCTTTCATGACCCCTTTCCTTCAAGAACCAGTAACTCCCGCAATATACCTCAAAAAATCATCTTCCAACATTACTAAGCACCCAGACATGTATACCAGTGCTCTGTAAAGAGATCTGCTATTTATCATCTTCTCATTTCTGTCTTTAGTGTTTCCTGTCACTCCATTATTCTACAACTTGTGTCATACCAAATGATAAATACTGAGTTCTCACAGATACTTTCATTTTCATATATTTGATTCCTTGCTCAGATTATGTTACACACTCTTCCTTAAAATACCACTTTCAACCTCATATAAGGGGATAATCCTTTCTTCACTTAGTAAAAATATTTTATTATGACCCTCTGTTTTCATATTATGAACAGCAATAATGGAATTCTAGAAGCTTGCTTCCTAGAAGCACCTAAAAACTGTATCAGAGAAACCGGACATTATGAAACTAAAAATCAAGCTTAAAAAATTAAACCCAAACCCAGAAGTGTTCCTTAGGTAAGAAGTAAACATTTTGTGGGCAGCCTAAAAAAACATTATAGGCTCTGAAAAGCAAAACAAAACAAACAAATAAATGGAGTTTGCTCTGGCCAAAAAAAGAAACTCTGACTTCTGAGATCCCTTGGATACTGATGAAATCAAGCCAACAAGTTGGCTTAGAAGAAGAGGAAAAGAGGTCAAGTTTCACTGAAGAATATATTCAGCCGTGAACACTGATCATAACATTGAATCCTGACAAACAAATCTGGATGGTGAGGGGTAAGGACAGAATTCCAGGAAGCACAAAACCATAGAGATTCCTAGGAGAAGAACAAGGGAGGATATTGCAAGGTCTCTCACAAAGACTTTGGACAGCCCAAAGCCTGATTAGGCAGTGACTTCTAACCCAGATAATCAGGGACCAGAGCACAATTTAGTGGAACAGGTGGCTAAATAGAAGAATAATCTAGCCAGGGTGGGAAGAAGGATCGCTCACAGTGAATTCCAACAAACACAACCCCAAACTATCTTATCCAAAACACTACCTAGCATCCAATCCTCAAACACCAATATTTTCACCTTCAAACTCTCCTAATCTCCTTTCTACATTTAGGATTTATAACAATGATCCATGTTTTTAACCAATCCCGGATACAAAATTTACAAAAAATATAAAAATTAGTATTTGTGCTAAAAATGCTATGACTGTCATGTGAATCTTGCCTTAGTCAAATAAACAGCCATGAGAGAAACCCAGAATTAAAGTCTTCAGCCAAGACTAACAACAGAGACACTGGTTTTCACACAACCTACAATGAATAGTTTTTAAATTATCTGATGAAGAATAATTTCACCTAGGATTCAGAGTGGGGATGTGAAGAGCTGTGCCTTTCAGAGAATCTCATAATCCTCCAATGAAGAAACCTAAGTGATCACCTCACTGGAGTCAATGGTCAGTGACTAGCCAGGCAGATCAGAGCCATCCCTCTTGTGGTAACCCAATCCAAAATGCCAGCAGCTCCTTTAGCCTTTTAGTGTATTCATTATAGCAAGTACTCAGCTTCCTTTCTTAATCCTGACTCTGCCAATGAGAGAGACCTTATAAACTAGAGTCTTTCATTATTTTCTTTAATATTCTCTTCCCATAAACTGGTAGTAGTGGCATTAGAAAGAGAAAGAGATGGCACCAGGAACAGGATGAAACGAGAACACAAAGGTGTTAACCAGGAGAGCAGTGAGAGAGCTTTAGCTCCTGAAGATGATCTAAAATGCTGTGACTTCTCAGAAAATAAGACACACATATAAAATTTAAGAACAAAAAATGCATTCCAGGAATATTTTTTTAATTATTCAAATTGGTTCCCCACCATTAGCGTAGTCAATTAAGAATTGTAGTAAAACTAGTACTAAAACTAACTATATTATACCAGAAATGAAATTCTTTTGGTAGTACATAATTGTCCACAACTATGTTTTTAAAAAATCTTGCTAACATATTGCTTATTACTGAAAATATGCAGAAGACATTTTTTTTTTTGTATTTGACATTTAGGTATTTTTGTTTTAACTAAGAGTCTAGCAAGAAACTGTTCTTGAATTTCATTTCTGATTTCAATATCAACACAAATAAAAATGTAGGTTTTATTCCATACCTATCCTTGATCTGTCTGGCAGCCTTGGAGCAGATCAGGGAGGAGAGAAAGAAGGCAGTTAGTGCTTTTCATGCAAGTTTCAATGGCAGTGACATGCAAGAAAAGTTAGGATATAAACCCTGGAACAGATTAGTTCATATTCACCAAAACATAAATTATAGGAAATTTGTACAGTTTGCATCAGCTTGCATAATGTGATGTTAGAATTACAGTAGAAAATCTAGACCCCATATACAACACCTTAAAAGGTGGGAAAACAAACACTTCCAACTAAAACCAGATGACTACAAATGTTTTTTCTTACCTTAAGATTACCATAACACACCTCCACTTTCATTCAGTCAGTCACTCTTCCACTAGAACCACCACTCTCCTTCCTGGGCACCCATTTCTATACATTCTGATGGTTTTCTTACATATTTCAAATCTGCTCTCCAATTTTTCTTCAGAGATCTCTTTCACCACTTCATAATCATTGTTCCAAGTTTTCTCTATATGCCTTCACTGGGCAAAGACTGTATTCTGAGAGCTTGCCTGCTAACATATAAAACTAGGCTGCAGTTCTACATCCCCCCCCCCCGCCCCCCCCCCCACCCCGCAAAGAGTTAAGTTCTAATGGCAAAAATTCAGAGGAAAAATACTTGGAGCAATGGGGTCTTTCCCTCAGATGAATTCATAGAAGCTCCAACTTAAACTGAAACCTATTCTACATTAAGATCTCTTTTCTTCTCTCTCTCTCTCTCTCTCTCTCTCTCTCTCTCTCCCCCTTTCTCCCTCCTTCCCTTCCTTCCTTCCTTATTTGTTTTTTTAGAATGTTAGCATAAGTTTAGGAAGGGGACACAGCTATTATTTGGTGACAGTCCCAGAAAAATACAAGTAAAAACTGTTATCCCCTCTACATTCACATGCAATATATCCAACAAACTTTTTTTCCCATATTGACCAGAGTGTTTAATGATATATCCATTGAAGATCATATGTTACTTGACACTCCATCCCCAGTCTCTAGCATAAAACTTAGCGCACAGCAATACTTAATAATTATTAAATGTAAATGAACATTAAATATGTGTAACAAAGCTTCTGTTGCCCCTCATCTTCAGTTTTAACATTGTTCATACTAACAGTCATTTTTAAACCCATCCTAGAATATTCTGGTATGAAACCTTTCTACACAAAAGAACAAAACTGCAATTTAGATCAGCATATGATGCAGTTCCAGGACTATCATAATCAATCCTGTGATCTTGTATACTAATCATTCTATTTCTTTATTAAGGGATTTGGGTCCTTACTGTTTCTAAAGACCCTTTTTAAGCTCCACATTCTGCACCAGACATCCCAATGCTGTGACATCTATAATATGTTGCTTAAATCATGACACTATTTTGTTACTAGAATAAGAAATGTTATGGTGGTCAATTACATTGGTTTTTTTGTGTGTGTGTTTTTTTTTAGGTGTCGTCATTACAGCTAGCGTTACAAACCAAAGCTTTTAATATAAATGCCAATGGGAAGAGGAGACTCTTCTCTGTAGTTGATGTTTCTTCACGTACAGAGAAGCTCCACTGGCATTATCCCTTAGCCTCTCTGCTCCCTCATTTCTCCTGGGGAGGTGCAATGACCCAATCTGACTGACTGGCTTTGAAAGGAGACACCAGATACAAGTAGCTCAGCACCTTTCCCTTTTTCTGGCAGCTTGCTTGCCCAAAGAGAACATATATATATTCTGTTCTTTCCCTTGATGCAGTAAGTTTCACTGAAACAGGCTACCCCCACAGACACGTGAGGTAGCCCCCATATTGACCATACCTACGTGGGTAAACCTATTTCTACAATTAGGAAAGTTTGCCCATTGATATAAGCCAAATTCTCCAATACCATTTTAACAATATTTGGCCTCTTATCAGCTTTATTGTTTTATCTTATTTCCCAAATGGTTTAGAACTTGGTTAAAGGAATATTACTAACCAGTCACTCTCAAATAACCCAACAATATAAAGACCATCACAGTTTTTTAAACTGACCCTAATTATTCAATTTTGTTTCTAGTGTTACTTAATTAATAAGGTGCCATTTTTAGTGTGTGCAAGTGTACACATGTACACATGCATACAAAGCTTTCGTTTTATTTAATGTACTTGGCTGTTAGTGACAAACCAGAAATGAACAGATAAAAAGCCAGGTAACTTAGGAAAAACTGTTGGTTAAAAACTACTGATTTATACCCATTTGGTAAAGCTGGAGACTCAGTGCTTCTTCTTTTATTTAGGTTCAAATTTTATAGCACATTCACTGTGTAAATGCAAGAAGGTTGAAAAGTTATTCTGTACAATGACTGAGGGTGGCATCCCAACCTCCCGATCCGCACTGCTCTATGCATGACAGGGGGCGGCACCCCAACTCCCCAATCAGCCCTGCTCTGAGCCCGACCAGGGGCTGCACCTAGGGATTGGGCCTGCCCTCTGCCACCCAGGAGCAGGCCTAAGCCAGCAGGTCGTTATCTCCCGAGGGGTCCCAGACTGCGAGAGGGCACAGGCCGGGCTGAGGGACCCCCCTCCCCCCCGCGAGTGCACAAAAATTTGTGCACCTGGCCTCTAGTGCTTTTATATAGATAGATAGATGTTAGAAGCAAAGTACTCTAAAATAATTCTATTTATGGAGCAGCTAAATTGAATAGTATATTCTAAACACAGTTAAAAGAAGTTTTAGGCCTTGCTTATTGTACTCAATGAATCATTTTCCCAAACAGAAAAAAATTTGAGATTTCAAAATTTCTTCCCAATCAGCAGAGATTGTTTTAACTCATCAGCAAAAAATAAGAAGCAATGACCAAAGTTTAAGAGATCTGAGTTTCAGCCCATCATATTAACTAGCAAGTTAGTTAACTCTATTAGGACTCATTTATCTCATATATAAAATGATGAGCACTAAGATATCTTCCAACCCTGAAAGTCCATCCTAAGCCATCTTATATGTAGATAACTTTTAAAAATTATCCAAAATAAATTAAGCATTCTAACAATATAATTTTCTGAAATATGGGCTGAAATGGAAAAGAGGCGGCAAAGAGTTAGTTAAAATCAGAGAGCACTAAAAAAAAATCAGAGAGCACTGATAATCAGGAACCAAAATAAGAATATATCTATTTCTGAATTATAATTGCTGAGAGAAAAATACATTAATCCTGTCAAAAGGATGAATCTAGCTAAAGCCAGATGTCAAAACTGGTATTTGTCTGAGAGGATTTATCCTTATTTTGATTTGCGGTAAATCCCAATAGAATTCCTAGTAAAATCTGAATGCCACACAACACTGAGAAACGTTTCCAGTCTTATCTACATGTTCCCATTGTTTTATACTTCAAAATTTCCTACTAGATTTGGGACAGATAATTTTGTAATGTTTCCTTGAGACAATCTGAAAATGTATAAGGGGCAAATATTTAATACCTTTTCAATACTTTTTTATAATATACTAGAGGCCCGGTGCACAAAAATTTGTGCACTCGGGGGGGAGGGGGGTCCCTCAGCATGGCCTGTGCCCTCTCGCAGTCTGGGACCCCTCAGGAGATAACGACCTGCTGGCTTAGGCCTGTTCCTGGGTGGCAGAGGGCAGGCCCAATCCCTAGGTGCAGCCCCTGGTCGGGCTCAGAGCAGGGCTGATTGGGGAGTTGGGGCGCCGCCCCCTGTCATGCACAGAGCAGGGCGGATCGGGAGGTTGCGATGCCACCCTCAGTCACGCTCAGGGTAGGGCCGATTGGGGGGTTGGGGCACTGCCCCGTCACACTCAAGGCAGGGTCGATGGGGAGGTTGTGGCGCCACCCCCTGTCACGCACAGAGCAGGGCCAATCAGGGGGGTTGGGGCTCCGTACCCTGTCACGCACAGAGCAGGGTTGATCAGGGGGTTGGGGAGCTCCCCCCTGTCACACACAGAGTAGGGCCGATAGGGGAGTTGGGGCACCGCCCCGTCACACACAGAGCAGGGCGGATCAGGGGGTTGGGGCGCCGCACCCTGTCACACTCAGGGCAGGGCCAATGGGGAGGTTATGGCTCTACCCCGTCACACACAGAGCAGGGCCCGTGGGGGGCGGTTGGGGCGCCGCCCTCTATCACCCACAGAGCAGGGCCAATCAGGGGGTTGGGGCACCGCCACTCTCACACTCAGGGCAGGGCCGATGGGGAGGTTTTGGCTTTACCCCGTCACACACAGAGCAGGGCCCGTGGGGGGGTGGGGCGGTTGGGGCACCACACCCTGTCACACACAGAGCAGGGCCGATCAGGGGGTTGGGGCACCGCGCCCTGTCACACACAGAGCCGCAGGGCGATCAGGGGGTTGGGGAGCTCCCCCCTATCAGGAACAGAGCAGGGCTGATCAGGGGGTTGGGGCGCCTTCCCCTGTCACGAATACAGCAGGGCGGATAGGGAGGTTGTGGTCCCGCCCACTGTCACACACAAAGCCGCAGGGCGATCCGGGGGTTTGGGCGCTGCCCCGTCACGCTGATCCCGGTGCCGGGAGGCCTCGCGGCTCCACTGATCCCGGTGCTGGGAGGCATATTACCCTTTTATTATATAGGATAGAGGCCTGGTGCGTGGGTGGGGGCCGGCTGGTTTGCCCTGAAGGGTGTCCTGGATCAGGGTGGGGGTCCCCACTGGGGTGCCTGGCAAGCCTGGGTGAGGGGATGATGGCTGTTTGCAGCTGGTCACACACCCTTCAGGGTGGGGGTCCCCACTGGGGTGCCTGGCCAGTCTGGGTGAGGGGCTGAGGACTGTTTTCAGGCTGGCGGGTGACTGAAGCTCCCAACTGCTCCTTTTTTTCTTTTTCTTTGTTTTATTCTGGGCCAGCTTTAGCTCTGAGGCTTGGCTCCAGCTCTTAGGCCTCACTGCTGAAAGCAGGTATCTGGTTTGTTTGGGTTCTATAATCGAAACACTGTTTCAATTCCAGCTCTGAGATCCGGGCTGGCTGAAAGCAGGTTTCTGGGGTTTTGTTTAGCTTCTATATTTGTAACAATGTTTCAAACTGCAAGCTCAGAGGCCGGCAGCGGCAGGCAGGGAACGTTGGAGTCCTCCATCATTGAAGCAAGCAAGCCTCATGTTTGCTTCAAGCTGCCTGGCTGCTGGCCACCATCTTGGCTGGCAGTTAATTTGCATATCGCCCTGATTAGCCAATGGGAAGGGTAGCAGAGGTACAGCTAATTACCATGTTTCTCTTTTATTAGATAGGATAATTGAGACGTCTACCCTCACCCCCCAAATACCATATTAAGAAAATAATTTGGGAAATGAAGGAGACTCAGTTACAGAGAGTGAAAAGAGGTAGTTTCAAAATGCTATTTTTCCTTAGGCAAAAATACCAACTTTCAAAGAAAATAACACTGCATACCAGTTGCTTCCATACATTAGAAGCTTTAAGAGTCTCATGCTCTACCGACTGAGCTAGCCGGGCACCCTAGAAGCTTTATAATTTCAATATAAATGTTTATAAAAAGAACTATTTTTAAAAAACACATTCACGAAGTCATAGTAAATAACTTGAAATAAACTTTGAATATAGTACTGCTCACATCTGTTCTATGACTAAGGACATTTATATAATAGACTACATTTTTATAGAACATAAACACTCAAGTAGAGGGGGAAAATTGTAGCTTGCGCTATTCTTAACAAATATTTAGGTTGGCCCACAGAAGCAGCTTCTGCTCCCTTGGAAATACTGGGGAGCTTCCATCCCTCTCCTTATTTGCTCCTCCCAGTGGTCAGAGCCTGACACTCACTGAACAATATTCCAATGATTGTGCATCAGAAGTGGGAATTACACAAAACCCATTCTCCTTTTTCATCTGTGAGCAAATGTAGAAGATATTATTTCCTTTTTGCCTTAATCTGTACATTTCATTTCATTGTAGGCACCTGGACAGGTAACCATTCCATCCTTTCTAGTCTAAGAAGTGGGTTATGTGTGGCAAGATTGTGATAAAATGGCTGGTTAGTTATATTGACTTGGAAATTGTCCCACAGACTCAGCTCTTCATAAGTATAATTCAAGTTATAGATTCAGGGGGTAGGGAAAGATAGGGATATTAATTTTGGCAAAGGGTCCAAGCAGTGTCATGCAGGCCAGCTATTAGCAGAGAACCCAGGTTTGGTGGGTTTTGGCTACTTATCCATCCAGAAATAAAGTTAGTGATCAGATCTCATTTGCTGGTGATCTTTCTGCATATATTTATTGTCAACTAAACTTCTAACAGTCTAAATCAGCCATGGGCAAACTACGGCCCGCGGGTCGGATCCGGCCCGTTTGAAATGAATAAAACTATTGAAATAAAAGACCGTACCCTTTTATGTAATGATGTTTACTTTGAATTTATATTAGTTCACACAAACACTCCATCCATGCTTTTGTTCTGGCCCTCCGGTCCAGTTTAAGAACCCATTGTGGCCCTCAAGTCAAAAAGTTTGCCCACCCCTGGTCTAAATAAATGTGAATGTTCTAAAATCTTTTTCCACTTGTGCTATTTTTACTGGTAAATAGCATAGCTTCATATTCAATTTTCATATTGAAGTACAACAATGTGATCATTTAAATATCAGTACTTAAAATTCTTTTTTTAAAGATAGCAAAGTCTAAAAAAGATTAATGGTTTGGATTTTAGCCTATGATTTCTTTTGTCCCCAGGAACTATTCATATTAATTGGTTTTAATCAGTTTAATATGGGACATTTGTAAACAGTATACCTTAGAAGAACTTCTTTTTCCAAATATCTGGCAATATACTGCTAGTCCAACAGTTAATCTTCAAAGTCATCTTTTCCTGTTCTTTCAGCAATTAGGTGTTTGGGGCAAGCCTATTAACCATGCAGCTGGCTAGGAAAGTGAACTTAGGTTCTGACTTGGAATCAAACCCTTATCTGGATCCTCTTTGGATATACTCAGAAAATAATTGCAAGCAACTCTCAGTTAAACATTTTTTTAAAATAAGAAACTTAGATTTCTGGCTAGGAAACACTGACAATTTATTTCACCACATCTCTAAATGGTTTAAGCTATTAAGCAATACTGCAAAATGCAGGAAGACAAAACCAAAACTATAAGATAAGCCAACTGGCACATTAAGAATATATTTAAACCACAATGTGATTTATTTTATCAAAACCTTTCTAATTTGCAAATAGCTGGGAACAAGTTTTAATTAACAAAGCTGGAAAGAAGAAAAAGGAGAGAGAAAGGGAGAATGATAGCCTTTGAGAGGAAGGCAGAGAAGGACTCAAATGTGAATGAAAAGAGAAACTTGGAAAAAACAAACTTTTATCAGAGTTTTTCCAAGCATCAATCCCTATTTAAATGCAACTGAATGCAAGTTATCTTTGAGTACTTGTGCACACATGTTATAGTTTTCCCGTCTTGTTCCTCATTCTCAGGCTCTCAGCTATTAATTCCTGCTGCTATGACTGTGCCTTGTCATTAACAGCTGCTCCAGCCACTATAAGGGAACTCTTGAAAGCTAGGAAACAGAAAGAAAAAAACTAAAAATTTTAGTACCAGGTACATATTAATAGCCAACAGATTCTGAGGCTATTGAATAGAGGATATGACTCTTGCCCATGAACTCTGTGACACTGATTTTGAGGACTCAGACATCTTTTGCTTTCTGCATGTATTTGGCTATGTTCTAGATATTTGAGGTTATCATATATATATATATATATATATATATATATATATATATACTCTCTAAATAGGTGACATATCTATATTTTTTAAGTACCTTAAAGTATGATACATTTCCCTCATAATTGCTTTATATAGTAAGTACTACCATATGCAAAGATGAATTTCCTCACAACCCACCTCCAAATTCAATAATTAATTAGCTCACTAATTTATAGAAAAATAATTTTTGTTTTGATTAATTTTGTTAAAAGAAATTAGTTTTTAGAGTTCATTTTCAAAATGTAGTAATATAAGCCAACAAATGTTACCTTCTCAAGAAAGATTTTTCTACTTTCAAGTTCACAGAAAAATCATAAAAATGAAAACATTAGGTGGACACAAATTGATTATAAAGCCACCTTTCTAACACTAATGCAGTTTGTCCATGAAGACCAAGAAAAATAACATCAAATTAAAATATTTTAGCTTGATAAGATTACTAGTCTATATTTTGCTAATTATATAGCAAAATACCATTAGCTATACCATTTCACACCATTTTTAATATATTCTACACCCTTATTGTATATAAAATATAACAGATTTGATTAATTGGTAATCATTGGAAAACTCCTCTATGTAAAAATAAAAACTAGAAACTAGAATTCAAAATCTCTTAAACACCAGAACCTAGGTTAAAACATTAACAGTCTTTTTGTTCTACTGTTCATATTTTCATACCAAACATTCTCCTAAATAAGGAACCTACATTTTCATATTTTAATAAAACATTCCATTTCTTAAGATAAAAGGTGGAACATTAATAAGAACTTTAGTATCAAGATCTCACTAAGTTGCAGTGCTCATCTGCATCAAGTGATGATGTTTCCCAATCAGCTCAGAGAAAGTAAGTCAAAACTAGACTTTATATTCCTTTTAGACTTTATGTTTTTTAGACTAAGTCCAAAGTTAAAAGGGAAAATACGATTTTTTTAAAATCAAAACTTTCCTTTGTAAGTGGCTTAGTTTAGATTTTTTGGTTGATTTTTTTTTTTTGTACCTTTGAAAATTCTTCAGTCTCCTTTATATCTAATGACCGTGTTGCAAATTCTAGCAGTTCTTCAGAGTTCTCCAGGGCATTATTACATTGACTAAGCTGACTCTAGAAAAAAAATTAACCATTAAAATAAAATTTTTGATTGCCATCAGAATCTTAAATATGTAGTATTGTTATAATGAACTTACAATTTTAATAGCAATAACTGAACAAAATATTGTAGAGAGTAAATGAAGCAAGATAATCACTAGTCATATTTTTAACAAATTTTCATGATCTTAATACATTGTATCTAGTATCATGAGCAAAAATAGACAAATGAGACTGTACCAAACTTAAAAACTTCTCCACATTAAGGGAAACAATCAATAGAGTGAAAGGCAACCCGTGGAATGAGAGAAAATAAATGTGTCATATATCTGACAAGAGGCAAATATCCAGAATATACAAAGAACTCCTACAATTCAACAAAAACCCCACAAATAACCAGATTAAAAAATGTGCAAAAGATCTGAATAGATATTTCTTGAAAAAATATATATAAATGGAAAAGATGCTCAACATCACTAATCACTAGAAAAACGCAAATCAAAACTACAATGAGATATCACCTCACATCCATTAGGATGGCCACTACCAAAAAAATAGAAAGTACATGTACTGGGTAAAGGTGGTCAAAAGATACAAACTTCGAGTTATAAAATAAGTTCAGGAGATGTAATGTACAGCATGGTGACTACAGTTAATAATAGTGTGTTATATATTTGAAAATTGCTAAAAAGAGTAGCTCTTAAAAGTTCTTAGCATAAGAAAAAAATTTGTAACTATATGTGGTGATGGATATCAACTTAGATTTACTGTGGTGATTAAGTAATACATAAATATCAAATCATTATGTTGTACATTTTAAAATAACATTATATGTCAATTATATCTCAAAATAACAATATAAGTAGGAAGTAGAAAGTGTTGGCAAGGATGTGGAGAAATTAAAACCCTTGTGCACTGTTAGTGGGAATGTAATATTATAGCAGCATGAAAAACAGTACGGAAGTTCCTAAAAAACTAAAAATAGAATTATTACCCTATGAACCAGCAATCCCACTTCTGGGTATATATCTAAAAGAACTGAAAACAAAATCTCTAAGAGATATTTGCACACCCATGTTCACTACAGCATTATTCACAATAAGCAATACGTAGAAGGAACCCCAAATATCCATAGACAGACGAATGAATAAAGAAAAGTGTGATATACATACATTGAAATATTATTCAGTCATAAAAAAGAAGGAAATCCTAGCACATGCTAAAGATGGACAAATCTTGAGGACATTATACTGAGTGAAATAAGCTGGTCACAAAAGGGACAAATGCTTTACGGTTCCACTTATAGGAGGTATCTAGAGTACTCAAGATAATGAAAACAAAAAATACAATAGCGGTTGCCAGGCAGTGGAAGGAGGGGCAAATGGGAAATTGTTCCAAGGGTATAGAGTTTCGGTTTGCAACATGAAAAAGTTCTAGAGATCTGTTACACAACTATGTAAATATAGTTAACACTACTGAACTGTACATTTTAAAATGGTTAAGAGGATAAATCACAACATTGGTTTTTATTATAAATTTTAAAAAATTAGATATTAATGACCAAAAAAAGGTAAGAATCATTCTTCTACAAGATAAAAGCACAGTTATACACAGGAATTCACTAATTTTTGCTTTCAATAAATGAAGCATTAGATTAAAATTATTCATATTTAAATAGTTTTATGATCTCACCTGTAACTCTTGTGATTTACGAGCTTGTTCCTGCTTGATACTATTAATCATCCTTTCTTTCACTTCATCCAATATAGAGTATAAACTATCAAATTCTTCATCTAGCTCTGAAAGTATGTTAGAAGAATTTTCCTATTTAATAAGCAAAACAAAATTATTTTACTGAAGAGCTGTCAGACATTAAAAACTAAGATATATTTATCAAAAGAGACAATAGATGCATATTATAAGATCATATGTGTTTTTGTGTTTTTAAAGCATTGTGTCAAATACTAGAATTCTGTTATTTTTATGAGAGTTTCAGCCTAACATTATAAAAATAACAGAATTCTAGTATTTGACACAACGCTTTAAAAACACAAAAAAATCGAAGAAGCTGGCTGTTAATGCTAATAGTATGTATTTCAGCAGTACTATGAGTTAAGCAGCCTTTTATGAATAGCCCATACTCTCTTCACCTTTTATAATGCTGTTTCCATAGGACAATGTGAAAGGTTGTTTTTAGGTGGACAACTTATCCAGACCTTCAGGCTCAAAGCCAGACCCTAAGTCAGTAGTTCTCAACCTTTACTGTGCATCATAATCATTAGTGAAGCATTTTAATAAAACATTTCAGAGATTTTTATTCTATAACTCTTGGACATACAGGGGTGGGGCTGATTTTGTGTAAATTTTTAAATCTTTCAGGCTGTCTAAAATACTGTATTTATAAAAGATATACAGAACTTAAAGACTAAGCAATTCCTTACTAGATTCTAAAAGATTTATCAACCATTGGATTTTAGTGCTAGAAGAACCTCAAAAATCATCTATGACTAGAATTTATAGTCAAACTGCTAAATTTTATGAAATAAACGACACATAAGTGACTTGCCCAAAGCTATGCCACTAGTTGCTAGTGGCAGAATTAATAAAGCATTTCAAGTCCATTGACTTCTCACTGCCTCATTAAGCAATATGCTATTATTTCAACAAGAAATAATTTAAAATATCTCTGAAATCCCTAGATAAGCCATATGTATACAGTACTTGCAAAAATTGAGACAGAAGACATTATCTTAAGGCATTTTTCAACTTAAATGAATCATTCAATTAAGAGAAGCAAATTGGCACTCAGAGAATAAATACAATCTATTGTAATATTATAATCCAAACTTTTGCTTATGTTAATAAAAACCAGACATCATCACACCAGAGTCTTACCAAAAGTGGTGTTAATCATTTTACTAGTTTATTTACAACGATAAAAACAAACTGTGGAAGAAAAAATATGCAGTCTAGAAGGCAGAAGATTTAAATCCCACATCTATCACTCAATAATAATACAACCTTGGACAAGCCACGTAAATTCCTGGACCTCAGTTTACTCATCTAAAAGGAATTGGACTACTCTTCTCCCCTCAATAACCAACTGACACATTCTTATAGTGTCTTGCTTACTTACTCCCTTGTGTGCACCCATCTTCAGTGACCAGTCTAGTTTAATTACCCCTCTATTTTTTTTTCTGGATTCCAAGTTATAGTTCTATTAACCTGGCAATCAGAAAAATATTTTGGGTTAGTTCTATCTTTAGGTCTCTTTGTCCAGATGTTGAATGTAATGATTCTCTCACCCATAGATCAAGAGTTTTAGAACTTTCAGTTTTGCTTACTTTAAAAAAGTGGATTTGTGAATTCACCAAATTTTCCATTAAAATAGTTTAGGGAAGACTGCTAAAGTGGTGAAGTCAACTGACTTCAATTATAGTAAACTCAGTAAGTGAAATACAATGACTATAAGGCCTAACAGGCCAAGGACCAGACAATTACCTAGATTAAAACAAACAAAAACCATAAAAAAGGATTCACTGTTTACAAAAAAAAGTCCTTTAAATTCGTTAAGACACATTCATGGGAGGCATCACCAGCTTATTTGATTATTTACAGTACAGATTATCTCCCAAAATCTGGGACCATTTCCTTAAGTATTCCTCTTCCTCTTCATTGGGCACTTTACCTTTTACTTTTATGTTTTGCATTCATCTGGTTTTATGAGGAGACCTTTTTCTATCTACATTTTCCTTCCATTATTTACTGTAAAAGAATGTTTAGTTTCTCAGTACTTTTGAAAGATACAATTTGCTCTTAGTTAGAAATAGAAAAGACACAAATAAAATGGAAAATGAACACTACAATATTCCTAGAACTGTAATTCCAGAGTTTTCTTTTTCCCTTATTACTTGATCATTCCATGGAGAATGCAAGAATAGCAAAAAAAATATTTTTATCTGATGATTAAAAACCCTGCTCTCATCTCCACTAGTTTATAATCTAGAGTTGATAGGGTGTTTTTATACTTCTGATTTGATCCAACAATCATTCATTCTAACATACTGACACAAACTTTTAAAAGAAATTCATACCTGAACTCCTTTTAGTGTTTGATTTAGTGTATCAATAAAGTTCTGAATTTCATCATTTTTATTTGCCAGAGTTGAAATGATCCTTTGTAAAGCTTCCTAGAATAAAAAAAGAAATATCATGATGTTTTAATAAAAGAGAACTATAACCTTCATTAACAACAATTCTCTAAATAAATAAACCCTTTATGTAAGAGTATATCTATATATATATTCTTACATGTAAGAGTGTATCTATATATATACTCTTACATATATAAAAACCTAAGTGACTGTTCAACCGGTAGCTATGATGCACACAGACCACCAGGGGGCAGACCCTCAACGCACAGGCATGGAAACTGATGAATCTCAGAGGGAAAGGGGGTGGAGGGAGGGCAGGAAGAGATTAACCAAAGATCTTATATGCATACTAGAAGCCCAGAGCTTCCGTACACGTGCACCAGTGGGGTCCCTCAGCCTGGCCTGCGTCCTCTTGCAATCTGGGAACCCTTGGGGGATGTCAGAGAGCAGGTTTCATCCCAATTCCCGCAGGCCAGGGACGCACCGGTGAATGAATCCGTGAACCTGGCCTCTAGTTATGTGATAAATAGGTGCAATGTAAAGCTTCTTGTTCAAAATTTGCAAAAACCCAAAGTTAAAAAGATGGGATATGTACGTGTACTGTTCTAAAATATCTTATTCCTAATAAACAAGTTACTCACCATCATACCTTTCACAATGAAGATGATCACAATTAATTGTTTTATTTTAGGTTATATGGCTGTGGCAAAGAAATAGAACCAAACATTAAACACTGCAAAAACAAATGGAAATTTCTAATACAATATCAGGATACTAGGAATAAAAACAGACACTGAAATTTGACATTGTTTATTTATAAAAATATAAACATATTTTAGAAATATGAAAGGTAATACATGTGCAACTTAAGTTACAAAATTCATTGTAATATTTACAGATACTACAGAAGCATAATAAGGTAAGTAATTTTAGTAGCAAATACCTCAGACTTTTTGATAATGTTTCCTTTTTAAAAAAACACTTGGTTATTTAATTTTCTCATACACTCTAGTTCAGTACTATCCAATAAAATGTTCTGCTATGATGGAAATGTCCTCTATATGTGATGTCCAATATGAAAGTCACTAGCCACATGAAACTAATGCACTTTTGAAATGGAACAAGTACTGACAGCACAGGTACAGCTGTTTAATAACTCTCCATGGGTAGTAACAGCAAGACCCAAACAAAGTATTCGTATTCTCAAAAATCAAATGCAAGTATTTATACTTTATAATTTTCCCACACACACAAGCCTTGTATCTGTAAACATCTACAAGTGTAAATATTTTAATAATTTTGTGTGATAAAGATTCTCCTCAAAATATAAGCAAATGTTGATAAAAGGCTATAAAATCATCTGATAAAGGGATAATACTTTATGTAAATGCTCATAAAGCATTATGGTAATGAAAAATTAAAAAGAATTACTACAGTTCTCATTTAATTCTCTCACCAATCCCTGTAGATAAGTAAGCCTTATCATCATCCCCTGGGCTGCCTAGGGCTCTGTGCTGTATTTCACTTACCTATACTATTTCTTCCCATCCTCACCGCTGGTGGTATTTTAATACATTAGTAGCACAAATGAAAGAAGACCCATATCAAGAGTTAGCTGTTTATCCTGTTGGTTTAACTCCCAGAAACAGGTGTACCAAGATTTGAATACAAAGATGACCAGCAGAATGGAGCTGAACTTGGGGGAGGAGCGGGCACAACTGGAGAGACATAGAAAAGGAAGGCAGAGGACTTAAGAATATTCCTAGTAGCCCTGACTGGGTGGTGCAGTGTCGCCCTGTACACCAAAAGGTTGCGGATTCGATTCCCAGTCAGGGCACATACCTAGGTTGCAGGTTCAATCCCGATCGAGTCGTGAACGGGAGTCTCTCTGTCTCTCTCTCTCAAATCAATAAAAAACATATCCTCAGGTAAAGCTTAAAAAGAAGAAGAAAAAACAAGTTCCAAAGAAGTATTTATAGAATGAGCCCATTATGACACATATCTGACTTATTTATTATCAAAACCTGATGGTGAAAGAAGGCAAAGAAAACTTTCATCTGCTCCATGGGATCCTATCAATCTGAAAGGATGCCTACAAGGGTCTCAGATTTCATCTCAGATCTCAAGTCTCCTATTACCTTCCAAACATTGATGGACAAAGTGATAAACATAGATGGATAAAGGCAATATACATTACACAAAGCTCGTCTAGATAATTTAATTGTATTTAGCAAGATGTCAGATGACCATAACTAAAAATTCTAGGTGATATACATCTGAAGATATGCTTTGACAAATACCAATTCTGCTCGATCGATGCATGTTTGTTGTTTATAATTTGTATCTTTACCTTTTTCTTCTTCCTCCTCTTCTTAAAGGATACCTTTCAGCATTTCATATAATACTGGTTTGGTGGTGATGAACTCCTTTAGCTTTTCCTTATCTGTGAAGCTCTTTATCTGACCTTCAGTTCTGAATGATAGCTTTGCTGGATAAAGTAATCTTGGTTGTAGGTTCTTGGTATTCATCACTTTGAATATTTCTTGCCATTCCCTTCTGGCCTGCAAAGTTTCTGTTGAGAAATCAGCTGACAGTCGTATGGGTATTCCCTTGTAGGTAACTGAGTTTCTTTCTCTTGCTGCTTTTAAGATTCTCTCTTTGTCTTTTGCTCTTGGCATTTTAATTATGATGTATCTTGGTGTGGTCCTCTTTGGATTCCTTTTGTTTGGGGTTCTCTGCGCTTCCTGCACCTGTAAGTCTATTTCTCTCACCAGGTGGGGGAAGTTTTCTGTCATTATTTCTTCAAATAGGTTTTCAATATCTTGTTCTCTCTCATCTTCTGGCACCCCTATAATTCTGATGTTAGTACGCTTGAAGCTGTCCCAGAGGCTCCTTAGACTAGCTTCGTATTTTCGGATTCTTTTTTCATTTTGCTTTTCCAGTTGGGTGTTTTTTGCTTCTTCGCATTTCGAATCTTTGACTTGATTCTTGCACTGCTCTGGTCTGCTGTTGGGTGTCTGTATAATATTCTTTATTTCAGTCAGTGTATGCTTAATTTCTAGTTGGTTCTTTATCACAACATCGAGGGTCTCATTAGATTTCTCGAGGATCTCACTACATTTATCGGCGGCTTCTAGACAGTTCTTGAGAGACCTTAAAAGTGTGGTTCTGAACTCTATATCCTCCATGGACAATTTTGTCCTGTTTCTTTGTCTCCGCATTTTTTATGCTTTCTTGGTGCACCCCCTAGTGGTCTTTGTGCACAGTCTTGTTGTAGTTAAGCCTTGATTGTTGTCGGCAATAGTGGGGGTGATTTGACCTCCAGGCTAACTGGCTATGAGAGTCCGCTGTGTCTGCAGTGGGAGAGCTTCTGTGCTGGATCTCTAGGGCAGTGCTAATCTAGCATTTGCCTGAGGCTATTCTGCAAATGGCTCTATGCAGGGCTTGGGTGGGGCGGGTCCCTGGGGATCTACAGGGTGGGCGGAGCAAGCAGTTATGGCTGCTCTCAGTTCTGTCCCTAGGGGCTCTGCCTCAGAGTCCCAGCAACCACTGCAAACCTCGGAGAGAAAGCTGCCTTCGATTTCCGACCGAAGCCAGATAGTTCCCTTTCTCCCGTTTGAGTCTGGGTCCCTAGAGACTCGCCCGGATCTGGAGCTCAGAGTCTGCGACTCCCTCCCGATTGAAAACAACAACCACGCCCTCCGCCGCCAGCCCGCTCGGCGCGCGCACTCCACACCTGAATATTTCACTTCAGCACCGCGCCTCCTCTGAGTCTGGGTATGATATTCTCTTTCCTCCTAGTTGTAGAATTTCCACTCAGCCAGCCTTCCTGTGGTTCTGGATGATGTCTGTTCCGTCTTTTAGTTGTTTTTTGAAGTGGTTGTTCGAGGCAGCAATCTCCGGCGTTAACCTATGCCGCCATCTTGGTTTTTTTTCTCTCTCCAATTCTGCTGGATCATAGTAATATAAGACAAATATCTCCAGAGAAGTGTGCACAGGCAATGTCAGACACAATCCTTTGGTCACACACCCCAGTAACCAGGAAAAGATTTCTGATTCCAATTCTACATTAGTATTTCAGACAGCTGAGATACACAAATCTGGAACCACTGCAAATATTACTAATTGATCTAACACTTAAGAGGGTCAAACTATTATTATAGGCATTTCAGTTAGTATACATTAAGCACTTTATGTGCCAAGCACTGTGCTAAGGTTTAAACAAGGAATGTCTTTTTTAATCCTCACAACAGATTTTTGAAAAATAGTATGTTAGTCTTTGAATTTTATGGTTGAAGAAAGGGAAGGTTAAACAAGTTAAGAAATGTTCTTAGATCACACAGCTACAATTCAAATACAGGAAGCTGCCTCCAAATCCTGTACAGGTGTACCAGTTAATAATGCGGATTTTTTTCAATAGATGGAGTTACACATATGTTGATATAAATGTGATTTGATATGTATGCTATTCTGTTGTATTGACAACAAGCTTCAAAACTTCATACGTCAAATTTGCTGAAGGTGTTAACATAATAGATATTTTTACACTTAAAAATGTCGAATTTCGTGCCAAAAAAAGAGCATTTGCGGTAAGTTTTAATTCATTACTTTATTTTGAAGAAAAGTGCTGCTGAATACTTTGGGAAGCTTATGGTGAACATGCTCCATCTCAAGATACTTGTGAACGCTGGTTTAAATGCTTTAAAAATGATGATTTCGATGTGAAAGACAAAGAACGTCCAGGTCAACCGAAAAAGTTTGAAGACCAACAATTACAAGTATTATTGGATGAAGATGCATGTCAAACTCAAAAACAACTTGCAGAAAGATTAAACGTTGCTCAGCAAACAATTCCGATCATTTACAAGCAATGGGAAAAATTTTAAAGGAAGGAAAATGGGTGAATGGGTGCCACATCAACTGAATGAAAGACAAATGGAAAACCAAAAAGTCTCAGTAAAATGTTGCTTCAAAGGCACGAAAGAAAGTCTTTTTTTGCATCGAATTGTGACTGGCGATGAAAAGTGGATTTATTTTGAGAATCCCAAATGCACAAAATCATGGGTTGATCCAGGTCAACCATCAACATCGACTGCAAGGCCAAATAGCTTCAGAAAGAAGACAATGCTCTGCGATTGGTGGGATCAAGAAGGTTTGGTGTATGATGAGCTTCTAAAACCAGGTGAAACCGTTAATACTGATTGCTACCAACAACAAATAATCAATTTGAACCACACTTTGATCGTGAAACGACCAGAATGTGCCAGAAGACACAGCAAAGTAATTTTGCTTCATGATCACACACTTCAAAAACAGTTAAAGACACGTTAAAAGATCTTGCCTGGGAAGTATTAACACACCCGCTGTATTCACTAGACCTTGCTCCTTCAGATTACCACTTGTTCCTATCGATGGCACACTCACTTTCTGAGCAGCACTTCAAAACATACGAAGAAGTGGAAAATTGGGTCTCTGAATGGTTTGCCTCAAAACAAGAAAAGTTCTATTGGGACGGTATCCACAAATTATCTGAAAGATGGGGAAATGTGTAGCTAGTGATGGACATTACTTTGAATAAAGCACTTTTGATGTTTCTCTTGAACTTACCGTGTTTTCTTTGATTACAAAATCCGCATTATTAACCGATACACCTAGTACTTTTACACTATCCTAGACTGCTTACACTGGTACTGTACAAAAAATCATACAGTTCCTACAACCAAAGCAAGTGAATCAATAAAACCAACATATAGAATTCCTGGAAAATATACTAATGTTACCAGGAACGATGCCACTTGCATCACCCTACCTCAGCAATTTTCAGCCTTTTCTATCTCATGGCACACATAAACTAATCTGCAGCACACCAAAAAAATATCTGACCAAAAAAAGTATAATTTTTATTCATTCACATCAGATGGCTATTGTTGTATTGACTGTCTGGGGTTGTTTTTTTGTTTTGTTTTTTTGTTTGTTTGTTTGTTTTGACAATCTAAGGAAAAAGAGGTCAATGCCACTGACTAAATAGTCAGGTGTTGCATGTTTTAAAAATTCTTATGGCACCCAGTGTGCCTGCCGCAGCACACCAACTGAAAATCACTGCTTTATACCACAGATCTCTCTTTTGAATTAGGTTAGGTAACAGGAGTTGAAATCCAGAGAGCTCTATCCAGCTGGTAAGCTAGACAACCAGAATCTTACCAGCTGACCATACCCATGGCAACACAAACAAGAGTACTGTGCTCAGATGTGATGCAAGGAGCTGAAAAATGAGAAGTATATATTGTTGAGGAATACAGGAATCTGAGCATCATAAATAGCTAGCTAGCAGAAAGCCATGCCCTCTGTAACGGTGAAACAAGCTGGAACACTATCTGTATACAGATGCAACTAAGGTGATCCATAGGAAAAAAATCTAATCCTCATCCAATCTGGCAGGAACGCTCTTTCCACCTTTGGCCCACTTGTAAGCTATCAGGGCAGAACAGGAGGAACTCTCCCATCTAGAATTTAAGAAAATACAGTGTGTCAGAGGCTGAAGAAGCCTCATCCATGTACAGTGACCTGTGAACTGGCTAGCCTTCCAGTCAGGTTTAGGAAACTGATATTCGGCCAAGGAAATCAGAGGTCCCCACCATCTAATTAAGGGCGGTGGAGTGGCAATGGAAGTAGGGGTACTCTCACATACTGCAGTATAACCTGATACAACTCTTCTGAAGGGCAACTTGGCAATACACATCAAAAGTTTTTTTAAAGTATATACACACTGATTCTCCAATTCTATTTCTTTTTTAAAAAAAATATATTTTATTGATTTTTTATAGAGAGGAAGGGAGAGGGATAGAGAGTTAGAAACATCGACGAGAAAGAAACATCGACCAGCTGCCTCCTGCACACCCCCTACTGGGGATGTGCCCGCAACCAAGGTATATGCCCTTGACAGGAATCGAACCTGGGACTCTTCAGTCTGCAGGCCGACGCTCTATCCACTGAGCCAAACCAGTCAGGACTCCAATTCTATTTTTACTAATTTATTAAGTAAATTCTATTTCTATTAACTTAAGTAAATAAGAGTTTAATCAGAGACTTGGCTACAAGGATGTTCATATCAATGTGATTTATAACATTAAAAGGTTGGGATGAAGATATATGTACAACAAAAGGGTCCTGATTAAAATTCAAGTAACACATCCATACAAATGAAATGTGCTGTATTATTAAGTGCTGTAAAATTGTATTAATATGGTAAAAGAGTCATAACATATTAAGTGAAAGGCAAATTATGAAACAATATAATGAACATAGTTTTTTAAGTTTCTACATGCATAAAAAAGACTGCAATGTAATACATACAAATGTTAAAGAGGTTATCTCTGTGTGGCAGGATTATGGGTGACTCTTAATTTTTATTTATCTATATTTTCCTACAATAAACTTGTATTACTTATATTTATAATGTAACAAAATACACAGCTTGGCTGTGCTAATGCTTTATTATAAATTTGTTAAAAATATAATTAGCTATCAATCAACAAGTATCAATAACTGAGATCAGATGCTATCAGAACCTTGTGCCTGGGAAAAAGTGCCAACTGAGGGTATAAAACATATAAAAAGAAAGATGGAGACGAAATCCACCAACTTCAAAATATTGTACACTCTAGGTCAGTGATGGCGAACCTATGACACGCGTGTCAGAGGTGACACGCGAACTCATTTTTTTGGTTGATTTTTCTTTGTTAAATGGCATTTAAATATATAAAATAAATATTAAAAATATACGTCTTTGTTTTACTATGGTTGCAAATATCAAAAAATTTCTATATGTGACACGGCACCAGAGTTAAGTTAGGGTTTTTCAAAATGCTGACACGCCGAGCTCAAAAGGTTCGCCATCACTGCCCTAGGTTGAACACTAAGGGAAACAGTCAATGTTTTTGCTGCGTGAATAATTCTTTGTATATTCAGCTAGGCATTGCAAAGAAGCATTATGTTAAAAAAATTTTAAAGGTCTGCTTCACTATATTTCTAATTTCTTAAACTGTCATGTTCAATAAGAAATGAAAGCATCTGTATTTAAATGTAGTGATCATGAGTATGTCAGTATGGTCCTGTGAGGAGGGTACCTCATGCCTCCTATATCATCCCAGATTACTTTGATCCATTCCACAGGAATGCTTGCAGTTGTGATTAGCTGGGGTGAATAAAAAACTCACTTATTCCTGTTCACAGGTCTACTTTAAAAAGCAAGACCCTCCCTCAAAAAAGAAAAAGAACTGTCCAGTCTTGTACAATCAAGCCTCACCTGACTGTCACTAACCCTTTCCAAGTAGTAGAAGGTAAATAATGCACAAGAAAAAGTGGAGAAAAGCAAACAATTGACAATGTCTGCTTTTGGTGACATCCTTCCTCAGGTATCCCTCCCCCTTCCTCTCTACCTTTATTATTCCTACAGCATCTACCGTTTCCCAGAAATAGCAACCCCTACGAATGTGAATGAACTCCTGTACAAAATTTAACGTAAATTATCAGATTCTACCTGTCGCCATTCTTAAAAGGTGCACGTCTTATTTGTATCAATGGTTTCTTTGAATATACACACTTCATCAGGTAAAGAAACCTTTGGGATTTTATCTTAAAACCACTTACGGACATAATCAAAGGTTTGAGTATCAAACAAAGCCACCTATCCATAACACATCCTGTTCACAAAAGTGTCCCAGAAACTCAATATAAACAAAATCCCTCTGTTTATTTCTAGGAGATAATACTGTGGTTTTCCGTATCCAACAGTATGCCTTACATACCCAAGGCAATTATGCTTTCTTCCTCTACTCAAACAGAGCATCTGTTGCTAACACAACACTGAAGTCCAAGTTATTTTCACGGACAAAAGAGCAGCTGGTCAAGCTAATCCATTTGCTGACTTGCCACCATCAAGCTTCTGTAAGACTGTCCAGTTAACTTAATCTCTATTGTCAGATTGCATGAATCAGAACTTCCAATCCTTTTTCAATTAGGATTTAACAACTCTTCTTTGGCACTACCATTTGAAACCATTTATTACAGATATTAAAACAGAAAACATACTTTAAAACTTAAGGATAAAGGTAACAAATGGCTAGACTGAATTAGAAAAATCCTATATAATAAAAGGCTAATATGCAAATTGACTGAACAGCAGAACAACCAGTCACTATGATGTGCACTGACCACCAGGGGGCAGACGCTCAAAGCAGGAGCTGCTCCCTGGTGGTCAGTGTGCGCTCCCACAGGGGGAGCGCTGCTCAGCCAGAAGCCGGGCTCACGGCTGGCGAGCGCAGTGGCAGTGGCGGGAGCCTCTCCCACCTCTGCTGCAGTGCTAAGGATGTCTGACTGACGGTTTAGGCCTGCTCCCCTAAGCCACCAGTTGGACATCCCCCAAGGGCTCCTGGACTGCGAGAGGGCGCAGGCCGGGCTGAGGGACCCCCTTCCAGTGCACAAATTTTGAGCACCAGGCCTCTAGTAGTTACATAAATTATCAACGAAAGGAGAAAGTGATTTTAAAGGTGAGATCATGAAATTTATAATAATACTAACAGAGAGTTCTCATGGGTGCTAGGTATGAAATGATTTTTGAAAGTTAACAGGATACTCACAATAGCCCTTTGAGATAAGAACAATTATTATCTCTATTTTATAGATGAGGAAACAGAGACACACAGCAAATTACCCATGCTCATTCAGCTCATAAATACCACCTGGCTCCAAAACCACCCTCTTAATAATTTAAAGCCCAAATCCCAAAGCCTTACAAAAGGTATATATTCAAACCAACCTCACTCTTTGCCACTTGCAATACCTAACCATTTTCCTTATACTGCCACTATTTCATTGTAACATTTTATAATATGAGGGATGTATTACTTACTGTCTTATTTAAGGAGAAATAACTATTCAGTTTACTTCATTATTAATTGAAGTACAATGTGGGACAAAAGTAGGTTTACAGTTGTTTGTATGGAAAATAATATAATAATTAATATATAATAATACAAGAATAAGCCCTAACCGGTTTGGCTCAGTGGATAGAGCATCGGCCTGCAGACTCAAGGGTCCCAGGTTCGATTCCGGTCAAGAGCATGTACCTTGGTTGCGGGCACATACCCAGTGCGGAGTGTGCAGAAGGCAGCTGATCGATGTTTCTCTCTCATCAATGTTTCTGACTCTCTATCCCTCTCCCTTCCTCTCTGTAGAAAATCAATAAAATATAGCCCTAACCAGTTTGGCTCAGCGGATAGAGCAGGGGTCCTCAAACTACGGCCCGCAGGCCACATGCAAATACAAATATTGTATTTGTTCCTGTTTTGTTTTTTTATTTCAAAATAAGATATGTGCAGTGTGCATAGGAATGTGTTCATAGTTTTTTTAAACTATAGTCCGGCCCTCCAACGGTCTGAGGGACAGTGAACTGGCCCCCTGTTTAAAAAGTTTGAGGACCCCTGGGATAGAGCATAGGCCTGCGTACTGAAAGGTCCCAGGTTCGATTCCGGTCAAGGGCATGTACCTTGGTTGCAGGCACATCCCCAGTGGGAGATGTGCAGGAGGCAGCTGATCAATGTTTCTCTCTCATTGACATTTCTAACTCTCTATTTCTTTCCCTTCTCTGTAAAAAATCAATAAAATATATATATTTTTAAAAATCAATAAAATATATTAAAAAAATAATACAAGAATAAACTGTTTCACATAATCAGAACTGTAAATCTACTTTTCCCCCACCCTGTATATAACTGATTCTGTAGTAATTCATGATAACAATTCATGGTTGTAAGTATTAACACTAGATACTCATTTTAAGCTATAAAACAAGGGATTTTTTTTTAATTTAAAAATATTATTTGATACCACCAATGAAATTCAACACATTTTTTATATTGATAAATTGATTCTCAAAGTTATCACAAATAGCTATATTAGTACCAGGAAGAAAGAGCAGCTGATTCGTTGCTTCCTCTGGGGAAACCGCACATGGTATGTGTTGGTACCCAGACACATCATTTTTGGAATGAGACCAATTAGGTTCAAATCTTAGCACTATGGCTAGTGATATGACCTTTCAGGAGTTACAACCTCCCTGAGTCCTCATGAAAGTAGGGATATTGCATGCCCTGGCAAAGTAAGGTGATCCATATTAAAATACTTTTTAAAATTATATTTTACAGCGCATAGACTATTTCAGTGCTTATTTTTATAGACTTTAAAAACACGGTGTGTGTTTTCATAATGAATTCTTTTACCTGATTTTTACAATGACCCTACAAAATATTCTTACTTCCACGGCATAGATGAGGAAATAGATTAGTCACAGTTAAGTGATTTGCCCCACATCACAGGGCCAGGAAACAGCCGCATGGAACCCAGGTCTCTGGACTCCAAGTCTTTGCCCTTCCATTTGCCCTGAACTAATAATACCCCGTTCAGTTCGCCTATGACTTTCATCTAAAATGTTAAATAAGCTGTGAAATGTTTTACAAATTTAGGCAGGGCTGTTTTAAATGTATACATATTCGAAATACCCAAGATGTAGCTTAAAAAAATAGTCATAGAAATTAAACCTGAGTATACCAAATTGAGTTTCAAGATACAATGACATCACATTCACTTTCGTTAAATACTCTTAACAGCCGACACTCCACACATCCCTACGCTATCCCCTCATGCCCTGCATGCTCCTCAAGGAGGCGAGTCCGGGCCAAATTCTAGAAAACATTGTCCTTATAGGTCTTTCCAGTGCTTTCTAGCTAAGAATAGAAAAGAATGGCCGCTTGGATAGGCCCTTGCTTTCCCCTGCTACATTATTAACAACACTGTGTGTCCTTACTGTACTATATTTCAATTACTATCATCTAACAAAGAGAACAGGGTGGGTTTCTATACAGGGATTATGGCTGGATATGAATAACTAACTTCGAACTGCACTCAAAACATTGGCTATGCTGCCTAAAAATAAATAAATAAATAAATAAATAAATAATCCCTTTTCATTGGACCTGCTAGGTCTCTATACTGTATCCTTCCCTTAACTTGTTCGGAAAGAATGCCACATGTAGAAAACATGCCACAAATCACCACGAAGGTAACTGTGACCCGCAGCAGCGAACTGGCCAAAGAGGGTGCGACCGCTGCCCTGACAACTGGGAGTTTCTCCCGTCAATTCAACCAACGCGAACCACTCGGACCTGCCTGAGACCCAGCCGCGAGGGGTGCGGCGGCCCCGAGCCGAGGCGGGGCCATCAGGAGGCCAGGACGGCGCTAGGAGTCCCGGAGCCGGCAGGGTGGAGGGGAGGGCGCCAGCTCGGCGTCGGCCGGCGGACCCCGCGCGCCTTGGTTTCCCCACCTGCCGGGGGGACAGCCCTCACCAGCCGCCGGGAGGCCCAGAGCGCGGCAGGAGTCACGGATGGAGACAGAGGGACGCCTCCCTGTTTACTTAGGGAGCCGGGGCCCAGGACCAAGTGCAGGGCAGAGGCCAGCCGGGGTCACCGGGCGCGGTCCCCGCAGCCGGCCGGGCGCCGCTTCGCTCCCGCCGGGAAGGAAGGCGGGATGGATGGAAGGGCGGACGGCTTCCCCTCCGCCTCCCGGCCCGGCCCGGCCCCGACCACGCACCCACTGCCCACCCTGCCCGGGGCGCCCCGCCCACCCTCTGCCCGGCCCCGGCGGGCCCGCGCCCCCTCCTCGCTCACTTTCTGGGAGTCCATGGCCAGAGGCTATGCCCGCTGGGCCCGAGGCCGCGTCGGAGAGCCGCGTGAGGAGGCGAAGGGAGGTCGGACACGCCGGACCGCTAGCCGGGGCCGCTGTCCTGGGCCGCGCCACCGCCTCAGCCTCAGCCTCAGCCTCCGCCCGCAGCGCTGCCTCCCGGCCCCGCCCGTCCGCGCCCCACCCGCGCGCGCGCCGTTGTCGCCGCGGTTGCCAGGCTGCGAGGGCGGCGGCGGGAGGGCGGGGTCAGGGGCGCCCGCGCATGCGCGCTGCCGCCGGACGGGTCCGGTTGGACCGCGTTGGGTACCAGGAGGGAGCGGCGGCGGCGGGGAGGGACTGTGCGCCCCTGTCCCGCGGGTCCTTTGAAAGAGGCTCTCCTTCCCCGCCTCCCGCCATCCTCTCTCCAGCGCTGCAGGCCTTGGAATGGACCATTGGGCATCCAGCAGCCGGCCCGTGGGGAGGACACGGGAGGGAAAGCTCTGGCCCTGGACGGAGATGGGCCCCCTTTCCACCCTGCACGCCTCCCCGCACTGGCGCTGGAGGAGCAGCCGGGCTAGCCCCGGCCCAGCGGTCCAGTGGGAAGGACAGGGCTGGGATGGGGATGTAGTGGAGACATGGGAAAGGCCGGTAGGGACGTGACCGAAATGTGGGTAGACCTTTCCCAGAGAGCCCCCCTTGGGCACCTCGCTATCCGTGATTGTGAGCACGTCACTCTCCCTGAGCCTGTTTCACCTTAGTTGTAAAAGAAGAGAAATAATGCTGACTTTGCAGCGCATTGTGAGGATTAAAGAATGAGTTTGAAGGGCCCGGTACACAGTTAATGCTCAGTACATTGCAGTTACCGGTGGGGAGCTAGAATCTTCTTAGTCTGGGCTGAGGGCACAGTGCAGACTGTAGAAAGTCAGGCCTCATCCTCCATTTCGATGGCTCTGACAGGCTCCGAAAAGTTCAACCGGGCAATCACTTACGACGAATGAACAAAAGGGAAATATACATTGAGTGCCCATTAGGTACCAGTTCTATAGCTTACAATCTAGTACGGGAGGCTGACTCGTCCCTCCTCCCCAAATTTAAATAGATAAGGTGAGGTGGCTAGAGATGCTATAGATAAAACTACATGGGGTAAAACGGACTCAGAGAATTGAGAGGGCTCCATTTTCCATGGGAAAGTCAGGGAAGGCCTGTCTCCCAGGAGTGACTGTAGCGAAGTGAGAGAATGAACCAGCCAAAGACCTGGAGAAGAACATTCTAGAAGGAACAGCAAATACAAAGGCCCCAAGAGGGCATGAGATTTATGTGTAAGAAATAGCATTCATTCTACAAGGTTGTAATTATCTCTATACAGGGGTATTTCCCTAACTAGACTGATTAGTTAGGGTATTCCCCTAACTAGACTGATTTCCTTGACGGTGGAGATTTCTTTTACTGCACTCATGTCTGTGTCTGCAGCACCGAGCCAGACATCTAGTATGCACTCAATAAATCCTTTTTAAAAAATATATTTTTTATTGATTTCATAGATGAAGGGAGAGGGAGATAGAAACATCAATGATGAGAGAGAATCAGGGATCGGCTTCCTCCTGCACAGCTCCCACTGGGGATCGAGCCCACAACCCGGACATATGCCCCCGATCGGAATTGAACCTGGGACCCCTCAGTCCACAGGCCGACGCTCCATCCATTGAGCCAAACCGGCCAGGGCTCAATAATTTTTTTTTTTTTTAACTGAACAGACATGTAGAGGAAATGGGCTAAAAGGGAAAACAGGAACTTGGCTCAGGCTGGGTGGGTAGTGCTTGCAGGCCAGGGTCCAGGAGGGACCTCTGAACACAATCTTGTTCCTATCGGAATAATGGCATGCAGCATTGCAGGGAGATGCTGCCTTTCTTGGTACCAAGGGAAAGGAGCCGCCCAGCCCAGCTGTCCCAATTCCAGGAGTGGTGAGAGCAGCCAGGCACCCAGCCACTAGCCACTGCAGCAGCCACAGTGGCCCAGCGCGCTCCGCACTGCGCCAACACTGCCTCTGAGTCAGTCTCCCGTGCGGGAGAAATGCAGGCTAGGAATTAGAGCACTTCAGAGGTCAAACCACCAGACTGTGAGTTCCCCAGATTTGGCCCTGCCTGCCCCTCTGACCACCACGAAGGGGAAGAAACAGCATTTAGTGCTGTCTTCAGTTCTCTAGCTGCAAGCACGTCACCTCGCTACTGTCAGAGGGCAAGTCCTGGGCCCTTTATGGCCGATGGGCAGAGAGGCTTTGGAGACAGTGAGTCGCAGCTGAAATGTGATCCGCAGGTTCTGTCACAGACCACAATCCCAGGAGCTCACTCCTGGCGGCTTGTGTCCTCCCTCCCCCGTTCTTTCCTCCTGCCCAGGCAAGAGCCTGCAGCTTCTGACAAGAGCTTTACCCCATTTGACCTCTGCCCTTGCCAGACCTCTGTCTCTGTAGCCAGTCTGGCTCCCCTGCCCAGCTCACCCTGGCCTTCTGCTTCCCCTCATTTTCCTCCAGAAATAGCTAGTCTCTCCTGGCTGTGCCTTCTCTCCCCCAGCCCATACAGGCTCTCACTCACCTAGCTGGCCACCGAGTCTGCACCCCTAATCCACTCTTGCTGCTTCTGGCTTATGGGCATGTCCTTTGCCTTTTCTGTACTTAACCTTTTCACGGCCAAGTCAGTTTAGAAAATCTCACAAGTAATGTTCTCCAATGTAACTCTGTTAGAAGTACAAATCCTCAGGCTTCATCTTCAGACGGACTAAATGAGAAACTCTAGGAGTGGGGTAACGATCTGTTTTAACAAGTCCTCGGGTTTGAGAACCGTTAAACTAAGAGGAAGCACATTGTTTAAATTTTTCAAAAAGGAACTACGAGGCATAAAAACAGGTGACCTTTCACCTCTTCACTGTCTGATTCTGAGGTGAGTTAGGCTAGCCTCAGGGTTGGCACGGCAGATGTAGGGAGTCTGGCAAAACCATCTCATCCAGAACCAGGTTCCCTGTCCTCACTCGCCAAACATTGCCCTGGGATGCCCCCATCTCTTGAGAAAGAAATCCCTTCCCTTAGATGTTGCCAACAGTCTTCCCCTTTGGGAGTCAGTATAGGACCATGAGCCTGAGCCAGCGGTCGGAATTCCAATCCTGACACTGCTGTTTCCCAGCTGTGTAGCCTTCAGTGCGCCATTTAACCTTGATCAGCCTCAATTTCCTCATCTGCCACCATAATAGTAATTCCCAGGTAGGGCTGCTGTGAGGCTTACAAGAGCTTACATATGCAAAACGCCTGGTATCATACTCAGCACATGGTAGCTGTTATTATGATTACTCCTCCCCGGCACACCCATCCTTCTGTGCCACTCTGCCATGCTTTCTCCCTTCCCACCTTCAGGGTCTTAGAAGTCTATTCTCACCCCACTCCCTGACCCCCTTTGCACTGTTACACCTGGCTTTCCTGAAGCACAGTCACTGCCCTGGTGCTGCTCTTTGTTGAAGCCCCAAATCTGCACCTGTTGCTCCCTGCTAAATATCTGGCTTGAGACAGCATGCGCCCCCTAGACTGGGAAAACCCTGAGCTTCTCCAAGCCTCCATTTCTTCAGCTGTTTAATAGGTGTCATAACAGTGCCACCTACAAGAGGTGCTGAGCGGATTAAACGAGATAATCCATGTTTTGTGTTTAGCACAGTATGTGGTATGTGTAATAAGCATTCAAAAATATATAGCCACTTTCTCTTCCCAACCATAGAAGCCTAACAAATTCCTTTTTTCTCCTGCCCCCTTCTGACTAAAAAACTCACTGAAAAACCCTGGAACCCGTTGGAACTCAGAACTAATTTCTCTTCCTAGGAACTCACAACAGACATTAAAGTTCTCATATTCGGGAAAGGATGGCTTTGCTCTGATGTGAGCTGGAGCTCTGTGGGGTGGTCTTAGCTCCATACTTGGAGAACTCTAAGTCGGAGGCAGTCAGTGCACACAGGCTTGACATAGGGTCAGGAAACCATGTGAGAAGAGACACAGTTCAAGCACCTGTGAATCTTTAGCCTGGAGAGGAAACACTCCGGGAGGACGTGGTCATTTACCCCCAACCTATCCAGGGCTGCTGTGTGGAAAAGGGAACTGACTTGTTCTCTAGCATCCCACAGGTAGAATTAGTCCCAATTGATGGAAGCTACAGAAAGATAGATTTCCCCTCTCTAACAGAGCCATAGAGAACTGGATTTTGGTTGGTAGTGAGGGCCCCATTGGTGGAGGTATCCAAGCAGGGGCTGGACATCTGCTTGGCAGAGCTGTCTTAGAGGAATCAGGCACTGGAAGGTAGCTGGCAACGGTGATCTTTAACATCTTTCTGAGCCTTGAGGTTCTATCATTCTGCAAACTAGAGGCCAATAACCATTCATTCCCTTTCTGACTCAGCTTTGTAATTGTACTCAACTCTGGAATGAACTCTCTCTTCTGCCCAACCCCACTGGCATATGAGCCATTGCAAGAGGCCTCATTCGTCCTGGGAGAGGGCCTGAGAAGGACTGTTAACTAAAAACTGTAACCACTGTTGTGTTACATGTCACAATACATCCTCCATATAAGGTGGCCTGCTTTATGCTGGCATTGGAGACACTGAGATGAGCGAGGTCTGAAAGACGCAGCTTTTCACATCACATCCTGCCTTGGCTCTGGAAATGCCCTTGGTCAGAGAATGACCAAGACAAAGCAAATTTATCAGCCTGATGATCTCATTGTGCAAGGATGCTGGCCGCTAGCCCCTCTCCAACACAGAGGGCCAGGCTCAGTGTTCCTAGTGAGATCATTCCTCAGCAGCCCCTCTCCCTCTGCATATACTCTGTAAATGGTATGGGCTAGATTGAGACTGGGTGATTGAGACTAGGGAGATATAGGGCCCTAGTGAATTGACTGCACTTCTATGTCACTCGCTAAGCACCCAGGCTCTGATTCCGGACTGTCTGAATTCAAATACCGCTTACAGTTGTGTCACTTCTCTGTACCTCAGTTTTCTTATTTGTAAAATGAAAGTATTAATAGTACCCACTTGAAAGCGTTGTCATGAGGATAATGACAATGTATGTAAAGTGCTTGGAATAATGCCTGACATGTGTCCGTTATCCGTTATTATTTTCTAAAGTAAATCGTTCTCCTGAGTGCAGCACCAGGAAACAATGGTGTCTTCAAGCCCTTCGGTACTGCAATGACTGCTGTTAGGTTCAGATGGTGCTATGTCAGCGCTTCCTAGGGGAGCAAGTGTCTTGAAATCCATCCCTCATTCTGAAGGTCAATCTGAACTTTTCCCCAGAGGGAAGGTGGTGACAGGACTTAGGCAACAAGGGTAGGACTTCAGCAGATGAGAAGGGAAGATGGGACCCTGAGCAAAGGTGGGAAACAGTGAGAATAACTCCAGGGAATGGAGAAGAAATGAATGGAAATAGCAACCTTCAATGCCCAAATGCCAGGGAAGTATTAGGAAAACTTTGGAACATATGAAAGATGAAATACTCCACAACCATGAAAAATTATCTTTATGAAAAATACATAGCAATGTGGGAGATAGCTGACAATATTACAATTAAAAAATAAAACCTTAGCATTTGTTTTCCTAAATACAATTGGACCATGTCTGCGGCAGAAAAGTAAGTAATACATTCACACATTTTCTCTTTGTCTATAACTTTTACCATAGGTGAAATGGCATCATACACAAAAGCTTGGCCTGGTTTCCTATGGTCACATACACCACCTACAAATATTACATGTTTACTTTTCTGCTTACATAAAAAAGAATCAAGAACAAGTACATTGGCTTTGAAATATAAACTCAAATTTGGCATGACTTTATGATAAAAAGAAAAGGATAAAGTGGGGGTGGAGAGCGAGGTGAGTAGGGGTCAAGATTGTTAAGGTCTCTAAATTCCAGGTTGGGTTTGGGATTTGAGCATGTGGTAAGTGGGAAGCCACTTACAAGTTTATGAGCAAAGAGTTATTTTAGGAAACTTTATTTGGCAGGAGGAAAAGAAAGAATGAGTGGGATGAGCCTGGGGTGAGGAGTTGGCTGGGGACACAGAGGTACAGACTTCTCCCTTCTACTCCTAGTCCCTTAACCTTCCCTGGTTAGATTCCCCCTCTTCTCACACCCCACTCCACCACCCACCACCATTAGAATACAGTGATTATATTAGCATTATAAATCTTTAAGTAGTTTTCAGTCAAATGGGAAAAAAAATAATACATTGATCTTAATGAAAACTGTTGGCTTCCTTCCTAAGTCATGTTAAAACAGGGTCAGCTAACTGTTTCCAGAAAGGCCCATACAGTCAGTATTTTTAGGCTTTACAGGCAATATGGCCTCTGACACAACTATGCAACTCTGCCATCACAGAGAAAAAGCAGGCATAGACAGTACATACAAGACTGGGCGTGGCTGTGTGTCCATAAAACATTATTTACGTTTGGGGCTGGAATTGACTCACAGGTCATAGTTAATCAATCTCTGACCTAAAAGAACATTGTGTTATTTTCCTCAGAAAATAATTCTGTGATTCTTTGATGCCTCTAAAGCAGTGGTTCTCAACCTTCCTAACCCTTTAATACAGTTCCTCATGTTGTGGTGACCCCCAATTTCATTGCTACAAATTGAACATAATTAAAGCATAGTGATTAATCACAAAAACAATATGTCATTATATATGTGTTTTCCGATGGTCTTAGGCGACCCCTGTGAAAGGGTCGTTCGACCCCCCAAAGGGATCGCGACCCACAGGTTGAGAACTGCTGCTCTAAAGCCTCCTTAATCCAATCCTCTCTCTGACACTTCCCCTATACCGCTGTCCTCACCTCCACTTATGAGAGGAAGGCCAGTGATAAATGATGGGCTCATTATTTCTTGAACAGTGATGGGCCAAGCAGTGTGTTAAAGTGGAGGGGCTTTGAATTTCGACCTAGATTTGAGCACTGCCAACTGTGTGCTCTTAGGCATAGCACACAACCTCTCTGAGCCTCCATTTGCTCGGAGCCAAAATGGAGGCAGTAGGTGCAGCTTTACAGAGCTTTTGGAAGGATTAGATGTTTGTAAAGCACTCAGCCTAATAATTGGCACGGAACAGGCGCTCAATAAATAGTTACTAAGCCACATTGGCCCTATAAATGGCATGCAACAGGGGAGGCACAGACTGAATGAAGAGAATTCCCCCTGTGGATCCAGCCTTCAGGCCAGTACTGGCACTAGAGTGAGACGCAGAGGGGATCTCTTTAATATACCCAAGGCTAGAGAAGGAGGCAACACTGAATTTAAAGGCTACTGCAAGACAGATTTGTATCAAAGGCTTCTGATTAATTATTTATGAGGCAGCCTCACTGTGCCAAATCCACTCGGCTGTTTGTGGCTTGGGAACATGGTCGCCGGCTTCCATTGCTTCCATTGAAGTAATAAGATCCTGCCCTTCATCCACAGACTCTCAACAGCTGGTGAGTGGGAGAACCTTGTATCAACAGCCTCCTCTGAGTTCATTCTTCCCGGCTCATGGGACCAGTCACCTTTTCTTCAGCTGAAAAATAAACACATCAAGGAAATGAATGCTTCTCTCCTAAGGGAACACAACACAATGAGAAGCAATCGATAACAAAAAATAGCATGGGATCATCTTTAGAGAAGAGACTGTGAAATGTAAGAAGGCTACACACACACACACACACACACACACGAGAGAGAGAGAGAGAGAGAGAGAGAGAGAGAGAGAGAGAGAGAGAGAGAGAGAATCTGAGAGCATAGGTTCAAATCCTGATTTTACCCCTTTATCAGCTATTTATTTGTGGGCAAGGTAGTTACCTTCTGTGCCTGCATTTCCCCATGTTTAAAATGAAGGTAATCGTGGTATATTCCTCTATGGCTTTTGTGAGGATTAAGTGCATGAATTAATATAAAGTGCTTAGAACACTGCCCAACACATAGTTATGAATGCTAGATTAGTGTTTGCCATTATTTGGTATATGATTATTCTTTGACAAAGATGATTTTAGAATAGCTGAGCACTGAGTCAAACACATAATGAATAAAGTTCAAAACTAATCTGAACTACCTGGTTCTATGGTATACTTTCAAAGACCCAAACCTGCAATTCAAATGAAACTTTGGATTTTTCACTCCTGTGACTCAGTTAGCAGTGGGGCCAGAATAATGGGTATTTCCATAGGTCAGTTCAATTCAAGAAACAGTGACTGAGTAAATGCACCGATGTTTATAAAAAGATTTTTAGTCCTTAAAAATTTTTAAGGACTACACAATGATGTCGTTGGTACTAAAGGACCATGCTCTACCAATTATCCTCAAATAATTCAAAAATATTAGATCTACATACATTCATATATAGTCATATATGTGTCATATACAGTATATATACACAGTCATATATAAACAGAAAGAGAGAAATAAATGTTTACCATTAGGTGTAACAAGTGGCTGTTCTGTGTAGTATTCCTATTCTTGCAGCTTTTTTGTAAGTTTGAAATCATTTCCAAATAAGTGTTTAAAAACTCATTAGGATGGGTTAAAAGTAAAGAAGCAGCCTTTTTTTTTCAAGTTTGACAATCAAACAAGCACAGGGCCGCTGCAGGACAAGCACAAGTGACAAGAAACAGTCCTGACAAGACCCCAGAGAGCTGGGCCTTGGAACCAGGGCACCTAAAGTGGTTGGTTCTATGATTCAAATACCAAGTGGAGTTGGGCCAAGATCGCCTGACACGCCCATCTCCACAATAGGCCTTGCTTGTCCCCAGGTGCCTAAATCAGGCACGAAGAATAACATGGCTTGAAACCTTTGCAGTAAGTTTCAGTTTAGGGTTTTAGAATTGAGACTTTTGTTTCACATGTCGGTTATTGACTTTTTACTGATCCCTGCCTCAGTTTCTCCCCAACCTCAACCCATTTTGCAAACTGCTTATAGAATTAATCTCTAAATTGTTGCTCTCACTACATCAGTTTCTCACTCAAGAAGTTGAATGAAGGCTTCCCATTTTCCACAACAGCTTATCTAAACTTGCCTGCCCGGCCAGCCGGCAGGGCTCAGTGGTTGAACGTCGACCTATGAACCAGGAGATCATGGTTTGATTCCTGGTCAAGGCACATGCCCAGGTTGTGGGCTCGAACCCCAGTGTGGGGCGTGCAAGAGGCAGCCAACCAATGATTCTCTCATCATTGATGTTTCTCTTTCTCCCTCTCCCTTCCCCTCTGAAATCAATAAAAGTATATTTTAAAAAATATTTTTAAAAAAACCTTTCCTGTCTAATCCATTTCATGTTTTGTGATTTTACATATTTTGACACGCTGTTTCAACTTTCATGATTTTTTCTTCCTGTCATTGAAAATAACAGAACCTGGGATTAGGCTGACATCTGATAGCAGTTGATGCTTAGTATGGTCATTTGGCCTGTACACTAGATTTATGCTAAAATTGTGATTTGTCTGAGATTGAAATAAATGTTCTTTCCTCCAATTTTTAAAAATGTAAATAAACCTTTAAATTTTAAAATAGTTTTAGGTTTACAGAAAAGTTGCAAAAATAATAGAGAGGTCCCATGTACCCCATACCTGTTTCCCTATTGTTAACCTCTTTCATCATTATGGTGCATTGTCACAACCAATGAACCCACAATGACATAGTTATTCACTAAACTCCATACTTTATCAGATTTCATTAATTTTCCCTGATGCCATCTTCTGTTCCAGGCCCCCATCCAGAAGAACACAGTACATTTAGATTTCCTCCTATTATAAAATTTTAAAATATTATCTTAAAAGCCAAATGTAAGTAAAGTATATAGTCTCCATTTTCTTCCCCCCAAATAGAAAGAAGCAGCAACCTGCATAACAAAAACCCTTCCTGCTCTCTTACCCCTTTACCCCCAAAAAGATATCCAGGCTCCAAATAATCCTTTATTTTCTTTTGTTAATAGCTCTCTCCTCCCACTCTTCTTCCTGTAAAAACCTTCCATTTTATACAACTCCTGGAGTGCCCTTCCAGTTGCTACATGAGATGCTGCCCAATTCATGGCCAGTTAGGTATCCAATGTACTCAATTAAATTTTGTTTTGTTTTTAGAACACTTTCCTCAGAATAGATGGTGGTGTCTGGAGAACTTCATTTATTTTTATTTTTTGTTAATCCTCACCTGAGGATATTTTCCCATTGATTTTTAGAAAAAGTGTTAAGGGAGAAGGGAAGGGGGTAGAGAGAGAGAAACATCTGTGTGAGGCAAACAAATAGATTGTTTGCCTCCCTGTACTGGCCAACTAGGGCTAGGGATCGATCCTGCAACTGAGGTACATTGGAAGCTTGATCCCAAGGTACCTTCATTCCTTGACCGCAATTAAACCCTGGACCCTTCAGTCCACAGGCTGACGCTCTATCCACTGAGCCAAATTGGCTAGGGCAGAACTTTATTCTTTAAATATACTTAAAGTGCCCAAATCTTAAGCTAGTGAATTATTTTTTGGCTCATGAATGCATTTTCATTAGCTAAAGAATGGCTAATGAATTTTTTATACATGTACATATCCATGTAATACCATCCAGATTGATAGGGTTCAGGGTTATGGTTCTTGTTCCAGCTGTCATCAAGGTTTAACGTTACCAGGCACAACACAAATGATACCGTGCTATCCCTGGGACCAGTAAAGGGGAAGAGAGGGAGCCATCTTGGGTTGTTCTGATCAACCCTTTATATTGTAACAAAACTTTGGTTCCTAAAGCTACCAGGCCCAGAAAATCACTGTCTTCACCCACTTCTTTACACATTGCTTATCAATAATTGGAAATCACTTTGGATAAGTTTTATGCACTCCTGCAGACCCTCCTCCCCCAACAAAGTGAAACAGAAAGACAAACATTCTGTTATGCACATATGATAAAGTTTTATTACCTTTAACAGGATATGGTCTGAATAGGAAGTTGGCCTACTAGCTAATTATTGACAAAGAGAAGGGTTACAAATCTACTCTTCGAAAACTAGACTCCCCATTCAACTGTTTTCACCTATAAAAATGGTAATTTTTATATAATCAGCTTGTTGTTTTTGGTAACTTTGCAAACAGTTTATGCCAGAAAAAAAAAAGTCCTCAAATCAAAGCTGCCTTATTGTGCACAGTATAGAGCAGGGACTCAATAAATATTTACCAGATTAATTTAAGGATGCTAAAATGGATGTATGGGGTTCTGTCTACTTAAAATTTCCTAGGCTTCAAATTCTTTTTCTAAAAAAAGATATTTTTATTGATTTCAGAGAGGAAGGGAGAGGGAGAGAGAGGTAGAAACATCAATGATGAGAGAGAATCATTGATCAACTGCCTCCTGCATGCCCCACACTGGGGATCAAGCTCGAAATCCAGGCATGTGCCCTGACGGGGAATTGAACCATGACCTCCTGGTTCATAGGTCGACTCTCAACCACTGAGCCATGCCAACCAGGTTAGGCTTCAAATTCTTGAAGCCATACTTGGACTGGAATTTGGGCCTTATTAGTCAATTTGTCCCTAAGGAGACTCTTGCAATTGATCAGATTTCCACCCTCTTTTCAGATGCATTTCTTTCTATGATCCTCCTGTCTCAGAGGAGGATGTCAATCTCCTACCCACACCAGGTGACAGGTAAGATGCATGGGTCAGTGTTAAATATTCAATATGGGTCTCACTATGCGTTATTTAACAAAATTATTTCCAGCTATTAAATATGAAAAATGAAAGAAATAAACCATTAAAATAGAACATAAATTATACCTCAATTTTAAAAAGAAAAAAATTGGGAGGGGGGTGGGGAACAGAAGAAAATATAGGTATTCTATTGATTTAGGAGGTTAAGGAAAGACTTTTGAACAAAAAAGGGGCAAAAAGAACACAAAATAGATTATCAATTTGTTTATCATAAAATTTAATTCATCTCTAGATAAAATATCACTAACAAAATTTACAGACAAATTTCACAGAGGTATTTGACATAATGTGACTAAAAAGGTTTTAATATCCCTAATATATAAAAATCTTTTATCCAACAGTAAGAAAAGCAGCAATATTTCAATAGCAAAATTGGCAAAGGACCTGAATAGAGAATTTAGAGAAGAGGAAATATAAAGTGCTGATAAATTATTGCAAAATATTTAATTCACTAATAAAAAAATGAAAGAGAAAACAAGGGCTATCAAAAGTGAATGAGAATGATGTCATGAGTATCTGCCTGGTGTGGGAAAATGGGGATATTCATAGACTTTAGTGCAAATGGAAATTGGTAGAACATTTCTAAAGATCAAATTGGCAATATGTATCAACCTTCATATATTTACTTTTTGCTCTGGTAATACCATTTCTAAAGTCTATCTTAAGGAAATAAGCCACAGTGTGACAAATATCTCTCTACAATAACAAAAATATTATAAATAATCTAAAATTTTAATTAATATAAGAGAATATAAATCCACTATTAAAAATCATGTTTTTGAAGAATATTTAATATGAAACATGCCTACTATATATTATATATAATCTTACCTAATAATAGACAAACATAGTATTGACCATACCTTCGCTATGCCTCCCATTGGCTAATCAGCGAGATATGCAAATTAACCACCAACCAAGATGGCGGCCGGCAGCCACGGAGTTGCAGCGAGCAGGACGCTTGCTTGCTCCAGTGATGGAGGAAGCCAAGGTTCCCCACCTGCCACGGCCTGCTCTAAGCTACACTGAAAGCAACAAAGTTTCAATTATAGAAGGTAAACAAATCCCAGAAAAAAAAAGAAAAAAAGGAGAGGCTGGGAGCTTCCATCGCCGGGGAGGCTTGGCCAGCCTGAAAACAGCCCTCAGCCCCTCACCCAGACTGGCCAGGCACCCAGTGGGGACCCCCACCCTAAAGAGGGTGTGGCCAGTCTGAAAACAGCCATCAGCCCCTCACCCAGGCTGGCCAAACCTCCATTGGGTGAGGGTCCCCACTGGGGGCGGGGGGGCTTGACCAGCCTGCAAACAGCTATCAGCCCCTCATGGAGGCTGGCCAGGCACCCCAGTGGCACCCCAGTGGGGACTCCCACCCTGAAGGGTAAACCAGCCAGCCCCCACCCATGCACCAGGCCTCTATCCTATATAATAAAAGGGTAATATGCAAACTGACCCTAACAGCAGAAAGACTGGGAATGACTGGTGATTATGACACACACTGACCACCAGGGGGAAGATGCTCAATGCAGGAGCTGCCCCCTGGTGGTCAGTACGCTCCCACAGGGGGAGCTCTGCTCAGCCACAAGCCAGGCTGACGGCTGCCAGTACAGCAGTGGTGGTGGGAGCCTCTCCCACCTCCTCAGCAGCGCTAAGGATGTCCGACTGAAGCTTAGGCCTGCTCCCCACTGGCAAGTGGACATCCCCCGAGGGCTCCCGGGCTGCCAGATGGATGTCTGATTGCCAGCTTAGGCCCAATCCCCCGGGGAGCAGGCCTAAGCCAGCAGGTGGTCATCCCTTGAGTGGTCCCAGACTGCGAGAGGGCACAGGCCAGGCTAAGGGAACCCCCCCTCCGAGTGCACAAATTTTTGTGCACCGGGCCTTTAGTGTTATATAATGTTAATTGACAAGGACAGGATATGAAAGTTTCTGAGTGTATATGTCTTATTATCAACTCTGTGAAAATAGGTATATATCTGGATACATATTATATAAATATAGATATATACATCTATAAATATAGCAGAAAAAATGCAAAAATCATAAATTAGTTATTTCAGTTAGAGAAATGCAGCATAGTTTTTCTCTGGAAGAATGTTTTACAAATTTTAAAATGAAAATTTGATACTTTATTTTTGGGGTCTCATAAGTCATTTAAATTCTATAATGTATCCTTAATAATGGACAGAGATATAGACAAAGATTTCTATATAAGGATGATCATTAATAATCCCTTAATCTTGAAGAAAATTGCTATATTCAAAAATAGGAGAAAGACTGAATAAAATATAGTACATTCAAATGAAAGAATATTATAAATCTATTTCAATATGAGTCTCACTATCATTATACAACAACATATAGGTTATATTTACTATAACCTTTTCTGTTCTGTTTCCAAGGAATTTTTAATAACATGGGGGAAATTCTCATATGTTATTTAAGAGAAAAAAGAAGATAGGAATTATTTAACATCTATCTTATTTACTATAATCTTTTCTTTTTAATATGACCTGAATTAGATAGACAGTAGATAGATGAATACTGTTCTCTCTCTCTCTCTCTCTCTCTCTCTTTCTCTCATTTCTGTATAGTCATTTTATTTATTTATTTTTTATTTATCCATTTAACAGTTTCTTTACAAAGACTAGGCTTGAATTCAGGCTCTGGCAAAAAATAATTGAGTTTGGGTGAATTACTAATCTTCCCTTAGCTTCTGTTTTCTCATCTGTAAAATGGAAAGAATAACATCTACTCTGCAGAATAAATAAGGTAATGTATATAAAGACCCAGCACAAAGACCTATAATAAAAGTTTTTCAACAAATAACAATTAATATTATTTGATTACAATTTTTGAAAATGCAAAAGATTCAGGAAGCAAAAATGAATGGGTAGAGACCTTCACATTCTCCAGTCAGAGGAATTACTTAACTTATACTTTAAAAAAAAAAACCACACCCATAAAATATTTTATATTCCCTGGACTTAAAAGGAATGCAAATGTCATTTTAAATCAAAGATCAAAATATAACTAAGATTAAAATATAATTAAGCAAAAATAACGTTAGGAACAATGCAATGCACCCCAGAAAAATTTGTCCAATACTGCTTAATAACTATGATATTGCCACCTTGTGGAATTAGTGATGTATTACATATCCCAGGGATTTTGAGATTTTATTTTAAAGTAATTTATGTAGACAGGCTGAATTATACAAATATTCTCCTTTTAATTTCTAAGTTAATGTTATGTAATTAGCATTTTCCACGCAGTGACATTCTTCACAGTGATCTTTAATGGGTGCCTAACATTTTATTGAAGGATGTGCCACAGCCTGGCTCAACATGCCGATCCTACAGGACATCTAGATGTCTGCCCAGTAACGTGTTATTCACTGTGATGGTTCTGTACAGGTAGATATGGGTGCATTTATTGAGTTATAAACATTAAAATATGTGCTTATTACAAAGATAATACAAGGTTCGTATTTTCAAAGAAAAGCAAAATTGATAAAATAAACCACATTAACAATTTCCCAACCCAGCTTTTTTTAAACACACACATATACTATGTGTAATAGATTTGTAAACATATATGTAGTATGTATTCACAATTTTTAAAACAAAAATGGGATTATATCACTATGTAACCTTTCTTTTTATTTAAAATTGTCATGTGCAAGTTTTCTGTGCCAGTAATACCCATAGAAAACATTGTTTTTATTGACTAAGTGGCATCCCCTTATATAGTTATATTAATTGCACACATACTATGAAGTATTAAGTTCTAGTATATACATTATTAAACACAGTGCTTACAATTTGATGGGGAATTAAGCAAATAAATGGGACAAGTAAAGAGAGAAGCCTATTTTGTAATGAAATGCCATGAAGGAAAAGAACAGGATACTAGCCAGAAGGTAATAGGGTGTACAAGGTGGTTGCAGAAGGTCTGTCTGAGAGAAAAGAGAAAGTTTGGACCTGAAGGATGAAGAATCTGGCATGTGAACACGGGAGAACATTCTAGGAAGAAGGAGCAGCATGTGTGAAGGCCCTGAGGTGGAAACATTCCTAGAAACTGAAAGATGGTCAGAGAGGCTCACACTTAGGCTGAGGCAGATGAAGCTGGAGGGCTTCTATGCCATGGCAAGTAGTGTGCATGGCATTTTCAGTCTGTGGCCGTCGCATGATCTGATTTATATTTTAGAGAGCTCACTCTGCCTGTTCTGTGCAGGAGAAGGGATTGGAAGGCAAGGGTGTAAGATGGGAGACTAGATAGGGAAGTACAGCAACAATTCAGATGAGAGATGATGGGGGGGGGGTTGGAGTAGTGCAGCGGTAATTATAGTTGGATATGAGATAGGATGGAGGGAGGGAGTTGACTAGTTCAGAGAATTGGCAGTAAACATTGCATCCAGGATGGCTGCTAACATTTGTGGGTCTGAAGCAAGAAGATGAATGGAAGATCCTGCTTTCATCCTCTCCCATCTTTTGCTCCAACCCACACGGTAAGCTGGAGTTCTCTCTCACGCTCACCTGTGGACACTTCAGCCCACTGGTTCAAGCCCCAGGCCACAACACGCGCCACAGCCAGGATCCACCCTAAGGAGAAAGTGCCTGGAGAAAAGCCCTGTGCAGACCTTATTTGAGAAGGGAGTTCCAGGGTCCTGGGATTCTGCAGTGTGGTCTTGGAGAAAGGAGGTGGACCTTGGGTAGGCACAGCCCCTTAGCCCCAGGGACTCCTTGCCCTTTGTAAAGGGTCCAGAGGGAGAAGGGCAAGAGTAAGGACCCTGATGCTGAAGTTATTAAGGTGGTACTGACTACATTTAGTTAAATTAATTTAGAAAGATCTCTTACATCATCCATAAAGTATACTGCTATATACATGTCTTGTGTGTACAACCCTACATCATTGTTTTCTAATTCTTCCTTTCTCTATGGCTTTCAGTTAAATTAACTTCACCCACTTACCGGGCTACTTAAATGATGCATTTCTTCTGTATCAGCGGTGAGTAAAACTCTTGAAAATATCCCATTCTTCTTTATACATTGGCTTTTAGACTCGATGCCATCTATTGTCTGTTTAAGTTAACACATCTATAAGATGACTCCCTTTATATTTTGGAAAATGATAGGACTTGGGATGATAGGTGGAAAGGGAGGGAGGGAACTATTTAAAGGACACTACATCTCTAGCTTGAGCAACTGGTCCAACGGTGGTGCGATTTATGACATGGGGAAGGCCAGGGGAAGCACGGGTGTTGATGTACCATAATTTATTGACCTTATTCCCTATTGTTGGACAGTCATGTTGACTGCAATATTTTACAATTAGAACAATACTCTGATTTACAGCAGAACTTTTTCACACATCCTTAATTTCTAAATACAGAATTGCTGGTTTAACGGATGTGCACATTCTTTGGATTTTTAAGCACATTGCCAAATAACTTTCCAAAGAGCTAGCTGTCTCCTCACAATTGGGGTAGATTTTGCAACCGAATTTCTAGGTCTCCCTCCCTCTTTTTCTTTTCTTTCCTCCCTCCTACTTTTCCTTTGTCCATTCAGTAACAAAACTTTTGTCAAGGATCTGCTATGTCCTATGTCCTACACTGGGCTGGAGATAACTCTAGCTCTGTTTCTTGCTGAGGGCTGGGAAATGACTGGGGAGAAGGACGACCTCTGGAAGGCTCTGGAATTCGAATTGGAGGACTTGGATACCCTACCCACACACTTTTACTTTGTATCAGGCCAAATACATTAATATCTCTTTTTCATTTATGTTGGTGATGCCACTCTGAGAATTGGGAAGAAAAAAACATTGACCTTTGTGCAGACCACAGATAGGACTCTGAGACCAGGCTTTGCCCCCAAGGAACTATAACTTTGAGGGTGTGATTTTATGCCAATTTTACCCTCTTAGACAATGGCTGCATTACCTTTCCAGGTCAGAGGCAGGATTGCCCAGGCCTGGGGTCTGTCTCAGGGCAGCTGATAGAGAAGGTGGAGCAGGGGACCCCAGGGCAAGGGTGGGAGTTTCCAGCATGAGGCCCCTTTGTGTACACTAGGGCCAGCCCCCACCCTGTTGATCTGAGGGTAGATGTCACACTACTTAGCTTGAGCACCTACGTTTCTAGATTTGACTCTGATTTTGAGTGAAGCCAGGCACTGGTGGGCTTCCTTATTGTTGTAACTCAGATAGGAGAGTCCAACCCAACAGCTGTCACATAATGAAGATGTCAGCGTGCACAACACCATTGACTGCTAGTTCCTAAAGACTTACTAGTAGGCCGTACACGAGGCTGGAAACCTGTGGGGAGCCCATATAGGGTTAAGCCTCGACTGACCTGTTGGCAAAGTCACAAACAGGTCTTCCGAGTCTTAAACAACCCAATCCAAGATGTGGCCGCTGATTTACATGCACTATCACTTAAAAAATAAAAAGGGGGGAATTTGCCGGAAGCCGGTCCATCCTTGCTGCTTGACACAGTCGCTGCAGGGAAGAAACATCTGCACAGCATATGTTTCAAGGGACCTGGGGTATATGGCATACTGTTCTTAATATGTCTTCTCCCCTTCTTAGCGCTATGTGTTTTAACCAAGGTCACCTCTCTGGGAAAGGTTGTTTCCCCACGTGGGGATTTTCCCCTGGAGTTAGGGATTAACGGGACTAAGGAAGGGAATCAGTAAAACCCCTTAACTAAGTGCCAGGCGGGTAGTTAATCACTTTAACTGCGAACAATCACGCTTAAGCTACATAATCTTTACTCAGGATAATCGCCTTCAGTTACTTCCTTGTAACTTAACAGAACAATAGAGTAGTGACCTTGGACTGGAGATAACAAACGCCCTAACCTTTGGAATAGAATGGATAGGATTAAAATCAAATGGTATAAATACAGAGTGTACTTTCTATTTCCATTTTGGAGGGACCCGTGGAGCGAGGTGTCGCTGCAGGTTCGCTCTCCCTTGTGCTAGGCTTGGTGGGAAGGCCTGTTCTCGAGTCCGCCCTTTTCCTCATCACCATGTCCGGAGGTGGTGTGATTCGTGGCCGGGCAGGGAACAACGATTGTCACATCTACGTGGGTAACTTACCTCCAGACATTCGAACCAAGGACATTGAGGACGTGTTCTACAAATACGGGGCCATCCGCGACATCGATCTCAAGAATCACCGCGGAGGACCACCCTTCGCCTTCGTTGAGTTCGAGGACCCGCGAGACGCGGAAGACGCGGTGAATGGTCGCCACGGCTACGATTACGACGGATACCGTCTGCGGGTCGAGTTTCCTCGAAGCGGCCGCGGGGGTGGAGGTGGCGGAGCACTCCGAGGCCGCTATGGCCCCCCATCCAGGCGACCTGAGAACAGAGTGGCTGTCTCTGGACTGCCTCCGAGTGGAAGCTGGCAGGATTTGAAGGATCACATGCGTGAAGCAGGTGATGTATGTTATGCTGACGTTTACCGAGATGGCACTGGTGTCGTGGAGTTTGTACGGAAAGAAGATATGACCTATGCAGTTCGAAAACTGGATAACACTAAGTTTAGATCTCATGAGGGAGAAACTGCCTACATCCGGGTTAAAGCTGATGGGCCCAGAAGTCCAGGTTATGGAAGATCTCGATCTCGAAGCCGTAGTCGTAGCAGAAGCCTTAGCCGAAGCAACAGCAGGGGTCGCAGTTACTCCCCAAGGAGAAGCAGAGGATCACCACGCTATTCTCCCCGTCATAGCAGATCTCGCTCTCCTACATAAGATAATTGGTGACGGCCCTAGCCAGCTTGGCTCAGTGGATAGAGCGTTGGCCTGCGGACTGAAAGGTCCTAGGTTCGATTCCGGTCAAGGGCATGTACCTTGGTTGCGGGCACATCCCCAGTAGGGGGTGTGCAGGAGGCAGCTGATCCATGTTTCTCTCTCATGGACGTTTCTAACTCTCTATCCCTCTCCCTCCCTCTCTGTAAGAAATCAATAAAATATATTTTTTAAAAAATGGTATAAATACAGATGTAACAGGAGAAGAAAGGAAGGACCTCGCTATGCTGATCAACTGAACGCTGCCTTCGTGTCATTCCTTCTTTGCCGACTCTGCCCACACCTTGGGAACCCCTGGACCTGCTGGGGCTGGACCCCAACAGAAAACAGTGACAGAGCACCCGTGTGCCAAGGAAATAAAGAGATTCCTGGAGTATTGTGAACCTAATGCAAGACTCAGTTACGGGTGTTGTTGCTCTCGTCTCTGAACATGGGCTATTACGTGAAGCACTGGACTCCAGAGCTTTGTTAATGACTGCGGGTCAAACCCTTCCCTAAATAACTTGCTAGAGGCCCTCTGCCCTCTAATAGTTTCCTGAGTTCTCCGAGTCATTGCGTTCTCCTCTCTAAATGGGAGCAACAATCCTATGTCTCACGATTCTTATAAAGACTGAAAGAGAGAAAGCACATAAAGCCCACAGTTCAGTGGCCTTCACTCTTACGTAAGCGTCAGTAAGCGGAGCAATGTACACCATCCTCACACCCCTGATTCACAAAATACTAGTGCATTTTATTTCCCAGACCACCTCTCTGAAAGCCAGAGGAGCCATCGCCAGGTATTGTTTTGGGATGAAAAATAAGCTCAAGTCAAATTATTTCTAAAAGGCTTAAACATCTGCTTTTTAAAAAGATATGATGTGGTTAAACCTTTGGAACTTGAGATATTTGTCAGTCTATTCAACAGTGGCTGACCCCCTTTTATTTGCCAAAATCAGGCATGTGTCTGTGTTTTTCTGAATGGGCTCTTGCAGTTCTGTGCTCAGCAGGATCAACACACCAGCTGCTGGATCTCCTAGGCCACCCTCACCAAACAAGCACTACCCCGACTATAACCAGCACAGCCTTCCGGCACTCTGCAGGCGTCCTTACTTTGGAAGAAAAGAAAGAGATGAAAAGGGATATGTTTTTCCCAGGGAAAGGAAAGAGTGTTTCTAACACCCCCCTCAGACCTCACCATGCACATGTCTCCAGCAAAAATAAAAAATGTGATCATTTTAATTTTTGATTCTCAATAGGAGGCCAACGTTTCATAAGCAATAAAAGTCACAGATGACCAGGACTTTTATTTAATCAAGTTCTTTAACGTCCTCCCTCTTCCTAGGAATCTAACAAGAGGTAAAATGGGGCATTTAGTCTCTCCCCTTTCTTCTCACCAGAACGTCAGGGTGCTCTAGGCAACGGGTGCATTCCACCCCAATCAGGGAATCCTGGATGGGAAGGGCTCTGGAGATGGCGGCGTTTGTCCTGAATAATGGCAGACGAAAGAGACCTGTGATGAAAAGACTGAAGGGCTGTGGGACGGCACAGGCACCACCCCCCCCCCCCCCCCTCCGGGCAGACAGTGGGGAAACATTCTGCTCCTCAGAGCACTTCTGAACTGGCTAGAAGGGAGGAGTGGCTGAATTCATTTCCACGAATTAGCAGTTGGCTGTCCCTGCAAGTTAGGAGATCCAGAGCAAACAAGAAGCTTCCTGGAATAGAGGATGTTCAAACCTTCTAAATCCCAGCATGGGACATGGTCCCAAGGCTTTTCCTCCCGACTTGTGTATTTCCTGAAAAATACCCCCTTTGTACAATGACAATGAAGGTACCACTTCTTTCCTGCCCTTTGAGCTTATTAAACATTAAGAAATGATTTTGAACATCCTTTAAAAGTAAAAGTACAAGGAAAGCAGGGTAATGTTTCAGCATCATTGTTATCTGCCCATATCAGCTGCCAGCTTTGTCTTGCAGCCACCCCCTTAGACAGGCACTTATGCTAGTGCTACTCGGAAGTACCGAAGCTGTGCAAACCAGCATGCTTCCCATCACATGTCTCTGTGCCAACACTACAGTTTTTCAGCTTTTTTGTGTGTGGCTTTTCAATCTTTTGTTACGTGGCTCTGTTTTTATTGTCATGCTCACTGCCAAACTTTGTTCAGTCGCAGTTTGCCAGCATCTCGGCATTTCCAGGTACTAAGAGGGGATGAGTGGGGACTGTCCCATCACACATATTCTGTGTTTCCTTTAAGTCAAAGATTAACTTTGAACCAAGCTTTTCAGAGTAATGCCCTTTAGACTGTTGACTGATGAGCAAGATACTATGGTCTTTTAGTTTAATATCTGCCAACTAGAGGCCCAATGCACAAAAATTCGAGCAAGAGTAGAACTTCCTTCCTCCTGCTGCCAGCACTGGTTTCCCTTCAGCAACCGGGACCCGGGCTTCCAATGGAAGGATGTCTGGTCTAATTAGCATATTACCTTTTTATTATTATAGATAAGAAATTCAGCATTTGGCATCAGTGGCTAAGAGAACCTTGCCTGAGTTGGGGCCAGGCCAGTCAGGCACAAGTTGTTTATCTGTGCAGATGGGGCAGCCCTGCCCACAGCTCAGGGGCATCTGGCTTTGGGATCCAGGGATGTGGGCCATGTCCAGTGATGAGCAAATATTAACAGAACTGGATTCCTCTCAGAACAGCAAGTGGGGAAGGAAGGTGGGTGGTTTGTTAATGACCATCAGACACCATACTTGATAGAGCTCAAAATCTTAAAGAGCGATTGGACAGAAAAATCTGTAAGCTAAGAAAAGATAGCGTACGGAATTAGCCTGCTTAAGAGGTACACCCCACAGAACAGTCCAGAACAGCATGCACTAATGACCACTTAACGCTGCTGCAGTCTGAAGGCTGCGTGCTTCCTGGGGTTTTGATGACTCACTCTCCTATCAATGGAAGGAAAATAGAAGAAGGGAAAGGACCTAACATTCATGAAGGACTTGTCTGTATCGGGCACTGGTGTCAGGCATTTTAACATATTTTTTTCACTTAGTCCTCAAGAGATGGTATTATTAGCTCCTTTTGCCAGGCAAAGAAAGAGGAAAAGTTAAGTGACTTCCAACATAATGGGAGAGGGTGGGAGACAAGATTCAAATACAAGCCCATCAAAAGGAACCAATTGCTCCAAATCCCATGCTTTTCCCACTAGACCATGCCAAACGTGCAAGGACATGCAGAGTGTGGCTAAAGACCAAGCAGAAGGGAATGGGGATGATACTATTGTAATTAACTAGTTATTAATAACAGGAAGGGAGCAAAGGGAAGGCCAGACATTACATGCATATTCTCTGCAAAACACTGTGGGGGGGGGGGAGCCAGTAGGGAAAACAGATGCACAGCCAGTAAAGTTGGGGTGACATAGGGAAGCTATTTGCCTGTCAATCACACCTGGGATGTTTGGCTCTCTCTTGGTTCTCTTGCATTTGTCCATATGGCCCACGGTCATGTGGATCCAACATGCAATAGACTAATGGATTGCAGCTAGCATGATGCTGAACTGGACCCAGCTACAAAATGGAAAGGAAACTCTGGACATGGCCCTGATTTTAGCTCTACTGAAGCCCCAGCTACACTTCTTCTATGACTGGACTAAGGGAAATGGGACTTTGGAAACCCAGAGGGGTAATTCCACAAAAATAAAGCTTTCTACTATATCTCATCCTCCTGTGGGGACCTCCAGAAATGCTTATTCCAGCGGCACCCCCAGAACCCCACTCCCACTATCAACGGGGGAGACAAGGTATGCTCCCTTCAAATAACAGACAGATTCACCCCTTTCAGAGGTCATCTAAAAGTTGGTAATGTTGCAAACTGAGTGTGAAATAGGACCATGCATTCTAAGAAACATGTAAGATAACCGAAGGACAATATTCTTCAAGTATGTATTGATTCTACCTGCAGCAAGTGAAAAGAGAATACAGATATCAAAGCAGGTGTCCCCCAGATTCCTGGGGCGTTAGGTATAGAAATCATCACTGTTAGAATTCACACTAAAATGCAACACCCTCAATACCGTAGGCTCCATAAGAAAAAACACCTTTGTAGGTTGAGGGGTTGAGCATTTGCTCATTATTATTCTCCACCAGTAGGTGTCGTCAGAGATAAGCAAGTTTGCTAGGGCTGCCCTCTCAAGGATGGTCACCCCAAATTTTGCTCCAGCTGGAATTCAGCTGCCTCCGAAGGTCCCATCCCTCTGTGGAAACTTCAGCTAGAACAGCCAGCATGCACGCTGTAGTCCTCTAAGTTTACTATACAGGAGAATCACCTTTTTTGGGGTCAGGGGAGTTCAAATGCAGATTCCTGGGATATTCTGAGTCAGTAGGTCTGGATGGGCCCTGAGTAATTTTCATTATAAGCACCACCTTCTTATCCTCCCATCGTGATGCACTCTGAGAAACACTGATTTGCACCCACGCGGACTTTACAGTATCATCTGAGAGACAGGCTGCAAAGGGACTCATTTGTTCCTTCATTCACCAAATACCTATTGAGCCCTTACAGCTTGCCAGTCCGTTGGGTATCTTTGCAAAGTTGTGCAGCTCATCCTCCCGTCTGTCTCAGGCGTGAAAGCACCATCAAGGGATCAACATAGAGGTAAGCACTCAACCTATCCTTCCTTACGTTCACTCCATCAGAGAACCTGGCTTCCACCATGAGAGGCAAAGAGCCCCACTTCCCCCTAAAGAACACTCACACGTTTACAGAAATTCTGCCAATAAACTGATCCCCAGTGGTTAGCTTATAGGATGTAAACATTCCCCTCAGATAGCTGGAAAGCAATTGTGTTACCGAGAATCAGTTTCAAAAACACAGACAAAAAATAATAAATCATGGCTTTAAAACATAGACAAAATAATAAATCCATTAGTATTTGAGTATTAAGTTTCCCTGCCATGTTAACTTTATAAATTTAAGATAAATAAAAATCCTAGTAGTAGAAAACGGGGGATAAATTACATTACGACAAACAAAACATAAACTGAAATTCCATCAGAAACTCAATATTGCCATGATATGGCTGAGGGCTCTCTTAGAAACTGCAATGAAAATAGCATATTCCACTCCAGACTACCGCTGATCAGTGACACAAACTTAGTCCATCTATATTTTTTTAACTGTCTGGCCATTAGAAAAGTTTTGTTCTAGAACGAAGTTTAAAGGTCATTGACTCTAACCTTTGACTCCACACACAATGCTGCTTTACAACATCCCAGCTGTGAAGTACCCCACAGCCCTCTGTGTGCATTCCTTGGGGATTCCTCCTTCCCCTGGAGCTCCGTGCATCTTGGGACTGGTTCAATTATTTTATTAAAAAAAAAGAATATATATACATATAATTGATTTCAGAGAGGAAAGAAGAGGGAGAGATAGAAACATCAATGATGACAGAGAATCATTGATTGGCTGCCTCCTGCATGCCCCCTACTGGGAATCGAGCCTGCAACCCCGGTCATGTGCCCAGAATCAAACCCAGGACCCATCAGTCCGCAGGCCCATACTCTATCTACTGAGCCAAACCGGCTAGGGCCTGGTCCAGTTTTTAGGAAGTTCTTCTGCACCTCCTGTCTGCTAAGCAAGAGAAGGCTGTGGCTTCACAAGAAAGTCTTTCCCCTCTGGAACTTCGCCTCGTCCCTGGGTTAGGACTGCATCTCAGCTTCATTGACAAGAAACCTGTCACAGTGCCCTACACAGAGAGAGACAAATTCTTCTTCTTCTTCTTTTTTAAATATATTTTATTGATTTTTTACAGAGAGGAAAGGAGAGAGGCAGAGAGTTAGAAACATCGATGAGAGAGAAACATCGATCAGCCGCCTCCTGCACACCTCCTACTGGGGATGTGCCCGCAACCCAGGTACATGCCCTTGACCGGAATCGAACCCGGGACCCTTCAGTCCGCAAGCCGATGCTCTATCCACTGAGCCAAACCGGTTTCGGCCAAATTCTTCTTACAGAAGAAGAAAACTAGAAGACAGCAAGCTCAAGTGAGAGAAGCTGTGCAGGGAGGGCTTCCAGGAACCAGGCTTCTTCCATCTTTCTGTTTTACTATCGTATGCGTGTGGTTTTTGTTCCTGTTTATAAGATGACTGCTGCCCCTCCGGGCATCACATCTGTATTCCAGACAGGCCGGAGAAGGGGGAAACCAGGAGGATACCCGGGCAGCACCTCTATCTAGAAGAAAAACCTTTTTGGAACTCCCCATGATATGTCAGCTTACATCTTGCTGACAGAACTATGTCAGAGGGCCACCTCAGCCTTCAAGAAGTATCAGAAGCCCGGCTGAAGTGGCTCCGTGGTTGGGTGTTGATCTATGAACCAGGAGGTCACCGTTTGATTCCTGGTCAGGGCACGTACCTGGGTTGCAGGCTCGTTCCACAGTGTGGGGCGTGCAGGGCACAGCTAATCAGTGATTCTCTCTCATTATTGATGTTTCTCTCTCTCTCTCTCCCTCTCCTTTCCTCTCTGAAATCAACAAAGATATATTTAAAAAGAAGAAGAAGAAGAACATGGGAATGTAGGCATTTTAGCTGGGTACTTGGCTGACACACATCACTGAATGCCCACCCTGGGACGGGCACCACTCTGCCATTTCCTTTATAAGACACCCAGCAGAAGACCCCAGGCCATAAGAAGCTCATTTGGCCACTGAAGTCTGGCTTGATAGACCCAGGGAAGCACTTTACCTTAAACTCCATGCTGTCAGATTTCGTCCATTGCTTCCAACCTTTCATTGTTACCCAATGAACTATGTACAGCTAGTTTTTGTGGCTGGTTTTTTTTTTTTTTTTTTTTTAGCTCCAAGTCACCTGAAAAGATATCTTTGGTAGCAGTTAGGATTGTGTTCAGCTGTAATGGAAAAAAAAAAAAAAGCAGTTGCTAATATAAGACAGAGGTTTGGTTTTAACAAGTCTGGAGGGTCTCAGCCCAGAGTTGACAAGGTGTCTGGGATCCAGGCACCTTCTATATTGTTGCTCCATCATGCATGTCTTCAAATCTCAAGGTCACCTTATTGTCCAGGATGGCTACTGGACCTCTACCCATCACATCTAAATTCCAGCCGGCAGGGAAGAAGAAAGGGACAATGGCTCTTCCCTTTAAAGACACATTCTGGTAGTTACATGTCATTTCCACTCACATCCCACTGCAAGGGGGCTGAGAAATGTAGTCTTTGTTCAGGATGAGTGGTTGTCCATTTAAAAATCAGGGGACTGATCATCAAAGACTGAGAAAAAGGATATTGAGAGAAAACTTTAGTCTTGGCCACAAATTTCATATTTTTAAATCCATATCAATGGTAAAAATATTCAACTTTCCAAGACTAAGGCAAAAGACCAACAATAATGAGTTAATATTTACTGAGCACTTATTATGTGCCAGGCATTGCATTATGTGCTTTATATGTAATAATATAATTAATTATCACAAAAAATACTCTCTGAGGCTGGGCGCTATGACTCTATTACACGTGTGGGGAAAGAGGCCTGGAGAGGCTGGAGCCCAAGGTGTACAGCTCCGGAAGGATGCAGATGTGCTGGGGTGGGAGCCCATGATCCTAATGAATCACTGTAATGCATTGCCTTTGGGCAATGCGTGAGAGACATAAAGCTCTGTCTTATTTTGGCAACTATTATTTTGGGATGTTTTTGTTACTCACATCTGGAGCCTGCCTCTTCGACTGCAGTCCTCCCTTGAGGTGAAATTAATTAGCAAGCCTGAGGCTTAGTCCTTCAATTAGTGACTATTCCACTCATATTTCTTCTCAGGTCTGCTTAGCTCCTAAGAGCCTTGTCCTTTGTAATGTGGATAAACAGGGTCAGGTCCCAGCACCAGGCTATGCTGGGAAAAATGGGAGGTCCTGCCTGAATGGGGGGAGCAAGTGTGGCAGCCCAGCAAACACTATGGCAGTGCAGTGCTTTGGTGTGGGAAAGGTCAAGGGCTTCGGAGCAAGAAAGAATTCAGGGCGGGTTCTGGATCTGCCATTTGCCACTGGACAAATTCAACCTCTTGGTCTCTCACTTTCCTCAGATAAGACCTACTTTGTACATTTGTTGTGACGGGTGAAACACAGCTGCACATGCATGCACAAGACACATCTATACACCATGTCGCTCAGAGTCTGGCTCCTGGTGGGTGCTCCTTGCCTTATTACTCTGACGATGGCCAGTGAACTGCCAACCCACCGTGAGAGCTTCAGGCACCCGTGAAGGAGAAAGAAATGTGAGAGATTAAAGGTACAAAACACAGGGAGGAAAATCAACAGTTATTCTTTTTAAAAAAATCTTTGCTGAATCCTGGGGATTTATCCAAAGGAACAAATCAACTGAAGCAAAAACAGAGATGCTAGATTTTCAGGGCTACCTCTTAACAGCTAAAACCTAAGAGCCACTACATGCCCATATCAGTGTGCTGGGCACAGCCGTTCAGTGGAACGATGGGTGGCCATTTGAGAGGAGAGGGATTGAGCTTTTCTTTGTGGCAGCACAAAGACATATTTAGGATTTAACATAAGTAAAAAAAAGAAAAAAAAGACATAAGTAGCTGACATATGGGTGTGTGTGTGTGTGTATACATATATATAATTTCATTCCAACACAGAACTGAAGGAAAGTTCAGATAAAAACAGATTTGGCACAAGATGTGGGCAAGGGGTGTAATTTTTAAAAAATATTTTTATACTGTCTTTCCAATTAAACAACAAAAATAGTATTCCAAAGTGGCAGTAGGTAGAAAGCCAGTTTTCTATATTTTCAGTAATAGCTACACTATGAGTCCATCCAGTGCCCAGATCTTGATTTCTAAATACCAATCTCCATGAAAAGAAACCAGGGTTCCTTGAAGACAGAGAAGCCTGAGATGAGCCTGGTACATCTGGTTTGTGTCAGTGAACAAGAAAGCACCCAAAGAACCATGGAGATGGGTCAAAAGTACACAGGAGCCAGCATGAATGGACTCCTATTGGCCAAATCTGAGACAACTTGGGCATAAAAAATGATGATAGCAGAAAAAAAATAATCCATAGTTCAAGGAATAAGTAAATAAGTGGGAGAGAAGGGAAAAGTCCTCCTTTCAATAGAAGACCAATTACTAAACGTAGAAGGAAGGATGGTATTAGAAAATCACTGTTAGGCCAAAACCACGGTAGTAGTTGCTTCAGAGAAGCATCATGAAAAGGTGCTCATGGCGCATAGAAATAAAACTGATTTCCCTGTGATGATCTTGTAATCCCACAACAACGCTTAATTCCTTTAAGTCTAATCGTTTGTGTGAATGATTGTGATTTTTTTAATATATAAGGTGATGCCATCTGAGAAGGAAGATAATTTTACTTCTTCCTAATTTCGGTGCCTTTCATTTCTTTTTCTTACCCGATTGCCCTGGCTAGAACCTTTGGTACAGGGTTGACTAGGAATGACAAGAGTAGGCATTGCTTGTCTTGTTACTGCTCTTAGGGGGAAAGCTTGCCATTGAGTATGATGAAGGCTGTAGGTTTTTTATAAACATCCTCTATCAGGTTGAGAAAGCTCTCCCCACTGCTGTCATAGAAATTGTTTTCCCCTAAAATTCTTCAGTGAGTTCCCATTTTCTTCAGCATAAAAACAAGTCCCTTAGTATGGCTACAGACCCTCAAGATCTGATCCTTGTTGGCTTCTCCAATTTCATGCCTCTAGGACAGATTCAGACACATGCTGTTCCCGAAGGCTTCTGCATCTTACCACATCTGTGTCCCTGCCCCTCCCACCTGCAGGTGGTCTTCAGGCTGCTCCTGAGTTAACTGATAGAGCAGCTGGTACATTATATTACAATCATCTGCTTACTCCTCTGACTCTTAAACAGACTGTGGGGTATTGGAAGGCAAAGACTGGGTCTCCCATTTCTGTATCTTTAGTCAACACGGGACTTGGTAAATATCTTTGGAATAAATGAAGATGGCCTTTCTGTTTTATTTATACTTAAAATGTAACTTTATAAGCACTAATAGCAGTAGATCTGAATAAGGATGAGGTAACCAATTCGGTTAAAGAATCATATCAGGAAGTTGGAAGAAAAAAAGGAAGAAAGAAAGACAGGAAGGAAGAAAAAGGAAGAAAGAAAGAAAGAAAGAAAGAAAGAAAGAAAGAAAGAAAGAAAGAAAGAAAGAAAGAAAGGAAGTAAGTTACATTCTTGGACTCCACCAGCTCAGCACCCCCAAACCCCAATTCGAGAGCCATATGAAGATTATTTTTGCTTTCACAGTAACTTGAAGAATGAATATACTTTCTTCCATCAAATAATAAAGTTCTATAAACACTGGTGTTTTCCTTTCTTTTCGAGTTGCTAGGAAGCTTAAAGTATTAATGTGTCATTGTACAGTGTCTAGCACACAGTATTTGTTTCTTCCTGTTTATGTCTTTGCTTTTCTATTTTTATTTTAATAACCTTATTATCTATAAGCCTGTTTGGAAAAACTTGGAACATAAAATATATAAATATACACACACTAAAAATACATAGCATGTTTATTGTTAGCTTGAAAGTACACAGATGTTAAGGTGACAACGTAGAAAAGCAGATTGAGCCACTGGGAAAAACTTTGTGTTCAGTTACCTAAGCTGTCCGAGCCATTGTTAGACTGGGTCTCTTAAATGAAAAATTAGGTAGATTTGATTCATCAGGGACTGGAAAAATGTTTTGTTGGCACAGAGAAATATTTTCAGACCCTCAAACTCTTCTCCAAAGGACTCCTTATCATTACGGAGAGTTTGCATCAGACCACATTGAGAAGAAAGGGAACTATTTCCAACATTCAGTGCACTCAAGAATCGGAGCGCGGATGGATCTGAGCATCTGGCACAAACCCCTATCTTTAAATGAATGGCACACGCCATGCTGAGTGCAGGCCTCCATGATGTCTTTCCTCCTCCCCCTATCCAGTCAGTCATCAGGCCTGTAGATTTCACACTGAATCTTCCTCTTCCCCTGTCCCCCCTCTCCCAAGCCTCCCTCTCTCAGGCATCCTCTCCAATCCCAGCACATGCACCCAGCACCTCAGTTTAGGTCTGAATGCACATGCCAGGCTTCTGTATCCTCTCCAGGGTCACCCCTTGCTGCACATCCACATATTCTGGGCTCTGGACATCCCGGACCACTGGTGTTTCCTCATGTTGCGATGATTACCGATATCATTCCTCTGGGTGAAACCTTTTTGCCTTTCCGGCCTCCTCTTTCATCATCTGGCTAAATCTGCTCATCCTTCAAGACTTAGCTTCTCCCACTGACCCTAACACCTCCCTATGTGCTCCCAAAGCACTCTGTACTGATCACAACCCTCATGGCTGTCTATCACCTCATTAGGCTGTGAACTACTGAAGATCAGGGAGTGAATATTTGTACCCTGGAGTTCCCAGAATATAAACCTGGCTGACCAGAGGAGGTCTCAGGAAATGCTTGTTGAATGAAAGTGAATATGATTAGCTCACTGCCATAGAAGGCGTAGTAAACGCATCACACTTTCCAGGAAATGTGAGATGTGGATCTCACCAACTCCCACCAGTCTATTGTTTCTATTATGTTTTTCTAATCCTTGTAAATTTAGTAAATCCTCCTCACTCCTGCCCCCGACCTTTCCCTTGTCTAATTAAAAGAAAATGCCTTAATCCATTTGGATTTGATTTAGATTTGTTTTCAATCTGAAAGCTAATCATCCTAAACACCGTTTATTACATGGATTCTTTTCTTATTCCTTTGAGGTGTATCCTTAACTTTTGTTGCATCCACATAAATAATGTGATTTCTTTTGGGAACACGCTCTTCTACCCCATTGTCCCATTATCACCCAGGTGTAGTAACTGTCACTTTATTATACTCACCTGGCTATTTTCTCCTTAATGTAACTCTATTTTTTCCATATTATAAACTTATATGGGAATATTTTAAACAAACAGAGAAGCAAAAAATTTAAACTATTCATCACCACATAATACAGAGATAACCACAATTCTTATGGTGATGTAAAAGGGTGGCTTTCTCAGCCGACCTGCACTTAACCATCTTGCCAGGTGAGCTGACATCCTCCAGCCAGTCCTCTGTGGAAGGTACTGGCTGATGCCCACAGCAGGCGGGCCTACGCTCAGGGACCCGTGTACTGTTCTCAGCATCAGTGGACTGTGCTCGGCAGGAATCAGGTGTGTTTATTCCAACATATAACTCCAGGTGAAGTTGTTAAATTCTAATGATATACTCATTTCAATATTATGTATATGGATACAAAATGAATATGAAGAGAGTAATTTCTATGAAAACTAAGTTGAATGCTTTGGAAAGACTCTATAGATACTAAAAATATCAGTCTCAAATTATGTATGCATGAGAATTATACACATTGGAAAGAAATGATAAAAATCTGGGAGTCTATACTCAGCTGGCTTCATAAGCATTTCTAAATTCTTAATCCCTTTTAAAGAAATCAATATCTCACATTATTAGATGGGGTGATTGCATTATTGGTGTGGTTAGTGCAGTGGTTCTCAACCTGTGGGTCGAGACCCCTTTGGGGGTCGAACGACCCTTTCACAGGGGTCGCCTAAGACCAGGGTGGGCAAACTTTTTGACTTGAGGGCCACAATGGGTTCTTAAACTGGACCGGAGGGCCGGAACAAAAGCATGGATGGAGTGTTTGTGTGAACTAATATAAATTCAAAGTAAACATCATTACATAAAAGGGTACGGTCTTTTTTTTTTTTTTTAGTTTTATTCATTGCCCACGGCTGCCTAAGACCATCGGAAAACATATATATAATTACATATTATTTTTGTGATTAATCACTATGCTTTAATTATGTTCAATTTGTAACAATGAAAATACATCCTGCATATCAGATATTTACATTATGATTCCTAACAGTAGCAAAATTACAGTTATGAAGTAGCAACGAAAATAATTTTATGGTTGGGGGTCACCACAACATGAGGGACTGTATTAAAGGGTCATGGCATTAGGAAGGTTGAGAACCACTGGGTTAGTGCAAAAAAGACAACAGACTTCAGAGGAGCCAAAGAGCCACAACAAAAGAACTGCACCCACGTCAAAGATTGGCCAATGAATAGTTACTTGTACTTTATACAAATGTTTCATTTATAATGATTTTCTTCCTTCACCAACTTTTTCAATTAACCCATCAACTACCAGTGCCTAAAGAATTGGTTAGGAGAACGTCTATTATATCTTATTGTCATTTAAAAAATGTATACAGATATTGATTTTACATAAATGAGATCATGCTATAAAAACTGCTTTATCTATACCCTTTTTCTTTGACTATATTGTAGACATTATTCCAAGTCATTACATATTACTTACATCATTTTTAATGCCTCCCCAGGCCCTCCTGTTGAAGTTCTACTCAATGCTTCTTTTTATTAGACGTAAAACTATGTACCTTTCTTGAGTTCCCCTTTGCAGGACTGACAGAAAAGTTAGAGTTCAGTCTTACACTCGGCCTAGGGTGTCTTATACAGCTAATCTCCTTTTCTCAATTTTCACTTGCCTTTTTATTTAATTCAATTTTTATTTTTGTGTTAGAATTATTTAATTCTGTGATAAACTGTGAGAATCCTTTCCAGCTGATGGAGAGAGTACACCAAACACAAGCCCCTAATATCCTGTGTAAGGTTATAGGAGGAGTTTGGATGGCTGAAAGCTCTTTTGTTTTGCCTTGAAGGCAAACCTACTGTCGCCTCTCTAGTCTGACATACCTAGCTGGGGAGCTTATGACTGCCTAGAGAGCTTTAAGACTTCTGCTGAAACTGCTGATAAGCCCATGAAATGGTCTAATAGCTGAGCTTTGCGTTTTCTGGAATCCTAAATTTAAGCTATGTGCACCTGCAAGTTATTTTTCTCAGAATTTGGACAGTAAATGCACAGTGTCAAATTAAAGGCACGAAGCATTTTTTACTTACACTGCTACTTGCCATAACAAAAAAATACTGTGAAGAGGCATGGTCTTGTAGGTTAGTCCCACAGCAAAGATGATCAAAGGTAAAAGGCCAAACAGCCTCATAGGATGTTGGCTTCTTTCTGAACCTTTCAGCACCTGTAAGAGGTTTGAGCTATAGAGCAATTTGAAGAAGCTCAAATGTCAATCATAATGACATAGAAACCTAGAAGTCACAAACAGTATGCTTTGTAAAAGAAATCCTCTAGATTTTTCTTTATTTTCTAAAATTTGAGGTTGAATATAGTTTCCATAGCCAAAAAGACAGAAACAAATTCTGGGTAGTGTCAGGAGATGTGAGGTTTTTCAACAAGCTCTTTCATCGCTAGTTGGTCTGTATAATTAGAAATTGTGCCCCTCTGCATCAGAATGAGCCCCCCAAAAGAATGAGAAGCCTGGACTAGTTAATATTTTTCATGATCTCAAACACTTCCACTTTTGAGGACACCTCAGAAATATTCTATAACAACTTCTTTTGGCAAGATAGTATAGATAAACATCCAGGGCTATGATCTGGGTAATATTCATATTTGCTAATAAAAAGCACCCTGGCCCTGGCTGGCTCAACTGGTTGGGCATCTTCCCATGCTCCAAAAGGTTGCCGGTTCAATTCCTGGTCAGGACACATGCCCAGGGTTGTTTGCTTGATCCCCAGTAGGGGGCATGTAGGAGGCAGCTGATTGATGTTCTGCTCTCACATGAATGTTTCTCTTTCTCCCTTTCCCTTCCTCTCTCTCTAAAAAGAAAGAAAGAAAGAAAAATCAATAAGCATATTTAAAAAAAATAAAAAAGCATTCTGTACAAGAAAAACCCCAAATTATAAAACAACTCAGGAGAGGTTTATTGGTATTGCCAAAAATCTTCCACTTCATAATACCCCTTCCTTAGTCCCCAATATCACTGAAAATAGATTAAACAAACTTAATTTTCCCCCAAACTTTAATGGGGCGCAATTACTGCCTAAATTATGGCCTACTGAAGTTTCACTAATTTAGCACATATCCAAGCTTCAATTCATGTGCAGGCCACTGCACCAGGCAGGAGTGTTTTCCATGGTAAACCTTATCTAACAGGCTTTTCTACTGTGCCTGAAGACTGAATTCAGTTGCAACCTTAGCATTCACACGGTGACTCAGACTCCAGCTAGGAAGTCTGGCCCGGCAGTGGATGAACTTTGTACTTCAGAAATTAGTTTTTAGTACATTTATATTTCATCCTTCAAGGACCCTATGGCACATGGAGAGATGCTAGAAAGGAATAGCTGGGAAATTCCAGGGTACCCTTGCAGCCTAGTGACAAAATTTGAAACCACGATGCTATTCAGGATGACTTTCTATTGAAGAGTAGCAGAATATGCCACCCCCAAAATATGACTGTAGGAGAGCGGGACATGCCACCTCAAAAAATGATTATTTTGAGCTGTAGTCATCTGAAAAACAGGAAATTCAGGGTGAGGTTTTCTCTGAACTCTCTTTATCTGCCTAATGACAGGTCCTCCACAAGGAATCCAATAGTCATCAATCCCTTTCTTGGGAGTTTCATCTACCAGGGAAGATTGACTCTTATCACAGAAGAGGAGACTAGAGGTTGAGACCACACTGGGACAAACTTTCTCACAAACCATTAGACCTCCCATCCATTCTTCTAAGGGCCCATTCATCTTTCCTAAAGATCATTTATTCTCCCCTTTCCCTATAAAGATGGTATTTAAACTTGAATTCTAAGCCACCTCCGGGAATTACTCATTTTTCCCTCGGCATCTCCCATGTATACATGATATACATGTTAATAAATTTCTGTGTGTTTTTCTCTCATTAATCTGTCTTCGATTACAGAGGTCTCAGCTAAAAACTCAGAAGGGTAGGCGGAAAATTATTTTCCTCCCCTGCACTATTAATCACCACCCTGGGCATGGGAAAGTGTTACAACACAGTAGACAATGACACTCTTTCCTATAAAATTTTATTTATTACATAAAAAACTCTATACATTTGTTAGACTAAAATACAGTTTTCATTATAATTCTGGCAACTGAGTCAGTACACAGAGAAAACTTAGCATTAGATCAGCACTTTTTTTTTTCTAGTTCGTATTTCCGCACAAGAAAAACATTTCCAAGCTCCATTTCATATAGGCTCATTGCACTCTGAAGCCAGATGGAACTCCATCCAATTCAGAGCTCTTGGAAGTTGATTTTCCAGCAAGATATGATAACCCCAGAAAGTTAACTGCTCATTGTACATATTTTTTAAAGTCCTCTGAGAGCATAAGGCTCTGCCTGTAAAGTCTGCACTGAGTCAATGATGACAAGTCCCAAATACTAGGGCTACGGCCGTGTCTGTGGGGCATGTTCAAGCACCTACATGTTAGTTTCCCCACTTGAATACACTGCAATAAGGAAAAACTCTAAACAATGCAAGGTCACAGATCCTGAACTACAGAATTCATGGAAGGCTTCACTGTGATCTTTCAGTTCGTCATGGACTAAGACAGGATGTGATACAAAATTCATTTTGACACCATGAAATAGAATGCACATGGGGGTGGAGGGGGGGGAGATCCAAAAAGGCATCAGACTGAGAAGTATGCAGCACCACAACATACTTCTCATGCTGGATTCACAGCAGTGAGAAATGGAGACACACTGATGTGTGTTTGCTGTTCACATCATCCCATGTGCTGGGCTGGGCCTGACACGGGGTGTGAAGGCTCAGAGCCTGAGAGGTCACTATTGCATTGACTGATCGTTAAAGCATGGCTGCCTTATTCTAAACTCCAGGAGCTCTGAGAGGCTGTGCCAGCAAATACTTGAAGTTGGACCTTTGGTCTTCGGAAGATATGCTTTTGTCTTTGGTTGTTTTTCTCAAGCGCCTATCGTTTTGTTAGGTGCTTTCCACACTTCCCATCCCACCTTGTTGCTTATTGGCTACAAAGTTTTTTACTCCTGTAATCAGATCAGCTAACAACCCACTGAACTTACTTCATTGGATGCAGGACCTACCTACTCAAAGGGCAGTCAGGGGTCAAGTATGTTTTGATAGTATAATTGGAAGTACTTTTCAAGTATGGAGCTTCCAGTACCCTTTCATAGGAGGGAAGAAATCAGAAAACCTTAACGAAGGCAATAGAGTTGAAGAAAGGTAACTTTCCTCATGTGATGTCTCTGAAAACCAAAACCAGCAAAAACAAGCAGGACGTTCTGAGCACAGATACTGGGGAAATTGACTTCACAGTCTCTGTCAAAGCTGACCTATGACTGTCTCATTCCTGTGGCAGGTAGAATGGTCTGCAGGATGCTGGCGGTAGCTTCACCCCAGACCTGTTCCCATTTCTTCTTCTTCTATTCAAGGCTTCCTTTTCCTTACATGGAATAGTTCAATACATATTCCTCCAAAAATAACTATCTCAAAGGAAGTTCCTAACTGATGGGTGGATCAGATTCATGTAAGGTCAGGACCTTGTTTTAAAATCACACACTTCTATGACAAAAGGACATATCAAATGTAGGTCCTTACACTGCACTTAGGCCCTTTTCCACCCGATGTGGGAATTTCCACCTGTGGTCCCTGCATTTGCTACTGTGGGCAGTTTATCAAAGCTCCTTAGGGGTTGATGAGGGGGTCGGGAGCTGATGCTCTCCTTCATCAGCCAGTTAGTTACGGCGTTTCCTCTGCTTTCTTCAGTTTGAAAATGTAGGTAAGGGTTTGATGCCTGACCGTAAGTTATGACCCAAATCTTAAAAGAACTTCTAAGTCCTTTAAGGATTTCTGCTAGCTTTTTCAGGGACCCTGCAGATGCAGCACCCTTTCCTAATAGTGAGGTACAGATGCGAAGAAATCCATGTGTTCCCACAGAAAGAAGAGCGGATGATGGGGGAGGGGAGACAGTCCCACTGGCAGTGGTCCAAGGCTGCTCTAGTCACTGAAAAGTCAAAACAGGGAACACCTCCGTGATTTACGGAGCGAAAAACAACTTCTGAATTTCTACCCCTGGCATCTGCTCCTCCAACTTTCCACTAAAACTCTGTCAACTGCTAGACTACACTGAGTTTGCTCCTGTATCAACTTTAACTGTTCTCAGCCATGCTGACTGGTGTATTTTTACACAGCAATCTACTGATAACAGCATGTTGTTTCATATCTGAGCTACAATGAAAAAAAATACCAAGTGTTTTGGTAGATGGAAACTTACAAGGATTTCCTATTCATTTCTCTTGGATTTTCTTGTCCACTGCAAATAATGTGTGTGGCACCTTGCCAAAAATCCACCCTCCCCACCAGACATATACACCCTCACATCTCCAAGGAAAGAAATCTTACTGTCTGGAAGATTCAGTGTTGACCATCATGTTATTCATTCAGTTTCTATTTCCAAAGTTAGTACTAAGTCAAAGACTATAAAAACGATTGCAGACCAGACGTTGGTGGGTGCCATCTTAAAGATATCTTTAGTGGAGGCATAATCACGACCTCATCTCAGAACACATCATCGAACCAACTTTAGAAAATCCTTTGACTTGTGCTCACTAGGCCCCGAGGGGAGGGGAGGTGGGGCTGGCAGTATGAGGGCCCTGAAATTCTTAGTAGCATTTTAAATGTTCACAGATGGGCTATGTGCCTTTGAGAGAGAGAGAGAGTCTGTTGCTTTCCTAAGCTTCTTTCTCAAAGGGGCTCATGTCCCCTCAAATGATTAGGAACCTGCTTCTGAATGTCAAATATGAAATTCAGGTTTTAGCATGAAAGTGAAAAATTTCTGAAACATCTGGGAATGACAACATTTTCATGTTCAGCTGGATCTTGACTAGACTATGGGTCACCTGAAAGCTGTACTATTCTGATCTCCCTAGTCTGCAGTGTTTATTTCTCAGGAAATCATTTAAGTTATAAAACTAAGAATTAAAACTGAATAAAGTAGCCTCGTATTTGGGTCCCTAACAAGTTCTTATCTTTTCAACACATTTAGTAATGAATTCCTTGGTAAAATATCAAAGTTAAATCCTGCCCATGTAATTTACAAAAGTGATCACTGATCATGCAATATTCAAACAGGAGCATTGTTGGTCTGTTTTTACACATAAAAACCAAGGAGATGAGGAGGAAGAGTACTATAGAATTTAGACAGAGAAGAAACATTTTCCACAGAAATTCTCAAGTTTAAAAACTTGGCATTCAAATTTTTTATAAGAAAGCTATTTTCAAAGATTTAAATCTTAGATTAAAACTTTCCTCTTAGAGAGTAAGAATTCGGTTCCAATTTACAAAATTCGAATGTGGGAAAGTACGCTACTTTAAATTTATAAGTGTACACAACATGTTTAGCTCTTTGTTTTGTTTTTATGTCTGTTAGCTTTAGATTTTTCTCTTGGCACACTCAAGGTCGCTTTTTCAAAATGTGGGCTCTATGCCAATAAGCAGAGATGAGCTAATTCCTAAGGCCGCCACCGTATCTGAACAGGGCCTACTTCTCAAAGGGCTGACATGCACCCGTAGTGCACAAAGACACACAAATATGCACTTGACGCCAAAGGCATTCTATGCTAGGAATACATAATACACAAATCTCGGCTTTATGCATTTGCTTAGGAACCCGCAATTTTCCAATATGTATTCACAGACCACATCTTTACCCTAGGCAAGCTGTTATAGTGCACTCCTGTCAGATGGAATATATGAAAACAATACAGAAATTAACTGTGGCAGGTGCATTGATAAGCCTCTAGACTCAGAGTTTCTTTTTTTAAGTTGCAGCACAGAAAGTAGTAGTGAACTCACTGAGAGGTGAAAGCATAAAGATCCTTCTGAAGGTAACTTCTCAAAGGCTCTGTTAAGGCCATTCGAAACTCCCAAAATTCAAAGGAGATGGTTACTGACCAAAAAATAAAATAATGCTCAGGTCATCGTAATTGGCAGCTCTGGTACTGGAACTGATCCCAGAATCTACTTTCTAGATGGGTGGTGGGTGGGGTGGAGGGGGCATCTCCTGAAATGGCCTTTATTAGCTAGTATGGTGCATGTCGGAAATGGTTGCAGCCTCAGGGGCAGCGATGTGGCCTCACAGGTATGGGGTGCCTGCAGTTCCCTCAGCCGTTTTGAGGAAGGGGGTGGGAGAAGCATCACTCTGGTTAAAAGCAACTCAGGATCAGGATAAAGGAAGGGGCATCTCCTTGCTATGACTGGAACTGCCCTAGGAAGACAAAGGCGCCCTTGGCAGACATCAAGGCCAGTGGAATTGAAAACTGGCAGATGAATGCCCTTCACTGAAAAAAGAAACTATATGAGTATAGGAGCCTCTCTACACAGGAAAAACATATTTCCAGCATGATTTTCAAACAGACTCAGTGAGTGCCTCCTCCTCAACCATATGGAAAAGGTTTGGGGACCAGCACCCTACTAAGCTACTTAAATGACAGTGACTTAGGACTTAATTATGCTATAGGATGGGATAAGAGCTTTAATCCCGAACATTAAACATTGCATTAAATGGTTTCAAGCAATGACCTGCTTTGATCTCTGCTCATCCATGCAAGAATTATACAATCTCAATGCCCTGCATTCCTAATGTTTACCGAAAGCATTGGTAAGCTTCCCATTGAAGGTGGATCCCTTACATTTATAGAGAAATGTAACCTTCCCCCTTCCATATTACATTAGCAGAGCTTACTTTTGAGGCAGGTGCCTAGAAACTCCAAACTGTGCACCAGACCCTTAATCATCTGGTGGCAGAAACCATAAGGATGCTCCAGCCACCAGGATCCTCACTGACAGTTACGAGGACCTTAAGCTATGGGTCCGGAGAGCAATTGTGAAGATCCACCACAGAAAAAGACAAAAACAAAACAAAAAACCAACACACAACACAGAGTCAAATGGCCTATAAAATGGTTCAGGTAACCCCATTTCGCAGGTAATTTTTGTTTTTCATCTATTTTTTCTCACTTGGGCAGAAGATGGAGGCAGTGGATGGAGCAACAAGGCAGCCAGCCCATAGCTCGCTGAGGGATGACTTGCAATGGATGAAAGCAGCAGCAGGAACACCCAGACATAACCTCAAAACATTTCCTTATTGCTTTTTTTTTTTTTTTTTGTAAAAAAAGCCTCTGCGAGGCTTTATAGAATGAATCAAAGAATGAAGCTCTGATGAAAGTGATATTCTACACATCAAATCTCTCTCTGTGTGTGCCAGTGTAGTACATATGCATATCTGCATACATCTGCCCACGGAGCACACAAACTTACTCAGGGGAAACAGCCTGGATATTAATTTGGAACTCAAATGACATGGTTACACATAGATCATAGTTTCTAAACACAATGTTAGTAAAACAGAATTTATTTGTAAAACAGGACCTGTTATATAAAATGGCACACAATCGAGTTATACAAAAATACAAAATTTCTTTCTGATTACAGTTCTAGTTGCGAGAGAGAATTAGAAAGCATTCCTGGCGGTTTCCAAATAGTTGAGATTGCGAGCATTTGGAGCAGGGAGCAGCAAGGGTCCGTGATGTTGGGATGTCCGAGCGAGCAGAACCCAATTTCCAAATTCAAGCCTTCCATCAGGTCACTCTGGGGGGACACCTCCTAAAAGAGCTAGCTCCTCGAACGTCTTCTGTTTTGATACCCATCTTCCAGATTTTTGCCAATCATAAATTTAGCTCCCAATGTCCCTTAATGTCCCAAATCTGTGTGGCTATGAAACAGAAGGTATTCTGAATTTTCTTAGATGATTTGCTCTCTCACCTATTTGGATAATTTTTTGTTAGTTACATAATTATATTTATTCCTTTTTGCTGATATAAAATAGTACAATGATACAGTTTGTCAATGTTAGATGTTAACTTCTGGAGAATTATTGTTTCAAAATAGCGACTCTCACATGTTGGTTTCCCAGATCTTGCCAAGACATGAGCTCCTAACTGTGTGTTTTCTTTTTTTAATAAAATTTCTGATTCTTATTGCAAATATTCTGAAAAAATCAGAAATATTACATGAGCTTTGAAAAGAAACCAAGGCATTTTAGCAAATTTTAGCCTAGCTAAAGAATACAGATACTTAAAGAAAAAAATAAAATTTACCTTTTGCAGCAATTTAAAGGTCCAACCCTTTGAAAGGAAGCACATTAGCAAACAGTTGCTTATTAATCCCTCATGACATTAATTGTATGCATTTCCATAATACCGGTCCAATTCACTGTCTAATTCTGGTAGGAGACAATGCTTTCTTTCAAAAGATTCTCCTTCCATGGAATGATAAAATGCTGAGGCTTTTCTTTTTCTGTACAGAGCCTGTATTTAGTGCAATAAGTTTAAAAAATTTGCTCTGAAATATTTACTTTACATTAACAAAAATAGCCTTTTTTAAAAAAATTGTAACAAAAAGGAGTTATCGCATAAACAGATCATGAATCATTCTTAGCAAATTACACTTTTTTTTTCTTAAAGCATTCACCATTACAATAAGCAGAACAATGGAATATTAGCCATTCATATCTGGTAAGCTTCAGGAATAGAAGAATCAAACAAACAAACCAACAAACAAAACCCCATAACCCAGCCCCAAACAAACAAACAAACAAACAAACAAACAAAAACGTTCAACACTTGGGGATCAGAACATTAACCAAGTCTTCAGTTAAACATTGTAGAATTCTGGATGCTTCATGAATTGCCAAGGAGAGGAGCACCCTCCATTCCATTTTCCAAGTTTATAGCATTTGTATAAAATGCCTATTTAGCCCTAAACCACTGGAATGGCCAATGCTTTGTGTTCAGTGTTTCTCTCCCTTCATTATCCCTCCCAGCATTACTTAATCTGCAAATCAATACACAGAAATTTGGAGGCTACATAAACTCATTGGGTGCTCCAGCTTCCTCTCAAATCAGGCACAAAATGTGTGAAAGATGCTATTAAAGTAAAAAAAAAGAAAGACAAATCATAAGAAAAAAATTTGCATAAGAAAGATCATCTATCCTTTTCTTTTTTACCTACTCTCCTATAGAAGCATTAGGGTAAACTACAAATACCTGAGGAGTTGGTTACTTTTTAATGCTGGCTGACAAATGCACGAGCGATTCTGAAACTTCCCATAGTGGGTCCTCTCGTGTGTTTCTCAAAGTAAAATGACATGGCTTTTTTGATTGGGGAAAACTGGAGTAATTCCTTATTTCTCTGAAAGCATACACCTAGTCTGGTCCCACTAGGATTTATTCATCAGGAAAATAAGATCTTGATTTTATGCATGTGTCAGGGAAATCACCCCTGAATAAACTTTAGACAGAGAATTCGGTACAATAATTTTACCTAATTGAAATAACTAAAGTTAAAATCTCCTCTAAGTTATCAAAAATGTGAATCAGATATGAATCTTAACATTTCCATTAAGACAATTACAATTGAAAACATTAAATGACGGCAGTTGCCTTGTAAAAGCCACCCGTATGAAAGGAGTACATGTTCGACAAAAATAAGCATAAAAAAGGTATTAAATCCCTGTTCCTTTTCTCTGATTTTGGCTGATTATGTGTGTGTGTGTATACATATACATATACTTACACACATACATATACATATACACACACACACACCCACACACACACACACACATAGTTATGTGTATATATTGGTTTGGAATGTCAATGGGTTCCGTAACGGTCGGCTAGGTTCAAGCGGAACTTGCTCCCGAGGCCTAGAAAACAAAGTCACACAGAGTATCATCTTAGACAATTACCGTTAGAAGGAGATCATGAACGATGTTACAAATGCATAGATGGTCACAAACAGCAACAAAGCAAAAGGAGCTGAGAAGCCTTCTCCCCTGAGCCTATATTCCAGGGGCTGTGATGCGATTGCATGCTGGAAACCACACCGCTGTTCTAGAAAATCTCCGAGCTCTGCAGCCTCTCTGGCCTACGCTGCTAGAGCGCCCGGGTTTTCTCTCTCTCTTTCCTCTGTAGATGCTTTCCTGCAGATGACCAGATGTCTCTTGCTTAAACCTCTATATCACATTTGGTAAATTTTCCTAAAATCATTTTCAAAGATTTAGAGAGAGACCTCACAAACCTTCCAAGTTTTCTTCACTAGCAGGATCTCTCTCTCAAAAAAAAAAAAAAAATGTCCAAGAGGAAAACTGGGAGTGCTTATATATCCAGTTCAATGATCCCTGTCAAAAGGAAAATTTTAAACCTCATTTTTTCCTGAACATTATTTTATAGGCTAAAAATAAATCCTAAATTAAAATATCCCATAAGGAGGGAGGTAGACAGTGAACTCAAACAGTAGTGCCAGCACCAAGAACTCTCATCTAAGGGAATAACAAATACAAAGAAGTATACTCAATTCTACCAGTCCCCAAACTTCAGGGGGGAATTTCTCAGCTAGTTCTTTAGGGACATATACAAGATGGTGGTGGTAGTACGGGGTCCACTCTTACCATGCAAACTGTGGAAAAGAGATAAGAATGAGCGGTACTAGCGGGTTTAAAGACTTTAACGACCCTGTGAGCACCATCTCACACTTCTCTCCTGAGGAGTTTTTTTTGCCACTTAAACCATCATTCTTAGGGACCAAATACTATAATGTTCAAAGCACCAGAAGAACAATGCACATAAAAGATGTATTTGGGGACTTGCCATTAATTGCAAGCAATGAACTGAGGAACAACAACAAAATAAAAGCAAAACCTGAATGAAGATTTGAATGCATTGTTTGAGTTAAGTGTCATTAATTTAAAACTGAAAGTAATTATAGGGGGAAAAACATTTCTCAATTTTTGGCTTCTGGTAGAATGCCACATAACCTAGTATTATTAATTATGAATAAGGGGTTTAGGTAAACTTGCATTCTGGTCTACCACAATCCTTCTATCTTTCCCTCAAGAATACGGAACTACATGCCAATCAATTACATGGTCAATCTAGCTAGTCCCAAACCTCCAAATATTTCTCCCTTTCTTTAAATGCTTATCACTGCACAATAATTGAATGGAAACTTCAACCACTGGGAAGACAGAAGGGGGCGGGGGGGGGGGAAGGATGGTTTACATTTTAAGATTTTCTACACCTTTTTTAAGTCTTAGGCTTGGAACCTTATTTCCTGAGTAATTAGGACAGCCAAGCAGTGGTAAGAAAGAAGTCTTCCTCACTTTTCCATGCCACCATAGGGCTGGCACAATCTTCACTGCCCTCCCCCTAGGCCTGCGTGAAATAAGAGGGGTACAGAGAGAAGGGCTAGGGAGGCAAGGCACCTGACTGGAGGGATTGCTGGTTGGCGTCTCTTGCCAACTCAATCCAGTTCCGGCTAATGCACACTTTAAAGTAAGAGCTATATAACCACTGGCTACATCCTTTTACTTATGATCAGAGTGATCTGTGCCTTGGGAGTCTAAACATTGAAATTTTGCTTCATAACCATCAAAGCTATTAAGAACATATCAAAATAGGTACTGGAAGGGGTTCAGAGAAAAGCATTTATATCTAAATATTCTGCTGAGACTTTTATTTAGATTGAATATGTGATTATTTTCCATATATACATATATATACATATATACATATAGATACATATATATAGCTTCCTCCACTCCCCTTAAATGAACCCACTTCCTTTACTCTTACATATTTAAATGGGCTTGTTTTATATCACATAGTTCTTACATTGGAAAACTATGAATCAATTCATTTATTAAAGTATAAAGAAGAAAAGAGAGACTTTACCTCACATTTTTGGATACTATATGCAATTAGAAGGCAGATTATTTAAAATTAATTGTTTAAGGCAATTATATAATATTTGAAATAAACATGCTATTTAAGAACTACACATTTGTAAAATATGTAGTAATTAGACCAATATATGCTAGAGACATCTGTTGTTATGCAGCAGTGAGAACATCTATCAGCTTAGGAGTCTACTTACAATGATTAACTTTAAGGTGCTCTCCCCCGCTCCCCCCAAAATGATAGTAGAATGTCTGTATCACTGACCAGAGAGGTAACTTATCCTTCCCACAACTGAGCTGAGGTTTGGAGAAGACCAGGTTGTCTTACTGAGTGGAAAATGTGGGTGTTGATGAAAAGAGACTTGTTTGCTACTTAAAAATAACTTTAGAAACAAGGGAAGTACAATCCAGGCAACAGAAGAAAAAGTCAGCCAAGGGGAAAAGACAGAAACCAATATTAAAAAATGGCGGAGTATGGATTTTAGCAGGTTGAAAGGAACTGCTCTTGTCACCTTCCAAAATGACAGAACTCAAGCCGTCAGTTTGAGTGCACAACCAAATGTTCAGTCCAATGAAAACTAACCACTGACAGTTACAAAGGAAATTAAAAAAACACACACACCAGAAACAGCAATTTCACCTTAGGGACAAAACTATGCCCTACCCTGCCACGACCACTCTTCATTGTGACAATGCTGTGTTCCTTTCAGCTTACTGAGACAGAAGGCAGTCTCAGGCGTGACAAGAATTCTGCCATCCAAGTGATGGGTAGACACACAAACAGAAAGAGCAGCATGTCCTGTGTGATACAGACAGCAAACGCTTCTCCCGAGGAGGCAAAGTCGGTGAAGACAGAGAGAGAGAGGAAGTGAAAGTGAAACTCGGGGAGGGCGGCCACCTCCTCATCTCCACCTACCATCGGTTTCAGCTCTCTGGCATCAGCAGCGCCTCCCTTCCCAGCTTCCTTCATTGCTTTCCTACTGTTTTCCACAAACTCCTGCAAAATAGGGACCAAATGGCAAAATTCTTAGGTCCTTTCACATTCTAAAGAACATTTACATTTTTGACTCAATACTGGTCAATGGAGGCCCTAAAACCATAGCCATCAATAATAGTAGCAGACATCAGAGCTGCAGTCTTTTTTGCTCTGCTTTAATCAGTGGCTGAAAAACAAAAATAAACACTTCTCCTAAATGCTATAGTCACAAAAGAGATGCAATTATCATGGGTCAAATTCCACTTTGAAAACGTCCAGCCGAAACCGGTTTGGCTCAGTGGATGGAGCGTCGGCCTGCAGACTGAGGGGTCCTAGGTTCGATTCCGGTCGAGGGCATGTACCTGGGTTGTGGGCACATCCCCAGTAGGAGATGTGCAGGAGGCAGCTGATCGATGTTTCTCTCTCATCGATGTTTCTAACTCTCTATCTCTCTCCCTTCCTCTCTGTAAAGAATCAATAAAATATATTTAAAAAAAAAAAAAAAAAAAAAAAAAAAAAAGAAAACGTCCAAAATTTAGTTGATGATGTGCTTGGTAAAAGAGATAATCAGTACCAAATAGGTCAGTTAACTCATTGGATAATTTTGCAATTAAAAAAAAAATCTAGTTTATTTATTAGCACATTTATTTTAAACAAATAGATTTAATTTAAATTCATTCTCCTGGAAGATGGCTTTCATTTTCAATATCTAACATTGAGATAATTTTCAATATTATCCACTCTTAAGACAGGAATATTTCACAGCTTAATAGTGAGGTGGTATTATTAAAAAACATCTTTAAGTCCTGGCCAGATGGCTCAGTTGGTTGGGTGTTGTCCCATACACCAAAAGGGTTGCGGGTTTGATTCCCGGTCATGGCATATTCCTAGGATGTGGGTTCGATCCCAGTTGGGGTTATGGGGTGGGGGGGGCAACCAATTGATGTTTCTCTCTCACTTTTCCTCTCTCTAAACATCAATAAATATATTCTCAGGTAAATGAAAAAAGAAAAAGCACCTTTAATTTTGTAGTATCTAGTATTTAAACCATTTAACATAATTTCTAAATTTAAAAAAAGGTTTCATTGAGGTTCTAATATAGGGAAGCTGCAGAGGCGACATAACTATAAAGAATCTGAATGTACCTGTGTAAAGGTTCAGATCCTGAATAATATAAAACAAGACAATCTACCAGTCATGGTTCTATTCATCTATATTCATTACAAAATGCCTTTCATTTGGCCTGGCATACTTAGGATAATGAGTTTTAATGGAGTAGACAGCAATCATACTTGGAAAAGTGGTGGATAGAGAAATACAGGGAGTTACTAACTACAACCTGGGAACTAAGACTTTTTGTCTTTGAGCCCCACCCCACAGGAAAGTGCACTTAGAACATGGTCCAATGTTTTAATTCTAATTCAAGGGCTAAAAGTCAGGTTTAAAAGTCAATTCAAATCTGTCTAATTGCAGAGAGCGGGGCAGCAGAATGGAATAGTGCGGACTCAGGCCTACTAATGGGTACTGCTCTAGCTAAGTGGATCTTAAATGGTCTCATCCACGCCAAGAGGGCCTTCTTCCCTGGCTCCCCCAAGACCAACCTCATGCACCAGTGTTACAGGTTTAATTTTATTAGTCTTTTCATCCCTAAAGCAGTAGAGGGCACTGGAAGTACTTACCATCAGTACTTTATCCATATAGAATTCTCTGCCAGGGCTCCCATCATTGTATTTTGTATCAATGGCAAAACACAAGAATAACACATCCACTACCATTTCATAAATGGACAGGAAGCAATGAGCGACTAGGAAAGCAAAGAGGCAGACGATGATCAGAGGCAGCACCCATACTGTGTAATCTTGCTGGTAGTTGAGCAGCATAATCCCAGCCAAGCCCGTGCTGCAGACTATCAGCACCTGAGGCAGAGAGAACAAAGACCATATGTAATACCCTGAGGTAGAAACCACTATTTCGTCATCGTTGGCAGATGTAAAATTCTCTGTACTACTTATATGTGATGGTCACATGAGTCCTTTCCATCTCAAATTAGAAAGTATAACCCCTATGTGCCATATACACACAGAGGTATACATGTATATCATATAATATACATTTAAAGAACCATCCTTGTTGACATTAAAAATAATCAAGTTTTCCAAATGTTATGCTTATTTTCTAAAGCTTCCCTTATTTGGCACCTGTGGCAATTCTTAAGATAAATGTATGCCTTTTTTTGGGGGAAAAATTATGCACATTCTTAGCACTCAGAAGAAGAAAATTACCGACATTTCACGGTACTGCTACAGATTTTTTTTCTAAGCATTTTTACATTTATGAAATAGTATTGTATAAACAAATCATTAAAAGCTCTTCCTTAATATTTATAGTAGTATTATGAATGTTTCATAAATACTTATTCAGCTACATAATTTCATTTTATGGGTGATTTAAAATTTATTTAACAACAAAAAAAATAACATTTATTTAACCATTCTCCTACAGTTGGACATGTATATTGTTTTCAGATATAAATAATGCTGCAACAAACATCACTAAGAGCCTTTTCATTATTTCATATTTTATTTCAAATAGAATATGGGGCAAATTTAATATTATTTGCCATGAAGTTTATATTTTGATTATCTGTGAGAAAAAGGGTTGCCAAAAACATCCATGAGAATAAAGGAAATAACCAATTTGATTCTTGTCAAGAACCACCTACTCTGATGCCTCATTACCTCATACTCAACACTTTACATTTTTTTGGTGTGTTTTAGTAGATTTTATTTCAGTTGTTCATCAACCCTATGAATGGTTTATGGAAAACATTATCATCTCATTTTATAGACTGGGAAACATGCTAGCCAACCCACCCAAGGTCAGCAGATACCACTCCAATAATGATCTTATGATGCCAACTTCAGGGCTCTTTCCAGGTAAGTGAAAATACGTGGGTACTGATACAAAGCAGGAATAGGTTATTTTTTATTTTTATTTTTTAATAATATTTTATTGATTTTTTACAGAGAGGAAGGGAGAGAGATAGAGAGTTAGAAACATCGATGAGAGAGAAACATCGATCAGCTGCCTCCTGCACATCTCCTACTGGGGATGTGCCCGCAACCCAGGTACATGCCCTTGACCGGAATCGAACCTGGGACCTTTCAGTCCGCAGGCCGACGCTCTATCCACTGAGCCAAACCGGTTTCGGCAGGAATAGGTTATTTTGAATCTCAGACATATGCTTGCCCTTTACTGGCCTAGCATTAAGCCTTAACAAAGGAAGAATCTTCCAGAACTACCACGGCCTTCTCTTGTCCAGTGCGGAGGACAGTCAGGCCAAGAATTCCTCTTTCATCTCTTCTTTACTATTTATCAACAACAAAGCATCTTTCATTCACCACGAACTTAACCAGGAGTTATAAAGCATTGGATAACATACTGGTTAAGCTGTAAAGAGATCCTTCTATCGGATGACTTTAGGGAGCAAATCTGGGTCTATCCAAGATTTGGAAAACAACTCCCCAACACACAGACACACACAGACACACACACACACAGACACACTCCATTTTTGTGGCCAACTCTTATGACTCTTCTCTGCTAGTAACTTTTCTGAGGTGATTTCCACAGAGAGCTAATCACATTCACTTTCCACTCTTTTGGTTTCAATTTTAGAATGAGTTCTTTCTTATACTCTTATTCAAATTTTTTATGTCCACCCTATAGAAAGACTGAGATTCTTTGTGGTCTCATTATGCCACTAAAAGTTAAACTGCATTCAGACTGTTAAGTTAGTTATAGGTAGAAGATGGGGCCCAGACAAACTTAGATGTTGAGAGAAAAAGCTGTTGAGGTGAAAGGTGGATATTGTCATGTGAGAAAAACCTTCGAGAATTATTAATATTTAGGCAAAGAAGTCAAAGGATGTACTAATTATTCCCAAATATAATGGAAGGGTGTCACGCATTTATTCAAGCAGAGAACACAGGGGTTTCAAACTATTAGAGGCAACTAGAAGTCACTTGTAGAGTTAGTACATCCCCAAGTCTGATAGGTTGGATCTAAGTGCAGCAAAATGCTTTTTAAAAGTGCCCCATATCCTGGCCAGGTGGCTCAGTTGGTTGGAGTGTCGTCCTGTACACCAAAAGGTTGCAGTTCAATTCCAGGTCAGGGCATATTATCTAAGATGCGGGTTTGATCTCCGATAGGGTGCATATGGGAGGCAACCAATCGATGTTTCTCTCTCACATTGATGTTTCTCTCTCTCTCTAAAAATCAATGAAAACATATCCTCGGGTGAGGATTAAAAAAAAGTGCCCCAGGTAATTCTGACACAGTCCACAGCCTATAAGAAGTACTGGTCTATATCAGTGATGGTGTAGCATATATACCCAAAGGAGTGTTCAAGAGAATCACCTGGGACTGCTAGTTATATTTGTCATGTATTTACAGTGTCTTTTATACTTTGATGTATAATGTGTATATTAGCAAAGGCTAGACATATAACTCTATTTTAAAGGGGTTTACATATGGTATAGTAATGATGACAGCTAACATTTATTGAGAACTTACAATGTGTCAAGCAATGTCTTAGGTACTGGTACTAACCAATTTAATCCTCACAACCCTAAGGTTTTGGCTTTATTATTATTATTATTATTATTATTATTATTATTATTATTCCAAATTTATAAATAAGCAAACTGAGGCACAGAGAGGTTATGTAACACTAGTACATGACAGCTAGTAAGTAAAAGAGGCAGATTTTAAATCCAGGCAGTCAAACTCCAGATGCAGTACCCCTAACCACTACACGGACTGTTACTTAATACTTCAAAACATTTAAGGAAAAACATAGACAAGTTACACTTAACCACCCTGGGCCTCAGTTTCCCCACCTATAAAATGATAATCCCAATGGATCTTCCTTTACAAATCTGTTGAGAGGATTAAATGAGCACAATACATATACAAAGTACTTAGAAAGGTGCCTAGCACATACTAAGGAGTTTGTATGTGCTTGCTATACTAGTATATTAAGTTACTTTTAATTTTCTTTTGGTGGGCCAGATGTTTTTTGAAATTAGAGCAAATATATATATGTTTATATGCAAAAATTTACTGTACATCTCCGGTAATATACTTGCTCTTACCTTGCCGAGGAATAACATGAAATCCCCTACTGTGTTGATGGCAGCCACTCGCAAAGCATTCTCCACGAGAATGACAAAGGCGTCCTTCGCAGAGGTGCAGAAGTTGGTGCTGTTGATAGCTGTGGCTGTGTATGCATTCTGGGCAGAAGCAAAAGCAATATTCTCATCAATAAATACAATCCTACTTTGTTAAGATATAATTAAACATAGCTTGTAACAATATTTCACTATTAAACCCATGGCTCTGGTAAGGTATAAGAGTAAGATTCTGAAGCACAAGAAAATATGAGATATTAAAAAAAAAAAGCCTGATATGGTAAAAAGAACTTTTTTTTTAAAAATATATTTTATTGATTTTTTACAGAGAGGAAGGGAGAGAGATAGAGAGTTAGAAACATCGATGAGAGAGAAACATCGATCAGCTGCCTCTGGCACATCTCCTACTGGGGATGTGCCCGCAACCCAGGCACATGCCCTTGACCGGAATCGAACCCGGGACCCCTCAGTCCGCAGGCCGACGCTCTATCCACTGAGCCAAACCGGTCTTGGCGGTAAAAAGAACTTTTCAGTAGATTTAGTTTTGGTCCTTTAAAAACATTGAAATTTATGAAAACACAGACTACCTTTCCCATGTCCATAAACTTCTCCCTTGTCTGAGTAAATCAAACAGAATTTAACCTTGCCTAGATGTCTCAGGTCTGTCACTGTGAATACCCATGATGCATTAGTACCATTTCAGTGATGCTTTGGAAGCTACACAAATTGTAAAGGCATCAGATTGTGGTGCTGTCTAACCTGGAACGCCTACTACCTCCTCCTTGGTGCTTTCTCCTCTGCTGTCACTTCTTACAGCTCTTGTAGCGATCGCTGTTTGCTGCCCACTATCCTATACCCCGCCAATCTGGGAGCGGGGCCTGCACTCTCATTTGAGGAAATAGCTCTTCCCCACTGTCTTAGCATCTGAGTGGAGCTGACACCACCTTCAGCAGTGGCGATGGGCAAGGATGGGTTCAGAAACTGGCATATAAACGAACCAGGAAGTAAATGACATCCCCAGGGGATGTCATTTCTGGGATGCCGGGGTCCAACCCCAGCAGGTCCAGGGGTCCCCAAAGGTGTAGATGGAGTCGGTGAAGAAGGAATGACACAGAGACAGCGTTCAGTTGATCAGCAGCCTAGCCAGGATCTCCAGCCAGGATCTCCAGCCAAGTTCTGGTCTGGATCTCCAGCGAAGTTCTGCTGTTTATTGTCTTGTTACATCCGTATTTATCCCAGTTGATTTTAATCCTGTCAATTTCTATTACAAAGGTTAGGGCGTTTCTTATCTCCATTCCAGGGAGTAAAGATTATGTAGCTTAAGCATGATTGTTTGTAGTGATTAACTGCCCGCCTGGCACTTAGTTAAGGAGTTTCATCCCCTCCCTGACTACAGGGAAAAATTCCTTCCTGGGGAAACAACCTTTCTAGGAGAGGCATCCCCTCCCTGACTTCAGGGAAAAATTCCTACCTGGGGAAACAACCTTTCTCGGAGAGGTGACCTTGGTTAAAACACACAGCGCTAAGGGGAGCAAACATATTAAGAACAGTATGCTATATACGCCAGGTCCCTTGAAACATATGCTGTGCAGATGTTTCTATCCTGCAGTGACTGTGTCAAGCAGCAAGGATGGACCGGCTTCCGGCACTGGGAGAAAGAAGTTTCCTTCTTCATCCATAGGTGATCCCTACAGAGCAGCTCTCTCCTTTTCCTGGATGAGGAGCTCTGAGGGTACGAATTGCCATGGATGTTTTGCCAACATAATGGGAAGAGCCTAGAGTGGCTGGAGGTCACACTGTGAACCTGAGGGTGAGGTGAACACCACGGAAGTCAGAGCAGAGAGAAATCAGGTCCCTGCACTTGGTGACAATATTTGACATCATTAGGAACTAGCCAGATTTCTGGGCTTTTCATGAAGTTGCAGAAGCTCATACATTGTTAAGAATCTCTACCCTCTCCTGCCACTCCCTCCCCCTTTCTCACTCTCTCTCTCTTTTTTAGGTCAGACTGAGCTGGCTTTCTGGCCCTTGTAGCACTGAGTCCCAGATGACATAGTTTTATTCAATTATACCTGCACCTGCTGCCCCGTGTCCTCTTTGACCCACTAGTCACAGACTGATTTCCTCCCTTCTTTTTTACATTTTAGAAGAGCATTGACATTTTCTGGAAATGTGAATAAGTACTAGAACATCAAATATGTCTGAGCCTTAGGAAAATATATGAATTTTGTGACGAAAATGTTTGGTCCTGAGGAAATTGTTGGTTTAGTGCCAACTCAAGAAATCACTGGTGGGTCCCAAATGTTCAAGTGGCTGGGAGACGGCAGGAAGGGCTGACTACACCAAGTACGTCCAACTTGTGGCCCATGGGCCGCATGCCTCGTTTATTTGGCCCGTGTTAGCCTTTGAATTTGACATGCTTGCTCTACACTGTGCTGTCTATAAAGGTTCAACACTGAGCTAGGGAAAGACAGTCTTTAATTTCTCAATGTTCCAACTGAATGCTTGTTAGTTAGTAGGAACCTGGTATGGAGATGAGGTTTGACTCATCAAAAATTTAATTTGCCATTATATGATTAGATTCACTGATTAAAAATGCAGAGCATTTGAGGGCCAAGGAAAGAGTACTGGACAGCGTAGAGGCTACTTAAGGTTCAGATACTTTTTTTCAGAAATGGAGCAATAGGAAATCACCATGCTTTTTTTTGAGAAACACAGTATGATTTTAACCTATGAAATTCCATCACACAGACTGGGGTAATTTCTTCTCAGGATATATGACCATATTACGTTCGTAGGTCTTTTTGTCTCAAAAGCTAACATATACAGTATGTTAAAGAAATCATTCTGTTAAGTTTTTCTCAGCATTCATTTGCTGCTTACTCTCTTCTATTGTTATCTCACTGTTTTTCTTATCCGTTAAGAGATAGCAGGCACCAAAGAGTTAATTACCTAACTGCAGTGGCCCACATTTCTTCATTTTTACAAAGCTCCTTTTGAAACATTCTATCAAATGCCTCCATGACATCAAAATAACCATACGTTTGATCTTGTGCAATAGTAACTCTGCTGAAAAACCATGGAGAACTGCTTTCGTCTGAACAATTCTCAAAAAAGCCAAACTAGCTCTCAGTTCTCACCAGTTCCCTATGTCCTCACTAAAAAGCACACCCACTTAGCAATTTATTCTAAAGCAGGGGTCCTCTAATGACTGCGTGTGGGCCAAATCTTGCCTGCTGCCTACTTTATAAATAACGTTTTATTGAAACATAGCCATGCTCATTTTTTTTGCTCTTTATTATGGCTGTTTTCATGCCACAATGGCAGAACTGAGCAACTGTGAGAGACTATATGGTCCACGACGCCAAAAATATTTACTCCAAGAGACCAACGAACCAGTTTTAGTCGTCCCTCGATATCTGCAGGGGTTCTGGTTCCAGGATAGCCAATGACACCAAATTCCGACCAGGCTCAAGTCCCTTAGTATTTGCATATAGCCTATGCACACATCCTCCTATATACTTTAAATCATCTCTAGATTACTTATAATACCTAATACAATGTAAGTGCTATGTAAAGAGTTGTTTCACTGTATTGATTAGGAAATAGTGACAAGAAAAAAAAAAGTCTGTACATGTTCAGTACAGATGCAGCCACCACAGGACTAACCACATAGTACAGGTCAGCAACACCATAACACCCTCCCGCCGCCCCCCCACCCCCATGTTTTTCATCCATGGCTGGTTAAATATGCAGATGTGAAACCTGTGGATACGGAACACACAGATATGTGAGGTCAACTGTATTTAATAGTTTTTCAAAGGAAAATCCCCTAGATCACATTAAATATATAGATTTAATATATATATTAAGTATATATAAAAGTATATACTTTTATATGAAGTATAAAAAGCATTATAATGTCTAGAATCAAGGTCACTGAACAATCCATTTAAATCCACTACTTACTGTCTTAAATCCCACCCCCTCAAGGACAGACAACTCTCTTAATTATGCGGTTCTCCCTGCTGGGGTTAGAGCACGACTTTCCTAGAAAGGAGACAGAAGCAAGAGAGGAGCCACCACCTGCAAGCTCTCTCCTGTCATCACCAGACCAGCTGCCTCCAGGAGCAGGCCCAACACCGCCAATGTAAACTATAAAAGCTTTCCCGTTGCCCTCCTTAGTGTCCAGGAGCGTCAGTTTACTTGAGAACTATTATTATTCCGCCTCTGCTGCTTCTTTCTTCTCTCCTGACGCTGCCCCACCCATCCCATCTACTTTTATTTAGAGCAGAAGCCCTTCTATTTGTAGACGTGGAAGGAGGCAGCGATTTCATTTCTTTACTTCTCAACTCCAGGGTTGGATGGGCTCATAGACATTTCCTGGCAATATTCCTATAGATCTGTGCGTGCAACCTGAGGGGACATTTTATGAGCTTTCTCCCACTGCCAAGGCAGTTAGATGAGCTGCATGTGACCCACACAAGTCAAGATGATCTCTTCAGAAAGAAAAATGTGCTACCGACCACAGCAGGTCAGTAACACTTCTCTCTGCTTCTGTACCTCCTAGTCTAAAAGGAGTCTTGCGAAGGTTCTCAAGAAACCCAGAGTCCTTTGCAGCTTCCCCTGACAGCCTTCCTAATCTGGGCTATCCCGCACAGAGGGGCATCACTGATTAACATTTCTCTCCTGTCCAACCTCTGCTCAGGCAGGACAGAGGCCTCAAACTCATTAACTACCAGTGCAAGGTAAAAGCTGATCACCCTCCAGGGATCTTTCTACAAGGATGCCTATTAGCCCACGTGGTCACTGGTAGCATTCCTGTGTGACAGGATACAGTGGCAGTAGTGACCATGTGGAAGGAATATGTTAGGACAGAGGTCACCATGCAGGTAACTCAGACCTGTGTGGCCATCTGTCCCAGAGCACAGCTTCCACAGTCTCACACCTTCTTTCTTTTCTCCACTTAATTATCTAGAAAATCTCTTAAAGTTTAAAATCTTACATAATAACATGTGATAAGGGCAGGCTAGTCGGCAATGGTAGGAAAAGGTAAACAGGATGTGTGCACCTCTATGTGTGGATCATTATAAATGAAATAAGGGAAAAGGCAATTAAAATGATCCCCTTCTTATTTAGAGTGAGGGATGAAAGGGGGACAAAGTTAAACTTAAACCATAGATTTCATTCAGTTGGGTTGTAAGTTTTTAGACTTTTTAGGGGTCACCAGAATTAAGCTGATGTTGAAAGTATTAATTAAAATAGATTGGCTTTAAAACCACTTGTCTTAGCTTACAGCATGATACATGAAAATGTGAGATGTTTACTTATCCTATCTAATAAAAGAGAAACATGGTGATTAGCGTACGACTACTACCCTTCCCATTGGCTAATCAGGGCGATATGCAAATTAACTGCCAGCCAAGATGGCGGCCGGCAGCCAGGCAGCTTGAAACTAACATGAGGCTTGCTTGCTTCAGTGATGGAGGAAACCAACGTTCCCCACCTGCCTTGCCGGCCTCTGAGACTGCAGTTTGAAACATTGTAACAAATATAGAAGCTAAACAAAACCCCAGAAACCTGCTTTCAGTGAGCCAGGATCTCAGAGCTGGAGTTATACATTGTTTCGATTACAGAACCCAAACAAACCAGATACCTGCTTTCAGCAGCAGAGGCCTCAGAGCTGGAGCCAGAGCTAAAGCTGGCCCAGAATAAAAAGAAAAAGAAAAAAAGGAGCAGTTGGGAGCTTCAGCCCTCATCCCCTCACCCAGGCTGGCCAGGCACCCCAGTGGGGACCCCCACCCTGAAGGGTGTGTGACCAGCTGCAAACAGCCATCATCCCCTCACCCAGCCTGGCCAGGCACCCCAGTGGGGACCCCCACCCTGATCCAGGACACCCTTTAGGGCAAACCAGCCAGCCCCACCCATGCACCAGGCCTCTATCCTATATAGTAAAAGGGTAATATGCCTCCCAGCACCGGGATCAGCGTGACAGGGGGCAGCGCCCAAACCCCCTGATCGCCCTGCGGCTCTGTGTGTGACAGGGGGTGGGGCCACAACCTCCCTATCCGCCCTGCTCTGTTCATGATAGGGGAAGGCGCCCCAACCCCCTGATCTGCCCTGCTCTGTGTGTGACAGGAGGCGATGCCCCAACTCCCCTATCGGCCCTACTCTGTGAGTGACGGGGGGAGCTCCTCAACCCCCTGATGGGCCCTGCTCTGTGCATGACGGGGGGAGCTCCCCAACCCCCTGATGGGCCTTGCTCTGTGCGTGATAGGGGGGAGCTCCCCAACCCCCTGATCGACCCTGCTCTGTGCGTGACAGGGTAAGGAGCCCCAACCCCCCTGATGGGCCCTGCTCTGTGCATGACAGGGGGCGGCGCCCCAACTCCCCAATCGGCCCTGCTCTGAGCCTGACCAGGGGCTGCACCTAGGGATTGGGCCTGCCCTCTGCCACCCGGGAGCAGGTCTAAGCCAGCAAGGCGTTATCTCCCAAGGGGTCCCAGACTGCGAGAGGGCACAGGCCAGGCTGAGGAACCCCCCCGCCCCCGTCCCCCTGAGTGCACAAATTTTTGTGCACCAGGCCTCTATTTCTCTATAATAAACTATAATTTAGTGTTCTTTATATTGCACAAAACGTGTATATATTTATACAAGAGGCAGTGTAATATTAAGGGAAGAGCTGAGTGAACTTAGATTTGAAAACTTCCTCCACCTCTAGCTTATGTGATTATTTGTCATGAGATGCCCAGTCTCAATTTTGTCATCTAAAAAACAGGGGAAAGGAGCCTTCCTTACGGAGTTGTGGAAAGTGATAATATACATAAAGTGCTTAGTATAGTATCAGCTAGTGGTGCTCAAAAATATTCTCAACTTCCACTCATACCATATAGAGAACAGCTTTATAATCTGAAGAGCTTATGAGCTAGAGAGCAGACGTTCTCCAGTGTGAAATGTACTACCTTCAAACGGTGCCAGATAAACCAAGGCCTGCGTAATCCAATGCCTAAGAGAAACAGATCCTGGGTGTAACAATCTCTCTACCTAAAGTGAATCCTACCTGTCAGATTAGATATATAATCACCTTCATGTCCCATTAAGATAAGCACCTACAAAAACAAATAGTGGCTGGCTCACAGTTCACTGTTTATTTGTAAAACTCACACCTCTGCTGCAAATACTAAATGGGTCATTTAAAATATGTAAAGCTCTTTTTTGAAGCCAACTGTATTTCCCCTGCGGTGTGGCAGTGGAGCATGGTTTAGGGATTAGGAATCTCCTATTGTGCTGCAAAATGACTCCGGCCTACTCTTCCTCCATATCAACTCTTCTTTACTATTATCCCCTAAATTCTTTAAAGCAGAGGCAACAAACTGGTGGCCCATGGACAACTGACATTGTGTGTCCTAAAGACCTATTTGCTCTGGCCCACTCAGAGTTCTGTTTTTTTAAAGAATTAAAAGAACCATGGCTAGAGTAGACAAATTCTTAGGGAAAATCAAAGATAAAAGGATGCATATTAAGGCATAAGAAATAAATGTCTTTCCCAAGATAGGAATCCTAATATTTTATCCATGTATCACATTTAATAATGAGCCTTGGTAAGTACGTATGCTACTTTTAAAAATAAGAATATGGCCCTAACCAGCTTGGCTAGGTGGATAGAGCGTCGGCCTGCGGACTGAAAGGTCCCAGGTTCGATTCTGGTCAAGGGCATGTACCTTGGTTGCAGGCACATCCCCATCAGGAGGTGTGCAGGAGGCAGCTGATTGATGTTTCTCTCTCATCGATGTTTCTATCCCTCTCCCTTCCTCTCTGTAAAAAAATCAATAAAATATATTTAAAAAATAAATAAAAATAAGAATATGATTGAAATAGAGATACTTGATCAAGGCACAATGTACAACACCATGAGAAAACCAACACCTTTCAAGTAAGCTCAATCCTTTTATCTTGGAAGAAGAAAAGACAAACCTATCTTTGAAAGTGAATCTTAGAATTATTTTTAAAACATTTTACCTGATTTAAATAATTGAGGCACTTTTCAAGACACCAAAGGCAACAAATGCAAGATTTCAACATACATCGAGCACAGGCATTTTCCTGGAAAGGAGGAAAAGTTGAAATAATTGTTGAAAACTCAAAGTATTACACTATCATCAAGAATACTCCAAATGTTAGAAAAATAAGAAATTTTAAAAGCACAAACTATGCTTCCAAGCTTCCATACCCACCCCCCTTTCCACTTAAAATGTACTGACTGAATTATTTTTAATCATTTCAAGATTTATTTAGTACCTATTGCATATAAGATATAGTGAGGTATGGAAGACCAGCAAGGAACTTACAATCTAGGAGGAGGAAAAAAAATGCTAAACACACAAAAAAATTAGAATCAAAATCTGACATAGGTACTAGTGCTATGAGAGTGGAGAACTGAGAGAGAGACATTTGCGAGATGGGAGGAATCAGGGGAGGTTTCTCGGGAGAGGTGTTATTTGAGCTAAGCCATGTTGATATGCATATTATTTCCACTATCGAGGAGAGGGAAGAGGTTCTAAGGAGGAAGGTGGTGAGTTGACACAGAGGAAGGGACACTTGGAAACCAGTGCTAGGATGGATTTTGCTTGAGCATATGGAGTGCGGGGGTGGGGGGGGTGGGGTGGGGGGGTGGGGGGGGGGGGGAGGGAGGAAGGGCTGGGTTCCACTTTGTCAGGAATCTGAAGAAAACAATGGTAGCTTTGGACATGACATCATTGGGTGCAGGAGTGAGGTCTGGAATATGCCCATGGAAAGTCCAAAAATGTATTTTCCCCTTACCTTTCCTTTCAGCTGACTGTGAATGTACATAAGGATCATTCGTGGAATCTTGACTAATGTGATGATGAAAGATCCTTTGGCCACAGTACCAAGGTGATAACGGACAAGGCGATTCACTGATGCCAAAATAGGTGTAAATGGCAAATTCCTTTTATCCCTATTTTTAAAATGACCAAAAAGACAATTAAAACAGAGCCTAGGCCAGGAGGGAAACACAGGAATGTTTGGAGTGAAAAACTGGTTCATTTTTCTTACTGTAGCTTTACGACAAAAATGTCAAAGTAATATAGTACAACTAATATAAATGCTACACGTGTACCATATAAAATTAATGTGTCATTTCTTTACAGTAGTGTCATGGGGTTCTTAAGCTCTAATATTTTAAGTTAAATACAACTGTGCTTTGAAAGCTCTTGGTAGTAAATACTTATGACATTAATTGTACAATCAGAAAATGGAACTTAAAAAGATGTTCAACCTGAACCTGACACCTCATTACAACAGAAACAATAGGCCTACAACAGGTATTCAGCTCTGAAGTCAGGAAAGGGAGCCACACAATTGCTCTGATCCAAACAAATTAAAGAGGCTTGTTTTCCTTTGATGGACTTTCATATAAAGCCCAAGTACATAAGGCACTACCACAAGATTCATTTTTCTATTAAATATAATTTCTGTTATATCAGGGCCTGCAGTTCTGATTCATTTTTTAGAAAGTTTTAGAAAAGTGCAAAGAATAAAATAGCAACCTCTTGTTTTCTTACCTCCCAGAAAGATCAACTATCACATTTTGTCATGTTCACTTCCAATCACTTCTTAAAGAAATGACATTCTGACAAGCTTCAGTTCCATTCCCTTCAGGCACAATTGCTTAGCTGATCTTAAGTTGTTGGACACGTATGAATTCTCACCTGGTAAAATAGTATGTCACCACCGCTCCTGCCACAGTCATCTGCTGACAGGCCAGAATGAATTCACTGATCCAAATCAGGCCCACCACATGGTACCACCACATGTACTGCAGAGGCCCCGAGACCCTGAACTCCACAAAGCCTTGGTCGTTCTTCACAGCGCTGCCTGGGAAAAGCAAGGAAGGGAAGAAGAATCACATAACGTCGAAACCACAAATATGGCTATTTAATTTAAGAGACTGATTTACTTTCCAAGAACAGGTTCCTACACCCAAACCACAAACTTATAATCACAGTGCTATCTCATTAAGGGACAAAAATAATTATCAGTTGAAAAGTTGTGAAGCCAAATATTACCCAGTTAAGCATTTTGTTTTCCCCAAAGCCATGATATAGATATACAGCTTTTAAAATTTGTTCTGTTTGAATATAGTTCTTACCACATTATCAGTTACTTAGTTTAAGCATGAATTTGCAAATAGCTCTTAAATTTTTTTTCAGAGCTATTACTTGTCTAATAATGACAGACCTAAATTCTTAGCAAGGTACAGAAATTCATATCTATTCAATTGGTGAATGTGTGCTGAAAGGTCAGAGAAATTACATACAAGTGTACTAACCTTACACTGCTCCTCACAATGAATTCCATTTAGATGTAGCCTTTGATGTAAAGTATGGCTACAAGCAAATCTGAGAGTCTATGAACTGAATCATCGCTAGGAGCTTTAGCTAGGTTCTGATCATTTCCAAACTAGAAAATCCCAAGGAAGCAAGTTGAGCTTTAGCTCTAACTGAGTTTTAAGGCAATTCCACAGTGGCATTACATTCATTCTTTCATCTGAGAATGGATCCAAATGTCTGAGGGACTAGAGGAGTTTACTTCAAATCCATGACCATCTCAAAACCAGGATGCAATTACAGGCCTTACCTGTTGACATCCACTTTGCTAGGATGATAAGCTCATGATTAGAAAATGGGTTACTGAAGAATCATAGCCCCTGCTAGTTCCGATGGCTATCAGAACTTAGTCAATCAATGTCTGAAGACTTATATCTCTTTGATGTTTTAAATACGTTAATGCGAATCAGATTCATCCTTAAGAGAAAGAAGCAAATGTCTTCTTACCAGTAGTGCCAAGAAAAAGAAGTGTCATGATCCAGTACGCCCAAAACAGGACAAGGGCAAAGAAAGTCCAAAAGGGTTGGAAGACTAGCAGTGGCAAGTGAATGAAGACCTTGCCCGCCACGTGGAACAAGGCGATAGTGAGAGCAATGCGTTTGCGCATAAACAACATGATCAGGAACAAGATAACCTGTGTGGGGAGAATGGAGGGAAAAGGGTTAGTTACCATGTTAAACAGCAAAAACTGAAACTGGACAATGGTGGAAATTTTTACTGTAACACCTTCATTCTAAGTTCCATTCTCTGAATCCCAGGAATCCTTTATCGGTCTGTATCTCTCTTGCACCACTTATCATTTTCAATGGTATATTGAGAATGTCCTTTAAAGCTAAGTGGACTTCTCAATTTCTTATTAAATCCTAGAATTTGTCTCACTTTTCCTTTTGCCACTCATTACCAAAATGTGTGGTTTGTCAGGTAGGATGAAACACCTCCTTTATTTGAATAGATCTACGCTTGTCACTTTGAAAAATAGGGGAGCAGCCATGGCTGGTTTTGTTCAGTGGTTAGAGCGTCAGCCTGTGGACTGAAGGGTCGCAGGTTTGATTCCAGTCAAGGGCACTTTGGTTGAAGGCTCGATCCACAGTGCTTGTCGGGGTGTGTACAGGAGGCAACCAATAAAAGTGTCTCACTTTGATGTCTGTCTCTCTCTCCCCCTCCCTTCCATTCTCTTTAAAAAATCAATGAAAAAATATCCTTGAGTGAGGATTAACAACAACAACAACAAAACAACAAAAAAAGAAAAATAGAGGAGCAGACCACATGCTATGAGCACAGGAGCACTGGGGGTATCTGGGCCTTGTCTCCCACTTAAGGCAAAAGCTCCTTAAGAACACGGCCCATGCCAGATTCACACTTGGTTCACCAGCCTCTATCCTCCTGCCCTGGTACAGATAATTGAGCTTAAAGATGATTAACAAATATTTGTATAATAATAACAAACATATATTTTTCCACCAGTGGCTTTAATTTTTTGTTTCTAATGCTCAATATAAAGCTTGGGCCCAGCCAGGGTGTCTCAGCAGTTGAGCATCGACCCAGGAACCAAGAGGTCACCAGTTCGAATCCCAGTCAGGGCATATGCTTGGGTTGCGGGCTTGATCTCCAGTAGGGGGCATGCAGAAGGTAGACAATCAATGATGTTTCTCTCTATCTCTCTCCCTTCCTCTCTTCCTAAAAATCAATTTAAAAATATGTTTTTTTAAAAAGCTTAGGATTATACCTAGAAGTGGAGGGAAATGTCTTTTTTCTTTTTTTCAGAGAGGAGAAGGAGATGAACCAAAGAAATGCATATAGATGATTTAACCCCATGTTAATTAGTAATTTTACTGTACAGGTGCTAGGTAGCAAAGCTCACCTATATTTTTTGAAATAATGTTGTTAAAAGAAAAGTTTACAAGGAAAAATGGGAAATAATTAGTAAACAAATAAATGAAATGACGAGGTGACATTTCTTATCATACTTTTTAAAAAAATATATTTTATTGATTTTTACACAGAGGAAAGGAGAGGGATAGAGTTAGAAACATCGATGAGAGAGAAACATCTATCAGCTGCCTCCTGTACACCTCCTCCTGGGGATGTGCCCGCAACCAAGGTACATGCCCTTGACCGGAATCGAACTTGGGACCTTTCAGTCCACAGGCCGACGCTCTATCCACTGAGCCAAACCAGTTAGGGCTTATCATACTTTTTTATAGTAAAAAGAAAGTCTTTTTAAAAAAGTAACTACATTATCCTGTGACAATAAGAAATATGTTCTACTAGTAAATAATAATGTAAATATTCTAGTTGAAAATCCTCTCAAAAAGCAGGCTGTGCAGAGCAAAATGTTGTGTCAGTAGCACTCATCAATTAGGGAAGCCAGCTGTGGGACAGAGATTTTATCTAATGAAGATCAAGGTTAGGCATGCCATAGCTAGAGGTGAGTGTCTCCTCTGTAAACGATCTCCTGTAAATAAAAGCATAAACCTGAACGTATACTCACCGTGAACACTGTAGCTGAAATGGCATAGATGAGGAGGGCCCGAAGATTGTCTTCAGCTATCTGGAGCTGCTCAGGAATAATTGTTTCTTTGGGAGACTTTCTTTGTTTTGCATATAGCCACCATAGTACACCTGTGCCACCTGGAGAAAAAAAAACACACAATTGTTTTTGCAATAATTAGCACCTGAAAATGTGTTGACAAATCCTCAATTTTCTGGATCCTTCCTACGTATCCTCATGAGACTAGTGCAGCAGCAATCCACTTGGCTGGGAGGCGCATGGCTATAACTTTTTGCCAGTGTAAGGGGAGCTCTAATTATTCCACTACCACCTTCCATAGACACTCATAGACACTCACTAATCTTTCAGTACATCAAATACACTTCCTTCAACTGTACTGATTACTGACTTTGAAGCTGAGATAGAAAGATACCCCAAGAGGAGCTGGTTACAAAGAGAGCCTCAGCATCAGTTTAAGCTAGAGATCCTGGAGGAAGCAAGTAAGGGTCATAGAAATTAGCAACGAAGCCGAGAAAGACTAAGATCTTCTCTGCGTACATATCTGTCACCCTAGCACCGGGTGCCGACAGTCATGCAGCGGATGAAATATTTGTACAATGAATAAATGAAGATCCAAAGAGTAGTTCCCACCAAAGGTGAAAACAAAGGCAGAAAATCTTTGATAGTGGTGGGTGCTAGGGATGGGAACTTTTATCTCTATTGCTGGTTCAGAGATTCTGAGAACTGGACTGAAGACAGAGGCAAACCCTTCATTTAATCCATTCAGCAAATATTTTGAGTGTCTAACAGCATCTCCTGTTCTAGGGGTTGAGGATAGAGCAGTGAACAAAGCCAAGTCCCCACCCTCACCCCTCATGAAGCTTCATACATAGCAATGGGGAAACATAAAAATAGGGAGGAAAGTAAAAACATAGCATATAAAGTCTAAGAACAAAGTCATCTAGTAAGAGGGAAAGAAAGTGCTGGCACTGGGAAAGCACTGTAATTTTATATAAGATGGGTAAGCAAGGCCTCACCAGTGATGGATTTGAGCAAAAGAAAAACAGGAAGAGAAAAATCTATGAAACTAAGAAAAGAGTGTCCTAGGCAAGAGGTAAATTCTAAAAAAGAAGATATAGCATGTAAAAATTAAAAGTTTTATTTTCTTCTCTATATTTCTATTTTCTACCACAGAAGTAGTTAGATACTATGAGTAGTTATCACATTTATAAGTGGGAAGGGGAAATTAAAAAAAAAAGACAATAAACACAGAAGGCCCAGAAAGTTTCATTACAAACAGTAAACAAAATAGAATGTCAATAGACAGAAAAATGATAATGAAATTTTACACACACACACACACACACACACACACACACACACTCTCTTATTCTGCCAGAAACACTTTTCAAACAGAAGGAACTTCAACACCTTACAATGGCTGATTCAGGCCTTACAAAGTGCCAGATAAAAGAAAAGGATTCCTTTACTTGCTTGGCAGAAAACATTGCAAGAATCAAGTGAAAATTAAAGAGCCAGAAGCCAAACAGAGCTTCGATTGCTGTCTTTTCTCTTGGGTTCTTCCCCCAAGATTAAAAAAAAAGTTAGCTCCTTTAAAAAATAATCTCCATTTGCCAATGACCTCACCTTTTTATTTGATTTATTGATCTCAGCATGACCTAACTTCAATGTCATCCACTTATCAGTCTTTTTACAGTTTAAATTAATGCAAAGCAGAAAATTTTTTTTAAATACTCAAAGTAGTTCCAAACTGAGGCGGTGTCAGAAGCAAGCTTTAATTCTCAGTTCTAATTACTGAAAAACAAAGAAGTAAGCAGCTTACCAAGTGACCCCAGTATGACCAGAATTGTCACGATCCACACAAGTACTCTTGATATATACCTGATTATCACCATCAAAATCATGGATAGAACTGCAGGGAAGATAAACAGAAAACATGTAGAATATTATTTGGAAAACACTGGAAAATATAAAGATAAATTCTTTCAGTTGTTTTCTCCCACGGAAATAATTTGTTGCTATTGACAAGTTCCTGATCCCAATTTAGGTAACAAAGGAGACAGGTTGCTTTTGCACTGACTTTGGTACTTGTGCCACTTGAAACCAAAGGCACCTAAGGTGGCTGTACAAACACAGAAAAGGATACATGCAAATGCACATGGTGACTCAAAAACAGCACAGGACTGTTGTGGATTCACCACAGAAAGGCATCAGAGCTCACATGCAAACACACATGCCAACACACAAAGTGCGGAGAATGACATGTCATGTTGGGTGACCAGAAAAATTCTCACACGTAGAGAGAGAGAGAGAGCAGTTAAATTAGGTGCTACACTTCCTTGAGTAATTTATGCATTTTAGGACCAAGTTCTCTGATGGTTGGTCAATAAACTAGATGGTATTTTATCTTTTTTCTGGTTGTTTCTCCTCTGAAATTCCAAGAGATGGTCTGGCCCTATGGGACCATATCCTGAAGCCTACTGAAGCCAAAATTCCTCTGGCCTCAAAGTTTGAGTTATTTAGTCAACCCTTCTACCCATCCCCAGCTAAATTCCAACATGCTAAAATACTGAGTAAAAAATCTCAAAAAAGAAAATGGGGGGGATTTAGCCCATTTTATGGGGAAATTTGTTGTTGAAATCATAATTTGTTCACCTTTTAATTATCTAAAGGCCCACTTCACAAAACAAATGGACAAAGATCTTAAACCTCATAAGAGAACCACTCTAAGAAAAAGCTGGAATTCCAATGACTTAACATTATTATCAGTATTTTTAAGGTTTAATTTTTTTTTCCTTGGTAAAGTATTCAACTATTTCAGAAACCAAATAATTTTTATATAAAACCAGGCTAATAGTCAAGCTTTTATGGGCCATTCACAAAGCCAAAAAAATTAAGACCTGTGACTAGGTAACGTTATTAGGGTACTCACTTCTGCAATAAATGTACAGGAACCAAAAACAGATGGAAGCATTTCAAATATCATAGAAATAGCTTTTCATATGGACAGCCTTTTTTCAACTGAGTCAAGTACTACACCTAAGCAAAAAGAAAAGACTCTCTAATGACAAGACAGAAATACAGCTAGTCTTCCAGATGACTACCAGTATACTTGTTAACAGGCATAAATATCGTTTTACGTAAAAAATGAAATGGTCATTTGGTTCCTGCCAGTTTCCTTCTCCCTTATTAAAAAAGTCTATAAATTCTAATATGGCTACATATAGTTCTGCGATAATATAGGGTGTTTACATCTTGAAAATAACAGTTTTATTTGATTATATTATCTACTTATTGATGAGAAAACTCAATGGCTAACAAGTGGAGATTTTCTAATTTTCCCAGCAATAGAGTGATATTATGACCTGTTGCATGGGGGATGGGGAGGGTTAAATATCTGATTAATCAGAAATCTGTGTTCTTTGATGGAAATATATATAGAAAATATGTGGCCTCTTTTTATAAGTGAATAAACCAAAGATTAGATTCATAACTAAAAACAAAGGGGCATTGATTTGTTAAAAGAAGCCTCCTGCTATAATGTTAAAGGTTATTATAGACTTAGTAACCAAAGTTTGGAGAAAACACTAGTTTTCTCCAATGAGAGGAAAAGAACAGAAATGAGTTTCAGATATATATAACTATATATAATCTGAAACAGTTATTTTGGCTATGGGAAGTGAAACATTTTACAAGTATCCCCAGTTGTATTCATATTTTTGGTTAAAAGACAAAACAGTCTTCTGCTGCAGTACTATGCAATAGCTAATAATGAGAAAAACAATTACCTAGTGATAACAAGCAAAGTCCCAATATAATTTCTTTGCTGGCCATTACTCCACTAATCAGCCTGTGTAAGACACTATTGTCACTGACAAAGGTGATCAGGGCCTCTGCAAACTTGGCATAGCAGGAAATGTTCACAGGAGCACAGCGATGGAAGAATGGAATAGGTGCACTGGTGACACAAGAAAAAAAAATCAGAAAAAAAATTACTCCTACTTAATATAAATGCCACATCAAACACACAAATGAAAGGTGAATGTGACTGCAATACACTCCACCCTCCACACGTCATATGGGAGCTAAGAGCTGTGAGCTTAATGCTATGAAGATGACTGTCATGGGCAGTGATGCAACTCTTACCACAAACCTTATCAAAGAGGGTGGAGTGCATATTCCAACAGAAGACATTACCCTCCCCTTCTGAAAAGAAACACACACACATATACACACACATACACACAGATACAACCTCCAGAAGCAAACCCAAACACTTGAACTCCTCAGCCTACACATCTATCAGTCAAGGGGCAGATGACAAAACTTACAAATGTACTCTTCATTGAAGTGAAAATGAATTTTTGCCATAAGTTATTTAAAAATAAAAACACACCTGGGTTTTTGCTTGAAATGTGCCCCCGTTAATGGAATGGTCTCCTCTATCAGAACGACATACAAAAACCTTAGATTTAAAAAGATGTTTGGGCACAAGCTTAGGAATTCCTGTAAACTAAGTCATACTGAGGCATGTGCATGACTTAATCAGCAAAATCTGCAGCTATGTAAAACAATAACCATGAATACTGATGTATGGAAATAAGGATGATATAAGAGCACAAGGGGGAAATATAACAAAAAATATATATCTAATGTGATGATGGCATCTCTGTATAAAAGATATATACATGTGAATCAGGACAAAAAAATACAAGCAAATGAAAAATCTCTATTTGGTAGTATTATGGGATTTGGGGTTATTTGCTTTCTTTTTATATGTTTTTACTTTAATATTATTAGTGTCCAAAAATAAGGTAACCTGCTGCTTCAGGCTTGTATGGACTGCATTTTACTTGTGAAGGAACATAGCTATGTGTGCACCACAACATTAATCAGGTTTGTTATTAACATGGTTCTACTTTACCGTCTGAGAGGATGGTATACATCTAATCACTAAGAGATTTTAAACAAAGCTCTATGAACATGCCCTCAGCTGAGATTTCTCTGGATTCTAAGACAGCTCTATGTGTGTACCAATGCACGAATACACATATATGTGTGCATTAAGCTAGATTTTAGCCATTGCTAATGTAAATCCCACATCTTCAGAATTATTTGTAGGACTGTTAGTCACAGTTCTAATATACCATTTTGACTAGAATGATATAATTATGTTCTTATTCTTGGTTGGCACTGTATGTGGGTCAAATCAGTAGATAAGATTACATGGTTGAGCATCAGATTCTAAGGTTTCTAATCTCAGCAAAGCAACTTTGTATGACCACAAGCAAAGTACTATCCTAGTTTCCTTCCTCAAATGTTGATCAATAAGCACCACTGGGAGTGAGAATAAGCAACGTCTTCCATACTGGTAAACTTCATGGAACATAAGACAATATAACTTCAAAGATCTTTCCTTACCTTAGTTATGCTTCAGTAAAATGTAGCCCAAAATGATGTGACAATTTGACATGAATGTTTATTTGTAAAAATTTGCCTCTTGTGATCAATGGGTGTACCTGTGTATACCTCTAAAATGGTGTTAGTAAAATGGTTTTAGTGAAAGCTGATACCAAAGATTTGATATTTTGGCAGAAACTGCAGAAAGCCGAAGCATTCTGAGTAATGCCTGTATTAAGGGTATGCAAATCATAGTTTTTTTTTCACTAAAAGTTGTTTCACTAATGATATACAAAGATATTAAATTACAGAATACTTTTAAATGAGCTGGACTTAGACATATTATAAGAAAAAAGATAAAATAGGATTAACTACAAATTCCTAAGCCAATAGAGCAGTGGTTCTCAACCTTCCTGTGAAAAGGTCGTTCGACCGCCAAAGGGGTCGCGACCCACAGGTTGAGAACCGCTGCAATAGAGGCTGATTTAGGGGAAAGAAACCTTTAAACTGGTAACTTTGTTGGGACCTACAACTGTTTTTCATTTTTGTGTGTGTATGTGCGTGGTTGTTTTTTCCTAATGCTGTCTAGATACTGTTACTACCAGGTTAATGTCCGCATCTAAGGAAGTCTAACCCTATGTTTAACTAGGTGTGGTTCTCTAGCCTTCAAAACTAAAGTCCTCTCGGGTCCATGATTATATACATCTTAACTTGCCTTATTACCCCATCATCTCTGATGCAGCCTCTGTTTAACTCACTTGCCTCCAACCTTAAACATAAAATAGATCTATGTTAAGGGTACTACCGATGTCTTTTTCTCATACTTAATCCCGCCAATTTGTTGGCCCTGCTTTCCTGTTTCCCTTTTCCTGTCAGATAACCATAGTGAACTTGATCCCCTGGCCAGAGATGGCTATACCTACAGCTCCCTTATCCTAACAGGATGTTTTTTGTTGTTTTTTAAAAAATATTTTTATCGATTTCAGAGAGGAAGGGAGAGGGAGAAAGAGATAGAAACATCAATGATGAGAATCACTGATTGGCTGCCTCCTGCATGCCCCCTACTGGGGATTGAGCCCACAACCCAGGCACGTGCCCTGGACCGGAATCGAACTTGGGACCCCTTCAATCCGCAGGCTGACGCTCTATCTGCTGAGTCAAACTAGCTAGGGCCTAACAAGATGCTGATGTATTTTTATACTCAAAGAAACACACATCATTTCTAAAGAGAGTGAAGCCTGTGATAAAAGGAAGAAACCTGGACTTGGGTTCAAAAGCTCTGGGCGATTCTCCTAACATGACAGAGCTGCATATCACTCCGCCTCTCTTTCTCAGTTTTTCCATCTGTGAGGTGAAAAGGTAGGAATAAGTCCTCTGTCTTTTCTGATATGAATAGTAATAACAATAATATTATGCCTACCCAGAAATGAATGAATGATTCTAAGTTCACAGAAGCAGCAAGCTCAGTATTTTAGTATGTTTCTGCTTTTCAGACTTAGAATGAGAACAGATTATTTGAAAAGGGAAGGGTTCTTCTGTTAAAATTCAAATCCTTCATTTTTTTTAAAGAGGAAAGACTGAATAATACCTGCTCTGAACTTACCCTTTCTCATCATTTTTATAATGTATATAAACACATGGCAACTGAAGAGGGTACTCTTACACGTATCCCTCAAAGAAATGAAGCACAATAACAATAGCCCTTGGCCTTATCATTCAATCTATGTCAGTTAAGGAAAAAAATCCTGACAGCTCTAAATTTGAAGGTTATAAAATTAGCACAAGCTGATTAACTACATTTTTTTAGCTGACGGTCAAAATCTGCTCTCACTGGTACAGAGTAATAGAAATAGAAGGCAAAGGAGAAGATAATATCTGGACAGAGTAGTAAGAAATGAAGTTAAACACAGCTTTAAAGTAAAAAGCATTAGATCCCTTCATATGTCATTCTTTTTTTCACCTCTTCCCCCCAAATAATTCCACCATCCATGAGTGAATGCTTAAATTGTTTCCTTATTTTAAAATCTATATAATCGTGGCATTATGGTTTGTCTCATATTTTACTATTTAAATCCCATGTGATCTAATGAATTTAGGATTAGATGAGTTAGCTGATTTCATCTACCTCTCAGAAAATAATAATTGTGAGAACCTAGTATATGAGACCATTTCTGCTTTAGTGACTAACCTACATGACATATTCTGTGCTTCTTAATTAAGAGGACAAGCATAAAGAATTATATTTGCAGTAAGTTTTACTACTTTTCGAAGCCCACAGAACATTGAATCTTTAAGAAGTCAATGTTGTTCCATTAGGAACTGTTGCTGTTTCACATTATTGAAATATTAGTGAACAAGAACAAAATGAATTTATAATGAGTCTTTTAAAGACTTTTAAAAAAATGATCCACTCATAGGAAAATTGTATCTTACCTTGGCAAACATACTGTCCATTTGCCTTTAAGCCCAGACTATCACAATTAATGAGCTCCCTCAAAGTATGCCTAATATCTCTTCTCCATATGCCTTCAGAAGAGAAGACAGGTGTTGGCATCTCACACAATTATTTTATTAAACTTCAGGTTATAAAACAAAAAACCAAAAGCCATAACTTATAGAGGCAGACAATAGACCAGTGGTTACCAGAGGGGAAGGGGTGTGGAGGGAAGGTGAAATGAGTAAGGGGGGTCAGTTATACGGTGACAGATGGAAACTAGACTTTGGTGGTAAGCATGATATGATATATACACAGATGTCGAATTATAATGTTGCATATCTGAAACTTATATAATGTTATAAAGCCAATGTTACCTCAACTAAAATAACAACCTCAGGTTATAAATAAACAATTACACCTGATTCTAACTAAAAGGTTTATTTAAGAACGAAGAAAAACATAGAGGATTCTGGCAATATCTCCAAAGTACAGAAAAGGTAGGAAAAGAGTAAGTCAAGAATCTAATGGCAATATGCAATGGTTTTCATACATTTCATTTTATTTTTTTCTCTTCTCCCATTCCTGTAGACTCTCTTTAAAATACAAACAACCCCCCCCCCCGCCCAAAACAACAACAACGAACTGTAGGATAGACTTTATAAGATATTAGATTCAAATTCTGATTCCCAACAATTAGTTGTATGCCCTTGAATAACTCATTTAATCTCTCTTATATTCTATTTCCTCATCTACAAATTGGGACAATATTCTTATAGGCTTTTGTGAGGATTAAATGACATTATACATATGAGTAGCTTAATATGGTAGCTGGCATACAGGAGTTGATTTATAAATGTTAATTTACCTTGAATAAAAAAATTACCTTGAATCCTTCACTTTAAAAATAAATAGATAACATTTTTTTTCTTGGCTGCTAGTTTACCATCTCTATATTATGTTATTAACTCCCCATCATCCAGCATCCTTTCTGGTATCCAGAGGTACCTAAATCAATGTTTGATGAATAAACTGAATTTATGTAATCTGTTCCTACCATTTCGATTTTCTCTCTATCTATACCTCAACCTTTAAACATTGTAAGTGTACAGACTAGCTTGTCTCCTTATTGTTTAACATGTCACCAACAGAGAGTTATGAATTTGAGTAAAATATGATTGCCTTTCTAGGCATTTGTTTTTAAAAGTCAAAAGCACTTCAAAATAGCAACCATTTGGCAATTACATGGCACTAGTGTTTTATTGAAAATTAGTTTACAACTGCTTTTCTCTAAAACAGGCACTACCTTCTGCTGCAGAAGGTGCCTGGGTGCCTAGGAAGTTTTGGGGTAAAGGGGGGCGGATTCTAGAGCAGGGATGGGCAAACTTTTTTCTGCCAAGGGCATTTGGATATTTATAACATCATTCACAAAAAATTATCAACTTAAAATTAGCCTGCTATATTTGGTGAAACATTTAATTAACTCATCCCTAATGCCTTGGCAGGGCCAGACCAAATGATTTTGCAGGCCTTATATAGCCCATGGGCTGGACGTTCCCCACCCCTGTTCTAGAGGTTGAGAGAAATAATACTATCAAGCCAAATGCCAAGCACAATAATGGGTGTGTAACACATATTATTGTATTTAATTCTTATAATTCCATGGCAGAGGTATTAAATTCCCATTTCACATGAGGAAACTTTGTTTACAGAGAGATTAAGAGACTTGCTCAAGCTGACCAATAGAACGTGGTGACAGAGAATTCACTCCCCCCCACCCCACCCCCCCGCCAAAAAAAAAATCACTTCCAGGCCTATCTGGGCTCAAAGTGCAGCTCTTTCTGTCCCACTAGGGTGCTCCCAGGAGGACAAAAAAGAGATATGAAAGATGCCAGGAGCCATTTGCCTGCATCACAAGTTTGCCTAGAGCAATATATATATATATATACACTAGAGGCCCAGTGCATGACTACGTGCACGGGTGGGGGTCCCTCGGCCTGGCTGGCGATCTGGGCCAATTGGGGCAGTCTCCCGCCCAGATCAGGGCCCAGGGCCCATCAGGGCAAGCAGGCCTGGGGGAGGGGCCGCAGGAGGTTGGCCAGCGGCTTGCCCTGATCGGGGCCATAGCGGTGGGCCGGCATGGGGCGGCAGTGTGGGAGGTTGGCTGTGGGAATGCACTGACCACCAGGGCGCAGCTCCTGTGTTGAGCGCCTGCCCCCTGGTGGTCAGTGTGCATCATAGCGACTGGTCAACTGGTCGTTCAGTCCTTCGGTTGCTTAGGCTTTTATATATATAGATATATTCATCATGTACAAAAACAGTCCCTAATTTTTTTAAGGATAGAGTTTCTTGGGGACAGAGACTAGATCTTAGTCAACTTTTTAGATTTGGTATCTAATATTATTGTGAAACAAGGTAGCGTCCCAAGTGTTTTATTAAAACCAATTTATTCTGTTTTCTGATCCTTTCACCTTGCTTGCCAAATAATAGATAATAATATTTATAATTTACCTTCCTCCTATCAACTATTTTTTCTCCTCTGTTTTCTAATAGGCTGAGTTCAGACAAAAGTGGTAAGACGCTTAGATTATAAGGGTCTTTAAATAAAGGATAAACATATTATATAGTCAGTTTTCAGATGGTATAAGTCAGTGATGGCAAACCTATGACACGCGTGTCAGAGGTGACACGCAAACTAGTTTTTTTGGTTGATTTTTCTTTGTTAAATGGCATTTAAATATATAAAATAAATATCAAAAATATAAGTCTTTGTCTTACTATGCTTGCAAATATCAAAAAATTTCTATATGTGACACGGCACCAGAGTTAAGTTAGGGTTTTTCAAAATGCTGACACGCCGAGCTCAAAAGGTTTGCCATCACTGGTATAAGTTCATCATTGCATCTTGGATTACTGACACATTAGTGGATGACCTTGTTAGAAGCCAAGTCTGTCCATCTCTAAAATCTAAGCCCCTCTTACTACGAGGCTTTGTCTTTTGGGGCATGCCCTTAGGATGCTGTATGTGAGATGTGTATGTCTGTGCAGCCAAGATTAAAACACCTCAAATAACCAGAAATAGGCAGCCTCCAACATGGTAGAATCAGAGATCAGAGGCGGAGGAGAATTTGTGGTATGAGCTGCCCCCGACCCATACTGTATAGGAGCAGAGCCCTTTCTCAGATCAACGCTCTCTGGTCATGCTTTTAGAATACATTTATGGCTTAAAATAGTGACTCTACTCAAAGTATGCATTTAAAACAGGCTTTAACAGTTCAGTAAGATAAAGCTTTACTTACATTGATAAATTTTCTCCAGAGACTCTATTCAAAGGACCTCTACTTCTTTACTGTGATAGCCTCCCCAATATTCTCAATTTTCACAAATGGAGTCTCCTTACCTATTAGTCTAAGCCCATAATTTATAGATCCCTTTTATTTAATATCTTTTAAAATAGTCCCTTTATTTTAACGTCCAAAGGCTTAAAATTTTAACATCAATAGTAACTTGACAAGACTAAAAGCTGAAATCAATTTAATGGATATGTCCTTTGTCTACTTTTCAACAGAAAATTTCAAATTCAAGTTAATAACACACAAATTACACCTCTAAGCAATCCAAAGGAAAATAGACATGACTGTCAAAATTTTAAGCAATAGCTTGCTATAATATACTGAGATACAATAAAAGTGGTTCAATTCAGTATTCCCAGAGAAGTTGACTCATGTCAGACACGGTTAGTGATACATGCAAAGGTTCTTAAGATCAGACATGTTCCAAATCCTGTATGCCCAATTCTGAGGATATTTTCTACAGTGTTTGAAAATTTATCTTCTTTTTTAAAAAAAATTTTTTTTCATTAATTTCAGAGAAGAAAGGAAGGGAGAGAGAGATAGAAATATCAATAATGAGAGAAAGAATCACTGATTAGCTGCCTCCTGTATTTCCCCCACCAGGGATGAGCCCAGAACCTGGGCATGTGCCCTGACTGGGAATTGAACCCCGATCTCCAGGTTCATAGGTCAATGGTCAACCACTGAGCTATACCAGCCTGGCTATCTCCTTTCTTATAAATCTATTTACCAGTATAAATTTTAAAATTTGATTTACTTATAACTACCGTGAGATTATTTCTCATCCTTGTATCCATTATATGCAGTAGGTACTTAATAATAAATGTCTGTTGAATAAGACCTTGGATAAGATATGCAAACAGCCTATAGAAGAGAATGTACCTGAAGGATATAGCCTGAAATAAACTAAGGAGAAGAATCACTGCCATATATATTTTTTTAATTTGCAAAATAAATTGAAAAATAATCCTCATAAGTATTTGTAGGATCAATTTCAAAGAATCTTTGGACTGTGAGGCTTGGCTTCTAAGCTTACTGCAGATTTTATGATTCAGCAATTTTGTATACTTAAATATTAAGGCATTAAAAAAAGGGGAAACCCCCACAAGAAATGTAAAATACCTGATAATAAGAAAAGTTGTTTGCCTGTGTGTGTGTTTTTTTAAGATGTAAATTAAATGCTATTATTTCCACTACTACTCTTAAATTTTTGATGTAAAAGTACTGGACCTAGACAACTGGTATCATCAAGTGACCCTTTTCTCAGAATAACATACAGCTTACAATCTACCTATGAAAACAAAAGTCACAAGTTAACAAAATACGATAACATTTACCTCGCTGGAACTGGTAGTTTGGGGCAAAGAGAAGACGCTTTTGAAGATGTATATTCAGAAGGCTTTAGCTTGTAGTGACATAGTGCTGAGCCTGTTGAAAGAAAGTTAAATGTTAGCAAACAGAGTCTGAATAAGTTATCTTATTAAGGCACTTTAATTTTATTTTGTATGTGAATGTTAATTCAACATATATAACTTTCAAACATTATATAATCAAAAAGAATCTGATTTGGTCTATGGTATTGGTCCTCCATCATTTAAAACGTTTCTCCTGCAGTAACTTACATACAAATTTTAAGTGATAATATTAAGGGTGATAACAAGTACTAGAACTACCTTTATTGAGTGATTGCTGCCTGCCATATGTCAGGATATATGTATATATATATTTTCTTTTTAAAAAAATAATCAACTGCAATTTTAACTGACCAAACTGCATCCAAGAATGTCTCTAAACAAATGAACCAAAGAAACATGATTAAATTCTCCTGTCAAAGAAGCCAAGAGTTTTGGCCAGCCCTACTGCTTCTGAGGATTAGGCCAAGCAGCCCATTCCCAAGGTTGGTTCTGTCCCCCACCCAAGTTTCTCATCTCAAGAGGAGGGCTGGGAGTGGAGGTGGGAACGGGGAACCTGTCCCCTCCTCCCATATGCTGGGAACTCTTAGGAAGTTACCGGTGGGGTAAGCCTCTCCTCTCATCCCATAAATATTAATTGTATCTTTTACTATAACCCTATAAGGCAGGTATGTATTATTAAACCCACTTTATAGAGAAGGAAATAGAGGCTAAGAAATAAGGTAAATAACTTGCCCAAAATGATACAGCTACTAAGCAGTAGAGGTCTAGATCTCTTTGACCACAAAACCCACATTCAATTACATATGCTGCTTCTCTTTCCTATGCTTTCCATTACTATTTAAAATTATTGCACAGAGCACATGCACATTCAGATAATACATTACTTTTTTCTTATTTAAAAGGAAAGAAATGATAATTAAACTGAACAAATTGATTAAACTGGTAAACTGATAAAAGAATCCTCAATTTTCAGATAGTTTAAAACAACTTAAATTCAATCCTAGATTAGTTATGCAACCATCTCTTTCTCTGACTATATGGCTAATATATATCTACACAATATAGAAAATTCAGATGAATACAATCCACCAAATTGATAAATATTTTAATAACTTGATAACTTTGTAATATAGCAGCTAAAGTATTGTAAGGTTCATTGTACAATATATATTGTTAACTGAGGAGATTTAGACTATAGTCTAATTTTTCCGAGGACCTACAGCTTTATATCATGTAAATTTTTCTATTTCATTAGTTGACATTTTTACTAGATTACTAATTTGGTCAAATACTTTATTATTAAATACAAATAGGATTAGCTTTGCATTTATGTTATAGAAAAAATGGACTTTTATAATGTACCACCACAGGAAAAGTGTAAAATGTAATGTGAAGTGAAAATGGTGGATTTTAACACTGAAATAATTTCAGAAACATCATGTAAGGATGTGAGAAGAAACTAGAAGGAAATACAGAAAAAGATTTGTTGGGACAACACAACTGGAAGTGATTTTATTTCATTTATATCTTGTTCTATCAAACAATAAGATTTTAGAAAGCCACAAAACCTGCATTTACTTCAGTAAAACTGCCCCCAAACCAGCAACCAACTTGTTAAGTGTTTACATATGTGGGCTATAATAGCATACTTACATAAATACATGTACCATCTATTTTATGTAAAGATAATTGAAGAGGTACTTGAAAGTTACAGGGCACTGTTCTTCAAGTTTCTTCATCTTCTTAAGATAGTCTCAATAGGAAACTAAGTTTTTGGAATTATTTTTAAGCATTCTTTTCCATTGTCATGACTACTTAAGTTCGCAAAATATTAAAAACCCACCTCTTCTGAAATTAGTCTTTCCTGTATGAAGATAATGCCACTTGACTCCACTTACAGCAATGGCAAGCAAACATTTCAGATTAATCCCTAAAATAGCTGGGAGTCCTATTATAGAATTGCACATGAAAAAAAAATAGCAACTGTGCCAATAACTGCAGGGCACCTAATGTGATCAACTTCCTGATCTGAATTGTCAACTTACTTCTTTCAGAGTCCAAGATGGAATTGATTTGCACAGTATACAAGGCCCTTAACTAAAACACTTTGTGTCGGAGCGGTCAAACACTGCTCCACCTGAATTCTGGGAACATAATCTCCACCCCGACTCTCTCTCCATTTAAAAAATGAGGTCAGCAGGTGCAACAGAGTTCAGTTTTATAAATACTTTCCTAGGATAATGCTCAAGGAAAGGATAACAGCCTTATATCTGATGGTATTCTGGGACACAGGCCAGTACTAAATAGATCCTGTACTAAATAGATTAAAGGAGAAAGATCTTTACAATGTGCTGGTTGTAACAATCAGAAGAAACCTTATACTGCTTCCTGCTTGAAGGGCTGATGGACAGAGAAGCCTCAATGAAGAATATTAAGACAACCCAATAATGGCAAACATTTTACAGTTGCTGTTTTTCTTTCCATGCTTATTAGCTAATGCATTTGCAGTGAACATTTTTAAGGTAGTATCTATCTTTGTTAAAAATAATGGAAGTATAAGCAATATTAGCACAAGAGATTTGGTTATAAGCAGTAAGACAAAGTTTTATTTTCTAATGCAAAGAGTAGGGGAAAAACATAGTTGAGTAATGAAAAGTCTAAAACAAGAAACAAAAAGCTTATCTAAACCATACTAGAGGCAATCCATGCAACTCAGCCAATGTTATTCAAATGCCATCAAAATGAATGATCTTAGGAATCTAACGCTTGTATATACACATTTATCTCAGTAAACGGTTTCTATAGCTCCCAGAATGTTTAACTACCACAATTTTTCAAATGCCTTATAATATTCAATCATTTATTCTGTAGCTCAATTCACTTATAACTCCCCTAAGAGGTTATGTTTCCATCACCACACTCTAAACATTACAGATGGGGGGAAAAATTAATACTTCCAAGGCCTCATGAACAATCACTAGCAAATTTAGAAGTAGGATTCTTCTAGGCCATAATGCATCTTCTGTGTCATTTCTAATAATCATAATCAGACAAATATTCAATAAGCTCCTGGGCAAAAGATATATTGTTCCATAGATATCCCAAAACAACATATTTTTTAAAAATCCAAAACATTTCTATCACCCACTCTCCAAATCTGTTCTGCCTCCTTCCACATATTTTCAATCCTGGTTAATGACTCCATGAAATCCCCAAGATGAAATGTGGAAGTCATCCTTTCTCTTCTTTATCTCCTGTCCTCCCATGCCATTCAAGATATGCAAGATAGTGCCTAGCTGGAGTGGTTCAGTGGTTGAGCGTCAACCCATGATCCAGGATTGATTCCCAGTCAGGGCACATGCCCAGGTTGCAGGCTCGATCCCCAGAAGGGGGCGTGCAGGAGGCAGACGATTAATGATTTTCATCATTGATGTTTCTATCTCTCCCTCTCCCAAGAAGCACCCAGTAACCAGCTGGTGGTGTGATATCAAGCCAACCACTAAGTAGCACATACTAGGCACACAATAAATATTTGCTGAGTGAATGAATTTTTGACATATATGTGCAAGACTTCTATGTACTGTGGAGGATAAAGAGGAGTGTGACTATCTACTGTGATGCAATCTCCTTAAACATGAGGACTACACTTTGTTTTTGTCTCTTTGGCACATACTTAACAAGTACTAATTAATTTTTTGTAGAATGAGGAATTAGTTTAAATTGCATTATCAAATGTAAGAATTTTTCCCACTTTTTAAAAAACTGAATTTACTGGGGTGACTGGTTAATAAAGTTATATAGGTTTCAGGTGTGCAATTCTACAATACATCATCTATATATTGTAATGTGTGTTTATCACCCCAAGTCAAGTCTTCTTCCTCCTTCCTTCACCATTTTCCCCCCTATGCCCTTTTTACCTCCCTTTCCCTCTGGTAATCACCATGCTATTGTCTGTGTCTGATTTTTTTTTTTTTTTACTTAACCCTTTCACCTTTTTAATTTTCCCACTTTTCAACAATCAAGCTTCCCTTGCTGATCTCTGACTTGGAGTCAATCACATCAGTTAATAGGGTTGATTATTTCATTCATTATAACTGATATCAAGTCTAATTTTTTGATTTCAGTGTACCAAAAAAAAAAAGAATCCATACTAACTCTGTGGTTTAAGTTATATTGTCACTGATTAGTTAATGATAATCAAAAGTATTGTTAATATCCACAAATTTTATCTAAATGGATCAAATAATCTTTCAAGATTTTCAACTACAAAGTGATGATCCCTGAGAAAGCACCAAGCTGCACGGCTCTGCTCAAAATCTGAACGTGGCCCAAATGGCAGGTCTCCAAAGCTCTCAAGATGTATCCAAACTACAGTACATCGAAGAAGCACTCTTCAATGGGAGTGCTTTCTTACAAGCTATCAACGGGGCACAAACAAAGGGAAAAGAAAGTTTCTGCCAGTTTCCTACTAGGTTACAGAAAACAAAACATACATTATAAAACAGATAGGAATAATGCAAAAGGTGATAAGGAATTCCATGTAAAATATTAGCACCCTAACTTAACTACAGGTTATCCTCATCTCTAAACTGTTGTTTAGAATTCAGATTGCAAGTGGAAAGGATAAAATGACATGCAAAGCATCTGGCACAGTGCATGGTACAAAGCAGGTGCCAGTACGTGGTCTGCTCAGACACAACGCAGGGCTTATGTAGGATTTATCCACTCAGATTTAGATGCCCATGATAACAACGGGGCCCTGGAGTAAAGTGAAGGGTGGTCTACTGGCCAGAGGTGGTGGTCGGGCAAGAAGTAGCGAAGGGAGAGAGGAGGGGAGAACTGGCGGAACAGGCATTATCTTCCCTTCCCTTCGCCACCTGTCATGGTCTGGCTGGATTGAGAAGTTAGCAGTGGCGGGAGAAGGATTATTTCCACCTCCTACAATGTACACATTATTTGAGTTTTCAACAATAATGATAATAAAAAGGACAGAAACCTGTTCAATGGAAACTGGAGGGAACGAAAGTTGATGGAATTCATGCTCTGCTGAAAATGAGCTCTCCCCGGCCGGTTGCAGTTTCTCTGTAGGGAATAAGATTAGGAAAGAGGAAGAACAAGAGGGCTTAAAAGAAAAAAAATGGAACGAATAATCACTTGGAGAATATGTGTGAGAGAGATGAATGAGTGCATAAGATGAATTATTTAAGAGGTGAATAAAAAGAACTGATTTCACAGCAATTCTGGTTAGATTGAAGCTAAACAATTTACCTGCTGGTGGCAACTCACATGGATACAGAATTGAGCAAAGGCTATATAGTACGCTGAGAGAATGGGAAATCAGTAAGTGGCAATAGAGATGAAGAGGGAACTTCAGCTTCGTTCTTTCAGGAAACATTTATGAATAGCTACTATGTTAAGTCCTATATTATGGCTGGGATATTCCGAGATGAAGAGAGTAAGATCCAGCCCCCAGGAAACTCATGCACTACTGAAGAAAGATGATGAAACAAAGAAGTTTATTTCTCAGTCCTTGTGGTATTTGGCAACTTTCACTTTTTAAAACAACTTTTAAGTTATTTTAATCCCTAGCATCATATATTTGTGATATTTGTATCACATATAAACTATGCACCATAATAATAAAATGCACATTTGTACACTTACCACCCAATGCACATACAAGAATTTATACTTTTATATTCACCTAAATCCTTCTGCTTGCTTTCCAAACTCTGAAATATGAGAGCATATTACATGACCAATCTAATTTCCAGCTATTTCTTCCAAACTTTCTATTCTAGTCAGACATACTGGACAGAATGGTCCACAAACGTAAATGTCTAAGAAAACAGCTCCTCTTTTTATCTAAAAGAAACAAAAATTGAGGAAATATTTTATTTGCCTAATGAATGCATTTCTTACTACAGGAGCCAAGAGCTTTCCTTTATAAATTTTAAATAATTTGCAAAGGTAATAGAAGTTCATATGAATGAATGGTTGCAAGTGCTAAAAAGTACTTCTAAATGTTGTCATGGAAACATAAAATTCCCTGAAAAGGATGTATATAATCTTTTCATTCTGGTAAGAAAAATGTTATTTTATCTTGCACTTTAAAATAAGGTTTACAATGATCATTTAAAACGAACTGTCATTCTTTCCCTTTCATGAACATTTTAATTGTGGTAAAATACGCATGATAACAGTTTACCATATTAACCATGTTTAAGCGTACAGTTCAGTGGTATTAGGTACATTCACATTGTTGTGCAACCATCACCACCATCCATCTCCAAAATTCTTCATTTCTTGCAAAATTCAAACACTTCATGCATAACACAGCAACTTCTCATTCCTCTCTCCCCACCATGGCAACCACCATGCTACTGTTGCATTATTATTATTATTATTATTATTATTATTATTATTCCACCAGTGGAATGTAATAGTCTTCTGCCTCAAGTTGCTCTCTACTTTCAGCTCATGTTAATCCCTTGCTCAGAAGTCAGTGGTAAAAATAATAAAATGAAGGTGTATATGTCTTATCCAGGGGAATCATACAGTATATTTGTCCTTTTGTGGTTGGCTTATTTCACTTAACATAATGTCTTCAAGTTTTATCCATATTGTAGCAAAATACTATTTACCAGGCACTGTTCTACTCATTTTTCATGTATTAACCTCTTCATAACAGCACTGGAGGTAGTTTAGGTAAATATATCATTCCTACTTCACAGATGGGGAAACTGAGGCATGGAGAGATCAAGTAACTTGCCCAGGGCCTCCCAGCTTTTAAGTGGAAGGACCAATTTGTGAACCTGGATAATCTACCTCTAGAGCCCACACTCTAACCACTCGATGGCACCACCTTCCAGAGTACACTATATATGCTCACACTGACTAAGATTTTAGAGTAACTAAAGAGTAACTCATCCCTCCCTAAGAGTAACTCATCCCTCCCTAAGAAACCTGATAATGACAAGGCTGATAGTTCTGGCATCAGACTCAGCACATCAACACATCTGAGGATATCACGTGGGAATAGAAAATGAGATCTTCAAGAGTGGTTGATGCCTCTTTATTCAATGCCCACCAAGCAAGTGTCCAGGATTCCCCATGCATCATCTCATTTAATCCTCTCAGCAACTTAGGAGGGGGAGCATTATTTTAAATCCATACTTTATTAGATGAGGAGATCTAGGCTCAAAGAGGCTACACCTTCTGTCCCTCCTTACAGAGCCTGTCAGTGACAGAGGCAGAAGTAGAATCCAGATCAAATTAACCCCATGCCCTTCCCACTACCTAATGCTGTGGGCATTTAGCAGCGGACAAGAACACAGCCAGTCTGTAGAGTTTTTGCCCTCAGTAGTCTAGCATCTCCATCAGAAGGACTATGGAGCCAGGCTAGTGTGTGTTTAGCTGTGTCCTGAGGCTGTTTCTCCAGCCGGCTAGAAGTTATAGCTGAGTCAACCCTTGTTTGAAGAAACAAGAGCTAGCCTATGCATCTGGGCAGGACTGCGGCAGCTCTGAGGACTCCTACACACTAAATACACACGTGAAACCTCATGGAAGTTCAAAAACACAGGCTTTGGGGGCTATTATGATGTGGCCCTTCACAAAAAGAGGTTAAAAAAATTCTCTAGAGAGAATTTTAATGAGGCTAGAAAACCATGAGAACAGAGCCAGAGTTCAGGAAATGGACTGCTTGTTTTCGCTGCTAATTCCCATTATGTTTGACCTCAAAGTTTCTCAAAACTTCATTCTTAGAAAAATGGTTAAGACACAACGTTAAATTAAAAATGCAAAATACAAAATTATATACAACAACACACTGAAAAATGGTGAAACTTTGGTTTTCACTTCATTATCTTTTTTCTGAACTTTTCAAATTTCCTATAATAAACATCTATTACTTAGGAAGGAACACTCCCCCCCCCCCCCGCCACCCCAATTTTACCTGGAGTAGTCTAGTAATTCCCAAGTACTCAAATAGGATACATCAAAATCCCCTGAGATATTTGTTAAAAATACAAATTTTCAGTGTCCAAAGACCTACTCAGTCAGAATTTCCTGGGTGAGGCCCAGGAATCTGGAGTTTTAACAAGCTCCCTAGGTGATTATAACCTTTGTGTATCAAGGAAATTCTACAGTACTTTCAGGTCTCTTTTTCTTTTTAAGATTTTTTTGATGACTTTTATTTTTAAACACCAGGCAAACTTACATTAGAAGGAAAAGCATAAAATTCAAGTGAGGATAAGTGACTGGGGTGTAGACTCAGATGCCTAAAGTCTCACCATTCATCTCTGCAAACTTCTGAACATCACTCAGGGTTTTCAGCTCTTGTCTTGGACATGCTGCTACGCACAGTGCTTCAGACTTGATCTTCCGGTTGATCAAGTCCAGATTGCACGGATCCAAAAAGAACACATACCTAAAGCATGGAGAAAAATATTGAGATACTATTTCCACAAAATACATTCTGGTTCACTGTGCATCTGACTCAGCCTAAAAGCAGAGAACATCTATTCCATACTCCTCCACAAATTTAATCACAGATGCGGGAACATTTCACAAATCTAATCGCAGATAGGCTTTTTAAAGAAGAATTGCTTATAAATATACTGTTAAAAGCAGAAATGAAAGTAATTGTAGGATTCCTTTTTCATGATCTATTTTTCCAAAATGAAAATTTGTCATGTGTATTTTATAATTAGAAACAATCTATTTTTAAAAATAATTGGTTTTAGTTTTATTTTTTTGTCAAACTTGTGCCCCCCCCCCCCAAATTACTGGAATATAGCACTACTGCGATATAACATGAATTGTAGTTTATATGTAAACTTTAGTTAATGAATACATAATTATATATAAAATGTCTAATTATAAAAAACTGGAGGCCTGTTGCACGAAAAGATTCGTGCAATAGGCTTTCCCTTCCCCTGGCTGCTGGCACCAGTTTTCCTCCAGCACCCGGGACCCAGGCCTTCACCCCGGCTGGAGCCGCCTTCAGTCTTTGCTCCGCCCCTCGTGCCTACTTATGCAAATTAACCACCATCTTTGTTGGTGGCTAATTTGCATATCTCGCTGATTAGCCAATGGGAGGCGTAGTGAAGGTATGGTCAATTACCATGTTTGTCTATTATTAGATAGGATAATATATACAACTTTAGTTAATGAATATATAATTACAAAAATGCATTATAAAATTAAATGTATAAAGTTGAATGAAGACTAGAAGGAAATATACGAACATTTTAATGAGAGCCATTAATTTTAATTTTCTCTTACTTTTTTTAGAATTCTTATTGTCTAGAAAGAATGAAAATTATTTTTGAATTGATACTATAATAAATATTATTTATTACAAGAGTCCATTTCATCAAAACAAAATAATTCCCAAATTATGTTATCCCTTTTGTATACTGTACATTTATATTTGAGAAAAGGAAAGATTAATCAGAAATTACATTAAAACAATTTTTTTTAATGTTTTGAGGTAGAAGAGATGACAAAGATTGCACATGTTATCATTTGCCCAAAGAGACAGTAAGAGCTAAATCTTCTTAACTGAGAGAAGCAAAGCCTAATATTGTGGGTCAAGGGAGGGAGCACAAATAGAAGTGCTCTCATGCAAGATTATAGCTGAAGAAACCCCAACCCTGTGTTCAATTCTATTGGGTCCATAGGAAAAGTTAATCATGCATCTGCCAATAGCTTCCCCACACTGTTAAACTCCATCACTATGCAAACTATGACTCAAATCAGGCAATATAACAAAACATAAGAATTAGGTGAGAAAACTGAAAAGCAAAAATATAAAACCAACTGAAACCTATAGAATTTTTCTAACCAATTCACCCTAATAAATGTAATTAAAAATATAAAGTCAATACATATAAAGAAAAAAATTAAATAGAAAAAAAACAGTATGTGTGTGGGGGATGGGACTAGAGCAGCCGTGGGCAAACTACGGCCCGCGGGCTGGATACGGCCCGTTTGAAATGAATAAAACTAAAAAAAAAAAAGACCGTACCCTTTTATGTAATGATGTTTACTTTGAATTTATATTAGTTCACACAAACACTCCATCCATGCTTTTGTTCCGGCCCTCTGGTCCAGTTTAAGAACCCATTGTGGCCCTCAAGTCAAAAAGTTTGCCCACCCCTGGACTAGAGAAACCCCTGCAGGTGGAGTATGCTGAACTGGCACGCTTCTGTAGAGCAGTGGACAGGAGCTGGGGTGGGGAGGGGTGTGTGTGTGTGTGTGTGTGTGTGTGTGTGTGAAGACGACACGTGCAGGCATAGCTACAAACCGTGAAACTAAAATAAATATTTTTTGTGTAACCCTGTTAATGATTCCAATACCATTCATGTTCAATGTAGATAAAAAGGAAAGGAAAGAAGCCAGGCAGAGAGATGTGGTTTGGAAGTGGGACTGCTTCTGTGGCTGATGACGATAAACCAGCACAGAGAAAACTCTGCCAACCGGTGTGTGGAAACAATCACCCCCTTACTAACTCCCTCTCCACCCTGTGCACCTTACTGAGCATGCCCATGCCTGGGACCCCGTGCAATGAGCCACACAAAGCCAGCCCCTGGCCAGGGAACACACAGATCCTTGAGGAAGGTGTCATAAAACCTTTGAATCATTTACTACCACTATGAATAATACTATTATTTTAACAAAAAAAAATAATAATGGTAGCTAACATTTGTTGAGTACTTACTATGTACTAGACACGTTATTAAACCCTTTACACATATTAACTCATTTATCCTCACAACAACCCTGTTTTACGCTTCTGCATGGGAAGATGGGGGGTGGGCAGTGGAAGTGGGGTGGGGAGAGGTGCACAGTTGTAAGTGATGAGTGATGCCTTGGAAATGCCTGGAGAAATCAGGGGACAGCAGGGTAGCAGGCGTGAGGAAAGGAGAGAAAGCCAGAGGCATCAGGGTCTGGCTGCTGGGTCAACGACAGTGCCTCTCACAGCCTCCCGAGATCAGATGCCTGATCTGACTGTCCTGCAGGCTTCTGCCCAACCCAAAGCCAAAAGCGCCCTCAGTACATTTCCAGCTTCTTTCATACCTTAAAGCACATCCCCTGGATTGATAAGCCACAGTGACTGGGCAGCAGCCTCATACTTCACCGGGGTCAGACCCACCTGAGCTTGCTTTCTGGTTCTCTTTCTTAACAGTGGTCTGACCTTGGGAAACATATTTACCCTTCTGAGCCTGCGCTTTCTTACATGTAAAACTGCCTAGCACCTATCTTACAGGTTGCTGCAATGTTGTTGTCAACGCACACAAAGCACCTAACATGTGTATCTACGCAGCGATCATATCATTGAGAAAACTAACTTTCACAAGTTTGTATTTGATAGCAAGGCACTAAATCCAACACTTTCTGATATAGACACAAAACAGGACTAACTACTAATATTCAATTTCCGTTTGGAAGACAAGTCTGTGTGGGAGTGTTCATGCCATTCGGGTGACTGGCCTTGGCAGGGACCAAGGCGGCCTCCAGAGCTGGTCCAGCACAAGGAAACCAGTGCAGAGGGAGAGAAGAAGTCTACAGTGACCGTAACACTGTAAAATGGACACTGCACATTTTTTAGCCTGGTTTGTAAGAGTCGACTTCAACAGAACTAAAATAGAAATAATTTTAAGTGGTATCCTTAGGAAATACACCCACATACATCATAAAACATTACACTTAAAACCATCACCCACCTCTACAGTCAAAAAACATAGTAAACCTAATTACTTACACATTTCACATATTCAAAGGCACATACATACAACACATGTGTGCACACATCCACCCGATGTTTTGAATATTTTAAAGGCGCTATAATCAGATTCTGTGAACAGTGATGGGATGTTTGGATGCTGGGAACTGTCACATTCATGACTTTATGTGAGCCTCACAACAATGTTATGAGAGAGAGGCCATCACCATTCCGCGAAGACAGAACTGAGACCCCGAGGGGCAGGCTCCATAGCCCAAGAAAGGCAGCAGTTGCCAGAGCAGGAATTAAAATCTAGTCTTTCTGATTCCGAGTTTCATTCTGTTTCTAAACTGCTCTAGTCTCAAAATATTTCCTACGAACAGAATTAATAATTTTAAAACTGTTCTATGTTGACTTTTTTAAAAATTAAATTTATTGGGGTGACATTGGTCAACATAACCTATGCTGACTTTTCATAATGTTTCCAGCATTCTGAAGTTTATCCACTCCATGGCAACATGTTAATAAGTAGTTATATTTTAATGAATTAGTATTTAAGTAAATATTTCAGAATAGGAAAAGTGCTTGCATCAAACAAATTTATGATTCATTAAAACCACACTTTTTTGCATTTTGATTTGAAAATGTCCTTACCCAGGCAAACAAAGTGAACTATATGTGTAGTTTTATTTTTTTGAAATAAAACAAATACCCAACTCTCAAATAACCACGGCATTGGCAGACCAGACTGTTATAACTAACAAATCTACAATGAGTGTTTCTCAACCGAGAGGGCGACGGACCCCAGGTTAGAGGCTGTAAAACGTTCTAGAAAAGTTTCTTAAAACTCTCAGCATACTTTCATTCTGCCTCCAGGAAAAGGGTTGGGAAAGGGATGGGGCCTATGAATCTGAAAAAGCATCTCAGGCAACTCTGATTACACACATGCTTTGGCCCCTTGGCCCCGTCCTCTCAGTGGGGGAGACCCACTGTCACAGATAACTGAGTAAAGAGTACATTTTCATTGCTATACTCACTAAATCTCTTACTAGACCTATTAATAACGTAAGTTAAGGGAATGAAGAAAAATGCTTGGAGTAAACTGTAAGGTAAACATAAAGGACAGCAGTTAAGTATACACTGCAGTCAAAAAAAAAAAGACAAAACAAAAAAAATAAAATAAAGCAAACAAAAAAAGAAACTAAGGAAAAAGAAAAAAATATATTACAGTCAAAGTGGTTTCTGGGAATTTTCAAAGGGGAGAAAAAGATAAATTCATTTTAAATTGAAATTCTTGAAATACAATAAGTTATCCCCAAAAAGGCAGGAGAGGAGAGATAGCTAAACAAAACGTCTATCTAGCCCCAGTTGGGTGGCTCAGTTGGTTGAGTGTCATCCCATGCACTAAAAGATGGCGGGTTCGATTCCTGGTCAGGGCACATACCTACCTTGTGGTTCATTCCCCTTTTGGGGCATGTATAGGAGGCAACCAATCATGTCTCTCTCACATCGACCCTTCTCTCTCCAAAATAAATCTTTTAAAAAATGTCTACCTACTCAGTGAACACTAGGGAACAGATACACCAAAGATGAAAGCAAGGCGACTGAGGAACAGAAGGGCACTACCTCAGAGCAGCTCAAGAAAAGAGACAAGAGGCTCAGGGACAAGAGGGGTGACCTTTGAAGCTGTGCTCAGAGCGAGGAGATAGCACTGAATGATCTGATGTGGGTAAAGATACACGAGAAGGTTCAAAACTAGAAACTAGTTTAAACTTCCATGTTGCTTTCACTTTCTTGCCGGAATCCAGAGTGAAGATAAAGAAAGGAAGATTTACCAAGAATTTACTTTGGGCCACAAGGAACCTCGGCGCTGCCCTCACACATCCTAATTCAACAAGAGAGAACTGAGACATACAAATTGGGCAACTGACTACAGTGATGGCGAACCTTTTGAGCTCGGCGTGTCAGCATTTTGAAAAACCTTAACTTAACTCTGGTGCCATGTCACATATAGAAATTTTTTGATATTTGCAACCATAGTAAAGCAAAGACTTATATTTTTGATATTTATTTTATATATTTAAATGCCACTTAACAAAGAAAAATCAACCAAAAAAATGAGTTTGCATGTCACCTCTGACACGCGTGTCATAGGTTTGCCATCACTGGACTAGAACTCTGGGGAGATCGACTCCCAAGTGTGGCTCTTCCCACCACCGCCATTCCCATTCACACTGGAGAGTGAGAATGAATGTAATGGAGAGTCAGTTACAGACCCATCAAGTTAAGGCAACCCTCTGGGACCCCAGAGCAGACAAAGCCCTTCCTGGACACGACAGTGCTGTCCTCATGTCGTATGCAACATGCCCATGATAAGGACTAACTAAATAAATGAGAAGAAACCACTCATTCAACAAACACTGTAAGTGTTAACTATGTGGTCACGCCTGAGCAAGGCCCTGGGGATATGAAATTCATAAAAAACACAGAACTTCTGAACGCAAGTAACTTAGAGTCTAGTGAAGAAAAGACAAAAATACAATCATTTCAAAATCCTGTGCTATGTGGCGATGCTGAGATGGCAGAGGATAGGGTGCGATTCTGCACAGAGGATGGGGTTCCGGGGGAAGCATGGAGCAGGAGGCAGTATCTAAGCTACATTTTGAAAGTGAGTAGCAGTTTTCCAGGCGGCTGGGGAAGGGAGCAATCTAGACAGAGGAAACTGCATGTGTAAAAAGCACAGAAACATGAAAGAGCATTATTCAAGGAACTGCAAACAAGTTGGGCCACGGGATGGGACATCAAAGGGCTAGGCGCCAAGGAGAAGCGGGGGACAGGAGAGGTAGCCATCCTTGGAATCTGGAGGATCTTACAGTTCGATTCCATTAGGCAACATGCTTTCAAGTGGCCATGGCACAGTGTTGCCTGGTGTAGCCAGCCCCTCGGGTTGAAGGCCAGAGAGGGCACCAGCAGCGCGCCTCCAGAGATGAGCCTCTGCCATTAAACTGCCTCCTGCTGCCATGGCAACTCTCTGCGGCAGGGCTCTTTTGGAGCAAAAGGTGGCAAGCAGATCTGGGGTCTGCTGGCCGCCTCCTGCCGAATTTGGCTTCTCTCCTCTCTAATCAGGAGAGAAGCACTAACGTGGGGAAGCTGGCTGAAAAATCCCTCCGTCGCCTTCTGCATTAGGGATTCCTGACACGTGCTTTCCCCAGAGAGGAATAAAAATGGAGTCTGATCATTTGTCCAATTATTGCCTCATATCAATTACAATTTATAGCCCCTTTCTACAGAGTATGGTGCTGCTAGTGAATCATACTAAAAGGAAAACAGCTTAATGGAGGCTTCCGCTATTGCTAAATATAGGCCGTAGAGAGCCGGGACTTGTCCACCACCCACAGTGGAGTTTTGCCCAGAGAAGCTCTCTTTTCTCCCATGTGGGTGCCAGCAAGGCAATTCTAGTCATTCCATTGGGTGGGACCCAACTGTGTCACAAAGGGGTGTACAAGGTAGAGCTATGGGGCCGGCACACTAACTCAAGTACAACCCAAAATGACCCAACCCAATTACCTGCAACACATAGTCAACTAAAACTTTGCTGGCCCTCAACTTCCTGGGACAAAGCAATGGGTAGAGAGAAACAAGTTGACAGCAACAATTTGTCTTTAAAGCTCTAACTCTAGAACAGTGGTTCTCAATCTGTGGGTCGCGACCCCCTTGGAGGTCGAACGACCCTTTCAACAGGGGTCGCCTAAGACCATCAGAAAACACATATATAATTACATATTGTTTTTGTGATTAATCACTATGCTTTAATTATGTTCAATTAGTAACAATGAAATTGGGGGTCACAACATGAGGAACTGTATTAAAGGGTCGCAGCATTAGGAAGGTTGAGAACCACTGCTCTAGAAAGTGGCTGAGAGTTATACCTTGTTCATAATGGCCAAGACTATAAACATAGACCAGAGAACAGAAGAGGACTGAGCTGTGGGAAACCATGAGCTCTGTGGCAGCGATGTCCCACTGCCTCCCCAATCCTAATGAGGAAAATGCAAAACTATCCTGGGAAAGAGGTGGCAGTTGTTGAAGAAATGCTAAGCATGCCCCTCCCCGACCTGCAAGGAAGCCACTGAAGTCTCAGGATCATGGCTGTCTCTTCCAGAGTCCTTGATTCACAGGCAACTGCTAAGAAGAGAAACTTTCACAGGCTTTCCCAGTAAATTCATAGCACTGACAGCTAAAAACAACCTAAACTGTGGGGGATGCCCAGAGGTCAGATGAAGACACCTCTACACAGAGAATGTTGACCCTCTGACCTCCCAACAGCTCCTTTCTGTTCCTCAAACACGCCTGGCACACTCTCACCTTGGGGGAGCTGCCCATCTCTCTGCCTGGACTATTCCCTCTCAGATAAGCAGCACAGCGATTGTTAGCTCTCTCACCTGCTTAAGTCAGCACTCAGAAGTCACCTTCTCAGCGAAGCCTTCGCCGGCACCCTATCTACAATGCCAACAGCACTCTCTATGCGGGTGTGCCTTATCCATCTCTCCTGCTTCATTTGTTTCTCCTCGGCGCATACGCTCACTAACACACTGCACATTTTACTTAATCTATCTGTTTATTATCTGTCTCCACAGGTAGAACACCAGCTCCCTAACTGCCTAATTCATCACTATATCCCCAGATCCTAAAATAGTGCCTGGGGTGAGGAAGAAGCTCCTTTCCTATTTGTGGAATTAATAAATGGGTGGTAATTGTGTAAGGTTTTGCCAAGTGAGGCAGGGGTGGAGGGAAAGGAAGGAAGAAGATATATTAGGTAGGACGAAATCCTCTCATTCATACAACAGAAATGTATTAACATCTCTGCCAGGTGCAGGGCTAAATAAGCTCTAGCGATACTGTGATAAATAAGACAAACACCAAGTGTCTCCCTTCCCAGCATTTAGTCTGGAGAGTCCAGAGGCAATTACAAAACAGTGTGTAAAGGAAACAGTAGAGAAAAAAGGACAGCAGAGGATGCATTGAAAGGGCCCCAGGAAGGGAGAGTCAGGGTAGGAGTCCAATCTAAAGCCAGGACCTAAAGAATGAGTAAGAGTCAGCAAGGTTTGGAGGAATGGAGGTGGGAGCAGGGCGGGAAGGGAGCACGCAGCGGCTTACAAAGTGAGAGCATAGCATAACTGAGAAAAGGAAAACTGTCAGAGTGGCTGAGATGGACTATGATGAAAGACACAGATGGCTGGGCAGGCAAGCGGGAGCCAGATCTTGTGGGGCCCTGAAAATGGTATTAAAGATGTTAGAATGTTTGGAGTTCATCCTAAAGACTTTGGGAAGCCATTGAAAGTTCACCAGCTGCAATGGGGAGTCTGAATTAAAAGTGAGCAAGAAAGTAAGGAAATTGCTCAGGAGGCTACTGAATCTCTACTAAAAAATGATGACTTCATGGCTAAGTGGCTGAGCGTCGATCTAAGACCAGGAGGTCATGGTTCAATTCCCCATTAGGGCACATGCCCAGGTTGCAGAGAGAAGGGCAACGTCCCCAAGGTGAGATTGTGCTGGAGTGTTTGAGGAACAGAAAGGGGACATTTCTCTCTCTTTTTCCCCTTCTCCCTTCCTCTCTGAAATCAATAAAGATTAAAAGAAGAAAAAGGAGGAGGAGGAGGAGGAGGAGGAGGAGGAGGAGGAGGAGGAGGAGGAGGGAAGGAAAAGGAATGATGATGATTTGGACTAGAGGTAAAAGAATGGCTCCAGTGAGCATAGAACAGGGGTCCTCAAACTTTTTAAACAGGGGGCCAGTTCACTGTTGCTCAGACCGTTGGAGGGCCGGACTATAGTTTAAAAAAAAAACTATGAACAAATTCCTATGCACACTGCACATATCTTATTTTGAAGTAAAAAAACAAAATGGGAACAAATACAATATTTGTATTTGCATGTGGCCCGCGGGCTGTAGTTTGAGGACCCCTGGCATAGAACCTGTAAGCTGGGAGGAGAGAAGGCGGTGGTCAGAATGGGGAAATTCTTCAGTAATTAGTGTGAATTGATTTTATAGGTGGAGCAGTTTAGGGTGATGACAAAGACCAAGCTGTGACTATGGAAGAGTGAATCCTGAATGCCCCCACTGAGAAGAAACTCACACAGTTCCTAGGGCTGGCATGAAAATCAATGAAACAGAATATGTGAAAGTGCTCTGTAAACTGCACGAATGCAGAGGTGGTTAAAATAGCTGGGTCTGCCCATTTGGGTTAAAAAAATGGAAGAAGCTTTGACACGTAGCTTTGAAACTTATTTTGGAAGATGGCGATAATGGAGAGGATTATAATAAATAGCAGTTAGCATTTATGGTTCCAGGCAATGTGTTAAGGAGTATGTATCATTTATCACATTAATTCTCCAAAACACCCTAACAAGTAAGTACTATTATCCTCATTTTACAAATGAAGATCTTTAGGCCAAACATATTATTGTGACTTTCTCCAGTGTATATCATCATTGGTTATCTGTCTACTGAATCTACCTTTATAGATATATCACCAATTACATGAACAATCTTACCATCATAGAAAAACTACAAATACTATTCCCACTGTGTTGCTTTTATCTTTATATCAGAGAATCAAACTTTTTGATCAACCTTGGTACTACTTTATATCTTATTGCTTCAACGATGTATAGATGATCTCCTCTCCACAACAAAGGTAAGTACTGTATAAAGTTTGCTTTAAAATATCTAACTCATCTGGAATTTATTTTGCACGGCTTGAGATTAAATTAGATGTATATGTAGTTTTCTTCATATTGTCATTCAACAATGTTTTTTATTAAACACCAACTACTTTCAGTTTTTATTTTACTTTATTAATTAATACATTAAACTATCAGTTTATTTCTGATATTTCTATCTTGTTTCCATCCCTGTAATTAATCTACATTCAGGTAGTCCTGTTAATAATATACTTTGGAATAGGTTTCGGTCTTAAATGCAAAACTCCTTGCCCTGGCCAGTGTGTTCAGTGGTTAGAGCATCAGCCTGCAGACTGAAGGGTCACTGGTTTGATTTCTGGTCAAGGGCACATACCTGGGTTGAAGGTTTGATCCCTGGCCCCACGTGGGGCACATGCGGGAGGTAACCAATCAATGTGTCTCTCTTTCGATGTTTTTTTCTCTCTTTCCGTCCCCCTCCCTCTCGCCTTTCTCCTCTCTCTAAAAATCAATGAAAAAAATATCCTCCAGTGAGGGGTAATAAAACAACAACAACACACAAACAAACAAACCCCACTCCTTTTGTTCCCTCTAAGCTACACAATCATTAATTAGACAATGACAACTATAGATACATGACCCTTCTCAAGACGAGTAATCCCGAGCCCCTACATGGTTTGTATGGCCAATACACTTACTGCCAATATTTTAAAACCAGAAGATCCATAGGTGTTATGGTCTGAATGTGCCCCCCACCCAAATTTATGTTGAATTATAATTTCCAAAGATGAAGATTTTAAGGGCCTTTGGGTGATTATTTGGCCATGACTGTGGAGTGCTCGTGAATGGGTTTAGTGCCACATAAAAGAGGTTCCAGAGAGATCCCCATCCCCTTCCACCATGTGAGAGCACAGTGAGAAGGTGCCAGTTTGAACCAGAAAGAAGACCCTCATGAGAATGTGATCATGCTGCTCCCATGATCTTGGGTTCCCAGCCTCCAGAACCAAGAGAGATAAGTTTCTGTTGGTTATAAGCAGCCCAAACAGAGTAGGTTGTGTGTACCCCAACTCTCCCTCTGCCAATAGACTTCTCCTAGTTTCTCTTGAAAAATTAGCATCACTGGGCCCATCAACCCACATGCCAAAAATCAGCTACAGCTGAGTAGCAGCTATCTCCTTTTTTGGGGCACACACATATAAAGCTCCAAGTACCCAACATTTGTATCATTTCCAGTCCACATAAATGATTTACAGTATCTGCCTAGAGCAGTGGTTCTCAACCTTCTGGCCTTTTAAATACAGTTCCTCATGTTGTGACCCAACCATAAATTATTTTCGTTTCTACTTCATAACTGTAATGTTGCTACTGTTCTGAATCGTAATGTAAATATCTGACATGCAGGATGGTCTTAGGCGACCCCTGTGAAAGGGTCATTCGACTGCCAAAGGGGTCTCGACCCACAGGTTGAGAACCGCTGGCCTAGAGGCCTTTAGGTTTGCAGCCCCTGGTGAAATCCAGTTTTCCTTTCTATCATCAAAGACAGAAAGTTCACAGTCAATTTGGTGCTCAACTTCAGAAACTACACTTAGCCTAGATCTCTGGTCTAATCTCTTCTCTACTTCCTGGCATGGCTCCTGATCTTTTATCCCCTGTTTAATTATTTTATAATATATTCATCTAATTCTAACCCTCTCCAATTATTCTATGAACAAGAATAATTTTTAAAAAGGTTTTCCCTCTAAAGTTCTTGGCTGCTTCTTTATTCTGTGATTTATACTATCAATCAGGTTCAATTCAACATCCTATTGGGATCTTAACTGTTATTGTATTAAATCCATAAATTAACTTTGTTAGTGTTGTCATCTTTATTCTATTAAGACTACTCAGCAAGGAGTAGATTATATATCTATCTCTTATTAGTTTTCTTTTCTTTCTATTAAAATATTATAATTCTCTGTATTTGACCCCATATTTTGTTAGGTTTTAGTTTTTAATAAAACAAGTATTATCTTTTTCATACTTTGCCTACTGATAAATGACTGAATTCAGTTAGGCGTATACTTTATAACACATGATTTAAGCATCTCATTTCAAGATGCGTTTTTGTTCAATCTAAACACGCAGGTTATAGTCCTTTGTAATTGGTTAAATAGCATTATTTTTCTCTCTACTGAGCTACACACATTCAATTTATCTCTTTGATATGATTTGTTGCAGCTAGTTATTTACAACAATCCACAATAAAAAATGTGATATCCTTGTTTTGTTTAATTTTAGATAGACTGTTTTGGCCATGACTAGAAATTCCATTAGCTTTCTTTCATGCCTTCAGACTTAAAATCTATTTTGACAACGGTGCCAAGGTAATTCAATGGGGAAGATAGTCTACTCAATAAAAGATGATGGAAAAGTGGATTTTTGTATGGAAGGAAAAGATAAACCTCGACCTCTTCACACCATATGCAAACATGAAATCAAAACGGATCATAGACATAAACATAAGAGCTACATAAAAAAACTTCTAGAAAAACGCACAGAAAAAATATCATTGAGACTTTGGGATACATCAGTAATTTCTTAGCTTGAACATGAAAAGCATAAACCATGAAAAAGACACATTTGTGTATGATTGGGTTTAAATGTATCGAATGGATAAATTAGACAATCAAAATAAAATTATTGCATGTCAAAAGATGTTCCACATCACTGGTCATTAGAAACATGCGATTTAAAACCACAGTGAGACAAAAGAAATGTTCAAGGTAAAAAAAAATTAAATAAATAAATAAATAAAGCCATAGTGAGATACCACTATACACACACTAAAATAGTTACAATTAAAAAGACTGACAATGCAAAATGTTAGTGAGGGGATGCAGCAACTATAACAACCCTCCTTTCCTAGTGGCAATGCAAAATGGTGCAACCCCTTTGGAAAACAGTTTGGCAATTTCTTATAAAGTCAAACATGCCCTCACCATGTGACTCAGCAATCCCAATCCTAGGGACCTACCTAAAAGTAATGAATTATACATCCATACAATATCATATACACAAAATTTCAAAGCAGTGTTATCACAATAGAAAAAAAATAACTTTAAATGTGGAAATAACCTAACTATCCAAAAAATAGCGAACAGATAAACAAAATGTGGCATACCCATGATAGAATACTACTCAGTTATTAAAAAAGAACGAACTACCGACATATTAAACAACATGGATGAATCTCAATAACACTATTATGCTGTGCTTAAAAAGCCATATGTAAAGCCACTCTGTACTATATGATTTCATGTAATGAAATTCTAGAAAAGGCAAAAATATACTGACCGAAAGCAGATCAGTGGTTGCTTAGGGACAGAGTCGGGCAAGGATTGACAACAAAGGGGCCTGAGATAATTTTCTAAGGACAACAGCAGAAGTGTGGGTTGTGGTGGAGAGTATACGACTGCATACAGTTACCAAAACTCAAACTGTACACTTAAAACAGGTAAATTATTATATGTAAATTATACCTTAATAAAAGTATTAAAATAAAAAATTTTAAGTTTCATTTAAAAAATATACTTTATAAAATCCAACTTAATCGGAGTCCCAGTGTGCAGTATAGAGTTTAAAACTGCACAGACCAGAGGTCTGGACTTTGCCCTGGGCTTCTGGGAGTTAATCTCTAAGCTTTCTAGCAGTCTTTATTTGCCTGGGGCCTCAGGTCATAGCAGAGAGCCTAACAATGTGATTTTGGGGGGGGGGGGGGGGCGGAGCTGGGGGGAGCGCCACACTAGGTAGAACGCAGGAAGTGGGTTAAGGCAGGAAGTGGGTTGACCAATTTTAGATCAGCAATGTCATGTAGACTTGGGATTTCTGGATCCTGTGGTATGAGGAGCTGGAAACTGAATCAGCTAGTGGGCAATGAGCCATGCCTGAGTAATGGAGCCCCAACAAAATTCCAAACACTGAGGTTTGGGTGAGCTTACTAGGTGGCAGTACACCATGTGTACTTGTCACACATCAATGCCAGGAAGGGAACATGCTCTGACTACTCTCTGGGGAAGGACAACTAAGCTCTGCCCTCTGTATTTCTTTCACTGACTGATGTTAATCTGTAGCCTTTCCCAGTAATAAGCTGTAACTGTGAGTATAAGAGATTTCAGTGAGTTGTGAGCGGCTTTCTGGCAATTATAGAACTGATGGGTTGTCTTGTGGACCCCTGAACTTACATTTGGTGTCAGAAGTGAGACTGGCTATGTGTGGACTATGTACAACACTCTAATTTCTCAGTTGCCCTTAGCTCTCATATCCACATAAACATAAATAGGTGGTAAACTGGTGACTATAAAAATTCATAGTTGAAGTAGTTAATAATTATCTAAATCTATGACCTCATTTCTACTGATGAAAGCTTTTCGGAATCTTTACAGTTGCCTGGTTAACCTGGAACCAAACCAAGTAGTGAGACTCTGGACTGAGCTGTTTACCTTAGATATGACTAGTATACACACCCAGGCAGGTAACACAGAGAAAAATCAACCAACCCATCCTTGCTTTGGTACACACACACACACATACACACACACACACACGTCATCTAATTCTGTTAAGTAGCTTTTTACGTCCCTATTTAGAATCTGCTAAACATTACGACTTTCAACTTCTGCAATTTCTAAGGTATGCAGTTGGATCTCTTCTTTCAAATTGCTAGCAGTATCATCCATAGCAAGTATTATTCTAGAGGCAGAATTACACTTGTAATACAGATATTACCTTTGTAAAGAGTTAAAAAAATGTTAGGCTAAAGAGTAGTGTGGTTACAAAATGAAAAAAATATATTCCAAATATGCCTCCATAAATTCACCTTCTGAACATTTAGCTATCATTTTTACAACTTCTAAAATTTGACATAAGAGAAAAATAAGAGTTTAGGAAAATTGAATAAATACAGGAAGTTTTCATTTAGAACATCATAAATGTTACTGTTTCTAAATGCTTATAAATTTGTGGAGAAATGAGCCCACAAATCCAAGTTCAAGTGAAGTATCAACACAGAGTGCTCTATTTCATGTTGAGCCAAACTAGGGGAGGCAGTAAGTTAATGCTGAAATCAGAGTTATTTAACAGGAGGCAGAGGGGAGAGCACTTTCCCTCAAAGCAAAGCCACAACTGTCAAAGGCTTAGAGTGTCTCCGTTTATTCAGACTTATCCCTGAGTGTGGGAATGAGCAAGTGATCTACTGGGCTGCTCTGAAGAAGACTCCAAACACTCTGCAAATCTCAGGCATTAGCAGTGAATAAAGGCACTACCTCTCCTCCTTCCTAAACCTCTGCAACTCCACAGAGTCCGGGCTCCTTCCTGTTTTTGCCATTCTTCACCCGGCTTTAGCCTGGCCTATAGAACTCCAACCTGTAGCCTCAGCTCATGCTCTTCAGCCAACAAGAACCACTCTTGGTGCTCTAACTCAAATTCCACTGCCACTAGAGATGGGCCCTTGAAGCCACTGCTCGAGAACCGTCAGGACCATTCATTCACCAGGTTCCCTCCATCATCACTGTGTGTGCCCCCCTTCCAGAGACGTACTTTATTTCATTTTCCCCGGCTAGAATGTAAGCTCTTCTCTGAACCCACCCAAATGGAGCACTAAGACCCTACTTAAAATGACAGTGTCCCTGAATTCCCAGCCCACCCCAGCCCACCCCACTCCCCATCACTGGCTGAGAGATTTTTCAACCCACAAGGACAATTTAGAACCAAGGTGCTACTGTGAAGAAGAGGAGGTCAGAGAGATTGAAGCATAAGGATTTAACCCACTGAAGGAGAAGGACTATGACAACCCACAGAATATAGCTACACAACATATAGGCTGCATCTAGAAGGTGAGAGCAACTCCTAACTGATAGTCAGCAAGGAAATGGGACCTCAGGCCCACAGCCACATGGGAACTGAATTCTACCAGCAGCCTGAATAAGTTTCGAAGAAGATTCATTCCCCAGAGCCTCTAGTAAGGGAGGCAGCACTAATGGCACTTCAATTTCAGACCTGTGAAATCTGGAGAAGGGAACCAGCTGAGCCATGCTGTGCACAGACTTCTGATTTATAGAACTTTGTTGTTTTAAGGCAATTAGTTTGTTACAACAGCAGTAGAAACGAATGCAGCGGTGGTCCCAATGTTACCATCCAATTGCCTTATGTTCCTCTCTCCACCAGCCTGCTGTTAGGAAACCCAGGAAACTAGAGTCACCCAGCTCTCATTATACGATGCTTCCATAGGCTGACCCACATTGCATTGTCAGCTTTATCTGTGTGTTTTGTCTTCCTCACTCGAATGCAACCTCTTCAAGGATATTGACTATGGCCGAAACCGGTTTGGCTCAGTGGATAGAGCGTCGGCTTGCGGACTGAAAGGTCCCAGGTTCGATTCCGGTCAAGAGCATGTACCTGGGTTGCGGGCACATCCCCAGTAGGGGTTGTGCAGGAGGCAGCTGATTGATGTTTCTCTCTCATCGATGTTTCTACCTCTCTATCTCTCTCCCTTCCTCTCTGTAAAAAATCAATAAAATATATTTAAAAAAAAAAAAAGGATATTGACTATGGGTGTCTTTTTCTTCTTTTTAAGTTTCTTCAATATATACTGATCGCAGACAACTTAAAGAATGACTGTAAAAGAAAATTAAAATCATCCATAACTCACCAGTTAACCACAATGTTGACATTTTCTTGTCATTTTATACCTTTCTATGCACATGTATATCTTTATATATGTAAATAAAAATCATACAATCTATATTGCTTTTTAACCTATTTTCTATTAATAATGTTATGTAGATACTAGAGGCCCGGTGCATGAAATTTGTGCAGTCGGGGGTGGGAGAAGGGTGTCCCTCAGCCTGGATTGTGAGGGTGCAGGCCAGGCCGAGGGACCCCACCAGTGCACGATCGGGCTGGGGAGGGACGTGGGAGGTTGGCCAGCTGGGGAGGGACTGTGGGAGGGTTCCAGGGTGTGTCTGGCCCATTTCGCTCAGTTGTGATTGACCGGACCTCAGCAATAAGCTAACCTACCGATCAGAGCGTCTGCTCCCTGGTGGTCAGTGCACATCATAGTGACTGGTCGACTGTCTGCCCCCTGGTGGTCAGTGCACATCATAATGAGCGGTTGAGCAACCTTAGCATATCATTAGCATATTACACTTTGATTGGTTGAACGGATGACCAGACACTTAGTATATCAGGCTTTTATTATATAGGATTCCATGGCAATGGACATAATTCTACACCAAATTGATATGGAAGATGGGGGGAGAAGGCTTCCTGTCTGGGAGCAATTACTATAATTACTATAATTATCATCTTTATCATCACTGTATGTCTAAAAGTTGATACCTACACTTTAAGGCTAGATTTATGGTTTGGAAAATTGTAGGCAATCTAGAATGTGGCAGAAGAGGTGTTTTTGGAACTGTCAACCTGAGTTCAAAATATATTATTATCACCACCCCACTCCCCAGGACCAAAAAAAACACTGGCTGTAAGCCATACTCATGCCATGTGGTACCATTACCACTAATCACCACAGCTGAGTTACAAAACAAGTCATTTTCTCCTTCAGGCCATGGCTGGCTCCCACAAATATTTGATAGGATGTTTTAAGGAGGCTATGCACTAGGCAATCTTAAAGGTCCCTTTCATCTCTGGTCCTTTATGGCTCTAAGATAAATGAGCTTTTTAAAATTGAGCCATTCTCAGAACCTTATGTAAAGCATTGTTTCTATGCAGAAAAGTTCTATACATCTTAAGCAACCAATTTAAAAATCAACTTTGGGAACATAATCTATGAAGACAGGACCTTCCTGTTTCTCATAAAATATTATCTGACATTTTCCTCTACATCCTTATTACTATAGTAAACATATTATCAGGCCAAAAATATTATTTGGAGAAAAAGAGCACATTAAAATTAAAGTAAGAAAATAAAATATTGCCTTTTCTTTACTACTAATAGGATTCTTATCGTCATCTTGGCATCTTAAATTTTCTGACAGAACAAGTCAAAGGCATTCCTTTCCCCTGTCCCTCCTGACTTTTTCCTATTTACTGCCATTCACTAAGCCCTTCTGAAGTAACTTTTGGGGGCTCAAACCTGGGAGTTATATAAAACAGTGTTCAGGGAGACTGAGTTGGGCACTGTGGCAGATAATTAGGGATAAATGCCCCAATTATCCCTACGTCCTAGAATTTATGCCCTAGTGTATAAATGACATGACTTTGGGTGGGACCTGTGACTTGCTTCTAAATAGTAGAATATGGCAAAGGAAATGGGATATCAATTCTATAAACACATTATACAAGTTTGTAACTTCCATTCTGCCAGCAGACTCTCTGTGGATGCGCTCCCTGGCTGGCTTTGAAGTGAGCTGCTATAGGGAGTGGTCTAGGCCCCATGGGGAGGCCCACCCAGCACTGCAGCGAGGGAGTCCTCTAGCTGACAGCCAGGAAATAGCTAAGGCTCTCAGTACAACAATCCCTGAGGGCTGTGCTGCCAATAACCACGTGAGCCTGGAAGGAGAACTTTCCCAGCAGAGCCCAGCCCTGACTCACACCTTGACTACAGCCTGGGAGAGACTCTGAAGCAGGAAATCAACTTCAGGCATGTCCAGACTCCTGACCATGGTGAGATAGTAATGTGTCTGCATCCCGTTTTAAGCCACTACGCTTATGGTAATAGTGTTACCCAGCTACTGATAATTAATACAGGTGGACACAAAGAATATAATTAGAGAACAACATAAATGCAACAGAAAAACAAATGTGAAATAGGAAAGTTCAGGTAATAAAGGTAAGATCATGACAGATAAAGTTAATTTTGAAATATTTCATAAAGAGACTAGTTATGAAACCCACCTCATGTCTTTCAAGAATTCATTGGCAGAGAGGTAGGGGAAACAACACAGAGGCAGAATCAACTGAATATCAACACTACTACACTGAGGAACAGTGAGAGAAGGGTCTGAATCATGGGAAGCCTGGAGTGGTAGGAGCTGAGTGGGCTCATTTTTGATACAATAGGCAACAACACTAAGAGAAGGGCTCCTCAGCAGGGAAATGCCAATCAGGTGTCTTAAAGAACTTAATTTTATCACAGTATAAAGGATGGGGAAGACTAGAGCTAAGACCAGGAAGGAATATGCTAGCACAAGTCTTCATGAGAGGCCAACAAACACATGAGGGAAAAAAGGTTCCCACTCATGAATAATCAAAGACACACAAACCAAAACTATAAAGAAACATTTTTTGGTTGATCAAATGAGAAGGTGAAAATAAAAATAAATAGTTAAAAATAAAAACTAATAATACTAGCAAAGGTAAAACAATCGTAATTCAATAAGCCCTTATTCCCACTGTTGGTGGGAATGTAAATGGAACAGCTTATATGGAAAGCCATTCAAAAATATGCATTAATAATCTTAAAATATTCAGACCCTCAGACTCAGTAATTCACTTCTTAGGACATATTCTAAAAAGAAAATAAATGTATTTACTCATTCAACAAACATTTAATTGAATGCCTACTATGTTCTAGGTACTGAGGATACAGCAATGAACAAAAAGGACCTCATCTCTGTTCTTGTGGGTCTTAGAAGAGACAAACATTTAACGAATAATCACAAAATAAATGTATACTTACACATATTATCGGACACAATGAGAGTATTTTTAAATACTTGGTTTAAATTTGTGAGATCAAAAAAGACCTTTTATTTGGAAGTAACATTTATACTGAGAACTGAAGGATGAGTGGAATTTAGCCATATGAAGAATGGGAGAAATTTTTTTTTTTCTGATAGTGAAAACAATATTCATGAAGGCAAAAAAGAGTTAGTTGTATTCAAGATTTTAGAGTACTCATTCATTAACTTATTAAAAAAGTATGTATGGAAGTCCTAGTGAGTACTATGTACTGGGGATGAGGATCAAGTTGAAATTATAGCAGACAAAACAGGTGTAAAAATATGTATTGTATAGCTACAGAAGGGCTGGGTATTCATAATAAAGCCAACAATGTCTGAGGAAATGAGTGAAAAAGGAGAAAACCAATGCATTTATCAGAAAAAAAGGAGAGGATGGAATAAAGATAACAAACAAAGGTTTTCTGCCTGTTTCCAAACTCAGACTTACCTGAGAAACATATGTTCAAAATGTATCATTCTTTTTTTTTAAAGTACAATTTATAGATAGAAATACTTAGATGGGTCAGCACTAAAATGCTCATACACAGAGAAAAGACAAGTAGGGATTAAATCTAGTAAATTTTAAATGTACACATGAATGTACTTCAGAAATTATTTTCCCTGCAGCTGTCCACGAGTGACTCTTGACTATGTTAAGCATTCAGGGAAAAGGAACCACTTTTTTGTAATAATAGCAGAGTCTCTTTGTAAGAGATCAAAATGTACACAGAATAATCCAAGGATTTGAAATTAAAAATTGAACAAATGAACCTCCATTAGGTTAAGTGTGAAAAGTGACATTTACACAAACCTTATAATGAGAATATTCTTGGAGTCATCAGCAAGTTGTAAAGGGAGCCGCAGAAATAATTACAACCTCATGTGAGCAGCACACCTGAGGGATAGAGCCCTTTCCTCCTATTCCCTGAATTATCTAAATGGTGATAATGTATGTTTAGTACATGTCAACAGTATTAAAGAGTTAAACAATATTTGACAGCATGGACACTAGCTACATAAAAAAAAAGATATGTGGAACTCTTACTTTTTTGGCAACTTCTACGCGAAACTAAAATTATTTCAAAATAAAAAGTAAAAGCAAAAAATATAGGGATAGTCTTGCTATAAGAAATAATACAAGGCCTAAAATTTGTGTTATTTTCATGAGGCAATCAGAAAGGATAAATGAAACAATCCTTTAAGTTGCCCTGAGTCTGGTTACACTTCTGCTGTCACGGGATGCAGGTAGGTGCACACAAGCTTATGGTCTGCGTTGGATATTCCACTGCCCACCAGATGTTTGGAAAAGTCATTTCAGTACCTCACAGGGTAGTGTTGTATGCTTGTTGACTATGGTGTGCTCCATAAATATTCATTATTATTATTTAAAATTTTATGTAGGCCTGGCTGGCATGGCTCAGTGGTTGAGCATGACCTATGAACCAGGAGGTCACAATTTGATTCCTGGTCAGGGCACATGCCTGGGTTGTCGGCTTGATCACCAATGTGGGATGTGCACGAGGCAGCCGATCAATGATTCTCTCTCATCATTGATGTTTCTCTCACTCCTCTCCCTTTCTCTCTGAAATCAATAAAAATATATTTAAAAATAAATAAATAAAATTTTATATATATAAACTTTATTATTCCTTCATTAAATGGAAGAATATCTCTGAGTTGTGATTAACTATTTGGATTTCTTCACATTTGTAAAATTATCAAATTAATCTTATACTTTCCAGTAGGGACCCAGATTTGACCAACAGATTTATCTCATAATAAATATAGTTATTACACCCTGGAAAGTGCTTCATAATAAAAATATAGCCTAAAAACTATTTCTAAAATCTCCTTAGCCTTTCCAATACAGTTCATTAATTGAATTGGTTAACCTGTTACCTTAAAATTAGTTTGGTTAATTCTGAAGTCCTATCTTTATTTATTAGAGCTGTCTAATAAAGTTTGATGGAGACATAAATATATAGTTTAAACAAATATACTGACATCATACGTAAACTATGACCGATAAAATATATTTCCCCCCGAGACATTAAAAATGAAATAGCTCTTTTGAAGAAAAAACACACACAATTAAGTCAGAAATTTCATGAAATCCAAAAGATGAACCTTGAGAACCCAAAACAAATTTTAATGTCTGACAAAACAAATGCATCTTTTATAAAATTGGATTGATGTGTACTTATAAATTATGCATTGCAAGATGTTTCATTATAACTTTAATGTTTCAAAATCCATTATCATCCCTCTGTCTCCCATCAAGTATAATTGTAGGAAGAAAAATATCATGTTCTTTTCTGTACAACCAAAAAAGCTAACGGGAAAACAAGTACAAGAGCAGCTCACTCAAATCAAGCTTTTCCTCATTAAAACCTCAAGGTACCCCATTTTAACATGGTGGCTAATTTTGTTTCCTGGAAAGTGTATTTATAGGCCAGGAATGATGCAAGTGGACAGTTATAAAAAAAATCAACAGGAGTCGTATGAAAATAATATTCAGTAAGATATCTTTAAAACAGTAAGAAAAGCAGACTTCTTCCCCTCCCCCTTCCAAATTTCCATTGTGTTCATCATTCAGCAACATTCTACTCACTTCCGATGGGTGTGGTCCATGCCACTGTTTGGTACTGATTCCAACTCTGCATTTTTCTGCCCACAGATATTTCCATAGCTGTCGTATCCTGACACTAGTCTCGCTGCTGCACCTGTTGCTACTGAAAAGCCACAAATAAATCCCTAGGGAGAAAAACAGAAAAAAAAAATCATACAAATAAACCATTTCAATAGCAACAGTCACTACTTGATACGATAATGAGCTTCTTTTGTCTGTTGAAGGAACAAAGAGCTCTTTCCTTGTTGCAAACACTATTCCACTGTTTTCCTAGGATTTCACATAAGCAGCACAAAGTAGTCCCGGGAAACACTATTTACTAGCATGACAAAAGAAATCGCTAAGCTTTTGCATCATAAGATCGTCTCTGCATTTCATACTAATAATAGCAACCTCTCTGTATTGAACAGCTGCTCTATGCCAGGCTCTGTACTGGGTGCTTACCATACATTATCGCTAATCCTCATGATGAGGAAACTGAGGCCCAGAGAGGTTCAATACGTTTTCCAAGGACACAGGACAGAATCAAGCCCAGCTTTCTTCTTCTTCCTTTCTTTCTTTTTTTTAGTTTTATTTGGTTGTAAAGGAGTCCTATTAAATAAACAATAGCAACGGATGAAAGGAAAAAAATGCAAAGAACAATAGGTCTGCGGGTTTTGAATTAGTATCACTTCAGTGCACACAACTTCTATTTGCTTCCTGCAATAAAGCTGTATATAAGCCAAAGAATTACACCATGAGCACTGCCATGCTCTTAATATTGGAGAATCCAGGAGAGTGAGTCCCGGGTCCGGGTGCCACAAAGGCCACTTCGTTTCATGGGAACATGTTTCAGCACAGTGCCAAAGGCAAAGGGCAGATGCCTCAGAGCTACATTAGGCTTGCTAAGTGGAGTGCATGCTGCTGACCAAAACAGAACAATAACGCCTGCATAGGCTGCTGGGCGTATAGGCAGACAGTAGGGTGAATCACCATTGATTCACTGAATTGGGAGGGAAGACTGAGGTTAAGATATATTCTTGGTCATTACAAGCTTGAGTTTTTGTTATCTTTATGAAAGTGGCTAATGAAGGCAGAGATGGCCACTGTTTACCCATCATGACCAGGTATCGTGAGTAGTACCAAATAGCCCTGCTCGATCTCGGGCCTCCAGTGGTGCAGTTCCTCAGAGAATAGTATTCCTCTCTTAAACATGCTTCCCAGAAAAGGTGAACAAATTCTTCTTTTCTAAGTAATCTCTATTTTTATCATTTAAGTAAAGAAAGTGAGGCAGGGAGAGTAGAGAGTATAGCTCTCGCTAGTAGAAACTTCTTGAAACTACACTTTGTAAGAGAGTAGACTCAGTAGTGACTATCCCTGATTTGCTATCCTTGCTCTCTGATCCTTGCCAAGTTACTTTAACTCTCTGTGCCTCAATTTACTGACCTGTAAAATGGAGATAATGGTAGCTCATAAGGCTGCTATAAGGATTAAATGAAATAATCCAGTAAAGTGATAAGGTTTCAATAAATATTAAGAGGTCAATAAATAAGAGATGAATAAATATTAGCTATTATTGTTAGAAATGAGAACATGCTGTAATGGAAAGACCATGGGCTTTGGGTCAGATAACTCTGCACTGATCAATTTTCTCCTTGTGTGAACTTGGACAAAATTCAAGAAGTTAATGGCTAAACTCTCCAATAGGGATCTTTAACAAAAAGCATCCCAGAGTAATAGGAAGAGCCAAAAAGACCTGATTCACACCCTCAGTCGGGCACTAACTACCTGTGTGACTTTGATCCAATTACCTACTAAGAGTGTCTCCTCTTCATCCCTAACACAAAGTACTGAGGATTCTTACCCGAGGTTTCAGTTACTCATAGTCAACCATGGTCTGAAAATATTAAATGGAAAATTCCAGAAATAAAACTATTCGTACGTTTTAAATTGCATGCTGTTCTGAGTAGCGTGATGAAATCTCACTCCATACTCCATCCCACCTGGGACGTGAATCATGCTTTTGTCCAGCGTATCCAGGCCGTATGGGCTACCTCCCCATTAGTCACTTAGTAGCTCTCTTGGTTATCAGATCAACTGCCACAGTATCACAGTGCTTGTGCTCAAGTCACCCTTATTTTGCTTAAGAGTGGCTCCGAAGTATAAGAGTAGCGATGCTGGCAATTCGGATAAGCCAGAGAGAAGCCATAAAGTATTTTCTGTAAGTGAAACTGTATGCATATATAGGGAAAAGACATAGTATAGTTGGGTTCGGTTTTGGTATCCACTGGGTCCTGGTAGGTATCCCCTGTGAATTAGTGGGAGACTATTTGTTGTTGTTAATTCTCACCTGAGGATATTTTTCCCACTGGTTTTAGAGAGTGGAAGGGGGAAGGGAGAGAAAAAGAGAGAGAGAGAACATCGATGTGAGAGAGACACATTGATGGGTTGCCTCCCGCACACACCCCAACCATGGCCGGGGAATCAAATCTGCAACCCAGATATGTGCCCTTGACCAGGAATCAAACCCTGGACTCTTTGGTGCTCAGGCTGACGCTCCAACCACTGCGCAACACTGGCCAGGGCTGGGGAGGGGTGACTATTATAATACCTATTTCACAGCCTAATGATGAGAACTAAAAGTGATAATACATATCTAGGCCTTAACTGGTCTGCTACATGGCAGGTAATCAATATACGGTAGCTGTTAGGGGTAAATTTGTGTTAAGTCAGACTAAAGAGGTTGACTAACCAAAAACCCCTTCAGTTCTCTATTTTGGAACAAAAATTTCTTGGGGGATAAAATTGAGAACTATTGTCAGTAATTGTGTTACTACACGGAAATATTCAGACCACAGTTATAATCTTCTTTCAATACTTGTCTAAAATAGCAAAGTCCTTACATCATTAAGGTTATGTTCTTCTTTCACTTTTCATAGGAATTTTCTTCTTGCGCTTGATAAGTACCTAGTGTTGCAGATTCCTTTAAATGATTTCTGATTTTCCGTTCTATTTTTAATAGTACCATTGGACACGTGGGTTTTGTGGGTTTGTGTTTGTTTGTTTTTTAATCAGAGTATAAGTGATAAATGTCACAGATATATGGTAAAATGGGGCACTAACATATTTTCATATCGGCCGTGTAGCTCCCAAAAGCATTCGAGTAGAATGGGTGAGAAGCTTCAGGGGAGGAAGGAAGGAGAGGAGTGAGATAATAAGCTAGAAAGAAACCACAACTGCTATCCCAGGGACTTCCCATATGGTACAAGCATTGATAATGGGGAACGAGGCCAAATATAACTTAAAAAACAACCTCTTTTAAAAAGAGATCCTGAAATCCACATACGGGAAACAATATAGTTTCAGATGAGAAAAATAATATAACACATGAAATTAAAACAGTGTGAGAAGCTTTACAGAACACAGTAATTTTAATGCCTCCACAGAGGGTGGGGGTGGGGTGGGAGCAAGCATTCAACAGAAGGAAATCACATTCATAAAGCAAATGATAAGAGAGATGAGGAAAGCTTTTATCCTACTACAATCGGGAGCAATCACAGAGAGAAAGTAAGCCTATTAGTAAGGAAGAGAAAACCTTGGCTAACATCTAAAAGTGACTGAGTTACTGAAGGGCTTTCAGAACTGCTCTTAAGAGAGAGGAGGAGCAGGCACATCTAATGACAAAAAAGAAGTGACTCAAATCAGATGAAGGCATACAGGGAGGGTGGGTCTCAGGCAAGATCTGGAGACTAATAAGTGCCTATTGCTAAGTAGGAGAAAGACAATTTGCTAGATGATAAACGGTGCTCATCTTCCCTTCATATCTCAAGGTTTAGTTCGACGTAAGAGCTTTTGCTTAGTTTCATTCATTATTAGTCAAAAGAACAGGCATATTTTATTTCACAAGCATGGAGCCTTTAAGTGCAATAGAAAGGTAGAAAGCCTTAGTTTAGTTTTGAAACAGAAAGGCCAACGAAAACATAAGGGGTAGAGGGAGTATGAAGTATGAATATGGCAAAATGTTTCAAAATAAAGAGAGAGGAAAAAAAGGCTTATGCTTACAGCCCTTTCCCAGAAATTAATTAAATTATATCCAGGTTCTTCCCTCCACCTCTCCCCCCAGCCCATTCAAATACTACCTCCTTTAGCTCTATACATCTCTTATCTCAACCAATGTTTAGCATCAGTCTCCTGACAGCCAGTCTGTCAAACCTTGGAGCAATATTTGGCCTGTTGGCCCGGAGAACACTGAGACAAGGAAGACTTTTAGACCCAGCAGACAGGGTAGGATTAGAATGCTTGATGCAGAACTATTGTTCATGCAAACAAACTAAAAACAGTTGAGTTATAATTTCTGCCAATCTGCTAGATTTCTTTAAAGTTAAGTAGGATGCATTACTTTAAGAGGAGAGTGGAAGACAAAAATGATGGGAAGTTAGGAAATATCCACTCAATAAATATTTATTAAGTACACACATACAAATGAAAGATTTCAAGCAAGGTACAAAAGGGCTTTAATACAATAAAGTTTACCCGAGAAAAACTGAAATGTCTCAAAAGAGAAGAAAATAATGGGGTGTGAGGGAGCAAAATCAGGGAAGTCAGTTTCGTGAGCAGCTTAAGCAAAAAAAAAAAAAACCAACAACAAAAACACAAAAAAAGCAAAACAGCACAAGAACTATCAGGAACTAAACCCAGCTCTGCTGCAAATACTCATGATCTAGGGCAAGTCACTTTCAATTCTCTAAGCCTCAGTTTCCTCACCTATAACAATGATTGAACTACATTAATCTCAAAAGCCGTTTATGCTGTCACAATTTTATGATTCTAAGGGAAAATAGGTACAAAGTAAATGCTTTTCAGGGTATACTTGCAGAGAGAAGTAAGTATAAATCCACTTGGTCCACAACAGTGACTGAGGTGGTAAAAAAAAACAAGAGTAGACTAAAATCAAAATGAATTTAACTAACCTGTATGCTTAAAAATAGTTAAAATGGATTTAACAAAACTGTATACTTTAAAATATACATTATTTAAGCCTTGTTATGCATATTTTACCATAATTTGTAAAATATGTTTTAAAGAAAACAAAGATAAACCAGAGGATTTAACAGAAGGTAGGTAGTCATCTGGATCAGGTAGTCTTAAGGTAGTTTTCGGCATGCTGTTCTTCCTATTCCATGATCCTGGCAAAGCACAGACCATCACACAGGTGACAAAACACTGCAGCGAGTCTGAGTCTCTCGCTCTGTGCTGCTCTCAACAACAGTCAATGAGGTAGAAACCCTGAGCTCTGGGAACTAGACCCAGGCTATAAAACGAAAAGGGTCCTCAAGAGCAGTCTGGAGGGACAAACTCTGCAATGATGTCGCCTACATCAGCTGTAGTCCAGATCACTGCCCCAAATTCCAACTCTGCGTTTCCAATTGCTTATCCTTCCCCATACATTTTATGTGTCAAAGTCATCCTCTCATTTCGCCAAACCACTTCCCTTTCCTGCACACACCCTCTCTCCTTTTGGGGCATCCCTATTTACTAGGTTGCACACGTCAGACAGGAGTGAGAGGCTGTTTCAGTTCTCTCTCCACAGCTCTGGCAGCACCCCAGCTTCCTGACTCTACACTAGAGGAAGCGGTGTTGCTCAACTATTTGCCTGCTTTCTGAAACATTGATTGGACTACATTTTACTGGCAGGTGACGTGTGTCCTACAGGTCCATGTTCTGAACAACTTTTTATTTTGCTCCCCGTTCCAGGCAAAAAAAGGGATTGTCTCTCGAAGCCTCTCCTTCTTCCTCTCTCTCCTGAGTTCAGTGTTGCCCCTGTGGGATCTCGACAAGCTATTTAACACAGCTGGGTGCCTCTGTTTCCTTATCTGTAAAATGGGAATGATGATGATAATGTCTACTTCATTGAGCAGTTTTGAAAATTAAGTATGTTTCTGTGTCAAGTACTGCAGGCCTCGAGTTTGACATACTTGCTTTACACTAGGGATTGAACCCACAACCTAAGTATGTGCCCTGACCGGGAATCAAACCTGAAACCTTTTGTGTATGGGACAGTGCTCCAACCGAGCCACTGGCCAGGACTCTTTCCTGCCTTTTATGTGAAGTTGATCTGGGCTGACTTGGTCCAGATGGACCTCTTTTCTCTCCTCTTCTCTTCTCACATATTCTTCTCCCTGAGACAGAAGTAAGTCAGACCATCCAAGATGGGAAGGACCCTTAGTCCAAGTTTTATTCCACAAGTCATTTTACAATGGAGTATTTACTGGATATAATAATCAGGTGTCTGCTGAGCTACTAATAAAGTACTACTTTGTTTACCCACCCCATTCTTGCTACCTCATGTGTACAGAAGCAGTAGTTTAGAACTGATGAGGAGATAATGTAGGACGAACTAAAAAGCCCTACCCTGAACTTCTAACATAAGAGCCTCTTAGTCACCTTTAATCTCTCTCTCCTTGCCTGCAATATTGATGACTCCAAAATCTACTTTTAAAATCTCTCTCTTCTCTTCTTATTTCAGGTTTTTCACCTCTTATCTGGACTATTGCATCCACAGTAGTCAGCCTGAATCTCTTCTTCCTTTACAATGGCTGTACAAGCATCTTTAACATTGACCACCACGGCTATCGTTCTAAACCCAATTTATCATTTCTTGCTCAGAATTCTTCAGTGGCTAATCAGTGCCTACATCAGTGGGTCTCAACCCCGGCTGAGCATTAGAATCAGAGATTAAATCACTAAGGTGGGGCCTCGGAATGAGTACTTTTTAAAAGATCCCAGCTGATTCTCATGTGCAACAAAGGTTGAGCACCATTTTTAATTATTTTAATGAAAAAAATAAACATTTGGAAGTACAATGTGACATGTAATTTTTTTTAAGAGCAGGGTAAGCCCGCAACCTACGTCCAATAATTTCAAAATACTGATGAAAGTTCATGTGGAAGGGGACAGCTCTCAAGAAGGCTGATAGAAATTTACTTTGAAAAATACCCTAAGTTCTAGAAAAGTGTGGAAAAACCCTGAAAGTAAGGGAAGAAATAAAAGTACAAATATCTATGAAAATAAAGCAAACATGTATAAATAAAAATATTTATTGGAGACGATGAGTGAAAGATGGCAAGATCTTAAAACATTTCAGAGCAGGAGCACAGTCATTAAGGAGTGAGCAAAGAGCTGCAAGTAAAGGTAGTGAACAAGGTATGGTTTGAATATTAGGCCACAGGAGGACCGAGAAAGGAGACTCTGAGAGAAGCAGCTGCTGGGCCACATGTGAAAAGAATATAGCAGAAAGTTCCAGTTCTATCTTTGCCATTTATTACCGTCAGTATATTCTTAGACAAACTAATATTTAACCCTGCTATTCCCTGTCTGTAAACTGGGAATAACCCTATCTCAGGATAATTGGGAGAACTTAGTGAGATAAATACATATACAAAAGCCTCAAGCATAAGTTAATTCTCATGTTTCTCTTTAAATTAATAACAGAATAAAATCCAAAAGAAAACAACAACATATAAAATAAATACTCAGAAGGCAAACTTTGAACTACTGTTGTGCCAGAACTACTGTTGGGCAACAGAACTTGGAGATTTCTCTAGTTTCACATGGCAAAATTTGATGTTAGCTCAACTCCATGAAGGTAGTAATCCATTAAAAGAATCATTCCAAAACAAACAATGCTATGCCTGCATTTAAAAGTACACGCAGTGGGTCTTAACTATCATCACACTAAAATCAACATTATATTAATTACCACTGCAGTAAATCATTTCAGTAAACAAATAGCTCCTTTCTCACAAGTCACTCCCAAGCCAGCCTGTTAACATTAATGATTGCACTTTCCTGAGCTATTTTAGCACAGAAAATCAAAACATCTACCTGGGTGGCAGGTACATGTTTTCATAAACATAATTTTGAAAGGTCAGCTGTTACCTGTCCCTGGGTTAAATTCGGGGGTGGGGACAAGCTGCAGACTAATTCTGTTAGCAAAGACTCTTCCCACAGTCTCCACGCATATTCATGCATGCTGCACTGCAGTGGCCATGCTACTAAACTAAGTGGACTCTTGAACACTAGAAGTCCTAAGTTAGGAAGTGGTATTTTTGACTTTTCTAAATATCCTAGGTTTGCTGAAACTGAGCTGTCTATCATCTTTACAATTTCTGCTGCCTTTATTCTATCTCATTAAAATGTACTGCTTTCTTTCCCTTGTGTCAGGGGCAGAACTGGCACCTACAATTAGGTCTAGTAGCCACGATTAGGGTTGTTCTGTAATTCTCAAATGGTATTTGTGATGTGGGCAGTTACAGAGAGACACAGAATAAGATCTTCCTAAAGCATCTGTATAAAAGGCATGGAAAAAGGGGGTGTTTAAAACATTACGCTTATGTGGACAAGGGACTACCTGAGGTAGCATGATTGTGTTTTGAGCTGTGAAGACTATGAGAGAGAGGAATACTGTCTGCACAGCCCACCTGGGGAAGAAGGAACCAGGCGGCAGAAGGAGCATGGGCCTGGAAGTTATGAGAATGTGGCTCTGTTCCCAGCTCTGCCATTCCCTAGCAGTGTGGCCTTGGGATGGTCATATCCATCTCTGGGTCTGATGTGTTTAATCTGCAAAATAAGGGTGACAGGCCATGTGAGGCTCTCCAAGTCTTGTCTAGCTCTAAACATCCGTTAGCGCTAAAGCAGCTGTTTCCTATCCTTTTTGAAGCCTGTATCAGAAATTACTGCAGGGTAGAGCGGGTTTGCACTTTGGAGAAGGACATTCCCAACACATGGCACCAGGGACTCTGCTCCTGTAACCTCTACCCCCATTGGAAAGTCACCAGGTTCCTTGATCTCCACTGAGAGACGCCACTCACTACAGTAGACACAGCAGGCAGCAGAGGCCTGTGTGGGCAGAAGGAGGAAGGAGCAGTGAGCAACCAGCCGCTCCACTTAGGAAGAACTAAAATAATGTCAGAACTGGAAGCACTGTAGATACCATCTAGCAAAACCTCTAATTTTATACAAAGGAACATGAGGAGAAAATGAATTGACACAAAAATAACCGTCAGGTTTGTAAAACCAGGTTGGCTAAATACTCAGGACCCTGGACTCCATGGCCAGTGCTCTGTTCACCACCCCCCAAGATCAGGTTTTCTGCCCTGGCCACGTGGCACAACTGGTTGGAGGTTGCCCCGTGCACCAAAAGGTTGTGGGTTCAATCCCTGGTTGGGGCAACCAACTAATGTTTCTCTCTCACATCGGTATTTCTCTCTCCCTGGCCATCTCTTTAAAAATCAATGAAAACATAACTTCAGGTAGGATTTTTAAAAAAATTTGGCTTTCTGAAATGATCACTTAAATTTTGATGGTTTTTTTTTTAATTGATTTTTAGAGAGAGAGAAGAAGGGAAAGAGAGAAACATCGTACTGCTGTTTCACTTATTTATGCATTTATTGGTTGCTTCTTTGTGTGCGCCCTCACCAGGGATCATACTGAGGGGTACCAGAGAGTACCAGTAAATTGTATGGCAGAAAAATAACTTGCTTCGGTGGTATCCTATGACCTCCAGTTACATAAGCAGTATTAGGAGGAATGAAAAAATAAATAAATAACAGGCTCCCTCTTAAAACCGACTCCCATCATTCCCCTGGATCATGAGTTCAGGTTCTGGTCATCTGTGAGTTTCCTTACCATCCCAATGCAGAAGAGGAGAAAAATCAGCAGCCATGGTAGGTCTGTGCAGCTACGATCCTCCAGGGGCTTCCATTCTCGCTTGGAGCTCTAATTGAAAATACAAAATAAGGGAATGGTAAATGTTAAATGACATTAAAATTAGGAAAACACAAACCTACCACTTACACCTAGATCCTCTCTTTAAAAAAAATGTTTTTATTGATTTTCGAGAGAGAAGAAGGGAGAGAAAAGTAAACATCGATGTTGAGTGAGAAACACTGATCAGTAGTCTCCTGTATGCACCCAACTGGAGATAGAACCCACAACCTAGGTGTGTGCCTTGCCTGGGAATCAAACCATGACTTCCTGGTTCATAGGTCGACACTCAACTACCAAACCACACCAGCAGGGCAGTATGGTGTTTTTAATATGAATAAACAAATGAACAAATTCTTCCAACTCCAATCTTAGCGGTAGCTTTTTCTTAGTGTGTCGAGATGCTAGATTTAAAAATTTAGAAAGTGCTTTCCATATGTTCTTTCCTAGGAAGGAAGCCCATTAAAATGAATTCCTATTCAGAGGTAGGTTCTTCTAAGTCTTATAAAATTCAGAGAGGGGAAAAAAAGCTAAATTAAGACAACTTTACAGACAGATCTGGGCAACTCCGAAATCATCATCCATCCATAAATTTTCATTCTCTTTCTGGAAAATGTCAACAGTTTCTATTTCAAACACAGAGTTCACCTAACTAAAGAACTAGAGGCATTCTGAAAGTTAATTTGCTTTAGGGGGGGAGGGGGGAGGAGATCAATGGGGAAAAAAGGGGAATATATGTAATACTTTCAACAATAAAGACAAATTACTAGTTAAATAAAAGTTAATTTTCAAAGTATTAGATTGGAATTCTAATTACATTTTTTCTTAATCTTCACCTGTTGATATGTCTAGAGAGAGGGAAAGGAGGGAGGGAGGGGTAAAAAGTGAAAGAGAGAAAGAGAAACATCCATGGGCTGTCTCCCGCACATGCACCAACCAGGGATCGAACCTGAAACCTGGGCATGCGGCCTGACTGAGAATGGATCACACAGCCTTTTGGACGATGCTCTAACACACTGGGCCCCAGGTCACGACTTACATTTTTTTTCTTACAACAACTGTCTTAGGTTCTCAAGTCAGCTCACAAACTCCTCTGAACCACGATATAACGGAAATAACACTCCTGAGCTGTTAACAAACAAAAATCCCCGAGTCTCATTCCCTCTCCTGGAAGCAGGAAGCAGAGAGGGAGACAGAAGGGAGCCTTGGGAGACCTATGGGCAAAGCTCCTGCGAAAAGTAGGCTGAACCTCCATGGCTTCCATGACAAGATCCAGGAAGCCATCTGGGGAAGGCTTGCCGGTGGGAAGGGTGCAGAGGAAGGGGCTGGAGATAAGGAAATCCTCTAGTATAATTAGAATGTAGCGTGTAAGAGTGGGGAACCAGTCCTCCACCGGGTTTGCTTAGGTTTACCTCCCTGTAAAAACAAAGAGCTTTTCATTATGTACCCTTTGATAACTTGATGAAAGCTGCAGATGCATTTCTGGGGAGGTAAGCATATATTTGCATAATTTTCATAAACATTTAGGGAATTTAGATTAAGAAACTCAACCTTAAAATACCTGCCTGTCAACACTGCGGGCAGAGCGTCTGAACGCCAACCACTTCCTCCTGCCTTTTCCTTGTTGAGAGCCTTACACGGTTCAGTTGTTCAACAACAACAAAAAACATCCCACCACTCTTGATAGCTGGCTCCCAGACACCCACACAAGAACAAAGAACACTAGTTAGTCGTGGAAAAAACACCTCACCCCAAGACTCCAGCGTTAAAAACCAAGAGTGAGTAGGCAGCTTTTTCCAGGGGAATGTAGCATTATGGCAAATGGATAAGGGACACTGCTCTCTCCCTGACTCTGTCATTAGTTAGCTGCATGGCTTCAGATAAATTGCTTTACACCCCTGGGTGGCAGGAAGGAATTAGATTGGACCTCGCAGGTTCCTTCCAACTCTAAAAATCTATGATCGGGAATGCAGTTTTGTGAAAATGTTTGTTATGACAAGAAAAAAACCTGCAAAAATAATTTGACATTTATTCCTGTTATTCAACTTGAATGCCTATATTATGAGCTGTGTTTTGGATGACAGTTTCTCACAGTATGAATAAAGAATGTTTCTTTGTATTAAATTATTTCCATCCTGAGTAATACCCATTACAGTAACATTACTTAGAAACGCAGAATGCGGACTCCTCTTTGAAATGCATAATATTTACTCCAAGGTAATTTCCAGGACAATAGCTACTTTAAGACACTCTATTTGTTTATCTTAACAAGCAGTATGTATTGGGGGGCAGGGGACCTCAGATTGATTTCTTTATCCACAACTATTTTCTTAGTATTTTCGCCGGGGGCCAACATTCGGTTTTCAATGCTTTCATTTTCATCTAAAACATAAAGACAGTGGAATTTCAGTCTTGACCAGAAAAAAAACCCCAAAGGATTCTATATCTCAGCAATTCAATTCAACTTACTGTGGGCCACTTCTGGGCCAAATACACAGAAAACCTTCCAGTGGGGATGAGAAATGGAGAGGGGAGAGGGATACACGGAAAAGACTGTGGCCTGTGGCATAGTACAGAGTGGAAGAACCCAAGGAGGGGGGGCAGGGGGGGGGGTAGGTCATGCCCACTCAGATCAAGAAAATCTCCTCAGAGCAGAGGCAGCTTACTTCACAGGGCTGTTCCGAGGATTAGATGTGAGCACCTGCCAGATGGTAAAGCTCTAATTCTTGGCTATCAGTCTTATTCACCAACACCCACTTTTCAGCGAACCTTCTCCCTATTGTTATACTATCCTTTTACTAAGTGGATCTTCCCAGTAAGAGGAATAAAAAGAATGTAAAACTTGGCTTTCCCCCTATATTAACTAAAAATCTGACTAAATGGTAGCAAATTTCATTTTAGCTACTGTTTTAATGCTATCAGTTATTGATTACTACTGACTAGGCACTACCCCCAAATCTTTACACACATTATGTATTCTACCTTTAAAACAGCTCTCTGATGTAGATATCATACCCATTTGACAGATACGGAAAATCAAGGCTCAGAAGTGAAATGATCACAAGGCTTCACAGCTGTGCAATCTGAATTTGAACCCAAGTCTGTGACTGCAAAGCCAAACCTGACGAGAACTGCATCCATTTGCACTAGTTAGTAAAGAGCAAAAACCTCCACGAGTTTTTTTCTCACCCTGCAAAATTTGGGAGCCAATCCAATAACTTAAAATCCAGTAGGCACAGGAGAAAGTGAGGTGTTTTATGAACCATAAAATATCTCAAACGAGTCAGGAAACCCAACAGTTGAAAAATTTTAATGATTCTTTAACAGATTTAACCAAGTGGCAACTGGATTTAATGCAGCCTATTTCCTCCTATTAAAATCCACACAGACCTGGCAAAAGTAAAATGTTTTGCAAAAGCACTTTTTAAATGTGACTTTTATCTGCTTCTCAAGTTTTACATGAGATTAATACAGGCTGTCAGTAAATGTTAAGTCCCCTTCGCTTCACAGAGTCATACAATTAGGAACTAAATAGGACCAAAGTAATGACACAGTCAAGCCTTTCATGAGAGTCACAGACCTGGGGGAAGGGAAAGAAGAGACTTGCCCAAGGAACCTCATTTGATCCTCAAAACAATTCTGTTAGTTATTATTATATATTCCACTTTTTTTTTTACTTTGTAAAAGAGAAAACCCAAGCTCAGAGAAAATAAGTGGAAAATCTATTTGTGAATCTTGGGTCCTCAAACTCTGGCCGAAAGATGGAAACTGTAAGAAAGAGTTAAGGAAATGCTGGACATAAAAAACATGGTAACAGGCATGAAGAATGCACGGTCAGGCTCATCAGTAGACTAAACACAGTCAAGAATCAATAAACACAAGGATAATTCAATAGAAATGATCCAAAATTAAACACAAAGCAAAAAAGTGAAAATTTAAAACCCAGAACAGAGCATCCAAAAAATATAGGACAATACCAAATCATCTAACATATGTGTCATTGGAATTCCAGAAGGAGAAGATAGAATGGGGCAGAGGGAATCTTAGATGAAATAATGGCTGAGAATTTTCCAAATAATAAAAGAAATCAAAGCACAGACCCAAGAAGCTCAGAGAAATCCTGGCAGGATTAATACAAACAGAATTAGCACACGCGCGCACGCGCACACACACACACACACACACACACATCCTGCATATATTATATTCAAACTGTTGAAAATCAAAGATAAAGAGATCATCTTGATGGCAGCAAAAAGAGAAAAGACACAAAGAGATCATCTTGATGGCAGCAAAAAGAGAAAAGACACATTACATACAGAGAAACAAAGGTTAAGCAAACTTGTCAGAAATCATATAAAGCCAAAACACATGGAATGACATCTTTAAATTACTGAAAGAATTGAAAAACAACAACAAAACAAAACAACAACAAAAAAACACTCTTTACCCAGAATCCCATATCCAGAGAAAATGTCTCTCAGAAATAAAGACTTTTTCAGACAAACAAAACCTAAGAGTATTTATAAGCAGCAAACTGAAATTACCAAAAATGTTAAAGTTCTTCAGGCAGAAAGAATATGACACCAGACAAATGTCCATGTACACAAAGAAATAAAAATTTCTAAAAATAGGTGAAATGGAGGTTTAAAATTTTCCATAATAAAGGTTTTTTAATTTTAAAAATAATGGTGTGAATATATGTTTATAATGACACTAGAGGCCTGATACACGAAATTCGTGCAACAGGAGGCCTTCGCAGCATGGCAGCTGCCTCGACCCTCCCTCACAGCGTGGGGCTGCCTGGATCCCTCCCTTGCAGCTGAGGCGGCTGCCTTGACCCTTCGGCGGCAGCCCTGGTTTCGTCCCAGAAGGATGCGTGGAAGAATGTCGGTCTAATTAGCATATTATGCTTTTATTATTATAGATTCATATTATGTAATCTTTTTGCTCACTTATACAAGGTTAATAATGTAGAAGGCAAAATTATCATTTTTAATATAAAAATAGATTATAAAAAATTCTAAATCAGACCACAGTTGACATCTATCTCATATTTATTGTATGCTCATATCCTTAAAGTTAGGTAAGAAGAATGTTTAATTAACATCACTACATTTTTAAAAATGTAACATCTTCCTACATTTTGTTCATCATAGATAAAAAACAAAAAAACTTCCATAAAATCTCTTTATAGAGGCCAAAGTACACATAGTACAGGCAACTATGTCATAGATTTCACATTCACTATGAGCCTAATAGCTAAACCCAAGCCCTGCCAGTGAATTTGATATCGTCTACTAGGGGTATGCATTCTTAAGGAAATAAACCGGTAAAAAGTTTTATCCTATATTTCCATGTCATTGCTAATGAAGATACAGTTGCTGAGTAAATATCCTATATAATAAGAGAGGAATATGCTAATTAGCTGTTACGCCCTGAGGTGTAATGACCAAGCGCGTCATGACCAGATCACGGATCAGCAGGAGGGTGGGCCATCGAGGTACAAGCGGACTGTGGAGAGCTACAGGAGGGGGCAGGGCAGCAAGCTATGAGGGGGGTGGGGGGAGCTACAGGAGGGGGGGCAGCGGGCAGAGAGCTACAGGAGGGCAGCAGCGACCTACGGTGCATGGATTCGTGCGCAGGGCTACTAGTATTAGTATAATAGCATCACGCAAAGGTGTTGACAAATATGTTATAACCACTTAGGTCAGATCAGGTATCACTGGAGGTCATCAAATAACAGGGCAGACAGGATGCCCAAGGCAGGGGACCAATCAGATAGGAAAAAACCTAACAGATGTGAATCTAGTTCACAAAAATAGGTAAGGCAGGCAGGATTAGGAAGATAGACAAAAATCAGAGACAATAGCAACAATCTGGAACTCAGACAAAAAGAGTCAACTAGTTTGGTTGGTGTGGCTGCGTGGTTGAGTGTCGATCTATAAACCAGGAGGTCATGGTTCAATTCCTGGTCAGGACACATGCGCAGGTTGCAGGCTCGATCCCCAGTGTGGGGAATGTGGGAGGCAGCCAATCAATGATTCTTTCTTATCATGGATGTCTCTCTCTCTCTCTCTCTCTCTCTCTCTCTCTCTCTCTCTCTCTGTCTCTCTCTCTGTCTCCCTTCCTCTCTGAGATCAATAAAAATATATCTCTCTTCCTACCTCCCTCTCAAAAAATCCTCAGTTGAGGATAATAAATAAATAAATTAAATAGAATATGTTTTATGCCCAGAACACACTAAAAGTTCTTACTAGCTATGATGGGGAAATATTGACTGCCAAATAACAATGATCCCACTCAGAAATACTTAGTAGTAAACAAATGGAACATTTGATTGGGTTGAAACACACACACACACACACACACACACAAAACAAAATAAAAAAAAAACACAAAACAAAAACAAAGATCAGCCATTTTTCATGTAGCGTCCATTAAGATTTCTTTGTACTACAGATGTTATGGCTGCTCCCTTAGGCAGGAGGCCTTTCGATCTTGGAAAACAGGAAATAAGCTTCCTTTGTTTTATGACACATTCAGTGCAGGGCTATATTTACTAAGCTAGTAGAATAGTATTGTCATGTGGATGCCATTGGAGAGATTTCTGCTACCACTGCATTAGTACTACCTGGTCACATACATCTAGGGTTGCTGCAACTTGGAATTGCTGATGGGCTACATGACTTATAGGCTCCCTTGTCATTTCCCCAGATAAGCCAGAGAACTGAATTCTCTTACATTGAAGGCAACGATAAGTGGCATTCTGGGAGGCTGGTCCAGAGGAAGAGAACTGATGTACAGGCAGTGTTAAAAAAAGAGAGGGGAGTGGGGAGACAAACCGGAGTCAATTCCAATAGCACTTGGGCCAGAAATTCACAACTACAGCACTGCTCACATTTCTGTGTTTTTATCAGTTTGCATTACTAATAATTAGGTATTGAGGCTTAGAAATGTAAGCAGAATCAAGATTAACCTCGGTGCATGCTTATACTCACTCCTACAGGCCAGGAACAAAGGAGAGTTGGACTGGTTGGCTAGGAATTACAATAACCTGAATGCCTACACCTAATGACAGGCACACAAACGCCATCCTTGGAGCATGCCTAGATCTCTGCCGTACAGCACCATTGCTGCATGTGAAGGCCAAAGCAAGCTGAGATGTGGCCTCTCACGCAGCACGGCCTCCCAGAATGCATCCTTGGGAAGTGTGTGTTAAATTGTTGAATAATCTAATCCCCCCTCCCTAATTTTTTTATTGACCATCACAGTCTCTACTTTCTGGGTAAACCGACTTCCTTCCAAAAACAGTCTCAAAGTTCCAGGAGCTTTGCTGTAGTCTTTGTTGTCCCAATTACTGCCTGACACACCGGGAAGCCTGACACACTCTGAGTGCATCTCCAAAGCCGCTGCTTATGGAGACATTTGTGTGACTGAAGTACACACATGGCAAACGCCGGCCTGTCAGTGAGGACTTGATTTTGTTCACACCCATCTGTTTTACACAAACACCTCCAGTATTAAAGACAAATAGTCATATACTCCAAATCCTCAAAGCTCCCTCCCAGGGCCTACCGCCTCATTAAATTCCCCAATATGCTTTTATTTGTGCGGAGTTGTAACAAAAGAATGAAAGAGCTGGTGTGTATCATTTCTGCCACAATTTTCAATAGAGTGAGCAGACCTGATGAAGTTGGGTGGCAATAAAACATGGAGGCTTTTAGCTTTCTGTTCATAAGTACCTGCAAATAAAGTCTTGTAATAGGATTTCTGAAAGACATTGCCTGTCCTTTGGGAAAGCCCTGTCAAGGATGTGGAGTGCAAAACTACTCACAGTTACTATACATAATCCGTTTCACTGGCTAAGCCTGGTGATGGCGGTTCATATTTGGAAGGTAAAAATAAAAGCATGATTTTAGCAGGAAGTTAAAGGTAATAAGATATACTGAGTGGAAAAATGCAGGCATCTGTGCCCAACTCCTTTTCTTAGTTTGTGAACTTTATGCTAAACCACGAACATTTGTTGTTTAAGGGGAAAAGGGGAAATGACGCCTCGTGCTGCTTTGTAATACAGCGATAGAAAGATCATGAGAGGTTCTTGCCAATGTCTTCACTCTTCCTCTAACTGCCTCAAAAATAATCATCGTGGGCCTGTTAGATGCCCTCACATCAGACTTCTCGGTAACTGTCTTTCTTGCACATGAGCACATGACAATTACTGGGCAGAGGCCAAGTTCATCCTGTTGTGCAACGGAGCTAACAGCATCTTTTACCTCCATTATCAACGAAACATGACCAAATTATGTAGGCTAAGACTTGTCTGCAATCTTAAAACAATATTTCTAATATGTCTTTTTTCTGAATCAGTGGTGAGCAATGTTTTTAATCTTAAGTTACTATGTAATGTTTTAAAGTTATACAGTTTTTACGGGGTTCATTTTTCCCCATCACATCCTACAAGTGTGTGAACTTCTTCAAGTACGTGAAGATACCAAGGACAGACCGGTGGGACCAAAGCTCTACTGTGCACCTGCTCCTGTTGTAGTAAAGCCATTTTCAGAGAGCTATTGGGTTTCCTAACTTTTCTTGCTATACCGTAACCACTGTTTTTTTAAAGCAATATAGGATTCTCATTCCAATCTTGCTTCCTTTCCATGATGGAACAGTTAAAAACTGATTTATGAAGATTATACTGACTTATGGAGAAGAACATAAAAATTACACTGGTCATAACACAGCTAATGGGTGAGGAATTCAATAAATTTATGTTTTAAATCAAAGTCAGACATTGTCTTTATTAATGAAGATGTTTTAATCCACAGCAATCTTACACAGAAACAAATATATGTTCAGTTCTGTAGCAGTGCCTATGAACTCTTAAGTGACCAAATCCCCATTAAAGTTAAAAAAATTTTTTTTCTAAAATTGATTGTGGTGATAGATACACAATTGTGTGAATATACTAAAAACCATTGAATAGTATGCACTTTAGATGCGTGAACAGTATGCTATGTCAATTATATCTCAATAAAGTTGATATATGAAAGAAATCACCCAAACACGTAAAGGGGCTCTACATTGTCCACTTTACATATGGAGTTCCACTGATTTCATGACAGACTCAATATGAACCCTTTTAATACAGCTACACTATATATACAACAAAATAAAAGCAGAATCGTTTTAACTAAGGCAAAGAGTTGAGTAATAAAGAAATGTGATGGAAGAACGCATTTTTTCCCCCCTGAGAAATCAGAAGTTACAAGAATTACTAGGGAAAGTACTGATTTCCCCAGAATTGTTCAGTCCCTGTGTAGCCAGTACAGGGATACAAGAAATAAGGTTTGCAGATAACTGAAATAAAAGATAAAATAGATCAAAGTAGAGATAGATAAGTCATCTTAAACTGAGCAGAGGACACACACATAGAGGCAAAAGTAGACTGTGGTATAAACACAGCTACAGAAAGAATGTACTTACTAGAAAAAAGGGGCTGGACAGGGCAGTACATGCCCAGCTGCTATTTAGTTAGCACCTGTTAGGTGCCAGGATGTGTGCTTGGCCAGTTACACCGAAAAATAACAGTCTGAGAGAGATACACACTGATACTGCCCTTCAAAACTATCTTGGGAAGGGCTGCCGGGGCAGCAGACTCCAGACTGCTGAAGGGACGAGTCAGGACGCTGCTGCTCCGTGAGTCATCCAGCGCACTCCCCTCACCTGATTCCGTGTCATTAGGCAGCCTCCCGACTTTCCTCTGGCTTCCCACAAGTTGATGACTAGAGAGCTACACAAAAGTAAAGCAACAGAGCAAAGGAGCTCTTTCATGTGCGAAGAGTCTGGGTGAATACATACCGACTAAGCTGTTGACAATTGTCATCTCATGAGGTGAGATCAGAAAGGACTTTCTACTTATGCATTCCCATTGGATTAAAAAAATTTAACCATACTACTTTTCTATTTGAAATAAATATGATTACTCATAAATAATAATAATTTGGCTTTCCCTTAGTACTTGCTGATCTGACAAAAAATTTCTGGTCGGTATTGTCGGCTTAATAAATCAGCCTCCTGACTTGACACATGTCTTATGATGTTGGCTCACGTGAGTCTCCTATTAACAGAAGGATGTACTGGCAAAATTAAGTTTCTGAGTCTCCAAAGCTCTGGGGCTTGGTGACTTCTAAGACAGTTCTAAGATATATGAAACTTGGTAAAGCCACCTCATAGCCTTCAGCTAGGCTTCCCTGGTTAAGCCTGAACCACACCAAGTATTCTGCATTTAAATCTATAAGCAGAAAATAGTAAAGAGGTATAATTTAGAACCTTTCCAGAGAATTTCTCCCAGCATTTCAGCATAATTTACAAACAGGCAGCTCCTAGCTTTGGAAGCAAAGAGATTGGTTCTATACCACCACCAATCAACACTCTCTTCCCGGCCCATGAATAGATCAGAATCACTGAGGAAGCCCTAGGAACAGGAGAGTCCTGGGTTCAGCCTGGCCCTAAAATCTCGGTCCCAAGTCCAATTACATTTCACTCACAGCCCAAGGTTTAAAGTTAGAGGTCAGAGTACCCTGTAGTAGGGCCCACTGAATGATGCCAAAATGTATGCATCAGTTAACCAGCTGGCCCTCAACCACCCCAAAGTATGACCAATTGGTTATCTCCAAATGATTGCTGGGTCTGAGACTATTATATTATCATAAAGCCCCCAAATGCTACTTCTTGGTAAACTCAACTACTAAAAGTCAAGACATCAAGTATTTAAGTCTGAGACAGAAAAGATTAATACAGGAGATCCAAGCATCAAATTGACAATTGGATTAGAAGACTAATCCAAGCACCCCTGAGGTACAATGGTTCCACAATCATCGAAGATTTTCAGGAAAGCTCAATAATGAAGCCAGCTAAAGTTCTAAAATGATTAGAGGAAACACATACACAAAGACAAGAAACACCCAAATAAATGAAAAGGAACAGTGAATCATCAAATTAATAGCTCTGTAAATGACAAATACTAAATTTGCTCTTAAAAAAAAAATCAACCAAGAAAAATGATTGCTACTGGACCAACCTTGAATAAATGCTCTAAAAACATGAGCATCTGTAAATCTCCACGCCCAATGAGTCATAAAAACATCCCACTCATAAGAATCCATTTTTGTCCATCTCCGAGGCCAAGTCTCAAGCTCATGCAGACCTTGTTTATATCTTGACTGGTCTGAATTCAATTCTGTCCACCTATCTTGCCCACCAGGCAGTCTTTTAGGTATCTGTTAAAACTACTTCTCTTACATCGCTACATTAATTTTCATTAACACCTTAAAAGTAACTACCTTCCTACCCCACCCCATACCAATCGGTTCTTTCTGAACTGCCCAAAGCAATGATGCTCAAAATCACAGGCTTCAAACTATACAACTTCTAACAATATCTCTCTCATATTCAGAAAGTCTCCACTTCTCTGCAATCCAATCAGATATCTCTTCTCTGCAAAGTAAACCTTGTAATAAACCAATCTTCTGTTAGAACTACAGATATGATCACACAAAAATACAATCCATTCTAAGATAGTACATGTCAGACAGGCTTACCAAATGACCAGCTAGTAGTCCACTGTGGAGTAAAAGTGGATGCCCCTAATGGAATCCCTGCATCTAACCAACGTGACACAGGGCCCCGAGGCTCTATACCTTGAAGCTTCTCTTTCTGACAAGCCCATGAAACATGTCATCCCTGGCCACAATGAGACACATTTTTGGCTTCCTGGTCTATTAAAAAATATCAGTTGGGTCACCTTATCACTGTCTAGACACAAGCATTCATAATTTTGTACAGCACCCCTCTCCCCATGAGTGATCTTTCTGGTGACCATACTTATGAAAACTATTATAGACAGTAATTTAACAGTATCAGAAGGAAAATAAAAAATAGAAATGAGAATATAAATATGCAGAGAAAAAAGAAGACAGCAAAACACAGACACCACTGCCAAGAGTACTATATGGGCTTCAGAAGAAGAAACCAAGGAAAAAAACACCCTCTGTTCTGGTCTAACTGGTCTTTTGCTAAGCATTTGCCTAGCAACACCTCTTCCCTTAGTCCTCAGCCACTGAATGATTTGGACCCAAGGAGGCAGCTCCCAGGGTAGGCCCCAGCCACCTTACAAGACTCTCTCTACCCCAGAGACCCTTTATGAGTCCAGTATCCTTGTGCATGTACAGGTCCAGCTCAAGGTACCCTCCATGATGAAACACAGTGGATTTTTATTCTCAATGATCTGTTTTATGCTTCCCAGGGAAGCCAGCTTCAAGCAGGAATGTGGTCTGCCTGGGCTCTCTAGGCTGTTTTCAGCATGCTCTGCCACGTCTGTGCAAGTGGTGGGCAGCAGCCAGCTGGCACCAGCTCATGAAAGCCAACGAAGCACATCTCTTCCCAACTCCTGCTCACGACTTCACCTTGGAAGCCTGAAGTAGTTATACCATGGAAATCTGCAAATGTGACAAATCTGGGCATTTTCTTTCTTCCCTTGCAGAGATGATTGCTAAATATTTACCAATACACCACTTCTTGAGCCTCAGTTTGTCATCCAACTTGTGAGTTTTCTTTTAAACAGATAGCCAAATGAATTCGACTTCGGGCTTTTTCTCATTGCTTTTATTTTTATTTTTTTTATTAAATCTTCATTGTTCAGATTACATTTGTTCCTCTTCCCCCCCCCCTTGCTCCCCTCCTCCCAGTTCCCGCCCCACCCTCCGCCCTCACTCCCCACCCACTGTCCTCATCCATAGGTGCACGATTTTTGTCCAGTTTCTTCCCGCATCTCCCACACGCCTTTCCCCCCCAAGAATGGTCAGTCCATTCCCTTTCTATGTCCCTGATTCTATTATAATCACCAGTTCATTCTGTTCATCAGATTATTTATTCACTTGATTCTTAGATTCACTTGTTGATAGATGCATATCTGTTGTTCATAATTAGTATCTTTACCTTTTTCTTCTTCTTCCTCTTCTTAAAGGATACCTTTCAGCATTTCATATAATACTGGTTTGGTGGTGATGAACTCTTTAGCTTTTCCTTATCTGTGAAGCTCTTTATCTGACCTTCAATTCTGAATGATAGCTTTGCTGGATAAAGTAATCTTGGTTGTAGGTTCTTGGCATTCATCACTTTGAATATTTCTTGCCACTCCCTTCTGGCCTGCAAAGTTTCTGTTGAGAAAACAGCTGACAGTCGTATGGGTATTCCCTTGTAGGTGACTGAGTTTCTTTCTCTTTCTGCTTTTAAGATTCTCTCTTTGTCTTTTGCTCTTGGCATTTTAATTATGATGTGTCTTGGTGTGGTCCTCTTTGGATTCCTTTTGTTTGGGGTTCTCTGCGCTTCCTGGACTTGTAAGTCTATTTCTTTCACCAGGTAGGGGAAGTTTTCTGTCATTATTTCTTCAAATAGGTTTTCAATATCTTGCTCTCTCTCATCTTCTGGCACCCCTATAATTCTGAGGTTGGTATGCTTGAAGCTGTCCCAGAGGCTCCTTACACTATCTTCGTATTTTCGGATTCTTTTTTCATTTTGCTTTTCTGGTTGGGTGTTTTTTGCTTCTTCGTATTTCAAATCTTTGCCTTGATTCTTGCGCTCCTCTGGTCTGCTGTTGGGAGTCTGTATAATATTCGTTATTTCAGTCCATGTATGCTTAATTTCTAGTTGGTTCTTTATCATAACATCAAGGGTCTCATTAGATTTCTTGTAGATTTCAATAACTTTATCGGCGGCTTCTAGACAGTTCTTGAGAGACCTTAAAAGTGTGGTTCTGAACTCAATATCCTCCATTGACAGTTTGTCCTGTTTCTTTGTCTCCGCATTTTTTATGCTTTCTTGGTGCACCCCCTAGTGGTCTTTGTGCGCAGTCTTGTTGTAGTTAAGCCTTGATTGTTGCAGTTAATACTAGGGGGATTTGACCTCCAGGCCAACTGGCTGTGAGAATCAGCTGTGTCTGCAGTGGGAAAACTTCTGTCCTCTAGGGAGGTGCTAATCTAATCTAGCCTTTGCCTGAGGCTATCTGGCAAATGGCTCTGCGCAGGGCTTGGGCGGGGTGGGTTGCACGGGATCAACAGAGCGGGTGGAAGGAGCAGTTATGGCTGCTCTCAGTCCCGTCCCCAGAGGCTCTGCCTCTCAGAGTCCCAGCAACCGCTGCAAACCTTGGAGAGAAAGCTGCCCTCACGTTCTGACCGATGCCAGACAGTCCTGCTTCTCCCGTTTGAGTCTGGGTCCCTAGAGACTCGCCCAGATCTGGAGCTCAGAATCTGAGACTCCCTCCCGATTGAAAACGACATCCGCGCCCTCAGCCACCAGCCCGCTCCACACGCGCCTCCGCACCTTTGTATTTTCCGCACTGCGCCTCCTCTGAGTCTCGTATGCTGTTCTCTTTCCTTCTAGTTGAAGAATTTCCCCTCAGCCAGTCTTCCTATGGTTCTGGGCGATGTCCGTTCCGTCTTTTAGTTGTATTTTTGAAGTGGTTGTTCGAGGCAGCTAACTCCGGTGTTTACCTATGCCACCATCTTCTTCTCACTGCTTTTAGAAACTCTTTAACTACTTGATTTTTTTTTTCTTCTACTTGCTTATGGTTTCATGAAATTTATTTTCATGTATAGTGTGAGGTATCTAAAAAATTTTAACTAAATACCTAACCAATTGTCTGCAGATTCAAAATGGCCCCTTTAATCTATATATATAAAAGTCTAAGCAACTGTTATGACTGAACAACCGATCAACCCAGTTGCTATGACATGCACTGAGCACCAGGGGGCATATGCTCAACACAGGAGCTGTGGTGGTCAGTGCGCTCCCACAGCCAACCTCCCATGGCCAGCCAACCTTCCCCTGTTGGCAAACCTCCTGTGGTCCCTCCCCACTTCTCTCCCGTGTCTGGCAGGCCCCGTCTGGCAGCCCCCAGCCAGCAGCCAGCAGCAGGCCCCCAGGCCCCTTCCAGCAGCTGGCATGCCCTGGCCAGCCCAGCTCCGATTGGGATTGGGCGAGAAGGCCCAAATAGGCCCTGATCGCTGGCCAGGCTTAGGGACCCCAACCGTACACGAATTTTGTGCACTGGGCCTCTAGTATATAATAAATTCTTACTTATACTATGGTCTCTATTTGGACTATTCCCTCCCATTGACTTATTTTACTCTTATATCAACAACAAAACAATAGCAGCAAGCATTTTTGGAGTACTTTCCATATTCCAGCAATATCCTTAGCTTTTTATTTATATAATCTCATTTAATCTCATGCTTTACAAGGGAGTACACTCAGGCTCAAAGAGATTAAGTAACTGGATCATGGTCACATTCCTGGTAAGTGACAAACCAGGACCCCAAGAATCCTACCTCTAACACCTACAGTGATAACCCCTGTATGAAACTTACACACTATTAACACATTGTATACGGGAAACGTATTTATACGTTTTACTTATAAGTTTTACGTTGACTGGTAGTAGAGCGCGGGACACGTATTAATATGTTTTTTATAGACTAGCGGTAGAATGCGGGTAACGTATAAATACGTAAACTAAAGTTATCGTAATTTTACTGAACGTTGCCATTTGCACAAAAAATTAGCAAAAATGGCCCGCGCCACCTGTTAGCGCACGATAAAAACTACCCACAAACAATGTGTTAACTGCTATAGTGTTGAGTTTTACTATCTGATATCAACCTCCCTTTTATGTTTATTGCTCAGAACCATTTTGTGAAGCCTCTCTAAAAAATATAAAGTTTTACTCAGATCATGTTAAATTCACAAATAAATTGAAAAACAGGATATCTCAGTATTCCAATTTTTACATCTAGCAACAAGATATCTCCCTTTGGTTCATTCAAGTTTTATTTTATAAATCTCAAGGAAAGTTTTATAGTCTTTTTCATTTCAATTGCACATATTTCTTGTTGGAGTTTTCTAGGTATTTTGTATTTGTTGTAACTATGGTGAATGGGATTTTTTTGTCTCCATTATATGTTTCTAACTGGTTATTGCTGATGCTTTAGAAAGCTATTAATTTTTTATACTTACCATATACAGCCCTTATTGATGATTTTTAGTTGCTTTTCTTGACCTTTGTATTTTATTTCCTTTTTGATCATTATACTTATTTTTGTTTTGTGGTTTATTGCACTAGTAAGAACTTCTAGAACAATATTAATGGTGTTAGAAGACTTGTTTATGTGTTCCTGAAATAAACAGAAAATCCTCTAGTTATCTATCATGGTCAAGTACGATACTGGCTGTTGGTTTAAGACAGTAAATCTTATTAAATAAAGATACAGTGTTTAGTTTCTACTTTTTAAAAAAATATTTTTATTGATTTCAGAGATGAAGGGAAAGGGAAAGGGAAAGAGAGATAGAAATATCAATGATGAGAAAGAATCATTGATCGGCTGCCTCCTGCACGCCCCCTATTGGGGATTGAGCCCCCAACCTGGGCATGTGCTTTAACTGGGAATCAAACCAGTGACCTCCTGGTTCATAGGTTGACGCTCAACCACTGAGCCACACCTGCCGGGCTTAAATAGCTTATTAAAGGAACAGATGTTGAATTTTTTTCAAATGTTTTTAAAAAATACTATTAATTTTATGGTTTTTCTACTGAATACCCTATTTTAATCAGAAAAATTCTAGACTATCCAAGGAGGCAGATCTGAGTTTGGTCCTGATGTGTGTGTCAGCTCTAAGGAGTCCTAAATCAGCAATATAGTCCATTTTGCCACATGTGTTCCTTTGAAACACATTACCTCATACACATTACCTCACTGGCAAACAGATGAATGATGCTGGTATAATGGAGAAGTCACATCGGCTCACCTGTGATTTTTCCTAATGTATTTTTCTCCATAACAGCACGTATCTTAATCTGCTAAACTGTATATTTTACTTATTTATGTACCTGTCTTGTCCACTAGAAAATCGTAGTGCTCAATAACCTACTATACCTACAATAATTCTTGGCACGTAGAAATGCTCAATAACTACTTACTAAATGAATGAATCAGGTTCACCGCAGGATATGATGAAGGAAGTAACAAATTATGGCTCTTGAGGTTACGGCCTTCATCGGTACGAATTCAAGGAATACTTGGAAGAAGGTGAAGCCGTGCACAGAAGTTTGTTTTAATGCAGCCATATGTCTAGGTTTGAGAGAACTTACTCAAGAGATTTACTGAGCAGCTTCCACAGATCAAGGACACTTGGAATTAAATGGCTTTGAGTGGCCCAACTTGTCAGGCCCCCTGGCGACTCTCGAGATTGTTCTTCCATGATGTGACAAGACATCTGAGCACAGGGCACTGAAACTGCAGCGGGGGACGGAGCTCTGCTGATATGACCAGGGAAATACAAGTGTCCAATCCGACTCAAACTGGATACTACATTCATTTTCCACAGCTGACCAGCCCCCACACTCAATGGACTGCTGAATTTAAAAATGAGAGAATCTTATCAATCAATTCCAAAAGAAATGCACCCATTTTTGAAAGAAAGAGGCACACTATCAGTGTTTGAGGTTGCCTTTGAAGTGCACCCTTCAGGGACAAGCCCAAATTACGAAGCATTTGTCCTGGTGGCATGGTTCACACTTTCACAAAACAGAAGAGGTAAAAACAAAATTTGACCAACAAAAAGTCAATATGCATGGCATTCTGAGGATGAATTTACAAAGCTTAAAGCAATCTTAAAACTGACACGAACTCAACTCTGGAGCATAGCTACTATCTCTGATGCTGTAAAAACATTCTTTTTCATGAAAGGGCTGAAATCAACACTGAAGCTACCATCTATGATGTAAACCTAAAGTCATGATGAACTAAAATATCCTGAATATATCCCCATAGTTCTAGGGTATGGTTATTTCATAAATGCCACTTTCCTATCATTACATCAAGAATGCTTATGAGTGCCCAGCTGGTGTGGCTCAGTGGTGGAACATCAACCTATGAACCAGGAGGTCACAGTTCTATTCCTGGTCAGGGCACAGTTCTGGGTTGTGGGCTCAATCCCAGGGATGGGGAGTGGGCTGCAAGAGGTAGCTGATTGACGATTCTCTCTCATCATTGATGTTTCTCTCTCCCCCTCTCCCTTCCTCTCTGAAATCAATAAAAACATATTTTAAAAACAACAACACAAGAATGCTTATGACTAGATTCCAGGCCTGTGACTTTGCACATTGGGGGGTAATAAGTTCATTTTTTTCAAACAGATTTTTTAAATTAACTTTGAAATTTTAATATTATAGAGCTATTTATATCAGTATTGTTAAGAATTCAATAAGTTTCACATTGGCCCACAGATGTATGGATTTCAAATTATATAATTTATGACTTTAAAAGCACAGGCCTTGTATATAAGTAACAACATATATATGTCTATATTACCCATTAGATTTAAGAGCTTTGAGGACAGATACAGCTAAATTATTAGCTTTCACCACCTGGGCCCATGATAGTGCCATGGGGGTAGCAGCGCTCAGTGTCTGTCAAAAAAGAAAGTCATGTCCGGAGAAACAAAGACTTCTATTTATTTCTATCAGTGGTTCACACACACAAAATGTGTAAATCAGAGATACTTTTTTTTTTTTTTTTTTTTTTTGCATAGTACAAAGAACACAGCTTTTGATGCTGGGCAAACCTGTTTACAAATACTGGCTCTACTACAAAGAAGCTGTCTGATCCTGGGGCAATTCACTTAACCAATGTGTCCCTAATTCCTCATCTGTAACACTGTGAGACTAATGATAATATGTGTAAAATACATAGCACTACATTTAACAAACTGAACACTTGATAAATAGTTAAGTGTTACTCTTATTAAATTCTGTGCCCAGCCAGAATGGCTCAGTGGTTGAGTCTCAATCCATGAACCATGAGGTTACAGTTCGATTCCCAGTCAGGGCACATGCCCGGGTTGTGGGCCCCATCCCCAGTAGGGGGTGTGCAGGAGGCAGCCAATCAATGATTCTCTCATTACTGATGTTTCTATTTCTCCCTCTCTACAATCAACAAAATATTTTTTAAAAAATTCTGGCCATGAGGACTTGTTTCATGCCCAGAATGACAGGGCCTCACCTCTATACTTTCAGAAAGTCAATATTCCTCTCTCTAATAATAAAAGCTTAATATGCTAATTAGACCAGATAGCCAAATGACCTTCTGAACATCCTTCTGGACAAAGCTGGGGCTGTGAGGGCTGAGGCAAGCTGCTGCAGCTACGAGGGCTGAGCCCCTTGCATGAATTTTGTGCATCGGGCCTCTAGTAAGCACATAAAATGAAACACTGAGATAATACCCAGGCTAGTGTATAATTCAATGCTAAGTTGTCAGAGAAGGGACTGATCGGTGTGAACTAAAGAGAAAGGCTTCATGAAAGGAAGGAATATGAGCTGGCTCATCAGGACAGGATTTGGACAGAAAGGAGAAAATTCCAGACAAGGAGAACATCATAAGAAAAAGCAGTAGGGCAGAGTAAAGATGCTTATTCAAAAAGTATGTCTCCAGTACAATTCTTGTTAACTCTACAGAGGGTAGAGTTGAGGGGGAATTTTGAATTTAATGCTGGTACAAAAGATATACTGTTAAATAGAATAAAAGTGACAAAGGAAAAGCTTTGTATCGCTTATGGGGAAACATCCAGTTAAGTAAGAATTAGTGGTTTATCTAATGAATACATGAATAAGAATTTGCTAAAATGAGCATAAGCGAAAATCTACTGATATATCCTATCTTTTATTAGCTTTATTCACTGTTTTATCTCTAACATCTATGTCAGCATTCCTACCCTACCCTGTCCTTGAGCACTGTGGAACGTATTTGTGTGCATAAAGAAATAATAACTTAGAGAACTATCATATTCACTCCCATGTGACCATGGGTGTGGATAAAATGCAGAAGACAACAGGGCTAATGGTCCGTTAGAACTCAAAAGTGCTGTTTGATCTCTGAAGGCCATCAGGGCCAGGAAAAACAGTTTATTATTAATATTACCAAGGACCCCCCGCCCAAAGTAGGCACATTCTATTAAGGAAAAAAATAGAAACTATAATTTCAGAGCAAGACCAAACTGATTAATGAATTATGGTACTGATATGTACAATAGTATAAGCTATTACTGTTCTGTGACTGCAGGTAAAGAATGAGGCAACTTTTTAGCAATGGACTCACATCTTCTCGACTCTCACTGCTTGGGTGAAATTCACTCAGTTGCAATTTTACACAAATCATCCATCATGATATGGTATAAGAATCCAGCATCCCGAGTTTACATATGGATTTTTCAAATCAATGGGCACCTGCTCAATCAGAATTTGAAAAACAAAAACGAACAAAAAAAAGGAAAAACCTAGCTGACAAGTATTAATGAAACCAGATGCAGTCCACTCGTCTCCATAGTCCACATTAACCATGTTGACAATAAGGAATAACACCCCTACCTCTAATTTATCAACATTTTATATGTCCCAGAAACAAATTCTGGTTAATTCTAATTAAAATTATCAGTCAATAGCAATAGTTTATGCCAAATGAAGAAAGCCCCTTTTAGAATTACATCACTGTTGAAAAATACAGCCAAGAAAATGAAAAACTAAACATGTTGAATGAATATTTTAACGTAATATTTAATGTGGCATAAAATATTTATATTCTTTTTATTATCTTTTTCTTGCATGTGCCACAAGGAAGACCAGAGGCTTTGAATAGGCCCACATCCCTTAGCGGATGGGGATGTTTATGCACATGCACTGGCCAATGCTGCACAAATTGCACTTTTTCCAATTGGCCAGTAGTCCATTCATTAACCTGACGTAGAAATTTGGGGTGCCTAAAAAATACAGGGAGGAAAAGTAACACTGGACCTTTGTTCCAATTCTAGCTCATTTGCTTACCAGCTAAATAATCTTAGATCCTTAACCTGCATGAACTGGTTTTCTCATCTGTAAAAAGGATAGTTTCACCTAATACAAAAGGCTGTTCTTAACGGTGCTTCTAAGTTTTCTTCTTTGAGGGACACAGAGGTAGTTCTCTGACTGGAAGGGGGTGTATGACAATGCTCTGCACAGCATTGCACTGGAGATTATGTCAATGTTAACTTTCCTATCAAAGAGCAAGGATCTGGAAGAGATACGGAGGAAGCTAAGTACCTCCCAGGCCCCTCTCCTTGAAGCCAGCACTGCTTTTGGTCATGATCACATATTATAAATGGGAAAAGTGACATGGGAAACACAAAGTCCAAAAATGAGCATCTACAGCGCAAACTCATATAAGGTGTGCAATTTACATATATCCTTTCTAAGATTAATTCACTAGAAAAAGTCTGGCCTCCTAGATTCTTGGGAAGATAAGACCTTCTTACTCAGCTCAACATTTAACACTTGCTGTGTGCTGTTAAAGATAGAGGGAAAAAGTAGAAGTCCCTCACCTTCAACTAGCCAATATGTAAAAAGAACAAAACAATTCTTACTCTAGAAATACAAAACTATGATGAGACCAGAGTGCATACCCTCCACAATCCCCAGGCTAGCACTGAAGGTCTCAATCTACCTTTTCAGCCAGATCTCACACAACAGATAAAAACATACTCCAGACATCCCAAACCACTCTGCCAAAGGCATTATGCAGTTTCCACTTCTATGTTTTTGCTGATGCCATTCCTGCAGACTAGAGTCCCTTTACTATGTTCCACTGAAGTTATTATTCATCATTCAAGACCAAATCCCATTCCGTTTCCTTCACAAGGCCTTTCCCCTGCCCAGTTGAAACTAAAGAAAGAGATTAAAAAAAAAAATTATACCCGGGAATATAGAGAATGGAATGAAAAAATCTGTACCAGAGGAGCTAAAAGATACATGTGAGACCCAGGATTTGTCAGAACTTTCTAGAAAACCATCAGGTCATGCTATACAAAAAATTAAAAAGCCTAACAAGGTCTGATAGGAGGAATCCAAGAGGTGAAAAAAAGCCTGTCAAGATTATAAAATAACAAAAACAAACAAAAAACAGTAGCTGAAATCTGAGAAATGTATCCAGGAATTATGAAACCACAGGACTTAGAGCCACAGCGGGTCTTTTTATCTATTATTCCAACAGGACTAAGAAGCATGTGGAAAGTGAACTACTGGTTACACAGATGGCATCAAAGAATAGGATTTCATTTTTTACAGGTAGATTAAGCTCTTAATTCTACCACAGGGCACCTTATTAAGTCTGGAAAGATGTCTTTGCTGAGAAACTGGCCTGTCTCAACAGAAGGGCTTTGAACTAAAAAAGGAAGAGGCAGAAGAAATGATGTGAACTGATTCTATAATGTCATTCATTCAACAAACATTGGCTGACCATCTCCTAGGTGCCAGGCCTAGTCCAACAGTGGGCATACAGCAATCGATAAGTGGGGATACAGCAATCGATAAGAGACAAACCTCATGGAGCTTATGAAGGGAGAAAGCCAATAAAAATACATACATGATTTCAGGTGATGATCAACTTAAAGAAAAATACAGCCAGGTAAAGAATAGCACATGGCCGGGCTGGAGCAGATGGCTGTTCAGAACTGAGGAAGCAAGTCTGACAGATCTGAGGGTAGAGGCAGGCAGAGAGAAGAATCCAGACATGTTTGAAAACAGTGACCGCAGCTAGAACATAATGAATGACAACAATGCCAGGAGGGGAGGCGAAGAGGTAAACACAGACAGACAAAGGTGGAGAGGAAGTCTGGATGTTATATTTAGGCGTGATGAAAGTTTCTGGAGGGCTCTAAGCTCAGAGGAAATGGGATCTGAATTATTCTTTGGTCACTTGGGCTGCTGTGTGGAGAAAAGACTGCGGACACCTAAACATGAGACAATAGTGAACTAGGGCGGAGGAAGTAAACTTGGCACATGTCAGATGTGGTATGTAAAGAGGCGGTCCTGGGAGAAAACTTGGAAAAATGGGAAGCATCACGGAAATGACCTTCAATCTCGCCGTAACACGTGCACAGGATGGGTCATGCACAAAACTTCACTGTTAGCACTTCTTTAATCCTCGCCGCCTCCGTGGGTGGTGAGTTCCGTGAGCCAGGAGCTGTCTTATTTGTTGCTATTTCTCCAAAGCCCAGCATAATGCTGGGAACACAAGCAGTTACTCTTAAAAGACTTTTTTTCCCCCCAATAAATCTGACACTTTAAACACAAGAAAGCATACCCTGACAGGTATCACCAAAAGTTATTTTAATTGGTCTGTAAACACCGAAGCCCTAATAGGTGAGGGAATTCAGAAGGAACCCTACTACGCTGTTTCAAATAAATAAGTATTTACAGAGTGACTTCTACATGTTAGACCAGTGCAGTATTCTGAAAACACTGCCTCTCCTGTCTCCCAAGAAGAGTTCACACCTGGTTGGTCCAGACAAGTTAGATGCCTGAGCACCAAGAGGACTCGTGCAACCTGCTGATCAGGCGTCAGTAACCTTTGAGCAATAGCAGAGGATGAGAGAGGAATACAACAGAAACATTAGAAAGGAGAAGAAAGTGAATGCTATAAACTTTGCAACTGAGCATACCTTCAACTCTGAGTAAAATTCTAGAACCGATGATCAAAGGAGGGTTTATGGCCACTTAGAAGAGGAAGAAAAGGTGAACACGAAGAGCCAGCACCTGTAGCCATACCTGGCCAATGTCATGTTCTTGTTTGATAGTCAGGAGAATGGAGACTGGAAAGTACATAATAGACCTGAATTTTATTAAAATGTGTTGATTCCAACCTCTAAAACCATCTCTGGGGATAAGATGGGGGGAAAAAGACTAAAATAAGGATCAAGTATATTTGGAAGGGCTCAAATGGTCTTCAGAAAAGAGAGGTCCTGAAAATAAATAAAAAATATTTTTAATAATAAGTAAAAGATAACTAATATCAAGGACAACGATAATGACACTGGAGGTTCCCAAAGGAAAAAGGCCAGACAGACTACAGTGAACCCCACACACAAAAGCCCTTGTCCAAATGAATATGAAGACATAATTGGCATGCTGACCAAATTATTGGATAATAAAAACTTGAGAAAGGAATAGCAACTATACTGGATAATAAAGTCCGAATTCCAAAAGCTCATGACAGCCTATAAAACTAGGCCAAAAAAAAAAAAAAAATCAAGAGTTTAAAATTTCCTAGGGAAATTCAACTTTTATACTTCTGTTCTAAAAATGCAACATTACAGGAACATCAGGACAAGGAAGGGAAAAAAAAATGACAAGGCTTTTGGTGGACTGCAAGCTAATGTCAGTGAAGTTGTTGAAAAGGCTAATTCCACCTTAGGCAACATTAAGACTCCAGAAGAAAGGACTGACTACATCTAGTTTAGTGAGTTCCTGTGCACCTCACTTTAATAAAACTATTAACACTAGAACTCACACAGCTGAAAGAGACTTGGATAGTACTCCCAGTAAATTCTACCCGAATACATGCATTTAATTCTGCTCTCTTCTAAAACACCACTAAAATGACAGTAAAAGGACTGAAAATATTTGGAACTTTCTCTGTGGGAGAAAGTTGACCCAGCAAAGTCCAAAAAGTTAAATTCTGAGTCAGCAGTGGGAAAAGCCAGGAAGCAAACCAATTTCTGCCACAAAACTCCTCTCAACATCAGGAACTAGTGGTATAAGATATCTCTGGAACTGGGTGTAACAGTGGGGCTAAAAATGGGAGGATTAGTGAAGAGCTGCTTAAGAGCAATTAAACCCTCTGTGAGCTGGGCAACTAACTGGCCCTCTTCTACCCAGAAAAGACAGCAGAACCTCAGGAAAACAAAAGTGGAAATTCGCATGTTAACTACTGAGAGCAACTCCCATTCCAACCTTCTTTCCCTGCCTGGATCCCAGAATGCTTACAGCCAGACTAAAGCCCACCAGGAGACTAGAGCAGGCACCTTTAGGAAAATCTGACCACTCCAAGAGAAAAGACCAAGAAGAGATACTGACACTAGGCATCTCCCAAGGAAACAGGCCAGCCAGATCACCCTACAATGAACCCCACAGTCAACAACCCCATTCCCAATGGAATACAATGCTTTCAAACAACCTAAATAATGAGCAGATAGCCAAGAACCACCAGACATTTAAGAAAACTTTAACAAGAATGCAGAGACAGAATAAAGTTGGAAGAAAGAGATGATGCAGATACAGAGAGAAGTGAACTTAAAACAAATGCACATACATATGCACACACAGAGAGAAGACAGATGATGCCAAAAAATTTGAAGATAATGAAATTAAATATCCTAGAAAATTAAGAATTCATAGCAGAAATAGAATGCAATAGTAATACTGAAAGATAAATTGAAGAAATCTATCAGAATAAGGAGAAGACAAGAAGTTTGGAAATTAAAGAAAATACAGGAAAATTAAGAAACAGGGAAACAGATGAGAAGGAATCAAAAAAAGAATTTGGGGAAATTTTTTTCCAACTACAAAACACAAATTTCCAGATTGAAAGACCCCAGGTCCAGCATAGTGGATGAAAACAGATTCATAAAAGGCGCATCACTAAAAATATCAGAGCATGGGTTACAGGGAAGATCCTAAAAGGTTCCTGGGAGAATAAAACAAGTTTAATACAAAAAAAAATCAAGAACCAGAATGGCATCAGATTTCAGTGGCCACTCTAGAAGCAAGAAGACAAAGGAACAACACATTTTAAATTCTAAAGGAAAACAATTTCCAACCTAGAATTCTACATCCAGACAAATATTAAATATGTATGAGGTAAGAACAAAAGCATTCAAGGTATCAAAACAATTATTTCATGTATCTTTTCTCAGGAAGCTAATAAAAGATGTCTTTTCACCAAATTAAGGCAATAAACCAAGAAAGAAAACACCAGAACAGGAATACTGATGAAAGAAGTCAAAAGCTTAAATAAATGCAGCATTATACCATATTCACAGACTGGAAGGCTCAACATTGACAATCCTTCCCTAATTGATTTATAGTTTCAACACAAGCCAAATCAAAATCCCAGCAGAACTTTTGTAGCTATTGGCAAGCTGATTCTATAATGCATAAGGAAAGGCAAAAGAACTAGAATAGCCAAAATAGTTCTTCAAAGAGAAAAAAGAGAACTCACATAACCTGGTTTCAATATATATTACTACAAAGCTACCATAATCAAGTGCCATATGGTATTAGTGGTAAGACAAACAGATCAATGAAACAGAATAGAAATTTCATAAATGTATCCAAATATCCATGTATGGGTGACATTTTTTAAAAGTTTCAAACACAATTCAATGGAAAAAGTAAAGCCTTTCAACAAATTGTGCTGTAATAGACACCCATATGCAAACCAACAAACCAACCAAAACCCAAAAATAATCGAACCTATACCTCAAATCTTATACAGAAACAAATTCAAAATGGACCACAGACCAAGTATAGAATGCAAAAACAAAATATCGTAGAGCAGTGTGTTACCTAAGCTGCTTGGTAGGGGAAGTGATCTGAGGGTCTTACCTACTGATACAGTATTCAAACAGTCCTGATGTTTTCAGCCTCTCTTCTCACCCATGCCCTCTCCTCCTATCCTTGGGCCTTGGGTTCCTGGTGAGCTGGACCTGTATTTATGCGATGCCAATGAGTTAGGGGGAGGAGCAGAAGTAAGTGACTGTGTTCAATGCATCATGTTGATCAGATCCATTGGTCTCATTCCAAAAATACAGATTTTCTGCATTCTTCCCAGACCTTCTAGTTTGAAGGCAGAAGGTTTCTTCCTCTAACTATACTTCACCTTTTCTTCCCTTCTTTCCTCCTTAATTTTCCTTATACAGATTTGTAAAATAAGGAAGCCACACAGCCATTAACATTTTTTTAAAAAAATGAATGTTTATAAAGTACATAAAATCCAGGTAATCAGGAATCCAACACAAGAAAGATAATATGTCAACAATAAATAATTTAAAAAAGAAAAGAAAGACAGTATGATGTGAAGGGAGATCTCAAATAGACAGCTTTGCAGCAGGACGGAAAAGGGGCCAGCCCAGATTGGAGCTGTGGCAGAGATCTCATCAAGGAATTGAAATTGATGTTACACACACACACACTGAAATTGAAAGAGTATTTAAGGTATCTGAGCTCTCTCAAAGGAATTCACAGAACCAGGAAGGAACTTAGAGGTCAGTGAGTCCTAAGTACATAGAAAATAGGTAAACAGGCGAGCAAGTCAACTGCTATCTCTAGAGCAACAAAAAATTATGTAGGAATGATGCAATATTCCATGACTCAGCTGTGAAGAACATTTACCGAGTCATAAAGACTGAACATTGAACCAAACAACATTACGATATATCTACAGCAGAAGAATAAGGGAGACTGAAAGTGTATGTACATGGGAGAGGGACAAAGAATAATAGTGTTGGAAGGGAGCTCGATCTTCATCTTCCATAATGAAGGCCAAAAGCAAGGCTGAAAACTGCAAGAATCAGGAGGCAGCGTGCTTCAGTATAGAGGGAAAAGCAAAAGATTATGTTCAAAGATTTAAAACTGATGGCCTCGGGTCAGAAAAAAAAAGAGGGAGAGGCATTTTTTAAAAAGATGCTAACAATACTGATAGAAATATTTGACTCTTTAAAATATATGCAGGTAGCTTTGATAAAAATAAAAATTAAATTTAAAAAATTAAAGCATAAGAAGAAAAAGGGGAGCACCAGGTGGTTCAGAATAGTACAGGATCTGGAAACATGACATTTAGAAATGGTTGTATAAACTGAGTTAGGTTTAAAATATACACACACACACACACAAAACATGGCTCACATTAAAGGCTGATTTCAGTTGTCCTATCTTCAGTTGTTCAGTTATTCTATCTGGTTAATGGTTAGAGAATAAGAACCAACAATAAAGTTACATGAACAGAGCTCAGCTGTGCAAAAAAAGGAATTTCTAATAACTGCCTGAAAATAGAATGAACTGCCTCAGAAAGCAGTGACTATGTAAAAGTTCTTCACAGCTGAGTCATTAATATTTATTTGGGGGGATTTAAGCAGAGCCCAGACAAAATCCACTTGAACATGATACCTTAGTGGTGGGTTGGACGGCAGACTTCTTAAGTCCTTTCCAGTTTGGGATTCTGTGAAAGGATTCCATGTAATAATCTCCTTTGAATTAGTACCATGCGAAGGTAGGACTGGAAGCACATGTTGGTAAGGAAGCTCAGGCACTTTAGGACCTTCTACCCCACCTCCATAGATCCTTTTAGCTTTTGATTTTTCACTTCAAAAGTCTTAAATGTATTTACATTTGTTTATAAATCATCTAAAATATTTTGGAGAGCAAATGAGGTACACACACTTAAAAAGAGTAGAAGAGCCCAGCTGGCGTGGTCACGGTTCAATCCCTAGTAGGGACGTGCAGGAGGCAGCCCATCAATGATTCTCTCCCATCATTGGTGTTTCTATCTCCCTCTCCTTCTTCCTTCCTCTTTGAAATCAATAAAAAATATATATTTTTTAAAAGAGTATAAGAGTGGAAGAAAGCTGGGAGAGAAACAGGAAGATGGTCTGAGTAGTACTAAGAGATGAAGTGAATAATCACTCGGGACCTTATAGTTTGGTGGCCAGGGGACATACAACAGGGCACAGCACCCACTCAGGTATAAGACCTTGGGGCCATGACAAGAGCACTTGGGCTTCCTGGCAGGGTGAAAGGACACAGGTCTGTGACTGAGTCAACATATGTAGATGACCGGTAAGAAAGCCACCAGACCCCGGCTGGTATGGTTCAGTGGTTGAGCGTCAACCCATGAACCAAGAGGTCACTGGTTCGATTCCCGGTTAGGGCACATGCCCAGGTTGTGTGCTTGATCCTCGATTCTCAGTGTGGGGCATGCAAGAGGCAACTGAAAGATCTCTCTCTCTCTCCTTCTAAGCATGTCCTCGGGTAAGGATTAAAAAAAAGAAGAGACTCAGGTGTGCTCTGACACTCTGCGGAAGGCCCTCCACCCCTCTGTACTGTCTCCCTTAATAGACTGTAGACTTATAGAGGGAAAGCCTCCTTCTTGATGGAATCCGGTACTTAGCAGCCTAAACAGCACGCTAGTCAATAAATGTCCAACTCAACCGAAACACGCGATGGGCCAAGACTTTTCTCTTTATTCTATCAACATCCTTGATTGGTTTACATTTTCTTTTCAGTGCCTTCCCACCGCCCTCGGAGCTTCCTCACTCACACTCCAGACACAAGCAGGGGTCATTTCTGTAGAAGAGTTCTCTACGCTTCAGGTCTTACTTTGAAAATGTGTAGGATCTGTATCCCTACCCACTGTGCTCCCAGGAAGGCACAGAGGTGGCCCCGAAGAGCTTTCACTGTGCTCTTCCACAGGGTGGGACAGCAAAATACACAGAGAGCAGGAGGTTTGGCAGAAGGGAAGCCCTCATTCTTATAAATCTATGAATCTACCAGTGCTGATTACCCAGCATACTTAGGTGTTGACAGGACTCAGAGATTGCTAGCTTATGATATGTTCTTTTTTCTTCTTCTCCCTGGCTGGCTAGTATTAACATCTTCACCAAGGTGTCATTATAATGTAGGAGCACACGCTAACAGGTTTAAAACCAGCAGAATTAACTTCAAACAATTTCGAACAGTGGTTAATTTTAATTTTCAGGTTCACTCCTGATACGTTTTCTTTTAAAATAGTAATTTTGACAAGTATCATTAGCATCATAAACTAAAAATTTTAGTTTCTGAGTACCCCATCCCCCCCAACATTTATTCAATAAACATTTATTGAGGAGCTAGTATTTGCTTAGCCCATATAGCATCATCTCTGCTTCAATTTGTTCTTCAGCAAAAGATAGCCAGCTTTCGACCAACAGGCCCTGACTCTGAATGGCCATTTGGAGATCTAGGCAATTCAAGTGCCCCTAGTGTCCCTGCCGCAGACCCAGAGGAAAGAAAACTCCCCAGCACACAGGGCTGGTTCCCTCTTGCTGCCGGCGCAGCCGGCCTCACAGCAGTTCAGATTCTGAAGTTTCAAACTTTAAGGATCTTTGTGTAAAACTCTGACTCTTCCCTAACTTCCTGGAGACCTCAAACTACGCATCTGAGAAACAGTTCACATGAAAGGCTTTTTAATTATAATATACTTGAGTGACTGGAAATTTATGTACATTATTTTGCCACTATTTTAAAGAGCATGTTGAAGTTCTGTTTCAAGTCTGCAGATCCAAGAACACTCTAGTTGCCACTTAAAAGAATGTAAATTGAGTGAAGGCCTGGGGTGGGGGGTGGGGGCGAGCTAGAAGAGATCAATGGGGGAATAAAGAGGGACATATGTAATACTTCCAACAGTACAGACTTTTTAAAAAGAACAATGTAATTGGGCCCTGGCCTGTGTTGCTCAGTGGTTAAGAGCATTGGCCGCCCACAAAAGTGGTTCAGGTTCAATTCCTGGTTAAGGACACATACCTGGGTTGCAAGCTCCCCTGTTGGAGGGGTATGGGAGGCAACCAATCAATGTGTCTCTCACATGGATGTTTCTCTCTCTCTCTCCCTCCCTTCCTTCCTTACACTCTCTCTAAAAAGCAATTGGAAAAATATCCTCAGGTGAGGATTAACAACAACAAAAAGAATGTACTTGAGAAGGAGTATTTCAAGCACTGTTTCTTAAAATATGTTCTGCAGAAGAATAGTTCAAGATATAATGACAAAAATTAAGGACAAATTAAATTCAATGAAGGCCAGTTAAGCAAAGTTAGTTAAATTGGTTTCCTGGAGGTAAGGATAAGGAGCAAAGAGCCCTTAATATGCTAATATGCATATGGGGAGAGGAAGGGGAGGTATTGGGGAAGTGGTATGGAATGAGCAGGAACTTCTCCAACTTTTCTTGACCTCAGACCTTTCCTTGGAGGACCATCTTGGAGGAGCATCCTGATGCTTTGGGAGTACCTCCTTGGGGAAACACTGATTAAAGTATCTTACATGATTAAAGTATCTTACTCTTTTGTATCCTTAAATGGGATGGCACATAGCACACCACCCACTGAGGATAGAGCCTGGTGAGTAGCAGGTCCTGGGAAAGTGTTCCTTCCCCACAGAAGGCTCCCTGCTCCGTTTGCTGGTCACATGTGTTTCCACTTGGTCTTGGCTTACTTTCTCAGATTAAGTATAAGCTTTTAAAAACTATCATCAAAACTAGAACTGCATGCAATTTTAAAATGAAGTGTCTTATTAAAGTACTAGAGGCCCAGTGCATGACATTTGTGCACTTGGAAGAGAGGATCTCTCAGCCCAGCCTGTGCCCTCTCGCAGTCTGGGAGCACTCGGGGGATGTCCAACTGATGGCTTAGGACGGCTCAGATATCCTTAGCGCTGCTGCGGAGGTGGGAGAGGCTCCCGTCACCGCCGCTGTGCTCACCAATCCTAAGCCTGGCTTCTGGCTGAGCAGTGCTCCCCCTGTAGGAGTGCACTGACCACCAGGGGGCAGTTCCTGCATTGAGCATCTGCCCCCTGGTGGTCAGTGCGTGTCATAGTGACCGGTTGTTCTGCCATTTGGTCGATTTGCATATTAGCCTTTTATTATATAGGATTATTTCCAAATCTTCATAACTAAAATCCCTAATGTTTTTCTTGTTGAAAATGTATGGCTAGTTTCAAAAAATACTTAATATACTAGACTTAAAACTTGATGTCTTTAATATATTTTTATTGATTTCAGAGAGGAAGGGAGAGGGAGACAGAGATAGAAACATCAATGATGAGATTCAATTATTTATATTTATTTTATTTTTGTTAATCCTCACCTGAGGGTATTTTTCCATTGATTTTTAGGGAGAGCAGAAGGGAGAGGAAAGATAGAAACATCGATGTGAGTGAAACATAGATTGGTTGCTTCCTGCACAGGCCCTAAACAGGGTCTGCCCAGGCAGGGGAGGAGCCTGCAACCAAGGTACGTGCCATTGATCGAATTTGAACCTGGAACCTTTTGGTCCACAGGCCAACACTCTATCCCAGTGGTCAGCAAATCGCAGCTCGCGAGCCACATGCAGTTCTTTGGCCCTTTGAGTGTGGCTCTTCCACAAAATACCACGTGCGGGCATGCACGTACAGTGCGATTGAAACTTCGTGGCCCAGGCACAGGAGTCGGTTTTTGGCCTGGGCGAGTCTATTTTGAAGAAGTGGCGTTAGAAGACGTGGAGGGGGTGGTTCGGTCTGGCGACGGGAGACACAGCGCAGGCGGGCCGCAGGATACGCAGTGCGGGGGAGGCGCCAAATATCGACAGTACTTAAACTACATAGGTGGGTCAATAACAATGTACCTACCTGTATAGTTTAAGTTTAAAAAATGTGGCTCTCGAAAGAAATTTTAATCGTTGCACTGTTGATATTTGGCTTTCTTGACTAATGAGTTTGCCGACCACTGCTCTATCCACTGAGCCAAAGTGGTTAGGGTTATGAGAATCATTGATCAGATGCCTTCTGCACGCCGCCAAGCCCGCAGCCCGGGCATGTGCCTCGAACCATGACCTCCTGGTTCATAGGTCGATGCTCAAGCACTGAGCAATACCAGCTGGGAAAAACTTGTCTTTAGAATTGTTTTTACAACACTTGATGTTTTAGAATTGTCATGAAAATACAAAATCACATGCAAGAGAGATGTGAAAAAAATTAGGGCCTAACAAATAAGGGATAAAACTCACATAAATATGCTGATTTTTTAAGTGCAGTTTAGCAAAAAGTTAAAAAAAGAAAAAAATTCAGCTTTTGCCCCAGTGGTGAAAAATCTCTGCCTTGGTATTTGATCCTAATGTGCATGCTAATCATTTGTGCTACAGTTAACTTCACTGTGGCCGGTTTCTTCACCTTTCTTTCCTAACAGCTCTGCAGAGCCTTGTTGGTATTCATTATTAAGTAATGTCAGCAGCAACTACATTAACCTTTTCAGAGTCCATGGATCTCCAAAGACTGACTAAATATATATACTTATTCTTTTTTAAAAAATATATAATTTTATTGATTTTTAGAGAGAGAGGAAGAGCGAGGAGGGATAGACAGAAACATCGATGAGAGAGGAAGTCATTGATCGGCTGCCTCCTGCACCGCCCCCACCAGGGATGGAGACTGCAACCCGGGCATGTGCCCTGAGTGGGAATCAAACTGGTGACTTCTTGGTTCCTGGGTCAACGCACAACCGCTGAGCCACGCCAGCTGGGCTATACACATATTCTTTATTTAACACTGTATTCTCAAGAATCTGAGTTAACAGGAAAGACCACAATAGTAGTCACACCTAGTAAACTTATGGCCACGATCAACTTGTTCAGACATAAGTTCTTAGAAGAAAGGACAGAAAGGCCCAGGAGAAAATGCACAATGATCAGGGGTTCCCAAAGTCTGAAGTTTATAACCACCACTGACACAGGCTCTCCTCCAAATTTTCACACCTTGACCTCTAGTTTGAGGTGCACGGATTTATAAGTAACATCATCCCTCCCATTATAGATACACGCACACACATACATACACCAACTCACTCTTTAAAGTGAGTAAAGGGTACACACAATCTCTGAATTTAAGTGACAGAGAAGTGATATCTAAGGTGCATTTAATATGCTACTTAAATGTAGCAATTCTCAGTGCAGCAGGAAATGGCAGGCTTTCAACTGCTCTGGATGTATACTAATTGGGGGACCTTGGGCAAGCTAGCTGAACTTTCTGAGCCTCTGTTTCCTAATCTGCAAAATGGGGCTAACATTGGTACCCATCTGAGTTGTGGGAATAAAATGAAATTATATGAGAGCAGACAAGTAGGGAAACAAGTGCAGAATAACCCCCAGTTAATGACTGGTCATCACTACTCCCTGCATTCCCTCCCTACTTGTCTGCTCTCTTATTTCATGCACTTCCCTTCCCCTCAGAGACCACCCATCCTTAAAAGCATCTCCTCTATGCAAATGACCTAAAGCCTTTTTTGAAATCTAGTGCTGGGTCTTCGATTGCCTGTGGGAAATTGCTACATGGAGGTATGAACAGCAGTATCACCTCAAACTCAGTCTATATAAAAGTGAATTCATATTCTCCTCCCCAGATACTAGTCTCCATCTCAACTCCCATGTCTATCAATCACAAGACCTTTCTCCAATTATGTGGCATTCTAATCTGGCTTTATCTGTCTCCTTCATCCCACATATTGAAACTAAGTCAGGAAGGTCTGTCCTATTTCGACTGCATAATGCCACTTCTCTACTCCCCATTTACACTATTTGGTTCCAGTTAGTGAACAACTGCCTGGATGCTTCTGCTTTCCCTTCTGCCACCTCAGGCACAGACTATGTTGTCAGGTGAAACCTCCTTCAATCATTCTGAAAAACCCTCCATGTCAGCCTGTTTCTTTCCCCTTGAAATAATGAATGCTTTCTCTGCATGTAACCTCTCTTCTCTCTACTTCAGCCAGGACGACTTTTGAAACTGACATGCACTAAGTTAAAGGCTTCCTTGCCTTTGCTCAAACCATTCCTTTTACTGGTATGTCCCCTCTTCTCCCTACTTTCTACTAAAACCTCTCTATCCTCCTTTCTAAACCCATCCTTCAAGGCCAGATCAAAGGTCATTTCCAAGAGTAGTCTCCAACTAGTCCACCCTTCTTGGTTTCCCCAATTCCCTGAACTCCTAGCCACCCAATTTGCTTGTCCTTACTATTACTGCTATTTATTTCACCCATAGCAGTCATCTTCTTGACTGCTTAAAAATTTTGTAAGTCAGGTCCTTTTTCCAAATCCCATACACAGGATTTTTAAATTTTGTTTTTATGGAAGGATTAATGGATATGAGGACATCAAAGAGATTTAGTTTATATTAATATTGTAATGTCTAAGATTTGTTCATGGGTTGTGGAGTTTGCTACAAGCCAATGAGGTGGGGGTTTTTTATTTTTTAGATGTCTTTTTTTTTTTAATATATTTTATTGATTTTTTTACAGAGAGGAAGGGAGAGGGACAGAGAGTTAGAAACATCGATAAGAGAGAAACATCGATCAGCTGCCTCCTGCACACACCCCACTGGGAATGTGCCCGCAACCAAGGTACATGCCCTTGACTGGAATCGAACCTGGGACCATTCAGTCCAAAGGCTGACGCTCTATCCACTGAGCCAAACCGGTTAGGGCGAGGTGGGTTTTATTACTGTTTCCATTTTATAGCTGGGGAAACTGAGGCACCAAAGGTTAAGGATTTGACCCACATAACCCAGCTGGTGACAGGCCTGAAATTCAAAACCTTACAATCTGGTTACACAGTCCATACCCCTGCCAGTACAAGATGGGGTTCAATTCTCTGAATTCTAAGAGCCCTTTCGAGCAGCAATAGGGAAAGGATTTCTTACAAGGACAGCAAAAGGTCACTCACCCATTAAGGGAGGATCATTTTGTTGGGGATAATGGCAAAATGAGACACATATTATAGACAAAATTCAACTGGATTTTACTTTAAAAATTTTTACACCAGAAACAATTATGTTTATTTTATTTTATTTTTTAAATATATTTTATTAATTTTTTACAGAGAGGAAGGGAGAGAGATAGTTAGAAACATCGATGAGAGAGAAACATCGATCAGCTGCCTCCTGCACATCTCCTACTGGGGATATGCCCGCAACCCAGGTACATGCCCTTGACCGGAATCGAACCTGGGACCTTTCAGTCCGCAGGCCGACGCTCTATCCACTGAGCCAAACCAGTTTCGGCAAAACAATTATGTTTAAAATTAAATTCTTTTGCTATTACAGATAATGCCACAGGGAAAGATTCTTGCATATAGAATAACTGTACTTTTGGATTACTAAGGATGTCAACTTTTTTATGGCTTTCAATGTATGTTGTCAAACAGTGTCCCCACAGGGTCATTTCAATTTATTCAGCAAATCAATAAAAGTCTACTTGAGTCAAAACCACACGAGCAATTAATATTACTCTGTTAACTTTTACCAGCATTTATAAATCCTTAGACAAAGAGACTTCACTGTTTTTCCCCCCATTTTGGAAGAGAGAGGTTTTTCTCATTTTAGAGAGAGAGAGAGAGAACAGGTTTTTCACATTTGGGGACCCCTCTCTAGGGGGGAGTTTGTATATGCTTGCAATAAATTTCCACACTTTTGCTTAAAATCCTTTAGTCTGCAAATTTTTATTCTTCAAACTTGGTAGGACAAGAACCTGCAACAAGAGTTCCAGCTTGCCATTCAGGGTATCATCAGCTTGCAAGCCACACAGAAACAGGTAGCTGACCAGATTTGGTCCATGGGCTATAGTTTTGCTAACTTCTGGTTTTAACTGTGTAACCCATTTGTTTATTGCTTTAAGTACTCAAGGGGGAAATGCATAAAGCTGTGAGAGTTTAATGATGAGATATAGCCTGGTTTGAATGATTAAGGAAACTTTTCCAAAGAAGGGGTTTTTAGGCTGAAACTTAAAGGATGAGTAGTAGCCAGCCACAGGCAGGGAGAAAAGCGAAGAGCGTTCTAGACAAATGAACAGCATGTGCAAAAGCCCTAAATTAAGGAATACAACTGACGGAAGAATCTGTGAGGTCTAAGCACAAAGACTAAGAAGCATGGCATGAGATGACACTGGAGAGAGATGGAGAAGAGCCCACAGAGGGTCTTACTGGCTAGGGTCTGGGATTCTAGTCTTTGTCCTACGAGCAATCCGAAACCACTAAAGTCGTTCAACTAGGAGAGGAAAACAATCAGCTTTGTATTTCTTTAAAGATCACTAAGACTGCAGTACGGAGAAAACTTAGAAGGGAGCATGAATGAACTGAGGGAGATCTGTAAGCAAGATTCTGGCCAGAGACGACAGAAGCTTGGACTAGGGTGTTGGAAGTGGTGTTTAGAAGGTTAAAGAGGCAACATGTCATGACTAGAACCTGCTACACAAATGAAAGGCAGATTTCCCACATGATTCAGGTTTCCAGTTTCCATGCCAGGAAAATGGTATTATTCAGGGAACCAGAGATACTGGAAAAACTGTGTATGTGTGTTATACACATTTTGAGTTCAGTTTTAGACATGCCAAGTTTGAGTTATGTACAAGATATCCTAGTGAAAGTGCTAAGTAATCAGATGGCTAGAAGGATTAGAAGCTAGGACAATTTGTTTCAATTTAGTATTTCAGTAATTCAGTTTGGGAATTGTCGGCATATGGGCTGTAACTAAAACTACAGGAGGAGATGAAATTACCTAGAGAAAGAGCATGGAACAGATACATGCAAAAAAAAAAAAGAAACTAGACCACCAACTTACACCATACACAAAAATAAACTCAAAAACCATAAAAATATTAGAAGAATCCATAGGCAGCAAAATATCAGACATATGTCGTAGCAATATCTTTACCGATCCAGCTCCTAGGACAATGGAAACTAAGGAGAAAAATAAACAAATGGGACTACATTGAAATAAAAAGCTTCTGCACAGCAAAAGAAACCAACAAAACAACAAGAGAGTCCACTGCATAGGAGGACATATTTACCAATGTTACATCTGAAAAGAGTTTAATCTCCAAAATTTATAGGGAACTCATACCATTTAACAAAAGGAAGATAAACAATCCAATCAAAAAATGGGCAAAGGACCTAAATAGATACTTTTCGAAAGAGGACACACAGAAAGCCAAGAGAAACATGAAAACATGCTCAAAGTCACTAATCATCTGAGAGATGCAAATCGAAACGACAATGAGGTACCATCTCCCACCTGTCAGAATGGCTATCATCAACAAATCAACAAACGACAAGTGATGACCAGGATGTGGAGAAAAAGGAACCCTCATGCCTGCTGGTGGGAATGCAGACTGGTGCAACCACTGTGGAAAACAGTATGGGGTTTTCTCAAAAACTAAAAAATGGAACTCCCATTTGACCCAGTGATCCCACTTCTAGGAATATATCCCAAGAAACCAGAAACACCAATCAGAAAGGATATATGCACCCCTATGTTCATAGCAGCACAATTTACAATAGCTAAGATTTGGAAACAGCCTACGTGCCCATCAGCAGATGAGTGGATTATAAAACTGTGGTACATCTACACAATGGAATACTATGCTGCTATAAAAAAAAAGGAACTTTTACCATTTGCAACAGCATGGATGGACCTGCAGAGCATTAATGCTAAGCGAAATAAGCCAGTTGGAGAAAGATAAGTATCTCACTCATATGTGGGATATAATGAACAACATAAACTGATGAACAAAAATAGATCCAGAGATATAAAAGCATCAAACAGACCATCAAACCTCAGAGGGAAGGGGGGAGGGGGGAGATCAACCAAAGGACTTGTATGTATGCATATAGGCATAACCAATGGACATGGGGGGGGGGGAGGGCATGTGCTGGGGGGTGGGAGCAGCCAGGGAGAGGTCAATGGGTGAGAAAGGGAAAGGGAGGGGAGGGGAGGGAACAGCAGTTTTCAGGTCCAGGCAGTACTCCTGAATAAAAATCAGGATCTTTGGGAGTGGGCACCTGGCATCAGTGCTTTTTGAGTTCTCAAGTGTTTCCAGACTTAAGACATTAAGAATGACCAGTATTACAGAAAGATCAAGAGTAAGAGACTAAACAGGTTTCTAGTCCTAGCTACCTTACTTTAAGGTATCTCTGCCTCAGACTACTTCATATCTCCAAATTCTAAACTAGAATTTGAGAAGAGTGAGATAGTAGGACTAATTTTTCTCTAAGATCCCCCCAGAGTCCCAAAAAATCTGAGCCAACATTATAAAATTAAAATATTTTTCTTGGGGGGGGGGGATTGGGAAGGCAATAGAAATAGAAAACAGGTATTAACCAATTACCAGTAGAATACAGAATATATTTTTATAAATAATTATCTTCCCCAGCCAGTAATTTAAAAATTTTTTATTGATTTTTAGAGGGAGAGGGAGAAGGAAGGATTGATGTGAGAGGGAAACATGAGTCCACCGCCTCCCACACACCCCGAACAGGGAACCGAGCCCACAACCCAGGAATGTGCCCTGATCAGTAATTGAATCGGCAAGAGTTTGGTGCAGGGAACAATGCCCAAACAACTGAGCCACCCTGGACAGGGCTAGCCAATAACATTTTTAATGAGAGAAGTGATACATCAAAGAGTATTTGTAGTATTTGTTAAGCCTGGGAAAATTCTAACTGGACCAATTTTGCTATATTGTACTACGTTGCTCCCCAGCTAGTAACTGCAAGGACTTCAAAATGGTGGTATGAATTTAACTTGGAAATTGCTTCATTCAAAATTTTATTGAGTGGACCATTTCTAAAGTTAAAGTGAGCTGCAATTTACGATCTGGGAAGCATGCATGTGAACACAGAAGAGCACGCCGAGTCAGAAGGCCTGAGCTGAAGTTTGGATCACTAGCAGCTCTGTGACGTCTGCCAGGTTTCCCAGTCTCCAAGTCTCAATTTCCTTAGCTGGACAATGGAAGTTCAGAGTTACCGCAGAAATTAAAACATGAAAATGGCTGTGAAAAACAGCAATATTTTACTTTTACATTATTTCTAGCCAACTTTAACACTAGTTTTCATTTACATTTTTGAGGAGTTGCTCTTATTTGCTACCGGTACAGTATTATGAAGGAGAAAAAAACCAAAATTATCTTCATGCCATGACCTTTTTTTGTTCCAATCAGAGCAAATCTACTTTGCTGGACATATTTTAATGGAACAACTTAGTCTCTGTTGGTAATTCCCACTACATTTTTCACATTTCATTATCATCTGACTTCAAATTCCACAAAGCAGATGGAGACTACAGTATTATTTAAAAAATCTGTTAAGGAACAGTTAACATACTCAAAAGTTAACCAGTATTTATGAACCACTTGATTGTTTTTCATTACTCTCATGATACAAAAGCTAGAAAAAAGACAGTTAAATGTACAGCTCTCAATTTAAAGACCACGGGACAAGAAGGTAGACAAGTAAAATTTCTCCTGAAGTCAGACAGATGGGCAGTTTGTTCAATCAGAGAGACTGTCCTCCATCCCTCCCACAATGTCTAAGGTTAGAAGGGATGGACAGAGAACTTCAGAGCGCTTGCAAACTCTCCTTGCCTCCAAAGCCCTGCTGTGAGAAATAATGATCTAGCCATTAACGACAAAGACTTAGGGCAATTTGCTAAGTAATCTTTCAAAAGCTTCCTTCATTCAAACTGGTTTGTCAATGGGAAAGAACATTTCATAAATCTAAAGATTTACAAGTGAACTTTTAAGTTTAACATTATAAGAGTAGAAATTATGTCAGGTTAGAACAGAACAAACGAATTATGGAGAGTTGGGAATAAATTTTAAGAGTCTTAGGGAGGATTAGTGCTGAAAAAAAAACACCTCAAGAACACTATCTCACTTTTATGTTCTCTTCAAAGAGATTTTTAGGCAGACTATCATGTGTTGGCTTGTTTTGAGCAAGTATTAATATTAGCAAACAACTTGTAGTGGCTACTAAAAAAAAACCGAAACATAAGTAAGAATCCTATAAGAGCCCTGACTCATTAGACACACTTAAGATTCTTAGATGTACACACCCAATACAGTAAAATTATTTTGCCAATAACCTGTTCCTTCAGCAATAAAATACAATACAGAATATGACACTTTCCTTGGATCTAAATCCTAAAACAGGATAATTATTTTGGTGGCAAATTATGAAAATAATACCAGGACAGACTATAAGAGATGAAACAGTTTGGAAGACCATAAATTCTCTTATGAGAGCCTACAACAAAGCAGGGGGAAAAAGTGAATCTCTACTAGAAAAAGAAAACACACGATATTTACATTGATAAAACCTGCCAGGGTTTTAACATCGCTGACAGTGCCACTGAGAAAAGCTCAGTTGAAATGCAGATTACCTCAAAGCACAGTGTTTTGATGTGCCTTGCAGGTTATCATTAGAGTTTGCAGACAAGCTCTTTTAAGATGTTATAGCCCCTGTTCCAAAGGAAATATAAGCATTGAGCAAAGCTCCCAGGAGAAAAGGAAAAACCTACTCAACTTTGCAAACTAACAGGATCATAGACAAAATAGGAAGGCATGTGAGGAAGGCAAATGAGTGAATCTTAATTCAAACAGTTCCTAGAAGAGGATGCTTGGTGGAATTAGCCAACCAGCCCATGAAAGTCAAACACTTGGATCAGGGCTGGATTCACAGTCAGTGTTACTTGGCAGCCAGATGTTCAAATCTGTGTGCCTAATTCTGTTCACTGACTACTGCTGAACAACTGTACAAGGTATGGAGGGCACTGCGGTGGATACGAGAATGGGCAAAACAAAAGTAGTTCCTATACTCAAGGAGCTTACAATCCAGCAGAAGGGATGCAAGAACATATTCTGCTTCTAAGAGAGGTTCGAGGTAGTGTGCAGGTTCTCAACTGGAGAAGACTGCCTCCCTATTTTGTTTCAACATAACATACATAGATACAGTATTTTTCTAAAGCTGGTGATGCTCCTGAAAGGAGCATTAAAATGTCAGCAGACTGGTAACATTTCACAAATGAAGAATGATGCCAAAACTCTCAAATAAGGGTGGGGGGTGGGGGAGGATGATGAGCTCTTTGGCACAAAACCTGCTTCTCAATGCTCCACTGAACACTACAAGTCCCTAAAGCTGAACTTCAAGGCATGTGACAGCTGCTGATTGGTAATAGGAATTCACAGGGAAAAAAATGCACCCCTTGGGGTGCGTGACATGCATCTTGTCTGTAGAACATGGCATGAAGGAAACAGTGGCTCCAAGTGGAGAAAAAGGCAAAGAGGATGTATGTGACAGCGTCCTGAAAAGTATAATAGGGAGCCAGACAAATGCCAAGACTCACTCACTACCTGTTATCAGAGCAGAGTTTTGGTGCAGCATCCCTCCCAAAATTAATTGTTCAGTCACTGAACAAGCCATCTGTAAATTACCAATACTTTCCTGCCTTAAAGGTATTTCACCATCAAAAGAGGATGTGAAGTTACCCGGTTCTTTAAAGAAAGGCAGTGTAAAAGATAGCTCTCTTTGGTGAAAATAACATTTAAGTAAATATGAGATGAAAATACCCAACTTGATTCCCTCCTCCACCCAAATATCTCCAACCAGTTGAAAGCTATTGTGTAGTTCTACACCGTCATTTGTTAGTAAGAAAACTCCGGTCTACTGACCTCTCCTTCATAGCACCACATAATAGTCTTTCTTTGCTATTCTAACTAAATAGGAAGGTTTAACTAAGCCAGTCAGCCTATGAAAAACAACAACACATGGGTAAGCAAACACTAAAAAAAAAAAAAGAACTGGACAAATAGAATGGGTACTTGATAAAACATAAATGTCCTCCATTCATCTGCAATTCTAGTCATTTTCTCTCTAACAGATCGCAGGTTATTTAAAACTGAGTTATATATAGTCATTTAGCAGCAGCAAAACACTTCTGGCATTATCACACATGCTAGATCTCTGGAGGAATTTTTTCTTCCAAACTAGAATTTTTCTTCACCAAGAACCGATCAGCCTTTATTTCTAAAAACAAAAGCCCTTGCCTCCCTGCCTCCCCCCCCCCGCAAAAAAAAACCAAAAACAAATCAAAGCCCACCGTTGAATTCTGCGCTAATGAAACGGTGTGATTACATCCCAGGCGTTGTCAGAGCCTATTTTTCATACAGCACCACCAGACAGTTTGATGCAGCATTCCTGATTGCTTTTTATCGTATTTGTAAATACACTCACTAATCCACTCAATTGGGTAATTTACAAACAGGTCCTCTCAGTTATTAGTGGCCAGCAGTCAAGTCCTATTACATTTGATCCTCGCACAGTTGTCTAAACATTTCCATCCCCAGGTTAAGGGCTGGGATCCGCAAGGGAGAGGGAGGTTCGCGAAATTTGGATGGGGGCAGGGAAGAAGCGAGGAGAAATCTCTGCATCTCAGCCCTCGGCGACAACAGTCAGCCAGTGCCCACAGAAAAACTAAATTCGGCACCTCTTCCTCCTGTTACACTGGCAACAAAGAGGGAGTTTCCGTAGCGCTCCCGTCACCCCCTAGGTGCCCAAGCCCCTTCCCGGCCCAGTCCCGGGCTGCAGGGGCCTCCGCGTGCAGGGAGGCCGCGGAGCCCGGGGTCAAGGCACAGAGGGGGGGTGGGGTGGGAAGCGAGCGGGTGGGACATGGGCAGCGGGCCCTGGAAGGGCTGGGGGACCCGTTTAAATACCCGAACCCGATCGGGGGGCGGCAGGCGGGAGAAAAGGGACCTCTAATGTAGCAGAAGCTGGACGAGGGGAAGAAAGGTGAGGAGCCCATGCTGGGGGCACTCCTCCTGGAAGCACAGAAAACAGTGGGTGAATAGGAAGGGGGGAGGCTCCGCCGAGCTGGGAGCAGAGGGGCCAGGCCCAGAGGCTAGGGAAGGGGATGCCACCTGGGGCGGAGAGGAGGCGCCCGTGTGGCTTCTACCTGCGGGCGGGCGGGACGGGCCGCTCAGGTGTGACTGGGAGGTGAGGCCGAGTCGGGAAGGGAAGGCGAAGAGCTGCGGGCGCCCAGGGGCCGCGCAGAGGCGCCCGCGGGGAGGCAGCTGCGGAGACAGCGCGGGGGCATCTGCGGGACAGGCGGGCGGAGAGGCGGGGGCGGGGGCTCTGGAGCGCAGGTGGGCTGCGGGAAGGGCTGCGGAGAAGAACGCGGGCTGCGAGGAGGAACGCGGGCTGCGGGGAGGAACGCGGGCGGCGGGCGCCTGCGGTGGGCGCGGGGAGGCATCCGGGCGGGCGGCCGGGAGGCGGGAGCCCTCACCTGCGCGGCGGAGGAGGCGGAGTTGCAGCAGCCCATGGCGGGGCCGGGGGAGCCCGGAGGCGGCGCCGGGCGCGCAGCTACGCCCCGGAGCCCCTCGGCATGCGAGCCGGCGGGCGCCCGGGGAGGGCGCGGCCTGGCCCCGCACGGCTCGGCGGCGGCGGCGGCTCGGACGGCGGCGGGGACTCAGGAGGCAGCGGGGCTGGGCGCGGGCGCCGGCCACATCCCACGGCGGCGGCGGCTGCGCGGCTCCTGCTCCGCTCCTGCTGCGGCAGCTGCTCCCCAGCGGAAAGGGGCGGGCGGCGGCGGCGGCGGCGCCTCCCCCTGTCCCCCGCCTCCCGCCTCCCGCGCCCAGTCCCTCTCCCGCTCCCTCTCCCGGGCCGCTGCCTCCTCAGCGCCGCGCGCGTCTCCCATCAGACTCCCCGCCCCCAGTGCAGCGCCGCGCGGGCGGCCGAGCGGCGGCGGCCAAAACAAGGCCGGGCCCTTTGGCGCTCGTCGGAGCCTGCGCGGTGTCGAGCCCATTTAGCGGTGGCACCGAGGCAGAGCGTCGGCTCCGGGCGAGAGGGCGCCCGAGGGCTGGACAGGCTCGCGGCAGAAATGGGGCCGGGTTGCTTCCGGGCCTCGGAGACGCGGGCCAGGCACGCGGAGTTGCTCGCTGTCTCCGCTGGGAGCGCAACTCGAAGTCCTCGACGGCCGCTTGTTATCCAGAGGAAAGCGAACACAATAAACCTTCCCTGCAGAAGGGGTAAGTGATGGAAGACGAGGAGGAGCAAGCATCTGTTGCTACCGGCCCCATTTTGCCGATGTGGAAACTGAGCCTTGAAACAAGAGCGTAATGAAAGGCACCCAAAAAAGTTACCCAGGGCCGTATTGGCTCTGTGGAGGGTAGTCCACAATAATCAAGCAATCATTCATTCATATTTTAAAATTTTACTGAGGACATACTAAGTCCCAGTAACTTGTAGGCAATGGGAGTGAAGAGGTGAAAAAAGAGGCACGTTTCTGCTGGCTGACAGGGACCTGTGGTGACTGTGGCGAGGCGAGAATTAGAGTAGGCGTGGTCACTGCCTTCAGGAAATGTGCAGCCCCGCAGAGTCCTTGGGAAATAGTGTGAGATGAGAACAGTTACTAGGTGGCGGGAATAAAACTAAAGATCATGGTTAATATGAAGAGGATCACCGGTACCAGGCACTGTTACAAGCCTTTTACATGTTTCATCCTGTCAAAGAATGTCCCAAAGACAGAATCAGTTAAAAAAGAAAAGAAAAAAAGTTTATTTGCAAAGATGCAAAGCCATGAGACTCTAGACGGCCTGGCCAAATAAGAGACAGCAAGTTTTAGGGATTACCCAGAGTCTGAGGGGGAGGAATAGCACAGCACTAAGTTGACTCTAACGGGCTTTGGAAAGGGAATCCAAGCAAATGAAGATGGGAACCTGGGGAGAGCCAAAGAAAAGGCCACAGGAGAAATCCTAGTGGATGTGCTGCAGTATCATGTCCTCGGTCTGTGACTGGAAGAATCACTTCCGAAACAGGAATAATAGGGATGACCTCCAAAGGTTGTCCAGATTAGATAACATCAGTAAGCACTCAAGTCCTGCTTGAGGCGATTAGTTCTTCCTCTGCATTCTTCCTACGTTCTCTTTGAATTTCATCAGAATGCCCATCATACTGCTGGGGTGGTGAATTCTAAGTGCTACCAGTAACAGTCATTAAGTAGAAGTGAAAAAATAAAACTTTAATGGCTCCAGCCCCAATTCTTCACAATTAGATTGCAAACTCCCTGAGAACAAGGGAAAGCGTCTTCTCTTTTGTCTCTCCCTCAGCAATCTGAAATGTGTGTTGGATTATTCAGTGTAGCCAGGAATAAAAATAAAAAAAAACCTTCCCTTGAGATTTTTCCCCTTAAAGCCTCAAAGTACATTCTGTTTTTAACGGAGGGAGGAGGTTGAAAGTAAAATTACAGCCTTAAACAAGAAGCCATCTGTCTTCCTTCTTTATAATCAAGGCAAGGGGAGTTGTTTTCTTAGTGTAGTCAATATGGGAGCATTTCTCTCAGATTATAAAAATCTTTTTGGCTAGTGTAGTTATTCCTTGTAGTAGCTAGTGCTTATTTTGTAATTAAAACTGCAGAAATAGATAAATATGGAACAGACTGCTACAGTTCTTCAGGAAAAAAGAAAAAGTATTTCACTTCTTTGTAGGTCTCTTTCCAAGACCTGGATGCTATGTGAATCTAATGGAAAGGGAGCACATTCCATTGTGCTTAACTGAGCTGAACTCCAACTTTCCCTTTCAGGGTTAATGGAACTACCAAGTTCTAAGGTTCTGCGAGGTACTTTGTAAATGTACTAATTATGTATGTATGCCCCATATATACATATGAATGTGATGCTTTAAAATTATGCCTCATCATTAGCATGAGAGAAACTACACTCCTGAATTTGTATTCTGTGCCTTCTAAGGACAAGTCTCTTTCCCATCCCCCTCACACCCAAAGAAGCCTCATAAAAGGAGTGATTTAGAGGGGGCCAAAATACTGTTTCTTTTCATTCATTCTCATAAACAAGCACACACACAGCATTCAGTGAAGTTAAACTACTGAGAATTCTGAAATCTCGAAAGATTTTTTTCCCCCCTAGCCAGTGATCAGGGTACTGATCTCACCACCAAGAGGTGTCATGAAGACAAGTCACTTGGGAACGGGGTACGGTTTTTTTTGTTGGTGGTGGTGTTAATCCTCACCCTAGGATACTTTCTCCATTGATTTTTAGATACAGTGGAAGGGAGAGGGAGAGACAGAGAGAGAAAAACATCAGTGTAGGAGACACACATCAATTGGTTGCCTTCCACACGTGCCCCAACTAGGGGCCCTGGATTGAGCCCACAATCCATGCCCCTAACCGGAATCCAACCTGAGACCATTCCCCAAACTGATGCTCTAACCATTGGGAAAAATGGCTAGGGCTAGGTCTTTGTTGTTGTTTTTGAGAAAAAGTTTTTAAAAATAAAAACTTAGCTAAGAACAGCATCTGCACTAACCAGGATAAAATTACAAGGTCTATCAATCGTGGTGCTGCAGGGTAAAAGCGGATCACCAGCTGAGCCAGCCAGAAATGCTTCCCAGTGGTCTAGTATTGCATAATTGGCCATGTGAATTCCAGGATTTCCAGCTTCTGATGGAGGGCTTGGTGCTGGTCACTCACGGGGGGGGGGGGGGGGGGGGAAGGGGGGGCGGGGGGGCACTGTGCTAACGGTCTTTCCGACAACAGTAATAAAGCCTGACTCATTGTTCACGTGATTTCAGGTTTTTGCCTAACAGAAATATAAATGCATCTACATGTGTGTATGTCTATAACTGCTCAGAATAGACCTCTGATTTAAAAGGGGGAGGGGGACATTTGGTGCTTTTGCTGTGTTATTTACATTTTAGCACATACTGTGTCACAGCCGCATCGCACAAGAGCACATTTGCTTCTGCAGAGCCCCAGCTTCCAGATCTGCCTCACAACTTCCTCCTTGAGGCATTCACATATCACCCCTGGGAAATGCTCCAAAAGCGAAAACTAATTGTAACCAAGGGCTGTAACTGTTCATTCATTTCCAGAGAGGCAGGAGCAGGTCTCTGTTCCAGAGGATGAAAATATATCTCAGCCTCCCAGTTAAGCCCTGAAGTTAGAAACCCCTGAAAAGAGCTTCCCTGAACTCGGGCATATACTCAGAGCAGAACAAGACAACATTGTTCCCAGCAAGACTCAGGTGAGAATCATAAATCCTTAGCTCTGCAACTTGGTTTCTGCCCATACTTGTAAGTTGATGTTTCTCCAGTGTTAATGAATAACTCTGGCCTTTACTTATGGTTTCACTTAGATTTTCGTTACAAGATCAGAAAATTTGTAAGTTCTCCAAAAATGCTTGCAGTGATTTTGTGTTTACAGAGATATAGCATTCCCCTATTACTTTTCTGAACAACATTTTTTATCTGTAGTTATTCAATGTTTTTAATTGAATCTTTCTTATGAACTAAGTGTGTTTGATCAAGTATCACATATGCAAACATCAGTCTTTGGGGATTTGAGGGGTTTTTTTTTTAACATAAAACTAGTGTTGGTTTTTATTTGGGGTGGTGGGGCAAAGAAGGAGGGAGGGAGGCAGGATTATGAATATTTATTTGAGAAGAGACAATTTATAAAGTAGGGAAATCTGTGTATTTAACAATATAGTTCTTGAGCTGTTACAATGGGCCAAATACCTAGCTGGGTACCTGGAATTCAAAGGGAAATGAGAAACATTCCTTGACCATAAGTCATTTATATTTTAGTGAAGTGGAAAGACATTTAATTCAAGAATTAGAGCAAAGATTAAATGTAATGAGAGGAATGAGTCCACAAACTATATAAGCTCAGGGGAGAGCCACAGAGATTGATTCATTTTGTTTATAAAAATGCTACATGAGGTGTTTTGCCTGTTAACCCTTATATTCTTACTTCCATTCAACAAGTCCCGCTGTATACCAAAAGCCTAGGAAAAAGCTTGATATACAGGAATGTGTCATAATTATTTCTCCAAGAAATAAATGAATTTTTTATCAATGAGTTCCTAAGAATTTAGATTTGTTAGTACATAAGAATGTCTCAAAAAAGGGTTATCTGAGCTATTTTATGATTGCTTTTTTCAATGTTTGGCTTTTCCTGTAAAACATCTGGAATAATATATATTTATTTATATAATATTGGAAATATATAGAAGAATTTATTAAAAAAAAAACCTTGTGCCTAATAGCTTAGCAAAAAACAGATAGGATTAACTACACAAACCTTTTTAAATTCTAGATGCAAAAGGTGCCATAAATAAATACAACGGACAAACAGATAAATAATACTTGCAAAGCAATATAGAAAAGGCTTGCTGCTATAGACTCAATGTTTGTGTTCCCCAAAATTCATATACAGTAAAACCTCGATATAATGGGCTAATTCACATGTCCGTTAAAGATGAAAGCCTGTTATATAATGAAGTAGGTTTTCCTAGTGCATATGTTAAAAAATTGACAAATTAGTCTACCTATTTTTACTTATATAGGCACATTTGTGTAATTAAAATTAATTATGTATGAAAAGTTTAATTTCATGGGAAAGTTTTCTATATGTATTACTGTAATTTTAAATTTATACTGAGTAGGTCTCGTAAATATGTGCATTCACCAGTCATTGAAGGTAAACAAATGCACACAGCTGGGCTATGGCTTAGCGCACATCAGAACATGGACAGCAGATGTTAAATCTGCTACAGAGCCTGGCCGGTGTGTCTCAGTGGTTGAGTGTGGACCCATGAACCAGGAAATTGTGGTTTGATTCCCAGTCAGGGCACATACCCAGGTTGCAGGCTCAATACCCAGTAGGGGGAATGCAGGAGGCAGCCAATCGATGATTCTCTCATCATTAATGTATCTATCGCTCTCTCTCCCTTCCTCTCTCTGAAATCAATAAAAACGTACATGTATTTTAAAAGACTGCTACAGAAAGTCACACCATGCAGAACCAATTACCTACCGCCTGTGATGTGGTGTGATTATTCACAGAACATTGTTTAGGAGCAGTGACTCTTGGATTTAAATATGTAGACTATAGTTGTGGATATACTGTATATTATTTATTTATGTCAGTGAAATTACTACAGTGTATTTTTCAATATAATGGCCTACTCATTAAAATTTGTTTAAAATAACAGTGAATTAATCACAAAAACTAACCTGTTAATCTATATGTATAAAAGGCTAAGTGACCAACCGTAGTTATGGCTGACCGGCTGACCAGCCGGGATATATGATGTGCACTGGCAATTTCAAGATAAATGTTGACTCATGCATGCGCAAAACATATAAAGCTCTCACTGGTGCCAATTGCACACATGTGTTTCGATCTGTCATTGTTGATTGTGAATTTGGTTGTTTTTGTTAATATTCAATGTGAACCACATCGCGATTTATTCATTGATCGTCCAACCGACCAGCCAGTACATATGATGCGCACTGGCAATTTGAAAATAAACTTTGACTTGCACATGCGTGATACATATAAAGCTCTCACTGGTGCCAATCGCACATGTGTTTTAATTTTATAATACTATATTATATATACTACTAGATGCCCGGTGCATGACATTCGTGCACTCAGGGTGGGGAGGGGTCCATCAGCCCAGCCTGTGCCCTTTAGAGGTCCAGGAGCCCTCGGGGGATGTCTGACTGACAGCTCCCACCACTGCCACTGCGCTCGCCAGCCGTCAGCCCAGCTTGTGGCTGAGCAGCGCCCACCCTCCCCCACACCATGTGAGCACACTGACCACCAGGGGGCAGCTCCTGCATTAAGCGCCTGCCCCCTGGTGGTCAGTGCACATCATAGCGACTGGTCATTCTGCCATTCGGTCAATTTGCATATTAGCCTTTTATTATATAGGATTTTGCCATGTAATTTTTTGCAGTAACGTAATTACCACACGAATCTTTCTTCTAATTAAGTTCCTTTCCATGTGCATGAATCTGTGCACTGGGCCACTAGTTTAATTATAAGCATTTAAAAATTAACAGGGTGTTGATTTTCACATATGAGATATAGGCCTGAAATTTTGCCTGTTAAACCCAAAGTCTATTAAATTGAGGTTCCTAAAATCAAGGGTTTACTATATTGAAATTCTAACCCCCCAAAATGGGAGTGTTAGCAGGTGGCTCTTTGGGAAGTGCTTGAGTTATGAGGGTGGAGACCTCATGCATGGGGTTAGTGCCTTATAAAATGAGATCCAGAAAGATCCCTTGCCCCTTTCACCATGTGAGGACACAGCAAGAAGTCAGCAGTCTGCAACCCAGAAGGGGCCTTACCAGAACTCAAGCATGCTGGCACCCCGATCTTGGACTTGCAGCCTCTAGAACTGTGAGAAATACATTGATGTTTTTTATAAGTCACCCAGTCTATGGCATTTAATATAGCAACCTGAGCAGACTAAAACATTTATTATCCACTAGAGGCCCAGGTAGGATTAGTGCACGGGTAGGATCCCTAGGCCTGGCCAGCGATCAGGGCCGCTTGGGGCCTCCTGGTTGCCGGTCAGGGCCTCCCTTCCCCGGCTGCTGGCTGCCGGCTGCCGGCTACCAGCCAAGGCCTTCCTTCATTCCTCACCGCCCCCTGGTGGTCAGCACACATCATAGTGAGCAATCAGTCTCTCAGTCAAACTCCTGTGGGGACAATTTGCATATTAGGCTTTTATATACTATATATAGACAATATTAAAAAGCTCCTATTTTAAAAAACAAACAAATAAAACAACTAAAACTTAAAAACTCCATAGAAAAATGGGCAAAGCACATAGCAGATAAAATTCATGGTGGAAGAAATACAGGGACTCATAAAATGTGAAATGCTTCTCAACCTCACTAATAACAAAACTGTAAGTTAAAAATCAGGAGCTTTCATCCCTCACCTGAGAAGTTGGCAAAGATTTAAAAGCTTGACAATATTCAGTGTCAGAGAATGTCACAGTATTCTCCTTTGCTGTTGATGGGGATATCATTACCTCTTTCTGAAGAGGATTTTAAGAATTTATACCAAAAATTAAAAGGTGCATTTTTTTAAACTGCTGCAGTTCTTCTCCTAGGAATGTATCCAATGGCAATACAGTCTTGTTTTCAATAAGGAAAACTTGGGGGGGAAACCTAAATTCAATAAATAGGATATTGGTTAAATAGGAAATACTATACAGCTATTAAAAAGTATGAGGTCAATCGGTATTAACTGAAAGAAAGATACCTACAATACACCTTTGACTGAAAAAAGCATTTTACAAAACAGTATTGTGATGGAATCCTGTTTATGTGAAAAGTGTGTGTGTTCGCATGTGCAAATGTGTGCGTAGAAGAGGTTGTGAGGAATACTGTGGGGGTAAATTGGAGTGAGATAGAGCAAGACAGATTGGAGGCACTTTCTGAAGTATAGACTTCTGTATTGTTTGTAGTTTTGACAAAAGCATGTACTGCTTTTTAAACTATATTAAAATACTTTTATAAAGTGACTGACGGGGGAAGGGAGTCTTCCCCAAATGACTTATTAATCATGGTGAAAATATGCAAAGTATCCAGAGTACAGAGAAAACAGAGCACTGTTAAATGTGATAGTTAGGAAAGGTTTCATTGAGCTGGTCCTTGATCAACAGGAAGGTTTTCAATACGTGAAGATGGTGGCAGAGTTGCAGGCGTAAAATGTCGTAAGCAAGAGTGTAGTCTTAGAAATGAATAAGATCTGTTGGATGTTCCAGTTACCTATTGTTGCATCACAAGTAAAGCTTAAACTTGGTGACTTAAAACTATGATATATTATCATCTCTCACAGTTCTGGGGACTGAGAGGACTCAGGTAGGTTGGCAGTTCTTACTTGGAGGCTCTCATGTGGTTGCAGTCAGGCAGGGATGGGTCTGGAGTCATCTCAAAGTTTCCTCACTCCCAGGCCTGGTGGTTGATACTGGCTGTTGGCTGTCAGCCAGAATACTTACATGGAGCCTTGCCTGGTTACCTGGGCTTCCTGGCAGCATGGTGGCTGGGTTCCAAGAGGAGCAAGTCAACACAGCGTTATCTTTTATAGCCCAGCCTCAGAAAGCAGATAACATGCCTTTTGCTGTAGTCACAGCCCCACTCAGATTCAAGGAAAGGAACTGCAAATGCTACCACCACCCATCATCCCCAGTGGAAGAAATGTCCATGTCATATCATGAGAAGAGCATGTGGGATGGGAGATCTTGTTGTGAGCTCTCCAATTTGCCACAGTGCCCAGCACTCTCTGAGGTCTCTTCTGACAGGAGCCACCTTCTATCTGCGTTACCCATTGGCTCCCAGAGAGTTTGCACCTCCCACACAGGAGAAGAGCAGAGGATTTGGAGGTCACTATGATGATAGTGGGGGCATGTAGAGGAAGGCGAGATTAAATAATAAAAACAGTAGGTGCGCCTGGCTGGCATGGCTCAGTGGTTGAACGTTGACATATGAACCAGGAGGTCATGGTTCGATTCCCAGTCAGGGCACATACCCGGGTTGCGGGCTCGATCCCCAGTGTGGGGCATGCGGGAGGCAGCCGATCAATGAATCTTTCTCATCATTGATGTTTCTCTCTCTCTTTCTCTCTGAAATCAATAAAAATATATTTAAAAATAAATAAATAAATAAAAACAGTAGGTGCTAGAGCTATTGCCCCTACTCTGCTGCTCAATTCAGAAAAATGATGCTTAAATATTCTGCTCAGTCTTTGGATGCTCTCAGTGGGCCTCAACTCTTATAGGACCAGATGTTCCTATGCCTATTCCTGGCAGGAAATTACTGGGCCATAGTAGGTCATTGAACTTGTTGAGAATACCAAGGTACCACTTTGGGGTCACTAACTGATATTTCTCCAACTGAATGAAGGACATAAATTACCTGGGAATCAAGCCTGATTTGACCACCAACGCACTTCCCAAAACTCTGTTTCCTAGTGTGGTGCTGCAGAACAAGATGAAGGGAAGTGGGGCAGGGGAGGCTGTGAGGTCTGGCTGGACTAGCAACAGTCATTCCCAGCTTCCCTCAAGTCCTGTTAAAAGATTTCTGTCAGGCTATGAGAATTGTAGCATTAGCCTGGTGCTTAAAGTAGTGCCCCCATCCCCAGCTATTATTATTTTATTGGACAAACTTGAAATCCACCTGCTCTTTTTCTCAGAGCTCCTTTCTCATTGGCACTAGGCAGAGTCATTTTCCCTAATACTCTGTAATTTAGTAGAGGCTGTGTCAACTGCATAAAATATTTCTAATCTCCATAATGAAGATGCTGCTGGTCTGACAGTTTTGCTCTCTTACTCCCTCTCAGCTAGTTACAGTAAAAATGACATGCTGTTCCCCATCTCATGGCTATCACCAGCCTCCCTTGACTCCCTCCTATAGACTCTCATTTATGGCTTCTTCAGGAAAAGCAGGAAAAGAGACTATACCAAGGTTCTCCAAACCATCCTCTCTCCATTCCCATAAAAAGTATACCCTTCCTGGCCAGTGTAGCTCAGTGGTTAAACATTAACCTATGAACCAGGAGGTCAGGACACTTGCCCTGGTGGCAGGCTCTATCCCCATGTTGGGCATGCAGGAGGGAGCTGATCAATGAGTCTCTCTCATGATTGATGTTTCTATCTCTCTCTCCCTCTCCCTTTCTCTCTTAAATCAAAAATATATATTTTTTAAAGTGAGGCTTAGAGAAAGGAATGAAATCAATAAAAAAATATATATTTTTTAAAAAGTATGAGTCCATCCATAAAAAAAAAATAAATGTATACCCTATTTTCAGTTTGGATTTAGAGAAAATCCAGATTGCCCCTTCTTATAACTTGCCTTTGAGGTCAAACATAAATTTGGGTCAAACAATTGAATAACCAAAGTTAGAGGTCAGAGGGAAAGTTAGAGGTGAGAAGTAACTGAACGTTGAGGTTGGTGGCAAAGCACCTTTAATTATGTACTCCATTTTCTTTTACTTTTGGAAAAAACAAAGAGACAACGATTCATCGAGATTGACATATATTCAACTTTTTCCTCCTGCCTCTTGTTAAACTGTAAAAAGTCTCACTTTATCCTCACAATAAGTCTATTAAGTAAAATCTTTTATCACTGTTTTAGAGATTAGGAAAATAAGGTGTAACAAATCATCTTGATAGACTGGATTATGTTGTTACAATAAATTTATCCTCAACTCTGAGTGCTTTAATAGAGCAAAGGTTTATTTCTCCTTCACAGTTTGTATGACACAGCAGTTGACCCAGTTGGGGACAGTTGGGATAGTAGTATCTGCTCCACATAGTCATGCAGTTACCCAGGCTTATGGAGGCTCAAAGATATTTTAGCTGCATCCTGTGTAACTTGAGGTCTTTCAACTTCTCAGAGAGAAGGAAAAGAATGGATAATTACCCATGGATTTGACCCTGCTTCAGCCCAGAAATGACACATTCTTTCAGTTGCATTTCATTAGCTACTATTAGTCACGTATCCTCACATAACAGTAAGGGAAAGGAACATAGAAGAAATGGGATATACACGGAGTGGCCAGATTATTGTGACCACCCCATCAGTACTTCAGTGACACTTCCAAAAATACTGAATATTGAAAACTTCCTAAGCAAATACTCTCAAGGTTTTATTATTATTATTATTATTATTATTATTTGCATAACTAATTCACTTCATTGTACTGATGGGGTGGTCATAATAATCTGGCCACTCAGTGTATGGTAAAGCATTACTTATCACTGCTTTACAAGGTAATCATTTGCCCACCATCACATAGCTATTTAGTGGCAAGATTGGCATCTAGACCAAAGCTGTCTGACTCTTAGAGCTCATGCTCTTAACCATTGCACTTTCTTTTCATAAGTTTATCATGCCATTTGGGGGATAGAGTGGCCATGGTGTGGAAGGCAGCTGTAGCATCCGTAGGAACACCCCTGGCCTTGAGACAGAGATAGGTTTCCATTTTGCCACTGACTTGTTGTGAGACCTTGGGCAAGGCCCTTAGCCTCTCCGCTAAGAAGAGTTTTACCATCTAGAAAGTAGGGGTGAATAAAACTCATTTAGATAATTATGAAGATTTAAAAAATGCGAACCTTCTTGACATATAACATCCCCTTAACAAATGTTTAAGTCTGAATTCTTATCATTTCTTCCTCCTTCCCCTCTTTCTTTTACACAAGTGCCTTCCAAGGATGAAAGGACTTCCATAGTGAGACCTTTCATTCCAAGTTCCTGTTGAAATTTGGCCAGAGGAAAGACTTCAGTAACCTGATCCCACCACTTCTGGCATTGAAGTTCTGATTATGTTACCAGTCCCCCCCCCCCCCCCCCCCCCCCCCCGCCCCATATCAGCAGTTTTCTTAATGTGTTGCTTAGCACAACTCATTCATGACTTCAGGTGAAAGGAAAGGATAATGTCACAGTAGAATTCAAAATTGTGGCTTAAGAGCTGCTTTGCTTTTAAAAACACTGTAAATGTTGGAGCCTCTCTAGGCAGCAAATATCAAGGCACATTAATATGGAGTGAACACCAATGCCTTCAGGTATCAACCTATTTATCATGGCAGCCTCTTCTAAACTCTGAAAATAGGTTGTTTATATTATTTTAATGTTATTTAGAAAAAAATTAAAGTGACCAAGTAATAAGAAAAACAAGTCTTATTTGTAAGCTTAATGGGCTTTTATTTCCTGGGAAAGGACAATTAATGGTTTCCTGTGGGAAAGTGCATCAATTCTTTCAGAAGGCCCCTGGGTAATTGTTCAGGAGAGTATTGGTAGAAATAATTTACAATCTTAGGAGTCAAGATTCAGGGCAAAAGTAATGAGCTTCCCTGAAGCAAGGTTCCTTTTTCAATAGGAGCCTGAAGCGCCACAACTTTTATTTCTTACTTTGCCTTTCTTGTTAGCATCAGGAAACCAACATCCTGACACACTGGTTGCAGTCTTAGACTCTGGCATCAGACAGATGTGGGTTTGATAACCAGCTCAGCAAACTACTAGCTGAAGGACCTCGTGCAGGTTACATAAGCCTCTGAGCACCTGTGTCCTCATCTGTGACATGACATCTGATTGTTAAATGAAGAATAGCACTTTGCAAGGTCACAAATGGTGTACCTGGCATGTTTGACACCTGGAACAGATCGTTTTTAAATTCACTCCTTTAGACAACATTATTTTCAGTAATAATCATTTTCTTAATTTGTCCTTTACTTTTAAAGTAATTAACAATTTAAAAGAATAAATTTAACTTTTAAGATCTAAATGTGCATTTTGTATTGAAGGGCAGCAGAATTTGTTACCTCAAAATATGCATCTTTGGCATAGTGATTATTTTAACCTAATTCTTTTTTTAAAAATTTAAGTTCTTTATTGTTTAATGTATTACATAAGTCTCCTTTTTTCCCCCATTGACCTCTCCCCAGCCGCCCCCAGCCCCTAACACATGCCCTCAATCCCCCACTCCCTGTCTGTGTCGATTGGTTATGCTCATATGCATGCATACAAGTCCTTTGGTTGATCTCTTACCCCCTCATCCCTTGCCTTTCCTCATAGGTTGGACAGTCTATTCGATGCTTTTATGACTCTAGTTCTGTTTTTGTTCATTAGTTTATGTTGTTCATTGTATTCCACAAATGAGTTAGATCATGTGATATTTATCTTTCTCCAACTGGCTTATTTTGCTTAGCATAATGCTCTCCAGGTCCATCCATGCTGTTGCAAATGGTAAGAATTCCTTCTTTTTTATAGCAGCATAGTATTCCATTGTGTAGATGTACCACAGTTTTTTAATCCACTCATCTGCTGATGGGCACTCAGGTTGTTTCCAAATCTTAGCTATTGTAAATTGTGCTGTTATGAACATAGGGGTTCATATATCCTTTCTGATTGGTGTTTCTGATTTCTTGTGATATATTCCTAGGAGTGGGATTACTGGGTCTAATGGATGTTCCATTTTTAATTTTTTGAGGAAACGCCATACTGTTTTCCACCACCCTGAAGGCGCCTGATCTCAGAAGCTAAGCAGGGTTGGGCCTGGTTAGTACTTGGATGGGAGAACTAACCTAATTCTTTTTAAAGAAACAGCATGCACAGGGCAAGCTCTGAAAACCAGGTAGAAGTTACCCTTTGTAAGAGACACCTGTATAAGGGAAATCTCCATATGTAAGGGTGTCTCCCTCACTGTACTGTGAAGTAGGAATAACAATTTCTAGAAACTCTTATCAAGGAAGAAGGTACTGGCAAATCTGCATAAAAAACATACCCTTGTTTACTGTGCTTTCCTAGTAACCCTCTAAAAGTGGTGTCCTCCCCCTCCCCCCCACCCCAACATCTTTCTTTTGTCTTTAGCTGCAGATGATATTTGAGGTGGTGACTTTGGCCATTTCAGAGTTACTCACTTTTCCTGGGTATCTCCCATGTATACAGGAGATATAACATGCTGTTAAATTTGTTTGTTTTTCTCCTGTTAATCTGTCTTTGTATTACATGGTGTCTCAGCTAAGAGCCTAGAAGAGTAGAGGGAGAGTTATTTTTTCCTTCTCCACAGTTTGAGCTGAAATATACACTTACTAAACAATTACACCTTGCAGTTTTACTGTTTTAAGTTTAAACTTCAATTTAAAAAATTGCCCAACCTATGTGGCTCAGTGATTGAGAGCCAACCATCACCAGTTTGATTCCTGGTTCAGTGCACGTGCCAGGGTTGTGGGCTCAATCCCCAGTAGGGGGCATGCAGGAAGCAGCTGATCAATGTTTCTCTCTCATTGATGTTTCTATCTCTCTATATCTCTCCCTTTCGCTCAAAAAAAAACACAATTAAAAATATTTTTTAAAATTGTCACATAAAATGATTGAAGTAAAGTAATTCAGTTTTGTTTCTTCATCTTTAGAACTACTGTGTTATCACAGTATATTTATATTTACTATTTAAATGTAGGGAGAGGTCCTACCACAGGGGTTGGAAACATGAACAATTCCTTAAGTGAACTTGAACAATTCCTAACCATTATGAATTTACTCTTGAAGCAAACCTGTGAAGCTGTATCCACATGTGTCAGGGTTGACTGTGTATCTAGGGGTTCTCTGGATTAACTTCCATCAGAATACAATGTTTATTAAAAAATAAGTAATAAACATTTGCTAATTTGAAGTATTATATAAGTATTATATATACATATTATATAATAAGCGTATACATTTATAAGTTATATATACATAATATGTAATATACTAGTATATACATATTATTAAAACAATGCTTTTGAAGGTAGACCAACCAAAGATGTTTTAGGGAAAAGCATTTTATCATTGAGTTATTTAAAATTGTGGGCATCGTCCTGGCCAGTGTGGCTCAGTTGGCTGGGTGTCATCCCATGCACTGAAAGGTTGCTGGTTCAGTTCCCAGTCAGGGCACATGCCTGGGTTATATGCAGGAGGCAGTCGATAAGTGTTGATTTCACATTGATGTCTGTCTCTCTCTCTCTCTCTCTCTCTCTCTCTCTCTCTCTCTCTCTCTCTCTCTCTCTCCCTCCTTCTCCCTCTCCCTCTCCTTCTCCCTCTCCCTCTCCATTCCTCTCTCTCTCTTTTTTAAAAGAAATCTTAAAATTATGGGCATATGGTAATGATAAAAAGCAGACAGACTGGGCTTAATTGTTTTTTAAAAATTCTTTAAGACAATGCACCTTCTACTGTTTTACTAGAGCCAGCCATTCCTACTGCCCGCCCTTGGTATGCCACTGCAAAGTTCCTGGCGTATAGTAAGCACTCAACATGCATCAACTGTTATTATTTCTCTACAAGCCTTTTAAAACCAGAGATTCCTAGGGTCTTTTTTTTGTGTTGCAGAGAGAGAAAAAAACAAAGACATGGAAATATGACCTAATTTCATAATAAAGAAGTATCATTATCTTTTCAAAAGAGTAATGTTTTTCTGTAATAATAGCAATATATGCCTTTTAATTTAAAATACATATAAAATTAAAAAAAGTATACAAACAGCAATAAAAGCCTCTGTAGTCATGTTATCCAAAGACAACGATAATAATAATTTATTGATCACTTAATGTCTGCATCCCAGAAGCTGCACATTCATTCTATTATTTTAATTTTTATTATGAACCTATGAAGTAGGTTCATTTTTTTTACTGTTTTTTTTAAAATTTATTTTTATTTTTATACAGAGCAAGATAACTGAGACCTAAAGAAGTTATATAAGTAGCCCACGGTTATAAGCCTGAGCTCATAAGTGGCAAGCTGGTATTCAAATACAGATCTGTTTGACTAAAAGCCCAATCTCCTGACAACTCTGCTATTTTATACCTTTATAACTTCACATCTAGGAATATATTTAAAGGAAATAAACAGAATTGTTTTCAGAGATTTATGAGTAAGGATATTTATCACAGTGATAGTTGTAAACAACATATTTATGTACATGAGAGAAAGATGAGGAGGAAACAGTAATACATTACCAATGGTTAACTCTTATTTACTGAATTATCGATGATTTTTATTTTATTGTATATATGTTGCAGTATTTTGTGAAATTTCTATAATAAGAATGTGAAATTTCTATGTCAAATCAAAATTTTTAAAATAAATTTATTTTTACATGTTGGATTATTATGCTAAGTGAAATAAGCCAGTCAGAGGAAGATAAATATCATATGATCTCACTTATATATGGAATCTAATGAACAAAATAAACTGACGGCCAAGCCGGTGTGGCTTATTGAATGAGTGTCGACCCATGAACCAGGAGTTCATGGTTTGATTCCCGGTCAGGACATATGCCTGGGTTTCAGGCTTGATCCACAGTGGGGGATATGAGGGAGGCAGCCAATCATTGATTCTCTGTCATCATTGACGTTTTTGTCTCTCTCCCTCTCCCTTCCTCTCTTCAATCAATACAAATATTTTTTAAATATAGAGACATAATTAATGTCTCAAATATTTATTGAATGAATAAATGAGAATTCCAACCAAAAAAAATTAGTGAATCGTCGACTCATCAATCACTGAATCCTGATCTTTCTTACACAGTTTGATTGAAACATTCTGTACAGCTCACACTTTCCAACAATGTCTGGACTACACTGCAAGTACATGTCTCTTTATTGTCTTCTCTCATGTTCCCTTTAACTCTCAACTGTTAGTGGCTTTAATTCTACCAGTTCTTTGATTGCTCCTAACCTCTAAGGGAGAAGGCATTCATTTACTTCTTTGACTGCTGTTTTTAAAGGACATCCAATTCCTTTTTCTCAATAGGAAATTAAAGAAAGAAATGTTTACACAGCCCAGCTTTTTTCCAATCAGAAGGAATATTTTTTCCCATCTTTTAAAAATTTCTTCCTGTAACTAGCTCTCTTCAGAAATTTTAGGCATGGTTAGCAGTTTTTATCACAAGCATACGCTTCCTGAATATCCGGGCAATGATATGGTAGCTATGGGATCCTCAACATGTCTCAACACGTGGGACTCACTTTCCTTATCTATTAATGAAGACACGAAGTCATTGAGCTCTAAACCCTGCCTAGAATTAATCCTCTAGTAAAAACAGAACAGTAAAGGACTGGATAATCATTCTTCTGGTCCCAGTGGTGAAGGAAGATGTAAATAGATCAACTCTCTGAATGGTACCTGAGCAAGGGGCGTAGAGGCTTAATGTAGTATTGAGGAAAGATGTGGAATTTAGATCACCACGAAAGAGGTTTGACTGTAATTTATTAGCTACATGGCCTTGAGCAAGTTATGTAAGCTCCTGGTTGCTTTTCAGATTTTCTCTTTGTTTGGTATTCTGTGGTTTCTGTACAAAGTATCCAGATGTGGATTTTATTCTGCTTAGGAATGGTTGAACTTTTTGAATCTACATGGATGATATCTTTCATTGGTTTTGGAAAATTCTCAGCCATTTTATATTCAAATATTACCTTGGGCAAAATGATATAATCTCTGGGAATGGCTTTCAAATACAACAACAAAGACATAACAAAAAAGAGAAAATGAAAAATTGTGGCAAAATCTTGATAATCATGGAATCTGGGTGACAGGTATATGGGGTTTTTAGTACTATACTCTCTACTTTTTCATTTGTGTTTAAATTTTATAATAAAAAATAAAACTGTGTAAGAGACAAAGCAACCATTCTCTCTCTTTCTCCTGTATCTTCAATGGACTACACATCAGACCTTCCTATCCTACAAGTATCTTCTGCTCTTCCCGGCTGCAAACCGTCTCACCAGCTGAGCAATTTCGCCAATTCGGTGTGGGTGTTACTAGTTTCAGCTGCTCACTCCATTTGCTCCGGGACACGACCTGGGACGCGTCTGCCTATATCGCCATCTTCGTAGACCCCCTACAAGTATCTTAATGCTCATATTTTCCATGTATTTATCTCTCATGTGACATTCTTGGTAATTTTTTTGGCTGTATTTTAGTTCATTTATTCTGTATACAATTATATTTAACTAGAGACCCAGTGCACAAAATTTGTGCACGGGAAGGGTCCCTAGCAGCTGCCGGCTGAGGCCTCCCTTCATTCCGCACTGCCCCCTGGTGGTCAGCACACATCATAGCGAGCAATCGAACTCCCAGTCGGTTGAACTACTGAGGGGACACTTTGCATATTAGGCTTTTATATATATAAATTTGTTACTGAGTGCTTAATTTTGGTGTTTATAATTTTTATTTATAGACATTCTTATTTTTTAAATTTTACTTTTGTGTGTGTTTTGTTTGTTTGTTTGTTTTCTTTTCATCTTTACTGTTGAAAGTATTACATAGGTCCTCCTTTATCCCTCTTCCAGCCCACTCCTGTCCTCCCCCCCCCCCTTAATTTTTTTTTTATCAAATATGTAAGATTACTTTCTCCAGGGTTTTCTTTTAAATACCCTTTCCCTTGTATTAAAACAACGACATAGTGGGAATAGCCTGGGTCTCATAATTTTGACATCAGAAGAAATATCTGAACGTCTATTTCTACTTGTTCTATTATTTTTTTAATATATTTTATTGATTTTTTACAGAGAGGAAGGGAGAGAGATAGAGAGTTAGAAACATTGATGAGAGAGAAACATCGATCAGCCGCCTCCTGCACATCTCCTACTGGGGATGTGCCCGCAACCAAGGCACATGCCCTTGACCGGAATCGAACCTGGGACCCTTCAGTCTGCAGGCCGACGCTCTATCCACTGAGCCAAACCAGTTTCGGCTTGTTCTATTATTTTTAAAGGTTCTGGTTCATGGTTCCATGCTTGTGTGCTTGATTTTTTTTTTTTTTTTTTTTTACCGTGTATTGCTTTATATTTGAAAAATTACACATGGGACCCTTCAAGGGTCTAGGACAAAGGTGTTTTCCTCTAGAGAGGATATACATTTGATTCTGCCAAGTGCTCAAAGACATTGCCAGTTTGGGATCATGCTAAAATAAATTTTAAAATTGCAACTTTTTGGATCAATTAAATTCAATTAGGTGAATGTAGACTGTAAATTTGAGTGTAACTTGTTGCAGCTTTTAGTTTTTCCCTCCTGTATCTAGGACTCAGCAACAAGGCAATTTTCTTATAGCTCCTGAAGTGGGGGAGAAATATAACCCTTTGGTGCCCCAATTTATTTGGGATGAAGGGTTCTCTACGTAGGGAATCAGTCTTGGGCAAGATTGGGCTCTGATTTCCCTTCTCCTTGTCTTGGGAGACCAACAGCACTGAGGAGGTTTGTAGTAAGCAGCTTTAGTGCCTTCTCTTACCTTCCTGGAAAAAGTAACCTAGATCCAATTTTTTCATATGTAAGATGGAGCAAATAAGTGCTATGCAAGATGGAGTTATAAGTGTTAAGCAAGATTTAAAATGCTCTTTGTAGCTCTAGCTGGTTTACTCAGTGGTTAGAGCATCAGCCCTTGGACTGAAGGGTCTTGGGTTTGATTCCAGTCAAGGGAATGTACCTCAGTTGCAGGCTCGATCCTGGTAGGGACTCATGCAGCAGGCAACTAATCAATGTGTCTCTCTCACACCAATGTTTCTCTCTCTGTCTCTCCCCCTCCCTTCTACTCTTTCTAAAAATCAATGGAAAAATAGAGTTGGGTGAGGATTAACAAAAAAAATAAAAGAAAATGTCTTTTGTAAATCACAGTATATACTTACTCTGGAACCCTGGGTCGTTAAGTTTTAGGGAACCTCCTTGAGTTGCATGCATTACTTGGAGGATACGTGTATTTTACTATGTTGTGTCCCATATATTTCATAAGATTTTCAGAGGATCCATTGATTTCCAAAATATGACTAAAATTCTATTGAAAATAGAAATTAGAATTAGAAATCAAACAACTACAGGAAAAGGGCAGCAGATTTTGCTAGTGTTTATTCATTTAAATGTTGCTGAATTCTCAAAATCTCTGCCAGCGACCAAAATAATGATTATTTGCACAATAATATCTTTTTTTTTTTCTGATTTCTTCTAAACTATACTTCCACATGTGTGGTGTTCAAGGGTAAGAGAAAAAAACTTATATTCCAAATAAGTGCATTAGTTCTAGTTCAAGTTTAATATCTGGTAGAAAGAGCATTTTGTTTCTTTCATAATTTATTCCTTGCAGGTTTCCATTCATGGGTGCACAGGCTCTTAGAAGGTTAGAGCTGGCAGGATTTGCACAGATCATATCACTCACCACCTTAATTTACATTTAAGGACACTGAGGAAAGGACAACGATAAATTTATTAGGCTAATAAGTGCAGCCAATATTCCAGAGACTTTCTGCTAATTAAAATGTTTCTTTCCTCTAAAAAAAAAAAAAACGTAGTCAGCAGAGTCTGGCAGAGTCCCCTCCCCCCATTTTGTTCCCCCCACATACACACATACACACATACATACTTTTCCTCTATAGCATTACTAGCATTATCCTTCAAGGCCCTGATTAAATGTCTTATCTTCTTTTTATTTTATTTTATTGTCTAAAGTTTTACTTATGTCTCCTTTTCCCCGATTCACCCTCCCCCCCAAAATGTCTTATGTTCTGTGAAGCTTTCCTGACTCAGATGAGATGATCTGTCTGAGAATCCACAAAGGCTTCTTGATATGCCAGAATTCCTACTATAACTTTTCATCCTTTTTTACAGAACAAGTCTTTTCAGAATCAGAGTAAAAGAAAAGTCAATGATGGGAAGCTTGAAAATGTGTAAATTGATTTCCAAAGCAGAAAGTTGGCAGTTGTCATTCATTCTTTCATTTAGCAAGTTTTTGTTGAGTATCTATCTTCTAATGTGCTGGGTGCTGAGATCACATAATGAACAAAAGATATATATGGTTCCCATCCATTTCACCATCACTTTCATCACCATTATGTCTCATTTGGGCAGTCCATTTATCTTCTAACTCCATTTATCTCCTGCTTACACTCTGATCTCTCTTTGATCCATCCTTTACCCAATAGCCAGAAGAATCATTTGATCATGTTTAAAATTCCTTTTTCAAATCCCCAGGGGTTTCACTTTTAGAACAGTGATCTGAGGAGCTCTAGGGACCCACTCTGCAGAGTGGGCACTGTGAGGAAAGATTCATTGATGTGAACCCCAAGAAGGAATTTATGTGCTGAGAAGGACTTTCCTTGGTCGACTGAGGGCCCAGATTTTATTAATAATAAGAGTCTAGCAGCCATTTTGCTGAGAGGGGCTCCTGGTGTACTGTGTATACTGGGAAGAACCTCAGATTGAATTCTTGGCTTCCTGCACTATGCCCTGCTTATTTACAATCTGAGTCAAGGAAGCTCTGGTTTCATCTTTCAACCAATGGACTGAGACGTACCCCAATCAATCAGGACTGCACAATATACCCTCATTTGCATATGTACTGATCAATCAGAACTACTCTATAATGACCAATTAGAATGCATGATACTGACTAATCAGAACTGATTCGGACCAGTAGAACTGTATGACTTCAGAAACCTCATTTGCATAAAATTGGACCAATTGGGAGCTTTGTCGGGAACTTTTTCTATAAAAGGTAGCCTCCCCACCCTAGCTGGTTTGGCTCCGTGAATAGAGCATAGGCCTGCAGACAAAAGGGTCCTATTCCCATCAAGGGCATGTGACTTGGTTGCAGGCTTCTCCCTGGTCAGGGCTTGTGCAGGAGGCAACAAATTGATGTGTTTCTCTCACATCTGTTTCTCTCTGTCTTTCCCTCTCTTCCACTCTCCCTAAAAAATCAATGGAAAAATATCCTCTGGCAAGGATTAATACAAAATGAAATTAAATAAAATAATATGAGGGAAATGTCAAAAAAAAATGTAGCCTCCCCTTTGTCTCAGTGTAGCATACTTTCTTGGTTTTGCATTTTACTGTTTTGCAAACTGTTCACCTAACTAAAGTTTTTCCTTGTGGAATTTTTTTCATTAAAATCTCTGGAAATTGTCCTAAGAAATATGGCAAATGAAGAAATCTTTATTAAAGAAAATCTATTATATCTTGATAAGAACAGCAAGAATCTGTGGTACAACCTACTCCCTCTCTGCATCCCATCTCAGCTTGATGACACAAGCTCTGATCAGGGAAGATATAATTAAGAAAATGGAGTTTCTTTTCCTTTCAGCTCCCAGTCAAGGGATACAGGGGAACAGTTGTGGGGAAGGGGAAAAATTCCCCTTTCCATCCTCTGGTTCTTTCGGCTGGCCAAATCAAATCAATATAAAAAGATTGACAAGAGAAAACCAGATTTAATCTTATGTGCATGGGAACACCACATACCTGAGAGATTCAGAGATAGAAAGAGGATTAAGGTATATCAAATATTCTGAGCTAGGGATGAGGTAGTGAACCTTGGGGGCTTCAAAGGGTCATTGCAGAGTACAAAAACACAACTGTTTAAAAGTTTGCCCTGCTATGTAGGTAGGTCAAAAAGAGATTGTTTCTGATAAATTCTTATTATGGGCAAGGCCCCTAATTCAAGTTCAAGGTAATTAAATGGAGGGAAAGAAGTTTCTCTTGAGCCTGATGCTAAATTTGCCTTTAACTCAAAATAGTCTGCATATCACTGGGGCACATTTTGAGGTGGCTCATTCTGAACCCCCACACAGGCCACCATTTCTTATCCTATAGCTCTGGTGACTGGCTGAGTGGTCAGGGGCTCCATTCTTCCACCCAGGTCCCACATATTTGTGGAGGCTCTCCAAGGCATGGCAGGCCAAGAACCCTGGGGACCAGGTAACTCTTGCTCCAGTTTGCTTACAGGGTGGTTTCAAAGAGATTTTAGGTATGCATAGGATACAGGATTCTGGAACTCAGGTTCTCCAATTGAGAGTATAGATATGTAAAGCCAACCTGGAAAAAGTATGGTTGCTGTTGGTGGATTGAAGGGTTTGTTTGCCTACACACATCAAAGCCCAAGGAGACACGAACAGGAGTTTGCAGCCAAGAAAGTAAGGATGTATTAATTAAGAAGATGACTCCATGCCCACAGTCACAGGTGAGCTAATGCTCAAAGACCTGGCTCCCCAGTGGCTTCCAGGGATGAATTATATAGGGGGAAAAACTCATAAATCATGGTGACTAAAGGGGTTAGGGTTGTGGTCTCTACTGGTTGGTTGGTGCCTCTGGTTTTGATATCAGCCATGGATGAAAAGGGGCCATATACTAAACCTGACTAGCTCAGGGAAGGCCTGTGTGGCAGCCTTGCAAACTCAGAGGCCTAATGTAACTACAAAGAATGGTCTGAAATTAAAACGTTTTAAAGTAAAAAGCAGTTTATGGTGAGTAGTCATGTCTTAGGATGGTATCTTCCCTGACAAAGGTCAATTTGTACCTTAACTGAGCCTGTCCATTGTCTTTTTGTATCTATATAAAATATCATTGGAATGTCAGAGTAATTTTCTTTTTTTTGACCCCTTAAAGCACAGGCACTGTTCTGCAGTGACCACAAATCCCCTTGCTCTAGGAAGTTAGACAAGAGCAGAGTAAGGACGATGGGCCAGGTACAGAAGGTCCCAAGTATGGAAAGCCTAGCAATGGACAGTCAATTGTAGGGTGGGACCTTACCCCCAGGGTGACTTTTCCTCCCCTAGCATAGCACTCGTCTTGAGGTTTGGTCCCCCTGCCTTTTCCTCCCTAGAGATAACATGGCTGGCGTCAGGACCAGTTGCACTGAATAATGTACCCCCTACTCTGGTGCCAGCTAATCAATCGGTGGAGACCACAACTCTGAATGGACACACCTTGAAGGCTACTGAATATTCTATTGAGGTCTTCCCCTAGGACCTCCCCTAAAATCTCCGCCCTAAAACTCTTAGGATGGAGGACCCAGTGTGCTCTCCCTCCTGGGAGCATGCCTGTGCCTTTCCCTTCCCTCTCCAGTACCTTTGCCCTCCCCTTCCCCAGGCACGTTACCATTCGCTTCCTCACTCCCCAGCTCCAAGGGCCCTTCCTGTAACTCCATAACTTTTTTGCTAAGCCTATTTCTTCTAGGAATTACTTTTTCTACCTTTGTAATTTACCCAATACATGTTCTTTTACAGTTTGGGTCTGGACTTTGAATTCTTTCCTAACCAGAACCTAGATATCAAGGTTGCTGAACCCAGGTTTGGTCTGACCCTACCAGTCAGACACTTAGCGTTCCTGCTGCTTCCAGCACCCTCATTGTTATTGAGTTAATTGTTGACTGTTAACTATCCTGCACCCACCTAAGTAAAAGAAATTTGTCTATCATTTTACTTTTTATCCAATCCCAGAGGTTTCCCTGCTTTGCTTTCTCCCGCCTTCCTAATCTATCACCAGTGGTTTTCATGTAACCTTCTTCTGATTGTGATGTATAAAACAAGGTGCAAAACTGCCATTCTCTGGAGCCTTATCTCAATCCGTTGTCTGCTTCCCAGTATCGTTTCGATTTCCTGGGTATGGAGCTAAAGCACAACTGAGGCCAAGATACTGTCTTTAGTTTGATTGAAAACTTTCCGTTTCTGTAGTCAGTAGACCCTTTTTCCTAAGACTACTGGATACTGACCAGAACTGAAAGGTTAGCATGGTGGTACTCAGGCAGGCTAAATAGCCACCTCATATGGTGGATAAAGAAAAATTGAATTTATTTAAGGAAAGGGGATAGAGATGAAATATTTAAAGGGAAGGGCTGCATAGCACCGAGCCAAGAGGACATTGGGTCAGTGATGGAGGCATCCAGGAGCTGGAGTTTGATTCCTATGTGCAGTTACTGGAAGGAAGCTCTTGTTGTCAGTGGGTCTGGGAGCTGAATCGGTGGGCTTGGAATTCGGATGTAATGCAGAAGTGCAATCAGGTGTCTTTAGGAAAGTTTCAATTCCTTATATGGTCTGATTTCTTGGGTCCAGCACGTTTTTCCTCCTCTTATCCTGTGGTGGGAAATTTACAAATGGCTGTTAAGGATTATATTGCCCTATAGTCCTAACAAGAGCCTTATTGTCCTGATTAATGATTAAGCAAGGGAGAGGGAGATGGGTGAGTCAGAGTGCTGGGTGAGGCCAGTTTGAGTCAAAGGGGGGAAAAAATAAAAATAAAAATAAAAGGTCAGTGCAGTTTCATTACTTCCGGAGAACCATCCCTTCTTCACTCCCAGGAATGAGGTTCCAGAGGAGCAAATTATCTCCATTGTTGCTATCGGCCTCCCAGCTCCAGTTTTGCCTTACCCCAGCCTATCAAAGGCCTGGAATGTTCTTCCCCACACCCATCCAGCTGGTGAATTCTGCTCATAGTGCATGACAGTCCTTCTCCGAGCCCCACCCTGCAGTAGAGGTGTGTCCTAGCTCCTAGGGATTCTTTTGTAATAAGCTGGTCCCAAGGAGAAAACAATTTCTAAGAGTTAATGAAAAGCTTCCTTTGTGTCTCCTACTTTAATTTGATGCTCTCAGCTTGAATCCCACAGGAGGGTTGTGTGGAGAATTCTGAGGGTGAGGGAGTGTTCTTTCTCTTATTTCTCAAAGGTCAGGCTGCAAGCCTTAGTCATGCTAATAGAGACCTAACCTTTCATGGAATCTGAGTTTTTCAGCTCAAGGGATTTTTTCTGAAATCTTCCAAATAAGGCCTTTGTTTCCAAAGCACAATGATAATTACTGTCACAGTCAGAATTTTTAACTCAAGTCTTTGATGCCCAGTGCTTTTTCTACCCACAACACTCATATGGTATCTGGCGATGTTGGTGGCTCTTCAGCACCAACTACCTACATAGTAGTGGCATAATTGTTGTTGAATGGATAAACGAATAACAGCTATTCTACTGCCCAATTCTTCCTTTTCTCCCTAGAATAGTAGAGAGTAAAGTTAGCAAACAGACAGAATGCGTTCTGGGTTCTCAGGCAGCATTATCAGCGTGAATGAATGACCTTTGGGATCTCTGCCACTCAAGTCATTCAATCAAGTGGAAATTGAATCTCTGAAGAACTATTGTCCATTCTTAGCACAATCCCTGAAGGATACAAAATCCTAGAATCCAGCTGGTAGAAAAGACTTAAATCTGATCTGTTATGTAAGCAACATCATATATGAAGGTGGAAGGTCAGATTCATTTCCAAGATGAGGTGACTTTTCATAGCTACCCCATGTATCTGCTTAGAAACAGGAGGCTCCCAGGCAGTGCTAGGGTGTGTTTGTTGAAAGTTGATAATTAAGTTCATTGCTGCTGTGATTACTCAAGGGGCATAGCTTCATTCTTTCAAAGTCCTGGAAGCAGGACTCTAGAGGACATCTGTTGTTTTCTGCTGCAATGCAAAAATTCATCTTCCTCCGAAAACAGTGGTTCTCAACCTTCCTAATGCCGCGACCCTTGAATACAGTTCCTCATGTTGTGGTGACCCCCAATTTCATTGTTACAAATTGAACATAATTAAAGCATAGTGATTAATCATAAAAACAATATGTAATTATATATGTGGTTTCCGATGGTTTTAGGCGACCCCTGTGAAAGGGTCGTTCGACCCCCAAAAGGGTCGCGACCCACAGGTTGAGAACCGCTGTTCTAGAAGAACTCTGCTTTACCTCTGGGAAGCTCCCTCCTACATTCTCCACCTCTGTGGCTTGGGCAAGGCTGAGCAACAGAAGAGACCTGGACTTCACACACTCACAGCGAGTTGGTTTCCGAGGGTCAATGAGCCATAATGAAGGATCTTTGTAAGACACATGCGACAGAGATTCTCATTCTTTACCCCAGTGGTTACCAGCATTCTTTTTGGCCATGCCCCACCTAAGCATCTCTAAAATCCTGATGCCCCTCCTGTGACATACAATTCTTAATGTTCAAAAAGTGAGCTCCTCGTCACGTGGAGGAAGCCTAAAAGGCCGTTAACTTGGTCTAAACAAGCTTCCAAAGAACATGGCATCCATGAAAGAAAAAAATAAATGAACGAAAGAACAGTTGAAGTACTGAGGAAGAAATGACTAAGGAATAATAATAATATGAAGTGATATGAAAAAATAGCAAATAAAGTTTCAAAACATAATAGAGAACTGAAATGCATAAATATGTCACAATATATATTTATATAGTATATATGAGGCCCCTAGAACCATAAGAAATGCAAAAAATTCAGTTAATAACTCATTCTCAAATTGCCCCCTTAAAAAATAAATGTGCCCCACGTTGGGAATCACTGTTTTACCCTGAAAGTAGACTTGAGAGTTTATAGGGACTTGGCCTCTTGCTGCTATATTGCTACCACATACACCCCAAGGCTGAAACAAGCATAGTAGAGCCAGAGCCAAGAGATGGGAGGAAACTAGATCCAGATGACTTCAAATGAAGCCTGAATCTGTGGTAGGCAGTTAGGCAGACATGAGCAGAGCGAGGACGGTGGGCCAGGTAAAGAAGGTCACCAGGGTAGAGAGCCCCAGGTGCCTACCAATGGGCAAAACTGAGAAAAAACGGACCTTGTTTTCCCCTAGCACATTGCTGGTCATTCGGTTTAGACCCCCTGACCTTTCATATCACTGGTCATGCGGTTTGGACCCTCCCCTGACTTTTCCTTCCCTGGCATGTTACTGCTAGTCATGCAGTAGACCCCCTCGGAGGAGGAACAAGGGTCCAAAGAGTGACCTTATGCGACTCCCATGTAGGTCCCTGCACACCACACCCTTAAGTATTAACCTCCAAAGATTAGGGGCTAGGCCTCAGTTGTGTTTTAGCTCCAGGCCCAGAAAAGCAAACAGCAAAACCAGACAAGGAATGCCATGGCTGACATCAGGACCAGTTGCATTGACTTATGACCCCCTGCCCCCTGGCATCAAACAATCAATGGAGACCATGGCCTTTAAAGGATATACCTATTTTAAAAAATATATATTTTATTGATTTTTTTTTTTTTTTTTAGAGAGAGGAAGGGAGAGGGATAGAGAGTTAGAAACATCGATAAGAAAGAAACATCGATCAGCTGCCTCCTGCACACCCCCTACTGGGGATGTGCCCGCAACCAAGGTACATGCCCTTGACCAGAATCAAACCTGGGCCCCTTCAGTCCACAGGCCGACACTCTATCCACTGAGCCAAACCGGTAAAGGATATACCTAGAAGGCTGATGAATATTCTATGAGAGCCTTCCCTGGGACCACCCCTAAAATCCCTACCCATAAAAGCCCTTTGGATGGAGGACCCAGTGTACTCTCCCTCTTAGGAAGCATGTGGGTGCCTTTCCCTCCCCTCTTCTCCGCCCCCAGGCATGGTTCCTTTACATTTCTCCCTCCTAAGCTCCAAGGTCCCCTTCTTTTGCCTCTGTAACTTGTTTCCTGAGCCCATTTCTTCTACGACTCACTTCTCCTGCCTCCGTGACTTTCTAGATAAACTTTCTCTTATAGCTTGATGTTGCTGAACTGAGGTTTAGTTTGACTCCAAAGGTCTAACACCTGGTGCCATTTTTGCCACCAACAAATCCACTTGCCCAAAGCCAGCACTAGGTCTAAGGATTACGATATGACCCCTTGGTATTCCTTTTTGCTCAAGGCAGGTTTAGGTTGCGTTTTTCTGCCACTTGTAATCAAGGGAGTCCTAATTTGTGTAAGAACATTTCCTATCTTGCTTCTCTTTTGGTGTTCTCACCAGAATAGTCTTCTACTGTACAGACAGTAGACACCCAGGCAACAGGAAGACGAGCTGGTTCACTGTGATCTTCCATGATTTCTCTCCAATCTCCACCCTACCATCATTACCATGATACTTTTAAAACATAACTTGGGATAAGAAACAAGTGTTTTATCTAAGATCATAGAGCTTAGAGGTGGTGTGGCTAAAGCTTAAAATTTAAAATCAGATCATTCCCCATTCCAAGCACACACTAGCCATATGTGGGTGGTGACTGACATATTTTTTTAATTTTTTTTTTATTGGGAGAAAATGAGTTTTATTTGTTTTTTAGCAATGGCATCATGGTGGGTAAGAACAACAGGGGCATGGGAATCAAATTCCTTTGGGGGAGGCTCCAGCTGCCAGAATCCCTTGTCCCTCCCCACTGTGGGCACTTGGGGGGTGGGGGAGGGCAGGGCATGATTGATAAAGCTGAAGAGTCACAAAAGGCACTGGTGGGTTATACTGGGGCCGGGAGAGGGAGCACATGGGCCAGGGGCTCTTTGGATTCAGGCCTGGCCTCTAGTCCTTTCCCTTCCCTTTCTTGGCTTTGGCCTTGGCTTTGGTCTTGGGGGCACAGGGCTTGGTGACGCGGATGGTCTCCTGGCACTGGGCGTTGTACCGCGCCTTCTTCAGGGTGCCCTGGCGGGCTTTGGTGCCCGAGCTCCCATCGCAGGACCCCCAGCTCTCAAACTTGTACTTGCAGTCGGCTCCGAACTCCTTCTTCCAGTTGCATGGCACCCGGTAGCGGAGGCGCTGAGTCTGGGCCCCGCAGGTCCCTTCACGGAAGCCCGCCCCGCAGTCCTTGCTGTTGGGGGTGCAGGGTCCCCAGGTCCACTCGACGCATTCGCTCCCCGGGCCGCCCTTCTTCACTTTGTCTTTCCTTTTGGCCGCTGCGGAGGTGAGCGCCAGCAGGGCGAGGAAGGCGAGGAGGAAGCCTCGGTGCCCGAGATGCTTCGCTCCCTCCTGCCATGACATATTGGACCGTGCAGATATAAAACATTCCATTATTACAGCAAGTTCTGATGGACAGCACGCTCTAGAGACAGGTTTTCTTCTTTGTTCAAAGTCACTAGGGTCAGAAAGCCTGATAGACTCTTTCCTCTCTTCAAATGGCACATGAGACCAATAGATGGATGCCCAGTAGATGGAGGATGAGCCATTCAGTCATCTATTCCATACTTTCTAAACACTTAAATGGGAGTGATAGGTTCTCTACTTATCTCTGGGATGTGTAGTTCTGAAACATATTGCTTAGTGAGGGATGATTAATCTGTTGTTATATCAAGCATCTTGAAATTATTATATGAATAAATATTGATTAAACATGCATCTCTCTACCCTACTCTGCTCTACTATATGCATATAGATTTCTTAGAATATGATGTTTCATTTTCAGGCTGGTGATTCATTAAGAATACACTTCTTAATGACATTTTCACAGATCATCATTCTCCAAGCAGGAACTGTCTTCCTAGCTCTGAGCCCATTTCTCTTTTAGATTAAAACTACCAGTGGAAAAAACATCTAATCACTTCAATTCAAACAGGAAGTAAAGGTCTCCAATTGAAAATTGGTAGCAGATATTAAAATTGGGGAATGATAACTCTGGTATAAAATAAAACCTTTATTGGACAGAATATACAAATGAAAGATTGCATTGTCACCTAGATACCACAAGTGGGTTATTCTCCCAGAAAAAAAAAAAAAAAGCTAGCTTTGATTTCTTGTATGTTAAATGGGAAAAAAAAGAGAGAGAGAGAAGAATGGATAATACACAGGACCAAGGGTGACCATTTCTTTTTGGTTTGACATAAATAATTTATATTTGCAAACATTCCCCATTCACTTATGTGAAATAATTAGGGGGAAAAAATAACACAAAATCAGAACATTGGAAAAGGAGGGGTCAGTTTTTAGCCCCAGTGCTCCCTCATTGGATGGGTAATTTGGTATCAGAAGGTAGCCATGGTGACCATAAAAGTTACTCATGTGACTAACGATGCAACTAATGATGCCCACAATTACTTAATTGCAGGCATGCTTAACTGCTTTTGCCATATTTGGAGAGTGCTTATGGCTAATTGTGGCTGCAAGTGGGTAACTACAGGTGCAATCAGATTTTCTGACAGCAGGAGAATAAACCGTCCCTTCTGAAACGGGGAGGACTGAAATTAGTTCTTTCAAACCCAGAGGGGATAGAACAGCCTCCAGCATGAAAACAAACACAAGTCATGTGATATTTAAGCAGAGGGAAGTTCTGCTTATTAGCTGGCCTTCAAGGCAGAGTCCAGCCCCATCTATGCACCTTCCCCCTTTCCCTGAGGTTCTCCCACTGGATTCCTGCTACTACCCTACCAAGGGAGGGCTTTTACTTTACAACTCCTATTCCATCATGGAATAGGCACTTAAAAAAAAGACTTCTTTATGATTTTTAGAGTCAGAGGAAGAGAGGGGGAAAGAGAGGGAGTAACACTGATGCGAGAGTGAGATATCCATTTGCTGCCTTCTGCCCACTACCAGGGATGGGGTACCCAGTCCTGGGCATGTGCCCTGACGGAAATCAAACCAGCGACCCTTTGGTGCACAACCCCCAACCAACTGAACCACATAGGCCAGGGCGGCACTATTTTTTAATGTTACATTGTCTGCATGGTCATTTACAAATACCTTTTACATGTGGCTCAATATCTGTGCATGCATATGAACTCAGGCTTATATATTAGAGTGGTTAGTTTTAAAGGTCTCTCATCAGGAATTAACATTCCAAAGATGGCTAGATAATACTACAAATAGTCTTATCAAAATCTTACTGGAAGGTTTTAAATTCATATAAGGAATGTTAGAAATATTTTTGAATAGGTAAAAATAAGTGATGGTCCCAGACATGAGCCCCACTGCTCTTGCATGGATGGGTATATAGCTCCAGCAAGTTCAGTGGTCAGACTTTTTGTACAGTGTTTGGGGTCTAGCGTTCCCTTGGTCCTGTGTATCTCTCCTTCATGAAGGCTGTGATTGACTCTATAAAAGGCTGCTGGTCCTATCACCATTCTGTGTCTACCTTAGGACTATTATGCTTACATTACTTGTATTGCCTAAGGCAGAGAATGAGTCCCCAAGGCCACAAGAATCAATTGTAAGATTGTTCTTGTACCTGCTGGTTAGAAAACAATTGTGGCTTTGGCAGAATTTGGTCTAAGACCTCACTTGGTGTAGAGGTTGTAATGTAGAGGATGTGGGCTACCACCCACATGTAAGCACCAAAGGCGACTGATGTCTATCCAAAGAGTTCTTTGAGTGAACAGCGTACTTAGTTTGGGTCAGTTCAGAACATCTTGATTTCTTTTTATATAGCTTTTATATAGTTTTATTTTCAAAACAAATGAAATAAAAAACAAGGCTACCTGTAGTTATAAATAATAAAATAAAAAACAAGGACATAAAAGAAACATGTAGTTTTAGGAGACACTAAATGCAGAGGTATGGACACATTTTCTAGGAACAGGAAACCACCTTCTACTAAGGGAGGAAGTGTACATGACTCCCTTCACACCCTCTTGTCTGGCATCTGGATCTCCTAGGCCCTCCTAGGCTCTGCCTTTCTCCAAATGTTGTGTATGATCTTTTCCCTGCCTTGTGAGAGACTGGTTAATCACTCGAACTCCCCTGGATTGTACAAACAGTATCAAATAGCCATTATGTGTGCTGGGCACTGTTCTGGGCAGCGTGGTGACTCAGTGGGATGAGTTGACAGGCTCCTTGGTTCTGTGCTCTGTTAACCATCCACTCTTCTGGTTTGGGCCTTATCCACAGCCAAAATGGCAGACCTGTGAGGACGGACAACAATAAAACAGAGAAAATGTTGGCCACCAGGACTCTCTTAGGGAGAGCTTTCTATTTGATGAGAAGAAATACATCGAAATGATATTTGGAGTGGAAGGTGAAGTCCCAAGGGCCTTCTCCATCAAGAATATATGGCTGCTAACATGCTTTGCATGAGACAAGGAGAGGAATAGTATTGCTCCTAAGAGAGGGCACAAAATGGGGGAGGGCAGAGAGGTGGAGGGAAGAAAGCACAACCACAATGCAATTCCAGATTGATGTCCGCTGCGCGATGCAACCTTTCCTGGTGTGCCACAACCTTTTGCAGCGGGGGTTCAGGATATGAAGAAGGGGCCGATGCACAAATGAAAACACTAGACAAGAAATATGAAATTAGAAGGCATAGGGGGCCAGGTGGAGACCTCTCTCTTGGAGAGGCACACTGAAACCTGCCCTTATCCGCTTTTTATTCAATTTTAGATACACATCTTGCCCTCAGTAAAGCACAGCAAACAGGTAGCAGACAGACTGTCTCTAAGGTCAATAGAGATCAGTAAAGATCAGTAGGGTTCAGTAAACATTTACTTTGAGGCTATTAGGTCAGGAAATTGCTTTGAGCCACCGCTATCTCAACAGAACAATGGTGCTTGACATTAGTCCTGCTAACGCCCAAGGACTATCAGCCTTCAGCTTCCTTGGTGCACCCTTATGACAATATTGGGAAAACAGTGGCTTCCCGCAGTGGTGATGCGCAAATCTTTGGTAAAATATACCAAATGAACGGGATGTTTAGTTTGCATGATTATCTTGTGGAGATTGATGAAGAGGTTGAGTTTGGTTATCTAGACTAAAGCTGAATGCTACCTCCCTCTTTTTTTGTTTAAGATAGTCTACTTTCAGCCCTAACTGGTTTGGCTCAGTGGCTAGGGTGTCGGCCTGTGGACTGAAAGGTCCCAGGTTTGATTCCGGTCAAGGGCATGTACCTTGGTTGTGAGCACATCCCCAGTAGGAGGTGTGCAGAAGACAGCTGATTGATGTTTCTAACTCTCTATCCCTCTCCCTTCCTCTCTGTAAAAAATCAATAAAATATATTTAAAAAAAAAAGACAGTCTACTTTCCTCTCTCTCTCTCTCTCTCTCTCTCTCTCTCTCTCTCTCTCTCTCTCTCTCTCTCTCTCTCTCATACACACACACACACTCATTGCCCTATCCTCCCCACCCCCCCTCATTGTGATAGAGAGTCCATGGGCACACTAGCAGGTTCCTACCTCACATGCCCGGTATCCCTGCTTCCCTTCCTGAGGGTTTTCTCCTGTTCTACAAGAAATTACCAGATCGCTTACAGCATTGTGAAGGTGCTGGTTATTTAAGGCTCCCAGGGCATCTCTCAACCACTGAGATGAGAGTCAATGGATAAATACCAGAGCTTCCCCATCCCTCAGCGGGAGAATTCCGAGATGTGTTCTCTGTAGTCCTCCAGAGAGTTCTTAGCAGAATTGATTCATAGTGGACTTCCCTGCTCATTGATTTATTGACTTTTCTCCTTTCACAGTCTCACTTCCTTCACTGTCTCACTTGAACTTCCAGTAATACCTTCCAAATAAGCCACTATACCCAATTCCTTGTGTTGGGGGGGTGGGGAGGGCTGCTTTTGGTGGTAGTGGAGGGGTGGGGGGATGGGACAGAGGGGAGGCAAAGGGGATCTAAGATAGGAAATGATTTTGTAAGCTACCTCAAAATCTTTGAAACAAGTGAGTGTAAATAATTAAACAAATTAAATATTAAGTGCCAAGTATATTCATATGTTCATTATCTCTAATCCTACGAGTTGATAGCCCCATTTTTCAGATGGTAAAACTTAGAATAAAAGACATGAAAAGAATTGCTCAAGATAATATAACCAGTAAGAACTGAGATGCAAGTCCATAATTGCCATCAACATTTTTTTGCCTCTTGTTCTCCATTTTCTTTCAGGTGAAAGATTTTCTCTAATAGCCAGTAGTAGATTTCTGAATTGTTCTGTTTGCTTAACTATATTTTGAATGGGGAGAATTTCTTGCCAGTTGAACTTCAAGTTGTAAGTAAAAAAGCCTATCTTGATGTCTCCTAACAACAATTTATGAAACACTTTAAAGCAATTATTCTTCTCAAGCACGTTTCCAAATGTTGAAGCATATTCATTCACTTCGATCATTAAAATTCCCAAGAACATTCATTGTGGAGCCCGTAGTTCTGGTAATTATAAGCTTGTGAACAGGTTGCTTAGTGAGCTGAGAGAGACAAGACAGACCACATTCCCCTCAAGGAGCTGAGCCCTTTGTTTCCAGTCCAGCAGAGCAGGGCAGGCAGACCCACTCTTCTCCAAGAAGTCTTAATTGACTTGTGAAGTATGGGGGTGGGGGGGATATTTAAACCCAAGATAGCTATCTGTATAATGTCAAGCCCATGACAACATTGAATACTGAAGGCCTAAGTCCCCCAAGCAAGCCGCTTTCTGCTCCTCCTCCTCTGAGCCCAACCCGAAGCCAGCCCTGCCTGCACGTGAATAATCAAAGCCAGGCAGGAGACCCATCTCCTCCCTTAAAAATGCAGTTCTGCCCTAAATTGGCTGCCAATTTGTGCTTTTTTCCTTTGTCTTTTTATAAGAATTCTCTTTTATTTTTATCCTCTGTAAATGTTTTAGTATACATTTTACAGAGGAAGAAACAGTTTGGAAGAGGATCTGGATAGTTGGTGTTCACTATTGGCTTAGCAAACTGAAATGCCAATTGGGCAAGTTAGAGAGTTGTCCAAATGAGCTGTAGTGGGGGAGGCAAAGACCTGACTCTTAATCCACTGGTGAGAACATCACAACCAGGATGGTGACTTTGGGCCCAAGTTAACACCCTTGGAAAGTTTTAGAAGAGGGGAAGATTAGGTTTCTTGCTTATCTGGGCAATAACTCTAAAAAATGTTTTTTGAACCCTTTTAGAATGACAGAAGAGTTACTGTATGCCCATAAACCCTTTATCTAGCTTTACCTAATGCCAACATCTTACATAACAATGGTACACTTACCAAAGTTAAGAATCTGTTGTACATTAGGTGTCCTTGTGGAAGGAAATTGTATGAACCCCAGGCTGATGAACTGGATGTGTGCACAAGCACACACACATATATACACATATCATACACACACAACATAATAGGTACACACAACACATGCACACATGACATACATAAAACATACAACACAGAGATAGAGATACATGACGTACATATAGACACACAAAACACACATGCATACATATACACAGCATATACACAGAGAGAGAAATATAGACACACATACTATACATACAGATACATACGCATGCTGTCTCCCAGAATTAGGGGCTCTTGTTATACACACTGAGACTGTTGCTTGATGAAACTTGATTTAGTTGATGGAGGCAGTAAGGAGCTGAGAGAGAACTAAAGAACCCTGCTAATGAAAAATCAGGGGAAGTGGGAAGACTGATCCTTTTCTACCTGGAAATTGTTATTTCTTTGTGGAGATGGGGCTGCTGTCTATCATTGCAATAGTTCGGGTAGCAAAATCTGACCCACCTAGCAGGTTGAGGGAGACTGGTTTAAATAAGTGCTTATGTAAATTGTTCAATTCCCCCCCCCCCACACACACACACACAAACACACGCAGGGAGGGGGAGGTAGATTGCCTGGATCCTGAGGTGAGGGTGGGGCCAAAAATAGAACTGTCTTCTCAAGTTCTGGATGAAGAATAAGAGAATTAAGGGAGAGGGTGGAGGCTGACATCTGCCCCAAACCTGTTATGAGAGCATCATAGGCCTGAAATGGGTATCATTCATTGAATTATAGAGACGGGTGTGCCTTAGATATGTAGGAAAGTAGGAAAAGCAAAGACCAAGTGGACCAGATGTGTAGAATGGAACTTGGGACAAACCACAGGGATAATGGTCTACTTCTTTGCCTGAGTTTGTGTGGAGTTGTGTGGATAGGTGTATAACTTAAAGGAATTAGAGATATATGGATTAAGGGACTTGATAGTTAGGTTAGTGAGCATATTAATTATTTATTGCTAATTATTTATCCTGAGGTGAGGGCAGGGCCAAAAACAGGACTGTCTTTATCCTGAGACTTAGGGTAAAGTTCTGGATGGAGAATAAGAGAATCATGGGAGAGGAGACTGTCCAAAAAGAGTGTATTAAATGACAGTAAGGATTTGTTATCCCTCATAGTACCTGTTGGTCAGGAATTCAGGAGTGGCTTAGTTGGGTAGTTTTGGCTCAGGCTCACTCCTGAAACTAATGTAAAAATGTTGGCCAAAACTGCAGTTATAAGAAGGCTTGACTAGGGCTGGACAATTTGCTTCCAAGATGACTTACACACGTGAATGACAAGTTGATGCTGCTGGTTGGCAGGAGGCCTCAGTTCCTCACCCATGGGTCTCTCTATAGGGCTCCTTGAGTGTTTACATGGCATCGTGGTAGCTTCCCCCAGAACAGATGATCTAAGAGAGCAAAGCAGAAGTCCAGTGTCTTTTGTGATCTAACCTGGGAAACTACAGTGTGTTCTGTCTGCGCATCCTGCGGTTATGAAGGTCAGCTGTATTCATTGTGAGAGGGAATACCCAAGGATATGAATATCAGAAGGCCATCTTGGGAGCTGACTATCACATGACTTTTAGCTTTTAGGATAATTTCATTCAGGTTAAAAAAGCGTATTTTAATTATACCTTAAAAGCAAGTTGGTAGATTGGTGAAAGCCAAAGTTAGGTATCCCTGATAAGATGAAATTTACATGGGGACCTGAAGGAAATGTAAGTGATGGAGAGAGTGTTGAGAGATGAGGTCAGAGCAGTGTGTGTGTCGGGAGGTGGGAAGGTATGGATCATGTTTTGGCCACTGTAAGGACTTGGGTGTTTTATCCTTTCCATAGCATCAGGAGCCTTGCAGGAAATATATGCTTGAGTGCTTTTGTCTTCTTCCTCTCTCTCTCACCTGTCCAGTTGAAATGACATAAAAGATTTTGGGAAGCTGTGAGGGAAGGAGACCGGAAAGTGTGAGACAGAGTAGAGGACCTGGTAAAGTTTAATAGTAGAAGTCATTGTTATTGGTCCTTTTCTTGTACACATTTTATTTCTGAACTTGAGATCATATTCTCTCTGTAATTTTGTATTCAGCTTTTCATAATCATTTAACTAGGTCATTAAAAAATTTTTAATACATTATTATTCTTTTTTTATTCCTCACCCAAGGATATTTTTTTCCATTGATCTTTAGAGAGAGAGAGTGGAAGGGAGGGAGAAGGGAGATAGAGAGAGAAACATTGATGTGAGAGAGACACATTGACTGATTGCCTCCCCCATGAGGAGGATGGAACCTTCAACTGAGGTACGTGCCCTTGACCAGGAATCAAACCCGAGACCCTTTGGTGGTCTGCAGGCCGACATCCTAACCGCTGAGCCAAACCAGGCTTAATATGTCACTTTAAAAGATGGATAGTTCTTCTCTTGCTGTACATACTCACTACAAAATTAAACACTCTAGAATTATATTAAGGAGAAAGAAAAGTCCTCCCAAATACCACTTCCTAACCACTATTGAGGGTATAATTTATATTTTCCAGATATTTTGTATATTTGTAAGTCTGTGTAGAAAATGCTTATAGATATTTTGAAATGTTTTGTAATTGATTTTACTTAAATATCACTATCATGAGTACTTTTCATTGTCAGTGAATACCTGATAGAAAATATATTTTTCTGATTACAAAAGTAATAAATACTTTTAAAAAAGTATCATTTTTATGATTATGTAATATTCCATCATATAGACATCATCATTTATTTAAGTTACCCTGTTATTTCCACTATTTTGTTATTATGAACAATCCTGTGAGAATTACATTGGTAGTTTCCCTCTGTTTCTAATCCGCAATTGTAAGTATTAGAATTTCCATGTCAGGCTTTAATAACTATGCAATATGTATTTTCTATTTGCTCCCCCATCCCAATTTTATGCATTATAAAAACAGTAATAGGTCTCACCCTATTTTTTTTCTTAAAAATATTTAATGAACAAACCACATTGTAACAATGGTGTAAAATTTAAAAATATGAATAAAAAATCACAATCCCTTCACCATAATAAATCAACATTATTTTTCCATATTCTCATTTACTCCTTTTTCATTTACATATATATTTTTAGAGTAGGGCTGGGCAAACTATTTGTTGGATCAGATAGTGGTGTTTTAGGATTTGTATGCCACACAGTCTTTGTTGAAACCACTCACCTCTGCTGCTGTAGGAGGAAAGCAGCCAGAGACAGTATATAAATGAATGAGCATGGCTGGGTCCCAATAAAACTTTATTTATAAAAACAGGAGGCCATGGCCAACCTGTGTTTACTAACCCCTGTTTTAGATAATTGTTCTTGTAATTTAGATGAAATTATTTGACCATTCATGAACCAAACTTCTAACTTTCTGAAGTTGTTTTAAAATGTTAATTATTTAATTTCATTTGTTGTTATTTTCCCCCAAATCTTTTCAACCATCCTAAATCTATGAAGCTGAAGTTCCCATGATGATTTGCTATTAGTAATACAAAGAATTCAATAAATTTACTGATTATAAAAATACTGAACATTTCTTTGCAATGGGCTTCAAGAATGGCTCTTAAAAGAAAAATATTTATGTATTAACCCCACACCAGAGCATGAGTTATGATTTTATTCTGTCTTGATTTATGAGCTTACTTTTTGAGATTATGTTAGTGAAAAAGATAATACAGCCCTAGCTGGTTTGGCTCAGTGGACAGAGCATTGGCCTGCAGACTGCAGGGTCCCGTGTTCCATTCCAGTTAAGGGCATGTACCTTGGTTCCAGGCTTGATCCCTTGATCCCTGGTCAGGCTGCATGTGGGAGACAACCAATCGACGTTTCTCTCTCTCTCTCTCTGTCTCTCCACCTCCCTTCCACTCTCTCTAAAAATCAATAGAAAAATATACTCGGGTGAGGATTAACAACAACAACAACAACAGATTACCTCTAGTTCCACTAACCTAATGGGTACATTTCTAGTTCTTATCCACCTGCAAATGTATTTTTACCTGGCTGTAGTTATTTACATCTGTCCTTTAAAAATATATTTTATATTTACTATAATGAACGCATATTCTGAGCTATATAAGTTGGGCCATAGTTTTTATCTTCTAAAGGAATTTCAGCCAGAACTGGTTTGGCTCAGTGGATAGAGCATCAGCCTGCGGACTCAAGGGTCCCAGGTTCGATTCCCGTTAAGGTCATGTACCTTGGTTGCGGGCTCATCCCCAGTGCGGGGCGTGCAGGAGGCGGCTGATCGGTGTTTCTCTCTCATCGATGTTTCTAACTCTCTATCCCTCTCCCTTCCTCTCTGTAGAAAATCAATAAAACATATTTTTTTTTTTTTTAAAAAAAGGAATTTCAAACTGTTCTTACCTTATTCAAGGCAGCCCCCTCTCCATCATTCTAAGACAGCTTAACCTAATCAAGTTTTTTATTTGTGTATTTTCACTTTATACTATGAAAAATTTAAATGAACAGAAAAATTAAAAGATTAGTGTAATGAATAACTACATACTCACTATCTACATTCAGCAGTTGATACTATTTTACACTTACATAATTTTTTTCTTAGTCATTTGAAATTAAAGAGGAGATATCATGTTGCTTTACTCCTAAATACTTCAGCACATATCTCCTGAGAATAAGGCTCTTTTCCTGTATAACCATAATGCCGTTATCACACTTAAGATAACTAATAATCTCTAATATTGTGTGATGTCCAGTTTATATTCACATTTTCTCAATTGCTTCCAAAACATCTTATATAATTCCATTTGGAACCAGGATTTAAGGTTTATATATTGCATTCGTTAATTTGTCTTTTCTGTGTCTTTTAATCTAGAAGATAACCCTGACATTTTTCACCTTTACAATGACTCTTTGAAATGCCCAGGATACTTATCTTTATTCCACAGTCAGGGTTTGTCTGATTGTTTCCTCATGGTGTCATTGAGACTTTATCTCCTGGGCTTGACATACACTATCCGCTAAGTCTAAAAGTGAAATAGATTCAGGTTAAGCCTAAATTGATAAAAATATTTCACCATTTCACTCCTATCAACTTTGATTCATTATACACTCTCTTATATATAAAAATATGTCCCATTTGTCGTGGTAGACAAGATCTGCTTTGGAATCAGAGAGGCTTTGCTGCTGGAAACCTTGGGAACATTATTTAATTTCAGTGAAAAGGGGACTGGAAGACACTCGATAAATGCTTGCTCTCTTAGTCTCCTCTGTAGGTTCTGGATTTCACCAAGCACCACGAGGATACAGGGCGGGACAGCAGTAGATTTACAGTTGTTCGTATGGAAAATAATATAATAATAAATAACAATACACATAAACTCTGTGTTTTGCACACTCACAACTGGAAACCTACTTTTGCCCCACCCCGTAGATATCTCAAATACGTTTGAAGAGCTCACGATGCCTAAGTAAGACAGCAGCAGCAAGATGGCAATCATTTCAGCTGAGACCATATCCTCATAATGCAATATTAGCCACTGTGATCTTCTATCATTTCCTTCCTGGAGAGTTATGGCTGTGGCATTGAGGATTTAAGACCTACAGCCGGAACACTACTTACTACAAATCTCTCACAAAGCTGCTGCAATAAATCTCGTAGAGGAAAGTCATTGCATAAAAAATCCCCAACTCCAGGGAGCTTGCCATTTATTTTCCTAGAAAAGAAGGGCTGTGATGAGAGACACTCCATGCTCCTTTAACTCCATGGAACAGCACTCAACAAAGCATTCATCATGGAAAATTGAGTGATGGGCCCAATAAGACCAACTGGGAAAGGAAGATGGAAAGAGAGGTACCCCCACCCAAGGCCTGCTCAGGGATTTCCTCTTAGCCTGAGAATTGGCTCTGCATAGAATCAGCACAACTGAAGGTGTACTTCCTGAAGACTACCTTCAGAAGGCTAGTGGTCTAAACCTGGCCCAATCGACTCCATAGGTTTCTTTTGTCTGCACAGTATTTAAAGTGTTTTTATTTAGATCCCAACATTTAAAAATGGAAAATTTCACAAAGGAAGATTAAATCCAGAATGCTGTTGTCTCTAAACAAATTAGAATATCTGACAACAGTGGGTGGGATTCCTGCATCCTTCCCTCTTTAGACAGTGTGCATGCTCCAGTGTGCCGCACTGCTTCCCCTTCTACCGTACCTGCCCTTTAGGCAATGGAGTTTGCAACCCCTATACTAATCCATCACTGCCAGGGTCCAACCCCAGCAGGTCCAGGGGTCCCCACAGGCGTAGACGGAGTCGGCGAAGAAGGAAGGACACGGAGACAGCGTTCAGTTGATCAGCAGCCTAGCCAGGATCTCCAGCCAAGTTCTGGTCTGGATCTCCAGCGAAGTTCTGGTTAGGATCTCCAGCCAGGTTCTGTGTCCATGTTCTCTTGCTAGATTCTCCAGCCAGGTTTCCCAGGTTCCCCAGCCAGGTTCGGTCACCAGATTCCGTAGCCAGGTTCTTCAGCCAGGTTCTGGCTAGGTTCTCCAACCAAGTTCTGTAGCCAGTTTCTGTCCAGGATCTTTTGCCATGTTCTCTCCAGCGAAGTTCTTCTGTCTCTAGGTTCTGTGTAGGTTCTGTCTTCTAAGTTGTGTCTTCTAAGTTCTGTCTTGTTACATCTGTATTTATACCAGTTGATTCCAATCCTATCAATCTCTATTCCAAAGGTTAGGGTGTTTCTTATCTCCATTCCAGGGAGTAAAGATTATGTAGCTTAAGCATGATTGTTCGTAGTTAAAGTGATTAATTACCCGCCTTGCACTTAGTTAAGAGGTTTTATTCCCTCCCTAACTTCAGGGGAAAATCCCTACCTGGGGAAACAACCTTTCTCAGAGACCTTGGTTAAAACACATAGTGCCAAGAAGGTGAGCATACATATTAAGAACAGTATGCCATATATGCCAGGTCCCTTGAAACAGCAAGGATGGACTGGCTCCCAGCACATCACCCTGGGGTCCATTCTCTCACTCTTTACTCCCACTGTTCTTGTATTAGAAGTGAACTTATTGAATAGAAAACACAGATGGTCATGGAAGGAGACTTAACTTGGGGTGGTGAACACACAATACAATATAGAGATGATGTGTTATAGAATTGTATACCTAAAACCTATATAATTTTATTAATCAATGCCAATAAATGTCATGCCAATAAATTCAATAAAAAAATAAAAGAAAATAAAAAAGAAAGAAAATACAATTGACTGATCCCTCTTAATTCATGACCTCATGTACATTCAGAAGATATTTCTAACATGGCAGGGAAGCAGCGGGGGTAAAGCAGACTTCAGCTCAAATCCCATCTCTTCCTTACCCTGCGATGTTGTCCAACTTGCTCATTTTCTCTTGAACCTGCTCAAAATTTGTTCATTGCCAATGGCTATAACAGGATCTCCCAATTTTGGTGAGGACTAAATATAGTAATGTATATAAAGTGGCTGACGCTTTGCACATGCTCTCTTGATTCACTCCCTTTCTTGGTTTCTTTGCTTTATCTTTTCTGTCTCTTTGAAGGTGCCCCTTCCTTCAATATTCCACAGATGTTGGTGTTCTTCAGGGTTCTAGCCTTGACCTGACCTCCCCCCCCAACTTACACTTTTTTCAGACACACAAATTGATAGATTTCAGCACAATATGATTTTCTGGTGATTCCCCCCCCCCCCCCCACTTATCCACTTATCACTTCATTTCATAAACATTTTTCCTCTGCTGGGATACATTCTTCAAAATAAACATTTAATGGCTGCCCAACAGTCCATTGAATGAATAGATTTAATTTACCTAATCATTCCTCTAATATTGGACATGTAGGCTATGCTAACTTTGAAAGGCAAGAATGCCAAGAATGTTTTTCATTCCTGGCATTTTTCTGCTTTGGGATTATATCTCAGCATAATCTCATTTTTTCCTAGTAGACTCTTCCTCCCTTTTGGCCTTTTCTTCTCCTCCCCTCTCTTTCTTCCTCCGTGCCCTCCTGTGTCCAGAGGTTTAAAGTGTTTTCTCTGGTGTTGATCTGAAGAAGAGAGACTGTGGTATCAATAAGGAAAGTCGTCATGTACTTTGACAATTTACTTGTCAGCAAGCCCACTGTCCATTAGGAACCGAGGAGCAACAGCTTAATGTATAACTGTCCTCCACGTGGGTTTAGAAAAATGAATGCCTAGGATCTTTCCAAGTATGTGACACCTTGGTGGAGCAATGTCTTCAAAAGTGGAGCTAGTTTGTCTTCTGTACTCATATGGAAAGTCCAGAGAAAACTGCATCTAGATCAAAGAAGGAGTAAGTCCCATCCAGCTGAGATAAAATGTTAATTTGGAAGTAAAGGAGGAAATGTTGGGTCCAGTTAATGAATTTTAAGTGTCTGCTGTGTGCTAGGCATATTGACTAGACAGTGTCATTGGTCTGGGACAGCTTGGCTACTGAGTGGAAATGCATGATAAAAGTGAGAAATACATAGTCAGCTTTGATAGGGAAGTAGGGTGCAGCCTCAGACATAGGGAAGGCTGCCAAAAAGGAAGTAGTGGGTAAATGGATATGTGTGACAATTTGGGCATTGGTAACTCAATGAGTGGCTAGATGGCTGTGCTGGGACTCCGCTTCTCCTTACGGGGTGATGTCCCACCTGGAGTCACCAGGATAAATTAATGAAGACAAACAACAATCCTACACAAAGTATTTTGGGAGACTTTATGGTCCATGTGAAGCCAGCTGGCGGCACCGAACGAAGTAGGAAATGAAATGTCTCAAAGTAATAAGCCTTTCCCCACAAAGTTTTTATAGGTTAATTCCTTTTCCCTCATTGTGCTATCTTCTCCACTCTCCACCAGATTTAGCATCCCCTTCCTGCTGTAGATTAATAACCGTGTCCTATAAGTGGGGCCATTACCGAGGGAGGCAGAGAGAGGAGCATTTGCTATTTCTCTCTGAAGAGCCCATTCACGTGCTCTTTCTCTTGTGACTAGTTGGTAACTTGGATCCCAAGGAGTCAGTAGAGGTATCCAGCCTCTCCTGATATCTTGGAACCAAAGATACTATTTAAATGCATTCGATTCTTCACCGAATTTGAACAGCAAAATCCCATAAATCTTAAATAACAAGAGAGAGGTAAAGCTTCCTAACTGGTTAACAAAGTTTTGTCAAAAAATGTCTCCAGCCCAGAGAGGACATACATCCTTCAGCTGCTTCCACTCTTTAAGATGGAAAAACGCAGCCTGTCTAAGAAAGTAAGGAAAGGCAGGCTTCAAGTTCTCTGTCTTACAGGCTGGGACAGTACAACTAAATAAACCCAGTTTTTCTTAAGGTTTCTCCTTTTAGCCTAAGTAAAATCTGTGATCTATTGCAAAAGCAATAAAATGTGGAGAGAGAATGTTGGCCACTTTTTCCTTTCTTTTTAAAAATTTCTTTTCCTTTTTAAAGAATAGGTTAATTCCTTCCCCCTCATTGTACTATCTTCTTCACTCCCACCAGATCTAGCATCTCCTTCCTGCTGTATACTAACAACCATATCCTATAAGTGGGACCATCACTAAGAGAGGCAGAGGGAGGAGCATTTGCTATTTCTGAAGAGCCCATGCACACGCTCTTTCTCTTCTGACTAGTTGGTCAGTTACAGTTAATATACAATATTATATTTGTCTCAGGTGTACAGCATAGTGATTAGACATGTATATAACTTACAAACCCACCTGGCATCATACATGGTTATTACAATATTAGTGGCCTGGTGCATGAAATTCGTGCACATTAAAATGGAATTAATTAGAAGAAATATTTTAATATTGCTATTTGCCCTTTATCTATAATAGAAGTGTCACAGATGAAAGAAAATTAGTAAAATTTATATGAAAATAATATATAAATTTATTAATAAATAAACAACAGTGTCACGTTCCCCCGGTCAGCACCAGGCGGGGGACGCAGCCTCATGTCCCCCAGCATCACCGCGCACGCAGCCCCGCCCACCTGTGCCTGCCGCACATGCAGCCTCCTGCTGATTAGTCATTATGGCATGAGGGTGTCATAACCATTTGCATATTAGCTCTTTATTATATAGGATTATTGACTATATTCCTTATGTTGTACTTTACCATCCCCATGACTATTTTATAATTACTAATTTGTACTTCTTAATCCCTTCACCTTTTTCACTCAGTCCTCCAACCCCGGCCCGCTCTGGCAACCATCAATTTGCCCTGTTTATGAGTCTGTTTCAATTTTGTTCATTTGTTTTGTTCTTTACATTCTACTTATAAGTGAAATTATATGGTATTTGTCTTCCTCTGACTGACATTTAGCATAATACCCTTTAAGTCCATCTATGCTGTCACAAACGGTAAAATTTTGTTCTGTTTTATGGCTGAGTAATATTCCATTGTATATATGTACAACAGCTTTTAAATCCACTTGTCTATTGATGGGTATTTGGGTTGCTTCTTGGGTATTGCAAACATTACTGCAATGAATTTAATGCTGCAATGAGCATAGGGTTGCATATATTCTTTTGAAATAGTGTTTTGAGTTTCTTCGATATATGCCCAGAAGTGGAATTGCTGGGTCAAATGGGGGTTCCATTTTTAATACTGTTTCCCACAGTGACTGCACCAATCTGCATTCCCCCCAACAGTGTACAAGGATTCCCCTTTCTCCATATCCTCACCAACATTTGTCATTTGTGGATTTACTGATGATTGGCTGCGTTTTCTTCTCTTTATTAAGCCTCATTGGTTTTTAGAAAGAGTGGGAGAGAATGAGAAAGAGAGAGGGAGAAACAGAGAAACATCGATGTGACAGAGTAACACCAATAAGTTGCCTCCTGCTCATACCCCAACTGGGACCAGGAATCAGACCCACAACCTTTCATGTACTGGGTGACGCTTCAACCAACTGAGTCACTCTGGCCAAGGCTGGCTGCTTTTTCATTTTGAAGCCCTGAAAGGTTCATTTTCTTCCAGGGAACCTTGGAAAAGAGAAGAGTTAAAGAGCAGCCTCAAGGAAGTCTAGACCACAGAAGGAAAGTTCTTGTCAGGATGTTTGTCATTTTTTTGAGACTTCGAAAAATTTTTTGTGTTGATGAATTGAACGCAGTCCCAACTATTCTGTCACAGGAAATAAAACTCTGATCTCAAGTCAAATTTCAGAAACACCCAGGAAAGTGTGTAAACCTAGCAAAATCCCAATTCAGCTGCTCTCTGGCACTCTTCAGCTCTTTACAAACACTCCTGCCCTTTCCCCCCTTGATTAAAGTGGTGGCTGTGGCATGAGAGTTCACTAGCTAAGTTTATGGCTTGACTGTAAAAAGGCTTAGTTTCCTGGATCACTCCTCCTAGCCAGCCACACCCATGTTGCCACCCACAGTTGCCTCCCACTGGCGATTGTGAACGCAATCAACTTCTGACCTACAGAACTCTGAGCTAACAAATGGGTGTTGTTTTAAGCTACACATTTCACAGTTTGTTACACAGCAATAGAAAATGAGTACACCTCCCTTCCTCTTTCATTCCTCAGGAAAACACCCCGAGAAGACCCATTACTCAGCTGGACACTCTAGGAAAAAAGGGCATCTCCAGAACAGAGCACCATACTGCCCTCTGGTGTAGCACTCTGATAAAGCAGGCATGTACAAGTAACCACTCCCTTTCTGAGAAAGCATCTAGGCCAGTGGTTCTCAACCTTCCTAATGCCGCGACCCTTTAATACAGTTCCTCATGCTGTGGTGACCCCCAATTTCATTGTTACAAATTGAACATAACTAAAGCATAGTGATTAATCACAAAACAATATGTAATTATATATGTGTTTTCCGATGGTCTTAGGCGACCCCTGTGAAAGGGTCATTCGACCCCCAAAGGGGTTGCGACCCACAGGTTGAGAACCGCTGATCTAGGGCTTCGGAATCCTGGTTCATAAAACTGTGGAAATATTGATGCCGACCTAGGTCAGGAGTCTTCTTTTTAGAATAAAGCAGATCCAGCTAACAGTTTCACCACATCCAAATTTCCCTAAAACATGCAGGGAGAAACCTATTGCACACAGTAACACCACATGAACAATAACAGGGTAAGACAAAGAGACAGCTTATGAGGAGAATAATAACACGATAAGAAAAAGAGGCAGCTTATGAGGAGCAGCTTATCAAAGACTCACATCCTCCCACGGCTCAGTTCATGGTCCAGAGAGGCATGCCAGGGAGCACCCCTGCTCTGCCCAGCAACCTGCTCCCACAAACCCCAGTCCTGGTGTGCTGTTTGACTCCCCTACCCACACAGACGCTCCTGGGGAAGAAGCCTGGCTCATCTCCTTACCTAATCACCTGCCAAACCCTGTCAGGCGTATTCTTTTTTTTTTTCTCTTTCTTTTAAATTTATTGCGGTGACATTGGTTAATAAAATTCTATGGGTCTCAATGCACAATCAATTCTATGTTACATCGTCTGTATATTGTATGTGTGATTAGTAACCAAAGTCGCCCAAAGTCATCATCTCCTGCTGTCACCACATATTTGACCCTCTTAACCCTTTACTACATCCCTTATTAACTCCTGCCCTACTGTCATCTCCTGTGGAACTACAAAAAGGCATTTTGCCAGCCTAGGTGGCCTCCCCCTGGGCTCCACTGTGGTCCCACTCCAGGAAACAGAAGGTCCTTCCTAGGGGGAGGTAGCCCCAGGCCTCTCTTACTCCCTGAGTCTAGGGAGAGAGGAGATTGCAGAGAGGCCAGAAAGAGTGCCAGGCGGCCTGAGCACTCTAATTTCTTTCCTTCCTACATTAAAAACACCATGTCCTGACACTGTGGTCCAAGAAATATTAAACCTGATCAACTCATATCCGCACCGTTTCCTTGACTGTAGGGATAGAACGAGGCTTGGCAGAGTGAATGGAACCTTGATTTCCTCCTAGAAAGTGAAAGACCCTACATGATTTCCAATGGTTAACATCATGTAAGAGTCCTCATTTTTATTTAACACCCTTTAGACTGAATGGTAAGAGCAGGACTTTGGCTTGTATAGCTTTGCATTCTTCAGGGCATCGGCAAGGGGCCTGGCGTATTGCAGGCACTCTGTATAAGTGGCCGTTGAGCACATACACAGGTATTATGATTTAGGGGGTTTGTGGAAAAATAGGATCACGCAGGAGTAAGTGTTTGGAGAAGGCTACTTGTGAGGTCGTGCTGTGGGGGTGTCTTGAGGACACACTATTTCAGAAGAAGTAGCTTTCAGAAGCACAAGAAAGGCTTTTCTTTTTTAACGTGTGACCCAGATGGCAATACCAACTAATAATTATTATGATAATACATTTTTTGAAAAAAGAGCCCAGGCTTGACCATGTCTGGCTTTAAATTATAAATTGGCTCATTATCAGTAAAAAAACTTTTTTGCAGCACAGCCATGATCCATGGTCCAACATCAGCCTGTTGGAAAAATCAGGCAGTCATTTGTACATGTGGTATTTGGTGCACAGCTTCTCATTGGGGATAATTTTGTTCCAAGATGAGCATCAGGGACAGGAAATCAGACTTTGGTCAGATCATCTGGAAAACAGGGCTAATTGGGATGCCTCCCTTGGAGGTTTGCTTCATTACGGTTTAGTTGAGAGGTTGAATCAAAGACTCCTCAGCACTGTGCTCAGCCTTATTATTAAAATACAAAACCTCAAACTGCTCAGGCTGTTTTAGTTGGTTTTCAAGCCTCTCTGTCTTTCTGTTACATGAAGGCTTTCCTAGGAATTTGCCTAGATCCAGCGTACAGCCTCTTGACTTCCTTCTTCAGAAGCATTTGAACTATTATTTAGCATAGAATATAATGAGGCTTAGATACTTCCAGGTCCCAAGCGATGAGAGAAGGCGCTGGAAAACCAGGCGGAGCCGAGCTTGCTACCACAGTCGGCCTGGTGGAGAGAACACAGGCCTTAGTGCCAGGTGGCTCTGAAGTGGAACTGGAAGCCTAAACATGCTAGGTGTGTGACCTTAGACACCTTATTTAGTGTGATTGAACCTCAGTTTCCTTGTCAAGAATGGAAATAATTCCTGCTTTATAATGTGGCTTTAAGAATTAGAATCCCTGGCCTGGCCAGCGTGGCTCAGAGGTTGAGCGTCGACCTATAAACCAGGAGGCCATGGTTCGATTTCTGGTCAGGGTATATGCCTGGGTTGCGGGCTTGATCCCGAGTAAAGGGCGTGCAGGAGGCAGCCGGTTGATGATTCTCTTTCATCATGGATGTTTCTTCTCTCTCTCCCTCTCCCTTTCTCTCTGAAATAAATAAGTATATAAATATATATATTAAAAAAAGAAAAAAAAGAATTAGAAATCCTGTTTGTGTGGTTGTTGAAGCATGGCAGATACTTAATAAAGACTAACAATTATTGCCATCTTTCCCCAAATGCCAGGGGTAGGCAGCTTGGTGGGGAGAGTGGAGATTTGGGAATTCTTTCCTTCAGGGTGTCCTGAGCTGGGAACATGGAAAATAAGGATTTCTAGTTATAAACATGATGGAAATATCCATAGACAGCTGTGAACTCCTCATTTCCCTTGAGCTTAGCCAGCATCACCTGTAAAAGAAATATGCCTAACATGTTTAAAGCTACAAAGAAAGCAGGCTAAAGTGAAAGCCAGATGAATGGGACTGAAAAAACATAGCACTCATTGCTTTCAAGGAGGGTACAGACCACCCTACCTCACAAACCAGGAATTGAGGGTCATTGAGATAATATGGAGTAGTTGTTAAGAGCTCAGACCAAGCCAGACTCCCTGACACACTCTGAATGTGCTCAGCTCCTTACCTGAAAATGAGTATTGTCAGTCAGGAGAGACTAAGTTGTGCTGCGGTAACAAACAACTCCAGAAACCTCAATGATAGGCATTGACAAATGTTTCTTGTTCACCATGCATGCCCTTCACCAGTCGGCTGTGGCTTTGCTCCATGTCGTCTTTACCCTCAGACCCAGGCTGCCAGAGCAGCACCAAGCAGGCATACTGCCAGGCATCACGGCACAGTGAGGAGAGAACACAGCAGAGCACACACTCACTTTTAAAGCTTCTTCCCATAAATGACATGTGATACATCTGCCCTTATTTTATGGGCAAAAGAAAATCATATGGTCACTCCTTGGTCCAACAGGGTGGGGATGTTTAAGTCTGCTACAGGCAGGAGCACTGCAGGGAGGGAAACCAAAATATTTGGTGACTAGTAATCTCATTTACCACAGACAAAGCTAATGACAATAAAAGTCCCCATGCATAGGTTGCCCTGACAACTAGATGAGTTAATTTTATACAAAATGCACTCACAAGAGTGAGTGATACACATTAAGTGTACGTGTTTCCTGTTAATATCACTGCTGCACATCGCACAGTGTCAGTGATAGAGCTGAAAGAGATCCCAGGTGGTGTAATTGAGAGGAAAAAATTTGTGTGTACTGAGAACTACGGATCCACAGATAACCAAGGACCAAAACCCGTGTAAAAATCCATGTAAAGCAGGTTTTTGTTGTTTTGTTAAACAACATATTTATTTTCTCACAGCTCTGGAGGCTGGAAGTTCAAGATCAGGGTTGGTTTCTGGTGAGGCCTCTCCCTGGCTGCTCCTCTGTGCATGCACTCTGGGTGTCTCTTACTCATAGGACCCAGTCCTGTTGTATTAGGGAAGCAGGTTTTAAAGAGATGGGGGAGTAGGAGCTGAAGCAGAAGGGATAGAGGAAAAGATGAAGAAGGAGAAAGAAAGAAGCAAGAAAAAGAAGGAGAGACACAGAGGAGAGAGTCCCACCCTGTGAAAGCCCAAGGAGAGAAAGCTTCAGGGAGACTCAGCAACCGAAGGGCTGGGTTACAGGGCACTGACTGCCTCTGTCCAACCCCTCCTTTTCTTTGGACTAAAGTCATCCTGGTCCGTTTGTTATGCTTTCATGAGAAGACTGAGTTCCTTTAGCTGCTAGTGACTCTGCACTCCTTTAATTATCCTCATCCACCCTGAGTCAGTGCCTGATGGGATGGAAGGAACACACGGAAGAAAATAAATTTCCCTTGGGCTCCAGCCTCAGGGGACCCAGCAATTTCTGCTCAGAGGTACCCAGTGCTGGGCGGAAATGAAGGCAAAAGGGAGGCTCCAGAGAGAGCTGGATCACTTTAGCCCGAGGCTCCCACGGGTGCACAGGGTGAAGGGGCAGAGGGTGGGGATGCTGGCTGAATCTTACCCTAGCAACTGTGTACATCTATTAACTTGTTAGAGTCACAACAACTTCGGGCTGGTTTATGGTCACCTCCCTTTTGTATATGGAGAAGCTAATTTGCCAGGGCTCATGGTTTGAGTATGCCGCTGAGCTGGGATTTGACTCCAGGCAGTTTGCTCCAAAGTCCATGCTCTTGATGACTATAATCTAACACCTGCCTTTCTCATGCCTGCTTGGGGCTCTGCTTTAATTTTTTTGTGGCCTAATAAGGTATGTGAGCCTTGGTTTGGGGCTCTGGACATATAAAACCTAGAACTTAGTTTGAGGGGCTCATCCCACCTCCCAATAGTAAGGATTCTTTGCTTATAACACATTTATCGTATTTAGAAAATGCTGTCAATTGTTATTATTCCATTGGCTCCATTCTACATTAATTTGTCTCCAGAAACATAACCAGCACAGACCGTAAAAGCTTCTTTCTATCCTAGCAGGGGAGTGTTGGTCGGTCTCAATAAAAGGTGCCCTTTTGGAAGGTGGCTTCTTGAGCCTTTGGACCCAGAATCTTCTCTCTGGTCCTCTCAAGCATCATTTTCACACCGATTGCCTGTTCAGGGCTCCCACCAGCAACTTGCCTCCCCTTGACAACCATTAGCTGTCGCAGCCTGATTTTATTGCTGAGTCAGGCAATCCGTTTTAATTGCCCATTTCTACCCCTAGCGGTGTCTCTTCCTTGTGGGAGGGAAGAAACCTCTCTCTTAGGGCTTGGTGCCTGCCCATCCCTTGGATCAGATGCCCAGGGTGGCAGTGCAGGCCACTCAGAGAATCTCCTGCAACTTCTCAGCCCTCAGCTTCCCCATCCTCCTGTGCTGTCCTGGAGGAAGATGAGGGTTTGTTTGGGTGCTGAGCCTCTCCTAGCCTGTCCGCAGCTCAGCTCCACTTGCTTGTTTTCTGATAGCTGTGCCCATATCCTCCTTTTGTCCCTGCAGATTCATTGCCACTCTTTGCCACACTGCTACCTGCCCTGAGGTGGGCTTGTTTGGACCCCATCAGAGGGCTCTTTCTGGCTTCCAGCTGGGTCCAGCAGGTGAGATGCCTGGGCAGGAGGCCTGGGGAGGTCAGGACATTTATCCCCAATGTGCCCTCCCTGTGGATCTCCTCGGGTTCTCTGGTGGCAGGTCAGAGCTCCTCTCATGGAGCCCCTTTTCTCAGGCTTTGTTCTCAGTCCTCAGCTCTCCCTCCCTTGACCCTTGCAATTGATTGGATTATTGGCCTCCATTCTTTGCCCCTCTGGGTGCTCTTTGCCAGGATATGACTTTGTAAGTTGCTCCCATAAAAGGAGGAGTGTATTTCCCCCCGCCCTTGGGCTTGGCTTTATGACTTGCTTTGGTCCACGGAATGTGGGTGAAACCAATTGTTTACTCCAGTTTCAAGCCCAGGTCTTTGGACCCGTTGTGTGTTTCTGTGTGCCTTTTTGTGCATCTGCCATCTCCATGAGGAGAGCTTTCCTTGGGCACTGCTGCCTCTCCAGCCCGGGCCCCAGGATGAACCCATCTGGAAGAGACCAGAGCTCCATCTGCAGTGAGGAACCAAGCCCAGCTGGACACCAGCTTGAAGCAGAGCCCACGCTGAGCCAGATGAGCTCTAGTCAACCCACATGCCTGTGAGAAATCCATGCTCACTGCTGCATTCCACCAAGACTGTGTGATAAAGGGTGGGGCACCGGAGTCACTGCAGTATTTCTGTGCTCTCCTTACTCCCAGCTCTTACACATAGGTATTCCCTCCATTAAACTCTTGGGGAATCATCCCAATTTGCGTGTCGTCTGTTTCCTGTGGTGACACCGAATGAATGATACAGGCACAGGGCCCAGTTCCACCCCAACACTCTATCACATTTGCCAGCAAAGTTCAAAATATGACATTCAATACCAGCTGTCCCTCTTCGTTGTTTTCCCATTTGCTACTCCATATTCAACTGAAACCCTAATCTCAGAAGCCAGTAATGACATCTGATTTTACTCTTTGTATGTGCTCATTTGTTTTGAATTTTTCAACTTTTTATTTGGAAAAAATTTTCAAACATATATACAAGTAGAGATATTATGATAAACATCATTGTACCCATGGCTCAGGTTTAACAATGATCAACATTTGTCAATCTTATTTCATCTATATCTTTTCTGGGGTTTTTTCCTCTTCTAAATTTAATGACCTTTCTTTTAAAAAAATGTTTATAGATTTTTTTAGAGAGAGAGAGAGAAAAATCGATGAGAGACAACCATTATGGATCGATTGGCTGCCTCCTGCACGCCTCCTACTGGGGATCCAGCTTGCAATCTGGACATGTGCTCTGACTGGGAATCAAACCATGACCTCCTGGTTCATGGGTCAATGCTTAACCACTGAGCCACGCCTGCTGGGCTAAATTTAATGACCTTTCAATGCCAGGGGGAATCCAGAGGCCCCAGCTTAGCTCTGATCTGTGATCTCCTTGCCATGTTTGCTACTATTGCTCAACCTTTCTTCACCACCCTAGCTGTCTCCTGGGTCTCCTTTTATCTCCACTGCTCTCTGTTGCCTGTTCTCAATTTCTGATCTGGCGCTTAAATGGCAGTGCTCCTGAGGGCCTTGTCCTTCACCTGTGTTCCTTCTCTCTATGCTCTCTTCCTGGGCAGTTTCAGCGACTGGCTTAATCTGTGAGCCTACTCCACGTTCCTGTCTGCCCACTGAGTAGCTTCACTTGGATGTTGCATGGACTTCACATTGAGCACATCTGGCCTAAACCAAACACAGTGACTTCTCCTTGGACCTTCTCCTTCTCCACCTCTTCTTCTGGGTTTCCATTCTCAGTTCAGACCTTCCACAATGCCCAGTCCCATACCTACAGATCTTATACCTCTTTGACCCAGACGTGACTATTTCACTTCTAAATGGTCTTCCCGATTCTTCGAGTTTCCACGTCCACCTCCTTGGTTCAGGCCCTCATCATCTCTTGCTTGGGACATTCTACACCCGCTCTGACTAGTCCCCCAGTGCTGTTCCTCTCCTAAGTGCTGGTACCATTTTTCTAAATCACATGCTTCATCCTGCTAACCCAAGCCCAACTTACCGATCTTCTATGGCTCTATTCAAAATATATTCTAAACATGATTGACATGACATTGAACCTCATTACCACCTTTTCTTCTAATCTTGCTTCCTGTACCCTGTGCTCCAAATATATGGCCCTGCTTGTTTCCCCCCTAAGACGCCAATTGCTTTCATGTGGCCTTTGCTCAGGCTGGTCACTGTTATTATATTATTTTATTTTTTTAAGATTAAAGAAAAATGAGGTTCTGGTTCCCAAACACTAACTTCAAAGTGCTCCTTCCACAGCTCTGGAATCAATCCCCTTTTTGCCCTTTTAAGATTCTTGCTGGCATTTAAATTTGTTGTTCCTGCCAAAGGAAATAAACATGGTATTTAATTTTTTGAGCAGTCCCATTAGAGTTTTTCTTTTCAAAAGGGGCCCGTTTGCTATCGCAGTGGGTAGTGTCTCCATAGAAATGCTGGCAGGGTAAAGTTTCTGAGTCTTCTGTAGGCCTTTGAGTGCCCCCAAGGCTGGAATGGTGTGCTACTCATCTTTTGATATATCCCCAGCGCCTGGCATGTAGGAAATATTCAGAAAGTGTTTGTTCAGATAGCATCTAAATTAGCATTGGGACCAGGAAGTAAGATCGGGAGAGGGCACAAATGTTGCCAGCCAATTGCAGAGAAAGCTGCCAAACATATAATCTATGAGCCGAGAGGCTGGGGTCACCCCATTCCCTGCAGCGAGGGCCTCCAAACCTGTCAGATGTCGGTTGCATTTGCAAAGCTAGGAGTTCAGGTGGAAGGTTGGATTTTTCTTCATTAAACTTGTCATTCCCCAAGGTGGGGCTCTGACAGGAACCCAGTGAGATGTCAAGCTGAGACAGCTGTTGCCAAACCTGGAGGAGGCATCCAGACAGCCGGAGATACAGCTGCTGCCTCAGACTTCACGGGCAACATCCTTCTCTTCTCGAAGGAGGTCACAGTGCTTAACAAACAAATGGCAACTGTGAAGCGGTCGTGGTACGAAGACAGAGAGAGAATTGGATCTGAGACAGAGCACATGGATGTGAGTCTCAGTTCTGGTTCTTAGTAGCTGAGTGACTCTGAGCAGGCTGTGCCACCCCTCTGGGCCTCATTTTCCTCACTCATAATACAGGTTGCTGTGGACACTGAATGAGATCATGTATATGGAAATGTTTTAGAAACTGTTCAAATGTTAGGTAAAGTTAGAATGCATTAAAATTATGTTTAGTTTTCAACACACACACACACACTCACGCACGCACATTAAGTGTAGAATGGTCAAGTCAACACATGTTCGCTCACTGTCCATCATATGCCCAGCTCTCTGCCCTCAACTGTGATAGACGCAGCAGTTTATAATGCCAGTTTCCTGACTAAGAAATTGACGATCTAGTTGGGAGATGGGACTAATTTTGTTGTTCACTCCCCATGTTTCTATAGAAGGGAAGACATTTCTACTCCACAACCAACGTGGAATATTTCTATTTCTTTTCTCATTCTTTTTTAAAAATAGTTATAGCGCCAAAACCAGTTTGGCTCAGTGGATAGAGCGTCGGCCTGCGGACTAAAGGGTCCCGGGTTCGATTCCGGTCAGGGGCATGTACCTTGGTTGCGGGCATATCCCCAGTGGGAGATGTGCAGGAGGCAGCTGATCAATGTTTCTCTCTCATCGATGTTTCTAACTATCTCTCTCCCTTCCTCTCTGTAAAAAATCAATAAAATATATTTTAAAAAAATAGTTATAGCAATTTTTATCCATTTCTTTTTAAAATTTTTTTCTTTATTGATTAAGGTATTACATATGTGTCCTTAACGCCCCATAGCTTCCCCACCCCAGTCATGCCCTCACCCCCCCCCACCCCCCTGTTTTCTCATTCTTCTTAAGAGAGGAGGGGTAATTTAGACTATTGGTGAGCTTGGGCAAAGGGGCTAAGGATGGTGGCTCAGCACCTTTTCCCTTCTCTCTTCCTGAATTAGTAGATCGTTGGGAATGTTTGCTTTCTCTACTCTTTGTCACAAAGTAAGCCTTTGGGTGGCATGGGGGTCCCGGGAGAGCAGTGGTTGGCCAGCTCTATCAGAGGCTGTGTGGGCAGGTTAAGTTCTGGGGGAGAGTATTAAGGCTTCGTTCTTTAATCTGTCAACATCTAAATGTCCTCCCTTTTTTGGGGAAGCACCTGCTACTTACTCCAAGGGCTTGGACTTGCCTCAGGATCCAACGACCTCTCTAAGTTTAGGTTATTTAAATTAGACCAGTGCCTTGGGAATTCTGAAGTCTCCCCAGCTGGGCTTCCCCCTCCACATTCTACAGAACAGTTCTGAATGTACTCTGATAAGGAGTTTCTTCATCTTTGGCTTTGAACTCCATTAACTGTGTTTTGTTTATCCTACTTGGGATTTGTTGACATTCTTAAATCTGTGGCTTAATATTTTTCACTAAATTTGGGAACTTTTTAGGCCATTATTTATTTATTTTTAGATGTAAACACTTTTATTTGGATTTTTGAAAGCAAAAGAAGGGTAGGTTAACACCTATCTTTCCAAGTTAAGACCTAAAACTGTTTCCAAAACTTCAAACTAGAAACTCCTGCTCTAAGTATAAGGATAATCTGTATCACCTTTAACCAGCAATAAAAAAGTAAAATATAAATTTTTACTTTTAAATTTACTTTATAAATTTTCAAACACACTATGAAACCTCAAGAAATACACTGCTAATTTGGAGTGAGCATTTACTTGCACAATCACAACACGCAGACAGACCCAGAAGAGGGGAGCAGGCCTGGCATTTGCACCCCAGTGCAGCAGTGGGTCACACCACCCGCACAAAGAGAGGCACACAAAGGGGCTTTGACCTGTGATGACCTGTCAGTGGTGGCCAAGGTGTGGGGTACAGCAGCACAGCTGCTCCTCACCTCATCAGAAGACGCTCTCTCCAACGTGTGGGCCATGAAGCAAGCGTCAGGTCTCTTGGGGACAAGGGCATGTCCCCTCTCACAGTCTCAGAGCCCATAAAGCTGAAGGTATGGAACAGAGCGGCTGTCATCACAGTTCTTGTAGAAGCAAATGAAGACATGGTCAGCATGCCACTGCTCCTCCGAAAACTCGAGAAGAACTGCGAAGCTGCCTTTGCTCCCCGGGCAGAGCGCTGCCTGGGACCTCAATGTAGAGGCAGCTGCAGCCCAGCACCGCTCTCCGGTGAACGTCTTTGTCATCTGAGTCTGGTCTGGACGTTGAGAATTCGAGTCTGGTTACTAGACGTTAGTTCCTCTGTTATATCCAGCCTATTACCAGAGTAAAATAAATTAGCTGAAAAATCCTGATCCCTCTAACCCAGTGGTTCTCAACCTTGGCTGCACATTAGAATCACCTGGGAATCTTTTTAAAATCCTGATTTCTGGGCCTCATCCTCTGGAAATTCTGTTTCTTTGTTACTAATGTTGTGGCCCCGCCCCATAACAAATAAACAGAATTTCCGGAGGATGAGGCCCAGAAATCAGGATTTTAAAAAGATTCCCAGGTGATTCTAATGTGCAGCCAAGGTTGAGAACCACTGCTCTAACTGTTCCCTCAGCCACCTGGGATCTTCATGGGTGGGTGAGGGACATCAGGAGAACCACGGAGGCCCTGCCCTGGACACAGGTCACTGCAGCAGGGAAGGGAGACCTGCCAACCTGGTGAGAGGGGTCACCTCAGGAGATGAGAGTGGGGAGGCTGAACAAAGGTGGGGGGAGGGCTACTGCATGCTTTTTTGTACACTTCTGAATGTTTTTAGTCTTAAAAAAATTTTTTTTTAAATTTCAGAAAGGAAGGGAGAGGGAGAGAGAGATAGAAACATCAATGATGAGAGAGAATCTTTGACTGTCTGCCTCCTACTGGGGACCAAGCCTGAAACCTGGGCATGTGCCCTGACTGGGAATCTAACGGTGACCTCCTGGTTTATAGGTCCACGCCCAACCACTGAACCACACCGGCCAGCTGAATATTTTTAGTCTTTTATTAAAAAGTATTCACCTATATGTATATGAAAAAATGGAAAAACTGCTTGGGAAAGGATATTGAGGCAGTATTGTGGAGGCCCTGAGAAGTTTGTGTTTAAATCCGTGAATCTAAGGAGCTGTGGATGTTTTTTGAGCAGAGTGGCAGCAGCAGGCTCAGGAGAGAAGTACGTTGAAACGATAAGGTTTGGATTTAAGTAGGGAAAGGAGATCCCAGGATGAGTCTCAGAAATGTTCCACTCGAGTCCCAGCCTCAGGATCAGAAGAGCGATACTGCGGGTTATTGTCCCCCGTGTTTGTAGTTAATGAAGAACCCACGAGACAATTTGCGGTAACAACAGAAATGAACTTAAAGGGTCTCTTAGCCACTAGCAGAGAGACCCATAATGTTTGTGTGTCACAGAAAGCAAGGAAAGGGAGAATCTCATTAAGGAACTGACCAACAGGGTCAAGCGGTGCTTCCATTTTTGCTCCTATCCAATTTATTCTCCAAACAGCAGCCAGAGCAGTCTTTGTAAAGCGCCCATCTGAATGTGTCGCAACTTCAGTGGTTTTCCTAGGATCTTTCTAAGTAGAGCTGATGAGGAAAGCTCTCAGTTCCTTTCTGGTTGTAAGCCTAGAGGTCCCTGGGGTCATATGTCCCTTCCCTTCCCCTGCTTGGAGGAGCCAGATTGAGAAAGAGATGTGACAAAGCAGAGAGCAGCGGAGATGAAAAACAGAGGGAAGGAGGACTAACAGAAGTTAAGCCCCGAAATCCAGTCTCACTTTGAGGCCTGGTATGCCAAAGCTCTTTTTGAATTTGGTTACAACATTTTTGCCCATGCTAGTTGGATTTCTGTCTCTTGGAGCCTAAAGAATCCTGAGTAATAAACTCCCCTTTACTGTTGGATTCCTTAGAACATTTAACTGGGACTCAGATTTTATCTGTTGGCAGTACATTTGAATTGTTCTGATGAAGTTTATGAGGATTTATGGCACCTAAAGTCTCTCTGTCTGCCTTATATATACAAAGAATTCTGCCTAGTTGAATGGGGGAAGTTGTGGGAGTGACTCAAGGAGCCATTATATTTTTATCTTGAGGTACATCCTGTGACTTTGGTGGTCATTAGTGCTGCTTACCATCATTCCAGTTCCCCTTTCTGGCATCACTCTCCGTGACATTGAATGTGAGCATGTGGTTTGCTTTGATAAATAAAATGCAAGTGGAAGGGGCATGGGAGACTTCTGCACAGAATCTTCAGGAGGTTGTGTGCAATTCCCACATTCCCTTCCTGTTTCTCTGGAGATGGTGAAAGCACATGTTGAGACGAAACTTCCATCATCTGAGTGATTGTGATGGCTGATACCCCGTCCCTCTACCTCGCCCCCCCCACAAACAAGTTTGATCATGTAGGTGAGAAATAAATGTTTGTTAAGTCACTGAAATTTTGGGGTTGTTTGTTATCACTATACAACCTATCATATCCTGATTGATACAACCATTAAAAAATTTGAGTATTATAAATTCCAGGAGATGTTGAATTTGGACTTGACTGTCTATATTGACAATAATTATGGAAACAATGGAAGTAAAGATGTCAACTGATGTTTAGAAAAATCATTTTCCCAACTCTCTCAGATTTCGTAGACGTTACATTACTTTTTTGGTAGGGTCTGCTAATTACTTCTCTCAAACCCATATTAAAGCCCTAGGTAAATATTTTATTTTGCTGTATTTTTTCAGTCTGTTACTGTTGGTGATTTCTGATCTTTATCAAACACTTTTCATTATTAGCTCCTCAAGTACAATTCAATTTGAATGCACTCAAAACAGAAGCCACTTGGATTTTATAAAGGGAAGCCTTCTAGCCCTTAAGATTACATTTTTATTTATGGTGATTTACTGTAGTTTCCTTCAATCTTTGTGCCAGCTTCATTCTTAAGAAACTACTAGTTTGGGTTTCCATGACAGAATTTTATATTCAGAGTAAATGGGTTTTAGGCATATTTACTACATTACTTCTTGAAGGTAAGCTATACTAAGGTGATTTCTAATGGATTTGGGGTGAGTTGCACTCACCCAGCTTAAGGGGCTGAGCTTGCAATCATATCCTAATCTGTAGTGCATGTAAAAATCACTGTATAAGGCAGGGGTGGGCAAACTTTTTGACTCGAGGGCCACAATGGGTTCTTTTTTTTTTTTTTTTTTAATTTATTGCTTAAAGTATTACAAAGGGTATTACATATGTGTCCATTTTATCCCCCCGCCCTAGAAAGTCCCCTAGCCTCCCCTATCCCCCAATGTCTTATGTCCACTGGTTATGCTTATATGCATGCATACAAGTCCTTTAGTTGATCTCTTACCCCCCTACCTCCTGCCCCCCAACCCTCCCCGGCCTTCCTGCTGCAGTTTGACAATCTGTTTGAGGCAGCTCTGCCCCTGTATCTATTATTGTTCAAAAGTTTATAATGGTCTCTATTATCCATGAATGAGTGAGATCATGTGGTATTTTTCCTTCATTGACTGGCTTATTTCACTTAGCATAATGCTCTCCAGTTCCATCTATGACGTTGCAAATGGTAAGAGTTCCTTCCTTTTTAGAGCAGCATAGTATTCCATCCTGTAGATGTACCACAGTTTTCTAATCCATTCATCTACTGATGGACACTTAGGCTGTTTCCAGATCTTAGCTATGGTGAATTGTGCTGCTATGAACATAGGGGTGCATATATCCTTTCTGATTGGTGTTTCTGGTTTCCTGGGATATATTCATAGAATTGGGATCACAGGGTCAAATGGGAGTTCCATTTTCAGTTTTTTAAGGAAACTCCATACTGTCTTCCATAGTGGCTGCACCAGTCTGCATTCCCACCAGCAGTGCACAAGTGTTCCTTTTTCTCCACATCCTCTCCAGCACTTGTCGTTTGTTGATTTGTTGATGATAGCCAGTCTGACAGGTGTGAGATGGTACCTCATTGTTGTTTTGATTTGCATCTCTCGGATGATTAGTGACTTTGAGCATGTTTTCATATGTCTCTTGGCTTTCTGAATGTCCTCTTTTGAAAGGTGTCTATTTAGGTCCTTTGCCCATTTTTTTTTTTAATTAAATCTTTATTGTTCAGATTATTACATTTGTTCCTCTTTTTTTCCCCCCCATAACTCCCCTCCTCCCAGTTCCCGACCCACCCTCTGCCCTCACTCCCCACCCACTGTCCTCATCCATAGGTGCACGATTTTTGTCCAGTCTCTTCCCGAATCTCCCACACCCCTTTCCCCCCCAGGAATAGTCAGTCCATTCCCTTTCTATGTCCCTGATTCTATTATAATCAACAGTTCATTCTGCTCATCAGATTATTTATTCACTTGATTCTTAGATTCACTTGTTGATAGATGCATATTTGTTGTTCATAATTTGTATCTTTACCTTTTTCTTCCTCTTCCTCTTCCTCTTCTTAAAGGATACCTTTCAGCATTTCATATAATACTGGTTTGGTGGTGATGAACTCCTTTAGCTTTTCCTTATCTGTGAAGCTGTTTATCTGACCTTCAATTCTGAATGATAGCTTTGCTGGATAAAGTAATCTTGGTTGTAGGTTCTTGGTATTCATCACTTTGAATATTTCTTGCCACTCCCTTCTGGCCTGCAAAGTTTCTGTTGAGAAATCAGCTGACAGTCGTATGGGTATTCCCTTGTAGGTAACTGAGTTTCTTTCTCTTGCTGTTTTTAAGATTCTCTCTTTATCTTTTGCTCTTGGCATTTTAATTATGATGTGTCTTGGTGTGGTCCTCTTTGGATTCCTTTTGTTTGGGGTTCTCCGCGCTTCTTGGACCTGTAAGTCCATTTCTTTCACCAGGTGGGGGAAGTTTTCTGTCATTATTTCTTCAAATAGGTTTTCAATATCTTGCTCTCTCTCATCTTCTGGCACCCCTATAATTCTGATGTTGGTACGCTTGAAGCTGTCCCAGAGGCTCCTTACACTATCCTCGCATTTTTGGATTCTTTTTTCATTTTGCTTTTCCGGTTGGGTGTTTTTTGCTTCCTCGCATTTCAAATCATTGACTTGATTCTTGCGCTCCTCTGGTCTGCTGTTGGGAGTCTGTATAATATTCGTTATTTCAGTCCGTGTATGCTTAATTTCTAGTTGGTTCCCCAATATAAGATCGAGGGTCTTATTAGTTTTCTTGTAGATCTCATTAAGTTTATCGGCGGCTTCTAAACAGTTCTTGAGAGACCTTAAAAGTGTGGTTCTGAACTCTATATCTTCCATTGACAATTTTGTCCTGTTTCTTTGTCTCCGCATTTTGTTATGCTTCCTTGGTGCACCCCCTAGTGGTCTTTGTGCGCAGTCTTATAGTTAAATCTTGATTGTTGTAGCTAATTCCAGGGAGGGTTTGACCTCCAGGCCAAGTGGCTATGAGAATCAGCTGTGTCAGCAGTGAGAGAACTTCTGTCCTCTAGGGAGGTGCTAATCTAGCCTTTGCCTGAGGCTATCCGGCAAATGCCTGTGTGCAGGGCTTGGGCGGGGCGGGTCGCACAGGATCAACAGGGTGGGCCGGAGAGAGCAGTTATGGCGACTCTCAGTCCTGTCCCCAGGGGCTCTGCCTCTCTGAGTCCCAGCACCCGCTGCAAAGCTCAGAGAGAAAGCTGCACTCGCTCTGACCGAAGCCAGACAGTCCCGCTTCTCCCGTTTGAGTCTGGGTCCCTAAAGACTCGCCCGGATCTGGAGCTCAGAGTCTGCGACTCCCTCCCGATTGAAAACGCCAACCGCGCACTCCGCACCTCAGAATTTGACTTCAGCACTGCGCCTCCTCTGAGTGTCCGTATGCGTTTCTCTTTCCTCCTAGTTGTAGGACTTCCACTCAGCCAGCGTTCCTGTGGTTCTGGGTGATGTCCCTTCCGTTTTTTGGTTTCACTTTTGAAGTAGTTGTTCAAAGCAGCAAACTCCGGCGTTAACCTATGCCGCCATCTTGGTTCTCTCCTTTGCCCATTTTTTGATTGGATTGTTTATCTTCCTTTTGTTAAGTTGTATGAGTTCCCTATAAATTTTGGAGATTAGGCCCTTATCAGAAATGACATTGACAAATATGTTTTCCCACACAGTGGGTTTTCTCGTTGTTTTGTTGATGGTTTCTTTTGCTGTGCAGAAGCTTTTTATTTTGATGTAGTCCACAATGGGTTCTTAAACTGGACCGGAGGGCCGTAACAAAAGCATGGATGGAATGTTTGTGTGAACTAATATAAATTCAAAGTAAACATCATTACATAAAAGGGTATGGTCTTTTTTTTTTTAGTTTTATTCATTTCAAATGGGCCGGATCCGGCCCGCGGGCCGTAGTTTGCCCACGGCTGATATAAGGTCACCTTATGATAATTAGAATTTCTCTAATTTTGCAGTTGTACTCTCTAATTCAAGTTGGGATTCTTTAGTTTTCCCAAATTTGATACATATATTTTGAAATATATCTTATTTATGGTTGCTTGCTATAGGAGAAGACAAGGATATTTAAGTAATACCTTGATGTCAAGATATTGGGAGCACTTAGATTCACCTAGATCAGTGATAGCGAACCTTTTGAGCTCGGCGTGTCAGCATTTTGAAAAACGCTAACTTAACTCTGGTGCTGTGTCACATATAGAAATTTTTTGATATTTGCAACCATAGTAAAACAAAGACTTATATTTTTGATATTTATTTTACATATTTAAATGCCATTTAACAAAGAAAAATCAACCAAAAAATGAGTTCGCATGTCAGAGGTGACATAGGTTCATAGGTTCGCCGTCACTGACCTAGATACTTCTCAATGCTTGTGAGCAAGTGTTAACAATATGTCACAAGATGCCAAGGTCCCACAAAAAGAGAAATAATCAGATTAGGCCCTCAAAATGTAGTAGCTTCAGCTTGAAGGTGAAATTCAAATTTATAGATGGTTCAGTGTGCATGCGCATGTGTGGGTATGTGCATCTTGAATTTAGAAATGGGTTTGTTCAGTTACATTGTCAATCACATGATATCATGGGCTATCAGTAAGGTGATACCATTTTTATGATTCTGTGAGTGAAACTGCCTTTGGTCTCTTTAATCATCACTAGGAAGGGAAAAGGAAATCCCAGAAGTGATAACATTGATTATTGTGCAGAATGATACTTGTACAGAAATCTGGCAAGAATAATAAAACCGTAGCATTTATTGATCTTCCATTGGTCTGCCACTCTAAGTATCACCAGCTCAATATAGACACTACGTTATTGATGATCCTACAAAGTCTGCATTTTAATATTCCTCAAGAATTCAGGGTTGATAGAAATTGTCTTATTCCTAATGATCTGCAGCTGTAGTAAAAACAGATGCCTGCCCTCCCAGAATTGGAGGGTAAGTGTCCTCTTGGGTGCTGATAATATGGTTTTAATGTCATGGCCTAAGAGTGACCTCAGTAATTGGCTGAGTAATTAACCATTGTCAGTGGTTTTGGTGCAGAGAATTCCAAAGCTAATGTCACTATCATTGGCAGACATTTCCCAAAAGTCAATTGATTTAAATCAATAACAAAACAAAACAAAAACACCAATCACAATAAAACAGAACCCAAATCCATATAACAGGTCCAGCCTTTCAGTTTTCTTGGGGCTAATTTATCCTGCCAAATCCACTGGAAGCCATGTGCTTTACTGATTTATTATTGAGAGTTTTTAATAACCATTTGGGTGACTGGTAACATCTGCATTGGATATTTTCTAGTTCAGAATAACTTCAACCATGCTTTGTGGAACATAACTTTGTGTGGAGGGATCCAAACCACTTCCTGAAGAAAACAAAACAAAGCAATTTTGCCAGTAGGTTCATCTCTGGAGAAGAGGTAACTTTTGGTTCAGGTGTAGATCCTGGCTAGGTACCTCAATTTTTAAATAGGGCAACAACATTAATTCTTATACAAGTATGTTCTCCCACAGGATGCTGCCAGTGGTTTTCTCTGGCTTGTGAGACGGTGTACATCTCTTCCCACATCTATGGTTAGTGACGTCAAGTTGGTAGCTTGAAATTGGTCATAAAAGGTGCATTTACCCCAGGAGTTCTCAATGAGGGTGACTTTGCCCCCTAGGAGACATTTGGCAAATCTCTAGAGACATACTTTGTCACAACTAGGAGTTTGCTACTGACATCTAGTGGGTAGAAGCCAGAGATACTGCTCAATATCCTACAATGCAAAGGACAGCAGCACCCCATGACAAAGGATTATCCAGCCCTGGCCAGCTGATGGCACAGTAGGTTGTATCGTCGTACACCAAAAAGGTTGTGGGTTCTATTTCTAGTCAGGGCACATATCTAGGTGGCAGGTTCGATCCCTGGTTGGAGTGCATACAAGAGGCAACATATCGCCGAAACCGGTTTGGCTCAGTGGATAGAGCGTCGGCCTGCGGACTGAGGGGTCCCAGGTTCGATTCCGGTCAAGGGCATGTGCCTGGGTTGCGGGCATATCCCCAGTGGGAGATGTGCAGGAGGCAGCTGATCGATGTTTCTCTCTCATCGATGTTTCTAACTCTCTGTCTCTCTCCCTTCCTCTCTGTAAAGAATCAATAAAATATATTTAAAAAAAAAAGAGGCAACATATCAATGTTTCTCTCTCACATTGGTGTCTCTCTTTCTTTCTCTCTAAATCAATAAACATATCCTTGGGTGAGGATTTAAAAAAAAAAAAAAAAAAGGAATTATCCAGCCCAAAGCTGCTGTGGATGAGGAACCCTGATTTATACCATGTGATTTGGCAGACATAACAAATAAGAATTTTTCAGTGTCAGTTTACCAACCAAAATGAATTCTTATACCTTCATCACCATGCAATCTCTAATTCCTCTCAGAAGCCCACTGGGAGAAGCGATGTGGAAGACTGACAGCCATGCTATCCCCTGGGTAATTCATATAGAGCATGGGGTGGCAAACTTCTGTAAGGGCCAGATATACGTATGCTAGGCTTTGCAGAACATGTGGTATCTGTTGCAACTACTTGCGCCTGCCATTATAGTATGGGAGCATCCATGGACCATATGTGAATGAATGATCATGGCTGTGCTCCAGTAAAACTTTATTTACAAAGCAGGGTAGTGTTTTCCTGACTTAGACTAACAGCCTTCTCTGAGGCTTTATTCTCATGCTAAACTTTTAGCTTTTATTAACGATAAAAGAAATTTACCAAATTATGTTTGCTGCAACATTTGGTAGGGGAAAAAAAAGTCAGAACATTTTCTACTGGGTCGCTGCGCTTCATTTGTAAGGCCCCACAGGAAAAAATTCTTAAGATGCTTGGTTTCCCACAGAGGAACTGATTATGCTGACTTTTCTCTGATTTTACTTTGTATATTAGGAGGCACACAACTATAATGGATACTCACCTGTAGGAGATTTCCTAACTTGTCTAATAGGAATCAGCTGTGGGTGAATAAAAACTACAGGTTCCTGAGCTCCACGTGAGAGCTCCTGAGTCTGTCCTTATGGGGCTGGGTGTGGGGGGAGCTGGATGAGTACGTCTCAGATTTTATGTACATACAGGTCACCTGGGAATCTCGTTATAAGGCAGAATCTGACCCAGTGGGTCTGGGGTAGGGCCTGAAATTCTGCATTTCTGAAAATCTCCCAGGTGATGTTGGTGCTGTTGGTCTTGGAACTTCAGTTTGAGTAGCAAGGTCTTAGAGCAGTGGTTCTCAACCTTGGCTGCACATTAGAATCACCTGGGAATCTTTTTAAAATTCTGATTTCTGGGCCTCATCCTCCGGAAATTCTGTTTCTTTGTTACTAATGTTGTGTCAGGATCTTGCACCTCCCACCAGGAATATTGCTAAACTCAGGTATGCCCTTTCATTCATTTTCCAAAAACCTGAGCACCAATATTCTGCTGAGGAATAGATGGAATTCAAGATTAATCCTGCCCTGGCCATGGGACTAAGTGGTTAGAGCATCAGCCCACGTGCCGGAGGGTTCAATTCCCAGTCAAGGGCAGGTACCTGGTTGCAGGTTTGATCCCCACCCTGGGGCACATGTGGGACACAACCAATGGATGTGTCTCTCTCACATCGATGTTTCTCTCTCTCTCTCTCTCTCTCTCTCTCTCTCTCTCTCTCTCTCTCTCTCTCTCTCTCTCTTTCTCTGTCTCTCTCTCATCCTTGACTAGATTCAAACCTCAGGACCTTCAATCCCCAGGCCCGAAGCTCTATCCCCTGAGCCAAACCAATCTACGCTCTTCTCCTCTCTCTTTTTTTTTTTTTAGGGCATAAGGCAGAGGGTTTTCCAGCCGTACCCAAAGGAGGGATAAAGAACTCTACTTCTCTACTTGGACACAGAGCCGTCTAAGTAAGACCCCGGAGGCTTGAAATAGTGTACAAGTTGGGGAATTATGATGTGTTCCAACCATAACGTGAAAGAAAGTCTGGAAGGAGATGACATTGGAGAAAGGGGTCCCAGGCTGTCCTCACATGGAAGTCATTACAAAGCCTCTCTTTCCCACACTCCCTCTTCCCTTTCTTTCTCCCTTTCACCAGGTTCACCTATTTGCTTTAAAATAACCCCTCAATTGAAAATTGAAAACAATTCAGGCCTTACTCAGGATTTGCACTTTTATCCTGAGAACAATAGGAAACCATTTGGCAGACTTAATTAAATGAGTGGTCAGAGCAGGTTTTCTTTTTAAGTTTATTCTTGTTGCTGCATTGAGAATGGTCTGAGAAGGAATAGACAAGAAAGATTTGGACAGAGCAGTCAGGTGGTGATAGGTAAGAGAGATCATGATAAACTGAAGTGGTGGTAGCAATAAGATAGAAGGAGTATTGGACAGGTGTGAAAAGTATTTCTAAGGTAGAATTGATAGTTCTTGCTGATGGGTTGAATGATTTTTTACCCTCTCTGCCTCCACCCCCTTGGGCATTTAACTTTGAAGTGTCCTCTGCCTCTGTCTATGGATTTGACCACGTGTCTGGCTTTGGGTAAAAGAATGAAGCAGAAGTGCAAGTATGGTGCTTCTAAGTCTACAACTCGAGAGGCCTTGCTCTTTCCTGTGTTTCTGTCATCTCCATGAGGACATTCCTGAGGTAGCCTACTGGCATGGAACAGATAGGTGGCAGAGACTTGAAGTGCCCAGTCAGCCCAGTTGAGACTCGTCTAGATCTGTGGTCAGCAAACTCATTAGTCAACAGAGCCAAATATCAACAGTACAATGATTGAAATTTCTTTTGGGAGCCAAATTTTTTAAACTTAAACTATGTAGGTAGGTACATTGTTATTAACTTAATTAGGGTACTCCTAAGGCTTAGGAAGAGTCACACTCAAGGGGCCAAAGAGCCACATGTGGCTCGAGAGCCGCAGTTTGCCGACCATGGGTCCTAGAACATCAATATTTTTGGTAACAAATCCTCCCAAGATGATTCTTATTAATGAACTACATTTTATGTTTATGTTCTGCTTTTACATAGTTTGGGTTCCTGCTTTAATTTATAATTTGAAATTTCATTATGTATATTATTTTAAGTCCCTTAAATCCTTTGGAGGTGTTAAGAAGGGTGATGGAAATAAATCTAAGAGAATAAACTTTGCATGCACTTTTCTTTTTTTACAATTATGAACTATAAGTCTAGTCTGATAGTAATTAGTTGTGCAACTAATCCAGGTGTAACAAATAACCAGATTGGGGTTTTTCAATGCTTTCAAATTTGGGATCCTCAAATTTGAAGTTAGGGAATATATTTATGTCTGGTTTAAGGTACATCTGTTCATCCTTAAAGTCCTCCTTCTCCAGCTCTTGCTGATCCTCTGGGTCAATATAAAAAGGTCCTCAAGATGCCAGTAGCTTAAATTTATATTCTCTAATCTTGTCCACGAAGAGTTTCTGCATAGGATCAAGTTTCTTCTCAAACGCCAATGTTGCAGCACCAGTGCTCTCCCACAAATGAACTGAGCCGGCTTTGGAATGACAGAGGAGAACCTGGAGACGCTGAGGAATCCCTGCGGTGCTTAGTTGCATAGAAACCCTATGGGCCCCCTGGGTGTTGCTCAGTGGATTGAGCATTGTTCCACGCACCAAGAGGGCGCTGATTTGATTCCCAGTCAGGGCACATACCTGGGTTTTGGGCTCAGTTCCCAGTAGGGGGCAGCTTATCAAAGATTCTCTCTCATCATTGATGTTTCTATCTCCCTCTCCTGTCCTCTCTCTCTAAAATCAATAAAACATGTTTGTTGTTGTGTGTGTGTGTTTTTTTTTAAAGAAACAGTGTAGTCTCCAGTGCCAGAGCAGCCACAGTTCTACTTCCCCCCCTGGCTGCACCCCTAGCACCTAACTGCCTAGCAAAGCATTGTGGGGCGCCCCTTCAGCCAGACAAAGGAGCTTTCTGTTGAAGAAATGCCTCAGAAGCCTTGCGATTAGACCTGAAAGCACTTTTAAAACATCCACTCCTTCCATTTGTATTTGGGAATCAATCAATTTTTGTGTCCATCATCTTCTGTGAGCTCAGAGATTTATGAGTAAAAGTTACCCCGTTTCACCGAAGATCATCTCTACTGTTCCTTCTCCCCGGGAACTTCAGGGTTAAATGCCCAGCTTCGCAGGCCTTTGCAGTCTTGCTCTTTGTTTCCCCTTGAAGCCTTTGCAAAGAGCAGGAGATGCAAAGGGGCCCGTGGACCGTGTTGAGTGGCAGAGGGTGGACCTTCTGGCTCCAGGTGAAGTGTGTCAGGCGCGGATTGCACAGCGTCCTGGGCTGTTGACCACATTTGCAGTGTCTCCTAGGGCGGTGCACGGAGGGACGCAGAGAGGACGCCGAGCGCCAACTGCTGTGGGATCTGGCTCGTCCCCGCATGGCCGGCCACACTCTCCTGTCCAGGTCGTGGAGGGCAGCCCTCTCTGCTCTTGGAGCCTGGTTAAGCAAGTATGTTAAATTTCCTTTGTCACTAGGTGGCAGAATGTAATTAAGATGTCAGACTGTTTTTCCATAACGTTGGAAGCCGTTTCTAGTTCCTTCCTAATGACCTCTTTCATTACTTTGCAATATTTGCTAATGTCACTGAGGGCTGAGGCAATGAAATAAAATTTCCTTCTGCAAATACTTTCTATCCTTAGCCAGGATTTGACTTCTTTCCTTTAACTGGCTTGCCTCTTAGAGGAAAGCACCCTTCACATAGAGCACATTCTTTTCCCAAGGACTGTTACTTGGACAACCTAAGCTTCTTGTAACAATAAGAATATTATTTTGTTACTCTTTTGAAGCAAATCCCAAATATTGTTTCACTTCACTTACACCTATTCCAGTGTATATCTCTAAAATAAGGACGAATGAATTAGTGCAGTTTTGATGATTAACACAATCCATTAAAGAAGTATATTCCTGTGGATCATAGTATAAGGATATGCACAGGTATCCACAGAAGCCCGGTTTGGCAGGGGGTGGGAGATGGTGATGGTGTGTGGTCTCACTGCCTGTGGAATCCTGGGTTTATTCTGCTGGGGAAAACACATCCCTGACCCAATGTGGATCTGCCTTCAGCCCTCAGATGAGTGTGCGCAGAGTTTAAATGAGCAGAAAGCAATAGACCACAGGTGTGGCTGGCATATACAAGTTGAAAGTCTCCTCTGTGCCAATCTTTCCCACACCCTCTGCCCCATTTTCAGTCGTCAGAGGGCAGAGAGTTTACAGCTGAATCTCTGAGGCTGGGAGTCCTCACTTCTGGAATCTCAGTCTCGCTTCTGTGGCCTCAGTCTTGTGTTCCATTTCTCCCCCCTTCCCCCGCCTCCATTAATTTTTAGAGAGAGTGGAAGGGAGGGGGAAAGACACAGAGAGAGAAACATCGATGTGAGAGAGACACATCGACAGGTTGCTTCCCGCACATGCCCCAACCAGGGCTGAGGATTGAACCTGCAACCAAGGTTTGTTCCCTTGACCGGAATTGAACCCGAGACCCTTTAATCCACAGGCCGGTGCTCTAACCACTGAGGAATCTGGCTAGGGCACATGTTCCATTTCTTGATCTTCAATTTCTTTCAGCTCTCGACTCTTCTCCAGCAAGGGTTTCTCCTTCATTTCCCCCTACTCACTCTGGCCTGAGTACCCTTTTTACCCCTGTGCCTTAGTTGGGTTGGGTACACCTTTTTTGCAAGGATTGCTATATTTTCCTCCCTTCTCACTTCCTCTTCAGATTCCCATTGTTACATGACAGCCCCAGATGATTCCCCTTGCCACAATGCTAATACCACAAACGTGGCTGCACTTCTCTCTTTTCCCACTTCCACTTCCCCATACTGGCTGTCCACCATCCATCAGGGGTCATACTCCTGCTGGGGACACAGAATGAAAGAAGTAGAACCCTGCCTTCGGAGGGCTCCCAGCTTGGCTGGCAGCGAGGTGAGCAGGGGCGTGGAGCATAAATGAGGGCAGTGTAACACGATATGTACCAGGAAAAAATGTAGGCACAGGTGATAAGGGGACATAGAAGGAGGGTAGGCTTGCTGTGCTTGAGAGGGGGATCAGGAAAGGTTTGTCCAAGGAAAGATTTTCTTTCTGTTTTTGTACTTATTTTAATTTTGGATCAGGTTATACATTCATTTAGTTCACATATATATGCCTGTATTTTAAAATAATTTTATGAATATACTATATACCTCCCCTAGCCCCATTACTCTTCTGTCCATCCCCACTTTCTCCAAAGGTAACCACTGCTGTTTATTTCTTGTGTGTTCTTCAGAATTTCTGTATGCATACAGGAGCAAACATAAATAAGTTTTTCTCTTTCTCCCTTCTTTTTACCCTAAAGGTAGTATCTTATACTTGTTGATTTGCACTTGGCTTTTTAAACAAAATATTATCATTTAATTGTTAGTAAAATGGGCTCTGGAATCAGAATGCCTGCATTCATATCCCAGTTGTAGAATTTACTAGATGTGTGAGCTTGGAAAGTTATTTAACTTCTGATTGCTTTAGTTTCTACATCTGTATCTGAGGATTTCAAAATCTTGCCACTTTATCATATACTGAACTTTATAATAAACTTTATGCACATACATATGCACCTTTATCATATACTAAAATCTTTTATGGACATTCTATTCTGTTCCATTGGTCTGTCTATTCATGTACCATTACCACAATGTTTTAATTTTTGTGGTTTTGCATTATGTTTACTGTCTGGTAGACCTAGTCCCCAGATGGGGATTTGAAGGATGAATAGACTTCCCAAGGCAGAGATGATAGCAGCAATGACAACTAATCCTATATAATAAAAGGCTAATATGCAGATTGTCCCCTCGGGAGTTCGACTGACTGGGAATTTGACTGCCTGCCTGCCACCAGGGGGTGGCATGGAACAAAGGAAGGCCCCGGCCAGCAGCCGGGGGAAGGAAGGCCCCATCGGCCCTGATCCCCAGCCAGACCTAGGGACCCTACCCGTGCACGAATTTCATGCACTGGGCCCCTAGTGTTATTAGTATAAACTATCACAGTGATGGCGAACCTTTTGAGCTTGGCGTGTCAGCTAACTTAACTCTGGTGCCGTGTCACATATAGAAATTTTTTGATATTTGCAACCATAGTAAAACAAAGATTTATATTTTTGGTATTTATTTTATATATTTAAATGCCATTTAACAAAGAAAAATCAACCAAAAAAATGAGTTTGTGTGTCACCTCTGACACGTGTGTCATAGGTTCGCCATCACTGAACTATCATCACCACGTGGTATCATTGCCATTTTATTTTATGCCTACTGTGTGCAAGATGCTATAACTAATTCCTTGTTTACTCTATTGTTTATTATGCTTGTTTTCCCTTTGTTCTGAAAATTTTACCTCTTTATTTTGGATTTATTTATTCATTGTAGGTAACATCTCAAGCCACTTTAAATCTTTTTGGAAACAAGGAGAGGCATAAATTGAAAAAGAACCAGGAAAAAGAAAAGGAACCAGGAACTATATTAGGTACTTTTCATAATAAATCTCTAATCCTCATAACAATCCTGTAAGGCACATGTTATTGTTCTCTTTTTATTGAAGACACTGAATAAAAGAGGTCAAGTGATTTTTCAAAGTTATATAGCAAATAAGTGTAGATTTGAAATTCAAACCATGGTCCGTTGGTGATTACTGGTGCTTCTTTAAACTATATTACCATACACCTGAAACCTATATAATTTATTAACCAATTTTACTCCAATAAACTCAGTACAAAAGAAACCATGTTGGATGAGGTCCTTTGTTAGGGTACTTATAAACATAGAAGAAAGAATAGCTCAGAAAGAAACTGAACCCATAATAGGGAATATATATATATAATTTTTCCCAGTGGCTAATATACATATACTAGAGGCCCAGTGCGCAAAATCACACGAGACCCAGACCCGGCACACCGCGGGACCCAGAGTCAAGTCCTGCCAGCACTGCGGGACCCATCAATGCACCTCCTGGTGACCGGTCTTTGGTCTTTATGGTGTTATGACCACTGGGTTTTTATTATATAGATGTAGTAAATATGGACTCTATGAAATCATCACTACCATGTGATTTTTGGTGTTAACTCATTAACTCACCAAACATATCTCTGCAATCAGTGGCAGAGAGTGTCATGACTAGTCATGCCTGCCTTGGGGGCAGGAGTGAAAAATGAGGGCAAACAGCCATGTACTTGTCATATCTGAACTAGTTGTCCAGAATGACCAGTCATTCTTTGCAGTTGTTATAAATTACACCAACTATATTTTATGGTGCAAATTCACTATTCCTTAAATTGCTGATAAGCTATTCACCTCTTGGGAAGTCTTGTAGTAAAGAAATCCACTTACCTTGGTTGAGACACAGTTTCTCAAACATATGTTTTGTCCAAGGCATCTTGTCTCTTCTTTATTGTTAATTGCACAATGCACATCAATGCTGGATGTATCACTTTGCCCACAGATGTAAATATGCTCACCAACTCTGCCCATGGGTGCCTTTGATTTCCTAGTGTTGTTATAGTGACTTTTGTTGGGCTGAGTGCTACTCTGTTCTATGGAAGACCTTTATTCATTATTTTCTTCCTGTATGTTGCTATCTAAAATTCCTCTTGCTGCCACAGCTGGAGTTAAAAATGGTCATTGGTTGCCTGTCTGGAGTTTTACTGATTAACTTTTCAAGACCATACACAAATGAGTTCTTGTATCTCTGAGGTATATTAGAAGGTAGTTCAGTTTCGTTAGTTGGCTGAAAGTCATGCTAATTAATGAAAAACTTCCTCCAAGAAGTGAATTCTGAAATGGCTGTTGCCTCATGGGAAACGCATTTGAACTGCTGAGCAGGTTTCTCTTCGATGGCTCGTGGTTACCTCTCTGGTCGCAGAGGGAAGGGCGGTGAAGTGGTGACAGTTGTGCCGCAGCCTGGTGCATCATGGAAGGAGCATTGCGCTTGGAGTCGCTAGCTCTGGGTGCAAGTCTTAGCCCTGTTGCTTGGTTGCTATGTGAACTTGAGCCGATCACTTCAACTCTGAGCATTTGTTGACTCAACTATAAAATGATGATTGTAACAATAATTCTGACCTCTCTAGGGAGTTTTGGAGGGGGCTAAATGAGATGACATATGGAAAGCACCTTTGCAAAAGCACGTTTTTATTATTAGATGTCTGGGTTTACATGTATTCCTGACCGTTTTTTCCATTGCTCTTGTCTTAACCAGAAACAACGCATGCAGCTTTTCCAGATGCGCTTTCTATGAAAAGCTAATACTAAGCTGATACAAAGTCCAACTTGGTTAGGTGGTAGACTTCCTCTCGTTTTTTTTTTCTTTCACCACTCCTTTTAAGCTTGGTGTTGACCCTAATTCATAAATGATGCCTCAATGTTAATTTCTTTTAACAAGTCTGTGAAGAGAAGGAAAAAGTGAGACTTTCCTACAAAACTTTTAAAGAAATGTAGTTGAATAAATGCTTCAGCCAGCTGAGGCTATGGGAGAAGTGAGAGCCTCAGGGCAAAAATGGTAGAGTGCTAGAGTAGAATTTCTTATCTGACAAAATGGTAAGGGTCTTTACTTTGGGCCTTCAGTTAATGAAGATGTCAGAGGTTATAAAGTAGGATCCCCTTGCATACTGCGCGGCTTTCTGCCACCTCACTGGCTGTTTTACTTAACTCCGTTTTCTTCTGCCTACTTCTCTTTCCTTTCTGGAACAACTGTCACATTCCTTCCCTACTGGCTAGACCCCCAGTAGTTTACACCCAGACCCCCTTCTAAGAAGAACTGGTTGCCCAGCTCCAGGGTGTGGGTCCGCAGACAGAGTCCCACTGAAAGCTCCTTTCAGAGTCTGCTTCAGCTGCAGGCTGCCTCCTCGCCTGAGGTGACACCTTTCCCAGGGTGACCCACATCCAGTGACTGAGAGAGGTGAAGGTTTAAAGACTGAGCCATTTCAGCCTCCTTCGAGATACTCTGATGAGCACTGCTAGCGCCGAGCTCCCAGCCTGTTAGCCAAGACTTTGCTGGGCTTGCATCACAGGTGAGGTTCTTCCTCTGGCCAATCCTGCTTCCCCCTCCTTCCTTCCACAGATATTGATCTCTAATACATGCCCTTTTTTAAATGTTTTCTTTTTACAAAAACTTTACTGAGTTATAATTTACATACCATAAAATTCACCCCTTTAAAATGTACAACTCAGTGGTTTTTTAGTATATTCACAAAGTTTTGCAACCGTTACCACTATCTAATTCCAGGACATTTTCATAACCCCCAAAAGAAATTCCATACCTGTTAGCAGTTTCTCCCCACTCACCCCTCCCCCAACTTCTGGCCACCATTAATGTACTTTCTGTTCTATAGATTTGACTCTTCTGGAAGTTTCAGATAAATGGATCATTCAATACGCGGCATTTTGTGGCTGGCTTCTTTGTTTTTATAATTTTTTTTATTAATTTCTTTTGTATTGTTTAAAGTATTACATATGTCTACTCTTTGTAATACTTCAAGCAATACAAAAAAAAAGTATTACATATGTCTCCTTTTTCCACCATGGACCCCTCCCCGGCCACTCCTACCCCCCAGAACAAGCCCACACTGCCCCAGTGTCTGTGTCCATTGGTTATGCTAATATGCATGCATACAAGTCCTTTGGTTGATCTCTTACATCCCTTCCCCACCCCGGCCCTTCCCTGCCTGCCCTCTGAGGTTTGACAGTCCGTTCAATGCTTCTTTGTCTCTGGATCCAGTTTTGTTCATCAGTCTATATTGTTCATCATATTCCACAAATGAGTGAGATCATGTGATATTTATCTTTCTCCCACTGGCTTATGTTGCTTAGCATAATGCTCTTCAGGTCCATCCATGCTGTTGCAAATGGTAAAAGTTTCTTCTTTTTTATAGCAGCATAGTATTCGATTGTGTAGGTGTACCACCGTTTTTTAATCCACTCATCGGCTGATGGACACTTAGGCTGTTTCCAAATCTTAGCTATTTGTAAATTGTGCTGCTGTGAACATAGGGGTGCATATGTCCTTTCTGATTGGTGTTTCTGATTTCTTGTGATATATTCTTAGAAATGGGATTACTGGATTGAATGGGAGTTCCATTTTTAACTTTTTGAGGAAACTCGATACTGTTTTCCACAGTGGCTGCACCAGTCTGCATTCCCACCACCAGTGCACGAGGGTTCCTTTTCTCTACATCTTCACTAGCACTTGTCGTTTGTTGATTTGTTGATGATAGCATTCTGACAGGTATGAGATGGTACCACATTGTCATTTTGATTTGCATCTCTTGGATGATGAGTAACTTTGAGCATGTTTTCATGTGTCTCTTGGCCTTCTGTGTGTCTTCTTTCTAAAAGTGTCTATTTAGATCCTTTGCCCATTTTTTGATTGGATATTTTATCTTCCTTTTGTTAAGTTGTATATGGCTGGCTTCTTTTACATAGTATAATGGTTTCAAGGTTTATCCATGTTGTAGCATGCATCAGTACTTAATTCCTTTTTTATGGACAAATAATATTCCAGAAGGTAGTATATAAATATATTATATTTTGTTTCTCCATTCATCAGTTGATGTACATTTGGGTTATCCTAATAAACACATCTTGCATCCCAAACTCTAACTCAGCATCTACTTCTTGAAAACCCAACCTGAAAACTACCCATACTTAGAATCCTGGGATCTTAACTTCTGTGTCAATGAGAGTTATCAAGAAATCCTTTCAGTAAAGGAGGTTCTATCCAAAGAGAAGTTCTAGTACCAGATGCCAAGATAATGAAAAGCTGTCCATCTTATTACAATAAGTACTGCTGGCTATTTGGTCTTAAAGTAGGCTTATTTAGGGAAGAGATTTAATGTAGTTGAAATCTCGTTTAAAATGGAGAAGACAGAAGGATCAGGTGAGGGGTAAGGCCAGAGAGACCGGGAGGGGCCACATTGTGAATGGCATTCATGCCATGATGAGATATTTGGACCTTTCCTGTGGGGAAGTGGGGACTTATGGAAGGCAAGTGAGGTGTGATCAGGTGTGCTTTCACTTCATTTGTGGATTACAAATGGTGGGCAGCTCTTCTATCAGAAAATATTGTGAGTTGGCTGGAGTTTGAGTGGGGGCAGATGTTGGAGATGAAGAGATAAATTGGAGTTAGAATAAAATCAGGGGCGGGGAACATGCAAATGAGACGAGAAAAGGTGGGCAGGAAACATGGGGAGAGAGGCAGTGTGGCATACTGGAAAGAATGTGGCCTTGGAGTGTGACATACCTGGGCTTTGATTCCTCTTTCATCCTTTAGCAGCTCTGTGACTTTAGGCAAATCACCTAAATCACTTCTCTTCCTCTTTAAAAAAAGGCTAATAATCCTTACCTCTCAGCATTGTGTTGTGAATTTGAAGTGACATAGCCCATCTAAGGCAACCAACTCCTCTTAGTTCACTTTCCCTGTCCCTGTAACCAGGGCAGACCTGAGAGGCAGGACCCAGGATGGAGATCCAGAGTGAGGTCATCATATAACAGCGGTTCTCAAACTGTGGGTCGCGACCCCTTTGGGGGTCAAACGACCCTTTCACAGGGGTCGCCTAAGACCATCGGAAAACACATATATAATTACGTCTTGTTTTTGTGATTAATCACTATGCTTTAATTATGTTCAATTTGTAACAATGAAAATACATTCTGCATATCAGATATTTACATTACGATTCATAACAGTAGCAAAATTACAGTTATGAAGTAGCAGCGAAAATAATTTTATAGTTGGGGGTCACCACAACATGAGGACCTGTATTAAAGTGTTGTGGCATTAGGAAGGTTGAGAACCACTGTCATATAATAAGGTTAGATTGAGTGCAGGATGGTCAGGAGGAGCTGAGGACCAAGGAGCAGGAAGAGGGAAGAAGGAAAGGCAGGCCAGAACCTGAGGCATCGCTGGGCTGGGCCCGGGCAGAAGCACATCTGCCTGGATAACGTTTCTCTGGAGCTTTGTCCTTCTCGAAGGTTCAGAACAACCTCCCTCTAACCCACCAACTCAGGTCTCTCTGCAACTTCAAACGGTGGCCACAGGGCTCATTTGGGGGAGGGGGTGGAGCCTGACATAGCTCATAATTTTAGACCTCTTACCAGGGGATGAAGAGAAACCAAAGGCTGTGTTTGGCAGGTGCACCTGCCTAGTGCTAAAGAGTGTACCAGTTTCCTTTCTGGCTTTCCTTTTATTCTTTTAAACTCCCTTTCACCAGCACATCTTGATTTTTAAAAAAAGTTATTTTGCCTCTGCTCATTTTCAGTTCCAAGTGATCTATGGTTGCGATCCATGACCTCTGAGGCTCCTTGCCGTCCCATGATGCTGGGACTGAAAATCAAGTGGAGTTTGGCAGCTGCTTTCTGAGCCATCTTGGACACTTGCCATCTAAGAAGTTAATCTCATCCATCTTGCAGTCGGCCACTTATCAGCTCTATGGAGACACTGCCAGTCTCCCAAAACACTAAAACAGTACAGAAAACTGTGCATTTGACCCCTTGGAGAATCACACATCCTCTGTGTGGAGACACTGCCAGGCTCCAGAAACATGAAAATGGTCTAAAATCTGTGTGTGTGTGACCTGTGGAAGACACTCCTTGGCACCTCCACAGCCAACGGTGCAAAGGTAATTGAGGTTTGTAATAAGGAGCCTGAGGCCTCACAAAAAACCACGTACTTTCTTTCTTTGATACTAACCAGAATTTGTTTAAAACAAATTTGACCAGTGCTCCTAATACTCTGCTATTCATGAAATCACATTTTCTTATGTGGATCAAAGATGTTAAAATAGCAGTGGTTTTACATGATCTGACCTTACATATGCTAGGAGCCATGCCAGGAGCTGGAGATACAAAATGATGAAACATAGCTTCTGGCTCACAGAGGCTTCAGAGTGGAGGGAGGAGGCGGACACAAATAGTTGGGACACAGGTTATGTGGGTTCTAATAAGATGTGTACAAAGGGCAGCGTGCGGTACATCCCTGAGAGAGAGAAACTGAAGGAAAGGCTTCCCAGAGAGGTTACTGGGCTTCAGTATATGGAATAAGAGATGTATTTTTTTGTGTGTGTATATGAAGTTCTCAAAATCACCAGCCATCCTAGGAATACACAGTCTGGTGGCTTTGTACTATGCCAATTTAGCTTAAGGTCTAACCGCTGTAAGAAATCCTTTCTTTATCACTCACCGTGGTTCTCTGATTGTCCCCTGACCACATAGTATGTCTCACTTCAACCTGTGATGACAAGTTGAAGTAGCAAAGAATAATGTATTTACAAATGCCAACATCCTTGAAGACAGCCTGCTGCACCTGTCTCAGCTAGCACTGTGGGAGTCCAGCTGTTGCCAGACTAGGCCAGGGGGAAGGTGGCTCTAGCTTTCAGAAGATGAATAGAGTTTAGTAGTTGACTGAGCCTTGAGAAGAAAGAGCAGGGAAGATACAGTGTTAGTATTGCCATCTAATGTTCAAGGATTTCCATAGTCTTTCCCCAACCTGTCTTCCCAGGTTTTCCCCATCCCTCACATCGAGAAACAACAAATGACTCCTGCAATGAACACATTGCCATCTTCTGCACGTTGGTGCCCTCTGCTCCCTCACTCTGCCAACTCACTCCTAGTGACTTTAAGACCCGGCCGGAAGACACCCTCTGAGGTATGTTTCTCTAGGCTCGTGCACCTTAGGCTTTAAGGTGCATGGAGCCCTCTGCAAGTTCTCACTTGGAGGCCTTGATAAATTGCAGATTCTAATTCAGTATGTCTGAGGCAGGGCCCGAGACTCTGCATTTATAACAAGGTCCTGGGGGATATAGATGCTGCTGATCTCTGAACCACATTTTGAGTAGTAAGGCTCTAGGTCTCATTTTTTCTTTAGTCCTTTTGGAAAGTCAAGCCTGTAGAAGCTGTTGTTTTTTTTTTAAATATATATTTTATCGATTTTTTTTACAGAGAGGAAGGGAGAGGGATAGAGAGTTAGAAACATCGATGAGAGAGAAACATCGATCAGCTGCCTCCTGCACACCCCCTATTGGGAATGTGCCCGAAACCAAGGTACATGCCCTTGACCGGACAGGCCGACGCTCTATCCACTGAGCCAAACCGGTTAAGGGAAACAATGTTTTACTCCAGTTCCAATACAATAATTTGCTATTCAGCAGTTGGTAAATTCTTTTGGTAGATATATGTAGGGTGACTGATGTCCTGGTTTGCCTGGCACTTTGGGGTTTCCTGGGACATGGGACTTTCTGTGCTAAAACTGCAAAGTCCTGGGCATGCCAGGCTGAATTGGTCTCCCTACCTCTGGTGGTTACAGCTGGGTCACAACCTCCATACCAGATGAGGTGAGCTCATAGGCAAAATTCTGTTAAAGCTACAAAGTTTACTCGCTAGCAGATGCAAGAACAGTCCTTCAACTGCTTCTAAAGCAGTGGTTCTCAATCTTCTGGCCCTTTAAATACAGTTCCTCATGTTGTGACCCAACCGTAAACCCAACCATAAAATTATTTTCGTTGCTACTTCATAACTGTAATGTTGCTACTGTTATGAATCGTAATGTAAATATCTGTTATGCAGGATGGTCTTAGGCGATCCCTGTGAAAGGGTCGTTCAACCGCCAAAGGGGTCGCGACCCACAGGTTGAGAACCGCTGTAGAAGGCTTTGGGGAAGACCCATTCTCTGCTTTAGGCGCTACAAGTGGCATTAGCCTGATAGGTTCTCTCTAAAGTAGACATACGGATATTATGGAGATGAACCAGCTAAGCTTGCAGTAGGTTCAAGTGACAGCCTCTATGGAGAGAGACACAGGACCATGGAAACACTGGGCCTCAGGTGCGGCACCAAAAATGTTAGACTGCAGCTGGTGAGGAGCCCTAAGGTTTTCAGAGCAGAGGACCTGGCCCCAGGTACAGCCAGGAAATCAGCTCTGTGCCTTCCTCAGACTTAATTAAATTCAGGTTTTATTGGTCTTTATGATATTTTGCCTAGAGGGTGGGTGGGAGGTCATCTCAGGAAGCGACCACCCCTCAAAGATATCTTATTCCACATTGCACAGTATCCCAGATACAACCCCTTATTGCAGGGGGCTCATTTCTTTATGCCCCGAGGAGCACACAAAACAACGAGACCCCCTGGACTTCAGAGAAGCCTCATTGCGTGGGGACTGGTGCTGCACTGGAACCGCTGGAGGTGTTTTCTCAGGAGGGAGGAGGATCTCTTCCTGATGAGCCTCAGTTAAGAAAAGGTAAAAACCACACGTTTCTATTTGTTTTTCTGGAGAAAAGGCAGAAACACAACAGTTTCCTTGCCTCTAGGCCTTTCAGAAGAAGCCAGCTGGGGGATGGGAGGGTGGGCTGCTAGCATGGATGTTCTGTGAACAGATTTTTGAGAGCAAATGTTAGCGCTAGTGGAGCTCTCATCCTCCCTGTGGATTTGTACTGCGACCTCTGACACCAATTCAGCAAAACAACTTCACCTTTCACCTACTTTCTGCGTTTTCCTGCTGTTTGGTTCATCCTTTGTGTGCACACATAAGCAACTCTTGATGATTTTGTTTGTTCATACCGTTTCTTCCACAACAAAGAGGAAGAATAGAGGTCCCCAGGGATGCTGTGGAAGTTGGGAGACCAGGAGACCAGTAGGGATGTGAGCGCGTCTCTGTTGGAAGGGACCCCAAGGGTGTTCAGAGATTGTGGCCCAGTCTTCATATCACGGATGAAGAAACTGAGTCTTGGAGAGGAGAAATGGCTTGCTTGAGGGCGGCAAATGAGTAATTGGACCTGAAAAAAGGTTTTTTAATGCTGTCAATTAAAGCTCATGGAGTCTTAACAATTCCGTATCCATATCCAAGCAGATGCTTGAGTTCTGGTCTCTATGTCCTTGTGAGTGGCCATATGACCACTGCTGGCCTGATCTGGCCTCATCTGGTGATGGGCATTCACCACTGTCCCAGAAAGTGGGGCTTTAGTCCATGATTTCCTTGGGATATGATATTTTGACCAGGATTGTATTTTGAACTCTGTCTGGAGACATTAATTTTAATTAGAAATACACCAATATCAATGAATTTTCATTGAGGAGATATTTCCTGGAGCAAACTTCGTTTAGCTTTGATCATTTCATTGTGGGATACCGAAGGACCTTTAATTTCTACAAGGGATGTGGCCTCTCCTCTGTTGTGTAGAACAAATTTAGGAAAATGATGATCTGAACTATGGGACAATTTTTTTTTTTTTAAATCCTCACCTGAGGATATGTTTTTATTGATTTTTTTCCTTTTTTTAAGAGAAAGAGAGAAACATCAGTGTGAGAGAGAAACATCTATTGGTTGCTTCTTATACGCTTCTGACTGGGGACCCAGCCTGCAACCCAGGTATGGGCCCTGACTGGGAATCGAACCTGCAACCTTTTGGTGCATGGGGCAGCAGTCCAACCAACTGAGCTACCTTGCCAGGGCTAGAATAAAATTCTTTAAAAGGCACATGTAAATTTGTTTTGTAAATTAAATGATATATAAAATAGAATAGAGGGATTTAGCACTCAAAGCAACTAATGGAGGATATATTGCTAAGTGAGAAGAGCCATATTTATATAGCACAAATAAATTTTTTATTAATACATATTATACATTATTCTGGGAAGATGTATATAGATACATCTGGGAATATGTATATAAAAGCTCCTAAAGTTTATATATATTTTTTAACTTCCACCATCAACAAGAGACCAATTCTCTGATTATAGTTGGGAGAATCCCAAGGAAGGACCCTGATTGGCCCACCTTGGGTTAAGTGCCCAGCCCTCACTTATCAAACTTGTGGAAAAAGATATGGCCGCATAAGAAGATACTGTATGGATAGGGAGAATGGTTCCCAGGAGGAGGGGCTCTAGGCAAACAGTCCCCTGTGTGTCCAGTACAACAGCATGGCAGCAGTTGTGTGGACAGTCATGCTCAGTACGGGCATGTTGATCAGTATGCTGGAAACCAGGAAGGAAGGGCTGTGGGTTAGCATACCACCTTTCCTATTGTTAGAGCAAAGTCAACAAGTCTTTATTGAGAGCTGCTCCCTGGTGACTTGATCATTGTTGGACCAGCCTGCATCTGTTTACACTGTCATTTTTTCCTGCTACGTTAACCCCAGGACCTCCAGCTCCATTCAGACACCCAACAGTCCTGACATTTCTCCGCCCTGCAAAGAACTGTTGACAGCTTGGACTGTTATCTTGGTCTTAATTACTGCTGAGTCACTTCATTTCCCAGAGGGAGAAGGGTGAGGTCACCAACACTGCTGGCTACAGGCAGCCTTAAGCTCCGATGGAATGTTTCTGGAGAGAAACGTGTGTAAGAAAAGGAGCCCGACTCTGTTCCTTTCAGAGGAAGGCTGTTAGCTTGTTCTGGGAAGGTCAGCTGGATGGCAGAAAGGGAGTGGGAGGAGCTTTAGCATAAAAAGCCTTAACTCTAGACCTGTCTTCCCCAGCACTGGGGGGCACTCAAGTCAGTAAATTCCAGTTCATAAGGCTGGTGGAGAGTCAGCCATTAGGAAATACGGTTAGGGATAATGCTGTGAGGTATGGAAGATATCATGATGTGAAGACCCAGACACACAATACAACATACAGTTTAGAGTTGTACACTTGAAACCTGTATGATTTTATTAACCAATGTCACCCTAATACATTCAATAAAAAATAAAAGACACAGACATGCCTCAGTACCCTTGTTCCATCTCTCCTTGCTCCATCCTGACTTCTGGTTGATCTGGGCTTCCCATCTGCCTCCCTTCCCCCCATTTCTAATAGCTACTGGGCTTTCGACCCATCATTTTCTTCAGGATTTATGCCTCTGTTGCTTTCCTCTGGCACATCGATGTTTGTTGGGCTCTCCCGATGTTTGCTGGAACTGTCCTTGGGGCCCCTTTTTAAATGGCCTGTTCTGGAGGTGGTTCATCCAGGTGACATTGGGCAGCACAAGCTCGCATCCCTCTCTGGCACCTGGCTCCAGGCTTACTGGTGCAGCTCTCTCTGGGAGGAGCTTCTTTCTCTTTTGGGTCCTGATAGTGCTGCGGGGAACTTAAGCCAGGCCTATTCACTGGTGACTGCCTTCCCTCTAGTCCAGGGGTGGGCAAACTTTCTGACTCGAGGGCCACAATGGGTTCTTAAACTGGACCGGAGGGCCGGAACAAAAGCATGGATGGAGTGTTTGTGTGAACTAATATAAATTCAAAGTAAACATCATTACATAAAAGGGTATGGTCTTTTTTTTTTAGTTTTATTCATTTCAAACGGGCCGAATCGGGCCCTCGGGCCGTAGATTGCCCACGGCTGCTCTAGACCAAGTCGGACTCACCTCTGTACCCTCTGCCTGTGGCACAGAGCTTGGCACAGAGAAAGCTTAGCCATAAATATCAAGGGAAATGCTCACTGTTGTTTCTGACTGTGGCCTCCTTTTCCTTGCTCATCCTTTAGGTCCAGATGCAGCTCACCACCACACTCTTTCCCATTCTCCTTTTCCACCTGCTTTCCTTCCTCCCCACACCAGTCTGACTGAGAGACAGTGTAGTGTAGTGGTTAAGAACATGGGTTCTAAAATAAGATTATCTTGATTTAAATCCTGGGCTTTATTGTTTATTAACTGTGCAACTGTTGGCAAGTTACTTCAACCTCCCTAGGACTGCTGGGAGGATTAAATGTGTTGAGATGAGTATTGTACTTGGAATAGCATGTGGTAGATAGCAGGCCCTCTAGAAGCATTTGCTGCTGTTGTTGTTCTCTACTTTCACTGTTCACTCCAGTAAGGGTCTCTGACTTTGTTTCCTCCTGCGTTCTCGGGCTAACTCCCAACTTATCCTCTCCTTGCACTCCAGCTTTTATGCCTCAGTCTCAGCCACTGGTCCACCCAGCCAAATATTTGCAAATACACATTTCTAATCGGCTAACACTGAGCTGTAGCCCAGGAGACATCCAGCCTCCATCCTTAGAACTGTCAACATCGCCTCTTCTACTCTTGGTTCTTTCCTCAGGCCATGTTCTGGCTCAAATCTTGCCCTTTTAATGGCTGATTAGGGAAGCTGTAAAGGAATGAGGTTTATCTCAGCTGGTAGACCTAGGGTTGGCAAACATTTTCTGTAAAGGGCCAGATAGTAAATATTTTATGGTCTCTGTCCATCATGGTCCTGCTCTTCTCCCTCCTTCTTCACAACTTTTTTTAAAAAATTGATTTCAGAGAGGAAAGGAGAAGGATAGAGAGATAGAAAAATCAATGATGAGGGACTCATTGATCGGCCGCCTCCTGCACGCCCCCTACTGGGGATAGAGCCCGCAACCTGGACATGTGCTTGAACCCAGGACCCTCGGTCCCCAGGCCGATGCTCTATCCACGAGCTAAACAGGCTAGGGCTTCACAACTCTTTAACAGTATAAAAGCCGTGCTTAACTTGAATGAAGGATTGTTGTACTAAAAGAGGTCACAAGCCACATTTGGTCCTCAGGCCATAATTTGTGTGCTCCTGTGCTAGGTAATAAGTGCCATGAGGGCAAGAACAAACCTGTCTTGTCACCTCTGTAATCTAGTGCTAGCCTGCACGTGGGAGGTCCTCTATCAGTACTTTTTGAATGAACAAATAAATGAATAAATGGGTTCAAATGAGTCTCTGGCTTACAAATTTAAGAGAAAGAGTCCCTGTGTCAATTCTATAGTGAATAGGAAAAAGCCTAGGGAAGGGTTTTATTAAGTTGGCTTCTTGCTCTGTCTGCCATTATCCAAGGGCACAAGGGTATGCCTCAACTTCAGTACCTACATGCAATTCTATCCCCTTCTTCTAGCCAAGAACAGAGCTCCCTGCAGCCTTCGTTTCATAATAAACTATACCAGCTTTGTGCTGGTAAATGTTTAACAACCAGCTACCCAAGAAATAAGCAAATGATCCCTAATTTATAGCATTTGTCAAATTCTATGGTGGTAATACTTCAACCATGGCCAATTTCATGCTACAAACCACTGAACTTGGAAGTTAGGGAGAGATATGTACAATCAGCTCTTTCTAGCAGAGGCATACCATTAAACCTTACCCCCTTTCCTGCTCACTCCTGCAGCCCTTAAGGCCATCCACCTCCTGGGATAAAACTTGAAAGAAAGCTTAGCTCCCACAATCCTTGCCTCAGGATTAGGATGTTCTCTGAGTTTTGTTGGATGGGTATCTTGCCCTCCCAGACTTCCTGGATTTCAGCCTTTGTCTGCTTTGATCCCCAACCCCTGACTGCTCATCTGACCCCCTGACTCCCTGGAGTCTTATAGAACACAGATGGCCATGCACTTCCTGATCCTCCCTGGCTTCCTGGCTGTCAAATATCTGACGTGTTTCTGAGCACTTAGAAGCATAGCCACTCTACCTCCTGCAGGGTCTTCTGGTTCCCAGGCTGTGATCTGCTTTGGCCACTCTTTTCCGGTTCTTGCAACACACCTCTCTTGACTGCCAGGAGGTTCACTCATCCTACTGACTGGGAACTTGGTTCCCAGCTCAATTCTTCTTTCCGTTTTGGTCTCTGTCTAATTAGCACCATCTGTCTACGAAACCTGTCCATAAACTTTACCTTCATGGATTCACACAAAAGAATCCTTACCGGTACTTTCTGTGTGCCAGGCTGTGTAGGTACTGGGGATACCTCAGTGAGCAAAACTGGTAAGGATTCGCTGCCCTTGGGAAACTTACATTAAAGTGTGAGGAAACACATACCAACCAACAGGCATAATAAATAATATCTATATATAAAAGGCTAATATGCTAGGTGTCCGTCCGGGTAATGATGTCACGTCATGTAGCAACACCTGGCTTCCTCTCCCTAGCAACTAGCCTTTTTGCAGTTTCTTCAGTCCAGGAACATGACTTGCTTTATAGCTAGATGGAAACATCTTACACTTTAACCAAATGTCTGTGAAGCATTTTCCTGTGCCGCATCTCATTTAATCCTCATAGAAGTCCTGGAGTAGGTAGCTAGGAGACTTGGTGGAATCCTATTTTCTTTTCATTAGCCAGAAAACGGAGATTTAGAAAGCTTAGAAACGTGACCCAACTGAAAAGAAGTTAAGAAATGGTGTGCCTTGAAAATGACTTTAGGTTTTCTCACTGCACAGAATATAGTCAAACACTGCTGCAGTTAAATATTTTACCCTTTGTTCTCCCTGCGTGATCTGTAATAATAATCTGCTTTGTGTTGACATTTACTGCTGTGTTGCTGACAGTTACCTGAAAGAGAAGTTGGGGTGCTTCACGGGCTGGAAAAAGTTTGGCTACATCAGAAAGCAGGTCTAATTAAGCAAGTTTATTCTATATATACTAGAGGCCCAGTGCATGAAATTCATGCACTGGGGGGTGGGGGGCGTTCCTCAGCCCAGTCTGCTCCCTCTCACAGTCTGGGAGCCCTCAGGGGATGTTCTACTGATGGCTTAGGCTCTCCATGGAGCGGGCCTAAGCCGTAGTTTGGCCTCCCTCTGCGGGAGGTGACCAGCTGATCAGGGGAAGGCACCACCCCCATCACCCCGCTGCTGCTGCCACTGCGGGCTGCCGCAGCCACCGCAGCCGCCAAGGTGTTTTCATCAATACGGACTCCAGTCCCTTCACCACGAATAAATGATAACTTTCTTTAGGCATTTTCAAGATGTCTCTTTCATAGGATATGACATTTCTTTCATTTTTTTAATCCTCACCTGAGGATATTTTTCCATTGATTTTTAGAGAGCGTGGAAGAGAGAGGGAAAGACAGAGAGAAACATCAATGTGAGAGGGACACTTCGATTGGTTGCCTCCTGCATGAGCCCTGACCTGGGCCCGGCCAGGGAGGAGCCTGCAACCTAGGTACATGCCCTTGATCAGAATTGAACCTGGAACCTGTGGTCCACAGGCTGAGGCTCTATCCACTGAGCCAAACCAGCTAGGGCAGGATATGACATTTCTTAGCCCCTCCAGCAGCAGACCTTTGTTTTTTCCTCCAGGTGTGAGGTGGAAAAACCCTGGATCACCTTCTTGGATTCTTATTACCCAAGTTACCAAGAATACTGTGAGTGGTGTACTGGGAGCTTAGCCAATAAGTGGTCAGAAAAGGTGTTTCCTCTGCAGCTCACGCACAGAGGTGAGACTGCTGGTGTGCCACAGCTGAAGCAGGCCCCCCGTCTGTGTGCACCTCAGGCTCCCCTGTCAATGTCCACCCCAGGCCCCCCTGTCAGTGTCCGCTCTGGGGCCGCTTGAACCAGTGCGGCAGCTCAGGCAGGCCCCCCGTCTCTGTGTCTGTCTCTGCTCTGGGCCTCACCTGCGCGTGCAGCCTCCTCCTGACTGGTCGTGACTGTTACAGTGTCCTGGCCTAATTTGCATATTACTATACACACACACACACACACACACACACACACACACATATAGATAGATGTAGATATATATACATATATACATATATATACATATATATATATATATATATATATATATATATATATATATATATATATATATATGTAGATATATAGATATAGATAAAAGGCTAAGTTGACTTGCACATGTGTGATACATATAAAGTTCTCCCTGGTGCCAATCACGCTTATGTGCTTTCATCTGTCATTGTCGATTGTGAATTTGGTTGACACTTCTATTATAGAGAAAGGGCGAATAGCAATATTAAAATATTTCTTCTAATTAATTTCCTTTCAATGTGCACGAATTCGTGCACCAGGCCGCTAGTACTAGTATATTATAAAAGAAGGTGATAAGTATGATGGGAAAAGGGAGTAGGGAATGATGGGCTCAAAGTGCTAATAGGAGGCAGGCAGTTAGAATGGACTCATTGAGAAAGCAACATTTGAGCAAAGCCTTAGGAAAGGTTGCCTGTACTCTGGTACACAACATGTGCTCAGCGTCAACACCTGGTCATATAGGTATTGACACTGAGCACATGGTATGTATCAGAGAAATGTAATGATTCTCACAGAGGGACTGTTTCCAGTAAGAGAGGTAGATGGTTGTGTGATTATATGGTTGGGCTTGGGTGTAGAAAACATGACTTTGAATCCTTTCTCTGTGGCCAATGAAGGCAGCTATAGGGGTTAACCCAACTAGACAATGAGTTTCTTGAGGTCAGGGACTGGAACTGTGTTGTTCACCCTGTAGCACTGGTGCCTAGCATAGTATCTGCACATGGTAGGCACTCTAATAATACTTATTAAATGAATGAATTCAAAATTAAGTCTTTGGTTTGCTTATTGGCCCTATTATCCAGGGAAGGTTCCTTTCTGAGCTCTAGTGTAAAATAGGAATGTTAGTAATGATAATACCAGTACTCATCTCATAGTGTTGCTGTGTGAATTGAGTTGTAATAATAATGCCTGTAGAACACTTGGCACAGTGCCTTAGCACACAGCAAGTGCTTACTCAATAAATGTTAAGAATAGTCACTGTTGCTGTTAGAGTCAGCATACAAAGTTAATGTTCTCCAACTAAGAGACACTGTTATGGAAAGATTCCGCGCTTCCTTGATAACTAGGTTCCATCCAGCAAGCCAGCACAGTGCCTGTTAAATCCTTTGAGGAAGTGTGAGAGGTGTGCATGGGGTAAATGTTGGGTAGGGTGGGGGCTGGAGGAGCCTGGGGGCAGAGGAATGAGCCCAGGGAGTAGGACTGAAGGGTCCCTGTATACCACATGGAGGCATTCAGCCAGAAGTGGAGTTGCAGTGTCTACATAACACAGAGCAAGGGACTGAATGGACCATTAGCTGAGATTAAGGAGAATAGTTGTTATTAAGGCAGGGGCATCACTGGTGGGGTCTGGAGACAAGGTCTAGACCCCGTGTCCTATGCCAGGATCTTTCTCCATCTTAACGTACTCTCTCAGCCACAATTCCCTGGCTTTCCTATCAGTCCCCAGTGTCCACTGGACCGACTCTTGCCTCTTTGATTGTGTTCTCTCTGCTCTCCTGGGTTTGTCTCTCCTGAAGCAGTCAGTCTGGATGAGGACCCCTGCTGTCTCTATGGGCACAGCCAGGGAGTCACTTGCTAACTCATTAGGAATGTAACCACCATTCCCCGTGAGTGTAGGCAGCCATTGAATGCTGTTACACAAAGGCAGCATCCCGACCAAACGGGCCAACACAGTAGAGGCTTCTCTTCCTACTAGGCTTCTGGCTGGAAGCAGATGTTTATGGGAGAGTGTTGTCATCAAATAGTCGGGCAGCATTTGTTTAGGACCTGCTGCACATCTGTCCCTGTGATGAGGGAGACAGCATTTCAGTGCAGAAAAGATAATGGTCCTCATCAAAATCTCTGATTATTTCCTGAGGATTGATTCCTAGAAGTAGCTTAATTTTTCCAAGGGGTAAGAACACTTTTAAGGCTCTGATACATGTTGCTGTATTGCCTTCCAAAAAGGATGTACAAATTACAGCATGGTAACTGTAGTTAATAATACTGTATTACATATTTGAAAGTTGCTAAGAGAATAGATCTTAAAAGTTCTCATCACAAGGAAAAAAACACTTTTTTTGAGACTATGTATAGTAATGGATATTAACTAGACTTATTGTGGCGATCATTTTGCAATATATAATAATATTGAATCATGCTATACACTTGAAATTAATATAATGTTATATGTCAGTTATACCTCAATAAAAAAAAAGATGTACTTATTCACATGCCCATTCATTGCATGTGATTATGTCCATTTTATCATATCTTTGCCAGTAGTGGATATTATTAGAAGTTTTTTGTTTTTATTCTCACCTGAGGATATTTTTTTCCATTGATTTCTAGAGAGAGTGGAAAGGAGGGAGGACAGGGTGTGGGAGGGAGATAGTGAGAAAGAAGCGGGGAGGGAGAGAGAAAGAGAGAGAGGGAGAGAAACATAGACATGAGACACATCAATTGACTGCCTCCTGCATGTGCCCCTACCGGGACTGGGGAACCTGCAACCCAGGTATGTGCCCTGAACCCGTGATCCTTACGTCTGTGGGCCAACACTCCAACCACTGAGCAAAACTGGCCAGGGTTTAGAAGTTTTAAATGTATATATTGGAGAGTAAAATGGTGTTTCTTTGATTAAATATCCATTTTTATTAATTTTAATTTATTTAAAATGTTTTTTATGGGGATAATACTTGGTGTTTTTTTGTAGGGTGGGTCTGGAGGAATATTGATTTGATATTTTTTGGCTGAATTTTATTTCTGCTATTTAAATACTGATACAGTAAAATTTACTTTTGGTGTTGTGTATACTTTTATGATTTTGACAAGTATACAGAGTCATGTAACTACTAACACAATCAGAATGTAAACAATTTTCTTCCCTAAATTCCATGAGCCTTTTTCAGAATGATATAACAATGTCTTTAACAGAGCAAGCACTTTACATTTTAAGTCCAACTTATGAATATTTTTATTTTATATATTGCACTTTCTTGGCCTAACTCTAGGTCACAAATATTTTCTCCTGTGTGTTGTTGTAAAAGTTTGCTAATTTTATATTTTACATTTATGTCCATAATCCATTTTGTTAAATTTTGTGAAGGTGTGAGGTGTTGGTCAAGACTCATGTTTTTGTATATTGATGTCCAATTGTTTTGACACCATTTGTTAAAAAGTTTACCCTTTTTCTATTTAATTGCCTTTGTACCTCTGTCAAAAATCAGTTGATCATATATATTTTTGTGTTTTCTTCTTTCCTGGGCTCTCTATTTTGTTCCATTGATCTTTCTATCCTCTCCCTGCTACCATGTGGTCTTGATTATATCAAGTCCCTATATTTTACCTCTTCCAGAATGACATATAACTGGAATCATACAGTATATAAAACCTGGGTCTATCTTGCTCACTTAGAATATCGAAGGCCTTTATTATTATTATTATTATTATTATTATTATTATTTTAAATATATTTTATTGATTTTTTACAGAGAGTAAGGGAGAGAGATAGAGAGTCAGAAACATCGATGAGAGAGAAACATCGATCAGCCGCCTCCTGCACATCCCCCACTGGGGATGTGCCCACAACCCAGGTACATGCCCCTGACCGGAATCGAACCTGGGACCTTCCAGTCCGCAGGCCTACGCTCTATCCACTGAGCCAAACCGGTTCCGGCGAATATCGAAGGCCTTTGAAATTCATCCAAATTGTTGTGTACTTCAATCTTTCATTCATTTCTATTGTTCAAATGTACTTCATTGTATGGATATACTAATTATTCAACCATTCACTTGCTGTTCTTTTTCAAAGTTGGTTTGGCTATTCTAGTTCCTTTGCCGTTTTAGAATCAGCTTATAAATATTCTACTTATAAATATCAGCTTGTAAAACTTGCTCTCTTGATTGGGATAATGTTGGGATTTCCACTATGTAGAAATCAATTTGGGGAGAATTTACATTAACAATATTGAGTCTTCCATTCTATCAACACGGTCTAGCTTTTCATGTATTTAATACCTTTAACATTTCTTTCATCAGTATTTTCTACTTTTCAGCTTTTACTTAAGTATTTCGTGTTTTGGAATTACCAGTGCTACTATTTTTAAAAATTAAGTTTCAAATTTTAAACAAAGAACTGAGGTGTCCCAGCAGAAAGCCTCAGTCCAGTACCCACCGCCAGGTATGTGCGTGAAGCCATCTTTGATGTTCTAGCCCCAGCTGAGTTCTTAGCTGGATGTAGCCATAGGAGTGAACCCAGCTGACACTGCATGGAACTGAAGAACTGCCCACCGGAGGCCAGCCAACCCACAAAATCGTGAGAAAGAATCCATCTTTGTTATTTTAAATCACTAAGTTTGGAGGTGGTTTGCCGTAGAACAGTAGACAGCAGATATAGAGCAACCGTTCATGGATTTGCTGGGCTCTGAGACTGGCCATGAGTGCTGGGCTTTGCTGTTTCTTCCTGAGTCTCCTTGTTGTCAGTCAGACTCAGGCAGTGAGCCCCCAGAGGTAGCAGCTGGCTGCCACGTCACAGAGTTCCCTCTTGCACACTTACTACCCAGTCTCTGCGTCTCTGCTCAAACTTGCGTTTGGTGGCTGAAAGGCCTCTGCCAGCCTCACTGTGCTGCCCTGGTCCCACTGCTTGCTCACTTGGCTGATAGCTGCCTGGCTCCCAGGGTCTCCACCACAATGCCCTCTCTTTGGCCTGATTAACAGCCCCAGGAATGGCTTCCTTCCCTCCTCCTGATACAAAGATTCTCTCTCTGTGGGGCACGTTTCATGCCCCTACAAGTGGATTAGTATTCCCCAGGTCTGAACCCCCAGCTATCGTTTCAAGAATTGGCAGCTGTTTAAACCTGACCTAGAACCTGCAGAGTGGTTGGATTTTATTACCTGTTCAGTAAAAGGACTTGGAACCCATTAATTTTTAAAAATATATATATTTTATTGACTTTTTTTACAGAGAGGAAGGGAGAGAGAGAGTTAGACACATTGATGAGAGAGAAACATCGATCGAGGCACACTCCCCACTGGGAATGTGCCCGCAACCAAGGTACATGCCCTTGACCGGAATCGAACCTGGGACCTTTCAGTCCGCAGGCCGACGCTCTATCCACTGAGCCAAACTGGTTACGGCTGTTAATTAATTTTTTAAAAAATAAGTCAGGGCAAGCACTTTCTAGCCTGTCCTTACTAACTGTGCCATCTGGGACCAGTTCCTAAGCTCCTCCTATAAACCACACCTCCTTTACTCCTAAAATCGGGATAATAATACTTGATAAGAAAATGGTAATGTGTTGGCACATAGCAACTGCTTAGCAGTTGTTGTTATTACAATTAATATTAAAGTAAGAAATAATAGTCATAGGGATATAAAGTACAGCATAGGTTAATCACCATGTATGGTGCCAGCTGGGTAGTGGAAATCAGGGGACCACTTTGTAGAGTCTATGACTGTTTAACCATCATGCTTTCACCTGAAACTAATACAAAATAATATTGAATGTGAACTGTAATTGAACAAAATAAAATAAATGTTCCTAAAAAACAAAATAAAGTCAGAGATGGAAATGGCCCTTAGAGATCATTTAATCCAAGACCCACATTCTTCAGCAGGAGAAAGTGAGGCCAAGAGACATAGGGACTGGCCTGAGTCATCACAATTCCTCAGTAGTTGAACGAGAACTTGAAAACTAGTTTTCCAACCTCCAATCTCATGCCTTTCCAATTGCACCACAATTATTTGGTTTAGGAGGCCCTGGAGAGAAAGAAAGGGGGCGGGAGAGAAGAATCTGCCAACAACTAAGCACCTATGTTATTGGTGCTTTTATATATATCATGTCATACTATCCCCATAGTAATTCTATAAATTATTATCTCTACTTTATAGATGAAGACATTGGGGCTTGGAGAATTTAAAATCTTGCCTAAAGGCCTCATGGGAAGTAGATTGGAGTTTCAACCCAGGCCTGTCTGACTCCCAAACTAGCCCACACTCCTCACCGTCTCCTGTCTGCCTGGGTCAGACTGGGGAGCCTGAAAATCACAGGGAAGAGGTCTGGCACCACCATGGCTGCCTTTCTTCCCAGTACTCAGATGCAGGAGCTGGCCTGCACACAGAGCCTTTTATCCTCCTTCCACACAGTCCTTTTAACTGAAACCCAGTGGCCAAAGCTTAACTGCAATTCTGCAAAACTGGTGGCGAAAGACCTGGCTGGGGCTTGGGCCGCTCCCCCCAAACGTGATGTGCACAGAGAATGGGGCAGACATTGTTTCGCTCTCTGCTCAGCAATGCCCAGCCAACCCTTCCAGTCTAAATTGAGCCCTTAATCGTTTTCCTGGCATTTGCTCAGACAGGATTTTATTTTCTAGTAATAAAAGCTTCTACATTGTAGGAAAAAAATCTGCCTTTTTGTCTAGCTTTTGTGAATGCTTTGCCACCTGTCCTTGTTCCCCCCGTGTGTTTGTGCTTGGGGCAGAGCCAGGTTGTTTTGTGCCCGCTGTCAAGTCTGGGGGAGCTCTGCACGGGCAGAGAAATGCACTGGCATTGACCGTGCCTCTGCTCATTGCAGGCCACCTCCCATCTCACGAACTGAGAGGTCTACTCCTGCAGCCTTGACTTCTGGGTCTGCAGGTGGCAAAGGGAGAAGGTCCCGGGGAAAGAGGAATGCAGTGAGTCTCTGAGAGATGACACCAAAGCAGCTCTTGATGGCTCACACCTGGCTACCTCAGTCTGTCCCTTAAGAATTTTCAGTGGCTCCCAGTGCCTGCAGAATCAAGGTCATGCTAAGATGGTATTCAGACACACCCACCTCCTCAACCTCTTTTCTTGTTGGTGAAAAAGATAAAAAAGGAAAATATGGCGGGAACAAAGTCTGTTTGGGCGCCAGATATGGGGGAATTGGCGTTCTCTCTTCTTGGGACCAGCGCAGAGAGAGAACTCGAGGGTTGATGAAATCTTGAATAGAACGCGATGAGGTTTAAGGAAAATGAATAAAAAGACTGAGACAGGAATAGAGGAAAGCTGGGACCAAGTGTGGTGTCTGCTTTCTGATAGATGAACAGTGCCCAGAGCCAGCACAGCAACCTTTATTTATAGCCAAATACCAGGAAGTTTTACTAAGGGTCAATAGAAGGGGGAATGTGTGCGTTCTTGTGGCTTCCTCGTAAATAGTCACCTCCAGGTGGGTCCGAATCGCATTCCTTCCTGGTGCTTGACCAGATTTAGACAAGAACCCATTTCCCGGCACCTGACTTTGAAGGTCAACTGAGGCATTCCCACCTCTTGGTTAGATATGCCCCCAAGATAAGGCTCTGCCTTCATCATGGGTTCAGTTAACATGAATTTAAAAGAAAGCCAGCGCCTTCCCTGGTTGGGGGCCTTCCACAGGAAAAGGAAAAGAATATCTAGATACTTAACACATTTCGTACCACTCAGGAGTTTTCTCGTGTTTTGCGCGCCATCTGTTAAGGACTGCTCACGAGTGTTCTCGTTTTTCACGCCCATGGAAAAAGGAGCGAATCTAGATACTTATGTAAATTTTGTTTGGTCCCTCTTCATAGAGGAAAATGTTTTACGCAGTACCATACGTTAAAAAAGTACTAGAAACTTTAATTGTTTGTTTTTGTAAATAAAAATGTTATAATTATTGAAAAACAACACCTAAAGTGCATTTTAATGATTTAAATAACGTGCAGTTTGCCCAAAAATGTGCGGTCCCTGGCGTATGTCTTAGAGATTTCTATGCGGTACGCAATGTGTTAAAAAAGTAAAAATGAAGCTCACCAGAATCTTCACCACCATAACCAGTATTAATATATTGGCCCATAAAAGTATTAATATATCTTTTCAGATCTATGTGTACATATATATGTATTTTAAAATTTCAGGCTATTTCAGTCCCAATTTGCATTTCTATGCTTATCTTTGGACAGTTCCTACAGTGCACCAAACATTATCTATAGAGTTCACCTTCTGTCAGTGTATCAGGCACTTTCACATTTCTAAGACTTTGTACCTGCCACTCTCTCTGCCCCAAATGCTCTTTACACGTCGGCTGGCACATAGCAAGGTCTAAGAAGTTAGTTATTTCCTCTTCACTTCCTTTCTTGCCTGGTCAGCTCCTACTTACTATTTAAAACTCTACTAAAACCCCATTCTTTCCCCCAAACCACACTTGTCCACTCACTAATTAGCCACTCACTACCCATTTTGGGACCCATGGGTTTGCCTCCTCCTACCCCAACCAGTCTTAAGACTGAGCTCTTCCAAGGCAGTCAGGGCCAGGTCTCCTTCACTCAGAACCATGATTGGCATCCAGGGTGGGCTGGGAAATGGGCATCAGCTCTGTCAGAGGCGGCGATTGCTGGATGAAGCTGAGCCAAGGCATATGGCAGGGGCCCGGACACGGCCAGACTGGTCAGGGTGGCCCATGTGCTAACATTCAGACAGAGATTCCCAATTGCCAGGGAGATCCCTGTTGTTTGCTGGGCTCCTCCCTGTCTGGTGAGAGCCAACCTTCAACCTCAGAGAGCATTATGATGCTCAGAGCTGTGGGTAGACCTTGGATGAATTATTGACTCTCCTTGCTGAGTGAATGCAGGCATCTGTGTGGTGCATCCAAAGCTGGGCACAGCCGAGGTGCCTCTCAGGATTCTTGGGCCAGAATTCTAGACTTAATGGTGGTGGGCTGCAGGAAAAGAGGCAAAGTCGAGCATACTCACGCTTGACCAGACCTCTTGCCGTTTCTTCAGAGTGGGTGCATTTTGTTCCTTTCTGCTCACCTTTGCCCCAACCTCCCTTCACTGTCCTCCCAGCTCATCTCCACTTCAGAGGGGCATTTTACGTGTTCTTGCTGGTGTACACTTGTCCCTTGTCTCCTCTACTTTGCCACCCCACCATGCAGCTTCCATGTCATAAGTTCACACATCCTCCCACCAGCCCTTCCCTCCTCATCCAGACTTGGGAAGACTGCGAGGAGAGCCAGGAGAAATGGATGCTGGATGCTGCCGCTGATTTGAGCAGGATTAGTTGAAAGCACGAGTTGGGGGCTCTCCAGTGCCTGGCTGGTCTTCATCAAGAGAGGGAGCTTCTAGCCTGGCCGGGTAACACACCTCCATTCTCAGGCTCCCTGAAAGAATGAGGTAATAGAAGTAACTGGAAACAGAAGCTATTGGTACCCGAACTCACATGGCATCAAATATTCAGGCAACTGAATAATGACTTAATAATAATGTGAGTTGAGTTTCTCCAGGCCTCACCAACCCGTGAGTATACTTTTAGGGTCATATTAGCAGCAATGACCTATATTTTGCTGACTTTTGCCCCTGAAACTTCATCCCCCAGTAGCATTTTACGGCCATGCACAAATACTCTACTCTTTCTTCCACTTGTGCCCTATGGGCATTATCCCCGATCACCTGGCAGCTTGGGGGTGAGTTGCAGTGTGCGCCTTATGTGCTCATGTCTACCCAAGAACACTTTCCCCTCATGTGGAAACTCTTCAGGTACTAGGAGGCATGGAATGCTCTGGAGTGCTCTCTGTACTGGGAAGAGCACCTCTGCCTCCCTGCCTTCATTCCTATCCCATTTTGCATCTTAGTTTGGCATCAGCCCCTAAAGTGGCAGGGATAATGTCCCCTTCTGAAAACAGCTTCCTCAGCTTTTGCAAGGGCGTCCCCTCTCTCTGCTGAGTTCTGACTCCCAGCTGTGGGGCTGGGCTAGGCAAAGTCTGAAGCTTCCCATGTGCTACCCATCCGTCTTTGTTGCTTTTCCTGGCATGTGAGCCAAACCACTTCCTCATTCTCACTTGGAGTCGCTCCCAGATGCTCCCCACACCAGTTCATCAAACACACCCAGGAAGGGCTGAAACCCAGTTTAGGCTCAAGTTGGGACCCCATTAAAATGATAAATGTTTTCCCAGTTCTTCTCAGTTTACAAAACCTGTTCACATATATTATTTCACTTAATCCTTGAAATAACCCTTTGAAGTTGTGTTGTCTTTATTCATACTTTATGGGGATAAAAGTGAAGTTCAGGCAGATCAGGAAATATGGCTATGGCTACTTATTTAGTAAGTGACAGTCAGGAATTCATTCCTCTTATGCAGACTCCTGGGCTCCCTCTGTTATAGGATGACAATACACAAGACTTAGATAGTTGAGGGGCATGTAGATAAAGTCGAAATGGCTATGACTTCAGACTTGGAGTTAGGTGCAGCTGGCACCACCCAGAGGCGACTGAAATCTCCAATAGAGCAGTGGCTAGAATTGTGCTGTTCAGGCAAAACGGCCATGGTGTCCTCTCAAGAAGCTTACGAGACTTTTTTGGTGTTTTGGCTGGTCTTCATTTTTCATCTGTGCTCTGTAGCATCTGGCTAGGACTTATCATATAGTAGTTATTTTTGTGGGTCTCTTATCATGCTTGTTCTACTGTGGGATATTTGAGGGTAGACACCATGACTTTGGCTTCTTTTCATGCTCCAAAGCAAGAGCTATGAATATAGTAGGTGCTCAATAAATGCTGGTGGAATGAATGACTATTTCTTAATGTCAACCCCTTAGGTTTCCAAGTGGGTAATTCAACTGTAGTCATTTCTTTCACATTGGAACCTCTATCTGAGGGTGGGCATGGTGCATGACCAAGCAGAGTAACATAAACTTATTGGTCTCCTGCCTCAGCTTCCATGTCTTTATGTTGCCCAGCTGCTCCTTTTTGGGTCCATTCATGACTTTCACTTCTAGTTGCCTCCCTTCCTCCCTCATGTCTGAGTCCAAAGCAATTCAGATAGGAAGTAGATCAATCACCTCAGTGATATTGGTAGGACTTGGTAGCTAGTCATCCACCTGAACATGGCGTTTGATAGGCTAGTGACATGTTTTCCCAAGTGACATCTGTCTTCCTCCCTGTCCATTGTTGGTCCAAGCTACAGATCTGACTGAATCCTGATCTCTAGTTCTCCTGTCCAAAAGCACTCTTCCCTTTAGGATTGGACATTGGCTCTGATTTCAGCCCGGGATTGGGCCCTGACATCCTATGTGGCACTTGCTTACCTTTCTACCTAGGGCAGGAACCTGGATCTGTATACCGGACTCTTGCTGCCCATGGACAATTTGTCTACAAATAATCTCCCACCTGTCTGTCTGCTGATGGGGATACAGACAGGTTGTTTGGGTTGTTCTTCATTGTGTTCCACTCATCTGATTGGACTTGTTGCTTCAGTCATGCTTGGGCTTGCCATGTCCTTTGGCCATTGCGCCTCACCCATCTGGATACCAGTCTGGGACTTCCCTTTGCAGCTGGACCTGTTCTTCCAGCTAAAGATCTGATTGTGGACATCCAGGATAAGGATTTTGCTTTGTTCTCTTGGCCTGCTCTGCATGGCTGTGAGATGCCCATAGTGCCATGTGCATACCCAAGCTAAAAATCCATTTGGTTTTATCTTGCACTCTTGAAGAGGTTTAGTGTGGAAAAGAATTTAAAACTAATTCAATAAACTAAGGATTAATGATTGGGGCGATTTTTATTGATTTATCCTATTGTTATCTCTAATTTTCTTGCCCATATTCAGTCAGATTTTAAATAATGCCTCTTAGAAAACAAATATAGTTGGTCTAACTCATGTCAGATATATCCCAGCCATAGGGGTCCAGGTTCCTCTTGGGAGGTGTCACCCTTCATTGGGCTAGATTTCCTACACAGGGAAAGTACACCTTGGCAATTGCCACAGACTCTTTTAACATAATTTCTGTAAAAGACTTAGTCGTAACTTTCTTAAAATAGCAGCAAGTTGCAGTAGCATCGTTTAAAAAAGTAATGCAAATTGGCTCAAGTAAATTAATGTCTTCATCTAGAAATACAGGCAAGGAGATGTAAAGTAAAGAGAACGATGGAAGAAACATGTTTCAGTTTGACAGTAGGTCAGAGTCAGGACCTTACTCTCTAGGGAAAAAGAAAGCATTGGGTTTGACCAATATCACCATAAGTAAATATTATTGCTTCATGAGAAGGCTGACAGACTGGATAGCTCAAGACTTGTCCAAACCACCTCGATTCTATGAGGTATCTCCACTTGCTTTTCTAGTAGACATTTCAAATCCACATGTACAAAACTGACCTTATGATTGTCACTCCTGTCCCCTCCCTTCCCACTTTCCATCCCTCTTTCAAACCTGCTTCACCTAGAGCCGTCTTCGTTTTAGTGCATGGCAGCTCTCTCAGTTGTTCAAGCCCTAAACCTTGAACTCTTCCTTGACTCCTCTCTCTTTCACACTTCATATCCACTCTGTCAGAAATTCTATGAGCTCCATTTTTAAAATAAATTGAGAATCTGACCATTTCCCACTATATTCATGGTTACTTCTCTGAGCATAACTATTATTATTTTTCACATGGGGTACAGAAGTAGCCTCCTGCTAGATCTCTCTGATTCTACCATTGCCCCCTCTTCTTCCCTCCCTCCAGTTTATTCTCAACACAGTCTTTGTTTCAGCCATGGCTCCTAAATCTGCTGTGGCTCCCTAGTTCACAAGTCAAAGTCAAAATCCTCATCATGGCCTCCATGAGCTTCAGACCCTTAATTACCTCTCTGATCTCATCTCCTATGACTTTCCCCTTTGTTTATACCTTTCTAGCCATGCTGCCCTTGCTGTTTCTTGAACATGTCAGACAGGTCTCTGCCTCAGGGTCTTTGCACTGGCTGTTACCTCTTCCTGAAATGTTTTTCCCCCAGAAATCTGATGTCAGCTTGACCAACTCCCTTTCATTCTTTGAGTTATATATATATATATACACTAGAGGCCCAGTGCATGAATTCATGCACTGGTGGGGTCCCTCAGGGTGGCCTGCGGAGATCCAGCCCCAGCTCACGCCCCCTGCCTCACAGTCCTGCAGCTCCGCCTGGCACCCTGCTTTGGCCTGGCGCCACTCTCTAACCTGCTCCACCATCCCGCCCCTCCAGGGTGATCAGTCAGGTCCCCCCTACCCCTGCTGCCCAGCTTCCTCAGTGCCTGGGAGCCAGTGGCCCCGTCCCCTACCACCACCACTGGTCACTGTCTGTGGGGCAATTGGGCCCCCACTTGCACCCACCTTGGCCTGGTGCCACCCACTCACCTGCTCCACCATCCTGCCATAGTCCTACTCTCATCAGGACCCATCGGGGCTGGCAGTGCTTCCACTGCTGCCCACTGCCAGCACCTGTCACCAACACCCACCATGTTCTGCGCCTCCCCCTGGTGGTCAGCACACGTCATAGCAAGCAATCGAACTCCCAGTCAAAGGACCTCCCGAGGGGACAATTTGCATGTTAGGCTTTATTATATAAGATTTCAGAGAGGAAGAGAGAGGGAGAGGGAGATAGGAACATCAATGATGACAGAGAATCATTGATCGGTTGCCTCCTGGAATGCCTCCTACTGGGGATTGAGCCCGCTACCAGGGCATGTGCCCTGACCCAGAGTCAACTGTGACCTCCTGGTTCATAGGTCAGTGCTCAACCACTAAGCCACATTGGCTTGTCCAAGTATTTTCTTAAATGTTACTTTCCTTGATGAGGTCTACCAGGACCACCTTTTTAATACTGCCCCCTGCCCCTCTGTCTATTCGAAGCCTTCTTATCCTATTCTATTTCCTTCTTCATAATGCTTATCATGTAATCCTATATAATAAAAGCCTAATATGCAAATTGTCCCCTCAACCAGGAGTTCGACCTGGGGTTCAACCGCTCACTATGACATGTGCTGACCACCAGGGGGCGGCACAGAACATGGAGGGCTTCAGCGACACAGCACTGGCAGCGGGCAGCAGTGGAGGCGCTGCCAGCCTCAATGGGCCCCAACAAGAGTGGGACTGCGACAGGATGGTGGAGCAGGTGAGTGGGCGGCGCCAAGCCAAGGCGGGTGTGAGTGGGGCCCAATTGCCCCGCTGATCACCCCACAGACTGCGACCCGTGGCGGCAGCAGAGGGTGGGGCCACCGCCCAGCCCCATGCACTGAAGGAGCCGGGTGGGGGGCCGATGACTCAGGCAGAGGGGGATGCGTGGGGACCTGGGTGCCCAGGTGCTGCCCAGGGCCCAGAGGTCAGCTGGGACCTGCCCTTCCATGCCAGATATTCGCTCTTTGATTGCCAGGCAGGCCTAGGAACTGTACCCGTGCACAAATTTTGTGCACCAGGCCTCTAGTATACTATAACCATTTACTTTTTTATGTTGTCTACTGTTTATTGGAAAGCTTTTAGCACAGGGGCTTGCTGAGAGTAGGTTCTCAACAAAGGTTAATTCTTATTTGTGTCAGAGATGGTGATTTTAAAAAAAATCTTTTAATTTTGGTTTACTTTGCAAAATGTAGAACTTTCTTAAACACCATCTTTTAAAAGATTATTAAGGTGAGGTTTACATAATAATTAACCATTTTAAAGTAAATATAGTTCAATGGCACTTAGGACATTCACAGTGCTGTGTAGCATATATTTTTGGTCATACATTTATGTGTTGTGTAGCTACTTCCAAAATATATTTGATTCAGCACTGCTATTTAAATATGGTCTTCCAGTGATGTCTTTCACCCTCTCAAATTTAAAGACAAAAAATGAAACCACAGTGGCAGCATTGATTGATCTTTTGACTATTTTTCGTGGGGGTGGTGGTGAATCTTAAACTAGGCAGCATAGCTATGGAGTTAAAAATAAATCCCTCTGTGTTTATAGGCCTTAAAAAAACAAACCAACTTTCTATGAAGTTCAGTGGTTTTGTTAATTGTTTCAAGATGTTGGGTGTCTTAAAGTATGTTGTAAAAAACCTACATGATGACAAAACAAAACTCATTAACTATTATTTCCCTGTTGGGGTTTTACTTAAAAATTTTAAAATGTAAAAGTTCATGGTAAGACAATTTACAACTGCAAATTTAAACCCATTGTATTCAGAAAAGGGAAAAAACAGACATAACATTGATACATCTCTGCTTTGTTGAGCTAGATCTGGGAATCATACATCTCACTCCATTCTCTCCTTTTCCCTTTAGAGCACTATAAAGTTAATTCTAGAAAATTCCTAGATGTATACACAAGAAATTGTTAACAGTTTTTGCCTCTGCAGAGGGGCTCTGGGGGTTAGTAGGGGGAAGACTTATTCCATAATTACATAATGTACCCTTGTGTACTGTTTGAATTTTTGCCCTAGGCATGTACTACAATTTTATTTAAAAACAACAACAAAACTCAACTTTTGTTTAGTTATTTCTCTGAGTACCAAGTAGTTCTGGGTAGTTATTAGTCAAGGCTCTTTAAAGTGATAGAGACCACATTTAAACTAGTGTCCACAGATAAGGAGGGTGTGGTTGACTGGATCACAGGTCAGGATGAAGTAGTTCACAGAACTGAAGGGAGAACTGCAAGCATCAGGGCCTCAGGGACTAGAACGAAGGCCTCCCTACAGCCAGGAGTTCTTTCTTCTGCTCGCATTATCCTCTCTCCTCTTTGCATGTTGGCGTCATTCCTATTCTTCCATATGGACATGGCTGCTGATAGTCTTAGCCTATGAAGCCCAGAAAAAAAGAAGAAAAATAACACCTTTCTCCCAGAATCTCTGCTTCAGACCTGATGAAGGATTCTAATTAGTCTTGCTTGCGTCACATGCTGCACTTTGAACCATTGCTATCGCTTGGGGAATTGGCCAGATCTGGGTCATTTTCCCAGTGCACGGCCAGGGCAGTGCAATCTCAGCAGAAGGAACGTGTGAAAGCTTCCTGGGAGGAAAACTAAGTCACCACAGTTTACTACAGCCTACCCCTGACTGCCCCGTCTCATACACACTCCCCTCCCATCAGTAGTATTTCAAGTCTATTCTAGGCCAAAATAACACAGCCATCATACAGATCCCTAAAATATACTCACCCCCTCCCCAGAGGAAAACAATTTGTCGTCTTTACCAGCTGGTTTAACTCCAAGTCCAAATCTCTAGGGAATCCTCCTCCTTCTCAGGCAACTTTGAACGCAACTTTTCTTGGTTCAGCAACCCATATCTAATTGAGGAATATGTTACCCACAATGGAGAATGCCAACTTAGAACTAAGAAAAAAAGGAAATACAATATGCAGTGGTAATGTTTCTATGATAAATACTACCTCCTACTGAACAGGGATAGCAAAGATTCACCTATTTGGCAAAGGGATGAGTTTCTTAGACACACAGTATGGCAGCTTTAGGTTCTCCCTACTAGAAGAAATCTTACCCAAGTGAAGTACTTATTCAAGGCTTAGAGGTCAAGCTTTTTCAGTCCTGGTTCCTCTCAGATACCCCCATTCTAATATCTAGCACTCCAGTCTTTTTCAAGAAAAGAATTTATGTTAGTGGAACTCAAAGCACTGTCTACAGATACAAAGGGCTTTGCAATAAAGTTACATATTTTTATTTGTTTGATGTTTAATTTGTATTTAGATAGAAACTCAGACTTTCTTGTCTTTACTGTTTTGAATTGGGAAAAAATCATTCAATCATTTTAGAGTAGTGGACATCTTTCCCAATATAGGGGGAAAATTCTATATATCCCCTCTTCTTCAGGAAATAGAGATTTAGGCTATAGTATTTTGAAGACTTATGTTTTAAAAGTACTTTCATGCCTAGTGTGGCTCAATTGGTTGGAATGTCATCCCATACACTGGAAGGTGGCGGGTTCGACTCCTGGTCAAGGCACATACCCTTGTTGTGGGTTTGATCACTGGTCAGGGTGCATATGAGAGGCAACTACTCAGTGTTTCTCTCTCACATCGATGTTTCTCACTCTCAACTCAATTTAAAAAATAAAAGTGAGCCCAGCCAGTGTAGCTCAGCAGTTGAGCGTCAAGCCAGGAACCAAGAGACCACCGGTTCGATTCTTGGTCAGGGCACATGCAGGTTGTGGGCTCGATCCCCTGTGGGGGGCATGCAGGAGACAACCAATTGATGATGTTTCTCTTTCATCGATGTTTCACTCTCTCTATTCTTCTCCTTTCCTCTCTCTCTAAAAAAAATTATATTTGTATATATATGTATATGTGTATATATGTGTGCATATGTATATATGAGGGGGGTGGGAGGAAGAGGGAATAGCCTTCAGGTGTGGACGTATGAAAGGGGTGAGTTGAGGAAGTAAGAAAGGTCACTGGCCCAGAGTAAGACATGTGGTTCAAGAGTGGGTCCACCGCCCGAAAAATCAGGATAAGTGAGTGAGAGCATTTCTGTGATGGAACTTGTCCTTGTATCCTGGAGTCATATTGGATCAGAAACCTTGCCAGCTGGCTGTGCTGTTTTTATAGGATTGAAAACCTTACATTACCTATTCCCGGGACTTCTGAAGATCAAGTGTTCACTCTTCATGAAACCTTGATCATTTTACATCAGACATCCACAAAAGCTTTCCTTTCAGCAGAAGCAATGCCTAGCTTACCAGTGAATACTGTACTATTTCTGCCACTGGTTAACTACCCCTTATAGTGCTTCTACTAGAATTATTAGACTAAAGGGGACCCCTAGGCCCTCTGAGAAATGATGGGGAGGAGTTTCCACACCAGAGCCCCCAAGCTGGGATAGAAATAAACGGATCTTTTCCTCAGTCTGTTTCAAGTCAGGCAACCTGGAACAGAATTTTTCTTTCCTCTTTTTCTCTTTCTAATGATACTTGGCTTATGAGACTCAAGGTAGAAGTTTAACTGACTGATTCACGACTGTGTATCTTAGGCCTTTAGCTCCTCATCTAGGGTAGAGAGTGGTAATGGGAAGGGAGAAGAACATCATGGCTTTTCTACAATAATCATTCTTAATTTTCTCTTAGTGTTTGTTGTTTGCAGCTCCTTTCTTGGAACAAAATTATTCTGTTTGGTTGCAAGGAAGAGAAACACTCAAATTAGCTCATGTAAAATGGTATGTTTATTATATGGTTACAATACCCTATGTCTTGGACAGTGAGGCAATGTTATAGATGTTTATAGAGAAGAAATGAAGTACAACTGGGTCTGAGAGGGTCTGAAAAGGGAAATAGAGATCCTGTGGTCCCTCTTTTCTGCTTCGGTCCACTTTTCTTTTCTCTGCAGAGCTTGCACTTCTCATTCATGGGGGTCTTTGGTCCTATAGTTTCAGCGTGGTTCAGTGTCTCACAATAGGGGAGAGGTAGTTACCCAACAATGACAAGGACAATGAACAATCTATTCAAGCTAATTCATGAATAGTTTGCCATGTCTGAAGTGAAAGTCACCATGCCACCAAACCCTATGCCTAGCACTATCCCTGGAATGGGAAGACATCCGTAAATGTTTGCTGAGTGGCTGAATAAAGGAATGAGTGATTGGAGCTGAAGGCAGGATCCATGTCTGATTTATTTAGATTCATCTTTCTAACACTCATATAGCACCTGATATACTGTTTTGGGTTTTTTGTTGTGTGTGTGTGTGTGTGTGTGTGTGTGTGTTTTAAAACATGGTAGCTGCACAGTAAGTGTTAACAGAATAATTCTCACTTCCCTTGACTTGAGAATTATCTTTTTTAGAATGGCAGAATTATTGTATAGTACAGTGGTCTCCATAGTGGAGTGCACAAGACAATCCACTTGGGTATAAAAAAATATATGGCCTGTGTATGTGTTTATCTAGAAAATAAGAAAAATTAAGTGTTGCTAATATATGATATATAGGTCAAATGTCAAGTACAGTTCACAGGGTGCTGTGAGGCCTCCACACATGGGAAGTGGCTTGCCCAAGTTGTTTTCTTGTGGGTGTTGGCTTTCAGCACACTGTGATATATTGCAGTTTACATGGGCCTACGCAGACTCCAAGAATAGTATATTATGTAATTGTAGCTGAAGTAAAATGAATAAAAGGCTCAAAAAATATCAGTAGAGAAATTGTGAATTGAAGATAATATCTATAATGGACACACAAGGAAACAAGGAAAAAATGGCCAACTAAACACTTCTGCTCCTGTTACGAGTTTGTCAGCCATGTTAGGAGATAAAATGATGATCTAGTCAAATCAGACAAGTAGTCCAAAAATTAGACATTTTAATAAAGCCTCTTTGAACTATGGATTTAAATCTAATATCATTAACAATAGACATTGACCCAAAGGGCGCACTGTGCTTGAGTTTTATCCATGAAGTTGTCCAGATTACCGTGACATCTAGAAATGAAGTATCCAGAGCGTGAAGGTCAGCTTTGTACAGTAATGTTTTACTCAGGTGGTGCTCAAATTCACTTAACATAATTTCACTAGCTACTGTTTTTGCTTAAGAAGAGAAGTTGCAAAGCTACAAACTATTAAGAAAACACTTTTTCTTCTGCTACAATGAAAATTGTCTGAAATTATAAGCAAAGATGCATTGCTTTATCAGCAAATATCTTTGGAAGATGCACAAAAAGCACCCCGACAGATCAGAAGAAATAGCATTAGAGTAGATTTGACAGCGTGGGAGGTTTCTGATAGGGTTGAATTAAAGTACAGATGTTTCTAAGGTGTCTCAGTTTATATTTGCCACATTCTGTTTCAACAATGAAATAGATGGAAAACTATTCTCTCTTGTTACTAAGGAAAAGATATTCTGGAAGGAATATATTAATTGTAAATATATTAACAACTTCTTTAATAAGTGAAGTTATTTGAGGCAGAGGGAAAGAACCACAAGAGTTTAGTTACTGCAGTGTTCCTAGGCAGCTACTGCAACAAAGAATTCAAAGCCATCGTGTTTAAACTAACAGGAAGATAGGTGTGGTGAATCTTGTGAAACAACACCTTTAATAGTAAAAATTTGTAACAATCTATAGCAGGGCCTGGAAAGTTGTTTCTGTAAAGAAAAAGATAGTGTTTTAGACTTTGCAGGCCATGTGTTCTCTTTCACAACTAGTATTCAGTTCTACCACTGTGGGGTGAAAGAAGCTGTAGACAATATGTAAATGAATGAGTGTGACTGTGTTCCAATAAAACTTTATTTTTAAGAACGGGGTGGCCTGGATCCGAGGGCCCCTGCTTTATAATGAGCGAGAAATAGCCATAAACACAGATTCATTGTTTATCTTGTGTCAAAGCACTTACAAGTGTTGAAGTTAAAGACACATTTCCAATTTATCCACCTGTTATGTGATGACACGTGGTTGTCAGTAAGGTGCAACCCAGCAGATAAAGAAAAATAAATGCAGATAAATAGCTTGTCTCTTTAAGGTTAGAATGACATTTAATAGTGAGAAATAAACTGCTTTTTAGAAGAAACCCAGAGTGCACTTTTGAAAATGACTTTTGGGGAATGTTGCTACTGTTATACTGTTTAGTTGTAGAAATTACATATGTTTGTCATCTGCATATTTAATAAACATGAAAAAATAATTTTGTGTTTAATAATTTCCCAAAGAGTTTTAGTGGGTTTTGAGTGTATTTGTTAAAAATATAAAATAGGCAATCCCTTCCAATTTGTTTGCAGGAATAATTTTTTGGCGTGAAGAATGGTAGAAATTTGTTAGCCAAATGTAAATAAAAATCCCTGCATAAATGGTGAGTAGGATTGAAAAATGAATATTATAATTTGGTAAGTCCAATCAGTGAGAGACTTCTTTTGGTTTTATTTGGGACTTCCATATGAAGTTCTTTTTCCAGCCGTGACAACCATTACAATGTGTGTTGATATAAACTGAACTTAGATGCAGATCTTCAAACTGCTATGATACAAAAATATTAAAGAAAAATTCTAAAAATAGCAAAGCATAATCACACTGCTTATGGTTTTTTTTTAGAAATTATTGAAATGAAGATGATTAAAAGATTTTAAAAATACTTTTCTGGATTTTTTAATGTTTACTTGGTGTAAGTTTTAACATGTAAAGTAGCATGTGGTTATTATAGAAATGAATACACATGTATTAGAGTCTGTATGCTAAACCTTTAAAAAATGCACAGTGAGATATCCAAAAAATCCAGATACCATTGTGTTGGCTGGGAGGCAGTGTGGCATAGCAAAACACTCGTAGACTTTGGCACCACACGGATCAGCTGTGATTCATACTAGTAACTACCATTTAATAGATCGCTCACAGGTCTAGAAATCGTGTTAGATATGTTGCAGAAACCACCTCATTTTAGCCTGTTCAAAGCCATATGTGGGAGGGCTGACATGTTTGCATCTCCTTTTCTCTCTACCCAACACATTTCCCAAAATGCTTTGGGGGCAAATGGGGTGTAGTGCTTATGTGAGTGTCTTGGCCCTCAGATTCTTTTAAACTCTAAACGTGCTGGTTGAGACCTAGTTCCTTAGGCTCTAAAAATTATGGAAGTGGATTTCTGTGGTATTTCCGATTAAAAGGAAAATTACCCATAAAATCACCTTTTAACGTATCATTACAGTCAACTCTCAATTTAGTGGGGGTTATTAGCAGGTTCAGAAAAACAAAATTAAAGTGAACTCTCCATTATGTGGACATGATTAACTGTGATTATGTTGTTGGCTGGATCTGGGAGGGGTTCATTTTTTCCAGTGGGGCTGGGCTTGTCAGAGTAAGCCCATTCTTCTAGGGAAGCTCAGAAAGCAGCCGATCCCCTCTCATCCTGCTTCTTGATGGAGTAGAGGCTGATCATCTGGACTCGTTACCCATTTCCTCATTACTAACCCTGTAGGCTGGGGAGGCTGACCACCACTGACCTACCCTGGATAACAGAGTGTGGACTTAGCGTCACCATTTCACAGAGAAGCAAACAGAGGCTCTGAGAGACTGTAACATGCTCACGGATGGAAGGCTGGCAGCAGAGTTGGGATTGGAGCCCGGGTCTGGCTGTTTGCAGAGCCTCTGTGTCGTCTTCTGCTTCCCTACCACTTAACTTGTGGGTTTGGGTCCTGCCGGAACAGATATTTTTGGATGGAGGCTCTTCCTTCTTGACTCGGAAAACATCTGTTGGCAGATGTCAGTTCTGCTTATTCCAAATGATACCCTGTGCTTCTCCTTTTCTGTGACTTTGCTGAGAGTTTTAAGGGACTTTGAAAATAATCCATTCCAATGCTCTCATTTTGCAATGAAGAAAATTAATACCCAGGAAGGTAAAATAACTTACCCAGGGTCCCCATGGTAATTAGTGAAGGCTGTAAACCTGCTTTGTTTAAACTCTTGAATTCCTCACATTTTGGGAAACTAGATCCCAGAATATAAATGTGTGTGATTTAGCTTAAGTTTTCAAATATCCACAATTGAGCAGCAGAGTTATAATTTTCTTTAAAAATATAGGCCAAATCATGACTTTCTATCAAAGTTGTTTGAAACTTTAAGCGTGTTTGGGTGGCCCTTATTGTCTACTAACCCTGAGTTCTTATTCTTGTTTGCCTTGACTTGAAAAGATGAGCCATGTGATTCCCAAGAGTTTGGAAGCTTTTCTTATGTTTTCAATAAAACAACATGTATATTTGGAACTCTTCTATTTTAGGATTCTTTTTCCGGTCACAAGTCATTGAGTAACCATCACTAAACCCTTTCCTATTTTTATCTGAGATTGAATTTCTGAAAAACTTTGATTAGGTTTTTTTTAGCTTGCACCTGAGCCTGTAGAGTTACACAAGGCCTCTAACTTGCCCTTTCTTCTTCTTATAAGCGAATTTACCATATAGCAGCTAAATTCAGAAGAATTATATTTTGTTTTATTCACTTGTTCAAACAATAAAAAAATATGTTGAGCACCTACCAAGTGCCAGGATGCTTTTCAAGGACAGGATGACCTGTGCTCATCCTGTCCTTGAAAAGCATTCATGACCTAGTAGAGGAGACATACTCATAAAGATATGTGGTATATTTGAAATGACACATGATGACTATTGTCATCAATGTGTGTGGTACTGGGAAGCTTCTATTTGCTGAGAGGAAGTGGAGAAGACACTGTAGGAGGTAACATTTGATATGGACATTGAAGAATGATGAGTTCATTAGATGGCGAAGAAGGGCAGGTATTCCAGAAGGAAGAGTGACAGAAAGAAAGGAAGAGAGAGAGAGAGAGAGAGAGAGAGAGAGAGAGAGAGAGAGAGAGAGAGAGAGAGAGAGAGAGAGAGAGAGAAGGGAGTGGATTGCTATTGGGTGGGAAAATTTTGGTGGCTGATAATGTAAATGTGAATGACTAGTATTTCAACATATTGATCCATGAAGACTGATTTCAAGCTTTCAAAATCCTTTTTAAAAAATTAATTTTTAAAGCTAAGTTGTAATTATTGTTTGGCTTTGCTGGCTACCATTGTGCTTCACTGTGTGTTAGATGCTTTAAATATTTAATCCTTACAGCGATTCTGTGGTGTAGCCACAGAAGAGGAAATTGAGCCTCAGGGAGCTTAAATGCCTTGCCAAGGTCACGAAGCTAGCAAGATTTTTACTCTTCAAGTATACTTGTACTCACTAAAGTTTTTATTTTTAACTGGAATAATTGTCTCTACTTCCTTTAAGAATGATTTATTAGATGAACTTTCAAGTATTATATAAGAGAATTTAAAAAGAGCTCATCTAATTCAAGGCCTTAAAATATAGATCAAGAACTAGTCATCCAGAGAGATTATGTGACATGCACATGACACGGTCAGTTAAATCCTTCCCTAGACATTGCTCTGGTCTTTAACACTGGATGGCAATCATGAACCTGAGACATATAAAAGTAAATAGGAACTAGTGCCTGCAGAAAGGCTCAATAACTTGCCCAAAGCTCTAAGGAATGGGGTCAGCATAAAACCCAGGCAGTTTGTTTCCAGTACGCATGCTCCTATCTTTGCTGTTGGGAATGGGATGGGCAGCCTCATTTTAATTCTGCCATTATTTGCTCAGAGACCTACTAAGGAAGTTTCTTAAATATTTAGTGCCTCAGTATCCCTATGTGTAGCCACATTTGCCTTACACATCACCATTTGTAAAATAAGGTTGGCTTTTTAAAACATTTATCTTTATTGTTGAAAGTATTACAGATGTTTCCTTTTTGTCCCCCTTTGACCCTCTCCACACTGCCCCATCCTCCCCAAGCCTATCACTCTATTGTCTGTGTCCATAGGCTATGCATACATGCATATAAGTTCTTTGGTTAATCTCTTCCCATCCCCTCTCCTCTTCCCTGAGATTTGTCAGTCTGTTCCATGCTTCTATGTCTCTGAATCTGTTTTGTTTATCAATTTATTTTGTTCATTATATTCCACATATGAGTGAGATCATGTGATACTTGTCTTTCTCTGACTGGCTTATTTCACTTAGCATAATACTCTCCAGGTCGCTCCATGCTGTTTTAAAGTTAAGGGATCCTTCTTTTTTATAGCTACATAGTATTCCATTGTGTAAATGTACCATATCTTTTTTTAGCCACTCATCTACTGATGGGCACTTGGGCTGTTTCCAAATCTTAACTATTGTAAATAGTGCTTCTATGAACATAGGGGTGCATATATTCTTTCTGAATAAAGTTGGCTGTGATGGCACTTTACAACAACCTCAGGAGGTACAGGCAGGGCAGGTATTGTTATGCTTATTTTACTAATGAGGAACCAGGCTCAAAGAGGCTAAAGGAATTGTTCCACTTCATGAAACTCAATGCAAAGATGGGATTAGAACCCATAAAAAAAGTAATCACTGTCCCTAAAATGCTTATCATATAGACTGAGGCAAAATCATGTTTGCAAATGAAAAGCAAAATGCGATATGTTCTCTAAGAGGTACAGGGCAGGATGATTCAAGGTTCAGAAGAGAAGTAATTCATGTTCTCTTGGATTTCTGTTAGGGAGTGATATAAGTTGGGTTATAAGTATGGGAAATATATGGACAGCCTTTCAGGGGCAGCCTAGTATGTAAATGTCCATTTTATTCTCAGCTTTTGACAGCTGGCTCAATCATCACTGTATTTAAAGGCTCAGATTGTCCAGGCCAGTCTGAACAAGAGGAGGGAGCTTGGTTTTACCCCTTTCAGTTCTGAAAGCTTCCATGATGTTCCCTGGGCTCCCACAATATTCCTGAACCATGGCCCTGTAGCTTTGGTTTCTTCTGTCCTGGTTATTTGACCAACCCCCATTAGACTGCCTGCTCCCTAGTATAATACCTGTGGCCTTGCTGTTCCATGAACACATGCATGGATGATGTTTTCTGCCCTCACCATTGGACACCATTCATTGTCCCCTCACTTGATCCTATGAAGTTCAGTACTCAGGTAGCTCTGAGCTCTAGCTCATCTTCCAGTCCTGTCCTCTTCTCAGAATGCTTCCAGCCCTTGATCTCATCTGCCTGAGAGCATCCCAGGGAGAAGGAACCCCAGAATGGCCAGAGTACTGGACACTTTCTTTTTTATTTTATTTTAAAGATTTTTTTTTTATTTTTCTTCTACAAATACAAGAAAAGGAATTGCTGGATGGTATAGTAGTTTTCCACAGTGGCTACATCAATTTGCATTCCCATTGACAGTGCACAAGAATTGAATTCTCTTTTCTCCAAATTCTCATGAACTTGTTATCTTTTGTCTTTTTGATATTTGCCCTGAGAGGTAGTATCTCATGGTGGTTTTGATTTGCATTTCCCTGATGATTAATGATGTTGAGCATCTTTTCATGTGGCTGTTGGCCATTTATATGTCTTCTTTGGAACTGAACTGTCTGTTCAGTTTCTTTGTTCCTTTTAAAAAAACTATTTATTTATTTATTTATTTATTTATTTATTTATTTATTGTTGACACTATTGAGATGTCCCTCATTTCTCCCCTCCTTTGCCCCTCTCCACCCAGTCCCCCCCGCCCCAGCCTTCACCACGTTGTTGTCTAGACACACTTTCTGAACTGTAAGTTTGGAAAGTAGAACCATGTCTTATTCCTCTTTGAATCCCCTAAGCTATCAACCCAGTGTGAGGAATATAAATACTCATTATCCATGAATAAATGAAAGGAAAAGTAGGACATAATGCTAGAAGAATAGGTTGGGAGTGAAGAAGAACTATTTTAGATGTGTTCTCAAAAACCAGAGTCCTTCTTCACAATTGGGGATAACAGTTTCACTATTGGGAAGGAGGGAAACTAATAAAGAGGAAAAATAAATATTGTTTACTAATAGCCCTTGATAAGAGGTTTTATCTGTTATTTATTTTGATCCCTGACATTATAGACTATAAAACTGAAACTCAAATATATTAAGTGATTAGTTTAAGATTGTATAGTTAGCCAGTGGTAGAGCCAAGATTTTGACTAAGACTGTTAGAATGTACTAGTTTTTATTCCTATCAGACAGAGTAGAGAACATCATAATATATGGGTTTCAAATAGAGTATTGAGAATGGTTTTGCCTCAGTAATGGAAAATAATTGCCCCTAAGATAAGCATTGCATTGGTCCTTCTCAACAAAGATTAGAAGCAAAGCCCAAAAGGATCAAACTGTATTCAAGTAATTTAATGACTCACCAGAACAAAGATCAAGGATATTTATAGGACTACAAAAATATCCATTGTTCAACAAATAAAATTCACATCTAATCAAAACATACTAAACATGCAAAGAAGCAGGAAAATATTACACATAATAAAGAGAAAAATCAACCAATAAAAAGTGAACCAGAAATGACATAGATAATAGAATTAGTAGACAAGGGAATTAAAAGTTAATTATAACTATTCATATGTTAAAGAAGCTAGAGTAAAAATTCATGATATTAAGAAGAGATATTGAAAATATAAAAACATACCCAAATGGAACTTCTAGAGATGAAATCTATAATAGCTGAGATAAAAAATACACTGCATGGAATTTACAACAAATTAAACACTACATAAAAATTGATTAGTGAACTTGAAGACATAGCACAATAAAACATCTAAAGTGAAATACTCAGAGAAAAGAAGGCTGCAAAACAAACAAACAAACCAAACGTCAACGAGCTATAGAACAACTTAATTTTTACGTGGGTTTACTTTTTTAGAGAAGTTTTAGGTTCATAGTAAAATTGAAAGGAAGGAACAGAAACTTCTCATATACTATTTGACTGCACATTCACAGACTTCTCCATTATCAACGGTCTTCACCAGAGTGGTACATGTGTTACAATTGAGGGGCTTATATTAACACCTTATAATCACCCAAAGAGCATAGTTTCCATTAGTTCTCTCTTGATGTACATCCTTATGAGCATAGAGGTTATAACATTTCTGTGGGGTGACTAGTCTGGAGTTACTCAACTATTCCGTATGGGTCCTCTGCACGCACACCTTGAAAAAATTTTTTTATTATAAAACTCTACATTTTTCTAATTTGAAAAACACCATATATTTTTCTCTTGTGACCTTGATTGATACAGTTTGGCAGTGGATTCCAGAACTTGTTCCCACTCAGCTGTCCTGGTGGCAGGCTTACTTAGGTCCTAGGGAGATGGCTGGAGGAGTGGTTTGAAGGATTTATAACATTGGAAGCCCAAGGCAATTTTGTCCTGGGGCAACCTTGCCCAAATATAATAAGAAAGAAAAGTCACCCTCCTTTGCCTACTGAGGAGCAGTGTCTTCAAGTAGAAGTTCCACCAGCAATGAAAGACGTACCTGGAAGCAGAAACTTGGCCCTAGCCACATGACATCAGATGTGCCAGGTAAAGTATGTACAATCCTATACCTATTGCTGCATATAAAATCTCCTCAAACCAGAGTAGATTAAAATAATTAGCCATTGTATTGCCTCTCATTATTCTGGGCTCAGTAGGAGAGTTCTCACTGGTGCTCTACCATGTGGCCACAGTCAGCTGGTGGGTGGAGCTAAGCCATCTGAAAGCTTAAGTGAGTTGGACATTGAAATGGCTTCTCATTCTCTGCCTGGCAAGTTGGTGCTGACGGTTGAATAGAAGTAAATTGGAGCTGCCTACCAGTGGTTTGATTTTCTTCCACAGGGAGTGTCCATATGGGTAGATTGGACTTCCTCACACTATGGCTGTCTCATAGTAGTAGTTGGAATTTTAATATGAAGGTTTGCGTCTCCCAGAATGTGTTTTCTAAGGGAGCCAGAGAGAAATGACATCTTTTTTTTTTTTTTAAATTTAGCCTTGGAAGTCATGCAGCATTACTTTGGCCACATCTATTGGTCAAAAGTTAGTTCCAGGCGGGTTCAGATTTAAAGGAAGAGAGTGACTGTCCAGAGTGATGGGTCCCTGGGCAGCCATCCTTGGGGACTAACTACCGTAAGCTGCAGGGGTGTTATTCTGGCACCGGTGGTAGCAGCAGCAAGGATTGGAGATAACTCGTTGGAATGCTGAGGTTTCCGTTGTAGACAAGACTGCAGTTTCGAGAACAACAGAACTGGCTCTTTCATTCCTTTCATACATCTGCAGGCCCTTTGGAAAATCAGAAAAGAGACTAGACTGGGAATATTGCAAACTTGGGGCATAAGTGTTCTACTTTAGGGCACATGGGATCTGGGAGGCAAAAATGCCCCCTGTTTTGTATAAATGAGGAAATTGAAGCTCAGAGAGATTAGATAAGGGGTGGTGTCAAGATTCAAATCTTGGTCTGGCTGCTGCCAAAAAACTCTTTAACCGTAAGCCAGGGGTATAGAGCTCAAAGTGTCTACAGGGGCCAGGCAGGTTCAATAAATGCATCAAAGCTAGAGTAAGACAACTGGCAAGAAGCAGCTTATATTGCAACCAAGCTGAACACTTGCCTAACCAAACTGCCTTTTAACATACTAGTAGACAAAAGCAAACTAACCAGCCGAACAAAACTCAGCCCGGGGGCAGTAGTGGAGGTGGTGTAAATGACAACCTGCTGACAGTTGTGTGCGTCTGTGCCTTTTCTTTCTATGGATGGAGCTAGAATTTGCAGATGGGTTTTCATCACCTTCCTGAAGAATGGCACGTAAAGATGCAAGCCCTTTCCCGCCATTCTGCCCCAAAATAGTGAATTTATGATTTTCTTTACTAAATTCTATCACTGTTTTCCCAAATATGTTATTTAATTTAGTTTTCACACAGCCTTGTAAGGCAAGTGTTATCGTCTCCATTTTACTGATAAGGAACTGGTTACAGCGAGATTACACAATGTACGCAAGGTCACCCAGTGTTAGAGCCAGAATTCGGAGCCAGTTCTATATGATCTAAAGTCCCTGATTTTTTCTCTCTCCCAATCCTGTCTTCATTGCTCAACCTCTCTTCTTTATTTGCAAAATAAGGATGATGGGACTTGCTTTTTTTTTTTTTTTTTTTTTAACCTGAAAGGGTGATTGTAAAAATGAAACAAAAATGGATATTAACATGTGTATCAAGGACACATCATTTGTAAAGTGCTAAACACAAGCATGCTATCGTGCCATTTATTTAAGAAAAACATATTGGGAATTTGCTATGCGTCAGGGCACTCATACTGGAATACTGCAGGGAGAAAACCAGATTAAACAACCTGGCTTTCATGGAGGTTACATCCTTCTGAAGCATCCAGACAATAAATAAATATGTAAACTATATAACACTTTAGAAAGTGATAAATACCAAAGGGAGAAATCAAGCAAGAAGGTCAGTTGGAAGGGATAATTACCAGGTACCCTCATAAATCAGGTGGTCAGGGAAGGCTTCTGAGCCAGGATGAGCCTTACATCCTCGTGGCCAGGGGTGGCAGAGTGCAACCTCCTGGGTAAGTCTGTCTGTCTGTGGCCTCTCTTCACCAGGCACACCAACTAAGAATTGTTTTTAAAACATGTCTTAAAGGATTGTAGAATAACAAAGAAGAATATGTGACAGAGACCATATGAAGCCTGAAAAGCTTAAAATATTTAATATCTGGCCCTTTAAAGAAAAAATTTGTAAACTTGGCCCACTTTTTATCCCATTGCTGTGGCAACCAGCTCTGCACAGGTGTAAGCTCCCAGCATCTGGCCTCTGCACTGAGCATCCCTTGCTTTCTGCCGCCCTTGCCTCCCAAGTCCCCACGTGTGCAGCCTGGAGGTGTAAAGTCCTAACACTTTACAATGGGGAATGAAAGCTGATGGGTAAATATCCCCCTCGCCCCTATTCCTTTCTTGGGAAAATTTTCTCTTGTGTGTCACATTCTATATACCTCCTCAGAAGGTTCTGGTAGGATTAAGCTCTGGTTGCTCAAAGTAGTGACCAACTCCACACGTTGGCTTTTCCTTTCTTTGTTTCTCTCTCTTCAGTTCCTCACTCTTGCTCCCTGACAGCTCTTGTCTCAGGCTATGCTTTTGAAGAGGGGGACTCAGACTAAGAGAGTAGGTGCCAGGAGCGCCCCTAGAAAGCCGACTCTCAGGCTGGGACTCTGGAACTGGACTTCAGCTTACCTTCTGTGTGAAATGAGGAACCACTGAAACATTTTGAGCAGGGGAGTAACCTGACCTGACCAATATTTTTCAAGGATCACTCTAGCTGTTGTATTGAAAGTGAATGCTGGGGAAGATGTTGGCTCAGGCAGTGACAGTAGCAGTGAAGGTGGTGAGGGATGATTGCATTCTGGATATAACGTCAGTCCACTAGATTTGCTGATGGACTGGATATGAATTATTAGAGAGAGGCATCAGGATAACTATATGGTTGGCCCAAGCATATTGAAAGATTGAGTTGCTATTAATTGAGGTAGGAAATACTATGAGAGTAACAGGTTTAAAAAAATCAGTGTGACATATCATTATTTTCTTTTCTCTTCAATTTGTCAAATAGTAAATGAGTAACTACTCTACACCAGGCATTGTGCTTGGCTCTGGGAATTAAATGGTGAACGAGAAAAATATAGTTGTCATCGTAGGCAGTCAAAGTCTAGAAAACTTGGTTTATAATTCAGTGCAATACATGCTATTGTGATTAGAGGAAGGGCCCTAAGATCAGAATGAAGGAAGAGGAGCAGAATGAAGGGAGGAGGAGAAGAAGGAAGAGGAGAAAGAAAAGATTCTGTGATATTAAGCTTTTATTATACGCCTGGCTCTGTATGAGCTGCTTTATCCCATTTAGTTTTATTTCGTCCTCTCTCCACCTCTGTGAAGTAGGCACTGAAAGGAATAGTAGGGGTTGGGGTGGGATTAATGGATTGAAGTGACATTGTCTCAAATTTTGTAAAAAGCGTGTCTTGATTCTCCAACACGTTAAGCGCCTAGCCTGTTTAGTCTTCCAGACGGAAAGTATAGTGTCAGTCACCGGTGATTGACGTGGCGCTTAACATGTTAATATGAAGAAAATATCTAGGTTTGTGTTGAAAACCTACTGTAAATCCTGGTAATATAGTAAGGTGAGGACTTTGAAGTCTTTTTTCCTCTCTAAATGAAAGCCTGAATTTTAGGATGTTGCCACTCTGACCAGCTACTTCCCAGGAAATCAAAAGAATGAGTACCAGATGACTGTTCCTCCTTCCTATGGGAGAAGATCCCACTCCTCTGCCCACTCTTACCCCAGAGAAAGAGGGGCGAGAGGGAAGTCACCAGTCACTGTCTACAAATCAGATTAGTGTTTGCTCCTCTTGAGAGAGGAGGGAGGGAGGGAGGTAAGTGGGCATAAGATGGGTAATTTCTGCTTCCACCAAAGGTAGGATCACCTCCCTTTTATACATGAGAGGTTTAGTAACTGGTCCAAACTCAACTAAGTAGCAGAGCCCTTGTCCAACCAAGGTCTGTCTGACTTCTTCGGCTCTGCAGAATCAGTGTCTGTGGCCTTTGAAAAGAGAACCTGTGGCCAAATGGAGAAAAAAAGCTTAGAGGCTGCTTGTAAAGGCCTAGAGGGCACAGGAGTTCTCAGAGAAGCAGAGAGTGCCAGGACCAGGGAAATTTATGGGCCATGTGGCTGAACATGCCCTGGAAATATTTGGCTTGCCAGATTTCAGCTCTTTCTCAGAAGACCTTAAGTTAAGAAAACAAACTGAGATTGGCTAATTGTTACCCAGATTTTTGACCCTGCTGAAATGTCTCCCATGTGATTCTCCAGATTTCAACCTGCCACATTCATGATAATCTCTTTTGATAATTTTTAAAATAACATTGTTTTCTGATTATAAAAGCAATGCCTGCTCATTGTAACAAATCATAAAATATCAAAATTTATAGCAAAAATTTAAAAATTATCCATTATCTCATAACTCAGAGATATTACAGTGAACTTCTTGGTACATAGCCTTCCAGATTTTTAAAGTATGTCTGTGTTTGCAAATATGACATGATCTCTTCTCTCCCACTTCCTAGTGTATTCTAAGTTTCAGGTCTCAGGACAGTCTCAGGCAGTACAACTCCAGGAAGAGAATGAATCAGATCCACCGTGACAGAGAGCCCCTTTTCCCTTTGTGTCCTTCACCCATAGAGTCTGGGGCAGCCTCACAAGGCAGCCTGGTAGTCTAGAATGAAGGCTCTGAGTCTGTTGAGAAGTTGGAAAACAATTAAATAGAGGAGGTGCCAATTCTGGAACCTCTAGGCCTGTGGACACTGGTTCGAAATATAGGATGTGGAACCCACACCAAAGTTTTGATCATTCTTCTGGCCTTCATGGGTTCTTTCAATGCACTAAAGCATAAGTCAGCAAGACTTTTACTGTAAAGAGCTGGATAGTAAATATTTTGGGCTTTCTGGATAATACTGTCTCCATTGCAACTATTCAACTCTGCTATTGTAGTACAGAATGAGTCATAGCTAATATATGTAAATGATGGTCAAGACTGTGTTCTGATAAAACTTTATTGATAAAAACATATGGGAGGCTGGATTTGGCTAAAGGGCCATAGTTAAAGGAAGAACATTTGGGAAGAAACTGTAGCACCTTCCATATTACCAAAGGCAAAACATTAGGCGCATGCGTGCACACTCCCACACACACATATGCATACATACACACACCCATATCTACTTGGGAGGAGAGCTGGCTGCTCCCCTAAAGACAGCTGATTGGGTCAGGGACCAATGTACTGGAAAAGTCTATCCAAACCATGTATGGACTGCCCAGTAGAGATGCTCCCTATGGAACTGACCCAAAATTAGCCAATAAATTTCATTTGGAAAAGTATAATTGCAGGGCAAACTAAATGAGAGCAGGTCACACTGTGACCCACAGTGACAGGGAAGCTCCCAGTTAACTTCATCACAACAAATAATCTGAATTTGTCTTTTCTTTTTACCCTGATGAACTCAGCAGGCAGAACCAGTATATCTATCCATCAGTGGATGATTCATATTTATAAACATTCCCTTTGCTGGACATTTAGGTTATTCCCAATGTTTTGCTATTATAAAACAATGTTTCAATGAACATCTTGTACATAATCCTTTTCTACGTATCCGATCACTTCTTCAGGGCAGCTTGGCTGTTTTACCCCTTCTTTCCCGAGAACTTTAAGGATCTAAGATGGCTGTACGGCTAAAAACACCGATTGACTGGTCTTCAGGAGACCTGGCAAGGCTTGCTGAGCCACGAAGCCTCCAGTCCTACAGTTTCTTCTCAGGGCAGGGATTAAGCTTGACGGTGGAGGCCAGAAAATTGGGCAGGACAGTAGGACAAGATTGATCAGGAAGAAAGGCCATGGATATAAGCCCAGTCTGATGAACTGAGTTCATTGTGAATAGCATTGAGGATAATGGAGAAGTGGGGAGTCCTCTGATGAGGGGTTATTCCAGCTACACAGTCTTCTCTTAGCTTAATTGATCCTCAGTCTGTTGCACCTGCAAAAACCTTGAAGGAAGAAAGTAATCTCACAGTAGTGTCACATATTGTGGTGCTTGCTGTTGTACAATTATTCAGCCATATCCACTTCTCTCCATTTCCTGGGCATGTATGGACGGGTATGCTTTCTCATCCCTTCAGGTACTCAGGGCCACGTGACTAGTTCTAGCCAGTGGACCATAAATAAAAGTGTCATTTCCAGGATGAGGGTGATGTGGTGAAAAACTTGACTCTTTAGCCTTCTTTCTACCATCTTAGTACTCTGAAGACCATGTGTTGTTACGGTTTCATTATAAGATAGAATCTCCTTCAGCCTGAGCCTGCTTTCCACTAACCTATGTTGGACATGTATTGTGATGAGAAATAATTTTTTTTAAGTTGCTGAGTTCTTAGAACTCTTACCTATTCTATTCAGATTAATGCACTGTCCCTGCACAAGGTACAGTGGCTGAGTTGGAATTGAACTCTAAGTCACTTTAACTTCAAAGCCTGCATTATTATTGCTAATCATGCAGATCTCTGGTTTGTTGGGTCTTTAGAGACTAGTAGTTCTGAGGCTAGAACACTAGATCTTGGACTGTGACAAATTTCTAAACTCATAGGATTGAGGGAAGGAACAATGATAATCCCTCCTGCTCCTGTCAGAAGTAGAAATTGATTTGGGGAGCTGACCCCCCAGGCAGAAACGTCAGTACATGTAGTATTAGGTTGCTGAGAAAGGCAAAGAGAAGAAAAAATGAGAGGGGGCTGAGAGTTGGTAATACTACCACTGAAAATCAAGTCATGTTATCTCCAGAATGACAATGAGCATTCATTTAATTTTTTCTCAAACTTCCATCCTAACTTATATTGATGGTACATGAGCAGGCAAGGCACCAGGGAGTCACAGGCATCTTAGTGTCAAAGAGTTATTTATCTGATACAGAATAGAGTGACAGTTTACTGAGAATTAGCATTCTGTTGTTTCTAACCATCTTGTCTGTATGTCTTGTAGTCTCAGTATTTAATCATTACTTCTAAGCCTAGGCTTTAAGTGGGCCCCAGGGACAGTGCATTAATCTGAATAGAATAGGTAAGAGTTCTAAGAACTTAGCAACTTAAAAAAAATTATTTCTCATCACAATACATGTCCAACATAGGTTAGTGGAAAGCAGGCTCAGGCTGAAGGAAATTCTATCTTATAATGTCACCATAACAACACATGGTCTTCAGAGTACTCTCTATACTCTCCAAATTCTTTGGGGAACTTCTCAGCTCTGCTTGGGTTCATCAGGTCAAATTCATTGACAGCTTTTAGTCTGCCCTGTACTCCTAGAGACTAGAAGAAAGAATATCATTGAGGAGTTCTCCATATTTTTTTATTCCATTTTGGACCTTGGAATCAAAACTGGAATTCAAAGACAATCACAGTAGAATTTCAAGGTCCCCAAAGGGAAAGAAGAAACCAAAAAAAGAAAAAATCACTTTCTTGAAAACTCCATTTTATCACTTTATAATGGGCATGCTACCTACCTTATGGTGTTGCAACAAAGATTAAGTGACATAGACTTAGTATACTGCCTGGAAGGCAGTGGGAGTTAAATAAACATTCATTCTCTTTCTTCCTATTTCATTCCCAAACTATCTTATTTTTTGTTTAGATCTTGTAAGGAAATTGTATTAAATATGACCAATTCATTTTTTTTAGCAACACCCCACTGAGGGGTCAACAGGTACAGAATCACACAAGGCATTGACACAAGTTCCTAGACATGCAACTCAATGAGGCAGAGCCTACCTGTGGGGCGTGCCCTCAATCTCTAATTGACTTCTTTTGGTTGTAACACATAGAGACTCAGTCAGGCTAGAGCAAGTAATGTCTGCAGGACAACAAGGAGACAGTCTAATGGAAATGCAAGAATAGCAGCTAAAGAGGGCCAAACAGCATGTGTTGGAGGTGGAGAGTGGACAGCACCTCTAAGGATCTTGGCAGCAGACTTTGAGGATCTTTCCTAAAGAGCTCCCCATGAAGTCCCACACAGATTATCCCTTGGGTTTCCTTCTCTGTGTCTGCCCACTTTTCTTCTTGCAAAAAAACTGACTTCTGCTTTGTATGCTCTGTCTTTTCTCTACCTCATGGTTTTTGCTGACTTCTAACTTGGCTCATTTATGGCTAATTGTAGCCTCTCCAGTTTCCTTCAGACTTGTGACCTTTAAGTTTCTTAAGTATACTGCCTGATTCTATCTATATTTCCCAATTTAAATTCTTAAGAGTAGAATTGGGTTTCCCCTATCTGGGAAGATCCCTCTCCTGGGCCACATAATAAACCTCTGTCTGCCTTGAGGTCAGGTACTCATGCTGTTATGGCAGGAGGAAGGAGTTGAGGGTTTGAAAGTAGCCCTAGGTTTGCATTGTGGAATTCAGAGCATGGCTGCCTCATGCTGGGGACCCCAGAAAAACAGTTTCTTGTGGAAGTGGCTGGATGTGGCAGACATGCCTGACTGGCATGTCTAAGAAAAACTCATTGAACTGTGAGTGTTTAGAGGCAGCCTTGTACAAATCCTGTAGTTTGCATATGAGGAACCGAAACTCAGAGAGGTACAGTGACTTGCCCAGAGTCACATAGTAAATGGTGGAAGCACTAAAACAAAACAAACCAAAATCCTTGCCCTTGTGGGCATACATTCTAGAGCAGTGATGACGAACCTATGACACGTGTGTCGGAGGTGACATGCAAACTCATTTTTTGGTTGATTTCTCTTTGTTAAATGGCATTTAAATATATAAAATAAATATCAAAAATATGTCTTTGTTTTACTATGGTTGCAAATACAGAAAAATTTCTATATGTGACATGGCACTAGAGTTAAGTTAGGGTTTTTCAAAATGCTGATATGGCGAGCTCAAAAGATTCGCCATCACTGTTCTAGAGGGACAAGAAAGGCAGTGAATCCAATCATAAAAAGTAAGTAAATTACATAGTATGTTAGAAGGTGACAGGTGTTATTGAGGTGGGGGGAGTAAGGTGGGCTAGGAGTGCTGAGGGGAGGGCTATAATTTAAAATACAAAGGTTAGTATAGGCCTTATTGTGATGGTGGGAGAGCGCTCACCTCACCATTCTGTGAGTTTCCTCAGAATAGGGAAGGACTGTGTATATGTGCATATTCCTCCTCCTCCCCCTGGTGAATGCCTTGACTGGTGAGTATGAAATAACTGTTTAATGAACCGAACACTTGTAGGAATGTTCTGAAGGTTAAGGAGAATAAGAGAAGACTCTAAGTTTTTCTTTTTTTATAATTCAAGGATTTTAAAAAATATGTTTTATTGATTTCAGAGAGGAAGGGAAAGGGAGAGAGAGAGAGAAACATTAGTGATGAGAGAGAATCGTTTATCAGCTGTCTCCTGCATGTCCCACACTGGGGTTTAAGCCTGCAACCTGGGCATGTGCCCTGACTGGGAATCAAACCATAACCTGGTTCACAGGTTGATGCTCAACCACTGAACCCACCAGCCTGGCTTATCTTCTTTTTTTGATGTCTTCCTGCATACTCCTCCCAGCAGCACACTTGCTGAAGCCCCCTCCCACACCCTCCATATCATATGAGTCATTGCAGAAATGTGCCCTTTTAAAAAAAAGAAGAAAGAAAAAAAAATATATATATATATATATAAAAAGAAAGCAATGTGCCCTTTTAGTACTCTTGGGACTATTTGCCTCATGAAATGCCTTGTAAGCACTCTTAATACAAAGTTATGGAAAGAGATTTAATTAACAGAGGAAACACAACAGAAGCATTAAACACAGCACGACTCAAAATCTCATAATACCCATTCCCCTGGACGCATTGGAACAGTGGGGAGGCTCCGTCAGCAGTGTGCTGGTAAATGTCTAACAGCCAGCTCTCTGGGTAGGAAAGGGATCATGATTTGTAGGTTTGCCCATTTCTATGGTGTAAATACTCTATGGCTGATTTCAAGTTAAAATGTAATAGCACTGAACATGGACTTGGGAAGAGAGATGTTCAGAAGCACACTAAGATATAGTATTTCCTTTATTTACACAGTCACTATTGATGTTAATAAAATGTAAAATAACCATGTTTAACAACCAGTTTGCAAAAGTCCTGAAATGTAACAGTTGGCTCTTGTGAGCAGATGCATGGCAGCCCCGGCATACCACTGCTTCCAGATCCTTCTCAGCGCATGCCTGCTGACAAGGACCAGCTCATGCATGAATACTTGAGTATCAAATGTAAAGACACTTCATTGCTTCCTTGTCACCTCACTGTTCACATCTCCCCCTGGCTGCCACGTTGTACCTTCTGCCACATAGTTTCTCTACTTTTGGTGGTAAGTGGGGTTTCGTAAAGTCTTAGGAAAGTGCCACCTGCAGCAGGCACATGCTTTTATTCTTCAGTGGAGCACGAAGTCTCACATCCCCATATTCTCCACCCCACGGAGTTCATGCTCCCTTAACTGTGTGCCACCTTGGTGCTCGGGACTCTCAGGTTTCAGTTCTGTGAGCATTTGTCGAGTGTGTTAACTCTCTTCCTGCTGTGTTATTGGGTGCCAGGCCCTGGCTCTGACACCCATTCTCTTCTTCGGTCCTTAGAGCAAACGAGTACTAAGATGGGTCTCAGTATTTCAGTAATATGGGTGAGGAAACTGTGGCTTAGAGAGGGGAAGTGGGTTTCCCACACTTCAGAAGTCACGTCTGTAGTGAGACATTGCCATTGAGGTGTAACATGGAGGCAAATGCGTGGCTGTGGTTTAGCTCAACTGAGAGAGGACTCAGAGCTCTTTTCTGGTGGGCTCTGCTGCAGAATCTAGCAGAGGGACATTCGGGTAAAAGGGCAGAGCTGGAGTTGGGGTCAGGTCTGCTTCCTGGGAATGTCCATAGCCCCATCTCATGCCCTAGCCCATGTCTAAGTTTGCTGGGCCCTGGCTCCTGGCTCCTGAAAGGAAAGCCCACTAAGCAGCAGATGCCTCCTCTGGCAGCCTTTTGATTTATTTATTTATTTATTTATTTATTTATTTATTTATTTATTTATTTAGCTGTAGAAGAAATGTGCTCAGGAAACGAGTTACAGAGGCAAAAGAAGGGGCCCTTGGAGCTTAGGAGAGAGAAGTAAAGCTAACACTTCTGGGGGGAAGCAGGGGAGGACAGGAAAGGCACAGATGTGTTCCAGAGAGTGAGAGACCCGAAGGGAAGCCAGTTTTAGCTACAGAGCAAGTGTTGAGGATCAGGCAGGAGGAGGTGCGGATTGTAGGAGTATGGAGATCTGGTTCTCCCAGAAGACCTGCATTCAAGTCATGCCTAGTGCTTCTGTTTATTGGCTTTGTAGCTGTGGGTAAGTCATTATGCCTCTCAGCAGTCTTGTCTCTGTAAAATGGTGGGAAGGTGAATTATGATAATGGCTGCCATTTATTGAGGCTCTCTACATGTTAGGTAGTGTACTCAACATTATCCAGAAGGCTTTTCCTATAAATGACTCAGCCCAGTGCCAGAAACATACTTCATATGCAACAAATGCCAGCTGCTATTCTTTTATGAAACCTCATAACAATCCTGTATTTAATAACAACAGAAATAATCATAGTTGCTAGCATTTCCTGAGCACTATCTATGTTGTCCGCCATTGTTTTGACTTATTTAACTTACTAATTTTCTCAACTATCCCATGAGGTTGGTTCTGTTTTTAACCCCATTTGGCAAATGAGAACAAGTGAAGCACCATTAAGTCAAGTTCATTGCCAAGGACAATTAGCTAGAAAGTGACATAGGTGCTTTTAGTCTCTCCACAAAGATGGTAGCTGAGGCAGGAAGAGGCTGTGTGCTAGGCCCAGGGTCAGCGTTGGCAGAAGCCTCCTCTGGGTTGTTGGGCAGGTAAAATGACGTAATGAAGCGGAAACAGCTCTGTGAACTGTTGTTTCGTCTGCTTCAGCCAGGGGTGAGTAAGCTTCACATGTCTGTTTGCTCTAGTCCAGACCCACCAGCTGGCCCGAGACCTCGGGGCTTTAGGAAGTCCAGCTTGGACTTACCGTGTTGCCTAAGTGTGTGTTAGAAGGCAGTTGGCTGTATAGGCCCTGCACTTAACCATCCCTTGGAGACGGCCCAGGAGCCACTGCTCATCTGACTTCAGAGCTGCCACCCAGCTGCAAGCCTCCGGGAGGAAGCCAGCTGGCAGCAGGCCACTGTCACATGCAGCTGGGTTACTAGCGGTCACCCTGCGGGCTTCCTCCAGCCGCACTCACTGTCTCCAGGGGCTGAGCCTTCATCGCAAGCAGCTAGGCAGAGGGAGGGCATGAGGCTCCTAGTGGAGCAGAGACAAGCAGGGCCACAAGGAGACTCTGCTCCTCTTCCCCCTGGCGCTCCCCGTTAGCCCCTCTGCCACCTGGGAGTATTTCCTCCTCCCCGTTCCCCACTTCCCAGGATGGAGTGGGGAGGACAGTGGGTCTTGGTAGAGGGGTTCCAGAACCCCCAAACTGAGATGCTCCTTGGGAGCAGGTCACTGACACTTGCCTCGAGGACTGTCTCCTCACTACACCGAGAGCGCCTGTGGGTAGCAGGTTGGGGTCTCCCCTTCCCTGAGCCAGCACAGGGCCAGGGATGGTGTCCTATACAGCCGTGTTCCCAAAGGGAAGGCCACTTCCAGTTATTGGGCTGGAACTTGGTGTTATGGGGTGTGCGTGTGTTTGGGGTTAAAGAGGGAGTTTTAGGGGAAAGGGAACCAGCGTCAACTCAGTCTGAAAAGGGGCAAATGTGCCAGGGCTGGTTCTCCGGTCAGCAACATGGGCACTGCTGGTGCGGCAAGAGGTGCTTGGGCTTCATGCACACACAGCTGTGATGCTCTGGCTCCCTCGAGTACTGTCTGAAAGACTCTTCCTGGGAACCTCTTCATCCCCACAGGGAGGCAGCATGCCAACTGTCCTAGGGGAAGGGTCAGAGTCTTCCTGTCTGTCTTGCTGTGAGTGTCTTTCACCAAACCAGGGAGCAGGGAGGCAGGGGAATGAGAGACTGGTCCAACATCTGGCTGGGACGGGCATTTGCTTCTCCTTAACCCTCTGTGCCTGGAATCCTCAAGGGTAGTAGGGGCGCTCCTGCCAGGAGAGTAGGTACGGGTGAGGCCAGCTTCCTAAAACAGACAGGCTGGAGCTGTTCTCTCCTAAAGGCCATATAAGACCCTGCAAAGAGCATCAGGAGGGGAGACAGAGATTGGGGCTCTGCCTAAGGCATCCCTTGGACTACACCCCAGGGTGGGGACAAGTTTCACTGTCCGGCATTTGATGGAGGTCTCACTTGCGTGCTGTGCTCCCTTGTTCCCCCAACTTTGTGTCACCAACCTTCACTTGTCCTCCTCCCTCAACTTCCTTTTTATTTTATTTTTTTGAACCTCCTTTTTAAGAAGTCCCCTATGTGATGCCCACATTCTCCTCCTTCCAGACTCTATTCTTCCCCTCATGACAGAGTCCCAGCCCTTGTCTCTTGTGTCTTGGGGACTCTGTACTGCAGCTGCACCTGTGTGTGAACACAGGTTTTCTCTGTCTGGCTCCTGCTAATGCTAAAGGGAGTCGCATGGGTGGGCAATGGGCTAGGCTTCCTGGGGAGGGAGTGCTGGAAGGGCGGGGGGAGGAGGGGGGCGGGCGGGGAGGACTGGATTTGTTTGGTTTCTCTCTGATAGTAACAACTGAGCCCACGTTCCTCCTGACTAATCTTAAGGCCAGTGTCCATACAGGAAATATTTTCTTATGAAGATCTTTCAGTCTGGCACAACATGAAATTCCTCCAATTAAAGTGATTTCCCCTAAATGTTGTGAAATATTAACCTTGACATTATCATGCTAATGGCATGTCCTCCTCCCCTCCGTGCCTAGTTTCCCTACAAAGGGACTCTGAGTCAGTGAAGACAGATTGAAACTTCCACAAAACCACCTCCCTGACCCCCAGGTCTTCCCTGAGAGGAGTGGAGGCGGGTGGAGAACCTCAGTTCACACGGCTACAAATTTTAGTTCCCTTCACTTCCCTGAAAGGATGTTATACTTTACAGAGTCACTTCACGCGCATTATGTGAAATCCTTAAAACACGTGTTTGACATAAGCATTCTTCCATCACAGAGTTGCAGACAGAGAATTTATGACTCAGAGAGGGTAACTGAATTGCCTGGGGGTCACAGCCAATAAACAGCTCAGAGCTCCCCATAGTTCCCTCTTCCCTCTGCTCAGCTGCTGCAGCCCCCCCTTTTTGTGGGAGGCCACAAACCACTAGCCAGCAGCCAGCAGAGGAAATGCCCCAAAGGTGCCCAACTGTAGCTGGCACGCATCTCCTGCAGCTGACAGAGCAAATGTCTGGTAGGCTTGGAGCCTACCAGCTCACCATGCAGCACAGTGGGACTAGAAGGAATTGATCCATCAGCTGCCCCCAGACTTGTCTGTGCTTCTTTCTGTGCCCACCAGAGGATGGCCACACCCTTCCCCAGCTGCCCACCTGGAAACCTGCTGTGATCCTGATCCTTGTGTCCTCACTCCTGTCCTCACTCCTGTCCTCACTCATGTCCTCTTGACCCACTGACCAATCAGTCGCCAGGCTGTGTCCAGTCCACTTCTGGGTGACACTTTTCTGGAAATGCCTTCAGAATCTGTCTGGGTGGAATGTGAAGTCCAGAGAGCAGGAACCAGAACAGTAAAAGATGCTGGCCACACAGCTCTGTTTGAAACACGAAGAATATGTTCTTTTTAAAAAAAATTTTTCTTTTTTTTCTTTGTTGATTGAGGTATTACATATGTGTCCTTATCGACCATTGCTCCCCTCTCCACCCCCCCCCCGCCCCCACTCATGCCCTCACCCCCCTGGTGTCTGTTCTTTTGCTCTTAAGAGCAAAGAGGCAGGAGAGATGAAGAGGTGAGGAACAGAGAGAGTAGGGGGTGGGCTGCGGGGAGGGAGAGGCTGGGAGAAGCTGGGAAGTTGGTATAAAGGGCTTGTGGGTGACAGGCCAATAGAGAGACCCCTACAGTGGGGTGCCCAAAAGTCCTTTTAAGTAGAGAGGCCACATAATGTCATTTGTTTGTTTTTAAGTGAGGAAACTACTTCAGCCTCCTTTCCCCCAACCCCTCATCTTCAGTGAAGCTGCTTAATAGACACTAATTGTTTTAGGAGTGTGTGTGTGTGTGTGTGTGTGTGTGTGTGTGTGTGTGTGTGTGTGATGGGCAGCACTGTGGAAAGGACTTTGCTGAACACCTAGGCCAAGTTTACACCTAGGTGTAAATAAGATCCTGGAGCCCTTGGGGGAGCTATGGGATCTCAGGGAGGCCTTTGAACTGCCACAGGGCATTGAACTGGGATTTTGAAACCAACTTAATTGATGTATGACTTGTACTAGAAATTAGAGTGTATCTCCAAGGGGAGCTGTGGACGGAGAATAAAATACACTTTTGTGCCTTAATAATTTAACTGCTAGAATAGTGGGGTTGGAGGGAGGGTAGGGAGCTGGACACTTTCCAGACACTCGTGGCTCCCTCCCTTATATCATTCAGGTCTCTGCTCATACATGCCCTCTTCAGAGAGGTCCTCTCTGACCAGCGGAATTACTAAAACAACTGGTTTCAGATCTTCCTAAATCCTGAGAATTCTAGTCCTGAATTTCAGTGAATGTAAAATTCAATGTATTTGGAGAAAGTCTTGATCTTGAATGCCAGGCCTTTATTCATTCACTCACTCAACAAATATTTATTGAATACCTACTGTATATCAGACACCCTTCTAAGCATTTGGGATACCTCTGTGAACAAAACAGGCAGAAATCACTGCTCCTGTGAGTCGTGAGCAGGAAGGCAAACACAGTCTTCATTCTAATCATCCTAACCCTGCACTCCAGCAGTTTTTCCTCCACAAACTGTCTAAGCGCTTTACAGGGCTTCTTAGGCAGGTTGCTTCCTGGTAATGGGCACATGTTCAGCTGCTGACACAATAAGTATTAAAAGTGTCAGTCAGCACAATCATTTTCTAAAATGTTAAGGTTATGGATTTTGTGCTCACATGAAGAGTAGTTTGAGAAGTGAAATTACAAAAGCTTCTATCTTAAAACTATAATATTCTGAACCGTGTCATTTTATTTATCTACTAGAGGACCAGTGCACGAAATTCGTGCACTTGGTGGGGGGACCCTTAGCCCGGCCTGCACCCTCTCACAGTCTGGGAGCCTTTTTTTTTTTTTTTTTTTCCTTACAATCTTTTTTTTTATTATTATTATTATTAGTTAAGGTATTACAAATGTGTCCTCATCCCCCCCATTAACCCCCAACCTCCCCCCCCACACACAAATTCATGCTCCCATCCCCCCGTTGTCCATGTCCATTGGTTTGGCTTATATACATGTATACAAGTCCTTCGGTTGATCTCTTCCCCTTACCCCCGCCCTCCCCTACTTTCCTTCTGGGGATTGATAGCCTGATTGCTGTTTCTCAGTCTTTGGGTCTGTCCCTTTTCATCAGTCTATGTTGTTCTCTATAATCCACAAATGAGTGAGATCATGTGGTATTTATCTTTCTCTGACTGGCTTATTTCACTTAGCATAATGCTCTCCAGTTCCATCCATGCTGTTGCAAAAGGCAAGAGTTCCTTTTTTTTTTTTACCGCAGCATAGTATTCCATTGTGTATATGTACCACAGTTTTCTAATCCACTCATCTGCTGATGGGCACTTAGGCTGTTTCCAAATCTTAGCTATTGTGAATTGTGCTGCTATGAACATAGGGGTGCATATATCCTTTCTGATTGGCGTTTCTGGTTTCTTGGGATATATTCCTAGTAGTGGGATCACTGGGTCAAATGGGAGTTCCATTTTTAGTCTTCTGAGGTAGCTCCATACTGTTCTCCACAGTGGCTGCACCAGTCTGCATTCCCACCAGCAGTGCAGAAGGGTTCCTTTTTCTCCACATCCTCTCCAACACTTGTTGTTTGTTGATTTGTTGATGATAGCCATTCTGACAGGTGTGAGATGATAACGCATTGTCGTTTTGATTTGCATCTCTCGTATAATTAGTGACTTTGAGCAGGTTTTCATATGTCTTTCGGCCTTCTGTATGTCCTCTTTTGAAAAGTGTCTATCTAGGTCCGTTGCCCATTTTTTTATTGGATTGTTTATCTTCCTTTTGTTAAGTTTCATGAGATCCCTGTAAATGTTGGAAATTAAACCCTTATCGGTGGTATCATTGGCAAATATGTTCTCCCATGTAGTGGGTCTTCTTGTTGTTTTGTTGATGGTTTCCTTTGCTGTGCAAAAGCTTTTTATTTTGATGTAGTCCCATTTGTTTATTTTCTCTTTAGTTTCCATTGCCCTAGGAGCATTATCAGAGAAGAAATTTCTTCGGCATATGTTTGCGATTTCGCTGCCTGTGGATTCCTCTAGTATTTTTATGGTTTCCCGTCTTACGTTTAAGTCTTTTATCCATTTTGAGTTTATTTTTGTGTATGGTGTGAGTTGGTGATCTAGTTTCACCCTTTTGCATGTATCTGTCCAATTTTCCCAACACCATTTATTGAAAAGACTGTCTTGACTCCATTGTATGCTCTTGCCTCCTTTGTCGAATATTAATTGGGCATAGTGGTTTGGGTCGATTTCTGGGGTCTCTATTCTCTTCCATTGATCTATATGTCTGTTCTTGTGCCAGTACCAAGCTGTTTTAAGAACAGTGGCTTTGTAATACAGTTTGATATCTGGTATTGAGATCCCACCTACTTTGTTCTTTCTCAGGATTGCTGCAGCTATTCGGGGTCTTTTTTTATTCCAGATGAATTTTTGGAACGTTCGTTCTAGATTTGTGAAATATGCCGTTGGTAATTTAATGGGGATTGCATTGAATCTATAAATTGCTTTGGGTAGTATGGACATTTTGATGATGTTGATTCTACCAATCCATGAACACGGTATATTCTTCCATCTGTTTATGTCTTCCTCTATCTCTTTTTTCAGTGTCCTGTAGTTTTCAGCATATAAGTCTTTTACCTCCTTAGTTAAGTTTATTCCTAGGTATTTTAATTTTTTTGGTGCAATGGTAAATGGGATTGCTTCTGTAGTTTCACTTTCTGTAAGTTCACTATTGGTGTAAAGAAATGCCATGGATTTCTTAGCATTAATTTTGTATCCTGCTACATTGCGGAATTCATTTATTAAGTCTGATAATTTTTTGATGGAGTCTTTAGGGTTCTGTATGTACAGTATCATGTCATCTGCAAATAAGGACAGTTTTACTTCTTCTTTTCCAATCTGGATGCCTTTTATTTCTTCTTCGTATCTGATCGCAATGGCTAGTACTTCCAGTACTATGTTGAACAGGAGTGGTGAGAGGGGGCATCCCTGTCTTGTTCCTGTTTTTAGGGGGAATGGTTTTAGTTTTTGCCCATTGATTATGATGTTGGCTGTGGGTTTGTCATATATGGCTTTTATTATGTTGAGGTATGATCCCTCAATTCCTATCTTGCTGAGAGTTTTTAATCAAGAAAGGGTGTTGGATTTTGTCAAATGCTTTTTCCGCATCAATTGATATGACTATGTGGTTTTTTTCTCTCAATTTGTTTATGTGATGTATCACGTTTATTGATTTGTGGATATTGTACCATCCTTGCATCCCTGGGATAAATCCTACTTGGTCATGGTGTATGATCTTTTTGATGTACTGCTGGATCTGATTTGCTAGGATTTTGTTGAGGATTTTGGCATCTATGTTCATGAGGGATATTGGCCTATAATTCTCTTTCATTGTATTGTCTTTATCTGGTTTTGGGATTAGGGTGATGTTGGCTTCATAGAATGAGCTGGGAAGTGCTCCTTCCTCTTGGATCTTTTGACATAGTCTGAGGAGGATAGGTTTTAGGTCTTCCTTGAATGTTTGGTAAAACTCCCCTGTGAAGCCATCTGGCCCCGGGCTTTTGTTTGCTGGAAGCTTTTTGATTACTGCTTCGATTTCCTCCATAGTTATTGGCCTATTGAGATTTTTAGATTCTTCCTGGTTAAGTTTTGGAAGGTTGTATTTATCTAGGAATATGTCCATTTCCTCCAGGTTGTCTAGTGTGTTGGAGTAGAGTTGTTCATAGTATTTTCTAACAATCCTTTGTATTTCTATGGGGTCTGTTGTTATTTCTCCTCTTTCATTTCTGATTTTGTGTATTTGGGTCCTCTCTCTTTGTTTCTTGGTGAGCCTGGCTAGAGGTGTATCAATCTTGTTTATCCTTTCAAAGAACCAGCTCTTGGTTTTGTTGATCTTTTGTATTGTTTTTTTGGTCTCTATGTCGTTTATCTCCGCTCTGATCTTTGTTATTTCCTTCCTTCTGCTTACAGTGGGCTTTTTTTGTTGCTCTCTTTCTAATTCTTCGAGTTGTAGAGTTAGGTCATTTATTCTCATTGTTTCTTGTTTCTTGCAGTAGGCTTGTAGAGCTATGAACTTCCCTCTCAAGACTGCTTTTGCTGTGTCCCATAGGTTTTGGATTGCTGTGTTTTCATTGTCATTTGTTGCCATGATGTTTTTTATTTCTTCTTTGATCTCACTGGTGACCCAGTCATTGTTTAATAGCATGCTATTTAGTCTCCATGTGTTGGATTTTTTTGGATTGTTTTTGTTGTAGTTGATTTCCAGTTTTATGCCTTTGTGGTCTGAGAAGATACTTGATATGATTTCAATTTTCTTGAATTTGAAGAGACTTTGTCTGTGACCCAATATATGGTCTATCTTTGAAGATGACAAATGTGCACCTGAGGAGAATGTATATTCTGTGACTTTGGGGTGAAATGTTCTGAAGATGTCAATTAATTCCATCTGATCTAGTGAGTCATTTAGGATTGATGTTTCTTTGCTGAGTTTCTGTTTAGAGGATTTGTCCAGTGGAGATAATGGGGTGTTAAGGTCCCCTACTATGATTGTATTGCTGTCAATCTCTCCCTTGATCTTCTCCAGAAGATTTCTTACGTATTTGGGTGCTCCTATTTTGGGTGCATATATATTTACCAGAGTTATTTCTTCTTGTTGGACTGCTCCCTTTAGTATTATGAAGTGGCCTTCTTGATCTCTTTTTATGTCCTTCACTTTGAGATCTAATTTGTCAGATATAAGTATTGCTACCCCGGCTTTTTTTTCACTTCCATTGACCTCAAAAACCTTTTTCCATCCCTTCACCATCAGTCTGTGTGCATCTTTTTTTCTGAGGTGGGTTTCCTGTAGACAGCAGATATATGGGTCATGTTTTCTTATCCACTCATTTACCCTATGCCTTTTGACTGGGGAATTTAATCCATTTACATTTAAAGTTATTATTGATAGAAACTTGTTAGTCGCCATTTTTGTTCTTTACCGCTGCGTTCCTTCTTTGTTTCCTGTTTTTTCTATTTACAGCAGACCCTTTAGCATTTCTTGCATTGCTGGTTTGGTTGTAATAAACTCCCGTAGACCGTTTTTGTCTGTGAAGCTCCTGATTTGACCCTCAATTTTGATTGATAGCCTCGCTGGGTATAGTATTCTTGGATTCAGACCCTTCCTTTGCATGACTTCGTATATTTCATTCCATTCCCTTCTTGCCTGATGTGTTTCTGTTGAGAAATCGGTCGCTAGTCTGATGGGGGATCCTTTGTAGGTAACTTTCTGTCTCTCTCTGGCTGCTTTTAAGATTCTTGCTTTGTCGTTGGTGTTTGCCAATTTAATTATTATGTGCCTTGGTGTCGGTCTTTTCGGGTTCATTTTGTTTAGGACTCTGTGAGCTTCTTGGATTTGTGTGAGTTTTTTCCTCCCTATATCAGAGAAATTTTCTGTTACTATTTTTTCAAACAGGTTTTCTATTCCTTGCTCAGTTTCCTCTCCTTCTGGCACCCCTATTATTCGGATGTTGTTTCGTTTAGCATTGTCCCATAGTTCTCTTAGGCTCTCCTCCTGCTTTTTAATTTTTTTTTCTAGAAGCTGTTCTGTTTGGGTATTTCTACCTTGTCTTCTAGCTCGCTGATGCGGTCCTCTGCTTCTTCTAGTCTACTGTTGATGCTTTCTATTGAGTTCTTTATGGCAGTGATGTCGTTTTTCATTTCTTCTTGGTTTCTCTTCATTTCCTCTTGGTTCCTACACATATTGTTGAATTGGTCTTCCATTCTTTTCATCCACCTTATGGCCATTACTCTGAATTCTTTCTCTGACAGGTTGCTTGCCTCCATTTTGTTTACTTCCTTTTCTGATGATGCCTGTTTTTCTTTCATATTTGGGTTGGTTCTTTGTTTCACCATGATTTCTCTTCTCAAGGTGTTTGGTTATGTAGTTCTCTCTCTGCTTTAGGGGATGTCCAACCTTTCCATGAGAAGAAGCAGTGCTTGTCTGAGTTCAGGCAGTCACGCTGCTTGAGATCCCTTGTTTCCAGGTTAGTAGCTGGTCTCTGGATGCCGGCAACAACCACCCAAGATGGCGCAGTCTCCCAGTCTGGGAGCTCTTAGGGAATGTCCAACTGGTGGCTTAGGCCCACTCCCTCGGACATCCTTAGCACTGCTGTGGAGGTGGGAGAGGCTCACGCCACCACCACTGCACTCACCAGCTGTGAGCCTGGCTTCTGGCCGAGCGGCACTCCCCCTGTGGTCAGTGCACATCATAGCAACTAGTTGTTCTGCCATTCGGTCGATTTGCATATTAGCCTTTTATTATGTAGGATTGCTCTGCCAATCATCTATCTCCAATGGGTCTGGTAATGAAGGCCTTCCCATACTGTCCTGTGAGCAATGGGAACTGCTAAACCAGCAGTTCTCAACCTGTGGGTCGCGACCCCTTTGGAGTTCAAACGACCCTTTCACAGGGGTCGCCTAAGACCATCCTACATATCAGATATTTACATTACGGTTCATAATAGTAGCAACATTACAGTTATGAAGTAGCAACAAAAATAATTTTATGGTTGGGTCACAACATGAGGAACTGTATTTAAAGGGCCAGAAGGTTGAGAACCACTGCGCTAAACCCTTTAAGCGAGGAGGGATATGATCAGACGTGTTGTACAAACACTTCTGGAGCAGTGTGAGGAATCAGACTAGAGGTGGGGAGACCAGTTAGGTGGCTGTTTCAGCAGTCCAGGTGAGAACTGATAAGGGCCTAAACCAGGGCAGAAGGGATGGAGAGAAAGATCAGACAATAGAGAGAGTTCAAGAGTAAAACTGGCAAGACTTAATGAGGGAGGTAAAAGGTGGTTGTGAATTTTCTTGTTTGGGTAACTGGGTAAAGGGTAGAGCTCCTAAATTACATTCTCTCCCCCCCCCCCCCCTTTACTTCTTCCTGACAACATCAGGATGATGATTAAACTAACTTTATTCTTTAAAAGTCTACATACCCTTAATTTCTATACTTACCTGGTTTGGAGAATTCTTCATCTTTTAGGCCCATGCCCACCCAAGGAGAAGGCCAGAAACATGTCTTCCCAGTCTCCTTTGCAGCCAGGATCCAGACACAGTCATCCAACTTCATGCATCAGAGGGGCTGGAATTCTTTTGGAGGCTGGTGCCACGAAATCCACTTTGGTGATGGTGGTCCAAGTGGATGCGGTTTCTGTAGGGGTGAGAGGCAGAGGTGTTGGAGTGACCTCCGGGGCCTGCCTGTGTTGCTGAGGTGTCTCTGCCCAGTGGTGCAGCAGTTACGTCTCTCTGGGGCAGTTCTGGGGCATGATTTGTGGGTTCTTTCCAGAGACATAACCTTTAACCCTTCCAGGCCTTCTGTGAGTTTCCTAATAGCTTTTACCAAACCTCTTTTCTGCTTAAATTAGGTCAAATCGTTTTGTTTGCAGCTAAACTCTCTGACTGATGTACCACTTCTGCCTGCAAAGTCAAGGTTACATAATGACAGCACAGCCATTATTACAAACATATAGTAAGCCTTCCTGTGTGCCAGGCACTCTCCTAAGTGCTTGACACAGATACTTCATTTATTTCTTGTATAAATTATCCCAGTTTTACCAGTGAGGAAACGGAAGCTGAAATATCCCAAGATAACATAATGTTTGAGCAGCTGTTTGAACCCTGGCAGTATAACTCCAAATCCCACACTTAATAACTACCTTACGCTAACTTCTTGTTAGAGAACCTCATTGTTTGCACAGCCGTATAGTCCACCCAGTCCAAATTGTATCCATACTCTGTTTTCTCTATTGCACCTGCAATGAGTGGAGAATGATTAGCTCTCACTAGGGAAAGTGGGATTAACTTCCAAACTGAAATTTTAAATATTAAATGGAGCAAGAAGACATCCTTGAAATCACCTCAGTACCAGGTGGCAGGTATCAGGAACCAAGTGTCATGCTGTACTGGTTGAATGGTTTTGGCTGCAAACAACAGAAACCCCAATTAGCGGTGACTTAAATCTTACAGGTATTTGTTGTTGTTTATCAGGCATTTCCAAGTCTGATTTAGTAGCTCCACACTATCATAGAGCTGGGGTTTGTATTTTTCTATTCTGCATCCACAGTGGGTAGGATTTGGGGCCTCATGTTGACAAAAAGGCTGCCTTAGATTGCTGCAGGCATCCTGTCCTCTCAAGACGGCTTTCAAAGTGGGAAGTTGGGTGTGATAGCAAATGTGGGCCTCCTTTGCATAAAATCACTCACTTTTTAAAATAATTTATTTTTTCATTGAGGTAACAATTGTAATTATATAAAGTTTTAGATGTAAAACACTATAATTCAATATGTGTATACATTATAGTGTGCTCACCAAAAGTCTAATGTCTATTCTTCACTGGCCATAGCCATGTTATGGGTCCTCTCCTGAACCAGTCACCAACTAGAAATGAGATTACCATGACCAGCTTAGATGATTCAGTCTTACCTTCCCTGAGCACTTTGCTACCTGCTTAATACATGAACCAAATCTGGGTTATGCGTCAAGGAAGGATGTGTGTGGAAGGGGTTGTTGGGTAGGCGGTGGACAGGGTCTGCCATAGGGACTGAGCTACTGTTCTGAGCTGATTTGTTTATTTGTTCACGGAATGATTTTTTAATTAGCGTTGAGTGCTGTGTGTCCTTTGAACCTGCTGTGTGTTTTTTACTTCTCTCTGGGGTTTGTTTTCCTCATCTCTAAAATGAAATGGCCAAAGTAGATAATTTCAAGGTCTTTCCTCATATTTCACTCATTTATCTCTTTTTTTTTCTTTTATAACACTTTCACAGAGCTATAATTATTTCTGTCAGAGGCTTTCAGGAGATGCCTCAGTTTGCCAATAGGCAGTTGATTCCCTTTTGTCACTTAAAGCCATGCTTTTTGAGGCGGGATTCCCACATTTCTGGCATATGAGTGGTGAGTAAATGGATATGGAAACCATAGGATAAGCATGGTGTGTCCTCTAGGATTTTAACTGAAGATTTGGGAGAAAAGCCTTTGAAATTTTTTGTATTATACCCCACAAATATGGGCATACTACTCAATATGGTGCAAATTATCAGGCTTGGACAGAGGCCATGACCTTTTGGGGAATAAGTTCTTCTCTGTGGCTGGGTATCTTTAGATAGAAAACTATGTGTGTAGCAATGACTGATATTTCCTCAATTAGTTTATTTGCATAGCACTTGGATCTGCTATCTAGATTAGGATTCTTACTCTCAGCACTGATATTTTGAGCCAGATAATTCCTTGTTGTGGGGGATTGTTGTGCATTGTAGGACATTTAGAAGCATCTCTGACCTTTACCCACCAGATGCCAGTAACAGTTTCCTAGGTGTGACCCCCAAAAATGTCTCCTGGGAAGCAAAATCACCCCAACTGAGAATTAGTGATATAGATAGATTAATATTTGAATTCTTACTCTGACCCTAATTTGTGTTACCTTGGGCAAGGTATGTAATATCTATATACTTCAGCTTCCTTACCGGCCAAATAGGGCTAGCTTATAACATTACTGTCTACATTAAATGAATTCACAGGTGTTAAGAGTCTAGCACAATGCCAAGTCTATAATTGGCCTTCCATGAATTTATAATTCTCTTCTCCTTTTTCCTTCATTTTTCTGGGGCTGTAAAACTTTCCCATTGGAAGGGACCTTAGACGTCACCAGAATTCCTCATTTTGTCAATTAAGAGACTGAGGCTCATAGCGATAATCCATCTTTTCAACCCTAAACCTATCTTTATACTCAGGTAATACAAAAGAGACATATTGAAGTGGAGCTGCACAGAAGTGGGTGAGTTCACAGGCTCTTTCCTGTCAAGGTTGATTTGCCAGACGCCTGCTCCTGTAGATTCCCTCATGATATATCACCCCTGAGAGAATTCCTGAAGCACTAAATCCCTCGTGCGACTCAGACTGAATTCAAATGTTTGGTTTTAGGGACTATCAGTTATCTCCTTGGAGGCACTTGTTCTGTGCACCTTGGATGTTGGGGAATGTTCAACATTGAGACAAAATGTATGGAATATGCTCAGAGCCAGCCAGAGTTAAAAGAAAATTTTTACACTCACAAAGAGCACATAACAGCTGTTCAAGAACCAGAGATTAATGGATAATTCTAATTTTGCCGTTTCATCTCTGACAAGGGCAAAGCTCTTTCTACTAAAAAGACTGAGACTAACTGATAAGAGGGACTAAAGTCCTCAAGAGGGATGAAATGGGGCAGGAGCCGTCCTAAAAGAATCCATGTCTTCTGGCCTAAACAAATCACGGTCCAAGCTATTGGGAGATTCACCGGTGAGACCATAGTGCCACTGTTGATGATCTGAGGGACTCGTAGGAATAGGAATCATGCTAGAGGACTAAGGATGGGCAAATGTCCTGATTTTTAGGAAATGCGATGAATTTTTCCCTCTTTCCCACCTCTACCAACTATGAATTCATGAGTTTGGTACCAGTCTTAGGCACAATTCCATAAAAAATTATTCTACTGTGGCTTACAGGAGTGCTCACAAATTAAGCAGCCGTCCCTCTAAACCAGTAGCATTTCAGTCAAACAGGTTATGCCAGAGTAGTAATCTAATTTCTTTTTCTTGATTAAGGCCATTAGAATAGCTGAGCAGAGATGGAATGAGCACAGAATATCCAGAAGACAGCAGGCGTATCTCCTGTGACATTGAAGGCAAGATGTAGAAAGATGGGCTGGACACGGGTATCATGCGGTGGCTGCATAGCTGTATCCAGTGGGTGGACAGTGTTAAGGAGGCAGAGCCCCAGTGCTTCCGGATTTGTGCCTGGCCACATTATTTTCTTTATTAGTGTACTAACCAGGTGAAGCAATGAATGTGTCATAGTCTTGGTGCTTTTGGGGTCTACTTGGCCTGTAAGCCTTGAAGAAAATATACATATATATCTATGTGTATATATATATATATATATATATATATATATATATAGAGAGAGAGAGAGAGAGAGAGAGAGAGAGAGAGAGAGAGAGAGAGATGATAGGCAGCCATGGTTTCTGCCAAATGACCCCAAGTTCCAGGGTGAAGCTTATTGTACACATTGCTCAAGGGGATATATATTGCATGGTATTGAAGGTTTTTATAGACCTGGCTCCTGACTATATCTCTAGTCTCATTTTTGCTGCCCCATTCCCCATGATCCCAATCTTTAGCCACATCCAATTGTGGTACCCTGCATATACCAGGCTGTTTTAGGCCCCCATTATTTTATACCTTTTCCTGTATCTGACTTGAGTGCTCTTTCTTTTTTCTTCTGCCTGCTTCTCTGTCTGCCTGACATGTTCCTACTCATATTCAAGTCTCAGTGAAGCCTTCCTATCCCTCTGGGAAGCCTTTCCTTCCCTTCCCGCCCTTTTCTGGCACCATTGCTAATAAATTCTTCCCCGTCTGAATTTTGGTAGTCGTCTCCACCATTGTTTTAGGTATCATCACACTGTATTAATAACCTACGTACTTGTCAATCTTTCCTGCCCCCAGCTCTCTACCCCCACCAACTGCTCCCCATACAAGCACTTTCAGCTCATTGCGGACAGGGACTGGATTCTATGCAGAGCCTGGTACATACCAGAGACAGTCAGTAAAGGAATTAATGAATAAAAAATGAACAAATGAATAAATGGCTTATATAAAACCCATTATTCTGGTACTCTCTCAGCCTGCTGAGAATCACAATTATATTTCCATGTAGCCTGGCTCCTTAGATCCAGCTTTCTAAAGGATTTTTTAAAAATACAGAAAACAGTGCCAAAACTGGTTTGGCTCAGTGGATAGAGCATCGGCCTGCAGACTGAAAGGTCCCAGGTTCAATTCCGATCAAGGGCATGTACCTGGGTTGTGGGCACATCCCCAGTGGGAGATGTGCAGGAGGCAGCTGATAGATGTTTCTCTCTCATCGATGCTTCTAACTCTCTATCTCTCTCCCTTCCTCTCTGTAAAAAATCAATAAAAATATATTATAAAAATAAATAAATAAATAAAAATACAGAAAACAGGATTTCTTTTCCCTCTAGATACCTGCTGTCTCAATAAGGGCTTATACATGCATCGAAGCAGCAACAGAACCCTTTATCATGGCACAGACAAGCCACGCTGCCACAAACACGGAGCCCCCCGGGCTTTTAGTGCCTTGATTCACTGGGAAGTGCATACCCAAAGTCCAGTTTTCCAAGGCTCCCCTCCTGTGGCACCCAAGAAGCCTTATCTGTACCACCTAGACTGCAGGAGGCATTTTAGAACTGTTGCCTGCACTTTTGAAAAGGGAGTTGAACCTCATTCGTATATTTTCTTCTTATTGACTTAGAAAGTAAGCACCACGTTATTTAAATACAACCAGATCAGGGAGGCACAATGAATAATTCAGCCTTTCTGTTGCTTTAGGAAGAGTCTAGTTATTATGGGCCTCTCAAAAAGATGTTCTGTGGTATAATGAAAGAATTAAAATTCAAGTGAGGGCACCAAGAGCAAGTCAGCAGGCATTTATCGATGCCAGTTCCTCAGTTCTAAAAGCTAGATCAGGCAGCAGTTGTTGCCGGTTGGCCAAGTTGCCTGACTGGAAGACTGGAAGACAGGCAGCCTGGCATGCTAGCGATGTCTCAGCCCATTCTGGTCCCCACGTAGTGGGCATTGGCATTTGGGACTCTCCAAAGTTCAAGGGATGATGCTGTAGTGGTGATCCTTCACACTCATAGCTAGGGTACCTCACCTGCAAGTTCCTGCCAGGGCAGGGGGCCCCAAGCCTGGGGTTCTTGGAGCCAACAGAGCATAATGGGATCACAAAGTCAGACCTGATTAATCATCTTTAAAGGGCATCTGAATTTATAAATTGAATATATATATCACTCAGATATCAGGTGGAGACAAAGGATAGTAGATCACACCCACTACTCTTCTCTATTTGTGTTTTGAGGTCTAGGGGCCTGAAAGACATCTGCAGGACCTAGAAATGGAAAGGCTAGGCTCAGAAGAAAGGAAATTTGTTGAACACCTGCTTTTAGACACCCCAGAAAAACAGAAGAGAATATGAAGGAATCAGGGCTTCATGGAGCCAACTTTCAGAAAGAGTAGGGCAAAGATAGTTAGATTTCTGACTCACACTTTGATGGTTAATTTTATATGTCAACTTGGCTGGGCCAAAATGGTCAACTACCAGTCTAGATATCTTTGGAAAGGAATTTTTTTTAAGATAAGATTAACATTTAGATCAACAGACTTGGAGTAAAGCAGATTACCCTTCATAATGTGGGATCTATCATCTAATCACTTGTCAGCCTTAATAGAAAAAAAAGACTGAGGGCACCTGAGGAGGGAATTGGGCCGGCAGGCAGCCTTGTACATAAGCTGCAACTTCAACTTTTTTCTGGGTTTCCCAGTGCCATACTGTTCTGCAGATTTTGCACTTACCAACCCCTCAATCACATGAGCTACTTCCTTAAATCAACTTCACACACACACACACACACACACACACACCCTATTGGTTTTGTTTCTCTCAAGAACACTAATACACACACCACATACTAGAGTAAATTCAGGTGTATTAAAGATTTAAAGGTAAACAAAAGGATGGAAGTATTAAAAGGAAATAATTGTAAATATTCTGGCAGGTGTGGGAGGGAGTGAAGGCTTTTAAAAGAATGCACGCCACAGGCAGAAACCATAATGGGAAAGATGGACAGATAAGGCTAGGAAGACTATATCTTCTAAATGTCCAGCTGCACCACAAGCATATAAAAAGAAAAAAGGACAAACGGGAAATTAGCAATATATGTGTCAGACTGAAAGTTAATTTATTTAGTAGTGTTCAAAAGGGTGAAATAAGCTGACCTTCCCAATGGAAAAATAGGCAAGAACAAGCAAGTCACAAAAGAAAAACAAGTGACAAACATGTGGAAACATGTTCAATGTCAAAGAAATGCAAAGACAAAATGTAAATTTTGCCCAGCCAGCGTGGCTCAGTGGTTGAGCATTGACCTATGAACCAGGAGGTCATGGTTCGATTCCCGGTCAGGGCACATGCCTGGGTTGTGGGCTAGATCCCCAGTAGGGGGCATGCAGTAAGCAGCCAAATCAATGATTCTCTCTCATCATTGATGTTTCTATCTCTCTCTCCCTCTCCCTTACTCTCTCTGAAATATATAAATATATGTATATATTTAAAAAAAGAACTAATTAAAAGAGAGAGAGAGAGACAGAGAGAGAGAGAGACCAACCCTGGCCACTGTGGCTCAGTTGGTTAGCAGTGGTCTGCAAACTGGCTTTCAAGCCACATGCAGCTCTTTGGCCCCTTGAGTGTGGCTCTTCCACAAAGTACCACTTGCGGACACACACGTACAGTGCGATTGAAACTTCGTGGTCCATGCGCAGAAGTTGGTGTTTTGTGGAAGAGCCACACTCACGGGGCCAAAGAGCCGCATGTGGCTCGCGAGCCGCAGTTTGCCGACCACTGTTAGGCGACCCCTGTGAAAGGGTTATTCGACCCTCAAAGGGGCCGATCCACAGGTTGAGAACCGCTGCTCTAGAAGGACTCCAACTTAGAGTCAGTTGTACTCATAGCTACTGCATTACAGCCAGAGGATGCACAGCAGGATCAGCAGTGGAAAGACACACCAGACAGTCTGGAGGAGTCCAGTGCAGCCTTCCAACATTTTCCCTCTGGATAGCGTGGAGTTGTTGCACAGAAAGCTTTGGCCGTCAGTAGGAACATGTGCAATATTTTTGCCCAGATAAGCCTTCTGAGATGCTCAGAGTTCAGCATTTTTATTGCTGGTCATTAAAGCACTCTCTGACTGTGCACCCAACCACAGTTACTGAAGTTCCAGACTTTCAGAAGGAAAGCAGATGTTCAACCTAAATTATATCATTCATACAAACAATCTAGGCAGGCTGATAGAACAGAATTCAGTGCCCCAGGCACACAAAACAACCTTATCACTTAATAGCATTGGGTACATACCAGAGGCCAGGTCCCAGGAGCTGTCTTCAAAACCTCCTAGAGATAACAACATCAGGCCTGCTATGCTGACCCTTTCCTGCAGCCTGAAATAGAAAAATTCAATACCTAGAAAATGAAAGACAAAATTTTGGAAGTATCTTGAGTATAAGATGGAAAAGAAAGTAAAGGAATGGAAAATTTTAAAATGATAAAATTAGTGAATCAGTAGATGAAGTCTGATCTCCAGTACAAACAGAAACAAATGGACAGAAGGAAAATATAAAAGACGTAATAGAAGAAAAGTCTCCAGAAGTGAAGAACAAGAGTTTCCAGATCTCAAGAGCCCATTAACAGCCCATAAAGAAGCGATTGTGAGTGAGTGCTAACTCCCTTTGTGTCTGGGACCGCTAGCTATTCCAAGCTGCATGTTATCCCCCACTTGTCCTTTAACAGTTAATTCACTTTTTAGTTGATTTCTTTTTACCTATGTGAGCGCCACCACTTTTTTTTCCATTCTCTGCCAAAAGCAAATGGTTTGTGAGTCTCATTTCTTCTTGGAGACATTTGTTTGCCATTCAGTGTTACTCAGTTGCTTTGTGAACTGAGTTATTTGATGTGCTAAGAAAAAAAAATCTTTTTTTGAAGTTTTTCTGGCTTAAAAAAAAAAAAGGTGGGAAATCTGTTTTAAGCAGCTTTCTACATTTTCAGAGGAAGTAGAAGTTGCATGCTGAGTTAGAACCAATCCTAACCGCAATGCCTGGGGTGTTCAACACCCTGAGTCTTTTCTGGGGGGAAAAATTATTAGAAAAATCAGTTTGTATGTTATTAATATCTCCCTCTTCAGCAACCTTGTTTGCAACTTCCCCTGATTTGCTGAATCACCAAGCAGAAAGCATCTCTATTTACTTTTTGTCTTCCAAAATTCATCCTCCTCCCTCCCCACCCCCGCTGTCTTTATTCTTGTGCTGTTTTTTAAAAAAACTTTCTAAAACTCCTTTACTATTACTGTATTTGAGTTTGGGGAGGGAGTGAAGATAACTATATGCTTTCATTCTGTCATGTTCATACTGTAAGTTTATGTAGGGCCATGAGGTGACTTAGCTTTATGGAGGTTATATACAACTATTTACTTTATATTTTTTAAAGAAAATAAACAATTTTCAAACATTGGTATCTTAAATTTTAATAACAATGAGGCATCTCTAACCAGCCTCTACACCTATGTATACTGGGACACTATACTGTTGAGAATTACTCAGCTAATCAAACAGCTTTCCATTTTATTTTCCTATGCAACTATTTCTTTTTTCATCTTGAATTATTGAGGAGGTTTTCTCAGCTCTTCACTTGGCTCATAAGCTCTTTATTTTCTGATTAACCATTGATGTGTAAGTTGTTCATGGGGTGTGATTGGCCTCTTTTTGGTCAACACCATTTAGGGACTAGTGACACACGTCTGACAAAGGCTTGAAGACCAAAGACCCCAGGATTCTTTTGTGAAAGCCCCAAAGGAGAGGATTAGTTATGGGGGAAGTGAAGTGGGTGGAAGTGGGCATGTTTTCCTCTCTGTGGGAACTGCAACTTCTCTCCTTTGTTTTGGAATTCAGCTATTATTAAAGAGAAGTTATTCAGAGATTTTCTGTTTAAGACATCTTCCAGCAGTCTGGGGAATCAAGAAAATCTTAATAAGTTACTAATATTTTACAATTTTATTCACTAAGATTTATTAAGGTGTAGTGGATTTCTGAGAGTCTCTGTAGAAAATGAAGAAATATAATTCACATGCTATATGATTCACCCCCTTAAAGTATACAATTCACTTGTTTTGGTATATTACATTGTTAATTTTTTTTGTGGTAATGTGTACTTATAAAATTTGTCATTTTACCATTTTTAACCATTTAAGCATATAACCCAATGACATTAATTACATTTACAATGTTGTCCAACCATTACAACTATTCCTGCAAATTTTTTTTGTCCCCAAACAGAAACTTCTGTAACCATTAAGCAAATCATATAGTTTTAACATATTAGCAATTATTCTATTTTAGATAAAATTCTTCAAAGAACCTCACACCCAAACTGGAAAAGGATTAATTTAATTCCCAATCCCAGAGTTATTTGGCCTATTATGTGCCATTACACATTTATACACACTCTGCGTATTGTTCTAAGTTCTATCTTGGGCACATTAATGGCTCTAAAGAAAGCCAGAGCCAAAGGGGTAAATGAAATGTGGGGTTTTAGTTGGATCTTACAGTTATGAGTCACCAGAGAGTCTTCATACTCCCATCAGCAGGTTTCAGTTAACTTTCAAATTAGACCAGCTGGCTTTCAAAACATATTCATTACCTATTGGTGAGTTTGGGAGCTTTTGGAGGCTGTAGCCACCAATTCTCCCAAGGAAGTGACGGGAAAACTGTTGTGGACACCCACTGCTAAGAAGAGCTCCACGTCCCTGGATATTCCTTTAGGGTTTGTGAGTTGTTCATGACACAGGAACTGGCTATTTGTTTCTTGGTCCTGAGGATTTCAGATCACCTTACACATTAGCTACCATCTTTGAATTGTTGCTGGATTGATGTCTTCATGGGATCAGGGAGAAATAAAACTAGTAGAAAGATGCATCTGTTTGCATATTAACCACATAAATGAAATGTGCTGTCCTTGGAGTTGCCTCTTTTTCCTTACCTGGCTCTTTCTAAAGTCCTTTGGTGACCCTGCTCCATTTTTATCCAGAAATTGCACCAGCGAGGAGAAGAAGGTTCAGGGAAGTGAGTTTTCTCTGCCCTAAAATGATGACATACCCTCTTAGTGAATTTCCTACCATTAGATGTTCAAATAAAGGTTGAGTCATTAGGTATCAGAGATGTAGAAGATCGTTCATGGCTGCAGTAGGGGATTGAGAAGGATAATCAATAAGGCTGCTTCAAATTCTGAAATTCCATGACATTGTGAGCAGCATTGCATTGTGGTCAAGAACTTGGACTTAATCATACAGACCTGGATTCAAATTCTGGCTCCTTTACTTAACTGGCTATTTAGCCTTAAGCAAATTATTTAACCTATTCTAACACTCAGTATCTTCATCAGTAAAATGAGTATAATCATAGGATTAAATAAATTAGTGCATGAAAATGCTTAGATGCTCTTTCTTTCAGATGGTGTTTCTTTAAGAGTGTTTTTTTCTAATCAAAAGACTCTGTTAAGGTGATTTTTATGGGGTTGTAGTTGCTCAGGAACACTGGTGGAATGAAAGGTGGCCTGGCCTACTGACCAAAGTACTGAGCCAGGTGTTCAGCCTCTGATTAAAGTTTTGAGATATTAATTTTATGCGATTGACATGTGACCTTAGACCACTGTTTGATAACTCTGTGGCTAGATTTGACCAACAAAATTAGAGAAAAACACCTATGCCTTCTCCTTGCCAACAGGAGATGATTTGAGGTGCAGTGGAATAAATTTATTAAAGCAATTTGATTTTTCACTGAAGTAAAATGGCTCCTGCTAAATGTGAGGTTATATTATTTTTATGAGCTAGAAAATTACATGGGAACCTATAATTGACAGGGATAAATTATCTTACTTTTTATTTCAAAGCTACCATCTCTGAGAGGACTTGAAGTGGGAGGCTAATTTTTTATTTATCAAGGAAAGTGGAGCAGTAGGCCTTTTATTGTTGTTGCCATTAAACATCAGTTTTCCTGCCTCTGTATAGGAATTTTTAGAATTACAGTTTGCTTTTCTGGACAAGTTGTGATTCCTACTCCCATGAAACTAGGCATCCCCATTCTCTTTATTTTGTTACCCCTTGTGAGTTTCTTTATCAAGCTGGAAAACGTTGGGAGTGCCAAGGATGGAGAAGACTGGTGGAGGGAGTGGATGGAAGTCTTCTAATATATCTAGACTTTATAACGACTGTTCCACAAGCAAGAACAGGAGCTATAGAAGCCTTGCAGAACCAACTTGGGTGTTTTCCCTTAAACCACATGGGGAATTTGAATCTGCTGATATCCACAGAGGGTTGAGCTGGTACCCAGATGAGAGGAGGGGGGAAAGCAAAAGTAGGTAGTTTAAAAAAAGGAGAAAAGAGTAGAAAGTCTATGAGGAGAGACTCAAATTTCCATCTGTGCATGGGAGGTCTGATCTCTCCGCCCCATTCCTCTGAGCATCTCCCTCTCCTATAACCCTGAAACCTATTTTCCAGTTCATAGCTTTCTCAAGAGCCCCAACCAGAGATATCCAACAGTGGGTTGTCCCATAGTTATGTCATACATGGTAACTGAACTCACGTCCTTTCTCTACCCCAAGCTGTTCTTCCTCTTGTATTTTACTCTCTTCGTTCAAAAAGTCATCCAAATATGCAAGCTAAAATCTGCAGCCATCCTCAACAGTTCCTTCTCCTTCACCCTGCACCATTCATTCAGTAGACAGTTTCTCACCATTTACTTATAGCAGTGCTAGATACTGTACTGTGACAGGAGAGACAAAGATGATTTAGATGTGGCCCTAAATATAATAAGAAGCTGAGTTCAGCAAAAGAAGCAAACAGGCAAACACAGTTCAGGCAGACACAAATCCTTTTTGTTTTGTTCCTTAAGTGGTTCTTGAATCCACTTCCCCCTCTCCATTCCCATTGCCAGTGCTTAAGTTCAGACCTTTTCATTGGTCTACAATCATCTGGTGTATGCAGTTCCTTCTATCTGCTCCTGTCCTGGAAATACCCTAATTCCAGAGTAATTATTTTAATGATAGTCTGCCTCAGCACACACATTCTTCCAGCCTTACCTCCCAGAATTCTACATGTCACTCTCTGTACCACCCAGACCCAGTTTTAGCCACTAGAGCATTTGTGGTCTTGACAGTACTACTTCTCTGCCTAGAATTCCCTTCTCTACGTAGTCAATTCCTACTTATCTTTAGAGAGGTAGTCTAATGTCCCTTCCTTCATGAGGCCTATCTCAAATACTCATGTGGGATTTAATGCTCCCAGGGTACTCTTAATACCCCCATTTCTACCACCTATCATGCTGCATTTGGGGTGAGGGTGTGTTATTTAGTTAGTTATTTTGTTTGTTTGTTGTTGTTGTTTTTTAGTGTTTCCTCACTGGCCTGTAACTTCATTAAAGGAATGTATTTTACTCCTGTTTTAATCTCTGAGAACCAGATCAGTGATTGGAATAGAGCAGTGGTCGGCAAACTGCAGCTCGCGAGCCACATGCGGCTCTTTGGCCCCTTGAGTGTGGCTCTTCCTAAGCTTTAGGAGTACCCTAATTAAGTTAATAACAATGTACCTACCTATATAGTTTAAAAAATTTGGCTCTCAAAAGAAATTTCAATAGTTGTACTGTTGATATTTGGCTCTGTTGACTAATGAGTTTGCCGACCACAGGAATAGAGTAAGTGTTCAGAAATGTTAGAAAAGTGAATAGCTCTTCATGAAACCTAGGTGTGAGCCAGCCACACTAAGATTTAGAACCAGAAAATGCTCACTTCTCAGGAGTTGGGTTGAGGCGGGGGTGGGGCCACCATCGCTCTGAAGTTCCATCTATCCTTCCACAAATGGAAACCATAGCAGATCCCAGTTGTCAATAGGAAAGGGAAACCGCATACCAGGCAATAAAACTGGTGCCTTATAAATGTCAGTTAATATAAATGAGAGAGACATTCTTATTCTTATTCTTATTCTTATTCTTATTCTTATTCTTATTCTTATTCTTATTCTTATTCTTATTCTTATTCTTATTCTTATTCTTATTCTTATTCTTATTCTTATTCTTATTCTTATTCTTATTCTTATTCGACAGAAGTTCATGGGATTAAGGGATTTTCCCAAGATCTTTTAGCAGCTATGGGTTGAGCTGGGTTTTGAACTCAATCCTGGTTTACGCCGACGCTGACGCTGACGCTGAATTCTTTGTACCATTCTGTACTGCTACAAGTTACAGGTTGTGGTTTGAATCCTTGGTAATTGCTACTACATTAGGGGTAATAAAATGATCACATAATGTCACTGGTAAGAATTGGTAGTTATTTGGTAAATTACTATCTGTAGAGTATGAACCTAGAAAACTTAAGATTTCTGAATTTGGGAGTCTAAATCACTGTTATTTGAGCTCATGCTCTGATTGCAAACGTAAATTTTGGATGATAGAGAATTAGGGTGGTAGATTAATGCCTCCTTGCACATTTATAGGCCCCAGTTGGGTTCTTCCACTATCAGATAAGAGTATTAGTGATTATTTCATGTAGTTAAGCAATGTAGATAAGCCATTATTATTACAGTAATCCCGCCTTATCCATGGAGGATACATTCCAAGACCCCCAGTGGTTGTTTGAAACCATGGATAGTACCAAACCCTATATATATTATGTTTTTCCCTATACCTACATACTAATGGTAAATTTTAATTTATACATTAGGCACAGTAAGACATTAACAATAATAACTAATATAATAGAACAATTATAATAATATACTATAATTAAAGTTATGTGAAGGTAGTCTCTCTCTTAGAACATTTTATTGTACTGTACTCACCTTTCCACGTGAAGGAAGCAGTTTAGAGCTTCTCTTTGGCACATTCAAATTGCCAGCATCACTACTCTTGTAATAATGGCTTTGGGACCATTATTAAGTAAAATAAGGGTGACTTGAACACAAGCACTGTGATCTGATAATTGAGGCTGCTAAGGGACTAATGGGTGGGGAGCATATAGACATGAATGTGCTGGGCAAAAGGATCATGTCCTCGGCGAGATTTCATCACGCTACTCAGAATCTCACAACTTAAAACTTATGAATTGTTTATTTCTACAATTTTACACTTAATATTTTTAGACTGCAGTTGACTGCTGGTAGCTGAAACCATGGAAACTAAATAGCAGATAAAGAGGGACTATTGAGGGACTAAGGAGGGACTATTGTAATTAGCAAATGATGGTTGACAATGAGAGCTGTGGATAGCAAAGGAAGGATCAACCTCTCAGATGCTAGAAGCAGCAGAACCTTAGTGATCATCTAGGCCAGGGGTGGGCAACCTTTTTGTGAGTGGGTGCCAAATCTGACTCAAAATTCGTCTGTGTGCCAACCCTAATTTTTTGAGAACATGTTACGCCTACTTAATATCTCTAAAGGTATACGAATGTGAAGAACCTTGAGGAAATAAAATTCATTCGAGCGACAAAAACACAGTATATGATGATGAAAAATACATTTATTTTTTAATGTATACATGTACACTGATAGTCCGACAGAAAACTTTATGACTCCGTTTGATATTATCAGTGGGAGTTTTGCTGCTGTATCACTGATGACAGAGATTTTACATCAGGTTTATATTTCGTGACCTTCAGAGATATGCACGAGCTACTACTTTCATCTGTCAGGCTACTCCTATTATGAGACTTAGCAAAATTCATCACTGAGAACAAAGATTCACAATTGTAAATGGAAGATTATAAGAGAGGGTTTCGCGTGCCAGCAAAAGTTACTGGCGTGCCATGTTTGGCACGTGTGCCAAGGGTTGCCCACCCCTGATCTAGGCCAAGCCTTTCATTTTGTGAAATTAGGCAGGAACCACCCAAGGTCAAGTAGCTATTTCATGCCAGAGCCAGCATGGAAGGCCAACCCTAGATTTTTAGAATAATGTTCATTTTACCTTAAGCTCCTTTTGTAAATCTGAAGATAGTTCACAGCCAATCTGGACATATCAGTACAAAAGTGTACTTGTTGTTTTCTTTAGTAAATTCATGTGTTTATTGTCAAGGTTCCTCTTTTCGTTATGCCTGGGTGATTTCATCTGTAGATGTCAAAAATTAATGGTTTTTATATCCCGATCTATGTAGGGACACAATTACATTATATAGATATATCAGACTTACTTACCTACTCTCCTATTGATTGACATTTAAATTGTATTCAGTTTTTAAAATGATGAACAATGCATATGGTGAATTTTTTAAAGGTTAGAATTTTAAAATTTTCAGCTTACAATCGATTTATTGATCAGACATTTATCAAGCATCCACTCTGTGCCTGGCTCTGTGCTTTTTTAAAATGACATCACCAATTAGAGAGGCATACTCTGCCTGTCAGTTCACAAGGTGAAAACGGATTTCTCTATAAACTGCCCAGCCCATAATAACCTTCATCATGAGAGCTATAATTTCGGGAGAGCCTGCCCTGCGCAGCTACTGTGTTAGACGTTTCAGAAGCATTCATCGATAGATAGGTAACTAGTATTCTCATCGTACAGATGAAGAAAGTGAGTGCGAGACAGAGTAAGTAAACTATGCAGGGACACAGTGAATAAGCGATAGAATTGAGTTCATTCATTCATTCAACAAATTGTGTTTTTTTGTTTGTTTTCCAGGAAGACCTACTAAGTGCCAGGCATTCTTCTAGAGACGCATTGGGAATGAATACCATGGTAAGTAAATCAGATATGGGGCTTACACTCTGGGTGTCAGACAATAAACAAAAAAAACAAGGTTTATGTGAGAGAGAAACATCAGTTGGTTGCCTCCCATACATGCTCTGATTGAAAATCAAACCTGAAATGTGGGTATGTGTCCTGACTAGGAATGGAACCGTGACCCTTAGGTGCATTATGCATATGCATTCAGTCATGTGCTGCATAATGACATTTTGGTCAACAGTGAACCACATATACGTGTGTGATAATGGTCCCATAAGATTATAATGAAGCTGAAAAAGTCCTGTTGTCTAGGGACATGGTAGCCATCGTGACGTCATAGCACAATGCATTACTCACGTGTTTGTGTGATGCGGTGTGAACAAACCTACTGTGCTGCCAGTCATATAAAAGTACCGCACATACAGTTATGTATAGTAAGTAATAATTGATGATGACAATAAACGACTATGTTACTGGTTTACATATGTACAGCCCTATACTTTATTGTTATTTTTTTTTTTCAAGTATTTTCTTTTCTTCTCTCCTTTTATTTTTATTTTATTTTATTTTTTTATATTTTTTATTGATTTTTTACAGAGAGGAAGGGAGAGGGATAGAGAGTTAGAAACATCGATGAGAGAGAAACATCGATCAGCTGCCTCCTGCACATGTCCCACTGGGGATGTGCCCGCAACCAAGGTACATGCCCTTGACCGGAATCGAACCCGGGACTCTTCAGTCCACAGGCCGACACTCTATCCACTGAGCCAAACCGGTGCTGGCATGTTATTTTAGAGGGTACTCTTTCTAATTATAAAAAAAAAGTTTACTGCAAATCAGAATGCCATGTTGTGCTGGCAGCAGCCTCATACATCTCATGTTTACTGCACCTCTTGATTGTATCGTTTTCTCTTGTGCTTGATTTAATCTCGTGTTATTTTGTACAGTGGTGTGCTGTACGGGTTTGAAGCCTAAGAGCAATAGCTGTACCATACAGCCCAGGTGTGGAGCTGGCTACACCATCTAGGTTTGTGGAAGTGCACTCTACGGTGTTCGCACAACGATGAATCGCCTAACGACACATTTCTCAGAATGTATCCCTGTCATAAAGTGGCATATGCTTGTAATTACAAATTGTGGCAAATGCTGTGAAGGAAATGATTCGGTGCAGTGGTAGAGGATATTGGGGGCAGGGGCAGGAGGAGGATTGCTGCTTCGCTTGGATGGTGAGAAAGGCCTTTCAAAGGAGCTGACATTTAGTAGAAACCATGAAAAGAGAAGGCAGAGTTCTTCCAGCAGAGGCCACAGCTGATTTGAAGTCTGTGTGGTGGGAAAAGCTTGGCATGCCTGAGGAATGCATGAATGCAAGGACTCCCAGGTGGCTGCTGGGGAGCTCAGGGAGGTCCAGGATGAGGATGGAGAGAAGGCAGCTCTGACTCTGTAGGATTTCCTAGACCATGGACAGGAATATGCATTTTATGTGCCATAGAATGGGACAGTCATCAAAAGCTTAGCTAAGCAGGAGGTGAAATGATCTTATCAGTGCTTTTGAATAACCATTTTGGCTTTTCTATAAAGAAGAGGTTAGAGAGAGGAAAGAGTGGAAGTGTTGAGACAAGGTGGGGGGACATAGCAATTATCCAGGTGCAAAACTGCCAGGACTCGGGCTAAGGTGGTCGTGTTGACAACGGCAGGAGGAGGAAGACCGACCTGTTCCTTGGTGATATAAATGACAGGGTTGTGTGACCCCAGGGTCTGCCCTTTTTTGTGTCACAGAAACTGCACCCCACTGGCTGGGAATGGAGGTGGGGGGGGAACTTATGGAAGATTCTTATTTCTGGAAACCTTTAAGTCTTCTGTGTTGGCTTCTGAGAATTGAACACTATTCTCTTTCAAAAACTCGAACATTTCTTTGTCCTCAGTTATACCACCCACATTTATGATGCTCTGCAGACTAGGGATATTGCTCACACTGACTCCTGATCTCATGCATTTTGCAAATGCACAGCTCTGTGAATGGTGAATGTGACTTCCTGCTGTTAGTGGCTCACAGTGCTGAAAGGGATGACTTTCTATGAGGCAAAAACTAAATAATGGTCTATTATTTTAAGTTACAAAGAATTGGGTGGCAAAGGGAGTGGGGAAGGAAACCCTAAATGCTTTAAATGAATTATTGGACTTACAGAGTCCAAAGTAACATTTCTTTTTTCTTCTTTTTATTTTTAAAATTTTTTCTTTTTTTCTTTCTCAAACAATGACTGTTGATTAGCAGAAAATAAGAAATTACAAAAAAGAACAAAACCTACAGTTCTACTCACCCAGTGACATCCACTGTAATGCTTTACTGTACATAACGTTAACTTTTATTTATTTTTTAAAATATATTTTATTGATTTTTTTTACAGAGAGGAAGGGGGAGGGATAGAAAGTTAGAAACATCGATGAGAGAGAAACATCGATCAACTGCCTCCTGCATACCCCCCCCACTGGGGATGTGCTGGCAACCAAGGTACATGCCCTTGACCAGAATCGAACCTGGGACCTTTCAGTCCACAGGCCGACGCTCTATCCACTGAGCCAAACCGGTTAGGGCCATAACATTAACTTTTAAACACTTTGTTTTATTTTTTGCTAATACTAAAAATAGATCATGTTCATTGTGGACAGTTACAGAATATAGGAAATTATAAAGAAAAGGTAATTTACCATCCCAGGACAGCTATTGGTAACATTGTAATATGTTTCCAAGTCCTTTTCAGTGCAGATCATATATAATTGATATCAAACCATCTATTTATTTTTCCACTTAAGATTGTTTTCTAATAATTGTCCATGTTATTACAAGTTCTTCACAATTATTATATTTAATTGCTACACAAAACTGCGTGCCTTGAACGTCTACTTGTGAAACAATAAATACATATAAAAAATAATACCAATCTCACTGGATTGTTGTGAGAATTAAACAGGTTCAATGAGTTGATGAGCACAGAGCCCAATGCACAGTGAGTATTCAGTCAGCAGCAATCGTCATTTCCTTCCTACAAATTTAGTCTACTTCATTTTTTCATGAATATATGTACATCTTTAATGAAAATCTTTGTGTGTAAAGCTCTTTCTATATAGATTATTCCCATTTCTTTTAGAGTTAATTCCTAGAAGTGGACTTATTGGGTCAGAGGGTGTTAAGAAATTTAACATTGTGTTTGTAAGTGTCCCATAGGATATATTGGACATACAGAGATTTGAGGTGTTATGAGTGGCTGCCTTGTTGGCAATTGCTATGAGTAGGTAGGTAGTTTCATAGGAGATGACCCACAGGACTAATCTGTATTTAGAACAATGTTGATTTTTAATTACTGCATAGAGGGAGGGAGGAACACCTTCCTGGCTGGGTGTAGCAGAATCACCTAGGAGGCTTTTAAAGAATTTTATTTCTCTCTTCTCTTTCCTAAGCATCCTTATATCCCTGCTATGGCAGCCCGGGTCATGCTTTCTTCTTCTGAAAAATCTCACCATCTTCTCCCTCTGAAATCACTGATATAATAACCACTTTACAGCTAGAAGTGTAACATTTCCTTCAGATATGTTGGACAAAGAAAGTTTTTCAGCAACAATAAATGGTGTCAGTGGTTCTCAACCTTCTGACCCTTTCTTTTTTTAAATTAAATCTTTATTGTTCAGATTATTACATTTGTTCCTCTTCCCCCCGCCCCCCCCCCCATAATTCCCCTCCTCCCAGTTCCCACCCCACCCTCCGCCCTCACTCCCCACCCACTGTCCTCATCCATAGGTGCACGATTTGTGTCCAGTCTCTTCCCGCATCTCCCACACCCCTTTCCCCCCCAAAAACAGACAGTCCATTCCCTTTCTATGTCCCTGATTCTATTATAATCACCAGTTCATTCTGTTCATCAGATTATTTATTCACTTGATTCTTAGATTCACTTGTTGATAGATGCATATTTGTTGTTCATAATTTGTTTCTTTACCTTTTTCTTCTTCTTCCTCTTCTTAAAGGATACCTTTCAGCATTTCATATAATACTGGTTTGGTGGTGATGAACTCCTTTAGCTTTTCCTTATCTGTGAAGCTCTTTATCTGACCTTCAGTTCTGAATGATAGCTTTGCTGGATAAAGTAATCTTGGTTGTAGGTTCTTGGTATTCATCACTTTGAATATTTCTTGCCACTCCCTCCTGGCCTGCAAAGTTTCTGTTGAGAAATCAGCTGACAGTCGTATGGGTATTCCCTTGTAGGTAACTGGGTTTCTTTCTCTTGCTGCTTTTAAGATTCTCTCTTTGTCTTTTGCTCTTGGCATTTTAATTATGATGTGTCTTGGTGTGGTCCTCTTTGGATTCCTTTTGTTTGGGGTTCTCTGCGCTTCCTGGACCTGTAAGTCTATTTCTTTCATCAGGTGGGGGAAGTTTTCTGTCATTATTTCTTCAAATAGGTTTTCAATATCTTGCTCTCTCTCATCTTCTGGCACCCCTATAATTCTGATGTTGGTACACTTGAAGCTGTCCCAGAGGCTCCTTACACTATCTTCGTATTTTCGGATTCTTTTTTCATTTTGCTTTTCCAGTTGGGTGTTTTTGCTTCTTCGCGTTTCGAATCTTTGACTTGATTCTTGCGCTCCTCTGGTCTGCTGTTGGGAGTCTGTATAATATTCTTTATTTCAGTCAGTGTATGCTTAATTTCTAGTTGGTTCTTTATCACAACATCAAGGGTCTCATTAGATTTCTTGTAGATCTCATTAAGTTTATCGGCAGTTTCTAGAAAATTATTGAAAGACCTTTAAAGTGTGGTTTTGAGCTCTATATCCTCCATTTCTGACATTTGTGTCCTGTTTCTTTGTCTCCGCATTTTTTTATGCTTTCTTGGTGCACCCCCTAGTGGTCTTTGTGTGCAGTCTTGTTGTAGTCAAGCCTTGATTGTTGTAGGTAATACTGGGGGGTATTTGACCTCCAGGCCAAGTGGCTGTGAGAATCAGCTGTGACTGCAGTGGGAGAATTTCTGTCCTCTAGGGAGGTGCTAATCTAGCCTTTGCCTGAGGCTATCCGACAAATGCCTCTGTGCAGGGCTTGGGCAGGGCGGGTCCCAGGGGATCAACAGGGTGGGCGGAGCTAGCAGTTATGGCTGCTCTCAGTCCTGTCCCCAGGGGCTCTGCCTCTCAGAGTCCCAGCAACCGCTGCAAACCTCGGAGAGAAAGCTGCCCTCGAGTTCTGACTGATGCCAGACAGTCCTGCTTCTCCCGTTTGAGTCTGGGTCCCTAGAGACTCGCCCATATCTGGAGCTCAGAGCCTGAGACTCCCTCCCGATTGAAACAAACAACCGCGCCCTCAGCCACCAGCCCGCTCCTCGCGCACCTCCGCACCTTAGTATTTGACTTCCGCACTGCACCTCCTCTGAGTCTCGGTATGCTTTTCTCTTTCCTTCTAGTTGTAAAATTTCCCCTCAGCCAGCCTTCCTGTGGTTCTGGGTGAAGTCCGTTCCCTCTTTTAGTTGTATTTTTGAAGTGGTTGTGCGAGGCAGCAATCTCCGGTGTTTACCTATGCCGCCATCTTGGTCGAACTCCCTTCTGGCCCTTTAAATACAGTTCCTCATGTTGTGACCAAACCATAAAATTACTTTCGTTGCTTTTTCATAACTGTAATGTTGCTACTATTATGAATTGTAATGTAAATATCTGATATGCAGGATGGTCTTAGGCGACCCCTGTGAAAGGGTCGTTTGACCGCCAAAGGGGTCGCACCCCACAGGTTGAGAACCGCTGGTTTAGGTGATGGCAGGCAAATGGTTGTTAGGACTCAGGGTCTGAAGCAAAAGAGGAAATTGCATTTTCAACTTTGAGAAAGACTGCTTGGTGCATTCCTGTGGCTGCCCGTAGTGGTCCACAGCTTTGCTCTGGGCCCCATTTTCGATGCCCTGGAAGACTACCTGCCAAATGTAAAGTGTGTGGTGCTTAAGGCTGCTAACAGTGTCTAATACTGATTACATAATGAATTGATAAGATTTTGACTATATTGGGTTAAATAAAATATATTATTAAACTTCATTTTACTTATTTCTTTTCACTTTTTAAAATGTAGGACAGAGAAAATTATATACGTGGCCTTGCATAATATTACTGTTGGACAAAGCTATTCTAGAAGGATTCTCAGTCATCAAAGGGCAAGATGAGGGCAAGGTGCTAGGGCTAGAAAAAGGTTGAGGGACAAGGAGGAAGAGAAGGATAAATTGGGGGAAGCAAGGGGCCCTGAGATCATACTTGCTTAATTTCTCCATTGTCTTCAGGCTGTCCTGACTGTGTTACATGTACAATGCAAACATAAGCACACTCGTCTGCATATTTTATTATACTTTGTAATTAATTCCATAATTTGACTTTTAAAATAATTTATCCCTTTTTTTACCCTTTGCCTTCGTTATGATTTCATAAACTTCTAGTGTTTTGGACAACTAGTTTGTGGTCATTTCATACAGCAGACCTAGGAAACTAATACACTGGATCAGAACAAATTTAGTTGTAGGAATAACAATTGGAATATCTTAAAATCTTGAAAGTTTGACTAATTCATTCAACAGAATATTTCTATCAGTATAGGAACGGCAGCATAACTATAGCTTTTACCCCGGGATATTGCATTCTCTTTTTAACAGTGCCAATAGGATATTTATTGCAGCACTACATTTTTTTTACATTTTATTCACATTTATTTTTCACTTTTAGTGTACCCAGAAAATTAGGACACCTCAATCAGGAGTTTAATACAATTTTTGTAAGCAAAGTTGCATTCTATCTCTAAGTCAGTTTTTTTCAGCATTGAGGAGGGAGTTAAAAATGTTAACTGTGGACATTGAGAGTGTACTCAATATGAGGAACTAAGGCTCCCTGGAGAAAGAGCAGATTCTAGGATTGAGTCAGGGAAACATAAGATGAATCATCTTGTACCAGAAAGTAAGAAATTTCTTAAACAACAGTGAGCACATAAAAGAACACAGAAGGCAACTTGAAGAGCTCCCACTGGCCAAATATGACACAATGTATGCATCAAAATAAGTAATGACCATAATGGGTTTATAACCCATTAAATAAAATTAAAATATGTGAGGTCATATTTATATCAATAAATGAGTAAATAAAAAATGAGAAAGGCAGAGAGTTCTTCTTTATAGCAAGTAGGATGCCTAACAAATATAGAAGGAACGATAGGAATAGAAAAATCATGAGTGGATGCTAAAACTAGTGGTTGAAGGTTTAATAAAGAATGGAATATTTACATAGTCTTAAAGTATCTCCTCATAAATCACTTATTTATTTTAAGGGGAGGGGATGGTGATGTTAGAGTGAAGAAAATAGCATTACTTTGGTGCTATTACTGCCAGAAAGGCAACACCTGAATCTGATCAGACAAATCCAAATGAAGAGACATTGTACAAAATAACTGGCTTATATTCTTTAAAAATTGTCACGGGCAAAACCACACACACACACACACACACACACACACACACACACGCACACATACACACACTCACACGCGCACATACACACACTCACACGCGCACGCGAAAAGTGAGGAACTGTTCCAAATTAAAGGAGACTAAAAGTTGTGAGAATTGAATGCACCTAAGATTTTATCTTAAATCAAGAAAAGACAACCTCTAAAGGGCATTTATGGGGCAGCTGATAAAATTTGAATATAGATTGTAAACTTTTAATTGCATCAATGTTAAATTTTCTGATTTTGATCATTGTACTATGGTTATATAAGAGAATCAATGTCCTTATTCTTAGGAAATACACATTGATGTCTTGACTCACTCTTAAATGGTTCATACCAAATAATATGCATAAATATAAATATACATACATAGAACAATAAAATAGATGAGGCAAAGTGTATTGGTGAATCTGGGTAAAGCTACGAGTCTTTGTACTTGTCTTTGTACTAGTCTTTCTGTAGGAAATATTTGAAATTATATGAAAATAAAAAGTTATAAATATAAATTACAAATCCCTGTATAGTATGATCCTAAGTTTAAAAGAGTAAAACATCCAAAATATATTTATTTACCTAATTTATATACATAGGAGAAACTGGAAGGAAATAAAACAAAGTAGTATCAGTTGTTATGTCCCCATTTAAGTTTTAGAGTTTATTATAAATTTTCTTATTTATGTTTTCAAAACATTCTGGCTTCCTACCACACTCGAAATAAAGCCCAATGACCTCAATGCCCATCAAGCACTTTAGAGGGAGGTTTTGTTTATCCTTACATCTAAATAGCCACCCTTCTCTTCCCCATTACTTCCTTTCCCTTTTTCTGTGTTAATGGTATTAGCTCCTTTTAATCACAAAACTTTAATGGAAACAATCAAACATCCAATTTCAAGGAGTGATTACATGTATTACGCTACCGCTATATTCTGAACCAGTAGGTGGTCTACACTGCAAAATCTGTACTGGGTGTCATTTCCCCAGAAGAGCTTGCCTGTCCTATGTTTTTGGCTTGTGATCAAGCTAGTAGAATAAATTTTGTGCTTGTTCTAACTTTCTTCTCTTTCCTTTGGGGGCAATTAGAGATAGCCAACCAAACCCAGATTTCAATGCTCACTGCGTCTTTGCTTACTCGCTGTACAACTTCAGGGAAACTTTCAAGCTACTGAAACTCTAAGCTGTAGTTTTTCCATCCATAAAGTGGAGAAAACAGTAAGTGTCTCAGTGGTCAAATGTTGGTTCTCACAAACTCTCATTTACCACTTTTTTTGGGATATCCTCACACAGGCACAAGACAAGCTACTTAATCCTCTGGCTTAATCCTCTTTCTCCTAAAAGAACATTTTCCAGGATGGATGAGATTTTTCTTTCTGTTTCACTTCCCTGGCTAGGCTGAGAGCTTTTCCATGAGCACAAATGAACCACCTTTATCTCCGGATGCCCCATGCATGGCACAGAGTTTGGCAAACAGCAGAGCTCAATAAATGCCCATTGAAAGTGGGGAATTCTAATTCTAACAACAGTTCTCTCAAAATCTTTTGATCCTCTAACTAGAAACAATTTTTTCCCTCTGGTGGGAATTGAGTGCTCTGATCACATTATGCCTTGAATCATAGTTATTTGTGTATTTATTTTTTAAATATACCCTCCCACTCCCTCATGCAATGCCCCAGTCATATGATTGCTAGAACCACATCTTATTCATCTCCAAAATCCCAGCAGTGTCTGGCACATGCATTCCATCATTTGTTTAAGATACAATTCTTCTTGAGCAAGGAGCAAGGGATATGACTCACACATTGAATGTACAATACAGTTTTTGCCTTTTTTATATAAGCCTGCTCAGTAAACCACTTCCCCATTGCACAATGAATTGGAGGGTGGGGCTGCTCCCAACGTTAAAATCAGTCAGGGTTACCAGAAGTCATTCACCTTCCTCTGAATAAAACATGAGTTCACAACTTGGCTTCAAGTTCAGGCCTCTCTATTGAATATAGAATATCAGGATAAGAATCTGAATCATTATATATGGTGCAAAATATAATGCAAACTCTGAACAGGCCAAGGATCATTAGAACTGATGAGAAGATAAAGTAAAGTAGGAATGCAATGATAAGATTATAGTTACTGCTAGAGGCTTGGTGCACGAAATCCGTGCACTAGGGGAGGGTGTCCCTCAATGGCCTATGCCCTCTCGAAATCTGGGACCCCTCGGGGGATGTCCGACTGCTACTTTAGGCCCCTGAGGGGTCCCGGATTGTGAGAGGGATATAGCAGTGTGCCAAGCAGCAGGCGGCCAGGGAGGAGCCAGAACTGGGGTGGGGCACTGCACTGCTTGCACTCATCCCGGCCTGCTGTGCCTGCTGCCACTACTTGCCCACAGAGTTGGGAGAGGCCCCCGCCGCCACAGCTGCACTCTCCAGCCACGAGCCCAGCTTCTGGCTGAACCGTGTTCCCCCTGTGGGAGCACACTGACCATGAAGGGGTAGCTCCTGCATTGAGTGTCTGTCCCCTGGTGGTCAGTGCACATCATAGTGACTGATCGACTGGTCATTCCAGTCATTCCATCATAACAGTCACTTAGGCTTTTATATATATAGTCACAGAGTTTTTAATAAGTTGTCTGACCAAAGCGGCAATTACATTGGCACTTCTACATATTAGTTATGTAGAATTAATTGCATTGGTTGGCATTATATTTTATTAAACTTACATTATGGATATAGGGCAGCTGAATAGAGATTTTGCCAGGGTCCAGCAGCACTTTTGTGAATTTTTCATCTATTGGACAAATGTGTACTGAGCTTTTATGCACCAGCTCTATGCTAGCAAAGGCTGATAGGTAAATAAGATAAACCCTGACCTTGCTCTCATTTTTTTCTTTCTTGCTACTAAATAATCCAAGTTGACTATATTTCTCCTTGTCACCAAACTTGCAGGATTGTTATGGGAAATAGAGTGTTCATAAAGCATGTTGTAATAGGCACTGTGTAGGACTCTATGTGACTATTCTTCAGCACAATATTAATGTGTTAAAAGTCAACCATGAAATTGCATTTCTAATGCCCTTTTGCATTTGACTTTACGATATTTTAATAGTCAAGTCCACTGACTCTCATTTGATTATCAGTTTTTAAGATTAAACTTGTTTGCACCATTTAACAAAGAAATAGTGTTTTGAATACTTGGGATATAAATGCACTACTCTGAATAATGTTTCATGGAGTTTTTTTTTTTCTTTTTTCTTTTTATTGAGGTAGTTTTGGTTAATAGCATGATATAAATTTCAGGTGTATAATATTATAATTTTATATCTGTATACTCTGTGTTTTTCTTTAATATCCATATTTCTTCCTCAGTCTCACAGAACACTAGAACTAGAAGAGAATCGGGGTATCATAGAATTCAGTGCTGGTCAAATATCTTCATTTTTTTTCATAACATTTGAAAGCATTTCTTTTCTGAAGACCTGAGGTTCTGGACAATTTTTGCATACCAAACTGTATCTAATTATTAATTACTACTATTTCACTTTCTTATTTCCATTAAAGACATATTACTGCCAATCAGAACTTCCAGTTAGTATGAGGTAATTAGACTTAGCAGTAGGCAGTGTGGCTATTAATTTTAGAATGACCTGGATTTGAATCTTCCTTCCACTACAAACTAGCCATGCAACATTAAGCAAATTCCTTAACTCTGTGTGCCTCCTTTTCCTCATCTGTAAGTTAATGATAAGTATAGTACATACCTCATAGAGTTGTGAGGGTTCCTGCATTATCACAACCCAAAGAAAGAAAAGGGCCCTCTTTGTTATCCTGTCAAACCTAATGGGTTTCTATGTAATATTAGGTTTCTAATAAAATACAGTATTAGAAATACTTTAGTTTGTGCATACTCATCACTACCTTTTAAGACTTCAAATGAGGTTCTAAGGTCCAGTTGTGGTTTGCTATTTGAGAATAAATTTCGCTTTTAAAGATGGGGAACTTGAAACTCAATAGAAGTGAGTTGCCTGAGGACTCCCAGCTAATCACAGCCAGAACCAGCACTAGAACTTGGAACTCCCAGATTGTAGGATTGTGCACGTATCAGGATAATTAGAACCGTGTTCATAAAGGTCACAAATGCACCCAGATCACACGCTATGACAGGTATAGGATGAGGCCATGGGTCGTGGGTCATAGTTCGTGTGGACATTGAAGGCAATCAAGTATTACCATTCCATTTCTTTTGGAATAACAGAAGCCCCTTCACATCTCTGGAATTTGGAAATTCTAAATTTTCAAATATCACTAAAGCACATAACTTCCTCCAAAGGGTGCATTAAAGAACTAAGAAATTGAAGTAACCCCAAAAGACCCCTAACAAAGTCTATAAATATTAAATAAATGTAACTGGTAAGGCTTTTAAAATAAATCTGCCACAGAAATAATCTCAATGCTCTGTTATGATATTGCATCATTATTGAAACAAAGCGAACCATCAGGTTGCCTGATGCACAGAAATTCAGTTATGATGATGGGTGCCAATGACCACTGCTGCCCAGTAAGGTGCTGACGATGAAGGCAGTGATGAGAAGTGGTCACACTGCAGGATGAGGTCAGCACGGCCCTGCGGCAGAGCTTCTGCACTGACTGCAGGCTGGGCCCGCAGCTGGACTCACTGCGCACTGAGTGACCTTCTCAGCCATCCTGGCAGTTTCCTAATCCTCTCATGACTACATGTCATGAGCCTTCTGGGAAGCTCCTGAGCAGGGGACATTTGAAAATGATGACCTCAAGAATATCAAGAGTCTACTATACTCAGTGCTCATGAGGGCACATTAATACTTAAATATACCTCTGGGGGAATTATAAATGGATATAAACTATGGGGAGGACAATTTAACATTATATTATTATAAGTTTAAAAAATATCCATTTCCTTTGAGCAGTAAGTACACATCTAGAAATCTATTTTAAGAGAACAATTAGAGACACATGGACAAACAGATATTCACAGCTGTCTAGTAGCATTATAAGCAGCAAAATAGAAGAAACAATCTCAATGGCCATCAACAGGAAAATGATTAAAATTTATTGTATGTTTATAAGTACAAAACTAAACGACCATTACAAATAATATTTTAGAAAAAATTCATTGATGTAGGAAAATAGGATATAAAACAATAAAAAAAAATCAGGATACCCTATATAATAAAAGGCTAATATGCAAATTGTCCCCTCAACCGGGAGTTCAACCAGGGGGCGGGACCAGCCAGCCAACTGCCTGCAGCCTCTCCCCCCAGTTTGCCCCGCCCCTGATCTGCCCGATCAGGGTGGGCTGGCCGGACCCCACCGTGCATGAATTCGTGCACCAGGCATCTAGTAAATCTACATATAGTGGGGCCTTGACTTACGAGTTTAATTCGTTCTGTGACGGAGCTTGTAACTCAAATTACTCGTATGTCAAATCAACAGTGAACGAGTGAAACACGTGATGCTGGGTTGATGTTGTGGCGTTCACTGTGACGTTCACTGTGCCAACTAGCGGTGGGGTATCTGAAGCTGGCTCATAACCCGAATTTTACCTCGCAACTCAAAGCAAAAACTCGGCTGAGAGACAGCTTGTATCTCGAAAAACTCGTTAGTCGGAACACTCGTAAGTCAAGGCCCCACTGTATGTACATTATGATCTCCTTTATAAGAAAAACTTTATCTTTAAACAGAATAAAGATAAAAAGGAAATACACCAAAATATAAATAATGGTTTATTTTAGAGATGGGATTATAAGTGACTTTTATTTTTCTGTATAAGATTACCTCATTAAGTGTTTAATACATCTTAATTACCTGGTTTTATTAAATAATACATGCACATATTTATACAATTAATTTTGGAATGAAAAGGAAATCCAGACACCTGCTTCCTCTTCACAGAAACACTATCAACAGTTTCCTGTCTATCCTCCCAGAAATTCTGTGGTATAGAAGTTGTGTGTTAATGTGTACATGTTTTTGTGTATTTACATTCATTTTTTCACAAATGGAAGAATACTACAAACACAGTTTTATATTTCATTTAGAAATACATCTTGGAAATCATACAGCTACCTCACTCCTTTTCATGGCTGCATAGTATTTCCTAGTACTTATAGAACAGAATTGACTTAATCAATCTTCTATTGATGGATATTTAAGTTATTTCTTTGTTTGCTGTTATAAACAATGTTGCAATAAACAGCCTTGTATACCTTGTATATATGTCTTTAAGAACAGGTACAGGTATATCTATACAGTGAATTTCTTGATATACAGTCATTGAGTCCAAAGCTTCTACAACAGAAAAATTGAATTTTAAACACTTATTTAATGATCATAGCACACAATCCAGAAACACAGTTAAAAATATAATAATCCTAAATATCTTGTTCACTTTTTGTTTAATCTGATATTTTTGTCTGTTTTATGTATCATGACGTGTCTCTCCACTATCAAACAGCATTATTGTTGTTTATTTCAGAGGCAATGTCTATCTTGTCCATTAAATTTATCTCCAGTACCTGGAACAGTGTCTGACTCACAGTAGGTAATTCATTACGTAGATGAATGAATGGAAGACATTCAAATCTAGTTTTCATTGCTGGCCACTCATAATAATAGCACAGTCTTGTCTTAGGTCAAGTGTCTCGGAAGCGGAGCCTGAGGCAGGGATTTGGGTGTGAGTGATTTACTGAGGGAGTGCTCACCAAAGAAATGTGTAAGGGAATGAGGAAGCAGGATGGGAAGGGCAAGGAGTCAGGTAAAGATGTCCCTTTAGGTAAAGTCGAGCCTTGTCCTGAGCCAAGGGGAGCTCTGGAGCATAAATCGCACCACAGACTCACCCCAAGGTGAGGTGCCAGCTATTTTAACCCCCTGTCACTTAATTTTTGGCTGCAGGTTGAGGGTGAGGAGAGTATAACCTCCTGGGAGAGTCAGCTCTCATTCTTTGGAGGCAATTTCTATGAGCCATCAGCAGTGAACACCCATAGCGACTGGTGGGTAGGCTGGTACCAACAGGATGCCCATGGTGTCCACTACAGCAACTCAACCATTTCCTAGTTTTATTCATTAAAAATAGTTAATTCATAAACATACTCATTGTTATTCCTAACTATAACTGTAAAGGTCCTCATTACTTATCTAATATACAAATATGTGCAGAAAGGTAAGCAAATAAATTCAGTATTTCCCCTAATTAATAAAAATTGGCACAGTAATAAAGTGTGCTTGCTTCCTTTAAAAAATATACTCAATACATAGCAAAATAAATAAGTTCAGCCAAAAAAAAAAATTTAGTTTAACTTTTGGCAAAGAACTAAATAATACTTTCATTGTTCTCCAGCATATATTTGGACTTTGTTGGTGGGTTATGATTGGCGTTTCTGCTTGAATTTCAATAAATGTTAGTGTCTTACAGGCCTTTTTTTCCTGAGGTTTCTGAAATATTGACTTCTAGTTTCAAAACTCTTCCTGCATTGGGAGCAGATAGCAAAACTCCAAATATATACTAGAGGGGGCTGGTATTTAGAAAGAAACCTAAGGATTGACTTATCGAAACCTCTAAGTTTATAGGCGTGGAGACTGAGGCTCAGAGAAGGGAAATGGTTTTGCTAAGGCTGCATGTGTATCAGACGTAGAACCTGAGTTAGGATCCCAGTCATCTGGTTCTGCTCCTAATCTCTCAAAATGACGACCTGCTGGTTTCCCCAAAGGAACCATTGAGATTGGGTTAGCTCGACTTCAAACTTCTGGCTTCTTTTTTTTTTATAGCCTTGACAGTTTTTCCCAGTGACAATTAATTCTGGAAAAAACCCCTATGGGAATTAAAATTTCCTGTACTCGCTATAGTGTATTCAAGTGTGAAATGGGACAAAACAGAACGACTTGGATGCTGTGTGGGGAAATTCCTTGACACTTGAGCATTTTGGATTTTTCAGGAAATGCCTCAGAGAGTTGGCTTTCCTCTGTGTTGTTGTCCTTGGACCTGCCACGAGGCTAGGCAGAGAAATTATTTACAGCAGCTTTCCACGGGGATCAGCCTTTGTCCTCTGCGGACGGATGGGAAGATCCCAGGCCTTCTGAATTTTCACCCAAAGGAGGCCGAGCTCTGGCAGTTACCCTGGGGAGCAAGGGAAGTCTCAAGGCAAGACATCCACACAGAAGGTAATTATAGTCTTCAGACAGAACAGGGTTACACTTAATTAACAGAGTTGCTTCTTTCCCAAGGGGTTGACACTTGCACACGTTTTCTATGGCTAGGAAGGAAGAAAGCAGACATTTCTGAGTCTAATAGGAGAATGTTCTAATAGCTTTCTTGGGCCTATAATTAAAAAGAGGCTGTGAGGTAATGCAAATGAATGAGCTCAGCCCTGTTGAGTTCTGACCTTCCATCTGGTGGGGAAGGAAGAAAACGCTGCCATGTATTCAGAATTGATCACGTCACCCTGACAGTGTGGTGGCTACTTCACCTTCATTATCTCATGCAGTCCCCGCACACAACACTGTGGGTTAGGTGTGAGGGTCCTCGTTTTATGGACAAGGAAACTGGCGGGGGGAAGGTGACTGAACAAGGCCACTGAGCTGGTAAAGTCAAACCTCGGTTGTAAAGCCTCAGCTGCTCACTTTTATCCCAAGATGACCAAGACGTATTTCTAGTGTTTGCTTTCTTTCCAGCCCTATAAAATCTCTGGGTAAATCAAAGGAAGAATTTGGTGTGGCCAAGGTGGGATTCTACTTGTTTTCTGTTTGTTTGCCGAAAGGTGTAAACTCATTTTGCTTTCTGTCTCAGGGGAAACAGGCTCCATCTTTCACATCTCAGCCAAGGGTACCTCCTGGGAATTTCTCATTCCCCTGTGGGCTCAGTTTCTCCCCTCTTAAACCTTCAGCTAGTTCTATGTTTGCACATTCCATATTTGCATCTGGCTTGCCCTGAGTTTTTAGAGTCTGGCATCCAGGAAAGACTCAATAAATGCCGGCTGCCATGAGTTCAGGCTGAACTGAGCGGGGCCGTGACATGGTGACCACAGTGAGACACAGCAGAGTTCCCACGGACTCAGCAGCTCCCAGATGCTCCTTCCTCCTGCAGCCGCAGGATTCAAGTGACACATCTATATCTCAGTAGGGAAGAGGTAGAGAAGCCCAAGGCTCAGACACAAGGCCCAAAAGTACTTGCTTAGCTCCTACACTATTCCAGGGCAGGGCAGTTCAATTCTTCTTCTCTGGGCTCCGTGCCACCTGGAAACTCTCCAGCCCGAATCCATCTTAGGCCTCAAGTGTACAGCTCCCCATTCCCTTTCCCTGGAGAGGGGGGAGGCTTGCTGTCTTGGACAACATTCCCCATATTTGCTCTGAATAAAATTAATAGTTTTTTATCACTTATCACCCCCTCCCTTTTTACATATTTATATTATTAAATATTTATGTTGTTAGATTATTCCAATTACCCTGTGAGGCAAGTTTGCACCCATTTTATATATGGGAAAACCAAGAGTTGCTGAGGTTAAATAGTGTGCTGAAACCAGTGACTCAAACCTAAGGCGTTTGACTCCAGATCTCATGTTTTCCCCACTTGGGAGCAAGGACCCTACCTTATGACTTTATAAACTATGTCGTGCTTCATGAAGAGTGCTCTCTCTACCGAATGGAATGAAAGGCCTTTCCTATTGGTAGAAGCCAGCAGCACAAATCATACCCAAGAAACCCCATGAGAGGCAATTCAATAGGAAGGGGAGTGTGGACCAGGGCTTGACTGTATTTACTTTCTGTATCTCTACGGATAACCTCCTGGCACCAGTAAACCTTTCACCAATAATTCAAAAAGAAGAATTTCAAATTCCAACAGGACCATAAACTTCATCTGTGAGCTGAAGTCTGGGAAATGGGTTTCCTTAAAGTATTTGTACCTCACATGGAAATTCTTCCATACTTTATCCTTTGACGTATTCTTCCTCCTTTATTAATTCATTTGGGATACACTTACTGTGTACCATGTGCGAGGCACAATCCCAGGCACTTCACCCCATCTTACTCTCTACCTTCATTCATCCACTCATTCATTCCTCTATGTAGTCACTCATTTTTTAACTGTGTGTGAGGCACAGAATTTCACTTGCTGTACATTTTATTGAAATATCTTTAGGATAATTAGGGTAGAAAAAGAGATTTCCAGGGACAGTTTTCCCAACCAGCCCAAGTGCCTACCCCATTGGGGGTGTTGGGTACAAATGTATGGGGCAATGAAAAGAGTTGAGTTTCAGCCATGCCTTTCACCAGTGTGTGATGTGGGAAAAGCACTTATCCCCTCAGAGCCTCAGTTTTATCCTCTGCGACATGGGGGGTCACACCACTCACTGCATAGGGCTTTGGAGGATAGGTGGGAGTTCAAGTGAAAGTGTCTAGCAAAGGGCCCAGTGAGGCCAAAGTTCTCAACACACAAGACTCTCAGTGGGATGATGATGTAAGTCTCCAAGAAGCTTGCTTTCTGCCAATACCAGCAGGCAGCTCACAGTGGCATCTTGAGAGTGTTGTGCAGCACATGATCTCCCCTTGCCTCAGGGAGGCTTCGGGGCAGGGTTACATTAGGGCAAAAAACAGTCCAATTGCAGTCTTTGTTTCAGCCTGAGCTGAACACAGTTTTGGGTCACAAGGCAATGAAATTCCAATTCCCTGACTGGACACTCAAGGGAGGGGATTATTGGAAAGAGGTGAGGGTGGGAGGGGGCTGACCAGCTCCGCTGCAGCTTTTTTGGATTCCCTGTTCCCAAGGCCGCCTGGGGAGAGGAGCGGACTGCTTTTGTTTTTGTGATTCTGAGGAAAGGCTGGGGCACTGCGGGGCAGGTGGGGATGGGATTTGCTCCTCTGCCCCTCCCTGGGTGATGCACTTCTTGGCTCTTTGGAAACATTATGGCTTCCACATGCATGTAAGGGGCAAGCTCCTAGAGTCAGGAGAAGCAGGGCATTCCCCCCGCCATTGAAGCTCCCACTCTGCTCTCCAGTTGTGTGCCCAGCAGAGTAGGTGCTAAGTGTGTTTGCTGAATGAATCCTAATCCAGGAAAACACACACACAAAAGCTGTCATTTCACCCTCTGCCACACACAATTGCAGCTTCCCTAGGGTAATCTGGGGTTGCAAATGTGTTCATTCCATTATAAACTCGCCCGGTAAACACCAAGTTCAACAAACCAGCAGCAGTGCATGAGTTCTGCCTCTGCTCTCAGTGAGCTAACAACCCATCTATCTCCTAGAAGCGGAGGTCACTGTAATTCTGTAATGAAACCTGCAATCAAAGGAAACCTCGGAGATGAGAACTTCTTTTTGTTTTCTTCCTGGCCGAGGCCACTCATCCCATCGAGCTTGAATCTCTCATATTCTCCAAAGGTCTCGGGAGTGGGTGAATCCGAGATTGAGCTTTGACTTTTCCATCCCTCTAAACGAGGCACAAAAATCTCCACTCTTCTAGTCTCTGTCCGATGCCAGAGCAACTTTTTTGAGTCTGTTTCCCCAACTGCAAAAGGGGAATACTAATGGTTCCCACCTCATAGGTTTCAGGATGGAGCGAGTCATGCCTGCAAGGGTGCTTGTAAAATGTGCCATCTTTGTCGGTTACTAGCACTGGGGGGGGGGGGGGGGGGCGGGGGGGGGACCCAAACCCACAATCAGGCACCATGTGTAGAAAGTGCCCTTTGTTGCTTGGATGACTTGGGCAAGTTACATGGACTCATTGCTGCCTCAGTTTCCTCTTCTGTAAATGGGAGGCCACATTGCCTCCTTCATAGTGTTTCGAGAATTAAAATAACGCGGTGAGTGACACGCCCAGCAGGGTGTCGGGCACACCAGTGGTCTCAGTAAGTGGCTCTTTACCCTGTACCGTTTCTGGACTTAATTTCCCAGTTCAGGGTTGAGTGACAAGAATTTCCCAAGTCTGTTTGATGCCCCGCATCCCCACCGCCCATCGCCTAAGCCTTGGCCCTGCCACAGCCCCGGCAGGATGAAATACAGACTTGGAGAACCTTGGAGAGGACAGAACGAGCCGCCCAGGCCCGAGCCCGCCCGCCCGCACACGCGCCCTGGGCGCCCGCCAGCAGCGGCGCCTGCTAGTTACCTTTCACCTAGTTCGCCGGCCCGGCGCCCGGGGTAACTCGAGGGCAGACGCCGAGCCCCGTGCGCCTGCGCAGCTCACTCCCCCACCAGGGAGCTAGCAGAACGGTGCTTTTTTTGGTGGTTTCCGTTTCCCTCTGAAATAAAGGGTGTGGGCTTGGAAGATGTGCCCTACTTTCTGGGTCTGGCGGGGCTGGGCACAATCTCTGGCCCGACGGGCGACCGCGGCCCCCTCAGCAGTCACCCCAAAGCGCCCCCTTGCCCGAGACACCCCATTACTCTACTTGCCCGCCCCCATCTGTTGTCTTTACACTGCCCCCTCCCCCCTCCAGCTGGTCCCTATCAGCTCTGCTATCTCCCCAGATCTCCTCTTTCCCCACAAGGCAGCTAGGGCAGGAGTCCCAGACTTCCGCACTGAGCACCGGTCCGCGGGAAAGCCGTGTGGGCGCCAGGTTAATGGTCCCATTTTTGCCAGGGAGCAGCCCCGACCTAATGACCAGGGTGGAAGGAAAGGAGCACTTTCTCGCTTTTCTCTCCCCCCACGGCTACGTGGAGGGACAGCTCAGCGCCCAGGGTTACTGCAGGGCACGGGGCGGGGCGTGCGGGTGCCTGGGCAAGAAGACTCCCTCGCCCTGGACAACCACAGTCGCAGAAATGGGTTGTTTAAAAAAATCATCTGGCGAGGTTTTGAGTTCCCAACCACACAACCCCCAATAACGGGTTTCAGGGTTCCTCGTTATCTCTTCTGCTCCAGGGACCCTGCCTCTCCTGACATCCCACCGAATTAGGGGTCGGGAATGCGGTCTAGGATGAGGAATAAGAACTAGATGTGTGCATATTAGATAGTGTCCTGTAGTTTGGCGATTGTGTGTGGTCTTTTGAGAAAGATCTCTGTAAAGGAACCTCCCTCACACGCTAGAAGGGAAGAAGAAGAAGACAAATAGATATATGTGTTTTATGTTTACAGAAATTTTCCAAGGAAGATACATGCTTTAAAGGCTTTAATATTATTATAAAGATGGTGTGAATTAAAATGTAAAACATGAGTATCAATTTTTTATGGAAAAAATATTAACTATGTGCAAAATCGACCTCTTCTTCCTGTGGCCGGCCCCACTCTGTCCCTACCTCTAGTTCCGGCTGACCTCCCCACACACACACACCATGTCCAGAGTGAACTGAGATTAAGTACTTTTCTCTCTCCAAGATCAATATCTTCACCGATAAGATGTAGGGATTAGTCCGGGTGATACCCCAGGTCCTTCAGCATTACAGCTAGGTGATGAATCCTAAGATCCTCAGTTCCATAATGTCGTGTCTTCTCCATTTCAGACAGGCCCAGCAGGGAATGCTGTAAAGAGAATTACCATCAGCGTGACGAGCTTGTTCCATGATTGGACATTCTGAGGTTTTTCGAGGTTCCTTGAAAGGTTGGATAACTGTCTCAAGACATTAACATTTAAGGTTAAGTCTGTAGGTCACTTCACCAGTGTGCTAGCAGGCGTGAGGGCGCCCACTCCAAATTATATTTCTTTGACTCTGCGATTGTCCCAGCACAGTTTACAATGCAGCCAATTGGTGCGGATCATTCTTAATTAATAAAAGGAGATTTTGACTAGGGGGGCATAGGGTTCCTGTACTATCATTTTATTATGAAGAGATTTTTAAAGGTTATGAGCAGATAAATGTATCACATGAGAAAAAAGTGTGAAGGCTGGACACAGAGAAACCATTTAGAACAATGTTAGTCTGATAAATCCTAAATGAGTCTATACATTTTACCAGAGGTTAGTATAAAGTCCTGCACTTAGTTAAAAAAACAAAACTAAACTAACATACTTTATTTGGGGAATGGAAATAAGGTTACAAATATGGAACGTCTTTACATTTCTAAAATTATAGTTTCTATTTTGCAGAGTAAGAAACCGCCATTAAAAGAGGTTGAACATTTGGCTTAAGGTCATGTGATTAACGTGATAAAACGGAATCATGTGATAAAACTAAATTGGGTTTCTAAAGTGAAGCCTTCTGCTTTAGGAGAGCCTTCCAGTAATGGGTTTGTGTGTGTACACACAGGCACAGGCTCATGTGGATCAGGGGAAATGGAGATATGGAGAGATCACGTGTGTGTGGAGGTGGGCAGATGATGGGCATTTATAATAATAACTAGATGCCTGGTGCACAGATTCGTGCACCAGTGGGGTCCCTCTGCCTGGCCTGCGGGGATTGGGCCGAAACCAGCATTCCTTCATCCCCCAAGGGGTCCCGGATTGTGAGAAGGTGCAGGCTAGGCCGAGGTACCCGCTGGTGCACAATTGGGGCCGGGGAGGGACTATGGGAGGGCTCCAGGGCATATCTGGCCTGTCTCACCCAGTCCTGATTGGCCGGACCGCAGCAGCAAGCTAACCTACCGGTCTGAGCGGCTGCCCTCTGGTGGTCAGTGTGCGTCATAGCGACTGGTTGAACGGTCTAACAGACGGTCAGACACTTAGCATATTAGGCTTTTATTATATAGGGTTATTAGTACAGCTAATATTTATTGAACTTTATAATGTTCCAGACATGCATTAATTCATTTAATTTTTCTAACAATCTTATAAAGTAAATAATATTATTGTCTCTTTTATAACATCCAGGGAAATTGGGGGCTAAAAAAGAGATGTGATTTGTCCAAGTCTCACAGGAAGTGGCAAAGCAAGGATTCACCCTGGGACTAACTCCAGGGTTCAAGGAGAACCTTTGTTTTAGAGGTTTTCGTTGGTTGGAAACTCAGGATGAACCCACAATGAAATGTGGGTTCAAGTAACCAAAGGGACCTCAGGTTGTGCGACTAGAAATCCAGGGTAAAGAATACAGCGGAGGAGACTGCTCTCCTGTGTGTCGGTCCAGTCCCACCTGAAAGACTGGGCTCAGTACTGGGCACCATATATGAAGACATGGACACTTAAGATAGCAGCCAGGAGCACAGCTAGGGTTTGCCTAAGATGAAGGGCCCAGGGTGGAGCTGCATTTAGCTCCTCTGATTTCTTCCACCACCTTGGGACACTAGAGTCCAAGGCCAAGCACAATGTATGAGGCACTGTGGTACAGTGAAAATAGTGAGGGATTCCAGCCAGACCTGTATGATCTTGACTCTGTTCAACCCTTCCCAGCTAAGTGACCTTGGGTATATTCCTTAACTTCTCCACGTCTCGGTTTCCCAGTTATAAAATGGGAAGAATCAGGCCTACCTTGCTGCATTGCTGTGAGAACTAATTGAGATAACGTATGTTTAGTAACCACCCTCTCCCCATTTCCCACCCATACAAACAAGGATGAGTTTAATCTTTGCTAATAATTTAATGAAATCCTTAAAAAGGATAATTTCAAATTGTCATCAAGGTTTTTGTGTGGCTGACGCAATGGCCTTTAAAGTTTTAGCTGGTCTTTTTTTTTTTTTTTTTTTTTTTTTTTTTTTTTTAAGTAGTAGGATGGGAAGAGCTTAATGGATTTATCTGAATAATAGAACAAGAAGAATTTGGAGTCTCAGGCAATCTGGGAGTGAAGGTTTGAGGAAGAGGGATAGTAGGGAAAGGATGAGAGAGGGGAATTAAGGAACCAGGCAGGAGACTGGATTGTAAGATGTGGACATGGTCAAAGGCCTTATAAAGAATAGGGGTGACTGATGCTGACATTAAAATTGATTGGGTTGTTGCACCGTTCCTTTCCTAAAAGGTTCAGTGAAGCTTGCTACACACGTGGGCATTGATAAATTTTGCGTGACTATCAATTTGAGTTAAACATTTGTGGGACACAATGTGCAGGACAACAAAACATCCCCGGAGCAAAATAATTCTGAAGAAGCTGGTGTTCAGAGCCTGAGCTAATCAAGAAATGTGAAATACACTTGGGAGCTGCAGGAATTCTTGGGGAGATTATTAGGTTTTCCCATAATCTGCAGAAAGGGAGATGTAAACCATTTTCTGCATCTGAAGGGTCAGGATAACTCCAGATGAATTCCAGATGTCAGTAACCTAGTACGGAGCAGAAAAGTAGGTAATTTTAAAAATTCAGTTTATCTAATCTTTATATAGCTTTTTGGAGTACTAGGAACTGTTCTAAATACATTTATAGCACTTTTAATTCTCACTACCACTCCATAGAGCACAGCTAGCAAATGGTGCTGCCTAAACTCAAATGCAGGCAAATCTGTACACTAGCTAGTAACTCTTATGGTCTACGTAGCTGTACTTGGCATTACTTTGCATTGTCAAGCTTAGGCAAGGCAGCTCCCTCTTCTCCATCATAGCACAATTCTAAGCTCATTGATAGCTGATGATAGAGGAGGTTCCCCCAAACGAGGATGTTATCAGAGGAAGTGGAAAAGCAGCTGCAAGTCTGGAGGCTTTCTGCCCACGGATACTATTGGTGTGGTTAAGGATAACCCCCTTCCCCCAGGCTTGTTTGTTCTCATTTTGGAAATTCTCTCAAGGAGATAGTAATTTGCAATAAGCGATTGTTCTCCTAACCACTGGCTGAGATGTCCAGAGGAAGATAGAAGTAAAGGGGCCTTTTGAGGGATGGGATCCATCGGATGGCTGGAGGGCATCCCAGGGGCTCTAGGAGGACATAGGAGAGAGGCTGCAGGAGGTGTGTGCTGCAGAGGAACAGTGAGGCACAGAGGACACGGGTCCTCAGAAGCCCAGGGAAGCTGTATTCTAGTTTCTGGTAAAACCGCACTGCTCTGTCCCACTCCTAGCACTCACTGTCATTTCAGGTCCCCAAATGACCTCAAGTGGGCTCTTAAAGCCTTTGAAAAATGTCAGGGCCACTGAATTGGGCTGGAGGGAAAAATATTATTGAAATCTAGAGTATGCTTGGCAGAGATGGGTCCCCCAAAAGCCCTTTGTGGGAACAATAGCCATACATGGACATTTATTGGAGGGGCCAAAGAAAGGCAGTGTGGTAAGACACAGCTGGGTATAGATACTGCTGTTAGTTACCTTCTCTAAATCTCAGTTTCCTCAACTATACAATGTGGGTATTGACACTTAACCTCACAAGGTTATTTATAAGGTAAAATGAGACAATGCAGGTGAGCATGCTTTGAAACTATAAATACACCATATTTCTATTGCTGAGAAAAGTGGTGTTTGGGACATTGTTCATAGTCAACTCAATTTCTAGCTATTTTGGTAGTGAAGATCCAACCTCACCCCAAAAGAGAAAACAATAGCCCCTCATCAAAACAGAAAAGAGCCGGGACCAGTTTGGCTCAGTGGATGGAGCGTCGGCCTGCGGACTGAGGGGTCCCAGGTTTGATTCTGGTCGGGAGCGTGTACCCTGGTTGCGGGCACATCCCCAGTGGGGGGTGTGCAGGAGGCAGCTGATCGATGTTTCTAACTCTCTATCTCTCTCCTTTCCTCTCTGTAAAAAATCAATAAAATATATTTTTTAAAAAAAACAGAAAAGAAGAACACTTCATTGTGTTACTAGTTTGCATCAGCTGGTTCACTGTTATATATTCCATAATTTGTTAGCCTGAATCTTTCCACTGTGCCACAAGCCAAGAGAGATGAGGTGAGCCAGCTGGCCACTGGGGAAAGTGCTTTCTCATCTATTAAAGTATCTTTCTCATCCATCAAAGGGCTTTCCTGTGATTGGAAGCTTTTTTTCACTTGCTCCCCCTATTCTTCCTCTGGCAAGTCTTTCTGCCCATCAGTCAAACTGTAAATAATTTCCCAGATATAGGCTACCTCCTTGTCTCCAGTCCTTCTCCACCCGTCCCATCAACTCGCCTTTAAGTACTGATGCATTTCCCCTCTCACATGCCGGCACCCCCCAACTCCCAAATAAGGCAATTTAATAGCCATTCCTGCTCTGTAGCAAGAAATCAATATCCTAAAGGAAACTATAGATTCTCAGGGTGGAACAAAAAGGTTCTAGGAAGCAGAGCATCTGTCACCTCCATGAGCTGTGCCAAAGCTGCTCATAAATGAGGCAGTAAGAGCTCATTGCCATTTCCCCTCGACTCCTCTGCCTCCGTGAACATTTAAAGTAAAGAACTATGACTATTGGTTTCACATCCATTTGCTAGATTCAGAGTTACCAAGTACATTTGTGAGAAATACAGGATTTAAAAATATACCACTTGGAAGCGTTAGTCATGAAAGTGGCATCATCCGAAGGCAAAGTCATGGCAATCAATGTGTCGAGTCTGTGGGTCCGAGGAAGAGGGAGCATCCTCTTCTAAGTTTAAAGTTGATATTAAGTCTATAAACTGATAAACGCCCAAAGCAGTTGCATAGGTTACTGCATGCTTCATCTTAGTGACCACATGAACCTACTACTGCTTTACCTGCCACCTCATTTTACTCTTCCACCCATAACCAGATTTAATAATAGCTGTGACTACTGAACATTCGTTTTCTTCGGAGCACTGGGCTTATTATCCTATGTACTTTATCTCATTTAACCCTCATTATGTTACTCAATAAAGTACTATTTATTTCAACTTTGAAAAGGATGATGTGGGAACAAGGGGACGTTAAATAATTCGCCCAACATCACCATTTAAATAAGTAGCCAAGTAGACTCAGCTTTTCTGGCTCCAGTGCTCAGATGCTTTGTTTAGAAGTCCTTCCCTTGTTGCTTACACAGTATCCTCAATTTTCTCCTCCAAATCTGGCTTCTGTGCTCCTCATTCCAATAAGCTGCTTTTGTAATATTACTTTCCTTTTGAACAAAACCAGTCTTCGTAATTGTAGTAACAATATCAGTTATATAAGAGGGTCTATTATATGCCTGTCACAGGCTAGACTCTCACAGAGTTAAATTCAGGGTCAGCGGACTCCCCCCGCCCCAATACCCCAATACTCCCATCCCTTCTTCATTATTATCACATGTCAGGAAATCAGGAAACAAAATTTGAAAAAAAAAAAAAAATTGGACCGAGAAGCAAAAGTCCTGGAATTCCTTAGGTGCAAAATTAAAATAGCCACTTTCTGTAAACTTCACAGAGTTACTGTGGGATTAAATTAGATGATGAATATAATAGTGCTTTGGAAACTGGCCAGGTCGCTTCAAAGTATTCTTGTAAACTATGTTAATATCCAGCTGTGTGGCCTTGGCAAGTGAACATCTCTGAACCTGTTTCATCACCCCCAGTGGGAATCAGTTCCTACCACTCAAGGATTACTAGTAAGCACGGCTTAGTCCACAATGCAGGGCAATGAAATCTGTATTTTACTGACACTCTTTTAAAGTATGTTTTCAAGGTCCTGTTCTTTTCAAGTTTCTTGTGCTTTTCTTCCTCCTCTTCCTTGTTCTCACCTTTGCTGGCCATCTCTTCACTCACCTCCCTGAGTCAAGCCTGAACCCTCAACTCCCGGCCTGACTGTATTCATTTCCATGGGGAGCTCGCTGACTCCCAGGAGCCCAGCCACCACTTTACCCAGATACTCTCGCCTCTAGGCCCTGTTCTGTGCTACAAGCCTCCTCAGTTTCTCACCTTCCTCTGTCTCACCTGGTTCTGGGGGATCAGGTCAAAATGCAGATTCTGATTCAGGAGAAATGTGGTGGGTAGATTATGCTGGCCCAGGGCCACACTTTGAAAAGGGAGAATCTAGCCTACGTGCTACCCCAGAAAGGGATGTGTTTTTTTTTTTTTTTTCTCTTTTCCTCTTTCCTGTTGGTTGTATTGTAGTTGTGGCTGAAGCTCTTGGGCCATGACGTGGGTGGGGCATGCCGAACACGGGCAGAGCAACAGCATAGAACAAACCTGATTCCTGACACTGTGGAGAGCTGATTACCTGCGGACTTCTTCCACATGAGTGGGAAGTGCAAGGGTTGCTTGGTTAACCCACTGATCTTTGGGTTCTCATTTCTCACAGTTTAATCCTAGCGAATAGGTCCTGCTTACCACTAAATTGCCCTCCTTGCCGGAGTTATGCCGTGGCAGCCTGCGTGCTGGGATATAGGATAGTTTCCACCATCCCCCAGGCTCCACATGACTCATCTGTCCAGCCCAGAGGTCTTCTATTTCTTTTCCATTAAACTCTTTCCCCGACACCAACCTTGTGTCGGTGGTCCTCTAGGGATCACCTCGTAGCCTTGTTGGAGTACAGACTGCTGGGCCCACATCTAGAATTTCTGTTACAAGGCCTGGGAGGGGCCCCAGGAATCTGCATTTGAATGTACTAGTACATCTTCAGTTATTTCGATGCAGGTGACTTGTGGACCAAAATATTGGGAAACACTGCCCAAGTTTTGTTTTGTTTTGCTAATTTATAAAATTATGAAATGTTTCAACCACACAGAAAAACAAAATGAGCAATATAACAAATACTTTAGTACCTACCACCTAGCTTTGTCAAATTGTACTTATTTTATCTGTTGTAAAATATTCCACACAATATGAATTAACCAAACTTCATGTATTCTTCTACTGATGGACATTTAGTGTTGTTGTTTCCCCAAATTTTGGCTGTTACAAGTAATTCTGGAATGAACATTCTTGAATGTACCTCCCTGTGCACACTGGGGGAAATTTAAAACACACTCTATGTAGCGTTTCTCACCTTCATCACAATTACATGGGGCACTTGACATACGAGGTTCCGCCTTAAAATCTTAAAACCCCCAGAGGCTGCATGAGGGGGTGACAACCTCCATGAAAGCTCTGTAGCCCCAGGTCTTCTTCCTCCAATCGCTCTGGCCACCACTCAGCATGTTCTTTTTCTGCTTCACGCATTCACGTGTCTGTTACTCTCATTGAAACAAAAACAATTGGTGTGGTGGATAGCACTGTTCCTCCCTCAACCCATAGCCATTTGTTGTCCTTTTTTCATTATTACCAGAATGTCAGTTTTGTTTGGGATGGCAGTATGCCCAGTTTTTTTAAAAAAACAAACACATTATTCTCTTATCTCCTGTGCCACTGCAGGTGGGGGCTGGGGGGAAGGGGTGGGTGAGGAACAGTAACAGTGAGGCTACATGGCTTGCTGGGGAGTCTGCTGGAAAGTTACTGAAAAGTCTTGCTTTCCTGTTACCTGTGCTCTCCCCTTCCTCCTCCTCTCCCTCTTCCTCTTCCTCTTTTTCCTTTTTTGTCTGAAACAAGGGTGAGAGGCTGGAGGTAGAGCCCCTGTTGAACCATGAGATTGGGGCCACATGTGACTTTGTTGAAGCAATGACAGGGGGACCTGAGTACTTGTGTTTGCCCCATCTTTCCTTGAGTCCTTTATGTACTGGAGTCCTTTCTACCATCAGAACAGGTTCTTAGAGAGTACTGATCTGAAGATAGGTGAGGATAGGTGAATGTTTTTGGCTAATTAACTACACTTTAATCTTTAAAATGGTAAATCTCAGGTAATTTGAGGCTATCCTATCCATTTAATTGAATAATTCAGATTCTCTGCCACAAAAGCATCTAATTTTTACCTTAATCTGACTGTTAAAAAATTGCTCCGGCCAAGATTGCAAATGAATTATCCTATGTTAAATACTGACTTAACCATAACCTTCATAAACTTAGACTTCTGTGTATTTAGGTCTTAAATCGTAACATAAACCCTAACATTTAAAGTAAGATCAAATATAATAATCACTTATTTCCTTCAAAATTAGGGTTTATTTTGGGGGTTAGAAATCCAAATGATACGGAAAGAGGTTTTGGTAGTTTTGCTGCAATGTATCTAGAAAAACTAACATTTTGAATATTGTGCATTAGTGTTCATTGACATTTCATTTGGATCCTATCAGCATCTTTCCGATAAGTGTACACTTATTTTTATGCTTGGCTTCAGTAATGCTGAGCTACCATACAGGAGGGCTTTGCAAAAATACGAATGAATGTGATTGTCCTGCACTTTGGAAATATAAAGTGCTACAGAATGCACAAAGTAATAATATAGTACCATCTAGACTGAAACATGCTGTTCAGTGCACCCCTAGAAAAGGCTCTGAAGTTTGTTTGATGGGCAGCCATGGCTAAAAATCTGGATTTCTCTTTTGGAGGCATCATGAAATAATACTTTTAGTTTTTCCTTTTTAGTTGCTTTTTAAAGATATTTTGGTACACCTTTACCTGTAATTCAAACACTAATTCCTTTGAGAGTAACAGGTCTGTATAGTGCAGTCATTTAAACAGAATGAACTATGTACTATTATAAAAGAATTAATAGTTTAAAATTGGTAATAGGTTATAGATGAACTGTTATTTATGAAAATTTAAGAAAACATTAAAATTAAAAGCGGGGCCTGATCTCCCTCCAAATAAGGCATCCCAGCAACATGGTTCATTCATTAATTCAGCAAATATTTAGATGACTACTTCAGGCCAGGTATGGGGAAAGAAAGTAGGGAGAGGTGTTGTGGGATTGAATGGCACAACATATGTGAAAAATCCTGTATACTCTTGGTTGCTATTAAAGAGAATCAATAACAGAAGGGCCTCAGAAACATAGAGGAGGCTGTCTAGAAGGAGAAGATGGACATAATGCCATAGTCTGTTCTGATAAGGGCTATGAAATGGAAGGTGGGGATGGGTGGGGGCGTGGAGGGGTGGCTCCCTGTGACAGTGGGTAAGGACTGCATTGCTTTGGGAAGTGAGGCCAGGGAAGAACAATTGTGATGCTCATGGGATGGAGGATTTGGGATAATGGATGAAAGATGAACTTCTGCCATGCATGGTTTGAGAACATGTTTGCCTAGTGATTACCAGCTCTGATCAAGAGGACTTGAAACTGACCATGGGTGGGGGTGGGGGTTGGGGTGGGAGGTGGAAGCGATGTCTAGATAAACCTGTTAAACAAGTTACCATGGAGTAGGTATAGAATTGAGAGAGAGAAAAAAAAAAAGGCGTGGGAGTTGCCCAGTGAGTCACATGAGAAAATAATTGGGAAGGGAGTTGGAAACAATGCTTAGAACTTCAATTAGCCATATGCCAATGGCTGTACATAGGTAATAAACGATGTGCACTTGGAATGATAACAAAGGACAGTAAGTACAGACTCTTAAGGTTCAGTGAGCTGTGGTAGTAGGGGAATCAACCTACTGCCAGTCCCTATTGCATCGGGTAAAAGTACTCCTACGAATATGAATCATCTAGCTCAGTGCCTACTACAAAGTAATTATTTGGAATAGAAAAAAAAAAAAAAAAAAAGAAGAAGCTCTAAAGCCCATGTAAGTTCCTGCTGTTCTCTTCACCCTTCCCATCTCAGTAAATGCACCAGAATCTATCCAGTTTTACAAGCCTAGAAACCCAACACCCTCCTACCTTTTAGAAGCAAACACCAAATCTGATTGAGTCCAACTCATAAACATTCATGGCACCAGTCCATTTCTCTGTCTCTCCACTTAACACTCCCATCATCTCTGGGTCTGTTCCCATAGTTTCATAGCAAGTCTCCCTAGTTCCACTCTTACTCTACTCTCATCCGTTCTTCACGAGGCACTCAGGGCCTTTGTTTTAAAACAAAATCCATTCATGTCAGCTCCTATGTAAAACCATCCACTGTTTCCCATCACTCAGGGTGAAGACAAATGAACACAACTTAGAGCACCCACATGTTCTGGCCTCCACCTGACTCTCCAACTGCATCTCGGTCCTTGTCCGTCAACTTTCAGCTCCTAAACTATGTTAGGTTCCTTCTTGACTTAGGATCTTCGCAGGCAGTTACTTTGTTTGCCTAAAGCACTCTCCCTGTCATCTGCCTAGTTCATGCTTGCTAATCCTTCAGATCTCAGTTTACTTGTTGACTCTCTCTGGGAAAGCCCTTCCCTGACCACCCATACCAAGGGAATTCTCGTAGGAAACAGTTGTAGCAGCCTCTGCTTCTCCTCATCGGAGTTTGCAATTAGATTTTTTTGTATAATTATATCTTTAATGGATCTATCTCCCACTTGACGATAAACAACATAAGGGCAGGGATTATGCCCATGTTAGCAAAGAGACCTAGCAAAATGCTAAGCAAATGGTGCAATGCTCACCATATATTTGACAAAAAACAAAGCATCTATGATATATCTGACTTAAAGACTAGATTGATAAAAACCATTCTGGTGCAAGGTGTTGACAGTGGCAGGGCTGTGTGCATGCGATCCTAAAATTGCTCTAAAAAATAAAGCCTACTTGAAAATTTAAAAATATATATATTATGGAAAACACTGACAAGGAGGAAAATCTGAAATGTTCTAAATTAAAATGACAGCAGCTGGAGAGTGAGAAAAAGACACTGAATAGTTAGCCTGTTAATAGCTGTGGATCAGCTCTGACAAAAGACTGCTCATGTTCCTGCTCACGTATCTGTTGGGACTTCCGGTTAATTTCCAGGTGCTACTTCCACAGATTATTTTAGCCTGGAACTCCTTGTTTACGCAGGAGCTGTAGGGACTTCACTGTGGCATCTGCTGCTCACTCTGCATCTACCCCAGAACCAGCCCCACTTCACCTTCCCCTTCCCCTCTGCCTAAGGTGAATGCAAATCCTTTCAGAGTGGCTCACATCTTTCTCCTCCCTACTTGATGCATAGAAACATTTGCAAAACTCTGAGATGATGAGCATGTTGTCTTTCCTACCTGGCCATGCTGCTGGTGGTCTATATTCCATGCCCCAAGACCAGTCGTCTTTTTTTTTTTTGCTAGCAATGACCTAATAAATGCTTTCTTTGAAGAAGACTTTCAGCTGTGAAAGTTAATTTTTTTGTGTATGTTTAACAACATCAAAAGTATACAAAATCAGAGAGAATAGTATAATCCAAGCATGACAAACTCAAAAGCTAACACGGGCCAAATAAACGAGGCATGTGGCCCACGGGCCATGAGTTTGACATGCTTGGTATAATCGATCCCCATGGAACTACCACCTTAGATCTTAATATAATTTGAGTGTTTGGTGTGATTAGTGAACTCATTTCACAACTGACATAAGAATAAGATGATTTACATTTATATATCAGGTGAACATGATAAAGAATAACACTTTTTTAAAAAAGTATAATACGACCTGGCTGGTATGCTCAGTGGTTGAGCATTGACCCAGGAACCAAGTGGTTCGATTCCTTGTCAGTCAGGGCACATTCCCAGGTTGCAGGCTCAATCCCCAGTAAGGGTGCATGCAGGAGGCAGCCAATCGATGATGTTCCTCCCTCATCGATATTTCTATCTTTATCCCACTCTCTTCCTCTCTCTCTCAAAATCAATAAAAACATTTTTTAAAAACACTACATTAAGATAGCATTTAAAAAAAAAGCATAGCCTTCACATTTTAGACTTCTCTGTCCCTAAAGGATCCTCATGTACTTTCACAGCGATCTGATTTCACTGGGCAGCAGGGCTATGGCATCAGCCTCTTCACTATGCCATCTGCACATCAGAACGCACTGGTCCCCTCAAGAGCATTTGAAATCAACATGAAAACCTTAATTCATTTAAATGACCACTCACCCTTACACTTCAGCACTTTTAGACAAAGCAGAGACAATTAGCCACTGTGAGCTATCTTAAAAAAAGAAAAGAAAAAAGAAAAGCTTTGAAAACAAAGTTACTAAGATATTTACCCAGGAAAATACTTATATACTATTCCTTGCGTATGTTAGGCCGCTTCCTACCCCCAGGCCTTTGGACTTGCTATACCTCATCCAGATGATGTCCCTGGGTTGATCTAGCAGCTCCCGCTTATCTTTCAGCTCTCCCAGAAGCCATTGCTGATCCTCCTACTCTTCCCCACCCCCAACACGATGGCCTTCCCCGTATTCCAGTGTCATCCTTTGCTAACCTCTGATCCTGTGTTTGATGTACTTTTTTAAAAAATTGTTTTATTGCTTAAAGTATTACAAAGAGTATTATATATGTCCCCCCTTTTTTTTCTCTCCCCTTGACCTTCCCCTAGCCTCCCATACCCGCTAGTGTCTTGTGTCCATTGGTTATGCTTATATGCATGCATACAAGTCCTTCGGTTGATCTCTTACCCACCCCGCCCAACCCTCCTCGGCCTTCCCGCTGTAGTTTGATGTTGCTCTGCCTCTGTATCTATTTTTGTTCATCAGTTTAATTTACTTTTACTGACTGTCTTTCTCATTGTAAGCTGTGTGAGAACAGAACCATTGGGCTGTATAGAGAAGCATCATAATGTAGGGATTAAGTACGAAGATACAAGCTTCAGGTTTATGAGACCTGGGTTCAAATTATGACTCTAACAGTTACTGACTGTGAGGCCTTAGGGAACTTGTTGAATTGGAGCCCTGGTTTTATCACATTTTAAATGAAGATATTAAGACTTACGTCACAGAGTTGTAATGAGGATTATGAGAAATTATGAGTATAAAGCACTTAGAAGAATGAGTACCTAGAACATAATTAATGCTCATTAAAATATATTGAGCCCAGCCAGTGTGGCTTAGTGGTTGAGCATCGACTTGTGAACCAGGAGGTCACAGTTCAATTCCTGGTTAGGGCACATACCTGGATTGCAGGCTTGATCCCCAGTAGGGGGTGTGTGGGAGGCAGCAGATCAGTGATTCCCACTCATCATTGATGTTTCTGTCTCTCCTTCTCCCTTCCTCTCTGAAATCAATATATATATATATATGGAAAGAAAAAAGAGAGGAAGAGAAGTGGTTGACCACACAAAAAGGGAATAGATGAAAAATTCCCACAACTGTTAATAGATTCTACAGTTGAGGATTGCTTTTCTCTATTTAGCTCTGGCAAAATCAGAGGGACTTTTTTTTTTTTTCTCCTAACATTTTGCTGTTGAAATGCATTCATTGCACGTTGTCTTTTATGGGAAAAAAGCATGCCTTTTAATTCTTTTTAAGCTGTTATCGTGAGGGAGTATGCACTGATCATTACTTATCGGTTAATGTGATTTTCATCTTTCACCTGCTCTTTTGTATTTTGGGGCACATTCTTTCTTGATGGGCTCTATATCCTTTATTAACATGGAAATAACATTTACCAGGCACCTACTAATATAGAGCATTACAGTGAACACAAATGTGAAACATGGTCTTTTCTACTTTGCCTTCCTATCACCCTGAAGTTGGCAACATTGAACATGCATGAGGTGAAGTGGTGGGGTGGGAAAGTTGATATGTATAGCTCATGTACTTGGTCATTTCATTGTTGGAATAGGAACTCTGAATGACAGGGACTTCATCTTTATCAGAAAAGCTCAACTTTGAGCACTTGTTTGCCCAGCACTGTGGTAGGCACTGCAGGAGACACCAGAGGAAGTAAGGCTCAACTCCTGCCTTCAAGGAGCTGACCATTGAGTAGGGAGGATTAGATTTTGAGAAGTACAAGCTAAAGAAAATGCCACAGGATAAATACAGGGAAAGTGCTCCAGGTTTCAAAGGAGAGGAAGGATATAGTGGGTGCCTATTATAGACATTAAGCTAGCCATTAAGAACAAGAGATAAATGAGCCAATATTACTAACCTCAAAGAATAATAGACTGGGGAGGACACATATGTAAACGAACTATGTCATTTGGCCATTCACTCAATTATTCAACTTTTACTGAGTGTCTGTTAAGTTCCAAGCTCAAGGATGAAATAAACATGCTCCCTGTTATAAAAAAAACCCCATAGTTTAGTTCAGGAGATAGGTATATAAACAAAAAGTTTCAATACAGTGAATTACGTACCAAGATCTGGTATGTTAAAAATGACAAAGTCACAAGGTGGAGAGTGAAGGGGCAGTTAATACTTTCTGGGATCAGGGAAGGCTTCTGAGGGGAACACAATGTACTACATGACTGAAAAAGAAACAAGACTGGAGATGTATTTAAGATAGAGACCAGATTATAGAGGGCTCTTAAGCCTTCAGCTGCAAAAATGGAATGTCAAGGAGCAATAACTGCTCTTACTCACCTGGACCAGGTGAATAATAATAGTCCAGGAGGACCTGGAGGGAATGTCAGGGAAAGGTTCACAGTGGAGCAGGTGTCCGAGAGTCTAAATGATGGTTAGGAACTTTTTAGTAGACCAGAGAAAGAAAAGCATGTACTTAGAAAGAAAAACAGCATTCCTCAGGAAGTAGTTCCCCCTTCTTGGATTTCAATAGATGCAAATAATGGAGAGAAAGAATTCCAGAAAGAGAAGACAATTTGCCCTAACCGGTTTGGCTCAGTGGACGGAGCATCAGCCTGCGGACTGAAGGGTCCCAGGTTCGATTCCGGTCAAGGGCATGTACCTTGGTTGCAGGCACATCCCCAGTACGGGGTGTGTAGGAGGCAGCTGATCGATGTTTCTCTCTCATCAATGTTTCTAACTCTCTATCCTTCTCCCTTCCCCTCTGTAAAAAATCAATAAAATATATTTTTTTAAAAAAAGAGAAGACAGCCGAAACCGGTTTGGCTCAGTGGATAGAGCATCGGCTTGCGGACTGAAGGGTCCCAGGTTCGATTCCGGTCAAGGGCATGTACCTGGGTTGCAGGCACATCCCCAGTAGGAGATGTGCAGGAGGCAGCTGATCGATGTTTCTCTATCATCGATGTTTCTAACTCTATCTCTCTCCCTTCCTCTCTGTAAAAAAATGAATAAAAACTCTCTCTCTCTCTCTCTCTCACACACACACACACACACACAATTGAACAGTAGTGAAAGCCTATGGAAGCAGAATTTCAGTTCACTTCATGTGTTTGTCCCTGACTTTGACCACTGTACAAATTAACATAGCAGGGATGTCTTCCATCCACAACTTTCTCATCTTGAAGGGTGGGTCTTGAGTGTTCAGAGTTTTTTTGAAGTTAGGAGACCAACTTGATTTTTGGGTTTTTTTTTTTTTGCTTTTTGTTTTCTTGACCCCGCACTAGGCCCCGCAGGCAGTGGCCCCTAAGAAGGAGGCACTCTTTTTTTTTTTTTTTTACTTATTTTTGGTGCCCGTGACCGGAATCGAACCTGGGACCCTTGAGTCCACAGTCCAACGCTCTATCCACTGAGCCAAACCAGTCAGGGCCCAACTTGTTTTTAAGGCATCCAGCTCAGTAGTGACACTACATGGCTGGAGGGCTCTGTGACCAAATGGGCCTCCAGGCTCCAATCCAAAAGTGACCTCTGGGCCTAGCTCCTCCCCTCCCCGACCCTCACCCTCACCTCCACTGCTACCGTGCACTTTGTATGTGGAGACACTGAGGCTCTGGGAGCCTTAGAATCCACTGAGACCGCACATCAAATTACAAGAGAAGCTGAAACTTGCCTTCTTCTTCCCTAACACAAAACTCTCCTTCAGAGCCAGCTTGCAAGCCACAGAAGAAATGATCTCATAACTTATGGTAGTGGTTGTTAATCTTTGTTGACTCATGGAGTCCTTGGGCAGTCTGATAAAAGCTAAAGACATGATACATCAAGAAAATATATATACACTCCAAACTTCCACACACTCCAGGACGAGAAGGCAGGCCCTATGTAAAAAAAACAAACGAACACGACTTGCCCCAGATTTCAGCTAGTGTGCAGCATGATTGTCTTCCTCCTCTTCTAGACCTGCATCCAAATGGACTTTTGGCTCTTTCCAAATATTAAATCTCTGAAGGACGGGATGTTCCACTGTTGAGGAGTTACAAAAGAACGTGCTGTGAGCTCAGAAGGCATGTCCACAAAGAGCATTCCGGAGATGTTTGAAGAAAGCCAGGTCCTGGAAAGTGCAGCTTCTGCAGATGATCACCTGGAAGAGGGGAGCATCTGTGTTCCTGTCCTGCTCAGCTCTGAATCAGTCCCTTTCTCTCTCAGGCAAAGCTCACATGGAGGTTTTGATGTGATAACTTCCCATCTGCTAATTCCAAGAGGGACAGTTCCAAAGCTTAGCAGATACTGCCTCCTCCACGAGCGGAACCTCTCCAGGCAGTTATGTGCTTCTTCCTTCCTGCCCCGAATCCTTATATAAATCTGCATCTCTCTTTTCATTCCCAACGCTCCCAACAGACCTGGGGTACAGACCTGAAGGGCAGACAATGGATTCATGCATTTCATCATTTGACATTCACTAAGAGGCCACTGTGTGTTAGCACTGCAGACACAATGGTGAACAAAACAGCTCGGCAGACTCTCAAGAAAGGCAGACAAATAATAAATCTACAATGGACTGTGCCTAAAGCTGTCCTCTGAGAAATACAGGGTGTTTTACATTCCTGAGTTCTTCAGCCACTCACTGTCCTTCCATATACTGATGCAACCTCCCAGAGCAAAGGAAGCTATGAAAGCCCTTTGCAAATTTAAGGACGTTATCTATCTACCCATCTAATCTATCTCCTAGTAGGTCCCAGCTTTGCTGGCAAAGAAGAGGGCGGGGTAACAGTACATTTAAGAGAACAGACGAAGGTTGCTTTGTAGGGTTTTCTTTTTTTTTTTTTTTTTAAATATTAACTTTAAAAAAATATATATATTTTATTAATTTTTTACAGAGAGGAAGGGAGAGAGACAGAGAGTCAGAAACATCGATGAGAGAGAAACATCAATCAGCTGCCTCCTGCACATGTCCCACTGGGGATGTGCCCGCAACCCAGGAACATGCCCTCGACCAGAATCGAACCTGGGACCCTTCAGTCCGCAGGCCGACGCTCTATCCACTGAGCCAAACCGGTTTCGGCTGTAGGGTTTTCTTTGTAGGGCTTGCGCCTCAAGCCTTTTGGGGCCTCCCATGACCTGGATTTGGCAGGGAGGGGACAGTTTGAATTCCAGGCTGGCTAAAAAGCCTTGGCTGAGCAGCTTTGGCAGATTTCACAACACAGCAGGGGAAGGCTTCCCATGGAGAGATGGCAGGCTGGAGGCTGGGGTGGGAGAGTGGAGAGAGGGTGGGGAAACTGCATTTCTGCAAATTGGGAAAGGGTAGGAGGTGGGATAATCCCCAAAGGCAGGATGAAGCAGGACGAGAAAAAACCCTAACAGCTAGCTTCCCGCATCTCCCCGCTAACAACCACGACCTGCAAGCCTTATATCAAACTTGCCAGGTGCCCTCCCTTTGCCCTCAAACCCTGACACACGCGGGTGGAGCAGGGGCCACCCAGTCACCCGCGCACGCGCACCGCTTGCGCTGTGCTGCTGCTGCTGCTAAATGCTCTTTAGACACTCATCCATGGCGCCCCGATTTTCTCCTTGTATCTTGGGTTGTGTCTCATGCTCAATGCACAGCAGCTTTAGAGTCTGTTGGCGGCCTGAGTGAGGTGGGGGCAGGAAGAAACCAGTCAAGAAGCGCACGGGCCTGGAACTACAACTCCCAGCAAGCACAGCGCCGGCTCCTCCTCCTTGTGGGCGGGCCCAGAGCTACCCGCGGCTTAAAGCGGCGAGATCGCCTCTGGGACTGGTGGCCTCTGAGCCGTGTTTTCTGCTGCGAGCTGGGCAGAGTAGGAAAGTGGTGGTGTCTTTCCATTTGCCAGTTTGTAAGTGAACTAACAAACAGCACAACACAAATAAGCAATACTTAAAACCCGTTTAGAGGTTTCGCTCAGGGTCAGTGGCTTGTTGCTCCTTCTTCACAAATACCAAATTGTAGATTTGGCAAATGAGAAGCTGAAGAATAGCTTCTGTGTGTTAAATTTCTGTAGGACGAATTATTTTCCCTATTATGTCAGAGCAAAATTATTTTTCTTTTTGGGTTGCAGGTGGCAGTGACTGATGTTTATAGACTCACTCATTTTCCCTATCCAATAAATAAAAGGAAAGGCTGTTTAAAGAAATCTTGTAGTAAATCATCCTGAAAAAGTATAAGCTTATTTATTGATTTGATAAAATTTATACTTCTAGGTTTTAACTTTTGTTTAAAATGTAGCACCCTTGAAATCCTGTTTTAAAAAGCAGATTTTAAAATCTACTTTTAATTGTAATCTCATCTTTGAATAGAAAGAAGGTAGAGCAGTGAGGTTTAAAACTGCTGCTCTATGCTTCTTGCTATAGGGAAGCATAAAGTGGCAAGTCTTAAAGGGCTTGAGGAATAGCTACCAGAATAGCGTCATTATCAGAGTGGATGGGGAAACTAAGGGGTGGGGGGGGGGGGACATCTGTAATATTTTCAACAATAAAGATTTAAAAAAAAATAGTGCCATTAGTCCTAGGCCTTCCCAACTAAGTGGTTTTTTGAACAAGAGTAGTTGTTACCAATTCAAGGTTTGTGTGTCAGATGCTGCAACAGGCCAAGAAGGAAAACTTAAGAATTTGAAAGTAAAAATTATTTAAATTAAAAAAAATAAGGAATAAAACTTCAGAGTTTGGAGTAAGGAAAGGTTTATTGATCAAGAAGGTGCTAGCTGGAGAAGATGGGGATCCTTAAAGCTTCCTAAATCCATCTTAAGGAAACCTAGAATTCAGGCTTCTTTTATGTCAAGAGAAAGGAGAATGGATGGGGCAAGAGGTTTGTGACACCTAGGTGCTGATAAGCTCCAGGGAAGAGCATGAATCTCTAAAACTCGTTGTTCCCCCGTCTGTTGATCTCTACTGATCTGAATCTAAGTCTTGAGCTCCTGCAAATTTTTGCCATAAGCTCAAGCCTCAAGCAGAATTCCTCCCTAATAAATAGCACTTCTATAGCAGGACCTATTTGCCTGAAGGCCATGAGAGAAATACAGTCAAAGAGAGGCAGCATTTTGCTCTGTTACATAAATACTGTGATAAAAAACTGATTTAAGATTTTGTTTTAAGGCACTGAAATTGAAGAACTTCCCTACTTTCTTCCTAAGATTTTGTTGGTTTAAGACATTAAAATAGGAGAACTTCTCTACTTTCTTTCAAACTCTGATTTCTTATAGCTACTAATAAACCACCTCCACATTCTAACAATAAACTTTTGTGTTGTTGTTTTTTTTTGCAAACGAGTACATTTTTAAAGGCCTCAGAGGGAATCAATTTAGAACTTGAATAGTTTGAGTTAGTTTTTTTCTTTTTGTTTTTGGATGTCTCGGCTTCAGCCTGTGGAGTTTTATGGCTCTGTATACATTCAGCCTGTTTAGTGTGATTTTTTAGATAATACAAAACTGGCCAACATTGCAAAATATTAATAAGACACATACTTTTTTATGTGTTCTTTGTGTGGGGGTACCCAGCAATAGGTTGGAAATAGTGGGTGATGTATTGTGGTTCTTGAAATGACTAGAGCAGCTATTGTGCTCTGAACAAATCCCCCATACATTCTGAAACATTAAATAGGATGAAAGCAAGACTCGTGATATTTGGTAATATTTAAAATTCCCCCACATTCTCAAGTGTTTTGCTTATAGTTAGGAACAGAACAAGTTCTTCTACTAAACAGTCAGTTTATCAAGTCTTAGCCAGCAGAGTAAGACAAGAAAGTTAAGACATCTAATGATGCTGTTGTGTGCAAGAAATTTTTAAGAGAACCTACAAGTTATTAACACTTTTAAGAGAGGACAGCTGGAAATTAGTGCAATATTCAGTAATCAAATTTTATTTCTATCACCATCAACAAAGGACAACTATCCATTTGACAAAAGATACCACTTACAGTAGCAACAAAAAAGCCTCGGGCACTTAGAATAAACCTAAAAAAAGATGCACAGAACTTTAATGGGAGGCAGTATAAAACTTTATTGAAAAACATTTAAATAAGTGGAGGGTTATATCATATTCATGGATGAAAGGGCTGTATTTTATAAAACTACCAATTGTCCTAAATCTATAAATTTAATGCAACCTAAATCAATTTCTCAATAGTGTTTTTAATGTATGTATATTTACATACACAAAATAAATAGTGTATTTACAGATTATGTATGTGTCAAGCTTATTAAATATAATTTATGTGGAAAAGGTGGGGCCCCTACTAGATATTAAAGGTTTACTCTACTGGATCTCGAATCACCTTATAAACTGTAGTGGCAAGACAATGTGGTGTTGTTGCTGGAACAGGCGAATAGGGAACAGAACAAGACCTGTGATAGATCATTAGGAGAAGATAGACTGTTCAATCAGTGGTGCTTGGGATAATTGATTAAGCATACACACACACACACACACAAAAGATATCTCTCTCTCTCTTTCTCTCAACATACAAAAATAAATAAATACTTTCTAGTGAATTAGAGAATTAAATATAAAAAGAAAAACTTTAAAACTTTTAGATGGTTTCCTATATATCTTTATGAACTCGGTCTAGGAAAGGATTTCTTAAGCAAGTCGCATAAATTTCAAACCATGAAGGAAAAGATAGGTAAAGCTGTCTGCATTAAACACAAATAAGCAGGCAAGCAAGCAAACAAACAAAAACTTCTATACATCAGAAAACAAGTGAAAAGTCAGGACACACACTGGGGAGACATTTACAACTGAAAGAGATACCAAAGATTAGTATTCAGAACATTTAAGTACTATAAATCAAAACAAAGTCAAACAGTGCAATATTATGATACAATATGATAATAAACAAAGATTGGACCTGGGAATTCTGAGAAGAAGAGAAGAAAACTGGCTAATTATGAGAAGGTGCTCAACCTTTCTGGTAATTAGGGAAATATTAAAACAAGAAGACACCATTTCACATTAATCTAATTGAAAAATGTAATAAGACCAATAATATTCAGTGTTGTCAAAAATATTGAGCAACAGAAATTCTTAACTACTAATGTTAGTGTAAATTGGTATCACAAAAGTCAAGGTTACAAAGCAAGTCCAGTATGGGCATATATTCTGAGAATAGGATAGAAACTCTTGTACAAATGCATAAAGTGCCATGTTGGGAAATGTTCATAGTAGTACTGATGACAGCTACAAATAGAAACAATGAAAATGCCCCTCAAGTGGGCACGTAAATAAATTAATTCAGTGGAATATGATATGAAAATATTCAGTGAAAATGAGTGCGTTAGAACTGCATTATCAACACGTATAAATCTCAAATACCTAATTTGTTCGAGAAAGCAAGTTACAGAATGAAGTATTGTACAATGCCAGTATAATATCACTTATAAAGTTTGGAGTACACAAAACATCATAGTTGTTGCTTATGGACACTTTCATATGTGGATAAAGTATAAAAACACATAAAAGATCAATAAACACCAAATTCCAGGGGAAGGAAGAAAATAAAATTGGAGGGAGAGTTTCAAATGTGTCTGTAACATTTTACTGCTTTATTTTTCGAAATTATCCGTTAAAAGAAAAAGACTCACTGACCTGTTTGGTGAACTGAAGTTACACATATTTTCAAATAACTTTCTGAGTTTTCCTTATACTTCAATCATTCATCACTTTCTACAGGATCCCTTGGCACCGAGAACTAAGGCAGGTAGGGGTCTTGCTGACAGCGATCTGCCCAGCTTTCTGTCTCCACAGCCCTACAACACAGTGGGACTAGTAGAGGTAGCATGGTTAGCTGGCACTGAGGAGCTTAAATCTGGCTGCAAATCTAGGAGCAGGATGATGCAAGCTAAGAGCATGGCTCTCTACTACTGATCTGTAAGGGATGCAGGTAGAAGCTGCAGTTTTAAGCAGTTAAACACCTCATTATTCTGTGGGCATCTTCCAATAAAAATGGCAAGATTAAACTATTGGAGTCCCAGATACTAGTGGGAAGGCAGCTGAGCCAAATTCTTAAACAAGGTTTCCCTTTTACCCTCTGCAATTGTTTTTCAGTTTTAGAAAAGGTACTTTTGGGGGATGGGCAAATGGGTGAGGATGATCAAAAGATACAAACTTATAGTTATAAAATAAATACTATAGTTAGTAATACTATTTTGCATATTTGAAAGTTGCTAGGAGACTAATTCTTAGAACTTATCACACTCAGCCGGTGTGCAGTGGTTGAGCATTGAACTATGATCCAGGAGGTCACGGTTGAATTCCCCGTCACGGTACATGCCCCAGGTGTGGGCTCAATCCCACACATCCCCAGCGTGGGGCGTGCAGGAGGCAGCCGGTCAATGATTCTCTCTCATCATTGATGTTTCTATCTCTCTCCCCCTCTCTCTTTCTTTCTGAAATCAATAAATACATATTTTTTTAAAAAGTGTATCACAAGAAAAAAAATGTTGTGACTATGTATGATAATGATATTAACTAGACTTATTGTGGTGATCATTTCATAATATATACACATACAGCATCATTTTGCTGTACACTTAAACTAATAAAATGTTTGTGTCAATTATATCTCAATTTTAAAAAAATGTACTTCTTATATCATTTTAAAGATTGAAATGGCAAGACATCCGCACACAGAGAACATATTATATCTTGCTTTACTAAAGATACTTAATTGTGAAAATTTAGTTTGGCTGAAATGTTTCAGTCCTTGTTTTCTTATTATTTTGGTAGTACACAGTCACTATTGTAATTGGCTATTGAAAAAAATGTATGCAATCTTTTTTCCAAAAAAAACAAGAGCACTTGGAATAAACACTTCATAGGACATATTGGCTCTTTATCATCTTCACCTTTATACCTGGAAGCACAGGTCCTCCTGGATTCTCAAGTGATGTGTATAGCCTTGGAATGCTTTCCCACTTATCAGCAAACAAGGTTTATTAATTAGGCACCCACATTTGCACAGTACTCTATTGAACACCTAGTAAATTTTAAAGAGACACTGTCTTTACCCCAGAGAGTTTATAAACTAAAGTAATACTAGTTATACAGGGCTGTTCAGTCTTCTTCTTTGGCCACGTTGTCATTGCTCAGACCTTTATAACCTCCAGGTTTTTGGAACCCCTTGTGCGCAGGACTATAGGGTACTCCCTTCCCCCACATCCCCATCTCCCAGCCATGCAGTGGGCATGCACTACACACTTTGGCTGAAGATGGTAGGAAAGTGTTTCTCTGTCTTTAAAATATATATATATATATATATATATATATATATATATATATATATATATATATATATATATATTTCAGAGAGGGAGAGGGAGAGAGAGACAGAACCATCAATGATGAGAGAGAACCATTGGTCAGCTGCGTCCTGCAAGCCCCACACTGGGGATTGAGCCTGCAACCAGACATGTGCCCTGACTGCGAATCAAATCATGACCTCCTGGTTCAGAGGTGGACACTCAACCACTGAGCCATGCCGACTGGATGTGTTTCTCTGTCTTTACACAAAGTCTGCTAAGCTTTTGCCTTGGGCAGTTGGCTTTTTACCTTCTCAGGTAGTTTTAAACACTTGCTTTTCTATGGTAAAAAACAAAAACAAACCAGATATAACTTGTTACAATAGAGTTGCACCCAGGGAAGGGAATGTAGTCCATGTTTAGACTATAGCATAGAGCTCTACCAAGCAAAAGTCACCAAAACAAAGCCCAAAGGTAATTACACCCATCCACTTACACACTTGAATTCATTTTATGGGACTTTTTCTCATAAGTTGTAAAGTAACTTACCTGCATAAACATGATAAAGTTCTAGTATAATACCACTGAAATAAATGTAGCAGTTTAGAAAAAACATTCTCAGTCAACAAAGATATGATCAGCACAGTTCAATGTCAAGAGTCAAATTTTTATCAAAAAAAGAGTGATGATTTGAAGCGTGGCTTCTGTCTTCCAGCTTGTTCTTCAGTTAGCTTATCAATTATAGCTCAGGTTGTCTCTCTCTCGGCTAGCATGACTTTCCAAGGCAGGGGTTTCAGACTCCCAGGTAATGGAGGAGAAAGACTTGGCTCTCTTGGAGAAGTGATGTGCTGAGGCTTTTTAGTGTAGAACAGGCAGTCAGGCAACTGTTACTGAGGGTCATAACAACGTGTACTGGGGGGGTCGAGGGAGGCTGTCAGCAAAAGCAGCAAAAGGCATTGGATACCTCATCATCCTTCCAGGAGGTCATGTGGGAGTAATATTCATTTCTCTACCTTTTGTTGGTAGAACAATGTAACGTAATATTAATCATCAAATGAATAGTGGAATCCTTGGTCACGGGGGAGGGAGAATTTATATCTTTGGATTTATTCTTCCACTTAGCTGGGAAATTAGATGTGACTCACAGTATAGTAATTTCTAATTTTCAAGTACTCAATCCAGATGATATAAAAAACGATTTCCTTCTTTCTGCTTTTCCTCTTCCTCCTTCTTCCACCTTCCTTCCCATCCATCCATCCATCCATCCATCCATCCATCCATCCATCCATCCAATATTTACTGAGTATTTTCTATGCACCAAGCTCCTTAGACCAGTTGCTGTGGTTCAAGAATAGAGAGGGTGGAAATTGTGTAAGGACAGGGCCGTGGGAATAAAGTGTAGGGCAGAGAGGTGAGGGAGTTGATAAGACATAACAACCAGTAGGAGGTGAAGGATGATGAAGGGAGAGGCAAGGGTAACTCCTGACTGGAAGCCTTTCCCCTTAAATGTTTTAGAGATCTACAGTCTCTGCCAGACACTGCAGCTTGGGGGCCGCCTAAAACAAACCAAATGTGATAAATATGGCAATCTTCCTATATGTTTTTAACATGCTGAGACATGCCTCCCCAAGGTTCTACTGGGCAAAGTTCCACTTGATAACTATAGTCAACTAATATGTTGTCATCCAGTGTATCAGTTCACATAACTACAAATTATAAGAAACTTATGTGGCTAAATCGTATACTTTTAAATACATTTTTGAACCCCTCCCCCCAATCACATAAGAAAAACTAATAAAATATAAAACAATCAGACAGTCCAAGAAACCAACTCTAAAGACAGAGAATACTGATGAAAGAGAGCAGGTATTAGACATGAGATACATGAAAATGCCCTAGAACTAATCATATAGAAATGCTGGGGGAGTCCAGCCTGTATGGCTCAGTGGTTGAGCATCCACCCATAAACCAAGAGGTCACCGATTCAATTCCTGGTCAGGGCACATGCCTGATTTCGGGCTCAATCCCCAGTAGGGGGCCTGCAGGAGGCAGCTGATCAATGTTTCTCATGAATGCTTCTATCTCTCTATCCCTCTCCCTTCCTCTCTCTCTAAAAAATCAGTAAAAACATATTTTAAAAAAATTAAACAAAAAATGCTGGGGTAAATCATTAGCAAACCTGGAAAAGCATAACAAGAAATATTTACAAAGAGCACTTTGAAGCAGTAGTTAAAAATATACACGAAGGACTGTTATGATGGTAGGGTTTACCTGCTCTATCACAAGAGCCTGTTCAGGAAACAGAAGCAGAGCCAAGAGCTGCAGAGAATATGGACAGGAGGACAACCCAGTATAGACATCTCTATGTTGCTGAATCCAATCACAACCAACCATATGTTGCTCTCTCAAGAGCCTGCTTATTGAACACATGAAGTGCATCTGAGAACATAATTGTTAATTGTCCTTATAATGAAATGTATGAATAAATAATGCATTAATACCTCAGTTAAATCTATTAAAATATGATGGCTTGTGGAGGTATAAAGCACCAGAGGAGGACAAGGAAGGGAGAGTATTCATCTGGGAAGAGCTGTGGTGCTAGGCCAGTAGCTACCTTCTGTGTCCCGGAATATGCAGGTCCCGAAGACATTGAAACATGACACACATAGTTGACATTCTCCCCTGTATGTTCTACTTTCTAAGGCAGGCACAGCTCTGGAATAATTATATTTATTTATTTTTTCAGGTTTATCTACTAGTATTTATTACTGTTTCATTGTTAGTGCAGGTGGTGATCCTGGAGCAGGAGATCCCTGAACAAAGGTGATGGTGGTGGATTGGTATGCCGTTTAGTAGGATAAAAGGGATTGGAGGAGGTGGAGCAATTCCTGCGGTGATGATGGTATTGATGGGTAGAGATGGTGCTGGGAGAGCTGGTCATGGGGGGGACGGCCCTCCACCTGGCTGTGGATGTGGTGGAGAAAGTCCTGGAACTTAGGAGCAACCTGCATGTCCACGTTCCTTAGTTTGATGTTGCTGGAATTCTGTCCCAAGGTCTTTGAATTTTTAGATCTGATTTTGCAGCTATTCCTGAGCTAATGGTCAGCTTCTGAATTCTACGTTTTCCTGTAATGATCATCAGTAACAGTATCTGATGTTCATCTGTGCTTGAACTCAGTCCACCCAACTGCAGCTGGATCACGCTCTTCCGTGTTCTTGCAAAATTGTGACCTGGCTGAGGCCACAATGGAGGGAAAGCCTGGGTCGTCTCTGCCCCTTTGGCAGGGCTGACAGGCTCCTAGAATCATTTTAGAGAGATTGCCACTAATAAGAATAAAAGCAAAAATAACTGTTGTGTACAGTGCTAGGAAGGGGAATGGAACTAGTGGAAATGGAACACAGGTCACTTGAATCCCAGTCCAGTGGTCTTTCTCCTATATCTCATGACAACCTAAAATTTTACATTCATTTATTTTTATATAAGGCAAAATTCACTCTTCCTAGTGTACAGTTCTATAGGTTTTTTAAAATGCAGAGTCATGTAACCATTACCAAAACTAAGATGCAGAAGAATAGTTCTATCACCCCCCAAAGTCCTCTGTGGAGTCAACCCTTCCTTCCACTCTCAGTCCCTGGAAACCAGTGATCTAAGTCCCTGTCCCTTTTGTCTTGGCCTTTTCCTGAATGACATGCAAAATGAATTATACAGTGACATAGCTACTTTTTAATTAGGGGATTAAAATAAGAGCAAGCCAACAAACAACAACAAAATAGAGCCCATTCCTTGAATATTCTAGTTCAGTAAAATTTACTGAGCCAGACCCTTCACATCTTCCTACTGCTTCTCAAAATAGTTTTCCTGATTGAAGCAACTTTTGTTTCTCTTTCTTTTGGTCATCACCCTCGATTGCTTAAGAATTTGGGGGGCAGGGTAGCCTTGCAATTGTTTCCTGTGTGGCAAGGCTAGTGAGCTTACGTGTACAGAGGAGACTTGCTTTATAATATTCTGAGAAAGAGGCAGTGTGGTGTTTTCTAAAAACTTTATAACTAATGTCTGAATTGAAGAGGAGAACCCATTCCATGGGGTTCAGTTAGGATTTTCCTGCAAGAGAACAGACAAGAAGGGTGTGGGAAGCACAGCTGGGCACATGGAAATTAGAAAAACTCTAAAGGCCCTCTTTTGTAAAGGTCATCTTCCTACAGAGGAATATAAAATTCCTGAAACATAACATGGTGAGGCGTGCAAAGGAAAACCAACGCTTATGGACGTGTGTGAATGTACACACACTCCGCGTGTCTGACAAACCAAGCCTGGGTGCAGCGTGAGCTAATTGCCTTACCCTCCCCATTGCTCTTTCTGCGCTTGCTCTTCAGGATCCAGAACATTAAACATAAACACGAATGGTACCAGAGCTGGGTTTTACCTTGAATTTTCCTTGGCTATTATTAGTTTTTCAAGAATCGCTTGGGGATATGGGCTTGCTTTGTTCCATTCCATGAAGTATGGAATGGGTAACCCTACCTATTGCGGGTAAAGATGGGGTGAAATGTAGGCTGCTTCCTGCCTTCTCCATCTTCACTGGTCGTGTTTATTGCGCATCCATACCGGCCTGGAATAATTGCTGCTTCGCTGGTGCTATCATAGTGCAGCTATCTTCTTTCTATTATGTCATCATGGCTTTCCTACCAATTGCTAAATCATTTGTGCCAAACCGCGGTGTACGCCTGGTGTTTTGGGCTCTGCTGTTGTGCTTATCACCAGTATTAGGAGCAATGAAGGGCACTGAGGAAAACACGTTATAAATACAATAACGCAGCTAGTGGTATGGTGACTCGGGGGGCAACATACACATAAGATCCCCATATTTTCTCAGTTTTCAAGTTGTGATCAAATCAGGGCGTTGCCAGGGCATTAATATATTTTTTTATTTGGGAATGTATTAAATAGTACAAAGTTTTACCTAAATGTGTTATATCTAATTAATAAAAATAAAACAAAATTCAGTCCTGCATGCAATACATCTAACTTATATTCATTGAACCGGCGGATATGGTGTACAATCAGTGGCATCAGATGGTGAAACAGATGGTTTGCACACACATAGCAAAGGAAACAGCGTGAGTTTATTAAGAGCCAGCCATGCCAAACTAGCCTTGTTCTTGTTTGTGATAGGGTTGACACTGATAGAAGAGAGAAATTCCTTAAAATCAGTGTATCTTGCTTTCAATAAGACTAAATGTTTCCTTGAGGGCAAAATAGAGAAAATTCACCTGAGTGATAATTTGGTAGATATGTTGCTAGTGAAAGAAGTAGCTAATAGGCCAAGGGCAACCTTGAGGGAGGCACACAGTGGCACATTAAGACTCTTAATTGTTCTCCAGTTTCATCAATAAATTGAATGAAATTTGTACATGCCTATCCAAATATGAATTAACTTGGAGAAAGGGCTCTGCTACTGCTAAATGTTGGACCATGCCCCAAGCCCACTCAGGAGGATAGGAACAGTAGCTAAAAGGTATTGTGACTTGCTTGATGTAACTAAAGAAATGTTTATTTACTTAATATGTTTTTTAAAAATTGATTCTAGAAAGAGAGGAAAGGAGAGAGAGAAAGAGAGAGAGAGAGAGAGAGAGAGAGATCAATGAGAGAGAAGCATTATAAATCGGCTGCCTCCTGCATGCCCCCTTCAGAGGATCGAGCCCGCAACCCAGGCATGTGACCTGACTGGGAATTGAGCCAGCAATCTCTTGGTGCATGTGATGATGCTTAACCAACTGAGCCACACCCACTGATCACTAAAGAATGTTTTTGTTGTATATGTAATATGTGCTTATAAAGACTATAAAATCTCTTCATTCAGTGATTTATTGAAATACCAAATAAGCAAAGGTTCTATGTACTTCGAAATCATCCTAAGATTTTTCCCTTGGAAGTTTAGTTTTTTTCATAAAATTTTAAACTCCCCAAAAGCAGGAACTTTGCCTCACTCATTTTTGTTTCTCAAGTGAATAACAATTCATGGCACGTATGGGCATTCCAAATGTTTGCTGAATATATGGAGAAGGAATTAAAATAATGTATTAATTGGACCTGGGACAGATCTTTTGACTGACGATGAAAAACAAAATAAACTTCTAAAGCCTTGTTTTATCCTCATTAACCTAATAAGCTGAATATATATATATATATATATATATATATATATATATGCATTAGCAATAACTGTAGCACTCAGATTACATATTGATTGGTGTCGGAGAAAAGCTGAACATTTGGTTCTGAAGCAGTTTCATGTCTTCCATCTGCAAAAATGTCTCTTGTCCCTTCTTAGTGAAAACTGGAATCTAAGTCATAAATAATAATAGAATTCTGCCAAAAATATGTCTCAAAGGAGGGATATGTAACTAACTTCCTCTTCTGTAATGCACTGACTCACTAAACAGCTACCCTTGTGAATTCCAATTAGCAGCAATTCTTACTTTTTCTGGTCAGACTTTCAGGCAAATCCAACATCTTCAGGATTCCTGTAGCCATTTCTGAGTGTGGCTTGAAGCACTCAGACACCCCAGAGACTCTCTGTAACCAAATGATCCATGACTGTATTGCTTGGGCTTAGCCAGACTGACAGGGGACATTGTGGTTCTCCTCAGAGAAGGTGCCTCTTGGTTGTGAAATAAACACAGTATGACAAGATAGTACTTGAAGAAGGTGCTTTTTCCACTTTTACCAAAGTGTTAACCTGTAAAGCTGTTACCAGTATACACAAACTCTCTCTCTCTCTCTCTCTCTCTCTCTCTCTCTCTCTCTCTCTCTCTCACACACACACACACACACACACACACACACACACACACACACACACACAAATAACCACTGATAGTCATGGAAAAAGTATTTAGTAAAAGATCAGAGCCAAGATGTTATGTATAGAACAAAAAGGGGAGGGGTGATATTCTTGGAAGGGAGCTGACAGGCAATAACTATAAGTTATCCCAAGAAAGCAAAGAAAGGCCCTGAAAAACTAAGGGAGTGGTTAAGGATCTTGCTTTTGATCAGCATTTGATAACCCTTAAATTTTATACAGTCTTTTAAAGATCTCCCCCCTTTATCAGGAGTAAATGTAATATTTTATGTATATTTTTTTCTCAGACTCATTTTTGTATACTCTTGACACCAGGCCTTTATAGGAGGATATAATTTTTCTCATTCTGGGCAACTGAGTTCCATAGCCAAGGATACTGAGACAAACCTTTAGTCAAGTGTAGAATGGGCACATTGTTTATTTTCTCATGAATGGAAGTGGTGCAGTAAATAGAAACCCACTTTTAGAAATGAGACTTAGGTCAACAGTACCTGTTTTCCTCAAAACAAATCCTGAATCTCAAAGATGGCCTCCATCTTTTCAGTGAAGCTTATTCTTTCTTGGAACTTGCCTTTCAAAAGCTGGATTCATATTTTATTCTTTCATCCACAATCGATACATATAGAGCACCTGCTAGAGGCCAGGTTCTGCAGATATATTAGTTAACTAGCCTCGGTCCTTATCTTCAAGTGCATACTGGGAAAATGGACAAGTGTTCCTAGTACATATTGCTGCCTAAAAAGCCACCTGACCTTAATGCTGAAACAAAATCAATCATGTATTTTGCCTATACATCTCTGATTTTGGTAGAGTACAGAGCAGCAGCTCACCTCTGTTCCATGTCTTTTGAGGAAGTTCAAAGGCTGGGGACTGGTATCACCTGATGGCTGCATGCTCACTAACCTGTCTGGAGGTTGGTGCTGGCTGTAGGCTGACATCTTACCTGGGGCTGTGGCTACAACACCGACATGTGGCCTGCCTGTGTAGTCTTTCTCCTTCTTTACTGCATGGTGACTGGGATCCAAGAATGAGTATCCCAAGAGAAGCCAGCAGGAACTGCATGGCCTTCTCGGACCTTGCTTCAGAAGGGCACAGCATCATTTCTGGTGCATTCCGTTCCTCCAGGCAGTGACAAATGCCCGGTCAGGTTCAAGGGGAGGGGAATTAGACTCCACCTCTTCCCCTGAACAACTATCAATAGGCAGACATGTAAAAACGACCACAAGAAAACAGACAGTGACATGCAATGGGGACAGCGCTAAATGGAAAGGATAAGCACTGAACCTAGGATCTACACGGAACTCCACGGTCGGGGGCAGGAAAGGCTTCCTAAAAGAAATTATACGGGATCTAATTCCAGAGGAGTGAGTTGGAGTTCCTCAGGAGAATAGGGGCAGCATGGTGGGAAGAGTGGTACGTGTAGAGCAGTGGTTCTCAACCTTCTGGCCCTTTAAATACAGTTCCTCGTGTTGTGACCCAACCATAAAATTATTTTCGTTGCTACTTCATAACTGTAATGTTGCTTCTGTTATGAATCATAATGTAAATATCTGGTATGCAGGATGGTCTTAGGCGACACCTGTGAAAGGGTCATTCGACCACCAAAGGGGTTGCGACCCACAGGTTGAGAACCCCTGGTGTAGAGGAAAGCAAGAAAGAACCAAGCAAGTTTACAGAAGTAATTTGGCAGAGCTAGATGCAGAGTGTGAGAAAGAGTGCTAAGATATGAAAGTGCTAAGAGTGGAAAGGTGGCTGTGGAAGACCTTGTAGATTATTATAGGGGTCTGGGCTTTATCCTGCAGGCCAAGAGGGAGTCATTGAAGTCATTTTAAGCAGGAGTGACACGATCAATTTGTGCTTTAATAAAACACTGTGGCTGCAGTGTAGAGAGCTTAGTATGGAGGGGGAATGGATTTATATCTCCCCAGATAAGAGATTAAATAAGTATTTTCTAGAGAAACTGGTCTATGCAGTTTTAGAGTCTCTAGGAACTCCCCCCAGCCCCCAAATAACAACAAACAAACCAGTAATACCACCACTTGGAGCCCCCAACACAATCCCTAGGGCTATGACTTTTGCATAAGATAGATGTGTGCTTGCCTGTCCTTTAAGATGCACATGAAAACCACTTCAAGTGTCAAAGCCCTGGAAAGAAGGAATTAGAAAGAAAAAGACCTTTCTTCCAGAGAAACTACCAAGACCCAAATGCTTCTGCAAGTTGTGTTAATTTTCTAACATTCCTATGTCTGAAATCTGGGCTCTAGCCATTTAAATTCTGTACCTGCAAGTACAGAATGTCTTTGCCGTCATTCTGCTGTGAGATTTGACCGATTGTCTGAGGTATAGGAGGCCCAAACATTTAGCAATACTGGGCTCTGCACATGAGTTTTATAAGTTTGATGTGTATTCAAGAAACTGTTGATACTTGCAGGACATGTAGCAGACGCAGTTGACGCCCTGCTCATGTTTGCTCTGTCCAGCCATGCGCACTGGCAGCGGCTGTAGACAGTTTCCAGAGCACCAACACCTTCACACTCTGAGCACCCGCAGCAGCTTCTCTGCCTCAGGCCTTTCTTGGCACCTCAAGGAGCTTGCAAAGGCTCCAACAGGCTCAGCCCAGGACTGCGGAATCATCAGCCCCCTGGGGCAGGGGATAATTATCAACCAAAGGGAGAGGGAAGTCAGTGGGTAAATGCTCCAGTCTGTCCGTCCTCCAGTGGTGTGATGCTGGTCAGGACCGACTGCTTTTGCATGACTTGAACTTGGGCTGACCTTGAGAGTGAGTGCCTCCTTAAATTTTGCTCCCTGGGCACCTCATTCAGTCTACCCTGGTCCTGGCTCTGATTTTGAGGCAAGTGCCTCACAGTTTCTGAGCCCCAGTAGCTCATAGTTAATAACCTACATATTAACACACCCTTTACTGACGTCTCTCCTTTTCTTGTCTCACTTTCCCTACTTTCTCACTGGTGCATCCTGGGATTGTCTTTCAAATGCTGTACTTACCCCTCTTTCCTGCTCAGCTTCTACTTCTGAGGAAACTTAAGCTAAGCAAGGCAGGCCCCCTCCCCTCACCCCACGGATGCTTTATTAAAGTTTATGATATGATTCCTGTAGCTGTAAAGGCGGATCTTCTCTGAGATGGAGCTGGAACACAGATGCTCTGGTGCTCAGGGTGAGGCATTTGCTTCCTTCTTTGTACAAGTTGAAACACATACACATGGTCACCTTTTGTTTTTTGGATGATTAAGGAGGGATGTGTAAGAGGTTATTGCTCCTGGGGTTTTGTTTGTTTTGTTTTTGGTGGAGAGGCATCAGGGCTGGTTTGAGGGGAGATAAAGACCATGGAAGGACAGGAAGGCAAGCATCCTCTAGGTCAGCGGTTGACAACCTTTCGGACCTCATGGATCACCAGTGGTCAACGGACCACCGGTTGGCGACCGCTGGTCTAGCTAATCCCCTCAACCTTTTCCCTCACTTTGTCCTCACCATTGGGTGCCCCTGTGGGAAGGGTGCCAGGGCAAGTAACAGAGTTTGTGTTTGTGAAAGAGACAGAAAGCTTAAGGTACACACAGTCCTGCTTTGGGACCGAGGTGGCTCAAGGCAGCACACAATGAGTGAGGCATGCCCCATGCTCTCCTTTCCCACCTTGGCCCCAGCCCCAGACCCCATCCCCAGTGCTCGTTCTGTGTTGTAAATGTTTCCCCCACGTCCCTCGTGGTTCAGGGTTCAGGATCTGGAAGAGGAGCCGCACACAAATGAAAGAGAAGAGACAAGAGATAATTTGGAAATATTGGGGAGCCAGGCTGTTAAGTCCAACTCAAGAGGAAGGACTTCCACTGGTGCTCAGGCCGAGCCAACCTTTTATTGGTTTGGGATATACCCATAGCCCTTAGGCAGGCAATTTCCAGTAACAGGCAGACTAGCCCATCAGCAAGGATTTACATAATAATAAATGGGGAAGTTGCTTCAGCTATCATTGTCTGGACTAACAATGAGTGCACAGCTCTGACCTTTGCTAGGGCTTCAAAGGTCACCAGTCTTCCGGGTTCTCTGTCTACACTTCTCTGCCAGTGAAGACAATAGGTGGTTTCCCACAGTTCTGGGTCAGAGATGGGTCTGCAAAATGTGCAGAACTCAGTGGAGCATCAGGGAAGACCCAGGGCAGGGCCGTGGATCTCCCGTAAGAGGCTGGTAGGCTGCAGACTGTCCCTGAACAGGACAAAGCAGAAGACCCTGGGTGGGGAAGAGTTTGGGGCAGGGACCAGTCCCTGAACGAGTAGGTAGAGGCACAGAGCTGACCAAGTTTAGGAGACTTTGCTCATGTGACCCACTTTGTGCTCCCAGGCAGGTGATTGCTGTAAGCTTGCTGGCATCCACATGATTTAAGCAAAAAGCCTGGCATTCAATTAACCTGGGCTCTAGCTCTGTCACCAACAAGAACCTTGGGAAAGTCACTTGACTTTTCTGTGCCTCAGGTTTTTTTCATCTTACAATGACCTCATTGGGAAAGATGAAAGCTGAGGTTCTTTTTAATGTTACGATAACCAGAGTTCTTTCTCCAGAGAGTGTTCTTAGACACACGGAAGCCCAGCGAATGTCCCCTCATATGGCCCCTGCCTTGGAGTTCAGAAGGTGGCCGTAGCCTGGGGTCCTCTTTCTCTTAGCGTGCTCCCAGACAAAATGCCAGGTTACCAACTGCGGAGTTGAAGGGCAGGGTCAGTCACAGAGTTTGCATGAGTGTCTGCTTTGGGGCTTTATCTTAAGCAGGGGTCCTCAAACTTTTTAAACAGGGGGCCAGTTCACTGTCCCTCAGACCGTTGGAGGGCCGGACTATAGTTTAAAAAAAAACTATGAACGAATTCCTATGCACACTGCACATATCTTATTTTGAAGTAAAAAAACAAAACGGGAACAAATACAATATTTGTATTTGCATGTGGCCCGCGGGCGGTAGTCTGAGGACCCCTGATCTTAAGAGACAACTGTTAAACAGATGTTTTATTGTCCTCAAACCACCATACCTTTGTTGAGTTCTTGATCAGAAATTTAAGCAGGAAAGACAAATTTGTCAAACTGGCAACTAACTGCACCCGTATGTGGTTAGTTTGGAGCGAACTCGAAAGTAGGTCTTGTAGCTGTCTGCTTGTTTCCTGCCTGGCCTCTCATTTCTCTCCCATGCTTTATACCTGACACCTTCTTATTATTTTACTCCCCAGAGACTTGGCAGGATGCTGTTTCAGAAAGTTAAATGGAACGCCTCCAGTGGAGGTGTGAGATCACGGTGATCCCTGCTTTTGAGGGTAGAAAGTCCATTTCCACAGTGCCATCTGTAACCTGGGAGCCCGGGCTGCGATTTCTCCAAGTCAGTGGCCCCTCCCGGCCCAGGCCATGCTCTGGGGACACAGCTTAGCTGGCTGTGAACTGTCCATTTATTTCTGATGAGCAACCTGGCTAGACAGTGATCACACAAGGCTGATCTGACAATAGCAAATGGTGCTCTGCTTCAGAAGTAATTTTTAAGGACTGATGTTTCTGAGGGTGGAGAGATTGGAGAGTGGGGAGAGGTCACCCATCGGGGCTATTGAAAGAAAACAAAAATACATGTGGTGTAATCTCTGGGTCAGCGGGAAACTACATGATGGGAAAGAAATGTTGTCAAGCATATTAATAATTTCTATGCCAATACAATCTAATAACAATACTATCTAATATTTATTGAATGCTGACTATCAGCTATGTTCCAAGTTCTTTTACATATATTAACTCACTGATCCTCACCACAAATCTGTGGGGCAGATACTATTATCCTCACTTTATAAATGAGAAAACCAAGGCTCAGAGATGGTAAATAACTTGGCCAAGGTCACTCAGCCCCTGAAGGGTCAAGGCTGGGATTTGAAACCAGACCATTTGATTTCAGTGTTCACACTTAATCACTCTACTGCTTCAAGAGCTAGGATGTTTCCCTCCACGTGGCAAGTGGAGAAAGGAGCATCAACTATAAGCATATTTTAGGCCAAGTTAGAAGTGGAGGGGACATAAGGAAAAAAAATTTTTTTTAAAATCTATGCCCTAACAGTTAGGGCCTAACTGGTTTGGTTATTAGAGCATCAACCTGCGACTGAAGGGTCTTGGTTTCAATTCTGGTCAAGGGCACATACCTCGGTTGCAGGCTCAATCCAGGGCCCCAGTTGGGGTGCGTGAGGGAGGCAACCGGTTGATGTGTCTCTCTCACATCGCTATTTCTCTCTCTCTTTCCACCTCCCTTCCACTCTTTATAAAAAAGTCAGTGGAAAAAATATCCTTACGAAAGGATTAACAACAACCACAACAAAATCTATGTGAGATGATGGAGGTTCATTAAACTTATTGTGGAGAGTGGAGAGTGGGAAGGGTTCACCCAGCAGGGCTATTGAAAGAAAACAAAAATCCCATGTGGTCTAATCTCAGGGTCAATTGGAAAGTACATGATGGAAAAGAAATGTTTTAAAGCATATTAAAAATTTCTGAATATACCAATCTAATACAATCAAATAACAATACTAATATTTATTGAATGCTGACTGTCAGCTATGTTCCAAGTACACATTGTGCTGTACACCTTAAACTTCTACAGTGCTATATGTCAGTTATACCTCAGTAAAACAGAATGGAGAGGTTGGGGAATGAAAGAACAGAGGGACCACAGTGAATCCAAGCCTCTGGCATGGCTCTCTGCCCTTCCCCAGGTGGCCTGGCCAACCTTCTACCTTGTATGCTGCCATACCTCACTGAGTAATGTTCCTGGACTCCAGCCATCCATCTTGGTGTACTCAACTCCCACGCTTTTATGCCTTTACATTCCCTTCCTTGAAAGCTCTTCATGCATCAAAGTTTGGAGAAATCCTTTGGTTTTTGAGACTCAGTGTGAATGTCATCTTCTCAGACCTTGCAGACTGGGTTCTTGCTCCTTTGTGCTTCCTCATCCCTTGGCTCTTCCTTCACCATAGCTTGTTTCAGGTAATACTGTAATTGCTCTGTCTCTCTGTCACCTCACTAAGCTCTGAGCTCCTTCAAAGCATGGTAGCACCTGGCACAGTGTGTGGCACCTAGCTGATCCTCCAGAAATGTTTACTGGAAAAAAGTGCCTAAAGCAAGTGAGAAAAGTATGGGCATTCAGAGATTCTGCCTTCAAGCTATGTAAAGAGCTTTATTTTTCGCTCTGATTATCCTAATCATTTTTCTCAATCCTTTCTCTTATTTTGACTTGTCTGCATAAGGTTGTTGACACGTTATACTAGTATATATTTGATTATTTGATGATGAGGTGACACTAACATGAATTAAACCACCAATCTAATGACGATGCTGTTGATGATAAATCATATGTACAAGTCACACCCTTATTTTCAGGGCCAATCGTGAAACCCTGGGGGTTTGCAAAGGGCAGGGGGACTCAATTGTTTCCTTTCTGCAACCAGGCTGATAATCTTTCCATGATAAGAAGCAGCTCCCAGATGGGGAAGATGGGCAGCCTTTCTAGGTGAGCTCGTAGGTCCCGCATACAACTCCCAGCCGGGTTAGACTGTGTTTTCTTTAATCAGAACAAAACAATCATGGTTAACAGAGGATGATTAATATTTCTTATTACTATCTTATAACTAATAGTCCCCAAGATTCTATTTCTGCCCCTATTGATTTGATGTTCTTGAAAAGACAAAAATTATAGGAACAGAATAGATCAGTGGTTGCCAAGGGTTTAGAAGTAGGGGGAAGAAATAGAACGAGGAAAATTTGGGGGCCATGAAACTGTTCTGTATCCTGATTATGGTGGTGGTAACAAATCCATATGTGTTGAGATTCAAGAGAACTTTATACCAAAAGAAAAAAAAGTAAATTTCACTCTATGAAAATTAAAAAGAACAACAACAACACCCTAGGCATTTTCATACCCTATTTATACATTGGTGCCAAGGAAGTTAGCTATATATATCAAAATGCAAAGTATGTCTATTCTATTACTTAACAATACCAATTTTTAAAAAAATCACTCATTTTAAGGAGTCTTGGGGGATGTGTGCAAAGATAGTATGAAGATGTTGATGCTATACCTATTATGTGTACAAACTACACATCTCTCTATGGCAGTGGTTCTCAATCTTCCTAATGCCGCGACCCTTTAATACAGTTCCTCATGTTGTGGTGACCCCCAATTTCATTGTTACAAATTGAACATAATTAAAGCATAGTGATTAATCACAAAAACAATATGTAATTATATACGTGTTTTCTGATGGTCTTAGGCGACCTCTGTGAAAGGGTTGTTCGACCCCCAAAGGGGTCGCGACCCACAGGTTGAGAACCGCTGCTCTATGGGGATTTGGTTTCAAGCGATGATACATATATGTACAATGGAATATTATACATGTATTTAAAATGACATAAATCTATACTTGTTTACATGGAAAATTGTCCATAATGTTTAGTGAAATAACAGTTTACAAATAGCATATATGGTATGCAGTTGTTTTTAGAAATGGGAAGTATATGTCTAAATATATATATTGATTTATAGAAAAAAATTCTGGAAGAATGTACATCAGACACATTGACAGAAGTAATCTCTCGGTAGTGGGCTTTTCCTCTTTATACTTTTTCATACTCTTTTTTTAAATACCTTTGTTATAATGTGAACATTTGATTATGAACATGTATTATTTATATATTTTAAAAATTTATTAAAAAAACATGCAAAGTTTGAAGGTTTGGGTTTTAGACCATACAAAAATTTTCTCAAGTCAAAGCATTATTCAAATGTCAGGCATACCCCAAAAGTATCTTGCACAAATATATTATAAAAAAGAGCATTTAGCTATGTATTTCTAGGACTGCTGACACCAGCAATATTATTTCCACTGTTTAACTTTTCACCTCCAATATGTGTGGGTTACTAACACTTCCTCATTTTTGAGGAGTTGTCTTTGATATTTAAAATGTAACTCTTGAGCCGAAGGAATATAACCTCAAGGTGTTTATAGGGTTAAAAAAATAAAAGAATGTATCTTGTTTAGCATAAATCATGATTAAATGCCTAGGTGATTGGGAGGATAAACTAGAAAGGTTATCTATTACTAAATTTAGAAATTATGTCCTGATTTGATGGTTGATTTAAATATAACTTCTTGTCAAGCATCTGTTTTTAGAATCAAATTACTATGACTCTACAGTTTCCTTGAAGTCTCAGTCTCACATTTCTGTTTGCCTTTGCATGGGTTTAAGTAAACGAGAGTGTGAAACTGCAAAGTTAGATTTCATTGTATCATATTTTATATGACACACTGGTAATTTCATAGAAATATGAGGTGACAAACTAATTGTCTGCAGAAGAAATAATTGCCATGATCTCATTGAATCTTAGGTCATTCAAAATTCTCTCACAAACACTGGAGATTCATTTGGGAATGCTTTTGTCTTCCCAGCTGCCCACATGTGTTTCTGGTCCATCTCTTCTCCAGCTTTGCCTTCTTGCCCACCCCCAGTGGAGTGCTGCCTGTTTGTTAAATCTTGCTTCCTTTGTTTATCTCCAGGGTTTAATTTAATAAACAAGGAGTCCTGGATCAAACTCTGGGCTCTTAGGGGTTTAGATATATTCTTTGGTCTCCTTTTTAGTTACCAAAAGAGAGTGTTGCTTCTGACCCCTTTGACTCTTCCCTGCTGGTTTTACTTGGCCTTTGATACCAGTGAAGGGTGACTTTTTGAGGACTTGATATTGCTTTTATTAGAGGTGGTAATGCCTTGTGCTGCTTTGTGACTCGAGTTGTGTTCAGTTCCAATCATAATGGAAAGCCTTTTAAAAAAATCAAATTCAGACTAGCAAAAGTAGGCCCTAGCCGGTTTGCCCCAGTGTTGGCCTGCGGACCAAAGCATCCTGGGTTTGATTCTGGTCAACGACACCTTCCTTGGTTGTAGGCTCCTCCCTGGCCTGGGCCCTGGTCAGAGCTTGTGCAGGAGGCAACCAATCGATGTGTTTCTTTTACTTTGATGTTTCTCTCTGTCTTTCCTTCTCTGTTCCACTCTCCCTAAAAATCAATGGAAAAATATTCTTGGGTGAGGATTAACAACAACAACAAAGCAAACTAGCAAAAGTAGTAACTCAGGGTTACTATCTTTAAGGAAAGATGCGATTCTTATGAATGCAGAGATGAGAGTTCAACTGTATCATAAAAGGACTCTCGGCTAGGTTTAAATCCCACCAACACTTAGGTAAGTCAGGCTGTCTAAGAAAAACATGTATTCGTGGAGACTGGGACAAAATGCAAATGGCATATTCCATCTGGAGAGAATTTCTTTTCGTGTCAGATAATTGTTACTCTGTAGAAATAGGCCTCCTGTGGTCAGGTCCCCCCATCTTTCCAATAGAAGCAAGAAATAAAGATTTTTGTGTGATATTTCCAATATTGTCAACTATTTCAAATAAAATTCCAATATACTTTAACCCAAACGATGAGTCAAGAGAGCTGGATGTGACCACGGGCTGCCAGTGTGCAAATTCTCATAGAAACTAAAGAGCATAAACACTGGAGTCCAAAAGCAGGGTACGGTGAAGGCTGTTCCAAGGTCAGGACATAATTCCTGTGGTGAACTTTGAGGCACGTCTTCAGTGCTATTACGTGTGCAAGTGACAGAGCAACTGGTTGTAAGAATTAGAGCCTCACCAGCCTTTCTAGCTCCCTGAGGACGCCCCCAGGGCTCTTAAGCAATTCTGGGGAGGAGAAATCTCAAGAAAGAGATATTGGACTTCCTGCTAATAGGCAAGTGAGGATTTGAGTAGTTAAATAAAAGATTAAAAAGAGATATGGCCATATATGTATTTGAACTCCACGTTGATGAAGTAGTTATGTTGGTTAATCAAATTGAAAATATCAATTTAAAAATCCACAGATTGGAATTTTGGAAAGAAGCCATATTTATTAAGTTATTATTGGGCATTGAGGAACAGTTATATTGTTGTTTGGGGTAGTAATAGTAATGATAATAAATTGTAATAATAACAATAGTTGTCATTTGTTGAGCACTTATTTTATGCAAGGCACAGTAAAAGCACTTCACATATACTAATTCATTTAATACTCATAGGGTAGATTCCATTATTACCTCCATTTGATAGATGAGTAAACTGAGGTCCAGAGAGGTGAGGTGACATGTCTGAGGACACACAGCTACGTTACATAAATAAGGAATTTTCACTTAGCAGTGGACCCTAGGATTGGTTAAAAATCCTTTCATTTTATTTTTTAAGTTTATAAACTTACCTAAAAGTTCTAGTTGTCTTAGTCATTTTCATCTCTCCACATTCTCTTCTGTTTTTCATTACTGTGTATACATTCTTCTAAAATATGTCAGGGTTTACTGTTTCCATGTGGTAATTTATGGTTTGCCTTTCTGCAGTTGTAAATTACCTCCTCCCACTGCTTATCTACAAACTTTGTTCTGAATGCCATTTTTTCTTAGCTAAAAAATAGCATATGTTTATCCCAGAAATTTTGCAAAACACAGACATGCATAAAAATATGCTTTGAATCCCCCCATCCACGAAAAAAAAAAAATAGCTGTTAACTTTAGATGGGATTCTTTTCATTCTTTCCTATGCATATACATTCAGTTACAAAGAGTAGAAATATACTACTAATTATTTTTACCAAATAGAAATCATATATACACATAACTATAGCTTTGCTTTTTCAATTAACATTTATCATAAGCAGTTTCCCATATCACTACCTTTACAAATATTATTTTTATTTTTAATGACCACATAGAATTTTGTTATGTGAATTTATCAGTTTGCTTTAGAATGTTCATGCTGTTTGATAAATATTTTTTAAATGTTCACTTTTGCAGATAACATAGTGACAAACATCTTGAACATAAATCATTGACCACATATTTGTGTCTTTCCTTAGCATAAATTCCTCCAGGTAAAATGAGTGGGCCAAAGCCTCTTAATGCATATTGCTGAGTTGCCCGGCAGAATGTTGGGCCAATTCACATACCACTGGAACCCTCAGTTTTTGTGATCTTCATTTTTATATCATTTCCCTCTTTCTTTTACCTCCGATTTTACTTCCTTAGATGTCTTAGGACTAGACCCTCACTTTAGCTTTCTTTTCCCTTCCTAGTAGTGTGTCCAGGGCAGGCCACTCCCAGTGGTAAGTAGACAGATGTAGGGACTTCCTGCTGAGCTCTGCTGGGTAGTGGAGTCAATCAAGAGGAAATCAGCATTAGGGTCAGCTCTGTGGGCAGCCCCCAGCCTCTGGGAATGGAACCCATTCCCCACCAATGTACATAGTCAGGGGTGATACTGCACGTGTCGGTTTCTGGGACACGTGCCCAGCTAAGAAATTGCTCAGATTTCACTGGACATCAGTCACCGGGGGTATGGCAACAAAGAAGGGAAATAAAGGCCTGCTTCCATGGTGTGGTCACAGCGCAGCATCTGGGCAGTTAGTCTTTGAGGAGGCAGTGCATTCTGTGCAGACACATTGCAGAAGCCATGAAGGGTACTGATAGAAGGACAGAGCAAAGACCCGATACAAGAGCCCTGGGGGGAACCACAAAGGACCATGCTACTCTGAAGGAATCGTCCCCAAAGTGCTGAAGGAGAAAAAGAGAGGCTCAGGGCCTAAGAAAAAAGGGAAATCTGGAACATTTTCTAGGATTTCCTCTCTCTCTCCTTATTCTCTTATCAATATGTTGGAGAGAAGGAAAGCTCCTGGCTAAGAGACAAAACAATCCCTCATCCCAGAAATCACAGCCAGGAATATGAATTCTTAACAAGTGTCAAAAAGCATCTGAATAAGGAGAGAAGAATGCAGATACATCACTTCTGTTATAAGAAATGCTTGGTTTCTTTTAATCCACAGAGTCCAATTATTTTCTTTTCAAACTTACATCTATTGTTACACTTACTAATGGATCTGAGCTGAGGGTATTATTTCTCTATTAATTTGAGTAGCTAAAAAATATCTGTAATATTTCTCTCCCTCTCTCTTACCTACCTTCTATCCCATACTTTCCATCTAATGGGGCAAGTGGTTTCTATGTCCTTTGTCTTCTCTGTCCCTTTGCCTCCTGCTTCTAGAGTAATAAAATACAGCGTTAGTTATTTAATCCCATCCATCTCTTTCCATACACACTCATAAACAGGAGGACAGGGTGGAGATGGGAAGGATTTCCAAGCAATGGGAAACTATAGGAGCAGAGACACGGAAAGTTTGTGGAAGGGGGGCTGGGTAGAAATGAGATAGGGATGCGGGTCCTACAATTAGTCTCTAGAGGCCTCCAAATGTCATATTTGCAAAGGTCTTTGTAGATTTTTCTTAAGGAACTTTGAGGAACCATTTCTTTTTTCCCTTTAAATATATTTTTTATTGTTTATAGTATTACAGATATCTCCCATTCTCTCCCCTCCACCCCAGCCCTGAACCATTTCTCTGTAAGCAATAGAAAATGATAGAAAGCTTTGAGGAGAAAACAGAATTGATTGGTTTTGGGGGGGGTGTGTTGGTTTGCTTAGCTTCCTTCTCCCATCTCTGCTCCCAACCCCTGCAAGCAAAAATCGCTCCACTGTGCAGGGAAGATAAATAGGAAGGGGAAGAAAGTAAAAGCAGGCAGGAACAGCGGTTTGGAGGTTACTGCAGTACAGAAGCCCAGGCACTTGGCTTGGGCTTAGGCAGGGGTAGGGGCGGGGAGGGGAGGGATGGTGGTGGACATGAAGGGCCAGATTTAAGAGATATCAACCTGACTTTGGTGCTTCTTAGAATGCGAAGAGAAGGATAGGGACAGAGAGATGAAAAGCTAAGCAACTAGGACTATGATTTCCCCTCGTCAGTGTGTGGATGATGATGCCATTAAGTGAAATAAAAACTAAAATGCAAGTGGAGGAGGGAGATTTAAAGGGAAGATTTAAAAATAAACTTGGAGTTTATTTGCAGAATGTCCCGTTCAGTGTTGTGCTGGTAAATGTCAACAACTGGCTTTCTGAAAAAGGAAAAGGAAAGGAAGCCCTGACTGTGTCCATTTCCAATGGGGTAAAGAGTCCCACCACTGTCTGATTTTAAGGAAGCCCAGGGGGAGGGACTTATTGCTGAGGTGGGAAGAGATATACACATTCAGGTCTTCTGAGCTGGGCTGAGCCAGACTCTAGCACACTGCTGGTCCTGCTGGGTCCTCTGTGTGCGTCCAGGAGTTCAGCAGGAGGTGAGAGCTGGTGATGCAGGGTTTAAGTGGGGCCATGGGCATGCAGCACATAGAAATAAAAAGGAAACCAGTGTCGGGGGACATATGTATATAAGGAAAGAGGAATCAGGAAAAGAGCGTTCACAGAGACAGGAGAAGCGGGAGCCAGATTCCAGCAACAGGCGAACTAGTTTCAGGAAGGAAGGTGTGGTCAAGAGTGTCAGATACCAGAGATCAGGTGGCCGAGGCACTTAAAGGAGGTCATCAGAGTACCAATTAAGCAGGTCTTTTTTTTTTTTTTGTAATGATAAAAAAAAGCACTTGGACTCTTTTTAAGGAGGTCACTAATGAATTTGGACAGACCAGACTCAGTGGTGGGGAGAAGAGTTTGCCTGAAATGGGCTGGAGAGGGAATGAATGGAGGGAGTAGAGATGAAGTCTTTCCAGCAGTTTGGCTCTTAAGGGAAGAAAGATGTGCAGGGAAGCACGTTGGTAGGATGGCTTTAAAAAAAGAGTTATAACTCACTGATAGTAGTTCAGGGGACTCTATCAAAAATTCGTCTATAGTCCAGATAGTCCAGACTAATTGTTGATCCCAATGACAAGCAGAGCAAACATCTTACTCAAGTCCAGAAGCAGTGATGGTTTTGAATCTTGCTTAGATGTCAAAATGGGAGTCACATCAATACAGAAGGGGTTGCATTGCTCCAATTAAATTGAGTTTGTAGGTGTTAAGAGCCTATGTGATACATGGTTTACTCCACAAGTAATGGTGATTCCTCATTTTTTAAACTTTGAACATCAATTGCTTGATGATGCATTTATGTGTCTAACCATGTATTGGAGTTAAACTGACTCACATATGAACTGTAGGTGCTTTTACTAGTATTCTGCCTCATATGAAAGAAGGATTAACTATTATTTTTTATTTTTATTTTGAGGCACCTCTCATTCTCTAGGAATGCTCAAAAAATCCTGCAATTAACTCTTTTTAATTGTAACAAATTCAACGTGACATTGTTTTTTAGAACACTTGCTTTTTAATTCTTCATTGACTTCTTGTAATGCTCTATTCTTTGTAGAGTTTCAGGAACCAAACAGAATACATACCAACCAAAATTACATGTTGTGGTGAACAGCATTTATATTTTAAACAAGATGTATATGTACATTTATGTAGACAAGTTAACAGATATTATATATCAAAGCAATCTCCAAGAAAGCCTTTTAGGTAATCCCTGATTTAAAGGTCTCATTGGCATGATAAATCGTGCTTCTCTGTAGCTCCATGACTTCTAACAAGGTCTTCAAGGTCACAGCTGCCTGAAGAGCCATTCTGTGATTAGAAAATGCCAGGGTCATCTCTGAACAGAACCCCACCCACGTGGGCTACATTTACAGAATCAGCTTTTCCAGAGCAACAAACAAACAAGGGTCTTCTTACTTATTTGGAAAGGGTCATGTGGGGTGGCGACTTGGAGTTTTGGTGTTGGTGTTGTCAGGAATCCAAAGAGCTGGAGGAAAGTTCATGAAAGCATACTCAGGAACAAATCAACCTATGACATTCAAGGGAGAGAATTCACACTTGGAAACTTTCTCCAGGGACACATTCTCTTAGGCTCTAACTTTTGGAAGTCAGTATTTTTGTCATATGAATCTGTCACACTTGCGAAGTATGGGCTGATGTCATCAGACTTATGTCCCTGTACCACCTGGCCAAATCATGTAGCCTCATGGGGAGCTTGGGCTCTTTTATTGGTAGAAATCAATGAGATTCATAAATAGGTTTCAAACAATACAGTGTGTGCATATACGCAACGAAGAGGTGACATTGCAGATTATTCTTAGTTAAAAATGATCAAGTTTGGCTTTGAGACCATTGACTTATGTATTTAGAGTCAATGGCTGTCCTCTCTCTGGGGCTTTCATCTTCCTCTTGGGCTCGCCTTCTTTCTCTGGCATCCTGTCTTTGTGTGATTTGTACAGGATTACTGTTGCTCAATCCCCGGTAGAGCAATCTAAGGGATTATTCTTAGTGGGGGTGTTCTTGGGAACCATAGCCTTCAAAATTCCAAAAGGAATAATTTGGTGATGGAATTTTACACGCTGTGATCAGTGAGTGGGCACAGTATAGGGAATAGAGAATCAGGGGGATCTGTCAACTCTCCCCAAATCACACTTGAAATGGTAACACCTCCTCCAGGAGCTTTTCTTTATATCTAGAGGGTTAGAGAGATTGCTTCTTTTTTTTCTTTTTTAAATTTTTATTTCAGAGAGGAAGGGAGAGGGAGAGATAGAAACACCAATGATGAGAGAGAATCATTGATCAGCTGCCTCCTGCACGCCCCCCAGGGGGGATCCAGCCCGAAACCCAGGCATGTGCCAGGTCTGGAATCGAACCGAACCGTGACCTTCTGGTTCATAGGTCAATGCTCAACTATTTAGCCACTTGTGGCTGAGCCAGAGAGATCTCTTAACTTTTGCTAGACCTGGAGTTTTATGAGTTTGGCATGGGAAAACTTTATAGGCCATGGCTGGTACCTGAAAATGACATTAATAGTCACCTAATAACATCCTCTTTGTTTAAAAATACCATTCTTTCAAGGAGCTTAAATGAACAAAATTCATTTTCAGAAAACTCTGGTGAGGCAGGGAGAGAATACATATTTTCTCCATTTTACAGATGAAGAAATGGAGGCAGAAAGCTGTGGATCATGAGGTTCGGTCAAATGTGACCCCAGAACCCAATCCTCTTAGTCAGGATTGTCCTTTCACCCAGGCAAGAGGGACCTCTCTCCTGCACCCTGAGCTTCGGAAGGCTGGGCTCTGGTCCTTCACAAACTCCATCCCTTCCTAAGTGTCAGCAGCCCACAGTGCCATGGGGCCATGACGCCAGAGTTTTGGAACCCCACATTTCCTTGACCTTCAGGTCCCAAAGTGCACTTTCCAGGGTCTGCATGGGCCTCCTCACAGGTGCATGCACCTGAGCTCAAGTTGTGGCCTGACTGTATGCATGGAGGAAGCTTGTGCAGCGGGGGGTCCACATGCATATACTGGAGGCTCTTCCAGAATATGATGGAGCTGGAAGTGGGAAGAGAAGGGGTCTGGGGCAGGCTCTCGCATTCCACGTTCCTGCCAAAACTCAGATCAAACTGTGAGGAGTCTGAATGTGAACCTGCCCTTCCAGGTTGCTTCTAAGGTTTGATTTATGACTTAAATATTTAGACATAAGTATGTGGGCCTCCACTTGAAATCTTGCCTCTGCCCCTCAAATGTTACGGGCGGCGATGTTGCTCTGGACTGTTAAAAGCCAAAGTTAGAGGAAGAAGTTGGAGATCTGGGATGGTTATATAATTTTACACCAATGGGAGTCTCTAGCTGCACTTTGCAAATCTGTAGAAGCCAAAATACAAGCCTTGTGTATTCATCCCTGAGCGCAGAGCAATACATTGGAAATAAAAAGGGGCTGGTCCCATGGTTCTGTCGCGTGGGCTTCCTTCCTCCCCCGCTTTAGCAAGGCCCTTTCCACTGGCCCTTCCGGTGACCTGGCAGGCCCAGGCTGGGAATCCCAAAGCCAATAGGATGCCTAATTGAATATCAAAGTCAGGGTTTATGGTAGAAAAAAAAAATAAAACAACCAGTCAATTCCAGAGGACTGTCCGCACCGTAAGCATTTGAAAGGAAAGAAAGACTAGCAGCGGTTCTCAACCTTCTGGCCCTTTAAATACAGTTCCTCATGTTGTGACCCAACCATAAAATTATTTTCGTTGCTACTTCATAACTGTCATGTTGCTACTGTTACGAATCGTCATGTAAATATCTGATATGCAGGATGGTCTGAGGCGACCCCTGTGAAAGGGTCCTTCGACCGCCAAAGGGGTCGCGACCCACAGGTTGAGAACCGCTGGACTAAAGGGTTGTTGGGTGGTTTTCAGCCTCGCGTTCCCAATCGCCCAGTAAAGGCGAAGAAAGCAGTGTGAGAAGCGATGCCCTCTGGGAAGGAGAGAGCCAGCCTCCCGAGCAGTCCCAGGCCCCGCATTTCCAGCTTGCCCTCGGCTGCCAGGCTCTGGCTGGGTCGGGGGGCGCAGACCGAGGGCCCGGCGATGCCCGACGCACCTCCCGAACCCCACTTTTCGCCCGCAGCCTTGCGGGGAGCTGCGGGACATCGCCCGTTTAAGGGGCGGGGCGCGGCTCCACGTGCTTTCTGCTGAGTGACTGAGCTACAAAAACAGAGGCCCGGGGAAGAGGGCGGGGAGGGAGGGAGAGAACAGGCTTTGACCGATAGTAACCTCTGTGCTCAGCGCAGCCGAATCTATAAAAGGAACTAGTCGCGGCACAAGCCGGGTAATTCCGAGGGAGACAGAGTGGGGCAGGGACCGCCGAGCCGAGCCGACACATCTTCCCCCGGGCGCGGGTGGGCAAGGCAGGGGTCGCCGCAGCACCAGGGCCACCAGAGCCCATTTCTCGGGGCGCTCTGCTCCTGCTCTCCCCCTTCTCCAGAAGGGTTTTTCAAGGAGTGGGGAAAAGAGACGAAGACACAAAAGTGGAAAACAGGTAAGAGGTTCTGCAGCGACTTAGGCGTTATTGTTTCGTTTCGGGGCTGAGGAGGCTTTGGGATGCGCTGGGATGCGGGGACTTTAGTCCGGACCCCCACACCCTCCACCGCTTGCATTGAAATGGTGCGGGGGTACAGTAAATGTGGGGATGTCGTTCTAGGACGAGCTCTGGCGACCCGAAGACGCGGCGCTGCTGCTCTCCGGGCTCGCCCTGTGGTGAGCCCGGGGAGCATCTCTGGGCTTGGAGACCCGGGAGCAGTACCTCGGGGGCAGTGGGTTGGGGGGCTCCTGGTCCTGCTGGGGGCACTGCTGCCGGAGTGGGGACAGTGACGGGTCCTGCACCGAGCGCCTCCCTTTGTTTGGAAGTGCCCGGGCCGGTTAGAAACGCCTCTGGGTGCGGGCCGGCGGGCGCCCACCGGGATGAATGCCTATGCTTGGTCCCCAGTCTGTGCTTTAAGAAGCTGGTCTGAATTGGGCTCTGACCCGGGGATCCGCCCCGTGCGCCCTCAGACTGGATGGCGCGTTCTTGTTCCCCAAGAACCTGCCCGGGAGGCGTCCCAAACGGGGTCTGTGGTGACGCCGCTCACTTTGTTTGACTTGGGGGTCCTGCTCAGTCTCCGTGCGCTCACCAGAGCTGGTGTCCCTGGCGCAGCGGGACGAGCTTTATTCTTTAAAAAAACAGAAGATTTAGAAGGTGAGCCTGCACAAACCTAGAGCTGGGGTGCCCATTGCACTGCGCCCCCCGCCCCTGCAGTCTTCCTGCCCTTTGCTGCTAGTCTCTTGGGGCAGCCTAAGACCGGGCATGGATGGAGAAGCTGGGGCGAGATGGTGCAGAGGAATGACCGAGAGTAACCCCGGCGGGCGGCGCAGGACTGGGAGCTGCGCGCCTGGGCTGGGCTGCGCGTGGGGGGTGGGGGTGGGGAGCGCTGGGCCCGGGCTGCGGGTGGCCCCGGGGGACTGGCCCGCAGCGCCTCCTGGCCGGGTGGCTAGGGAATTGGCCCTGTGGCTAGAGTGGGGCCGGGCTCTGCAAGGCGTTGTTGCTGGCGGGCTCCAGCTGAGATCCCGTGAAGAAGGAAACCCTGGAGGTTCAGATGAAAGCCCTTCTGGTTGTTTTTTGTTAGAATGTTTCCTGACTCCCAGACCTTGGTCATTCGGAAGGTTCTTGCGGCGTGGGCCTGTGCCAGGGTGTGTGTAGGTGCCTTTTTTTCCCCAGCAGTTATTAGACAAAAGGAAATAAACAAGATTTTTTTTTAACCCTTGTCTTTTGCATCATTTAAAACCCAAGGCTTTTCAGCGACACCTCACAAAGTGAGAGGATGGTATATACATTCATGTAATAGAGGACAAATTTGATATTAAAACAAAACAAAACTTGTTTGTTGATGAAAATCAAGTCATTTTCTAAGGCCGGATCCCCCCCTCCCCATCCCCCTCCAAAAGGACCAACCTCACAAAAATTTCCAATTTCAAAAGCTAAGTTTTGCTGGTTCTTTTAACAGTACTTAGGGGCCCCAAACCCAAGTTTTGATCTTGTTTTCAGACAAAACTTAAATCTCAACTAAAAAAGTGCTTATTTTCTCATAAGCACTTTTATTTCAGCCCATTGTTCTCATACCTACCACAAAAATAAGGGAGACTTCTTTCTGTTGTTCATATCATTCTGTTGAGACACTTCTTGCAAATCAAAGAAAGTGTGAAAGCATGGAAAATGTCTGGAGTAGAGCCTCTTCAGAGAGTACACTCATTTCCAAGAACAAAGTTTCCAAAGCCAGCCCGTCCCCCAGGTGCTCCTATAGAGCATTAAAATAATTCATTGGCCACACAGAGCAAATCGCTATCTACGTGAGCAAAAACAGTAGAATCAGAGTGACCAGCCTTCTTGATGGCCACAGTTCCATAATGTAGTCAGAATAATTCGTGAGCCCCCTTGCAAGGACAAGCCTGACATATCTGTAAAAGAGACACCAGTGATATGTGTGTCTCCCCTCCAGATGAGCATTTGAAATCTCAACCCTTATAAGTATTTTGATTTACATATAAATTAGAGGCCTGTAATGGACACCCGGCACATTTTGACTTAGGGCCTGGTTACAGTTCATGTGAGACTGTGATTAGTCTAGAATTGGGTGATTAGGGTTGGATTGTTTTAAACCTTTGCTCTAGGAAGTCTCAATGTTTACATTATTAAAAATTAATGAAACCGGATGAAACAGCGGCACAGCTTTTTATCTTCTGTAGTATTTACCTTATATGGAGAGAAGTTGGCAAATTTTTCCAGTTAAATTTTTTAGGGATCTTCCCTCCCATAAAGCAAGTTGCTTGTGCTATATTTATAGTGATTACAAATTGTTAATATGTACATGATTTCAACTTTTAGCTCCTAAAATAGTTAGATGGACATTGCCTTAGACTCTTTAATTATGAACCTTTTGGGTATCTAGAAAATACCAATAGACATGTGGTATTTTTTCTATAATACTCTCAAATTCAAATACATTTTTATTTACTACTGGCTACTTAAAGAAATAATGCATGTATAGTGCTCCTTATGGTCAATAACTCCAGCATCAACTTTTAAATGATTTTTCTGAAAATTTGTTTTACTTAGCTCTTCTGGGAAAGGGCCTATACTAAAAATTGAGACCCTCTTCATATCTGCATGTAGCAATAATCATAAATGCCAAACTTATTGCAATGTTTATTTAATAGACATTTAAATAGCATTGTGTGCCAAGTACTGTTCCAAATGCTTTTCAAACACTAATTTAATCTTTATTACAAACTGACTTATCATTCCTATTTTGTAGCGTAAGAAACTGAGAGGCTAACTTACTTGACCCTGACCACACATTTTGCAAGTGACAAACCTAAGATTTGAACCTGACCAGTGAGCTCAAGTTCTTTAACTCTCACACTAAGCCGTGAGGTCGTACAGTTTCGGCTGCTGCTGGCAGAGGACTTTCCAAGGATGCTCACTGTATTCTGGTGTGTTCATCTGCTAAGTCCTTGTCAGAATCTACAGCCTGTATCATATTTCCCTTGTTTCTGAGTGGGCCAGCCAAATTCTCTTCAGCTTGTTGGGACATTGGTTGCATAGGGATTGCAACACCATGGAAAGAACAGACAAGATTTGCTCAACTCCAATTCTTGGTTTAAAATGAAAAGGGAGCTATTGCTTCAGTCAAATATTTGTGAGTAGGTATATGATCTCAAAATTTTCCTTGTGCAACACACAGAAAATGGAAAGGTAGAGTATTTGGCTGTGAAAGTATAAGGAACAGCCTTGGCTGGTGTGGCTCAGTTGGTTGGAGCGTCCTCCCGTGCACCAAAAGGTTGCGTGTTTGATTCCTGGTCAGGGCACATATCTGGTTTGTGGGTTTGATCCCTGGTTGGGGTGCATGCGGAAGGCAACCGATCTCTCTCTCTCTCTCTCTCTCTCTCTCTCTCTCTCTCCCTCTCTCTTTCTGGAACAAAAGAAAAATGGATTTTTAAAAATTGCTTGTAATACAATAAAATTCCTGCCGGTTGCATCCTTAATTGTGTTGTGAGTCATCGAAATAAGCTATTTCTCTGTTACTACTATTACTGTCTAAGAACCAAATTTAGCCTTTTCTTAAGACATTTGTCTCTGAAAGTAAATACAATTTCAAAGTCTACTTTATAAAAGTGAAATAGGATGGGGAATGGTGTAACAAGTTAGAAATAAACTCTTAGAAAACATTTCTTGGTCAAAACATTTATAGTGTTGATTTATTGTATGCTAGATGTTTTATGCATTTTACAGGTGATAATTCAGTTCATTCTCATGAGAGAACCACATGAGGTGGGCACTGTTATCTTCCTTTTACGAACTGAGGTATGGACAGGTTAGGTAGCCTGATCATGGAGATTGTAAGTAGTGGAGCTGAGGTTGCATCCCACTCAGTTTGGCTCCCATGAATTTATCAAGATCAGGGTAGGGACCTGTCACAATTTCAAAGTCTGACAATTGAAGTTTGGACTAGAGCAGCCGTGGGCAAACTACGGCCTCCGGCCCGTTTGAAATGAATAAAACTAAAAAAAAAAAAGAGACCGTACCCTTTTATGTAATGATGTTTACTTTGAATTTATATTAGTTCACACAAACACTCCATCCATACTTTTGTTCCAGCCCTCCGGTCCAGTTTAAGAACCCATTGTGACCCTCGAGTCAAAAAGTTTGCCCACCCCTGGACTAGAGGCAAAGAGTGATTTCCCTTTTCATTGGATATTTTCACCTGAAAATAGTTCCCTGCATAGGTAACCAGCATAGATGCTGATAGAGAGGTACGCTTTAGAAGTATTTGAAAGCAGAGAATGAAAAGCTCGTATGTAAAATTGTTTTCAGATAGAACCTTCTGTTACTCTGCATTGAGATGATAAACTGTATTAAAGAGTGTTTAGAATGAGACTTGGATCCTGAAACAAAATAAACTTTGAGATCCTGTCTTTTTTCATTTTGAAAACCTACTTTAAGATCTTATTTAAATGCCCATCCTTCCCATAAACTCTCGTGGATTCGCTCCTTGCCAACAGAGTTAAAATGAACCTATCCCCTTCTCTTTTACTCCCATAAGTTTGGGTTACAGCACTGTTCATGTCATGTATTTAATTGTGTTTTGATATGATTAACATTTATTTGTCTTCCTTTTGAGTGTATACTTCTCCAGGAGGAGGTCTTTGGTTCATTCTCCCCAGTCCTTAATTCAAGCCTTTTGATATGGGATATGGAAGATGTTCAATAAATGCTCACTTGAGCGAGTCAAACAAAGAGAATGGGAAACTAATGTTTGTTTTCTATGTTGTAAAATAATTAAAATGATGGGATAATTATAGAAAAAAATTAGAAATAGAATTGTTGGAGAAATAACTGTAGTTAAGGTTAGGTTTACGATTGAGAAATTTTAGTACATACTTAAATTATCTAGGCCTGCGAACTTTGTTAGAGCAAACAATTCCGATTCCATTCAGTTTCATTTCTCTTTTTGAGGCAGCTGTGATTTGAGATACTTTCACATTCCTGTACTCTGATTTGCACATTAATTTATTTTTAAAATAAGAATGAGATAATTCACCAAGTAATTTAGAATTTAAATACTTTTTAGAAACCAAAATAACCTTTATGTATAGGACCTTTTATTCAATATCTATCTATCTATCATCTATCTATCTATCTGTATGTGTTGAAAACTCTGCATCATTTTCTATGCCAAATCCAACTTCCAAGAAGCACTTGGAAGTTAAAGCATTTCATCTGGCTAGTCCAGAAGTCAACATATTTTATGATAACTGTATTTTGTATGGGACATTTCCTCGGAAGAAAGAATTATATATATATATATCATTCAGTCAATGGTTATATTTAATAGGTGAAATTTTTTTTATTACGTTGAGAATCTGATGAAAGTTATGCATTCTGTCTTCAGAAAAAATATACATAGGCATGTACACCCCAAATTTTACATTTAATTACATATACCTACAATTTTACATCTAATTATGTTTTGCATATAACCCAGTAACCTACAAAGGAACCATGTGACCTTGGGCAAGTCATTTTACTGTTTTGAGATTTAGGTTCTTGGTTTTTAAAATAAAAGAGGCTGAAGTACTTGGATTTTAAGGATCCATCCCTTCAGGCTTTTACATCCTCTAACTCTAGGTCTGCACTAAGGAAAAGGGAAGCTGATCCTTTGATTGGAGCTGCCCAGAGTTGTGGCTTGAGGGACATTAGTGTAACAGCTTTGAAAGATAGAGGGGAAACATCCAGGGAAAGCATAAAAGTATTTCCCATGAGAATAATGACGGAAGAAAGGAAGATGATGGGAGGAGAGGAAGAAGGAAAGAAAGTGGTTGAAATTGCCTATTCATGTGCATTAGGTGGCCACAGACGAGTCATAGGACCAGAAGGAAGTTCTCCTCTGAAATACAAAGGAAGGAGTTAGTTCATCTCAATAAATTTCAATAGAGCAAACCTGGTATAGTGAGACATTGTTCTTACCCTCGATTCACCATTTGGAGAGTCTCTGTGGAATAAAATTTTTTGGGCTCTCCATCCTGGACATCTCCATGTTGGGTATATGTTTTGCTTCTTAAACTTATATTGCAGTCTTGTTAAGCCAATGTGTGATAAAAAGAAAAACTGACTCCTAAGACTCATTCATCCTCCAAGAAAGGAATGTTAATGTTCATCCTAGAGAATTGGATTAACCTTATAAGGATATTTCTAAATATCTGACTCATTGAGGGTAGCTTTTTAAAGCATTGCCATGAATTTGTTGTTTCAGAAATCATAATAAATTAGGACTAGAAGGACGAAGAAGGGAGAAGAAGAAGCAAGACTGGGGTGGGGGGCATGGGAGGAGAAAGGAGCTGCTAACTTGTTTGGGTTTCATATCCTTATCTACATTTGCTTTGCAGAATTCCTATAGGATGCCAGGTTGGGAATAATTGTTTTTGCCAAGAATCAAACCAAGCTGGAAAGAAAACAAATCTGCCAGGGTATGGCAGCTTGAAATGGATTGGCTCTGGTATTTAAATGATACACATTTGCCATAAAGGGAACCCTGATGGTGGGAGCAGCCTTCCTAGGAAAGGCAGAGAGAAAGTGAATATTCAGACTAATGAGTGTAGATTGACTTGTAGACCTTTGTCCACTCCCAGAGGTAGGTCCTTGTGATGGAGGTGCCAATTCATCTTTGCTGGGGTGAGGTGTGATCTCTGGTACTGGAAGAGGGAGGGAAGAGGAAGATAGAATATTTAAAATGAACATAATATACATATAAAATACATACATTAAGTGTGTTAATATACAAAAAAATACATTGAACTAAAATTCATTCTGTTCAGCAAATATTTTCAAGCACTATATAAAGTACTAGTTGCTGAGCCAATGTCAAGACTTTAAGGATCTGCCACCATAATGACCTTTAGCTTACCATTCAAGGCTCTTTGAAATAAGACTCTGACCATTTTTGACAGCTTTGTCCGAGATTGCGCGGCCTACTGGAGGGAACTGCACCTGGTTTTCTCACCATTGATTAACACATAGTATGGCTCAATAAGTATTTAAGCAAATCTCCCTCTATAGGTTTTCTCTGATTTCTACCTCAAGAACACCTTCTTGGCCCCTCGTTGTTCTGGAAACTCACATCCATCCTCAGTGGTTGCTTCTGTTTGCACCGTACCTTCTACTCATGCTTCTCACTGACTGAAGTTGTACCCATTGAGCATGGGTAGATGAGAGCCCAGTGTGGACTAGGTCTTCCCCTACATTCCTCGTTTAATCTCCACTGTAACCCTGAGATAGGCAGCAAAGAAGCCACTCACATTATTTTAATTGACTCTCATTTTTGTAATCACCAATACATTTTTTAAAGTTAACTTTATATTGGTCTTCTAAATTGGAAACTGGTGTCAGTTGTCTCAAATAGAAGGTAATTTAAAAAATAATTAAAATAAAGCCCACATTATCTTTTAAACAAACTATAAAATAAAATTGCTTTCCGAAGGCACTGGCTGGCTGAGACTTGCTCTTACTTTGTTGAGCAGGGAAACTAGCTTGTGCTAAAGAGGTGTGGAAGAGAAGACCAGACAAAACCTTTCTCTTTAATGTGATAACATTTTTATAAAGGCTAAAGAAGTGCTGAAAAGAACAGAATTTTCTCATGATGTGATTCAGTGTTTAATTCTGTGCCTGTCCATCTCCTAAAATTTTCTAAGTACTGCTTAAATTCATCTTGTATAACTCTCCTGCATTTGGGGAAATACTGAGGTGGCCTATTTTTCAGGTGGTGCGCCTGATACAGTGAGAAGCTAAATAACATATTCATGGTTTACCCATTTCGCTAATGGCAGAGCCAGGGATTCAACCTCAGGTATGATACCCAAGCTCCAGGCAGTTTTCTTAGACTCAGAAGATCATCTGGTGCAGCCTCTTTGTCATAAAGATACGTTTTCTGTTCTGTGGCGCAAAGTGGTAGGACAACTTGCCTAAATTCACTCCTCTTTTGTGATGGACCGAAATTAAAATCTTGCCCTCTTGCCTTTTTAATCCAGGCTTCTTTACACCAAAATTTTGGGTAATATTATAATGTCCTTTTAGAAGAGAAAAAAGAAATCATCTACAGAAGTCTATCCTTCTCTGCTTAAAATGGAGCCCAAATCCTTGAATATTGGACTGGCCTCATTTATTTATTCTCTCTGTTGGTCCAATCTGAATCTTAAGGGGTTTTTCAACCTTTGGAAGGAAATCACAAAAGTCTTGAAGGTGGAGTCTTTTCTTAGAATCACTTCCTTTATGCAAAAGTGCAGAACTCTACGTTAATTTTGGCCAGATAAGATTAATTGTGATACAAGGCTGGATTTTTCCCCCCTGTTTTTATTTTTTATTTTTTAAATATTTTATTGATTTTTTACAGAGAGGAAGGGAGAGATATAGAGAGTTAGAAACATCGATGAGAGAGAAACATCGATCAGCTGTCTCCTGCACATCTCCGACTGGGGATGTGCCCGCAACCCAGGTACATGCCCTTGACCGGAATCGAACCTGGGACCTTTCAGTCTGCAGGCTGATGCTCTATCCACTGAGCCAAACCGGTTTCGGCTTCCCCCCTGTTTTTAACTTTAATGATTGTGTTAATTGTAGTAAGGAACTTGAGTTCAAGATAAAGAAAGCCTTTGGTCAAATAGTGTTTTTCAGTTGTCAGCCCTGTTAGCAGGATTTGTAAATTTAGGGGTGTTGTACCATTTTCCAGTTTCTGACTCTAGTCACGTTACACATGATCACAACATGGTTTTCTCCTCTGCTGAGCAAATGGAGGGTTTTCTGACACTTGGTTCAAATGGCTTCCATTAAGGGGAGTGGACGCGCCCCAGAGGCTGCGGGACACTGTCCTCAGGTGGAGCTCCACTTGGGGACTCCCTGGTGCTCACCTGATGTAATCACTTAGCACAGGTCTCTTGGGAGACTGAACCGTTTGGACTTTTAAATGCCACCATAAAACCACAGTTGAAAAAAGGAGGCTGTCAGGAGTTCCACCCCTGAGTGTCCTTTCATCTTTCCTTGAGCACTTACTAATTGGGCACAGAAAATGTTTGATTTGTGAACATCTCAATGATAGTAGGGCTTTCTAGAAGGCATACTCAGAATCATGATAATATTGGAATAAAACAGATCTCTTTCTTTTGGGAGAATCCTCCCAGACTTCAAATAATGGAGTTCATATTACCAGTATTTTTTTTTTTTTTTTTTTAAAGAAGAACTAACGTTTTTGTTTTTCAGAATCACAAGTATGTGGATTTAAACTTGTGATTTTATTCCTCTTTCTTCTCTTCATTTAGCCAGGCAGCTGGCAAAGTGGTTTGTTTTGGTTATTACAGAGGAGTTCAGTTATCAAGTTGGGAGGGCAGGGCTAGATTCTGTGCCCCTCTGACTGTTCTGGAACCCTGACTACATTCTCGTCTACCTCACCAGGCTGCAGAAACAGAGGTGTCAGGCTCACATGATGCATGCCTGCTCTCCCCAAGAGCTGGCTGGTGAAAGAGGACCTTCTGAAGAAGGTTGCTGGGTTTGGTCATAGACTCCATGAACTAGAACTGGACAAGAGCCTGGAGATTAGAGAACTGGTTTGGGCAAAAGTAAAGGGAATAAAGTGTTGAGGTAGAAAACTTGTACTCAGGTGTTGATATGCTTCATGAAGCCAGTTCTTGACTTGAGCCTATGAGGTTAGAGCTCAGTGTTCCTGACCAATGCTGACGGTGCTGATATTCGGGTTGAGCTCCTAGGGGAGGTGCTCTTATTAGCATGTTTCCAAGGGCTCTAGAACCTCAGTCCAGCAAATTGCAGGCTCTCCTTTGCTCATGTGCAATCAATGAAAATGAATGTCCTTTCCAACAAATTACAGCCGCTTTGAGGAAAGCCAGATGACATGCACTCCTGCCTAAACTCGTGTTTCTTTGAACACAGCTGGAAAATTTGTCATGGTTTTAGGCTACCCGAACCTTTACTTTGAATGAAATTTCTGACTTGTTACTGTAGTGAACCTATTTTTACTATTTTCTGCCATCCCTGTGGTCTGACTTCTGAGGGCTTCATTCTACAAATGTTTTCGGAGCACCGAGCCCTCCTGGGCACTGGGCTCAGCGTGGCAGAGGATAAGAAGATGCCGAGACATGTTAGCTCGCTGCACTTGACTCACAGTTTAGCAGGTTAGCAGGGAGCACCTGATACGTTGATGCTCTGGAAAAGATTATAGGGAGAGCTGAAAAGAAGAAGGAATTATAAGGCCAAATAGGTACATTGACATACAGGCCGGAGGAAGTAGGGTGGAGAGGAAAACCCAGGTGCTGAAGACTGGAAGGCAGGTGGCAGTGTGCCTGCGTGGAACCTGGGGGCTGACTTCCATGAGTGTGGAGGGAATAATATGAGTGAGTGGTGGGAGCCCCCAAAAGGGGGTATTATGGTAAAACAATGGCACAAGTGGTACTAGAACACCAGGGTAACCCTCTCACATCCTCCACTGAGCTGGGCCCTGGGAAGATCTTCAGTTTGTTCTGGAAAGGCCTTTGGGGTTCGGGGGTGTGTTTAGTACCTTCTGTGGACAAAGGAGATGGAAGAGAGATTCCTTTAATAAACCGCCCACTCCGCGCCCCACCCTGGATGAGTGCTTTACCCAGTGAAGTCAGCTGCACTAATCTGCCGTTTACTGGAACTGGCTAAATGTTTTATGTGCATTACTAGCTCTATTGTATGGAAAGGATACAGGGGTTCAGAGTCCCTAGGGTCCCAGAGCTGCTGAGTAGGAGAGTCAGGATTCAAACTCAATTTTCTCTGACTCCAAAACCTCCCTTCTTTCTACTGGGTCAGTTAATTTAAGAAAATAAAAAGAGTTAAGAATGTTTGGGGGCGTTTGCTGCATGGTAGTAGGGGGCCAAACGAAGGGGAAAGCAGTGGAGGGATCTGGGTTTGTGTGTCCCCTAAATCCTTTGCGCTTTTCTGTAAAAATAAACCCTTTAGACTGGGAGACGGCAGTATGTCTCAAGACATTGACCCTCTAAAAGATGTAAGCCAAACAAAACAATTTTTGCTTATATAGTCACTAAGCCTTTTATCCTAAAATTCTCTTGGAAAACCCGCCTGCAACAGCAGGGAACATTATCCGATCAAGTTTTCCTGTGACTATAGGGCTGTGGGTGGAGTCTTTTTTGCTGGTGCTTCTATAGCTCAGGGTGTTTGGCCAATATTTCCTTCTCCGCAGGTCCCACTTTTATTTTGGCATTTTGGTTGTGGTTGAAAAGTTTAGAATTTTTACTTTCTATGACAGGTTGACTTCTTTTCTAGGGGAAAGGTTCTTTTTCCTATGTTCTGCGTACCCCCAACCAGGGAAAAGGCAAATGGCTGTATTGTTTGATGAAGCCCTCCTTTGAAGGTTACTGTGTGTGTGTGTGTGTGTGTGTGTGTGTGTGTCTGTGTGTGTTTTCAGTGGAAATCAGCAGGGGGAAGAAGGGCTATCTAACCCTTTGTTAGAATTTCTCCATAATTCTACAATGAGACAAGAACTGGGTTACAGCACAGATTTGCTTTCAGAAACCTTGGCCCTTTGTGGTTTTAGAAGTCCCGAGGCTGTGTTAGCAGGTAGAAACTGGAATGTTGAGTGTTGAGTAGGATCTTTGGTTTTACAAATGTCAGTGACATGATAGGAGTAGACTTAAATTTTTTGAGTCTCCTTTAAAAGAGAATTGTTGGCGCATAAGGAATTAATGCGTCTCAAAAGCCAGTATTCGTGGATCTCTTCTAACTTTTGGTTTTTATGTATTTATTTCATAGCCCTCATTTTGAAAATTAGCTATTAGCAAATAATTTTGTCCAAGAAATTGAATACTGTATCCCAGGATAAAAGAGGAGTGTGAAGTTATCTATAAATGTATTGCTACTAATAACCAAGTAGAGGTGATGCATTTGGTAATTTCAAAGAAGTCCCTCTAAATTACAGAGTGCTGGCATTGATTAAATTCACTGGATCTATATTATTTAACTGGGTAGTGCAATAGCAGAGTCAACAGAATGGTTGCATTTTATTCTTGGAGGACTTCTTATACTCATTGCCTCCTCAAATTTGAGTATTTAAACGTTATAGTTTAAGTAGAATAAAATGCCATGGTCTTTCTGCAGGGTTCTAGGGGCCTGATGGCAACTAAGGACAGTTTTACTTAAATGTGGGTCTACAGGATGGTTGGGAATGTGCAGGGGAATTTAAAGGTTAGTAAGGATGACCTTAAGGCTAGAGAGCTGAATAGCACCTGGAGGCCAGAAAAGTTAAACTGAGGCAGTTAAATTAGCCTCCGGCTTAATAAAGCTGACAAGTCAGCCTGGGGGGAATCACAGGATGACTGAAATCCCCACCGCCCTGGCCATGTCTTCAGTCATGGGCGCAGTGAGCATCTTCCAGCCTGGTCTTCTGAGTTTTAGTTACCTCATTAACCTGTTTCCCAAATGTGGCTATCTGCTCAGACACATATGCTCAGAGGCTATGAAAGGACAAACCTTTCCCTAAGCAAGCACATCTGTTGGACTTCCAGGACCCTCCGCACCTCTCTGGAGATGAGATGCACAACATCTGTAATTCTTGCTTGCGCATCCCCATCTCGTGAGTAGGCAATCGGCTGAGCTTCAGCACCAATACATTTTCAGTTTGTATGTGGTATGTTAAATTCTGCCTTACATCTCTCTCCTGCATTGTAGGTTCCTGGCTAGCTGTTTATTGATAGAAGACACGTAGGAACAGTCCCATCAAGGGAAATACTGATAGATGTCAGAAATGTCAACTTCTGTCTCACTTCTGGTAGCCATCTGGAAATTTGCCTGACAGAGAAGAATACACACACACACACACACACACACACACACACATACTTATTAATTAATCTTGAGTTTCGAGAAATGGCTCTCATAAAACCACTGTTTTGATGGATGAAAATCAGTTGCTCACCGCACATTCTGGATTATGAACTATTCAGAAGAACCAACTGTTGTGGGAGAAATACCGTGGTGGGAAAGGGCATATAACGGTTGTTTTGAAAGTTATTTCCTGAGAAATCCAGGGGCTGGCTCTTACTCTAGGGGGTGACTCTGGGCAAGGCACTTACTTTTTGGGGAGCTTCAGCTTCTCTGTAGAGTGGAGCAGGTGTGTGGTGAGAGCGGGTCTCCAAAACCCCATTGAATTCTTTCTATCTCCTAATACAAGATTTTAATGTTGAAGGAAATGTAATGAAAAAAGAAAAATGCTCATGTTGGCACTGTTACCAGAAACTTTTAGTTTGTTCAGTAAGACCACTGCGGGCATGTGAGGCCAAGCCCTATAGATTTAGGGTTGAGCTTCCATCTAAAAAGAAAATATAGTCATGGGAAGTAGTTCCTGTTTTTTATTTTTTTACTTTGCTAAGTGGGGAAAAACACCCCCCTATCTTGTGCTTTTAGCATGTCTTCCTCTTCCCCTCTCCTTTTTAATATTTCTTTTCTCTCTTTGAAACTTACCTGTGAAGTTCAAAGGGCGCGCCATTTTGGTGAGACTGGGTGGAGGGGCAGTGTGGTAGGTGCTGACGGGGGTCCTCACTTCCCCCTTCACACCAGCTTCCTGTGAACGGATATGTTTTTCTTTTGCCAGCATCACTGAGTCTCTCTGGCATTTCCCGTTTTGGTTTAGGGAAACTTTAAAAGAATTCACAATCCCAGCTGTCACTTGGAGACCCTTTTGTAAGTAGCATATGGCCTGTCCTCTTGTTTCACTGTCCCCAGGGTGTCTCGGCAGAAAGGAGTCACCCACCCCCTATTGCTTTCTGTCCCCTTACTCAGCTTTATTTTTCTTCATTATTCCGACCACCCTCTGCTGTAACCACCCACTGTTGTTTGTCAGTTCTCCACTTCCTTGCTGGAGTTCCTTGAGAGCAGGGACTTGGCTTCTTTGGTTCACTGCTGAATCGCCAGTGTCTAGAACAGCAGCTGACACATAAGAGGAACTCAGTCACTATTTGTGGTGGCGAATAGAAGTCTTGTAAAGTTCAGGTTGCAGTTGTTTGTTCAGTGAATAGATGGTGAATATTTGATTCACTATTCACCTTCCTGGGGAATTACACAATAATCAAGCTTTATACTATGCAGTTCTTAGGTCTTCCAAGGTATGATTGGACATGTGGAGAATGTTAATTGTTATAATGGAAGGCAAGTTCTTATTCTGGTTGGGGGCGGGGGTGGGCGGGGGGAGGGGGAGGAAAAGTCAGGTTATTGATGTATATAATTTACATACAATTAAGTTTATCCTTTTTAAGTGAGCAGTTTGGTGATAAATGGGCATAGTTATATAACCACTACCAAAATCGAATGTTTACATCACTCTGTGCTCCTTTACAGTCTGTCCTCTCCCCCACCCATAACCACTGCCACCACTCATCTGATTTCTGTCCCCATTGTTCCATTTTGCAGAATGTGAGAATGAGTGGGGTCCTGCAGTATATTGTTTTTTGTGTCTGGCTGGTTTCTATTAGCTGAGGCTTTTGAGATTGAGCTATTCTGTTGCACGTATCAGTAGGTTGTTCCTTTTTATTGCTGAGTAGTATTCCATTGTAATCTATTCACTAGTTGATGGCCATTTGGGTTGTTTTCAATTTGGACTGTTCTGTATAGGACTTCTAAAAAATTCATGTACAGTTGTGTGAACATACGCTGTCATTTCTTTCAGGTAAATACAGTGGTTCCCTTTATCTGTGGTTTCATTATCTGTAGTTTCAGTTATCCGCAATTAACCACAGTCCAAAAACATTAAATAGAAAATTCATAACAAAGCAATTCATAAGTTTTAAGTTGGCTGCCATTCTGAGTAGCATGATGAGATCTTGCACTATCCTGTTCTGCAAGGCCTGGGACATGTATTATCTCTTTGTTAAGCATATTCACACTTTATATGTTTTCTGCCTGTTAGTCCCTTAGCAGCCATCTCAGTAGCAGGTCAGCTGTCACCGTATTGCAGTGCTTGTGTTCAAATTACCCTTATTTTACTTAATGGTGTCACATAACTTTTACTACACTATCTTGTCATAATTGCCCTACTTTATTATTAATGACTGTGGTTAAGCTCTTACTGTGCCTAATTTATAAATTAAACTTTATGATAGGTATGTATGTACAGGAAAAACCATAGTCTAAAGGCTTTGGTACTATCTGTGGTTTCAGACATCTGCTGGGGGTCTTGGAACACATCCCCTGTGGATAAGGGTGCACTGTTATACCTCGGGTGGGATGGCTGGGCTGTATCCTCAGTCTGTGTGTAACTGCAGGAACTGTTGGGCAAAGTTGCTGTGCCATTTTACATTCCCACGAGCAGTGTATGGGAGTGCCCATTGCTTCACATACTCACTAACACTAACATTTAAAACATTTTAGTAGTCCCAATGGGTGTGTAGTGGTAGTTCATTGGGGTTTTTAAAAATTAAATTAATTTTTTCTTTTATTATAATGAAACCTGGTTTTGCTTGGGGGTTCCTCTTTTTAGCCTAAGGAAAATCTGTAGGTCTATTGCAAAAGCAATTAAAAATAGGGGGAGGATTTTGGCTGCTTTCTCTTCTCTTTTTTTTAATGTTATTTTTAAATTACAGTTTACATTCAGTATTATTTTGTATTAGTTTCAAGTGTACAGCATAGTAGTGAGACAGTCATATACTTTACAAAGTGTTCCCCCAATATTTCCAGTACCCTATGGCACCGTGCGAAGTTACTACAATATTATTGATGATAGTCCCTGTGATGTACTTTATACCCATGACTATTTTGTAACTGCCAATCTGTACTTGTTAATCCCGTCACCTCTTTCACCCAGTCCCCCATATCCCTTTCCCTTCTGGCAACCACCAGTCTGCTCTCTGTAACTATGAGTCTGTTTCTATTTTGTTTGTTCGTTTATTTTGTTCTTTGGATTCCACATAGAAGTGAAATCATATGATATTTGTTTTTCTTTGAATGACTTATTTCATTGAGCATAATACTCTGTAGTCTCTAGGTCCATCCAGGCTATCACAGATGATAAGATTTCATTCTTTTTTTTATGGTCAGGTAATACTCAGGAACTAATGATGTTGAGCATCTTTATTTCAGGTCATGTTTTAGCACTCTGTTGTATTTTCTAGATATGAATAGCTTTAAAATGGCAACTGAAGTGAAAATTTCTTTCAAAAATGGGCCAAAGTTTAGACAGTCACTTCCTCCAGGCACAAAAGAAAGGTGAGGGTATGGAAACTGTTGCATTTGGACAAGGGTGATCCACCTGTGTGACTAATAACAAGACCTGGGAAGTACATGGAGCACTTGGACATGAAGCGTGGCCAAAGGCATGTTCGTGGCTCCCCTGGCCTTGGAGGGCCTGCTCCAGGCTTAGCTAAACCTGCTGTTTGTGGAAAGCTGACCTAGATTCAATTACATTTCCCTGGATGCCGCAGGAGTCACCTGGGAAGCTCAGCAGTCCTCTGTGGCCATCACAAGTGTGTGGTGGAAGCCTGCTGAACATGGAGCGCCCTCCCTGGGGACACTTTGCCTGAGTTAGTTAATCAGGCTTGAGAAATCAGTTACTGCAGGCCCAGACATGCCACCACCCTTAGAGTCTGAAGCCCTATTTCTCATGTCCATCTCTTAATTAATTAATTAAGCAGGCAGTCCCCAAGTGCCTACTACGTACCAGGTACTATTTTCCTTACTAGGGACAGGAGTGGCCCCTCTGGCACTCAGAATGTGGGAGACACGCAGCAATGGAAAGCAGGCTGTCCGCAGAGCACTGGTGTCAGTGTCCGGGAGGTGACCAGGAAACGTGACCCAGTGACAGCTAAATGGAAGCCTAAGCTAGGACCAGGGTCACACCAGGAAGTCCCAGGGACAGGAGAGAGAGTGGCCCAGTCAGGGCCTGTAAGGAGTTTTCCAGGCTTCAGGAGGTGGGAGTGTCGAGAGAGGACACCAGGTAAACTACAGTGAGGATTGAACTTGCTCCTCAGATGGGGGTTTTAAGTGGGGGAGTGGCATATTCATGTATTTGGTGTCGTGAATAACGTTGGTTGCTCTGTGGTAAATGGATGGGAGTGGGGTAAGACTGGGGGCCGGGAGCCCAGCGACGTGGCTGGTGCCAGTGAGAGTGGCCTGTGGACTGGCAATGATTGTGAAGTGGGATCCTTTCCAGCCAGTAACTGGAAATGTGCAGAAGGGCAGGAGTGAGTGTGCTACCAGCTCTGAAACATTGAGAAATCTAGTACACAGAACTGCCTTCTTTATAGCTTTCAGTTTGTTTGTTCTCTCGCTTTTTGGGAAACTGATGTAGAAATGTCCCTTTGGCTTCAGTTACCTGAGCAGAGGGGTTTGGGCTCTGCCAAACCTGCTTCTTTGGACAGAATTGCTCCTCCCTGTGATCACTGCGTTTTGAGGTGGGAGGAGGGAATTACGTGGGTGGCCAGGGCCATGCCAAGGGGGGCGGGGGCGGGAACTGGGGCAAGAATCCTGCCTGTTTGCACCCAGCAAAGCCAGAGCAGAACCTTCTACCGCCGCTCTGGGGTACTTCTTGCTAACCTTATCTGAGTGTTCCTTGGAGGGTCCCTAGGATCAGAACCAGCATCTAGAGACCCACGAACTCAAATTTTAGGAAAATACTCTACCCCAAATCTCCTCCTGCGAGCCTTTTATAGAGTGTGTCTTCCCCCTTCTGAGAGTCTCCACTCAGGTGTAGGGGAGGCAGTTCTGTGCTTTGGACTCCAACACTAGGATATTTCTATTTTCTCTTTTCTACTCTGCCCTTTTACCTTTCCAGACACCCACCCGATGGATTTACTAGAAATAATGGAATAGAAAAGAACGTTTGGACAGCATTTCTGTGCTGGAGGGTACCGACAGAACAGAGAAAGATAAGATAGGAGGAAAGAACTTGTTTCCGGAAAGGCTTGTGCAAGGGTACATAGGTGGGAAGCTGGGACTAATGCACCTCTGGGCTTTTTGTACTCGGTTACATTTTCCCTTTTTAAATTACAGACGTGTGTTCTAACCTCCTCATTGTTGCCTTGGAAATCTGAAAAGATTCATGTAGCTTCTAAATCAACGAAGCGATTGCTGGAGAGTAGCTTTTGCAGGAGAAAAACTAGCTAATAATTTATTTCACTGTTTCTGGAATGTAAGCCCTGTCCTAGGCTACTTCGGAAACACTGGGATTACGAGCACCATGACATCCTGCTCTCTGTGCTCAGCGGCCAGTTATCTTTAAACAACAAATTGCAAACTGACTTGGAGCTGGCTCACCTCTTCCTCTTTTTGGAGTGAGAACGTTTTTCCGAATTGGCCAAGGAATGAATTTGAATACATAATGAATGAATGGGTCATGCCTTCTACACAGATACTGCAAATTCCCTCCACTGGCTTTTCTTCTCTAGAAGTTTTTAATCCAAGTCTTTATGGCTTGGGGGACAAAAGGGTAAGATCCTACTAGGGGCTGACCTTTGCACTGAGAGCTGATTAGCACTCATGGACTTTTAGCCTACTCCCTTGTTTTGTGTCCACAAGTGGTCACCACATTCTTAGCTCTTTTTGCTGACTGTTCCTCATGCCTAAATCACACTCCCACCTCTACTCCACTACCCGCCACGATGACTGACTGAGCCACTTTGGAAGTAAAGTTGGTTTCTGCTGAGGGTTCATGGCTGTGGAGTGCCAGCAGGGCCCAGCTTTAACCTGTGTATCCCTCCCTTCTTTATTTTTTGTTTCTCTGCCCCTCCCCCACTTTTAACTGTAGTAGGACTACTTGGGATGATTCCAGCATTAAGTGAATACAGTTGTTGCGTGGGCGATTGGGACACGTAGAATTGTTGTATCCCCTGTTTACGAGAAACGCCCCCTTCTCCTAGCACAGCAAAGCCGTCCTCCACGGAGGCACCGGTGACACCTGGCAAGGAGCAGCTGGGCCCTTCCTGCAGGTGCAGATGGAGCAAGGCCAGAGGGTACAGATGTCTGGGCAGTGGGAGCCTGTCGGTTTCACGGGCGATGCTCCCCACCCGCCTTAGCTGACTTGTTTCTCCACGGGATGTTGTTTTTCTTTCCGAAGACATGCTGCACTGGGGTTGTCCTCACCACCTGGGAGCCAGGTGTCAGTAGCATTGCCTCGGTGTTTATTCACAGTCGTCCTAAGACACACGGTGGCTTTCCAGATTGGGAAGCTGCTTTGCCAATGGTGTTGTTTATCATTTGAACGACTCAACAATGTTGCTTGAGCGAATTGAAGGAAATAGCATAAATTATACCAGGTTCATTTTATGTGAGGGGAGGCATTTCCGTAGAGAAGGGAGCCAGGTCCCTGGGATGCCAGGCTGCCACTTCCAAACTCAGTGTCTCCACCACCTCAGATTGCTCACTTCAATCTGTTGGCATAAGTGTATTTTTTAAAAAATATATATTTTATTGATTTTTTACAGAGAGGAAGGGAGAGGGATAGAGAGCTAGAAACATTGATCAGAGAGAAACATCGATCAGCTGCCTCCTGCACACCTCCTACTGGAGATGTGCCCGCAACCAAGGTACATGCCCTTGACCGGAATCGAACCTGGGACCTTTCAGTCCGCAGGCCGACGCTCCATCCACTGAGCCAAACCGGTTAGGGCATAAGTGTATTTTTCATCCCCAAATGGCCACACCCGTGGAGCGAAAATGATTAGGATTAGAACAGCTAGCTCCCGGGCTGTCCCCAGAAAACTGCCAGAATCCCCGTTTACCGGAGAAGCCCGAGGCCGGAAGTCGGGGACTCATGACCTATTGGGGACCTGTTGGGAAGCAGTCATGACGCAGAGCTGGGATTGAGGGCTCAGGTGAGGGGGCTGGAGCAACAGCCCTCATTGGCGTATGTCTGGCTTCGCAGCAATAACTGACAGCTCTCTCCCTGCCTGCTCTATCTTTCAGTTAATGACCAGCCACAGCGTCCCTGCTGTGAGCTCCGGCCACTGCCTCCACACTCCCAGCCACGCTCAGGTTGCCGTGGGCGCCAGCTGAGCTAGCATGGCGTGCTGGCCTCAGCTGAGGTTGCTGCTGTGGAAGAACTTCACTTACAGAAGAAGACAAACAGTAAGCTTGGGTTTCTGGGGGTGGAGGGCGTTCTCCCTTGCTTTACTTCATGGTTTTGAGTTGGGGATTGGAGGAGAGAGGAAAGGAAGTCTTGTTGGTTTTCTCAAAGTGAGTGAATGAATGTGGCCCTGGTGGGCTCTGTCACTTATTATCGAGGGCAGAAATGTTAGCTTTGGGTTTGTGCTAGTGCCCAGGCATGAGTTCCGACCTCTGGAATGTGGCACAGAATTGCCCCCAGCCGTTCCTTTGCCTCCTTTACCTACAGCTCCCGGGGCCACGTGGCTCTCCGAGAGCCCCTCATGGGCCCCTGTACTGTGGGTGGTAGGAATGAAGTGAGTTAATGGCCCAGCTTGGAGAGAGACTGGATCTTTTAGTGCCAGTGTGGACTCTCTCAGCTTTGACTGCAAGCCTGGAGGAAAATAAAACGGAAAATGGTTTTATTCCTGTGGAGGGTTCAAAGCCATTCACTGCCTGGATGGGACAGTAATTCTTAGATCATCTGTAATGCGTAGGTGAATGGTATTTTTCCACAGAGGAAGGCGAAGGCTGTAAGGCCTGGTGAACTCCTTGAAGCTCAGTGCCAGCTCTTCGCTTCTCTATCTCTGAACACTCTTAGCACTCCCATCTAGTCTCCTGGGTTTAGCTGTACCTCTCTGTAGTTAGCATCTAAGTCTGTTTTCTGCCCTGCCTTTTCCCTGAATTCTGAGCCTGCATCACCACTTGGCTGTCTTAACGGAGCTTAACGTAACCAAAATGATCATCTTTCTTAGATTCAAAGAACTAGGAGGGACCTTGGAGATAATATAATATAGTTTCTCAGACTAAAATACTATTTGGACCTTTTCTAAAACAAAAATGTTAAGGTCCATTTGTATTCATTAAATTTCTTTTTGTTATAATGTTACTTAAATATGTACATATGTGAAACTAGACACCCCCCCCTTATTGTATATGCTATTATAAACTATATGATCACTTACAAATTAAATGCAAACCAAATCACAAAACCAATACAATTCAAATGGATGTAGTAAGACAGCTGCCATTGTTTAGCTGAACCTAAACCACGAGGAGTGACGCGAATATGGTAGGGGATGCTGTGGTGCCATCCTGTGAGTTTGGACAGTCTATGTTCCAAGGGTTCAGCTCTCCAACCATTTTTCCCATGACCTTCATTTGATACCATTTGGCTTTCATTTGGTCCAATCTCGTCATTCATAATTCACGTCTGCATCTGTTCCTTCCTCATTAGTCTGCTATAATTATGGTGCCAACACAAACACAAATATAAACTTAGGCTTTGAAATCTTGTGCCAGAACTTGGTTATAAAAGAGGCATTTGGAAAATCCAGATATGTTTATTCTAGTTTGTTTAGATGACCACGAAAATGAAAACACAAAATGGTTAAAATTCTCACAGGGAACTCACATGTAGTCCATTGAAAATATACTCCCCAGCCCCTACCCCCTACACAGATTCCCGTTTGAGGAACAGCGATTTTGTTTAGCCCTTCTCATTACTAGTGGGGACCTGAATCCCAAGGTCACTAATGAGAGAGTGGGAACTAGAATCTATGTATCTAATGTATCCTGCCTGTCTTAGTGATAATAATAATGGTAAAATATAAAACCTCATCTATATATTTAAAGCCTAAGCGACCAAAGGACCGAAGGACCTTCGCTATGCTGTGCACTGACCACCAGGGGGCAGATGCTCAATGCAGGAGCTGCCCCCTGGTGGTCAGTGCACTACCACAGTGGGAGTGCCGCTCAGCTGGCGCCAGATGCAGGGCTCACAGCTGGCGAGTATGAGCCTCTCCCTATAGGGACTGACTGGGCACGAGCCTGCGGCAGGCGCCAGGCGCAGTGGGGCTGGGATGAACCGAGGCATCAGGCAGGAGCGGCAGGTGTTAAACTGCCGGTTTTGGCCCAATCCCTGCAGGCCACGCTGAGGGACCCCGCTGGTGCACGAATCTGTGCACCGGGCCTCCAGTATTATATAAGGAAGCAAACACTTAGAATGAACTTCCATGTGCTAGGCACTCAATAGTGCGTTATTAACTGGGTTAATCTTTTTGTGACTCTGTGAAGTACTCTTATGTCCTTGTTGTGGTTGGGGAACTTGCAAGGTCCCCAGAAGCACATGTCGGGTTCAAATCCAGGCCTTCTGACTCCAGAGTGGGCACTCTAAACCACTATGTCAAATTGCTTTTCAGTGGTAACATTTTTTTTTTAACCCTCCCTCTCAAGATCTTAAAGTTTCCGACTTCTTCACCTTTCCCCCTGCCTCCCATGGCTCTTCCTAGAGTCTGGTGTTCCCAAATTCATCTCTCATCCTCATTTCTTAGCTATGTGTGGTTCTGGTCTCCTGCCTCTTCTCATCCTGGTTATAGCAGCCCGCACGATAGGAAATCATTTCTTCTGTGGTGTGTCCATTAGCCAGTGAGTAGTGGGAAGAATCATACCATCTTAGCAATGAAAGGATGTCTTCAGGGTAATACAGTCCAAGCCTCCATTTTACAGATAACAGTTCTGAGGCACAAAGCAGGGAAGGAATTTCCCTGTGGTCGACCAAAGAATCAGAGTCCTGTAACAGGATGTGGGGGTTGGTCCACCCAGAACGGACCTGTCTCCACTGGTCTTGAGCATGTTGCTTCTTGCTCAATGTAGCGCATGGGTTTAAGGAGAGTTAAGATTGGAGAGATAGGCAGGTTTAAGTCAGGGCAATTTGCAGTCTTATGCCAGAGTGCCTGTTGAAGGAAGAAGTAGGGATACAACATCCTGATACAAAAGGGCTTTCCTAGATTGTATATCACTGCCTGCTGGCTGTGATCCAGTTAGTTACCTCCCTTCCTGATTTCTAAAAGATTTGCATTTTGCTGAGCCAGACAGAAGGGTGGTTTGTTTCAGGTCCCAGGTGCTTAGATTGTCAGAGTTGGAAAGATCTAGCCTGCTCCATGGGAAGTCAGCAGAACTGGGGTTTGGGCCGGAGGACAGGAGTCCAGGCTGGGTCTTCCATGGAAGTAGCACAAGAACCAATTTCCTATAGGCCCAGCCTTCCCTGCCCCACCCACCCCTCCTTTTTAAAGCAGGCTTGGCTTTCTTTGCACTAAAGGTTTAATGTCCCTGGATCTTAAGTTCTGACTGGTAGCGACATCCCAGTGCACCTGGCTTGGATTCTAGATGATGTTGTTTAACATTGGAACCTGCTCAGGGTTTTGGTGCCACTTGGTTAGCTCACCTAGTCAGAACCAGTCCTTCCCATTAGGCGGGAAGAAGTTAGCATTTCCATGATAGTTCTTGCCCACAGTGAACAGAAAATCATTGCTCATTTCCCTTCTTCTGCCATCCTGGAGTGTACACACGTGGCCCCGGAGCCTGGCATCAGGGATATGCTCAGTAAGCATTTGCTCAGTGAGTGGTGCCTGTGCTAAATGGGCTATTAGTTTTCACGTCTCAAGGAGGCTCCTCTGCTGTAGGGGCCCTGTGTGCTGCTGCCACGAAGAATAGAAAGACTGTGTAGAAGCTGGGACCTGCCAGTACTCCCCAGAGCTACCCTGTTGAGAGGCCGTTGTTTGCTTTTTTGCTCTGTGTCTTTGTTTGCTGATGAATTCTGGGGGACCTCTCTCCGGTGTCCCCTTTGTGCAAAATCATGGGGACCATCAGCCAGGGTTAGCTTTCTGCTGTTCTTGTTGGGCAAAGAATACATTGAAATTGAGTTGCGAAAGTTGGGTGCAAAGCTCAGTTTGGGTTGAGAGTAACGGTTAACCTGTGTCGGTGGCAGTCATTCAGTACAAACAGGGCTTGGGGGACAGGAAGAGGGATCAGAGTTTTTCTGAGCCTCATCTGGTATTAGGCTGAGCCAGAGGCCAAGGTCCCGTAGACAGAGTATGGCCATATTGCCTGCCCTCCCTCCCCCCTTTTTTTTGCCTTTGCTATTAAATATTTTCTCAATCAGATCTGACTGGCCATGTGGCTGGGAAAATAGATAATTATAGTTATTGCATATATTAGAGTATTGGTATTTGGGCATTGTTTAATGATAGGAATAAGCTATCAAAAATGAAAACTCTTTACTTAAGAGCCTTTATAGAATTTTACAGAATAGATGAAAACTTCCATATCCCCTCCCCACTTCCATTTTAACCTGATACACTTCTTCCCTGTCCTTAGTCCTTGCCTGGCAGTGATAGTTCAAATCCAAATAATCATTCTAATCATTATCTAAATTCTAATTCAATTCTGACTCCAGGTTGGCCACCATATGCCATTGGGTTTAGGGGAAACTCATTTCTCCTAGGTTTTAGTTTTCCCTTCTGTGGAATGGAGAACATTAGAACAAATAGCCATTTATCGTTTCATTTGGGTAGATGTTTCTGGAGCATCTACTACATGTGGGACGGTGAACTGGACACATAGTGGTGAACCAGACATGATTCCTGTCCTTAAAGAAGTAAGAAAAGCGGGTATAAGACACATTATTATGTAAGTAAGTATATAATAACACATTGTGGTAAGTGTCATGAAGACAAACTGTGGTTCTGTGTTGGATACTGCCAGGCTGTGGGTAGGGACTTAATTTAGAAGGAAAGGTCATGACATTGAAGTTTCAGCAGCCATTAGCCAGGGGAACATCAGGAGCCCAGAGATCAAGGGCACTGTATTCCCGGCAGAGGCACAGAGTGTGAAGGCCACGGAGCCTAACACATGTTCCCGAGTCAAGGAAGAGAAAAGCCAGTGGCTCTGGTGGCGCAAATGCAGACTGGCTGGGGACGAGCTCGGAATCGGCGGGGCCAGGCCATGCAGGGCTTTGCAGTTGGCAAAGGGCAGTTGAGTTTTAGTTTATGTGCAAAAGGAGTCCCTGAGGGTCGGTTTGTGCCTGGTCCTCGGCACTAAGGGGACGTGAGGGACGACAGCCCAGGGAGACAGTTGAAGTCATTACATGCACGTGTTCCATTTTATTGTTTCTTTCTTTCACTGAACATTACTCGCTGTGTCTGTTCCCAAATTTCCAAATAATCTTCATATTTATAATATTGATTCTTGATGCGTAGGCTGTGTTTTGTAGTTTTGGAAGCACTTTTATATGCATTATCTTGATGTTCACAGCGATCCTCAGAGGTGTGCATTACAGCTTCTGTTTCACAGTGAAGAACGTATTATCAGTTAGTAAAGTAGTTAGAGGTTAGAGGAAGAATTACATCTTATGGTCCCCAATTTACCCTGGGGCTGAGTCCATTGACATTTCTGGGAGCTTTACAGTAATCTATCAACACAGTTTTTATTTTCTAAGTTTATTCTCTATTGCCAACATAGATGGTTTCCAGCATTTGCTGTTATGAATGAATTACTATGAAGATTTTATACATCTAACCTTTTCTTACTTTTGTATTGTTTCCTTAAGCCACAGTCTCAGGAGCAGGATTATTAGGTCAAAGGGGAATGGCCCTTTAAGTCTATGATCAGATGTCCTTCCAAAGGATTAAACCAATTTAAAAAGCCACCATCAATGTATGAGAGGGCAGGTCTGGGTTTTTTAAAAAAAAATTTTTCCCTCTAGCATTGCTCTGATTTGATCTTAAAGATTTCACTTTCATTTACACAGACCTAATGGATGTGTATGGTATCAGGGATGGGTTTAAAAATAATTTTTCTTTACATTCATATCATATCATCCTAGCAGCTTTTATTAAAGAGTGATTCCTTTCCTAGTTATTTTTGGGACATTTATCGAACTGTTATGTCTGTAGGGAGCTCTTTGGGGGTTATTTGTTTGGTCATTTGGTATGTATTTTTTTATTTTGATGCTGATACAGCACAGAGTGTGCTATTACTTTGAACAATGAGATCTGGGGCAACTCATTGTCCCACACTCCCTTTTTGCCTCTCAGAACGTCTTTGATAATTTCATCTCTTTCTCTTTCCCATTAAATCTTATTACTTTACCAAGTTCTAAAAAGTATCCTATCCTTATGTAATGCCCCAGGGACATTTGGTGGTATTTGGAGACATCTTTTGGTTGTCACTGCCCTGGGCGGGGGTGGTTGGTAGAGTACATGGATGGGGGGAGCATCCTACAGTTCACAGGAGAGTCCCCTCAACAGTTACCTGTGTCAGTAGTGCTGCTCTTGAGAATAGCACCTGCTCTCCAGGTGTTCGCTCGGAGCACCCCATGTTAGAGCTGAGGAGTAACGAGACAGAAGGCACAAAGTGGTGCCTTTGGTGCTCCCAGAACAGCTCAGTGTAGCAATCACTTAAACATCAGAATTACGTACTATTTTAACACCCAACACTAAAGGGAGGCTCCTGAGGGTCTGACTTTGGTGAGAAACGCCTTTTGAAAACAGTGTTCCTCTCCGGGGCGGGGGGAGAGATGTGGAGGTGGGTGCGTAGGTACCAAAACAAGATTTAGAAGAGTTTCCTATAGGGGTTTATAACAGTAAAGCATTGGTTTTATTTCCAAGCTATTTCTGAGGGACTATGTGAAGGAAAAGTGCTAAGTCTAGGGATGGGAGAAATCTTACTTGGATGATGGGTAGAGCCAGAATGGCAAACCTGGCAGTTAGGTTTCTAGAAGGAGACTATTAGGAAAAGAAATGCCTAGCCTGGTCGGGTGGCTCAGTTGGCTGGAGCAGCGTCATGTTCACCAAAAGGTTGTAGGTTCGATCCCCAATCTGGGCACATACCTAGGTTTTGGGTGTGATACCCCATTGGGGCGAGTACAGGAGGCAACTGACCAATGTTTCTCTCTCACATCTATGTTTCTCTTTCTCTCCCCTTCCCTTCCCCTCTCTCTAAAAACCAATAAAAACATATCCTTGGGTGAGGATTTTAAAAAAAAAGCTTAGAACATCCCCCTGAGTTTATAAGGTGAATTTTTTGTTGAATGACACATCTAATTTTAGAGGTGTATAGTAAAAGGGCATGGATTAAGTTTTTTTCTCTCCATGAGTTTTCTGGTTTGGGTAGTATGAGCTTTGGAGGCAATCTCTTCATTCATTCATACATTTTAGTAACTCAGGCTACCAAGGAGTTTGAAAGTTCAATAATCTAGATATTCTCATAATAGTGGTGCTTAGTGGCTAAGAGCAGGGACCCTTGAATCAGACTGGCTTTGAATCGTGGCTCTGCTGTTTACCAACCTTACAGCCTTGGCCAGTATAGTAACTCTTAAAGCCTGTGTTCTTATCTGTAAAAGGAGTATAATATTAGTATTAATGAGGTTGTTTGAAGGTTAACTGAGTTAATATATGTAAAGTATTAGAACACTGGTATTTAATAAGATCTGTATAAGTGTGCTCCATTATTGTTATTATCAGTCTTTTTCTTACCTCTTTTTCATATCTGCTTACACCCACTGGCAGATTTTTTTCCCTTTGCTATCCATGGGGAAGAGCCAATCAACCAACTATTTTGAGCATCTGCTGCCCTACAGGGTCCTAGATGTGGGGGCTGCAGAGATGCCCGGGAACATTAGGCTTGATTCATTGGGTCAGATCTGTGCTCAGGCTGGTGAGCCATAGACGAAGTGGCCATCTTAAAGGCTGTATGGCCCGAACATGGCTCTAGGAGAGGCATGATGAATGCAAACGGACAGATCTAGGGGTTGGGTCTGGGTGCCAGTGCTGGGGGGCTCCCCTTACCAGGCTGTGGCTCATAACATGTTTGAACCATAGTTTCTTCACTTCTGGAATGGTAATCATACAACCGTTCTCACAGAGTTATTGTGAGAACTAAATGTGAGAGATGAGATGTATAAAAATCCCGGGTACACATTAAGTGCTCAGTATTGCCTGCAGCTATAATAAATCTATAGGCCATGAGTTCATTTTACCTCTGTGGAACCTGCGGATTTTTTTGATCATGTCACCTAGTGCAGTCATGTCCCACCTGGGCCACTTCCTGTGTCAAATAGAATTTTATATGTGGCCTCTGGGGTTGGACAGAAGTGGCTGCTAATCTCTACCCTGCCATGGACCAGCTCTATGATGGCCCTCCCTTGAGCTTTAGCCTTGGAATCAATGTAATAATCTGTATATGGTGTGCCTACTACATAAATGGTAGCTACTATTTATCCTAAAAGCACAAATGGTAGTTTCAGAACTTAAGTTTGATGCAATCTTACTCATCCTCTTCATTTACTTTTTTTCTGAGTTTATTATTCTTTTCTGAATTTATCCCCAGTTATGCCATTTTTAACAAGTTTTAGTCCTGTCTGGGTGATATTTGTGATTTTATTCAGCTGTAAGCTTGGAATGGATATAATTTTGTGTGCTGCTTTTTTCACTTAATATTATATGGTTAACAGTATCTGTGTTTCATAAACATTGTTGTAATGACTGCCTACTGAATTGCTGAGTAGATGTACCATAATTTAATCATCTCCCTAGTGCTGTGCAATTATTTCTAGTATTTTTCATTTATAGTGTTTCAGTGAACAAATACATATATGTAGCTTTTTTGACATTTTGAATTTAGTTCTATAGGTCATAGCCCCAGTCATATTATTTGGTCAAAGGAGATAAACATGTCTTCTGATACATTTGGCCAAATTGCTTTCCCAAAGGGCTCAACTGATTTGTATTTCCATCTTCCTTATTTTATAAACTTTAGTTCATTCTCTTACTCAGCAAGCATTGTTAAGCTCTCAGGGTGTGGTAGGCCTAGTGAGAAGACCAGCTCAACTTTGGTCTTGGAGATCCTAGTCACAGCATGCCTTCTTTCAAAGAGGGACCCATTTGTCTTTTATGTTTTTCCTGGTGTGCTGTCTATAGTATACTATTCCTCATAGTTAGAGGCTAATGGTGGGTTGTTTTTTTTGTTCCATTTATGGAAAATTTAGGAAAGCATTTAAAAAATTACCCATTTCTTATCACCTCAGGACATACACTGTTATCACCCTTATATTGCTTTTCAAATGGAAGATTTTTTAAAAAGGTTAATGCGGAACTATATCAAAGGCGTTTGCAAATTAAAAATGGGCTGTTTAAAATTCCAAAAATCCAACAATAAATAATAAAGAGAAACCCCAAGACAATCTGAAGCACCAGCAATCAGCAGAAAGGTTAACTTAATTACAGTCCATTCACAGTGTAGAATATTAAGTGGTCATTAAAACCCATATTTTAGGAGAATATTGTATATGATGGAAAACACTCCCAGCATGATGCTAAATAAAAAAGCAAAATACAAAACTATGTATGATATCTAATCTCAATTTTGTAGAAAAAATATTATTTATGTATGCATAGAATAAAAGACAAAAAATGTTAACAGAGAACCATTGTTAGCTCAATTTAGTAGGGATTCTTGCTGCAAAGTATGACTGGGGTGGTTTATATCTACTTAAACATTTTTTTAAATTTTGATTTTTCTACAAAAAATATATATGGTCTTGAGGGTGAAGAAAATAATTCTATTAAAAGAGAATAGGGAGGGGGATTTCATACCAGTGTCTCTTGGTTTTATGGTGCTAAAGCCACAGTTGTAATTACTCTTAACCACAGGCCTCATCACTCTTTTGGGCTCTTGATGTTCATCCTAATTAGAACATCAGAGTCTAGAAATGAGAGGAAGAAAGAGGTGAGAGCCTTCAGGCAGTGTACAGACGGCCCCCAACTTATGATAGTTTGACCTAACAATTTTTCGACTTTACAATGGTGCAAAAGTGATACCTATTCAGTAGAACTCATACTTTGAATTTGGACCTTCTGTGCTAGCAATTTGCAGTACGGTCTCTCTCGTGATGCTGGGAGCAGCAGTAAGTTGCAGCTCCCAGCTGGGCACACGTTCACAAGAGTAAACAACCCACACCCTACAGTGTATTCACTGTGTGAGATGGTTTTGCCTAACTGTAGGCTAATGTAAGTGTTCTGAGCACATTTAAGTCCGGTAGGCTAAGCTATGATGTTCAATTTCGACTTACAGTATTTTCAGTTTACAATGGATTTACTGGGACATAACCCCATTGTAAGAAGAGGAGCATCTGTAGTTGTCTGAACACCAGTGGTTCAATTAAATTCTGTCTAATGATTTCCATCCTGTCCCTGTGCTTTATTTATCCCTTGGTAACTCATTGAGGCAGGGTTTTCCTTTAGAGAAACCTCATTGCTTTAACCTGTGGATCGGACTTACTTACACGTTTAATGATCTACCCACTGGAGAAGATGTTGACCAGATCTTGCTGGATGGAGGTCTTTGCACTCTGACTCCTCCCAGCTCTTTCCAGTCCTGGGTGTGTGGAGGTCAATATTGAATTCTGTGTGAATTTCCATTGTCCTTTGGAACCCTCTTCTCAGCCTCATGGGAGGAGGGGGGGGGCAACTTTGTGTGCATTTGAAGAACAGAGGTGGTGTGCGTTTAGCACAGCAAGGCCCGATAGCCCTGGCCTTCTTCTTCCAATAAATGAACATCGTTGTGTACCTGAAACTGTGCTAATGCTGGGGATACAGAGATGACTGGACCCAGTGCTTGCCTGCAGGGTGCTCATATTGCTGTGAGGAAACCAGTGATAGAATCAGATGATTTCAGGGGCATTGTTCCTGTGGGAGCTCAGGAGAAGGACATTATGTCTGTTTGAGACTTGCAGAATGAGCAGAAATGAGCCAGATGACACAGGATGGGCAGCGTCTTTCCCTCTCTCAAGGAAAATGTGGAGAGCTAGAATAATATGTCACAAGGTGAGAACTGCAGACAGTAAAGTGGTATGAAAGCTTAGAGAGTGGTGGGAGAGACTGGAGAAGTTGATCAATTGCTGAGTTAATTTCTCTGTGGATTTCCCAAAGCCCAAAAGTGTCAGGTATCCGTATTACTGTTTAAACTCACAGTGCTCTGTCTTATTTCCCTCTCAGTGTCAGTTGTTGCTGGAAGTGGCCTGGCCTCTATTTATCTTCCTGATCCTGATCTCCGTTCGGCTGAGCTACCCACCCTATGAACAACATGAATGTGAGTATCTGAGCATCCTGCCTGAGGCTCTCCACTGGCAATAGAGATCCAGGCCATGGGCGTGGGCTAAATTTGACCTCCCCTGAGACACTATCTTTAGGAAACACTGTAAATGGGTTGGAGCAGAAAAGCTAGGCTCTCAAGTTTTGGATAAGTCCTGAACTCAGGAAACGATTCTCAATCCTAGGGAATGGTCATAATAGTAACTATAATAATAGCCAATGTCTGTTTCATACATTTTAAATCACAAAAATAACCTTACTGATAGTTCAGAACGTGGTGATTAACAAAGGTCCCTAGGGCAGTGCCTTGACACCACCATCAGCTGCTTTTATTACACGGGTGCAAATCGTGGAACATACTAGTAATTCTAAGCAGCATTTGCGTAGAGCAGCGGTTCTCAGCCTGTGGGTTGCGACCACTTTGGGGGTTGAATGACTCTTTCACAGAGGTCACCTAAATACATCCTGCATATCAGATATTTACATTACGATTCAGAACAGTAGCAACATTACAGTTATGAAGTAGCAACGAAAATAATTTTATGATTGGGGGTCACCACAACATGAGGAACTGTATTAAAGGGTCGCAGCATTAGGAAGGTTGAGAACCACTGGCGTAGAGCCTCTCAGATCGACTAATATTATTTTATTTGATTCTCATAACAACCTTGTAAAGTAGACTTGATTATTACCCTTTGCTTGATAAGTTCATTGGGGCTCAGCGAAAGGCAGGGACTTGCCCAAGGTCACACATCTAGTAAGCGACAGAGATGAAGTAAAAAGCTCAGGTCCTCTGACTCCCAAATCCTGTGTTTTGATCGTAGCCTTTATAGTGAGCATAGAGAATACAGTGGTGGCCAAGGACACACGCTCTAGATGTCAGGTTACTTGGGTTTGAATTATGGCTTCAGCAATTACTGGGTGTATATCACATTGGGCAAGCAACTTAGCTTCTTGGTACCTGAGTGTTCTCATCTCTGTAATAATACTTATGCTATCTGGTCGTTGTTATTCCACAATCACGTCTTTCTGTCCTGGCTGGATGGATTGACATGACAGAAATGTCCCAAAATGATCCACATTTATGTAGAAGGTTTAGCTGGAACCTCTGTTCCATTGCTCCTGTAACTTTCCCTCTCATTAACCAGCTCTCCCCACACCCTGCCAGCCTCCTGGACTTATGGGATATGTAATGGTATAATATATCATGTTTCTGTCACGTATGGACTTAGAGGATACTGTTCTTCAGGAAAGGGGTGGCTCTGGGTCACCTGTTAATTGTGTTCTTGGTCTGGTCCATGGCACATTGAGACGGCCATTTACCTGCTGATTTGCTAGTACACATTACATATACTCGAGTTTTAGAAAAAATGCCACACAACCTCAGGAACATTCTACCAGATGTGATTTTCAGATTTCACCAGAGAGGGAAAAAATATAGAATGAAATGCACACTCAGTTTGAGAGCCTGGGAGGTAATTCTGTCTTCGCTTTTGGAATCCCAAAGATTGATGAGTAATTGCATATTTGATTTTATTTAAGCATTGCCCTAAGCCCCACTGAGATGGGAAAACTCAGTTTTTTCATCTGCTTGGCTCTTCTCTCTCTGGAATGATCCCAAGTAGGCAAGATGGTGTAGTAGGAACAGGCCGACTTTGAATCAGACAGAAATTGGGGTCCGCCCCTCTGGTTTGCTGCCTCTCTTATCTCTGACACCTGCTGAGGTTGTGATTTGAACAGGTTGTTGAATTTTAACCCAGAGTCATCTGAATCTCAGAAATGCTGTGGAATTTTCATACCTATAGAAGGCAGATAAGACGTTTGCCTCCCACCTATGCACTTCTTGCAACCTCACCTACTGTTCTGGGTGGAAGGTGGATTGCTTAGGCGAATCTTGCAGAGCTGTGCTGTCTCTGGGAACAAAGGATTGGCATATAATTCTTCCCCATTAATCTTTCCCTGTTTGACCCAGAGCCATCCAGGCCCTCATTACTTTCCTGGGTCCTAGGATTCCATTATGCTCTTTGATCGTCATCCTGTGCACCCTTGCCAAGTCATCTTCCTGATTTTGCTTGCAAATAAGGTGGGACACAACACACAGGGAAGAGTCTTTGCTTCACACACCAGGTATCGCCTGAAATACCTTCACCTTCCATGGCCCCGTGCTGCTGGACCAACACCCACCTTGTCCGTGGTGGCAGAATCTTGGGGAGGTTAAAGGGCAGACTCCTGCGGTCCTTGGAGTACTTGGTTACATAAATCTCCTGTATGAGGAGCAGCTGACTCAGGCAAGGGACCTTGTTTGGTTTTCCTTGAACTATTACCAGGGAGATAAGAAGGTTAACTGAGTAAAGGTTGAACAGGCCAGAGTCCCTGCGGAGTGGCCACAGGGATCAGATCTTGTTACATCCTTGCTGAGGATGCTGACTCTTTGGGTTGGAATATGAATAGAAGAAAAGGACGGAGAGAAGTGCTCCAGGACTGAAATGCAGGGTAGCCAGTCGTGGCTGTGAGTTAGCTTCTGGGAAGACTCTTGCTGGCATATTTGCGTGAAAATAGTAAGATGAATAAAACAGGGGTCCTGCTTTGGAGGAAGGTTGTGGCTGTGAGATTTGGAGTATTCCTAGCAGGACAGTAGCAGAGTGAGGACGACTGTAGGCTCACCACCGCAGTGCCTCAGTAATCCTGACAGCCTTTACACTGTGCCAGGCACTGAGCTGCGTGCTTTGCCTGTCAGAACTCCTGGGATGTCTCCTGCAGCCCTGTGAAGTAGATTGTATTTTTATCACCATTTTACAGATGAGGAAAATGAGAGTTGGCGGTTCAGTGACTTGGCCAAAGTCTCTGCTTCGTGTATTGCAGGGACTGGATGTGAATCCCAGTAGGTCTGACCCCAAAGTCTGTGGAGCCCACAGCTCTTTGCTGCCTAGAGAGCCATGGCTCTCAATGGTTGTTGACTATTTTGGGTCACAGATCATTTGGGGAGCTGCAGCGTGGCCTTTCTGTCCAAAGGAATTCACACATGTTTGGTCCTCAGGTTAGGAGCTCCTGCTCTGGGGCACATTTATCATGACATCCTAGAAGCAGCACCAGGTCAGACTGCCCCAAACCAAACTGTGCCTTTGATCAGCCAAGTACACCTAGTCCTGCTGTTGGTCACATGCTCCTCCATAATGAAGGGAAAGGAGAGTGAGGAGATGACCTATTGAATGGGTCATGAGGTCATCATGGTTTCGATGAGGGACACGAGCAGCAGATGACCTCTGACCCCAATTAGCCTGTTTATTAAGTGCCTCTGAGGAGCTTGTGAGCTGGCAGAGGAGGTGACACCAAACAGTGAACAGTACAGAGGAACCCAAGAAGGGTTTAGTGCACAGGGGGTCGCCAATACGAGGGAAGGAGCATGGATGTGGATGACGGAATTGTGGGTTCCACCCCCAGTCCTGCCCGTGGGTTCCCTGACTGTTCTTCACCAGCCACTGCATCTTGCTGGTTTCCTCCTTAGAGAATGAAGGAATTGCATTGGATTAGGCCAGTAGTTCTCAACCTCCCTAATGCCTCGACCCTTTAATACAGTTCCTCATGTTGTGGTGACCCCCAACCATAAAATTATTTTCGTTGCTACTTCATAACTGTAATTTTGCTACTTTTATGAATCGTAATGTAAATATCTGATATGCAGGATGTATTTTCATTGTTACAAATTGAACATAATTAAAGCATAGTGATTGATCACAAAAACAATATGTAATTATATATGTGTTTTCCAATGGTCTTAGGCGACCCCTGTGAAAGGGTCGTTCGACCCCCAAAAGGGTCGCGACCCACAGGTTGAGAACCGCTGGATTAGGCCATCCTCAAGGCCCCTCTGAAGAGTGAGGGGGACATTGGGAGATGAACTGATGATCAGGTGCTAGCTGCACACCAGCCCCATTCTGCATATGGTCTAATCTACCCCTCTCGCCATGTCTCCAAGGTTTGTGCCACGAATCCCATTTCTACACATGATGTTAAGTAGATCAAGAATCTGATGCCAGGTTTCCAACTCAGGGTCGGATTAGTCGGAGGTGGCAGGTCTCTGGGATGGGGGAGGGACAGGCAGATTTGCGATGAGACGATTGATGAGACGGTATGGAGCCAATAGAGATAAGGATCAAGTCTCCAAACTGCTTCAAAAACTGATGTTTCTCCTGTGCTTTTCTTCTCTATGTCAACAGGCCACTTTCCAAACAAAGCCATGCCCTCCGCAGGAACGCTTCCCTGGGTCCAGGGGATCATCTGCAACGCCAATAACCCGTGTTTCCGGTACCCAACTCCTGGTGAGGCTCCGGGCGTTGTCGGAAACTTTAACGAATCCATGTAAGTACCAGGTCAGGTTTTCTTTCCCAAATTTGTCAGTTAGTTCTTCTCTTCCCTTCTCAACCTCTGGAGAATTCTGAAGTTGCTTTCGTCAAGGTTTGTGCAATGAAGTCCGAAGAATGAGGGCAGGGAGAATTGCTGCCAGATTTAAGATTGTGGAGCTACAAGTCATGTGGCTGGGGGGCGGTCGGGGGTGTGGAGAGACAGTGTTCCTCCAAAAACTGACTATGTTGGGAAGGGAAGACAAAGAGTGTGCTGGTCTCCTCTGGGGAGACCTCTGCTCCATGTGTCGGTTCACTCATTTAGCAGACATTCTCTGTGCATTTGAGCCGCCTGGCCTAGGTGCTGAGGAGGGGTAGGTAAGAGATGTGCATGGAAGGGGCTTGCTCTCCAGCTCACAGCCAAGGCCCTCTCTGTCCTCAGATCAGCTCTCTCTCTGTCGGTGCCTCTCATACTGCCACTGCCTGGTCTTTCTCTTCCCCGGTGTGAGTTTCCTGAGGGCCAGGATGTCACTCCCTTCACTTTTGTATTCCTGACTCCTGACTTCAACATCGAACATCAGTATGGGTTTAGTAAGTGTTTGCCGAATGAGCCAGTAAAGATTCCTGGAATGTACAGACCATGGTCGGAGTTAGAATGGACTGTAGGAGGTGTACCCAGACCGTCCTGGGGAAGCTGCAGGGCTACGTTATAATATCCACAGACCATGGGTATTGTAGTTTTCATGGCCCCTTCTATGCAGAAATATTAAAAATTTTATTTCATAAGTGTGTTGGTGTAAAGGTGAATATAACCCAAGCTGGATTCATCTTATACATATTCATTCTGAATTTGGGGTTTTATTCTGCTTCTAAAAGAAATTAAATTTTTTTTGTGCACCCCAAGAGTAGCCTGAGTCCTCGGTACTATGCCCACTGTGTCTCATGGATAAGTGGGCCCTGGGGGAGTGTGTGTGTGTGTGTGGGGGGGGGGGGGGGGCTTCCTGGAGATGAGGCACATGGGCTGGGCCTTGAAAGAAGTGGCAGGATTTGGTGGACATATGGGGAGGAGCATTTGGGCTGGGCTGGGAGTGTTTAGAAGCCTAGAGTATCAGGGAAGCTGGGCATGGGGAGCAGCAGGAGTAGAGGACCCGGCAGCTAGGTTTCCTTCACGTGGGAGAGGCAGCTGGCCTAACAGAACTTTTGTGCTTTTCTTGTCCTCCCTGCAGTGTGTCTCGCCTGTTCTCAGATGCTCAGCGGCTTCTCTTATACAGCCAGAGAGACACCAGCATGAAGGACATACACAAGGTCCTGAGAACATTGCAGAAGATCGAGAACAACAGCTCAAGTAAGCCAACCCTTGCTCTGTATGGGTGTATCATTGGAACTTGGCCTGCCGCAGGGAGAGAGCAGCTCAGGCGTCCTGGTGCTTGCCCCTCTTAACTCTCCCCTGCTGGGTTTTCCTCCTCTGTGGCTGGGCTGGAGGCCTTTCTGCAGGAGGCATTTCAGGGGGAACTGGGAAAACAATGAGTGCCCTGGCCTCCTCCAGGTGACAGAAGAAAACCGCCCAGAGAGGAATGGCACAGGCCTGGTGTTAGGATGGCTTAGGGGTGCAGGGTGCTTCCAACTTCATTTCTCTGGAGTCTAGGCCATATGGTTGCAGTGAATGGGCCGATTTATAGACGGGGATATTTCTGTGCAGATAAGAACAATTAAAGTTGCAACTTGATATGGATAAGTGAAAATAAGCATTTACTTCTAAAAAGAAAATGCAATTCATCTTCCCCCTAGTCAACTGATTAAGCCTGATGGACATTTGAATTCCGATCTCTAAAAAGAGCAATCTTGATCTCTGATTGGATAAGTGCCGGGCACGCCATTTAAGGAAGTGTCTGCAGAGCAGGCAGTTTGTTGGCCAAGGTGTTGGCTGAAGAAGTCGTGGAGCGTCCAGGGCAGTGGCCTGCAAGGCGGCAGGGGGCGTGGGAGCAGTCCCCTGGGTGCAGACCACGGTGGTGTGCATGGTCTGCAGAGAATTTAAAAGCAAAAATGAAGCCCAGTGAAAGTCAGTCTTCTTTTTATCATCACCGCACACTGGTGGTTCTAAACAATGTCAGTGATCAATTACTCCCCATCATGGGCCAGCTGCTGCCACTGCTCAAGGAAAGTTCTTTGTACTTAGTTTGGTGTTTTGGGTGAGCTGGCCTTCTCTGAAAGGCCTCCCGGTTTGGGATCCACTTGGCAAAAGAAGAAATGGTGTGAAGTGTTAGAGTTTAAACCAGAGTTGGATGGCAGACAGATCTGTCCTTTCCCTGGGCAGGGAAAGAGGCAGTGGGTGGTGCGGGGCCTGATGACAGAGGGAAGCGAAGCTGTGCCTGGTGGCACGGAGAAGGTGTCACTTCACATCCGACAGAGGTGCGCTGGCACTTAGGGTCAGCGTTGAGGGCCCTCCAGCTGGACTGCGTTTGGCTGCATGGCCAGGCCTCCTGGATGCTGTTTCCGTGTCCTGTAGGTCCCTGGTCCTGCACACATGTCTGTCCCAGCGCAGGACACAGAGAGGTGCAAACACCAAGCAAAGCACCAGTCCCTCCTCATCTACCGAAGTACCACCTGGTAGACCAGAGGCAGAGCTGGGGTGATCCTTCTACTGCAGAGGCAGTGTGGCCAGAGGAAAGAGTGGAAAGAGTGTTAGGATATTTTACTTTGTGGTTTTGTGACTTTGTGACTAAGTCCCTTGGGCCCTGTTGGCTTCTCATCTATGAATTGGGAACAATGGGAGAAGCTACCTCATGGGATTAATTTGAGGGATAAATGAGATAAAACATTTAATTGCTTAAAAATCGCATTTGGTACATAGGAAACATCTAGCGGATATGAGCTAGGATTATTTTGCAGTGGAGACATGTTGGCCAAGCCATTTAGCCTTTCTGAGCCTTCATTTCCTCAGCTGTAATGAATAGGTAACTTGCAATGTAAAATATGAAGTCTAAGTGTCTGGCACATAGTAGATGTTCAATAAATGGGAGACAATGTTGTTCTTATGTGTCAGCGATGCATTTCTTAGCACCTGGCCTTGCTCTTCTGCTCTCAAGTTCATGGCTGGAGAAATAGACGGGCTGATGGGGGTAAACTAGCTGTTAAACGGAGTTTCAGATCTTAGTGGGGCTTCCTCAGACACAGCTACGTTTCTTCTTTGAGCACCTGGCCATAGGAGTTCGGGTGGACGAGAGAAGCCAAAACTGCATTCGAAAAGCTTTCTCTGCTCAGCTCTGAAGAGAGAAGATCTCCGATTCTGATCGTATCCAATCAGTGCTTAGCTCTCCATTCACCCAGTAGGTTCCTTTTCTGTCCCGTAGCCACTTCTTGCATCTCTTCCTCCTTTCTTTGCCTGTCCTGCTGCACAGAGCCAGGCCTCATTCCAGAGGGAAACACGGGAAGTGTTGCTCCTTCCTCGGTGAAGTCAGCCATGTTTTGCTGGATTTGACTAGCGCTCTGGGTTTCAGAGAGTCGCAGGCTGAGGGTTGCCATGCAGATGCTGGCAGAGAGGCCTGCGCTTGGCTCCCCTGCCCTGTCCCCATCAGCATGGGCAGGATCCTTGGTCTGACGCCCTGCCGTCCTCAGCCTTCTCTCCCGTACGCCCACTTCCCCAGGTAGGGACCTCCCTCTCACACGGCAGCTCTTTTTGGGTGTTGACAGCTTTCATGATCAGAAAATATCCACTGCCCTGCTATACCTTTTAGAGAATGAGGCTAATTTTATTTCCCTTGAAATAGTTAAAGACAGCTCTTGTTTTTTCCTACCTTTTCTCCCCCCCCCCCCAATTTTTTATTTTTCTAGACTTAGGGAATGACTCCCCCCGCTCTGACCTCTGACTTGGGTCTCGAGCTTGCCCATTCCTTCGGCTAGATTTTTGGGACAATGGCATGACTGCCATTTTCTGTGTATTCGTGGTACGCATCTGGTTTGCTCGGCCTTTCTGATGTGCTCTGTAGGACTTTTGTGAAGTAAGTCCTGAGGCTTCAGCTGGAATTTACTTAGGGGAAAGGGTCACGAGTTCCTGGCTGTTGGATTTACTGGCAACACTGAGAACTAACTGTATGGACCTTTGATTCTGCTTTGATCATTGAGTCTCAAAAAGGCATGATCCCCAGAGGGCAGGCAGGCTTTGGGGACATGGCAGTGTAGTTGGCCATGGCAGGGTGTTGAGGAAAGGGGTCGCAGAATTGTCATCTTGTAAACATCCGCTGGGCAAGTACACTTTGGTGTTAAGAGAACACACTTGGCAGCCAGGCTGCCTTGGTGCAAATCTTGGCTCGGCTGCCTACCAGCAGGTCATTCCCTAACATCTCTGTGTCTCAGTTTCCTCAAAGTGGAGACATTCACAGAACCTCTCTCAGAGACATTGTGGGGAATAAATGAGCCAATAAGGATAAAGCATTTAGTATAGTATCTGGCACATGGGAAGTACCAGGCTTGTACTTTTTGTTCACTGCATGTTCACAACCATCATGTGAGGTAGGGAATTTTGTTCCTTTTTATGCACATGAAGGCGCCGATGTTCAGAGAGGCTAAGTAATTTGCCTAAGGAAGTACAGCTGACAAGAGGTAGGAAAAAGGCTACACCGTCGGTCTTTCATACTCTGCTATTCCTACATCCTAAAGAGAGCAGCCCAGTGAAGCCAAGATGTCTCGAAGGAAACAGGATTCTAGGCATTCGTGGGCTGGGATCAGAAAGGAGACAAGAGGGCTTCCGAAAGAGCAATGCCAGACTTCCTCCACTTCCCTGCTTCATGGGTCACGGGCATGGGTGGACCGCTCCCCAAGGCCCATCCAGAAAGAACATCCTGTGACTCACAGCCACTTCTCCTTCCCGCCTGAACCCTCCCCTCCTCTCCCCTCCCCGGGAGCAGCCGCTGAAGGGGAGGTTGCAGCCCCAAACGTTGTGTTTTGTCCTTGTGGGTCCCCTGTGTGTCATCTTATTGAAAGAGCTCATGACCTATGTGTCAATATCATGTCATCAAACTGGAAATTCCTTTAAATCTTTGGGTGACCTCAACTCACATTCTGTATGCACTTGTCAAAAGTTCTAATTTAGGTCTTAGGGTTTCATATTTTGAAACCTTTCTACCTAATGTGAGAGAGTTATCCTGGATCTGTCACAGCCAGCCTGCTCCCAGAGCCCGGGCCCTCGCTTTCCGCCTGCCGTGGGGCTGGTCCCCGCCAGGCTGCAATCCGGGGGCTGCCACGCTTGCTGCAGCGCTGTGTTGAAATCCTGCCTGAACAAAATCGAGTCAAAGGTCAACATTACCCAGGCAAGAATAGAAGGCACAATTGTACTCGACGACAGGACAGCGTGTACCCCGCAATATTGGACTGCCTTTAAAAAGTTTGCATTGCTCTCATCAAGAATAGTAGGAAAAAAAACATTATTTCTTGACTTTTGCTTTTCCAGTTTAAGATTTATTTATCATCTTATAAACATAAGATTATATTTACAATCTTGGGTGACAAAGAGCAGTTTGGGAGTTCAGTTTGTTTCCAGTTGAGAGCTTCCCATTTCCGGTCCTCTTATCACTGCTGTACCGGGGCACGAAAGGGCAGGGCGATCTTAGAGTGACACTTTGTCCAGCGGATGAAGTCGCATCAGGTAATGATGCCCTTTTACATTTTAATATATCATTACCTTCAAGACTTACACCGCCACTAGCAGGTTGATGTTATCATCCCCATTTTATTGATGAGGAAATTGAAGCTGGAAAGTGTTATGTCTGGTGCCCAAGACCATTGAATAAAGTTGGGAATTGAATCCAGGTCTGTCAGCATCTTTCCACCACCCTGTGCTGCCATGTTGCCTTATACCGAGAAGTAAGGGTAGCATCATTAGCGTGATGCCAAAACATGATGAGGCATTTTTTTAAAGAGTAAAGAGATTTATTTATTTCCTGATATAGTAGAAAGAGCCAAAGCTTTGTAGCCAGAGCCGATCGGGTTCCAATTTGCCACTTGCTTGCTCTGTAACCTTGAACAGGATATTAACCTCTCTGGGTCTGTTTTCACATTTGAACAATGAGAATAATATATTTCCTGGAAATCTGTTTTAGGGACTTAAGGGAATAATTCATATCACATGTCTGATGATCAGTGAATGCTAATCAACTTCCACTACCCACAAATCATAACCTTTCTCCTTAAAATATTGTATTAACTTTAAAGGAAGAGAAACTAAGCTATTTATACATGATACAGGTTAACAATTCTTCCTTAGTCCAGTCCTGGAAAGAATCTCTTCTCAGCCCCTAACTCATAAACTCATCTTCGTTTGGGGTCCTGAACTCATCTCCCAAAGCCAGCCCCACTCTGCCGGCTGCCCCCACTGCGTCAGGAGTGCTGGCCAGTGTGAGCAAGGCACCCTTTTCCTTTGGGGCTACCGTCTCCACGGGCTCTTTGAGGGCCTGGTTACTATTCAGGTTCTTACCAGTTGATGTGAATCCTCATTCCAGGGGCTACCAACCACCTCTCCCGCCTTGGCCGCATCTTAGTAAGACACGCATATGCTACTGCCTCCGTAGATGGATCTGGGGAAAGATGTGCGATGTCCTTGATGTCATCGGTGACTGATTCTGGCGTGGCAGAGAGGGCTGGAGGCTCGCAACTCTGTTCATCCACCCTCTGTCCATCCCCTCTTGGGAGCAAGGGAAAGGATCGTGTCTTTCTATAGCATCTCTTCTGTTACAGGCTCCTGCCTTCAAGGAGCACTGAGCAATATAGCTGCTGAGAACACTAGCACTAGTGTTTGGGTTCAGTGGGCATTTAAAAGCTTGTTGAACTAATGCAAGTTCACATACCGTGTAAAAATACTTTAAGGACTTTGTGGCTCCTAAACAGAACTCCCCTTGGTTTCAAGAGCAGACTCTGGCCTCAGAGGGTTCAGAGAGCATAACCCTAAATTTTCTGGTTTCTCTCTGGAACCCATCACGCCATTGTCGTCATCATGACTTTATCAACCCATTTATTTTGAACTTGTTTAATTTTCAGCTTGTATTTTCTCATACGTAATGAGTCAGTATTCAGGATACCTACATCCCTATAAGGTGGGCCTCCGTTTACAGAGAAATGCAGGCTCTGCCCCAGCCACCTCTCCAACGCCACAGAACTGGAACATTCTGGAACTGAGATTTGAACCAGGTTACCCAGAACCTGGAACGTGGGCTCTTAGAATCCCCGAGCAAGCCCTCACTGTAGAGAGGGAAACTTCTGGGTTGGGAACCCAGGCTGAGATGCCCAGCAGGGAGGACCAGAGGCTAGGTGCACCCCAGGCTCCTGGCCTTCTCTCACCAGCCAAGGAGTCACCCCAGGGAATAGCCAGGCCACCTGCTTTCCCTGCTTCTCCAGAGCCCTGAACTTCCCCGAGGAAGCCTGGTCTTCCCCAGAGCGGGGTCCAGCCATCTCAGTGAACAGGCAGGAGCTGTCCTTAAAGAAGGGAATACAGCCTGCCCACCCGGAAAACAAACCAAAACAACAACGAAAAACCACCAAGAAGAAACCCGAGTGTGTTTGTTACCAGCCCTTTTATAGCAGAGAAATGCTTCAAGGTCTTGTTTATAAAGCCACACAAGCTTAGCCTGAGAAAAGCCACAAATTGGAATTTGGCCCAGGCCCCTAAGCTCATTCCCCATTTGATGGGGCAGGGCGAGGGCTGGGAGACCCTCCTGGGGTCCTTTTCAGAAGAGTGTCTGGGCCTGGGATGCTGACGTGATCTCTTTCTCCACTTCTCCTTTTTTTCATTTGCCGCCTCCACCCACTTCTCAAGCAGCTGATTGCGGTGGTTCCTTTTCATGTTGAACAAAAGAGACTACAGCAATCTTGAAACCCGAGCCGGGGACTGGAGGGCATTGACCGAGAGTAACCCCAGCTCTCTGGCTCAGGGCTTCCCTCCTCCGCCTCCCTGCTGCCTTTCCCCTCCTTCCTGAACCTCCTCTCCTCTCCTCTCCTCACTCTTCCCCCCTCCTTTCTCCTTCTCCCTCTTCCCCCTCCTCCTCCCTTCTGCCCCCTCCTCTCTCCTCCTCCCTCCTCCCCCCTCCTCTCCCCTTGTCCTCTTTCTGCCCCCTCCTTCTCCTGTCCTTCCCTGCTGCTCTCTGGCAGGCTGGAAAGAATCCCAGGAACACTGACTGAAAGCTCCCCCTGGTGCAGGGCCTCTCCTGCCACACCCCTCTACCTGCTTGAAGGTGTTTCCTTAGCTTGTCAGAGGCCTGGCCCAGAGAATTAGCAAGAAACTGAGGATTCTGTCCAGTTCTTCCTCAGTCCACAAAATGCACATTTCACTTGTTTTGTTCTTTAGACTTCAAGGTCCTAATGCTACTTTTCCTCCTTTCCTTTGCCCACCTCACCACACCCAAAGAAAGCGCTTGGGAACTGGACAGACCACCATCTGCTCCTCTAGCCAAAACCAAGGAGGCCGAGTTCAGCGGATCAAGTATTTTGGTCCATAGTGTAGCGACTGCAGCAGGAAAGCTCTCCTGGCCTTTTGCTGGAGAGGGAGGTTCAGTCTTCTCTGCAGGCAGCAGGGGCTCACACTTCAGTGACCGCAGGCCCAGCTCCCTGGCGGCCGTGCTCTGGGACAGCATTCAGACCCTCTCAGGCACCTGTGGAAAACTGAGGTTCCTTAGCTCTTTCCCTATGAAAGACTACTTTCACTTTCTTGATCTTGGTTTTCACAACAGCCTGTGAGTGTTAATGGTCCCATTTTATGTTTAGGGAAACTGAGGCCCAGAGAGATTCAGAGGGAAAAAGTGAGGTTCATGGTTACGCAGTCAAGGAGCAGCAGAGCTAGGACTCGGATTCAGATCTTCTGACATTACATCCAGTGCTGGCTTCATTTTACCCCAAAAGTACCTTTCAACATCACCAATGAGAAAACCTCCAAAGTCATCTTCTTATCCCACCTTTCACAGATCAGAGAACTGAGGTCACGCCAACTAATTTGGGCCAAGTTAAATGGCTAAGCGTCTGCCTTTTTCACTAAATGTTCCCTGTCTTGCCTCTAATAACTGGTCTTTCTTATCAGTCATCTTACACCTACGCTAACCCTTGTAGTGACCTCGTAGATGTGATCTTTCCTGTTGATTCTCTGTAAAATGCTAGATTTTAAAATTCCTCAGTCAAGTTCTGAATAGACATATCAGGCAGCTTCAACCTTTATCTCATAGACAGTATCAGCAGAAATAATTCAACAATTCTGTCCAACTCAGGAATTCAGCCAGGCAAATACATAACATAGACACACACACACACACACACACACACACACACACACACACACACACACACTTACACATTACCAATGAAGCTAATGCAACCAGCCTTTCCTGAAGGTGATGATGATAGTAGCCGTATTGAGTACCTTTCTCAGTGCCTGGCATTATCCTGGGACTTTAGCTATATTTTCTCATTTAACCCCCAGCTCAGCCCAGTGAGGTAAATGCCATTGTCGACCCCGTGGGTTCTGTTGACATCTCCCCACTCCCTGCTTCCAGCTTCCACCACCCAACTGTCTTCATGACCTGGGCAGATGCAGCTGAGTTGGCTCAGAGACACTGGTGCTGCCCTGAGCTGGTTGGTTTCAGCTTCACGTCCTGTTCCACTCTTCCCTAACCTCCACGAGGTGAACTTCCTTCTCCACGATGGGCTGTTTTCCAGATCATCTCAGTTCATTGGTTAATTCACTCATTTGTGTTCATTCATTTCTTCACACACCCACTAGGTACTGAGTGCCTCCTCTGTGCCAGGCATGGCTGCATGCCAGGAGAGAGTCCTGGCCCTCAGGGCACTTCCATTCCTTGGGGAGAGAGGTGTGTGCGCAGACACCTGCACTTTGATCTGTATGGTGCTCGAGGGAAAGATAAGATGCCACAGAGGAAGGCCATCTAACCCAGCTGTGGGTGGGGAAGTCAGGGCAGGCTTCCTGGAGGGATGAATCATGGCTCAAGTCATAAAGAAGGGTTAGGCGTCTGCTGGGCTGAGAGGAGAAGGACTGTTTCAGACATCTGGCTTTCTCAATATTCTTGGCTTCTCCACTCATTTTCCTGCCGGCCACATAAGGGAGAGAACTGAGACCAGAGATACAAAGCCATCCCTCTGGCCTCACACATGTCACATTCCTTCCTCTTCCTTCTCATCCTAATTTCTACTATGCCATTGTTTCTCAACCTTGTCCAGAATCACCTGGGGGAGTTTATAAAATTCCGATGCCCGGGACTTAGCCCCAGTTCTGATTAGTGGTTGGGGGGTGTGGCCCGGGCACTGGGAGTTTTGTAAAGCTCCCCATGTGACTCTAATGGGAGCCAAGGTTGAGAACCGGTGCGCCACATCACGCTGCCTTTCCATGTCCACGCCGGCTGCAGCTGCTGTTGGTGCTGTGTGACTGTAAGTGTCCACATGTGTGGTATCCATGTGACCAGAATGCAGATTCTTTGTGACCAGGAGTCTGGGCCTCCTTGCTGCTTCCCCACCCAGTGACCTCACCCCTCTGCACATGCCCTGCCAGAGGGTTGCGCTGACTGTTTCATCAGCTTCTTGGTTCTCATGTCTCATCCAGGGGATTCACTGATAGGCGGTTGGAGTTTGATCACACCCAGCTGCTCTCATCCTCAGAGCCTGTTGACATAGCAGAAGAGTCTTATAAACACGCTGAGCCCACTCGCTGGTCTGGAGAGTGTTGCTCGTGACCTAGACCCGGTGCAAGTGCAGCCAGGGTCGGCCTCCCATGCTCAGCCGCCCTGCTCGGGAGAGAGGAGGCTGTTCTGAATTCCCCAGCACACTGTCCACGTGACTGGTCAGTGACAGTCAGCCCGTGTGTGTGTTCTGTCCTGTCCAGGGCTCAGAGAGGTCTGACCCAGCGTGGAGCTTTTCCCTTTGTCCCACAGTGCTCAGTGTCTGGCTCCCATGCCACGCCCCAGGCGAAGCCACCAGTGTTCCTACATCTCTTCCTGTGTACCCCTCCCACAGGGACGCCGGGACACCCCTGATGTCACAGTGTGTCCCTGGGAGTGTGATTCTGGGGATCCTGTTTACTCCTGGCATGTGGCCGGGGAGTGTCATCCTGGCACCGCGGGGCCCTTCTTGGACCTGCTCAGCTGAAAGGAAGTCTCCTGTGATGCTGCCCAGATACTTCTGGAACCTTCCTAGTCCTAATCACATCTCCAAATATTCATTGTTCAGCCATCATTCCCTGACCAGTAATTCTTCTGCAGGCCCTGATCTGGGCACTGTGACGCAGAGATAAGACACATATTGTGTGTCCCAGAGGCATAGTATAGAGTCGTGGTCGGCAAACTGGCTCGCGAGCCACATGCAGCTCTTTGGCCCCTTGAGTGTGGCTCTTCCTAAGCCTTAGGAGTACCCTAATTAAGTTAATAACAGTGTACCTACTTATATAGTTTAAGTTTAAAAAATTTGGCTCTCAAAAGAAATTTCATTCGTGTACTGTTGATATTTGGCTTTGTTGACTGAGTTTGCCGACCACTGGTCTAGTGGATTTGGCATACAAATAAAACACCATTTCTAGAAGTCCAGTTCCCAGGACCCCTGCACAGAGTCGAAGGGGTACTTATTAAATTACGGATTTTTAGGCCCCATTTTAGAGCCACTCTTCCAGAATCTGTGGGGAGTGGGCTCAAGCAGCTGCCTTTCAGCAGCACGCTCCCTAAGTGGAGCTCAGGTGCTCTGAGATTTGACAACCACAGAGGTGAGCCTGCGGTAACAGTATCATGTCATACATGATGGTGAGCCCCACGCAGGTGGCCGTCTACAGGTATCCCTATTCCGAGGAGGACACTAACTGGGCAAGAACATGAGGAGTAACTAGATGTAGCCAGAGACTCACTTCTCTAGAGATGGGACCTGTGCTAAATTCCTTTTTATAACGTGCATTCCTCAAGTTTGTGTAAGCCAGTGGTTCTCAACCTTGGCTGCACATTAGAATCACCTGGGAATCTTGTTAAAATCCTGATTTCTGGGCCTCATCCTCCGGAAATTCTGTGTTTTTTTTTTTGTTACTAATGATGAGGCCCAGAAATCAGGATTTTAACAAGATTCCCAGGTGATTCTAATGTGCAGCCAAGGTTGAGAACCACTGGCGTAAGCAAACACACGGGTCCGACAGCACTGATGAGATCTGGCTGGGCTGCTGGGCCCTCCCACTGCGTCCCCGCACATGCCCTCACTCCCAGGTGCAGCTCCTGTCCTCTTTAAGCCTCAGACCGCAGGGGGTTTTCAGATCTAACATGTGTCTCCTCAGTTAAGTGACTTGGTTTGCAGGGTTTGCCCTTAGATGTCGGGCAGTGCCGGGGCCCGTGGGTGGGCTACAGTCTGCAGGCGATGACTGCCCACCACGTGCTCACAATCAGCTGGCTTTCTCTATATTGGAAGAAGCTGAGTTATTAAGAGAGTGAGCAGAAGGAGAAGAAGTGGACAGTCAAATGAAATAGGGCAGGGAAAATGATGGTATTTTAGAGTCGGGGGCCCCTGCCTAGTATCTGGTCAGAAACCTCAGTTTGGAGATGAAGCTGAGGTTCAGGAAGATGACCTGAAATTCCCAAGAGGCACCGTGTGTACAGCCTCCAACCCGGGGACTAACATTCTGCCTTTCCGGCCAGCGCTCTTCCTGCTTCACGACACTGGATCGGAGCATTTTCTAATGCACCTGGAGGGCTTATTTTTTAAAGGGGTTCTGTATGAAATCCTGCAGCCATCCAATCGTTACTACAGGCGATTTTTTAATATACAGTTAGGTGTTTCCTTAAAGTGCCGCAGACCTGGGTTTTGGAGCTCCGTATCACGTGTCCACCGACTGAGACGATGTCGGTGGAAGCACTTTGATATGAGTAGTGCTCCACCGCCGTGGTCCTCAAAGTGGGTGCCCTGGCCCCACAGCATCAGCGTCAGCCGGAAACTTGTTAGAAAAGCACATTCTCCAGCCTCCTCCCAGGCCCCTGAATCAGGAACTCTGGGGATGGGACCAGCAAGCTTTGTCAATAGGCCCTGCAAGTGATTCTCAAGCCGGAGAACCGCTGCCCTTTTACGAAGAAAGCAGCCCCGGGGCTTGAAGAAATACGACTTTAAATACCTCTGATTTGAGCAATCTGAGATGCAGGGGGGAGGCAGGAGCAGAGGGGTTAGTGCCACAGATCTCAGGTGGGATGGGTGAGAGCCTTTGAAAGCTTTGTCGTTTCCTTGGAAAGCCAGGGCAGGCTGTGCATGTGCGCACAGTACTGTTGAGCCCAAGTGCGCATGCTGAGTGTGGCTCCCCACGTCTTCAGAAAGCAACCTCATTGTGTCCCTCCCTTACGGCGAAGCTCCCGAACCTCACTCTGTGAGCTTACGCCAGAAGCCTGTGGTTGTCTATCGGTTTAAAACGAGGTTTTCTCCACTCACCCCATTGTGCTGACATTTTTTTTTTTTTGGAATTACGTATTAAATGAAAATAAAACACTATTTCCCTGCAGGTTTGACGCTGCGGGACTTCCTGGTGGACAATGAAACCTTCTCTGGATTCCTGAATCACAACCTCTCTCTGCCAAGGCCTACTGTAGACAGAATGCTGGGGGCCGATGTCAGCCTTCGCCAGGTAAGCTGCCACCCGGGGCTGCCTTGGTGGGGCTAATGGCCATGGCATTGTTCGAGGGAGCCTGGAGAGAAACGAATAAGCCCCTGTCCTCCTCATGGCGCTGAAGGAGGGCATTAGCTCAAGTTCACCTATTCTTACTTCCCTGTGCAGGCTGGCTGGCGCTGCCAAGCCGTTCAGAAAGTGGAACCTGCAACCTGCCGTCAGGGGCCAGCTGGTTGAAATAAAGCTGATTTCCTGCCTGTCAATTGGCATTTGTTGCTAACTTCCTCCTAAAAGGGGGATGACTTTAAGTTAAGATGAATTAAGCATTTTCGTTGAAATGTCACAGTTCCGAGACAATAAGCAGGGTTGAGGATTATTGATCTGGAGCAGCTCTGTCAGCAGATTTTTAAAAACTTAATGCTTCCTTTAAAGAAAGATATGTAAGGAGAAAATGTTTATTTTTTCTTTCTTAATTTATATAACCAGGAAGTAATGTTAGTGTTTATATAGATTTTTAACCTTCCATTCCTGGAAACCTTCCTCGGGCATCACTAGGTAGTCAGCTCCCGTGGAGCGGGTAGGAGACCCCCTTGCATGGTTATTGATTTTCAGAGAGGCTTCCTGTGTTTATTCTCTGGCAGAAAGGGGAACTGCTTCCTCACCCAGTCTCATGCCTGCATACTAGCTTGTCTTTACAATAAGCAGAAGCAGTGCAAATGTTTATGCCTGAAAACAAGATCTTTGCTGCACATGCCGTCGAACTCTTAAAATCAGAAAAATGTGCTTACCGCTTGCCCTGATGAAACTAGGAAAATATGCCTTGTGTTTAGCAATTGTGTGGTCGGGAGGTGGGCCAAAGGGAGCAGGCCTGTGAAAATAGCTGCATTTAGCATGATTTCCACTGCCCCCTGCCAGTTTCATATCTGTCATGTCACGTCCGATCAGTTAAAAATGGGGGGTATGCTAAGTATGGAGGCGGCCCTTGAGCGGCGATAGATTCTCCATGTAGCCTGAACTCTTAACCACAGACACGAAAGGGAGGCCGGCAGCCTGAAGGCAAGGACAGTTAGAGAAAGGAGTCAGACTGGAGTGCGCTTGGGTACCTGGTAGTCGGTGAAAACGTAGTGGAGACCGTGGCAGGCCAAGTGCTCTGCAGCATCAGAAAGCTGCATGGGTTTTGTGAAGCTTGAGGTTCACCACTCACAATAGGTTGTACTACAAGCAGGTCAAGCTGCACTGATTTAAATGAACGGGGGAGGTAGTAATGGAGTAAGAAAGAGTCTGCATCATCCATTCATTATTCCACAAACTTTACTGTTGGTAATGTTCCAGCGTTAGGGACCCAAAGTGAGCAGGAAAAGCAAGGCCCCTCCTCTTCTTGGACTTGCTGTCTAGTGGACAGTCAGGGCCATACCAGAAGCTCAGTGTATGTAGGCCCAGAAAAGCTAATTAAGTAAAAATGTGGCCAAGCAGAGGTTCTCTAGGGGGGTCTGCTATAATGAACAGATAAGAGTGACTTAGAACTGGTCCCAGTGAAACAAGAAGCTTGGCTTGCTGGTACTCCGCTCCCGGGCAAGTAACACGAAGAGTTCCAAATTCTGAAATTGCATGAATAGTTCTTTGCATCCGTTAATTATCTGTACCTACAAATAAATGGAATAAATGCTTCTTTTTCTATAATTCAGCCCAACCCCTGTTGAACATATTATAAGTTCTAAAATAATGAGAATGTTTTTCTCTAATAAAAGTGGTTTCAGGAGTTCACACTCTAGAGTCCTAGTCACTGAATCGTGTGTCCCACTTTTGAGAAAAGACTTGGACTCAGGATTTCCCTTCTCAAGGACAGGAGAGTGGGAGACGGACGATGAGTCCAACACAACATTCGAGTGTTCGGTGTCCTGGCAGATCGTGCCTGGACATAGTTGGAAGTTCATGAAAGAGACCTGCTGCATTGGACTGTTTCAGGGGTGTCCGTTCTTCAGAGCTGTGTCGATGTGAAGTTACCCAAAAGGCTTCAGGGACCCAGCTTCCCATCTTTGTAACCCAGTCCTGCTTGTCTCTCTTTGCATGAAATGCTTCCAGGTGTTTTTGCACGGCTACCAGTTACGTTTGACCAATCTGTGCAGTGGATCAAAGTTAGAAGAGGTGATCCAACTTGGTGACCAAGAAGTTTCCAGGCTCTGCAGCCTGCCAGGGGAGAAACTGGATGCCGCAGAGCGAGTGTTTCTTTCCAACTTGGACATTCTGAAGCCCATCCTGGTGAGTAGGCGTGCTGTGTGGACAAGCTTCAAGCACTAATTCTGGTGGAATGTGAAATTTTTCCTTGGACAACGTGACTTTGTTTTTGTAGAAACATAGAGCTGGCTGGGAGTCTGAGATATAATTTAGCTCAGTGGTATTCTAACTGTTCTTGCAAACTTTTGGGCTATCTCCCGAAAGGTAAATGGAGGAAGAGTGAGTTTGGGTGTGCCTCTGAGTCTAAGCCCAAGGTCCTTTGTGCCTGTTTTAATCAGAGAATACCTGTTTTTCTGAAAAATTATAATTTGAGATTATATGAGTTCATTTGAAGAAAGAGTTCTCCAGATTTTTTTTTTAAAGGCTCAAAACCGTTGTTGGCAAGAGAGAGATCTATTCATTTTAAAAAGCCCATCAGAAAGGAGACACTGTGAGCTGTCACAGTGGGAAAGCCTTGGAATTGGATGGAAGCACATTCAATAATTAGCTTAACCAGTGACAAAATTGCATTTACTCCCCCCCCCACCCCCCCCAAATGCCAACAAGGTCTGATCAGTCTAGGATTCAATAGTTCAGAAAAGCAGTCCATGAGAATACATGTTCATTCTTATTCAAAGAATGGGGGATGAACTTGAGCATTTTGGTCTTTGGAGTGTTGTGAATAGTTCCAGAACAGGTGCATTTCTGGGGGTTTTGTGAGATCTCTGGTGAATTGCCCCTCCCAACAACATCATTTAACATCCAGTGTTCTTACCAGATAGCACTTTGATTTGTCTGTAGTTTCTCTTAAAACCAGGAAAGAGCCCTGGAAGAAAGATATGCCTGTAAAGAGGTGTTTCTCATTATAACCCATAAAAATTTGAATCCTCTAGGACTTTGTGCCACATAATTTCTTTATATAGAGAGATGGGTCCTCTCAGACTGGCACATGGTTTACTTTCAGTCTGAGCTACAACATAAATCCTAGTCCTAACCTGGAGTTTTTGAATATGGGCAAAGTGAAGGAGAAATTTTAGTCTGCTTTATGAAAGTATTTAAAGAAAGTTTGAAATGTCCCCATAAACACTTGGTGACATGCATTGGCATGAGGAAAACAAAATTGTGCATTATATTGAAAATACATCCACATTTCACTTTATTTCATAGTAGAGTCCCTAAAAAATTTCTGTGTAGATAAGACTTTTATAAATTGAAGAGAGTTTTCAGTTACATTTTTATTTCACAGATGTTCTGTCTTCTCTTTCTAGTATGGCTGTGACTTCCATTGCATTAGTAGTAATCCCTCCCAGTCTTCATTTTGTGTAGTAATCTTCTATAAATAAACATATTCATTCAATAAATATTTACTGAACCCTGATCTGTGCCATGTACTGGGCCAGGGAGGCCGTGGTGAGCAAGGTACAACTTTCTCTGAGCTTCCCTGCAGGTGGGGGAATAGATGGGAGAGTCCAAGCAAGGAGCAGATGCGCTACAGTGAAAACCCCTCTGCTCGGTGCTGTGGAGGCCCTGGTGCGGCCTCTTCATCCAGTCCTTGAGGATCAGGAGAGAAGCACCCTTTAGGTTGAAACCAAAGAATAGAGGTTAGCCGGGTAAAGAACAGGAGAAGGATGCTCCAGGCAGAGGATATGGCCTCTGTATGCGTCTGGAGGGGAGAGAAGAGGAGGTGGCATTTAGAGGACCTGCACATGGTTAAGTAGCTCTGAGTGGAGTGGATGTAGCTATGGGGAGTTTAATGGGAGAAGGGACGTAAGGCATGACACTGTGGAGGTGGGCAAAGATTACCTGATCATGTTAGGCGATTGGGCCTCATCTTTAGGGCGAGGGAACCACCAAAAGACTCTAGAGCAGTGATTCTCAACCTTCTGGCCCTTTAAATACAGTTCCTCATGTGGTGACCCCCAACCATAAAATTATTTTCGTTGCTACTTCCTAACTGTAATGTTGCTACTGTTATGAATCGTAATGTAAATATCTGATATGCAGGATGGTCTTAGGTGACCTCTGTGAAAGGGTCGTTTGACCCCCAGAGGGGTTGTGACCCACAGGTTGAGAACCGCTGCTCTAGAGGGTGGATGACTCGAGGTGATCACAAAACAGAGTAAATCTTCGAATTTGAATGACCATTGGAGCAGGACTCAACACCAGTCCATCTAGCCCTCCTAATGTGCTCTCCCTTCCTTTTGATTCTCTCTCCCTCCCCGCCTCCCTCACTCCCCCCCCCCCCCCCCCGCCCCTGCCCACAAACATTTACTGGGTGTCTAGTTACTATGTGCCAGGAACTATGCTGAACACTGAGCTGAAATAAAACACCAGCCCAGAAATTAAAGTCAAATTGCCTTTTAAATTTTCAGTCTTTTATAATTTAGCTATTAAGCTAGTGAGGAGAGAAAGAAAATAATGAAGTTATCTGTTAGACCCAGAAAGGAGAGGGCACAATGGCCTTTGTCATTCTGGGGACAGCACGACAGAATGTCATGTTTTTAGGAACTGTTACTGTGTTGTGATTAGAACATTTTATAGAAGTAGGTGGGAGCTTTTGAGTAACACAACAAGCGTTTGTTCATTCTTCCCGTAATGCTATTATAGTCTTTAGTTATGATCTAAAAATATTGAATAATGCATGAATTCCTGTTTACTCAACACAGAATGTACAGTTCTTCACTAAAGGTTTTATTTTTCCTCTTTCCATCCCCTTTCCTTACTGCATACGAGAAAATCACTTGCTTCCAGTGGTCAGTAGGGACCTGTATGAGTTCATAGCCAGGGGTGTTTTTGGTTAGGAGAAATGATATAAGGAATTCCAAACAGAATTATTTACTGGAGCTCTTTGGAAAAGTGATGTGGCAAGCTTTGCTGGCCTTTGTCAAACAAGTATGAGCAGGAAATCACAGTTAATAATAGTGCAGGTACTTGGTTCTCAGATTTCATTTTGTGGCCTAGTTTCAAGGCATGTTTCCTGGGTTAATGTTATTCAAGGAAGTTACGTCTTTCAGATCTGATATATACTCAACCCACCTTATGCTCTTTGCCCTTCCTTCATCCCTACCTTATTTTCCTTCCTTTCCTCCTCCCCCTCTCGCTTATCTTTCATTGAATTAAAAGGAAAATTTATGCCCTGGCCAGTGTGGTTCGGTTGGTTGAGCATCCTCTCAAGCACCAAAAGGTTGCTGCTTCTATTCCCAGTCAGAGCACATGCCCGGTTGCAGGCTCGATCCCCAATAAGGGGCATGTAGGGGCAGTCGATAGATGTTCCATTCTCACATCTATCCATCTTGTGTTTAAGCTCATAGTTGTGAATGGTTTTAATTAACTTGTTTATTTTCAATAGAGATTTCAGGTTTACATTTGAGTTTAAAAGCCAAGTATTTTTTTTTTTTCTCATTCCAGACAGGACTAGACTCTATATCTCCCTTCCTGAGCCAGGAGCTGACTGAAGGCACAAAAATGTTGCTGGATAGTCTCGGGACTCTGGCCCAAGAGGTAAGTTGTGCCTTTCCAGCACCAGGAGGCAGACCATCCTCTGTCGCTTTTTTTTTTTTTTTACCCTAAGTTGACTAACAAGGTTTTCTTTAAATGTAAATATCATATGAAATGTACAATCAGTATTAGAAGCACTGGTGATGTTTAAAATGATGTGGTTTGATCTCCTTACTGTAGAGATGAAGAAACAGACTAATAGATGTCTCAGAGCTAATTAGCTAGTGGCTAAAGGCCCCATATCTAGTCTAGAACTTTCTTCCATTTTTATTCCCATCCCTTGCTAATAACTCCTTTGGAAAGAGGCCCGCGCTTACCGCCTCCCCAACCCCCCCCCCCCCCCAACCCCCCCCCCCCCCCCGCCCCATGTGCTGCTTTTGTCTTACCAGCAACTTCTCCATATTTCTTCTGCACTTGCAAGGCCAGATACTCTTTACCAAAATATTTGTATGCTAATTAAAGGGAATAATGTGGATATCCCTAAATCACATCTTTCCCCTGTAAACATCTGGCCTATGGGGTCCCATTTTGGGAATATAGTCTCTTGATGAACATTGAGTTGAGCCCACAGGTTGACAGATGTATAAGAATAAGCTTTGTCATAGGATCCTCGGGCCTGTAGGTGCTCACAAAAGCAGTTCACCTTTCCTCTGCCTCCCCGGCCAGTGAGTGCTGCCCCTTTCTGACACCTAGCCTTGTTGCAGATGAGACTTTGGGAAGGAGGAGTTGTCTGGAGCCCAGTATGTGAGGAGCTGAGCCCAGTGGGCAGAGGGCAGAAGGCAGGGGACATTGGATAGGACTGACTTGTGGGGACATTTTTTCAGGCATGGTCCAGCCTTATTTTGAGTTGCTTCTCTAACTCATTTTTTTGGTGTTTCTCAAATATCAAAATTCTCTCTTTTTTTCTCCCTGGGAATAAAAGTATTGCATGCTCACTGTGGAAAATGCGCAATGCTTGGAAAATATAGAAAACACCAAGATTAAGCCATCACCCCTTTAGTATGTTGTTTTTGGTTCTCCTTTTTTTTTTTTAAATTGTGCTCATGTGTGTCTGACTGAAGAGGCTTGGTTTTTGCGTCCCTTTCAGGGAAAGAAGCCCCCTTCCAGCTGCCTTTGGTTACTTCAGTTATGAATGCTGGTGACCTTTCTGTAAGGGGAGAAGCTGGGTCACCTGGGGTTCTTCCAGGAAATACTGCCTGGCAAGTCCATAGCCGTTTCTCAAGGGTCCCGTTAGCTGACATTGACGTGCCCTGACCTGACTACTCCTCCAGGTCCTTGCCCAGCCGTACAGAAAGTAGAGCAGGGACTGCGACAGGGGAGGCTGCCTCTAAGCTCAGGGTCTGGGTACAGCTGTTTCCTCTTACATCACTGGCCTGCCTTTTGGGGTAAAAAAAAAAAAAAAATTAAAAGCATGTGATGTTCCCACTGCCGATGTGGCGAAACTCTCCAACTGAGCAATATACATTTTTCTTGGCAGCTTGCTCCCTGGTCCAGGGCAAGCAGGGTCCATCTCCTTTCCCTGTAAAACCTTCAAGTCACTTCAACCACAAGTTACCCATTGTCTAACTTGCTATTTCTCTGGGACAACTGGGAGAGGACAAATCCATAAATAAATGCCCTTATTAATCTGTTCAGTGTTTGGGGGAAAAGTTGGTTGTCTTGACCAGAGCACAACCCTTGAAGGAAAAGGGAGCTGATATTTTCTGAGCAGCTCCCCTGGTTCATGGAGTTCCGCTCAATTTTCCTGCATAATCCATGTGACAAATATGAATGGGTCTTATTGTGCCCATTTTATAGATGACAGACTCAGAAAAGTTAGAGAACTTGCCCACAGTCATCTAATTGGTAAAACTGGGATTAGAACCCAGGACTGTTGGACTCCAAAGCCCATGTTCTTGCTGCTGTAGCCCACTTGTTGTCTGACGAACTCCAATGGTAACTGGTATCGAATAGGAAGGAGACTCGTTAAAGAGAGAAAATATAGATAAACAGGACTTGGCAGTGAGTGGACGTAGTTGAATCAAAGCTGACGTGAGCTTCATGTCTGGGGAACAGGACAGGGAGGCTGTGCCTGATAGGATCGGGAGGCAGGGCAGGGAGCAGCGTCTGTGATCCACCCAGCACCTTCCAGGGTCCCGGCATCGCTAGATGTTGGGACTCAACAGTGAACACAGTAACTTCCCTCTTCTCCTGGGTCTCATGTCGGGTGGGAGACAGGTCGGTGTATGATGTGATCACAGGGATACGTGCAAGGAAGAAAAATAAAGCAGGGAAGGGAGACGATGATGAAACGTTGTTTAAAAGGCAGTGATTAGGAAAGTCCTCTCTGATACGGTGACAGTTGAACCTGCAGGAAATGTCAGTGTTTCAGTGGAGAAGGAAGAGCACTCCACACCCGGAGGAACCACAGATACAGAGACACTTGTGTGGGGCACGATGAAGGAATGTATTTAAAGACCAGGAAGGAGGCCGGGGTAGCCCGAGCAAAGTGAGCAAGTTGAGAGGGTGGTTGGAGGTGAGAGGGTGGTTGGAGGTGAGAGGTCAGAGGAAGAGGTGAGAGGTCAGAGGAGGAGGGGAGTGCCACGTAGGCCTGGTCGGGCTGAGTGAGATGGGAGGCCAGCATAGGGCTGGGAGCAGAGGGGCAGGCATGACGTGACCTAGCGCCTGAGACTGCATTCTGGCTGTTAAACTGAGAAGAGACCATGGTGGGGGCACATGGCAGTGGGTTGAGAGACTCCAGGGAAGATCAGACACCACCTTTCGTGGGCTGTGCGTGGGAGCGCTTCACCGAGGAGTGTGGACTGTGCCCCTCAGACAGGTGCTGGGAGAGCCCCGTGTAACCTCGTCACTTACAGTGCCTCCGTGCAGAGACGGCTGGTTTCATGTGGGAGGCAGTGTGTTCTTTTGGTTGGGGCCCGGCGGGATGGTGGTGGTGAGGCCGCCTGTGGGAAGAGAAGCGAGTGGCTTTCGCTATTATTTAAAGATCTCCATGGCTGTTCCACTCACGGACAAAAGGGGAAGTGGTCTGCCATCTCTCCCTCCCTGTCTGTACACCTCATGCAGGTTATGAAAAGCATAAGTGAGGAAAAGCTGGCCACCGACTTGTTCTCCCTCTTTGGAGGGACAGACGTTTGTGACATCTGACATCTGTGCCTGGCTCCCCTCGGGGCAGGAAGCGGTCAGGATCTATAGGACCATGTCACTCACGGGAACCAGCAGACTCCGTGAGACAGAAACCTGGGGGCGTGGAGTCTGATTCTAGGCCTCCTCTGAGGCGTGTGCAGGTTCCATAGTCCGTCCCCCCCCACCTCCCACCTCCCACCTCCCACTGCCCAGTCCCACCCCCCGGCTGGTTTTCCAGGTGGTGAGAACATGCAGTGACTTTTCAAGGAAATGAGGGATCTGTTAATGATGTACTGTGAAATGTGTGGAAATACAAAGTGCTCCATAAATATTTAATTATAAGAGCAATGGGGCCAAGAACTCCACAAGGTGCGGGAGTCCATTTGTATGGGAGGCAAAGCCCTTGTCGAGTGGAAGTCAGACACAGCCCCTGGCTGCCCGGAGCGTCTGACTCATCGCTCGCGGGGGCTGTTCTGTGCAGGGGCCGCTCTCGTGTGTCATGTGATTTATTCCTCGCCACCACACTGTCATCGTCTTGATGATAAGTTGGGCCTTAGAGGGGTGACTCTTGTAAGCCTGTAAGCTAATGAGAGACAGAGCTGGGATGCAAACTCGGGTCTTCCCATTTCATGCTCTTCCATCACCCAGCACTGAGCTGAGACAAGGATGGGACGGCACACACAGTCACTTTCCTCCCAAGGGGCGGGGGCCCCTTAGTTTCCACACTGAGGTTGAGGGTGTTTTAGAAATGACTCCGTGATCGAGGGTGTGAGCAGTTCCTGATGTATGTATGTGAGCATGCAGCTGTTCAGAGAAAGCATTGTCTCCTACACCAGAAGACAATCAGAATGAAATAATGCCCATTGCCAGCGGCTCCACTCACTGCCCAGCTGTGCTTCTCTACCTTGACTGTGCCTGGGGATCACCTGGCATCACATGAAAATGCAGGTTTGAACTATGTCAGGTAGATCAGGTCTGCATTCCAGACCTCTCAGAGTACACAGATGCCGTAAACCACAACCCTGGTAGCATGGTCTGGCATCCCCTCACAGGCCCTGAGGAGATGATGTCATACAAAATATGTTCTGGGATGTGGCTTTGGAAAGGTTGAGAAAATAAGATGTTTTTTTCTCTTTTCTGTCTCCCACCCTTGCTCTACCCTTTTCTCCTCCTCCCTCTCCTTTCCCTCCCGATCCCTGACCTCAGCTGTTCAGCATGAAGAGCTGGAGTGACATGCGGCAGGAGGTGATGTTTCTGACCAACGTGAACAGCTCCATCTCCTCCACCCAGATATACCAGGCTGTCTCCCGCATCGTCTGTGGCCACCCCGAGGGTGGGGGCCTGAAGATCAAGTCCCTCAACTGGTATGAGGACAACAACTACAAAGCCCTCTTTGGAGGCAATGGCACTGAGGAGGATGCTGGCGCTGTCTATGACAATTCTACAAGTGAGTGTCTGCAGGCCCAAGCCCTGGCCTCTGCCACCTTCGATGTAGACTCAGGCAGCCCTGTGTCCCCTCTCCCTCATGCTAACCCTCATCCTCTGGTGCAGCATTGGATGTGCATGTGTCTGTTTGCTCACCACTGAGCACCTAGAACCTAGCGTCTTTTCCTGATTAGCTACCTATCCCCACTGCTTGGGACCTGGCACGTCTCAGGTACACAGTGTGTTTATCAAGTGGTGAATGAATAGTTGAAAGCCAATCTCCCAGTTTTCTGGGGAATGTAGGAGAGTGGTTCCCAGAATAATGAAGGCTTTTCTCCCCTCTCCCTCTCCTCTCTCCTTCCTCTTGAGGTATCTATATCTATAAAGAGCCAGGGTCCGTAGCATCCACAACGACCGACCGCAGCGCCCAGGCTGCTTGCGCAGCAGGCTATGGTGGGTGGGGACTTGTGGCAGCTAGGGTGGGGCTGGGGAGGCGGGGCCGGCACTCACACTCACTCACAACCACACGAACACACACACACACACACAGCGCCCACCAGCTCACAGTCTTTTCTCCCTTTCTTTCCCTCCCCATTCTCAGAGCTTCTCTCAGAATGAGGCCCCAGGGCAGAGGGTGGAGCTGCCCTCACTGGCCCTGCTCCTTCCCAGCCAGGAAAGAGGAAGAGGGAGGCAGGGAGGCAGGGAGGCAGGGAGGCCTGGAGGACTGCTGAGAAAAACAAAGCCAGAGACTGGGAGAGACTGGGATGGAGAGATGGAAACAAAACAGCAATATTAAAATATTTCCTCTAATTAGTTCCCTTTTAATGTGCACGAATTTTGTGCACCGGGCCACTAGTGCTTTATAATAAAAACTTAAAAAATAGCAGTAATGATAATAACAACAACATAAAAGTCAACCTTGAGGGAACATTTCCTATGCATTCTGCTTATTAGCTCATTGAACCCATACGGTAGCCATTCAAGGAAGGTTTTATAGCCTCACATTCTCCAGGCTCAGAGAGGTTCAGTGACTTGTTCAAAGCCACACAAGCCTCACTAATCCACAAGAGCCAAGATTAAGCCCAGATCCCCCTGGCTCCAGCTTTTCTTCCGGTAAACCACACAGCCTCTGAAATACCTGTCAGTGAAGGCGTGTGTCTCCCATCAGGCCCGGGCATTTGATCAGGTGTTTGTTTTGGGTCTTAGCTGCGATGCGGTGTTAAAGAACCTTGTAACTCCATATCTGCTGCTCACACCCGGGCACTTTGGATGGCAGCGAGGAGCCAGTGTTACAGTTTTAAACAATGGCATCCTTTCCCTTGAAAACTTGATGCAAGCGAGCCTTTCTCCATTTCCAACCGCAGGTGTGTCTTTCAGACAGCGAGTGAGGCAGCTTTTTGTGCATGACTGTAACCCAAGAACCTCTCCTCACCGCTGGAGTAAAGCCCTCAGACAGCGCAGTTGCTTTGCAAGCCGGAGGGGATGGCGTTACAGGCAGTTTTCTGAAACGCCATCCCCTCTGCTCCTCGCTTTGCAAGTCAACCGAGGGAACCTTCATTTTCCCAACAGGTGGACTTGTGAGCAGATCCTCTTTAAAAAAAAATTATATTGTCTTTGCAGCATGTAGCAGCGGTTCTCAACCTGTGGGTCGCGACCCCTGAAAATACATCCTGCATATCAGATGTTTACATTACGATTCATAACAGTAGCAAAATTACAGTTATAAAGTAGCAACGAAAATAATTTTATGGTTGGGGATCACCACAACATGAGGAACTGTATTAAAGTGTCGCGGTATTAGGAAGGTTGAGAACCACTGAGAGGATCCTTGGTATCTAAAAGAACCTGGAATGAAATGTAAAAAAAAAAAAAAAAATAGGAATCCTTCTGGAAAATCAAACCCTAGTATCTGGTTTAACTTCAGACTTCTCAGTTTAGGATTTTTTTTTTACATTGGTTACTTATATTTGTGATCAGACCTTTTAATGAAGGGGAATTGTTTTTTATTTATTTTTAATAAATATTGTTGAAAGTATTACATATGTCTTCTTATCTCCCCCCTGCCCCCATGGGAATTGTTTGATTTTTTTTGCGTGAAAACTAAATTCTGAGTTCAGCCCTGTGTTTTCAATGAAAACAAATTGGTGAGGATCGGCATGAGGGTATGAACCTAGGGGTATGCAGGCTTGTTGTGCACAGTAAAAACATTTTCTAGATCCGTCTCCATTATGAGCGTTCCATAATCAGTGTTATAAGAAGCTCTGATTATTTATCAAGCATTGTTCTTAGGGCTCTCCAGACAGCTGTAATGAACTTTCTTTTTACAGGGGAGCAAACTGAGGCTCAGGCTGGCTGTTATTTATTATGTAGCTATTAAGTGGTAGAGCAGGGATTTGAACCTGGGACTGTCTCGCAGGTTCTGTGAGCATGCATGTGAGCATCTGCCTTTCATCGTCACAGGTCCTTATTGCAATGATGTGATGAAGAGTTTGGAGTCCAGTCCACTCTCCCGCATCATATGGAAAGCTCTCAAGCCTCTGCTTGTTGGGAAGATCCTGTATACACCTGACACTCCAGCCACGAGGCAGGTCATGGCTGAGGTAAGCTGCCCAAGCCCAGGATTTTCTCTCCAGAATCCTGCTAGAGTCGCAGGTGGTTCCAGATGGAGTATATCGAGCAAATCCTGGCTCTTCTGGGATTTCCAAAGAGTGAGAACCTTGGGTTTGACCCAGGCCGGAGCTAACTGTTGAGGTCCGGCTCTCCAGCCTTGGGTATTTGAATCGGTGCTGCCAGCAGGCACTTCCCGGGGATGGGAAGGGCTGAGAGAGGACTGAAAGAGGGTGCTGGGATGAGCGTCTTTTCAGGGAGCAGCTGTAGTTCTCATGTCTGCCTCTCCTCTTTTCTTCCGCCTCTCCCTGGCTCCCCTCCTCACTCCAGGTGAATAAGACCTTCCAGGAACTGGCTGTGTTTCATGACATAAAAGGCATGTGGGAAGAGCTTAGCCCCAAGATCTGGACCTTCATGGAGAGCAGCCCAGAAATGGACCTTGTCCGGGTGAGTGTCCTTCTGATGACCGTGTGCCTGCTTGATGCTAGAGAGGCGAGTTTCTAGTCACTTACCCAGAAGTGGCTTAGATGAGAATTCTTTACCTTTAACTAGTGTAGACGTATTGAGCTGAGCGCAAGCCACAGGGCTGTCACCTTTGTAGAGCTGCAGGTGACGAGCACAGGCAACCCTGTTTCTTGCACATCAGCATCCATGCGTCTGGCTCTCGCACATCAGTTTTCTAAGAAACTGAGGGCTGGTGTTTGGAGCGAGCGTTTGGTGATTGCAGGACCCTGGCTGTTTTCATTTCTGGCTCTAGAGCCAGCTTCGCCTTCCTGTGTCCTGGTGGAACTTGGACATGGGTGTGGGAGCAAAGGGCTGCTCTGACCCATAGACAGGTGCGAGAGACCTGCTCCGAGGAGCCACCATTACCACATGGAGGCTAATTGCACTCAGTGCTTCCGCTTCACTTGAAAGGGATTAGTGCTCTGGAGACAATTGGATTCAAAAGCAGAGGAGTCTGAGCAAGAACAGAATGTCTCCTCCACCCGAGCCCGAGTGCCATTTAATCACATCATCCCTGCCTTGGGCTGGGCCAGGATCATTAGGCTGTTTTCTATCTCCACGGACTGGAGGCGCTTCCTTTCGTGTCTGCTGCCATTAAGAAGCAGGGATGGATTTTGCCAGGTTTCTTGTCTTGACACCTCATTGATCAGAGAGGCAGCTGGGTTTGAGAGCTGATACCTATCTGGAAGGAACTGTCTCAGACATAGGACTGTCCCCAGATGCCCTGGGAGGGGCATTTCCCAGGGGGCCTTCCCCTAATGGCAAAGCTGGAGTCATCTTTGTTGTGCTGGTCTTGTTATCTATGCAGAATTCTTAACTTGGGGCCTTTCCAAAACCAAGGGACTTTAGTGAGAAAAACATGAACAACAGTTTTTATGGGTTTACTGGATAATTCCTGACTCATAATAGTCACAACGCATGCCCTTCAAGTATGGTTCTCAGTTGGGCTCCAGTCTCTTCTCTGTGAAGGGATTCCGTGGCCCAGCCATGCACCGTGACTGGGCCTCGTGTGATCCCAGGCCTCTGCTCCCTGGTTCGCTTCCCAGTCCCCCCCTTGGAACCTGCACTTCTCCCCATTGGATTTCTCTCCTCCCGAGTCTCGGAGGATCCCACGAGTGGGAAGGGATTCCGTGAGTTTGGGTCTGGAGGCAGGTAGATGCTTTCCCTGCTCTTAAATGGAGAGTTTGGCCTGGATGTTCCAGCAGCTCCCAGGCTCCCAGTTCTTTGGGACAAAGCCTTGTACACGTCGCTGTGGCATTCATTAGGGATCCTGTGGGAGGCCCCAGGATGTGCAAGAGGGATGTGGGAGCTGTGGCTGGGGAGAAGGCATGGCCTGTGGTTTGGAGGACCGTGACTTTAGTTCCAGGGGACCATGAAAGGGCTTGAAGCAAGGGGAGATGTAGATGTCTTACTCCGATGTGACAAGTGGATTAAAGAGGGGGACGATGGCGGCAGAGACCAGGATGGAGGCCAGCCAAGTGGACGGCCAGGGCCAGCAGGAGGTGAAGCCTGAGGGCTGCTTGAATGGAGAGGGTGAAGGACAGGGAGGCGTGAGGAGGATTTTTGACGTCTGGCTGGTGGATGGTGGGGCTGTCCATTAGGCTGACAGATATTGGGGCGGGGAGAGCAGGGGTGGTTAGTCTGGAAACTGACTAGGGACTGATCAGCCTGTGGGTGGAAATTGAAGGAGCCTCCTCCGATTTTCCTTTCTCTTTGAAGGAATGTTTGTTTCACACTGCAAGCTTGGGGTTCTCCTACTCTGTACCCCCTACAACCTCATGGAGTCTGGCACATGAGGCAGTGCCTGAGGTCTCTGCTGTTGTTGGCGTAGTTCTTTTCCTTCTTTTGCTGTTTCCCTCTTTCTCTCTGTCTCTCTCCCCCTTCTCTCTTTCCCTCCTTCCTGTCCTCCCTTCTTTCTCTCAGCTTTTATTGAGGTGTATTGACAAGCCAAAATTATATATAAAGTGAACAACTTGATGTTTTGATGTACGTTTACATTGTAAAATGATCACCACAATTGGTAGCATATGCATCATCTCACGTAGTGATTGCTTAGCAAATTTCAAGTCGAGAGTATGTATTGTTGGTATGGGGCAGTGATGGCGAACCTATGACATTTTTTTGGTTGATTTTACTTTGTTAAATGGCATTTAAATATATAAAATAAATATTAAAAATATAAGTCTTTGTTTTACTATGGTTGCAAATATCAAAAAATTTCTATATGTGACACGGCACCAGAGTTAAGTTAGGGTTTTTCAAAATGCTGACACACCGAGCTCAAAAGGTTCACCATCACTGGTATAGGGTATACCTTTGAACTCCGATTGCATAGCTGGAACTTTGTACACTTTGATCTCCCCATCTCCCCCACCCCAGCCCCTGGCAACCACCATTCTGCTCTGTGATAGCTCTTATCTCTCTGCTATCTGTGGCTCTGTCTGCACCCATTGCATTACCCCACAGATCCAGAATCACTTCTCTGTTGCATCAGGGACCCTACCGATACTACACCGTTCTCCTTTTTAGCTGCTTTTTGGCACCTTCATCTCAAGACCCTGCTTTCTCCCTGGCTACTACTCCTCAGGGTGAAATTAGGTCTCCTGGCCCCCTCATGTACCCTAAAATGGCCATGTGGCCAGGGATTTCACTGGGCTCATCTCTCTAGTCTTGCTTCCTTGGCAGTACTGTTCAAAATCCACACTGGGCAGGGCAGGTCTCACCCCAGACACCACATGTCTTCACTCAGCCCTCATTCGTTCAGTTCAAGTCTCTGAATAAAGTTGTTTCACAATTTGTGAGGTACAATTTTGCATCTATTTATTTTAACAAAAATACATATATTACTGATGACAGTATAAATTGTTATTCCCTATTGGAAAGCAATTTGGGATGAAAATTGCGAGAACCATAAAAAGTGTGCTACCCTGTGTACCTCCATTCCACACACCCTCAGGAATATATCCTATAGACATAATTTTAAAAAGAAGAAGTCACTGTAGAACAGAAAATGTTATTGCTATAATAATTGTTATTGTGGGAAATTAGAAATAGGCTAAATGCTTAGCAGCATGAAAACAGTGAAATTATAGTAAGTATAATCTATGAAATCATTATGCTTCCATTAAAATAGTAAATATGAAGCCACGTGGGGAAAACAGCTCATGTTAGTGGAAATGAGACTGATTTAGGAAGTAGCCATCCCCAGCTGGTATGGTTCAGTGGTTGAGCATCAACCTATGAACCAGGAGATTACGGTTCGATTCCCTGTCAAGGCACATGCTTGGGTTGCAGGCTTGATCCCCAGTAGGAGGCGTGCCCAGGCAGCTAATCAATGATTCTCTCTCATCATTGATGTTTCAATCTCTCTCTCCCTCTTCTTTCTTCTCTGAAATCAATAAAAATGCATTTAAAAAAAAAAAAAAAGTAAGAAAGTAGCTGTCGGTTGAGCACCAAATTAGGTTTTTCTGTTTTTCCACATTGAGACCCACATTGAGGGCCAACCAGCTGTGGAGCAAGAAATGGAAGTTAGGCCTCCTTTGCATCATGACCCATGTGTCTTGCAGTTGGGAAAGATCGTATTTTACTTGGTTTAATAACGGTATTATTTTCCCAAACTAAACAGCAAAAGTGTGTTTGTCTTCATTCAGACTAGAGATGTGGTCTATATGAGGAGTCATCAGATAGGGTCTCAAGGGAGGAAAGTAATTCAATGCACTGGGAAGGTACAGTAGAATCAGAGAGCCCAGGTTTCCTATTCTGACTTTGCTAAACTTTGCTACTTATTAGGGACCTTATGTTAGGAACTTGACAGCTCTGAATGTAGGTTTTCCCATATATAAAATGGGAGCTATTAAAGGTACCTCCATCAGAGAGTTGCGTGAGGTAAAACAGATAAATAATTCAGTATAGTAACTGCAGAGTAAGGGTGATTACTGTTGTTGCTGTAGTTACTTACTGCTAAGCTAGGTTGTTTGGTACAGTGGAAAACATAGGGACTCTGCATTCGCACTGGTCTGGCTTTGAGTCTCAGCTCCCTGGCTATTAGCATTGTGACTTAGTCTTGGTTAAAATCATATTCATTTATTGCTCAACCCCAATATTCTCATCTTTAAAACGGGGACACTGTTATTTAACTCGCAGTTTGCTGTGAAGATAAATGAAGGAGACCACGTACGTGAAGGGTTTTGTAATGTTTGCTGCTTGTGATTTCCCATTGAAATGGCAGACACTCCTGAACAGCAGGGGCAATGACCACTTCTGGAAACAGCGCTTGGCCGGCTTAGACTGGACAGCCGAAGATATCGTGGCGTTTCTGGCCAAGTACCCAGAGGACGTGCAGTCAGAGAACGGCTCTGTGTACACCTGGAGAGAAGCTTTCAATGAGACCAACGGGGCGGTCCAGACCATAGGTCGCTTCATGGAGGTGAGGCTCTGTTCTGTGGAGCATTTAGAAAAGGCCATGCTGTGGTTTTTCCCCTCTGAGATGGTGAAGTCAGTCAGATTGGAGGGATGCTTAGGAATGATGTACAGACTTATTTACAGTAGTGTCCTCAAACCTAACGTAGGACTTGGCGTACAAAAGGCACTCAGTAAATGTCAGCTGAATGATCAAATACGTAAATAAACAAGTCTAACTCGAGCTTTTTTTCTGTCTGACCTAAGAGTGTTTCTATGAAATTTATCTGAAATCTAATCAGACAGATTACATTTTTTAAAATTTAGTCTCTTAAAAATGATGTCACTTAAGAGGGACAAGTTTATTTATTTGGTTAGTTGTTAATGTCTCAAAATTGCTAAGAAAACAGAGAGGAAAAGGAGGCATGGTCATTGTTTGAACCTCTTTCCCACACAAAAGTCAGTTAAGTGACTTATCTCTAAATTTCAGTTAAGAAATATGACCCATTTTCAGTTGCATATTGGAAAGTGACTCGAGGGGAGATTTGTAGAGTGAGGATAGAAAAGCCACATAGCCTTTTGCTCTCAGGGTCAGGTCTTCCTGGGCCACTGCTTGCTTTTCTGGCCACCAGACTACTCATGACAGCTGTTCTTCCTTCAGTGTGTCAACCTGAACAAGGTGGAACCGATCGCAACAGAGGTTTGGCTCATCAACAAGTCCATGGAGCTGCTGGATGAGAGGAAGTTCTGGGCTGGAATCGTGTTCACCGGGATTCCCCCTGACAGTGTCGAGTTGCCCCATCACGTCAAGTACAAGATCCGCATGGACATTGACAATGTGGAGAGGACGAATAAGATCAAAGATGGGTGAGTTGAGTCCCATCACACCAGCCAGCCCCGGGGAAGTCAAGAGCAGCTAAGATGACTAGGGGTTCTTACTTTTATTGACTAATTTGTTAGGAACTTAAATGGGTGGCATAATTTTGGTGCAGTGGCCACATTTCTTGATGGAGACAGTTATTTCAAAGGTAATGAAATATCTTTTTTTAGAAAATATTATTATCTTTTGATTTAGCCTTCTCACTCAAGGGAATTAATCCTAAGGAATTAAATCAACAGAACAAAAAAAGGAGAAAAAAAGGCTCTGGGTTCCCCATGTTAACATTATCCTTTTTTACAAGGGAACAAACAATCAATATGGAAGGGAGTGGTCAGGTAAATGGTGGTATGTCTACCAGATGCAATGTTAGGTATTCAGTGGAGGGGGAAAACAAGCTAAGTGGTATGCTCTTTCTGGTGTCTATTTAAAAATATGTGTACATGTCAACTGACACCAGAAGGTAAGATACAAACATAAAAACAGTGGCTGGGAGCAGTGATGGGATTGCGGGTGATTGGGTTTTTATTGTGTGGTTCTGCAAAATGTTTGATTGCCTGTGTCTCGGTTTCAGGTACTGGGATCCTGGTCCTCGGGCAGACCCCTTTGAGGACATGCGGTACGTCTGGGGAGGCTTCGCCTACCTGCAGGATGTGGTGGAACAGGCGATCATCCGGGTGCTGACGGGCACCGAGAAGAAAACCGGGGTCTACGTGCAGCAGATGCCCTACCCCTGTTACGTCGATGACATGTAAGTCACCAGGAAGCCACCTTCTTTATTTAGCGAGCTGACACTGTCCCCAGGTGGCGTGTAGACACACACACACCCAGGGAGGAGACAGAGCGCTTTGATTTTATTTATTTTATGTGGGTGTTGATACTGGTCATAAGTTGTTTTTGAAATTCTGTGACGATCTCAGGAAATGAGATGCCAGATGTAGATAGTTGACAGTTTGAGTCGCATTAGAGACACAGACATGGGCACACACTGTCGATCCTCCTTCCCTTCTCGTCCACAATTACCAGGACTTTTTTTTTTTTAACACTTTACTCTTTTGAACCTCTTTCCTGCACAAAAGTCAGTCAAGTAACTAAGTAACTTACCTCTAAAAGTTCCCAATCTGCACGTTTAGAATGCCATGTCAAACACATACACACATTCCCCAAACACAGGACAGAGTTCCAGACCTAGAAAAGCTCACTGTGTGCAAACGTGTGTACTTCTTCTCCGTAATGGAAAAACCGCATTTTCAAACAACCCAAGTAAAACGGAGCAAGGCCTTTTTATCTTAGACTTTTAAGGTAATGTTTTAGTGCTTAGTTACTGTGCTGCCAACTTCTCATGGTGGGAGCTGGGCCTTTGGATCTAATGATTTCTTGTGAGAGAGCATGGGGAGAAGTATAATCACCTCAGGCATCTGAAATAGTGATGCCCCTTCCCAACTGGAAAGTGTCTGTGCTCTTTTGTTGCTGGTGTGTGTGTGTGTGTGTAGAGATCAGAGTGCGGAAGGAACAGGGTGCCTCTCCCTGTGTTTGCTCTCTGCTTTGCACTGGGCAATTGTCTCTCCTTGTGTGGCTCACTCTAGCTTTGCCATGCCACCCAGAACTATCTTGCTTCTTATTTCCTGAAAGATGAGCCAGAATTTCCCGAAGGAAGACTTTCCCAAAGAGCCCCTCAGCCCAGATTCACTCTAGAAAGGATGTCTTACGATGAGGATGCTGCGAGTCGAGACAGTAAGAGCCTTGCTGTTGACTCACAGCAGTGCGTGCAGAAGGGGTAAAGCTGGGCCTTGGACCTCGATTTTCAGGGACCAGATTCTGTGTCCCATTTGCTTCACTGCATTTCCTGTTCTCATTTGGAAATACCCCTGACAAGAGCTGCCTGATGTGTGTTTCTGCACCATCTGTCATATTGGTTGTGCAAGGCAAGTCAGCAGTGCAATGCGATGACCTTGGAGATGTTGAACTTTCATGAGAGAATGAGTTTGGAGTTTTTTGTTTTTTGTTTTGTTTTGTTTTAGTAATTTAAAATCACCCACATTTAGGTTAATGACATCCTGGAGTTACCTAGTTACTAAAGCAGGCCCCCAAAGAAGTTTATTTTGGCAATACGTTGTTTTTTATCGCTACATTGCACTGCTCATGCCATGAGCTCTCTGTGTGTCCGGGTGCAGAGGGCCTGCCATCTTTGGCTCAGTCATGGTGCTTTCTCTTGCATGCAGGCCTGGAGGCATTGGCCCATGAGTCTGGCTCACACTTGTCTTTAATTCTCCCCCCTCCCTTCCTGGGACCTCAGCTTCCTGCGGGTGATGAGCCGGTCCATGCCTCTCTTCATGACACTGGCCTGGATCTACTCGGTGGCTGTGATCATCAAGGGCATCGTGTACGAGAAGGAGGCGCGGCTGAAGGAGACCATGCGTATCATGGGCCTGGATAATGGCATCCTCTGGTTCAGCTGGTTCATCAGCAGCCTCATCCCTCTGCTCGTGAGCGCCAGCCTGCTGGTGGTCATCCTGAAAGTAAGGCTGCCCCCTGGCTCTTCCCAGCATGGGCTGCGTGAGGGGGAGAATAGCAAATATTCTTTGGGAGGGAAGGGGTCAGACATGCCATCTCCTGCAATGCCCCCAATTTAAAGTTGGGAAAAGTGAGGCCCTGGCAGGGACAATGACTTTCTCAAGGTCAGCCTAGCTGGGTAGCAGCTAAGCAGGATTACAGCTCAGGGTGCTTGCTTCCCAGGTAAGCACACACTTACCTTGTGCCATCCTGTCTGCTGGGCAGAGGTTCATGACAGCATCTGAAAGCTGGTCATTGCCTTACTCATATTGGGCGGTGCTTCCTGGAATATCTAGAACAGTGGTTCCCAACCTTCCTAATGCCGCGACCCTTTAATACAGTTCCTCATGTTGTGGTGACCCCCAACCATAAAATTATTTTCATTGCTACTTCATAACTATAATTTTGCTACTGTTATGAATCGTAATGTAAACATCTGATATGCAGGATGTATTTTCATTGTCACAAATTGAACATAATTAAAGCATAGTGATTAATCACAAAAACAATATGTAATTATATGTGTGTTTTCTGATGGTCTTAGGCGATCCCTGTGAAAGAAAGGGTTGTTCGACCCCCAAAGGGGTCGCGACCCACAGGTTGAGAACCGCCGATCTAGAAACTGTAGTCAGAAGGACACATGGTTACAGGTTAGGTTTCCTGGAAGCAGAGGCTGGAACCGCTTGGCATATGAATATTTATTAGGGATCAGTGTCTCTGGGGAGGATGCAGGACTGGGCAAAGGGAGCAATTGAACGGCAATGCAAGGCAACCCCATGGGCACTAGGAGCCTATATGCTTGTCAGAGTTGTCCCTCATGGAGCTGAAGTGTCCAGCTCTTTAGGCTCCCCAAGGCCTCCCTCCCTGGCATCCCCTGCCCAGGCCCCTCAGCCAGTCCTTGAACGTATGTGTTCCCCAGGGCCAGGTGCTCTCTGCAGCAGTAACAGGCCCAGAGAATTTGGTATCTGGAGGCTGTCTGCTGACAGCCGGACAGGTCCCCTCAGAAGGGGACTGTAGGCACAGTTCTCTGTCCACCACATACATTAATAAGTTTGTAGGCCAGTTTTCTTTCTCCACAATCATTTCCGTTAAGGATCCATCTGATAAAAATAAATGATTTTAAAGAGGGGGGGGAGTGCAGTGGCATAGGAACTAACATTCAGTGTCATACTAGTTACTATTCATTACAAATGCGCACTTATCGATTGCCCAACACTGCTTAAATCTTATCACTGGTGCCGTCTTAGTATATCCTCACTAAATAACCCACCGAACGTACAAGGAAATGAGACCAAGGAGGGTTATGGACTTCACTGAGGTCATCTGACCCTGTGGCAGAGCAGTTCTTGCTAAAAGCGAACCCCTCTCGTGCTCTGGTGCCTGACTGTGAGGGACGGAGCTCTGTGGTGGGTGTGGGGGTCCTGTAGCAGGTGCCTGGGAGCTACTCTGGGACTACTGCATGCTGGCAGGTCCTGCTCAGATACACCCAACTCCTGCAGATAAACATAAAGGTTCATGTGACTATGGGAGTGTGGGATCCATGGCCGGTTGTCAAGGGGGATGTTACGATTGCCTGGCCACTTTCCTTGGCTGTTGGAGGGGGAAGTCGTGTGGGTTGCCGTCTCTCTCACAACTCTCTTGGCGCCAGGAGTCATAGTCATTTAAAAGAAAAAGCCAGGTCAGATTGCTTTGAGAAACAAAGAACAAAATTGTTGAGATAAACCTTGATGAGTGCCAACCCTGGACTCTGTTCTGGTCCTGACTTACCACTATTTCCCTTTGTGGTCCTGGGTTAGTCATTTCCCTTCTCTAGGCTTTGGTTTCTTCATCAGAAAAACAAACAGCACCGTTCCTCAGTATCGTCTCTAAGAGGAGAAGGAATGAGCCCCGCTTCGTCCCGCAGGTCATGCGAGGATGTGCTTGCTGGTTGAAGAGGCAGCACGTTTATTGGGTCTCTTCCTTTCCAGTTGGGAAACCTGCTGCCCTACAGCGACCCCAGCGTGGTGTTTGTCTTCCTGTCCGTGTTCGCCGTGGTGACCATCCTGCAGTGCTTCCTCATCAGCACACTCTTCTCCCGGGCCAACCTGGCGGCAGCCTGCGGGGGCATCATCTACTTCATGCTGTACCTGCCCTACGTCCTGTGTGTGGCCTGGCAGGACTACGTGGGCTTCACGCTCAAGATCTTCGCGGTGAGTGACCCTGGCCTCTCTGTGGTCGCCGCTGTCCCAGCCGCCCCTGGGCTTCACCTCTGCTGCAGCCCAGGCTGAGAGAGTCTCCAATGGGATGGGATGGGAAGCTCAGAGCTAGATTCTAAACTGCTTGAAGGCAGGGGCTGCGTCTCATGAAATTGTTTACCGTTAGTCCTCTCAGTGAATCAAATGGCCGAATTGAATCAGATGGAATTTTTCAGAGCCAGGCTGTACCATCCACCTAGCTGTGGGTAAATGGCATTGGGGAGCCCCTTTAGACAGTAGATGCCGTTTCCACCTTTTGTCTCCACCCCCATGTGAACTCACCGTAAGTCACAGCTACAGGTAGAACTGAAACCTCTTGAGGTCACAGGTGGCTCCTCCTTGACTCTGTGCTCCTTGTGTCCAGCTTGGGTCTCACTTGAGTAACGTTTTCTGAACTGAAAAAACTGAGGAGCAGGTGCCCCATCTCCCACGGACCCCTGCCCTCAACACCTCCCTCCTTTGTCCACGGGAGGAGGGGCCTTCAAGGCCGTGTAAGCCCATGTAAGGGTGAGTTGCCAGCTGTCCCCGGATCACTTCCAAAAGTCACCTCCGGGTGCCTTGGTTTGGACCCTTAAATATCAGGGGCCCCAGGCAGGCTGCTCTGACAGGAGCCATCACTGCTGAGCAGAGGGCTCGGAGGATCTTGATGATGTATGAGTGTATATGTGGGGCGCAGGAATGTTGAGCCCTTGGGGCATCTTTGGGAGCATAAAATTCTAAAAGTTTTACACTTCATCATACCGCGTTTCCGAAATGTGTGCGCATAATGAGTGGCTATAAATAGAATCATTTTATATGCTGTCAAGGAGCCCACTCCCCCAGAGGGACCCTGTAGATGACTACTTCCATGTCTTGTAATTGATCCATTTTGCACATTCAGATTTCTCCAGGTGAAATTTACATGGGAAGTGTTAGAAAAAGGAGACAGGAGATAGATAAGTGACTTTCGCCTCTTTCTCACAGAGCCTGCTCTCCCCCGTGGCTTTCGGGTTTGGCTGTGAGTACTTTGCCCTTTTCGAGGAGCAGGGCATTGGGGTGCAGTGGGACAACCTCTTCGAGAGCCCCGTGGAGGAAGATGGCTTCAACCTCACCACCTCGGTCTCTATGATGCTGTTTGACGCCTTCCTCTATGGGGTGATGACGTGGTACATCGAGGCTGTCTTCCCAGGTACACCAAGCTTCTGCCCTGCTTTAGCCGTCTGCTAGGGACATGCGACTTGTAGCTGCAGAGCTTGTCTCCCTTGTTGCTTGGACTTCTGCAGGGTCAGGGGCTCCCTGGAGAGTGGCTACGGCGGCTTTAGACCTATGTCTCTAGACCTATGGCAAACACACAGACCAAGGAGAAGCAGCTGATGTTAAAAGTACAACTCTTACTACCGATATAGCCCTTTTTCTTTTTTAAAATTATATGTTTACTGATTTCAGAGAGGAAGGGAGAGAGAGAGAGAAACATCAATGATGAGAGAGAATCATTGATTGGCTGACTCCTGCACGCCGCCCCCCCCCCCCGCCCCTCCCCACTGGGGACTGAGTCTGCAACTTGGGCATGTGCCCTGACCGGGAATCAAACCATGTCCTCCCGGTTCATAGGTCGATGCTCAACCACTGAGCCATGCCAGCCGGCTAGCGCTTATTTCTTGAGCTCTCTGTGCCAGGCACTGTCCAAAGTGTTTTATATACTTTGGTTCATTTAAAATACTCATAAGACTGCAGTGAAGAAGTTACTGTTACAACCAGTGTTTGCAAATGATAAAACTGTGACTCAGAGAAGTGAAATAATTGCCTGTAGCCACACAGCTGGTAAGTGTCAGTGCTTGGAGGTGAACCCAGTTGGGTTACCCTGGGTCAGCTGGCCCAGGAGATTGCTCCCAGAGCTGACCCAATTCTCTCATCTGCATCCCCAGAGTTACCACTGGTGGAGGCTCTGTTTCCTCAGCACAGCTTGTGAATAACAAATACATTGGCTCCAAGCCCTGGCTTGTGATCTAATCGAATTAGCATTCATAAAAATTTATTCGCTACTTCCCTTAATACATCTCCTTGACCAAGACCTGCCTTGGAGACATTTTCATGTAAGATCAAATTCTAAGAGAGCAAGGTTTAACTCTTTCTGGTTCACCTTCTAATTTTCCCCTAAGGGAAGGTGGGTAGGTATACGTGAAATGTTTATTATCCCTACCTGAACTTCCTGCATAGGATATGCAATTTTGTATCATACAGATCTGAAATCAATTCTGAGTCCTCCACTTACTGGCTGAGTGATCTTGGGTAGAGGAATTATCCCTCAGTTTCCTCCTTTCTAAAATAGGAACGACAGCTGTGTCATGGGGTGGTTGGGAGATTCAAAGAGGTGCAAACTTATGTCATACAAAGTAGGTCTCATCAAATGGTAGCTCCCCCTCCCCCCTTCCATTCCAGCCTGTCCTGTCTCGTCTCCGAAGGAAGGCAGCGCAAGGAGAGAGAGGGTCTGGTTGGGAAATCTCAGGAATGTTGGAATGTGGCCGAGCTTGATTCATACCTGTGCTTTGCTTTCAGGCCAGTATGGAATCCCCAGGCCCTGGTATTTTCCTTGCACCAAGTCCTACTGGTTGGGTGAGGAAAGTGATGAGAAGAGCCATCCTGGTTCCAGCCAGAAGGGCGCATCTGAAAGTGAGTGCTGCTGCCCCCACTGACTGCTGGGGGCAAGAGTCTAAAACCACTCCTTGTCCCTTTCCCAGGTCTCCCAAGCTGTTTGTGTCAGTGCTGTTGACTTGTCAGAGAGTCAGCATCTGAGTCCCTGAGGCGTGTTTTCTTGGCTTCTTGGGAAGTGACTCTAAGCCTCCTCCTCCACCCTCCCCACCACCCCTCCACTTTTCATGCCATCGTAATGAGAAGAAGGAAGAGACAAATACAACTGTGATTGTGGAACCGTCCTCTCACTGCCTGCCTGACCATGGAGACAGCTGTAGGAACCGGTGGCTGACACCACGTGGCTGCCACGGGCTCAGCCTGGGCTTCTTAGTGTTCTCACCTTCGTTAGCCAGAGCCTAATCCTCTCCTGGGTCCTGACCTGCTGGTGGTGATGCCTATAGTTCAGCAAAGGCTCTGCCTTCTGGGCTCTGCTCAGGTTCTTGGAGGGAAGTTACAAAAGGAAACTTGTATCTTTCACCCAGTTTTCTCCAATAGTGACACCTAACATAACTATAGGACAATCTCAAAACCTTGAAATTGACATTGGTCCATTTCACACACCTTCAGATTTTATGCACTCGTGTTACATGCACTTGTGTGTGTATGTGTGTGTGTGTGTTTGTTAAGTTCTGTGCAGTTTTATCACTTGTATAGGTTCATGTAATCACTGCTTCAGTCAAGATGCAAAACTGTTTTTTTCACCACAAGCTCCCTCCTGTGACCCTTTCATAGCCACAGCCCTTCTTCCCCATTCTGTGACATCTGTCAATCAAGATTCTGTTCTCCACTTCTATAATTTTATTATTTCCATAACGTTATATAAATGGCACCTTACAATATATAATCTTTTGAGATTGGATTTTTATTCTGTGTAATTCCCTTGAGATCCATCTAAGTTGTGATGTGTATCAGCAGATTGTTCTTTTTCATTGCTGAGGAGTACTCCACAAGATGGCTGCACCACAAGTGTCATGCCACTTCAGATGTGTTTTTTAAAGAGCTTTTAGCATCTTATATTTTAACTGATTGTTAAGTCTTTTCCCCCTACAGGACTGATCCTCCTGTATCATTGTGTTCCCATCACCAACACCAGTGCCCAAATGGGCCCTAAGTAAATACAGGGGTGGGCAAAAGTATGTTTACAAGTTGTGAGTACGTGAAACAGAGTTTATTCTTGTACTATTCTTTATTTATCAGCTATTATATTACTTATGTATTATTATTAGCCTACTTCTGTGCACCCCTGTATTTATAGCCTGTCCTCCTTCCTGGAGAACCAGAAGGGGCCATGGAGAGGGGACAGTTCTTAAAGTACAAGCCCAGCTGCTGGTCTCCACAGGCCGTGCGTCATTGTCTTCTGCATTCGTTCCTGTGTTCTCTCTTCTCACAGTCTGCATGGAGGAAGAGCCCAGCCACCTGAAGTTGGGTGTGTCCATTCAGAACCTGATGAAGGTTTACCGAGATGGCATGAAGGTGGCTGTCGATGGCCTGACTCTGAATTTCTACGAGGGCCAGATCACTTCCTTTCTGGGCCACAACGGAGCCGGGAAGACCACCACCATGTAAGAGGGCGTGGTTCTCTCAGAATCAGCCCCAGGGCGGTCCTTGAGCACAGTTAGAAATCCATCCCTAAGCACACTGCGTTGGTCACTGGGGCAAGCAAGGGCAGGACACATGAGGAGAAGATGAGTGTAAAAATGCTATCTAATCAGATGGTGCTTTCCAAAGGCCAGGTTTACTATATGTTATTGATTCAGCCTACAACAGTCTGGGTGCCTTTTCCTGACCGTTCCCATTCAGTTCTCGGCAGTGTGCTTGGAACGTGAAGTTCTCACAGCTCTGAGAAAGGTTCTCTTTTGGAGCTGCTTTGCCCAGAAATGTGAGACAAGAAAGATTAGATGTGTTGGAGGGAGGTAGCATTTTCCAGGAACTCTGTCCCTAAGCAGCTGTGAGAAGCAGCTGGGCAGCTGGCTGTATGCTTGTCTTCCCTGGACCTACGAGGACCTTCTAGTGGGCAGCTTCCAAAGGGCGCGAAGGCCATGGAAACAACAGAATTAGCCTTAGCGGCTTTCAGTGTGGTCCCTCAGCCATTGCAAAGGATATGTCATTGGGGGTGACCTTTTTCTATTTTATCTTCTTTTAATGCAAAACCAATATATTACAAACACTGCAGAAAATCCTTAAAAGGCGTACAAAAATCCTACCATTAACACAAACAAAATTGTTTTTATCTGGAATAATTTCTTGTTGTTCATCCATTTTATGTGGACATGATCGTAGGCATGCAGAATCCATGTCCGAACCTAGTTTCCAGTGCAAATTGGAGTTCATTAAAAAATGCTCGTACTGAGGTGGTCACTTTGAATACATGGCCCACACATAGTCAGTCACTAAAGCGAAGGCTTGTTTGCTTTGTGGGGTGTCAGAGTCCATTAGGAAGGAGTCGGGGGTGGGAGGCTTGATGCCTCTGCTCTGTGCTGGCTTTGCAGCCGGGTATGGAGCGTTTCTGGGAAGGTGGGGCTTCACGCTGACTCCTGGACTCGAACATTCTGTCCTCAGGTCCATCCTGACTGGGCTGTTCCCTCCCACCTCGGGCACCGCCTACATCCTGGGGAAAGACATTCGCTCCGAGATGAGTACCATCCGGCAGAACCTGGGGGTCTGCCCCCAGCACAATGTGCTCTTTGACATGTGAGTACCAGCAGCACAGGAGGGCGGAGCCCCTCTGGACGTGTGGGGTCATGAGTCAGGGGCGGAGGAGGACCTAAGCGTTTTATGCTCTTTGGTGGTGTCCTCGCCTGGACACTTGGAGACCTGGTTGTCCCTCAACTTTAGGAAAAGGAGGAGGTAAACTGTAGGATGGGAGATGTTCCATCAGCCCCGCCCGAGGATGAGGGCTTGGGCAATGGTGCTGTCCATTGCTGTCTTTCTGGAGGGTCGATGGGCCTGTCCTCTCTCCTGCCACAGCCCTCCCTGATGCTGGGTTGTCCCACCAGCAAGTAGGAGGTCCCCCAGGGAGCCCTGTGGTGGAGCAGAGAAAGACCTGGGCTCTGTAACCTGGGCCAAGGACTTTATCCTTCTGAGCCCAATTTCCTTTTGTGTGAAGCGAGCAGCTCATGCTCATGCTCTCCACAGGGCTCTCTCCCTTCTCTGAGGGTCTGAGGGCCTTTGAAGTTCAGGGGGGCAGCTCCAGGTTAATGCAGAGCCAGCTTCTCGGTTGGTTGGCGGGGTTCCAGAGAGACCCTGTATTCCGGAGCGTCCTGCAGGGCCCAGGGCTGAGCTGCCCCTCTGTCCCCAGGCTGACTGTGGAAGAGCACATCTGGTTCTACGCCCGCCTGAAAGGCCTCTCAGAGAAGTTTGTGAAAGCGGACATGGAGCAGATGGCCCTGGATGTCGGTTTGCCACCCAGCAAACTGAAAAGCAAAACCAATCAGCTGTCAGGTGAGGCCTAGAGCTGCCTTCCCTCCCCTCTTCCCTTTACCCGCCCCCCCCCCTTCCCCCGGCCTGTCCCTGGATGGTCTGGGTGCCTCCATTCTTCTCTCGCCGCTTCTGCCCTGCCTCACTGTCCTCAGCCTCCCTCTCTCCTGCTTACAGGTGGAATGCAGAGAAAGCTGTCTGTGGCCTTGGCCTTTGTTGGGGGATCCAAGGTTGTTATTCTGGATGAGCCCACAGCCGGCGTGGATCCTTACTCCCGCCGGGGAATATGGGAGCTCCTGCTGAAATACCGGCAAGGTAAACGATGTGCATTTATCCTGTGTTGTGGGCTGGGAGGGAAGAAGGGAGGAAGAGGCTCGAGAAGGATGGCCATAGCTAATGGCTGTTCTTGCTAGAGCAACAGAATTGCTTCTCAAGGAAAATGCGGAACTCGTTTTCTGAAAGCTGTGCGCCGCCCCCCCCCCCCCCCCCCCCCCCCCCCGGTGTGTAGGGGGAGGCCTGGTTTATAGGATGCTTAAAGTTTACGCTTCATGACCTCGGGGTCTGCAAGAAGAAGGGAAACGGGATAACGGGCATCTCCTTTGGGCTCCCACGCCCCCCCCCCCCCATCTCTAGTAAAAACGTACCCACGTGTCATATAACCATGTCCCCTCTTGACTGAGGTCCCTGAGAGCAGAGGATGTGTCCTTGTTCATCTCTGTCCCCAATATGGTGCATTAAATGTATGTTTGTCGAAAGAGTGGATGCATAAATGAGTGGGTGGGGGACGTGCAGGGGCATGATTGGCAGTCTGCTTAGAGATTTAGATGATACGTAAGGTTGCCACCTTATGGTTACAAGGAGGAGTACAGGCTTTGGAACCAGCCCTGGCTGGCCCTGAGGCCTAGGAAAAGCCATTTAACTTGCCTCAGTTTCGTTACCTGTGATAACAGTCGAGCCTACCCCAGGGAGGATTAAGTTAAAGGAGAATGCATGTAGACCACCTAGCACACTGCCTGGCAGGTCGTCTTCCCCGAATGTTCGTTTTTATTTTTACGAGGATGCAGCAGCTATGCCCACAGCTTAGTGGTCCTGGCCACCAGCCTGCCAGGTCTTTCTCCCATGCTTCCCCCTGCTAACATTTTAGCTCTAGCCACTGCAGTCAGTGCACATCGACAGGTCTCACCTGTCCCGTGTCCTTGTGTTTGCGCCGCAGGCCGCACCATCATCCTCTCCACACACCACATGGACGAAGCAGACATCCTGGGGGACAGGATCGCCATCATTTCCCACGGGAAGCTGTGCTGCGTGGGTTCCTCCCTGTTCCTGAAGAACCAGATGGGAACCGGCTACTACCTGACCCTGGTCAAGAAGGACGTGGAGTCCTCCCTCAGCTCCTGCAGAAACAGCAGCAGCACCGTGTCGTACCTGAAAAAGGTGAGCTGCCGCCTCTGCTGGTGCGGGGGCTGGTGCGGGGGCTGGCGGAGGTCGGGGAGTCGGGACTTGCTGGCTGAGAAGGGCTTGTCTCCCTCTACCCCCTCCGCCAAGTTGGTGCTGTGGTTCCCGTGGAATCACATCATCCCGCATACGTGGAAGGCTCGGGAGGCCTCTGTTCCCATAGTGTGAGCTCCGTTGAATTCCTTTTGCGTTTTCCTGTGGAAGCACGTGGGCTGGGTGATGGAGGAGGTCCTTAGAGGACTTTGTTATGTTGGAGAAAAGAGACTTGCGTGGCTGCAGGAGGCCCTGCTGCTCCTATCATGACCTTGCCATCGCAGTGACCTCACCTTTCAATCTGCAAAGCTGCTGTTTACTGAGCACCAAGTTCATGCCAGACACTCAGTCTAGCAGACTCTGAACACAAAAGAGAATGATGGTGATAATTCTTTGTAGCGTTTGCTGTTACTTACACATTTTTTTAAAAAAAGTCATCTCAAAGTGCAGAGTAACCCTGGGAATAAGATACTGTAATTACTGTCCACGATGAGGGAAAGGAGGCTGATAGTGGCTTGGTAGTTTATTCAAGTTCAATCAGCAGGTAAATAATGGAGGTGGGACCAGAACCCAATAACCAAGGACGTTTTCCTCTGGACCACAGTACATGCCTGAGATTCGTTAATGTGCTGAAACCCGTGGCACGTAAAACCTTTACATCCCAACCTTGAGCTCCTGTCCACTTGCTTTTCACTAGCACCAGGTTATCCCAAGTGTGTTCTGAAAAACGTCCGCACTGGGATCACGTTCGGGAGCTTGTTAGAAATGCAGAAACTTGGGCCACCCTGGGACGGCTCAGGATCTGCATTTAATCATAGTGCCCTGGTAATTAAACAAACACACATGAGAGCTTGAGAAGCACTGACTAGACATCTAGCCAGATAACTCCCATGCTCAGCCGGCCGAGGGCCTGCTCACGGTACCCATTGGTGGCCATGGTTCTGTGGATGGCGCTGCGTCCCGACTCCCACCTCCAGGAGGCGGCCATCCCCACGGCACACATGTCGTACTGTGGCCCAGAAGCCTGGCCGCCCCGTTGCATGCCTCTCGGGAGAAGCTTTCTGCTCTAGTTCTCACACACAGAGCCTCTTGGAGCCCTCCCTGGCGAAGGTGGTGGTGGCTGTGCCTTGCCTGGTCCCTGACCCATTCTCACCTCCTTCTTTGCCATCAGGAGGACAGTGTTTCTCAAAGCAGTTCTGATGCTGGCCTGGGCAGCGACCATGAAAGTGACACGCTGACCATCGGTAAGGACTCTGGGGTTTCTTATTCAGGTGGTGCCTGAGCTTCCCCCAGCTGGGCAGAGTGGAGGCAGAGGAGGAGAGGTGCAGAGGCTGGTGGCGCTGACTCAAGGTTTGCTGCTGGGCCGGGCTGGGCGGCTGTGGGAGAGGGTGCAGCTTGGTGGCGGGTTGGCCTCACGCTTGCTGGGAAGCCTGGAGCTTGGTCTGGGAGCTGACTGGGCAGGGCCTCAGAGAGCTGAGATGATTGGGGGTGAGGGGATCCCTTAGCGGGGGGGGGGGGGGGGGTGTGAATCTGGCTGGACACTGGAGACCAGGGATGCGGAGCTCAGGGCCAGGCCACTGGGGAGGGACTAGAGCTCAGGTCCTAGGGAGGCTGAGAGCCCAGGAGAACAGGAATAGCCTGCTGTGTTTGCTCCCGACGTGTGTGGCGGGGAGGCCAGCATCACCAGTAGCGAGGATGCAACAGAAGCCTGTACCTCGACCCTCGCTGCCCAGTCCTCCTCGCCAGCATTCTCCAGGGAGGAGACTCCTTCCATGGACTGTCTGATTAGGCTTCTATTGAGATAGATATAAGGATCTTTCTAGGGGAAGGTGAAGAATCTTTTCAAGTTTGTTTAGTCAAGTTTTCCGCTGAAGAATCCTAGAGCGTAGGCAATAGAAACCAGGCTTTCAAGCTGAGTCATCCGTCCACCCACCCATCCACCCATGCACTGAACCTACGATGGACCTGGTTTGGGGGATACAAAGACATAGTTCTTGCCCCCAGGAACTCACGGCCAGAGATGAACATGTGGCATGACTTAGGGATCTGAGACAGGTGCGGCGCATGGCTAGTGGAGTTCTGAGGGGTAGGCAGAGGGAGAAGGCAGGGAATGGCCGGCCCTCAGTATGGGGCCTCTGCGCTGGCTGAGCCGTCTGTGTGCTTTGCTCCCCACAGACGTCGCCATCATCTCCAACCTCATCCGGAAGCACGTGGCCGAGGCCCGGCTGGTGGAAGACATCGGGCATGAGCTGACCTATGTGCTGCCCTACGAAGCTGCCAAAGAGGGCGCCTTTGTGGAACTCTTCCACGAGATCGACGACCGGCTCTCGGACCTGGGCATCTCCAGCTACGGCATCTCAGAGACGACCCTGGAGGAAGTAAGTTCAGGGCCCGGCCGTCAGAACAACAGGGCCAACAGTGCGAAGGCCAGACACGCAGCCTGCGTTTCCACTGGGAACGGGTTACCCTGGAACTGCTCACGGAGTCCCGAGGTCACTGGCATCCGGGCAGGGTCAGCCTCCGTGAACCCTTTAAGGTTGTAGTGGGCGATAGTGGGAAAGAAGTATTAGGATTGCTTCCTGGTGTGAGCGCATCACGGCCAGGCCTACGAGGTGGCCGGCATTTATGAAACTCTGTTTGTGCCAAGTGCTAAGCTTGGTGTCTTTTTTCTTTTCTTTTCTTTTTTTTTAAGTCATTGCAACTCCATTGAACCATCATAGCAAGATGAGAAAGTAGACACGCAGGGATGCTGAGTGAGGATTTGAAAAGGGGTTTCGGGCTTCAGAGCCTATATTCCCTTTAGGGACACACATCCCAGGCCTTGAGGGCTGTAAGGTTGTCTGGCCCAGGGACCCCCAAGCTTGACTGTGAGGCAGAGTCCTCTGGGGATATCAGCGACGACCAGAACGCCCAGGCTCAGCTGCAGGGCTTCGAATCGGAACTTCTGGAGGGAAGGCCTTGCTGTCGGTGCTTCTGTTGTGTGCTTCTGCGGCAGTGGCCTGTAGATCCGTTTGGAAGTCATTGGTCCAGTTCAGAGTCTCTTCTGGGGTCTGGACCCCTGCCACAGCACTTCAGGAGAAGGGAAACCCATTGTCTCCTGATCGTTCTGTCCTGGATCATGTCTCACGGCGCTAGTCCACTCCAAGACTTGGGGCCATATGCCTGGAAGAAGCCACTCGGCTCATTCTATGTCGGTGGGGAACACATTTCTTCTGCTGCAGTGTCCTGAGGCCATAGCTTTAACGTGAAAATCAGTCTGGGTTGACAGTCCCGCCACTGAGGCTGTGTTCTTCGGTAAAAAAGGCTTCTCTCCCAAGTGACTGACCAAGTGGCATTAATAAGCGAAGCTTCTCCTTCCTGTGTTTAGGGCCTAGCATACCATTCGATGATGTAATCATCACAGCGGTGGTGGCTGCCGTCATCACATGCAGCCTGTAATAGTCTCAATTTCTCTTACTTTTCAGATATTCCTCAAAGTGGCTGAAGAGAGTGGAGTGGACGCCGAGACCTCAGGTAACCCTCCGGGGGCTGCACCCTGGGCTGTGCCTCCTGCAGGCTGCTCAGCTCACTGGGGCTAGGCCTTTCCCTTTGCATCTTTCGTGTATAAGTTCATTACGGATGCAGAGAGTTTATTTTGTAAAAAGTTAAATAAAGTGTGGGCATTCCTTCCCTTTGCCTTCAGATGGCACTTTGCCGGCAAGACGCAACCGGCGGGCCTTCGGGGACAAGCAGAGCTGCCTTCACCCCTTCACTGAGGACGATGCTGTCGATCCCAATGATTCCGACATAGACCCAGGTCCGTGTGGGCGAGATCTGTGTTCCACATCTTGAAACTCGCGTGTTCCCTCGTGTGTTCTTCTCTGGGGTTATCTTTTGGTGGCCAGGATGGTAGATGCCTGCAGGGTCCCAAGGGAAGTGGGAAAATGAGAAAAGCCACTCTCCCTTTTCCAATGTTGCCCATGCCGTCCAGCCTGAAGGAGAAAGCCCACCCTCATCACTGCCTTCCCTGAGCTGGGGTCTTCCTCCCAGGATGCCCATCAATCCTCTGAGTCCATTTAGTATCTTTTCTGTGGAGTCCCAGTTTCTTGCACACCTCGGGTGTTGAGCTGTTGAATAAATCTTCTTTGAATGGGCGGATGATTTTGAAAGACCCAGAAGGGTGATTTTGCTTTTAGACTCACCCGTGCCCTAGACTTAGATCTTTTGGATGAGTGTGTCTCCCTGTGTGTTTGACTGGGATGGAGAAAGGGAGGCAAGAAATCAAGCTGATACTGGTAAGATGACAGTTAGGAAATCATTTCTATGGAATGTTTAAGAACAGAAACCTGTCTGGCTCTCCCTGCTCATGCGAGTGTGTGACTCTCCTGCTCTCCCTGACTTCAGACACTGTCTGTACTTAGGTCACTTGACTGTGTCTACCTTTTACCAAAAGTCTAATAGATGGGAGACAGATTGCCATTGTGTGTCCTCAAGGGTGTCAGCCTGTGTTCACGGCCCGTTTCACAGAGTATTCCGTAAGCAATCGGGGATGACCCGATTCATCTGAACAACTGGCTGTAACACCCAGTCACGTGTGAACACATCTCTTCACTGTCTCGGGCGCCTTCGTTTCCTGCTCTCATCAGATGAGAACAAAAGGCCGAGCCTGCTGTGGGAGTCCTAACATTTTCTTGGATGTGAAAGTCCTTTACTCCTGAGATACTTTCCCCTCCAAACTCAACCTCCAAGATGGTTCCTGCAGGTGCGGGAGGAAGGAGCACGGTGACGTCCAAGTGCTTCAGATGGTAGGTGACCTTCATGTTGGCTTCTTGCAGAATCCAGAGAAACAGACCTGCTCAGCGGGATGGATGGCAAAGGCTCCTACCAGGTGAAGGGCTGGAAACTCACTCAGCAGCAGTTCGTGGCCCTTCTGTGGAAGAGGCTGCTGATTGCCAGGCGGAGTCGGAAGGGATTCTTCGCTCAGGTGAGCAGTGCTGTTGCAGGCCCAGGACTTGGGCTTCCTCACGCCAGAAGGCAGGAGAGCATCATGGCTGTGAGATGGGAGCTGGAGCCAGATTGTCTGTATTTCCACCCCAGAGCTGCTTCTCCCCACTCATGTATCTGCTGGCAAGTTAGTTCTTCGTGCCTCAATCTCCTCATCTGTAAAATGGGGATACTAATAGTACCTATGACATAGTAGTTGTGCTGAGAATGGGCCTCACATTAGTAATTACTGTATGTGTTTGTGTGTGTGTATTTATTGTAGAGGAGAGCATAACTAGGACGGAGTTTTTCATAACTTGAGCAATGATAGGACCAGATGCACTTGACACATCAACTGATTGGAAACTTGGTTTTTCTCTAAATGATGCTTAACTGCAAACTGATAGGAAAGATAACCAGTCGGAAACTTCTGATGGAGAAGCCTCCTTACACTGTTGCCTGCCTGGCAGCGCCAGCTTGCTGACTCACTTGGTTAGAGGGAATAACATCATTGCTCTCCAGAGAAGGTGTCTGCAGAGACCCTTCCCTGCAGACTGAGTGGGTGATGTAGAGTAAGAATCGAGCAGACCGTCCTGGATTTGAATCCTGGTTCTGCTGAGTGAACTCGGGCAGGTTTCTCCGTCTCTCTCAGCCTCAGTGCCCTTGTTTGTTGATTGGTGATAATGACACTACTACTTAGGGTGGTAATGATCATTAAATGAAGTCATTCTCTTTACAGTACTTTTCCATGGAATTACTCACTCAGTGATAATTTTTAGCATTGAAACCCCAGAACATTAAAACCATGGGTATTATTTGAATCTTTCAGTTCTTTTTTAAGGATAAATTTCTCAGGAATAAGTAGAAGGAGCTTAGAGTTTACTTATCTAAAGTATGTAAAAGTCGTTTTCAGAGAAGGTAGAGTGTAAAGTTTGAGGTGGTTGAGTAAGGATTTAGATAATTATATGTTTGAGGCTGTGGGGGAGACAGTGGCTGCTGTTCCCTTTCAGTGGAGACAATGTGGAGAGTGGCTTTTTAAATTTATTGTCACAATATGGGTCTGAATGGGTCAGCTAATCTCAGTCTACAGATTATTAATGAGAAAACTGAGGCCAGAGGGGGAAGTGACTTCTCATGGATACACTTGTAGGGACAGAACAGCTTCAGGTCTCTGGCTCCCGGTCCTTCCTCTGAGCTGAGCTGGGCTCATGGTCCAGCGTGGTCTTCCCCAGGTTTTCAGGAGGCAGAGGGCAGGACCCAATGTTTTGAGTCACCCCGACGCATGACCACTGTTTACTCTCAGCTTGATGCCTCTGCCAGGTGGCCGTAGCCTCTGGCCTTGTGTTTCCAGCTTCCAGGGATGCCCAGGAGGGAAGAGGTTTAATGTTCAGGCTCCATGCTTCCAACTCCGTGCCTCGGTGGAGCCTGGCCATGGGCCTTGCACTCCTCACCTGCGTGCCGGCTGGTCTGGGAGGCTTGTCCCATGGCTGCCTTTCTAACATTTGTCTTCTACGGTTTCTCTTCCCTCTGCTCCCCCCACCCCCCTGGTTATAGATTGTCCTGCCAGCTGTGTTTGTCTGCATTGCCCTGGTGTTCAGCTTGATCGTGCCACCCTTTGGCAAGTACCCCAGCCTGGAACTTCAGCCCTGGATGTACAACGAACAGTACACATTCGTCAGGTATGTGTTTGCCTTCTGCGCCCAAGGAGAGAGGACAGCTCGAGCAAACCACGGTGTCTGCTCTGCGGAGGGCCGGGGGAGGTGGGCTCAGGAATCACACCGTGGAACAGGCTGTGGCTGAAGAAATAAGCCAGTCGGTCCCCTGCTGCCGCATTTGCTCTCCTTTCCTCTTCCTCCTGCTGTTGTCAGGAACAGGCGTGCGTTTTATGTAAATGATCTGCCCTTGAAAATAATCTAGGATCGAGCTATACTGTGTCTGGATTTTCATTTTGTGGTTTAACACAGGGCTTCCAGACACTGTCAACGCTCTTGTTTTTTGCACAGTACAATGCGTGCATTCACTACCTAGACTTTTTAGTTGTGGATAGTAGCTATTGTCTGTGCTTTGGACAAAAATACCAGCTACTCTATAACAATCCAGTGCTTCAAACAAAAGGACCAAGGGATTTCTCCATCTCCTTACACAAGGATTTTCTTCAGTCCTCTCGTAATTGTAGACAGGTAGATCTCAGAAGCAGTCAAGCAGTAGATCTGTTTCAGTGATGTAAAAGAGACGCTGTATTGAAAAAAAAAAAAAAAGACAGAAAAAATACGTAAACATGGGAGTCGGTCTTTCTTTCTGTGACCCCACCTTCCTGCCTAGTGCAGGTGACTTTATTCTTTCCTCTCCCAGCTGCTGACCCCGATTGCCCAGGGCTGTGGAGCGTGGACTGTCTTTGTGTTTGTAACCTGAGCCCATTACTGTTTGTGTGATCCCAGTGTCCGTGCAAACATGCAGCCAGTAAAGTCCGCCTCCAGTAATATCCTGGCTCTCTGTACCTCCTGGGTAATTGTGGAAGTATTTTTGAAATACGGATCCTTAATGAATTCATTTACTTTTTGCTAAAATATGTATGTCAACGTGTATAAGTATGTGTGTATATACATGTGCGCGCACACCTCTGTACATACAGTTTTTTACACAAGCCCCACTTTGGAGTGCTGTATGTTACGGTGATATCAAGTGTATGGCTCGAGTCTGAGCTCCTTGTGGATGGGCTCTGTTTTATTCATTGCTGTTTTAAGAGCTTGGCACACAGGAATTACTTAATAAAGCATTTGTTTTTAAAAAACTTCCTCCTTCAAATGTATGGTTTTAATGAATCGCTGAGCTGGCTGCCTCTTCTGTTCCCATAGTAACGACGCTCCCGAGGACATGGGCACCCAGGAGCTCCTGAATGCCCTCACCCGAGAGCCCGGCTTCGGGACCCGCTGTATGGAGGGGAACCCTATCCCGTGAGTGCCCTTCAGCTACGCCACCCTCCGCGCTGGTTTCCTGTGCTTGCCGCCTGGCTTGGTCTCGAATGCACTGCATTTTTTATCCGCTGTATGCCACACTGTGACCACCATCGTTTGCCCTTTGAGCCGTTTTGTTTTTAATGTTTAAAAAGCTGACATAGTAATCTAATACGACCACCTAGGAACATACCTAACAGACTAGGGGGATATTCTAACAGCCTGCAAAGCAAAATACTGCAGGTGCTTGTTCGCTGCTTTATGAATGAATACTTAATGTAAATAGCACTTTATACTTCCTGCTCCAGAGCTTTCCCCCCGCCCTCCCTCCTGTGCCTAAATGCAGGGGGCTGCCAGTGTGTAGGAGTTGCAGTTTTGCTCATCAGCTTCTTGACTCTAACAGCCGAAAAGGTGATGGAGTTTTTTAAAAGTTGACATTTTCTTCTTTTAGAGTTGCCTATTTTTATTGCATTCTCTTTCAAAATCCTTGAAGAAAAAGAGGTGGTATATAGATAAACTCTCTTAAAGACCCATAGACGAAGTAGGTCTGTGGGGAAGGTACATCCAGTGATGGTTGTGAGTAAAGACAGTGGACAGAGGTGAGCTTCTGGGAGCCCAATGAGGGGAGAGGTGGTTCCAAGTTCCCAGGCTCAGGTAGAATTTGCAGGTAAGCTTGTTAGCCACAAACTGAGGAGTTGTGGAGAGTGTGGGAATGTGCAGAAATACTGGGAAAGGGCTAACTTCAATCCCAGGTTTTAAAGGGCAGATACAGACCCTGGGCCTACAGGGTTTTAGAGCAGCTTCTAGTGATTGTGTACCTGTTATCTCTTATTAATTGGATATTTACTAAATGTTTGTTAATACTTAATGGGTGGTAAATCCTAGCAGCCAATATCATCAGCTCCTAAAGAAGAAGATGACTACAGTGGAGAAGGACAGAGAGGCATCCTATCTGGATGTCATGATTCTTTTGAGGAGATTGCACTTGACAGTTTTGTAGGTGAGATAGAAGAATGAGAGGAGATGGTGACAGGCGGATGGAGGCAGCACCTGCCAGCTGAGCAGCGTGCTCTCAGTGCCAGCCTGGGAAGCTCGTGGGAGCCAGTTCTGGGTTGAGGTCTCGCCAACAGCACAGGAGAGGCAGGGCCCCGACATCAGAGGGCTCCCCGCCATGAGGCCCAGCACCATGGGACGTGTGTTGGGGGCAGTCAGTAGAAAGTAGTGGAACGGAGGGACGTTTGACGGGGACACTTCCCTGGGGCCTCAGCCACTTGTGTGCAGGTTTTAGGAAGGAAACTCAGGAAGGAGCCCTGGCTTCCCTGGAAGTCTCCATTTCACTGGGGCACCTTACAGAGAGCTAGAGAGCAGTCCACAGAACCGTTCATTTGGTCAGTGGCTGTGCTTTAAATTGTAGAACTTTGGAACTGGAAGGGATAGGAAATGACTTGTTGAAATGTGACTTATTGAAACAAGTCATTCTATATTTTTATTTTACTGTTGGAGAAAATAAGCCCTGAGAGGGCAGGTGACGTGTTGATGATCTCGCAGTGATTCAGAGCTCAAGTCAGGCATGAACAGCCCAGCTCTCCATGTACCAATCGCTCTAACCACCCCCCCGCCTTCCTACCCCCTTCCCCCCCAATTCTCTACTTGTTTTGAAACATAAAGTGAATCTTGACATTGTCTACGGATTATCAGCACATTGGGCATAAAACTGAGACCCCTTCCCAGGCCTGTGTCATCCGGCTCCTGCCTCCTTCTCTGTCTCATAGGCTATCACGTTCCAGCCATGCCGTCCTCCTGCTGTTCCTTCCACAGGAACCTCAGGGCCTTTGCACCTGCGCTTCCTGCTGCTTCTGGTTGTCACATTCTGTCCCTCCAAATCTCTCCCTGGCCCAGCCTTTATGTTCTGGCCAAAGTGTATCACCTCTTCATGCAACTCCTTTCCTACCAGTCATGCTCCCGTACCTTGCTACATGTTTTCCCATTTAAGATGACATTTAATCATCATCCAACTCTTCGATGGGAACATAAACTCCATGAAGGCAGGGACTTTGTCTTGTTCACTCCAGACTCTCAAATATGCAGAAGAGTGTCTGGCACAGAGTTGATGCTCATTTGAGCGTTTTGGAGTGAACACATGGGTGAGTGACTGAATGCTGGTGGATTGGATCGACTGGAGTTCCGTATATGAGCATCTGGGCCCTCTGCATCCCATTGTCCATATCTGTGAAGTGAGCTCACAGCTTACACATCTTTGGAGGGATCAGATAATCAGATGGGGAGGGGTCGATGCATGTCTGCAGGTGTGATTGATGGATCCTGTGCCCCTGAGGTGACAGGAAACCCAGGCCCTCTGGGTGACCTGGCCTTGCTGTCCTCCCTGTGCAGAGACGTGCCCTGCTTGGTGGGAGAGGAGGAGTGGACCACGGCCCCCGTTCCCCAGACCATCACGGACCTCTTCCAGAACGGGAACTGGACGATGGAGAACCCCTCACCTACCTGCCAGTGCAGCAGCGAGAAAATCAAGAAGATGCTGCCCGTGTGTCCCCTGGGGGCCGGGGGGCTGCCTCCTCCACAGGTGAGTCCCTCTCCAGGTGTGACTGAGCAGGCAGGGGCGAAGGGTGGGCTGGGGCAGAAGGGCGGGGTGACAGAGCAGGAGGGTCTCTTTCAGTCTTGATCTTCGTTCTTGTCACAGGGAATAGCATGTGAGTTTTGAGGGGAGGAAGCTTGAACCACCTTATTCCTATATCTGAGTGAGCTTAGCCTGTTCCTTTATTTGGAAGAGACTTGTTTGCGTTAAAACCAGAACACAACCCTCTGGACCAATGGGCTACGGGAGATGCACGGTGCCCTCTCCGAGTGGGGGTGTCACAGGACAGGCCCTGCTTTCTCCCCGGCTTGGCCTTAGGGCGGCTGGCCCATCACTGTCTGAGGGTCTTGTTGAGTCTGACATTCTCTATGAGTCTGACATTCTCTATGAGTCTGAGCATGGGACGCAGTTGTGATCTATTTTTTTTCTGAGAACAGCTTCAGGATGAGGCTTGCTTGTGAAAACTGTCCGCTGCCCTATCGGCATCCAGGTTGCGGGTTCCGGTTACGTCTTTCTAAAATAATAGCTAATCTATTCATCTGTGTGACACCACTGAACAAAGAGCTCACCAAGCATAGTCAGTGATGCTGCTCCGTAAAGACCTTTGTGACTATGAGGAATAGATTGTACAGTCTATGGTTTCCAGAATAATTTCCTGGGGAACTTTTTGGAGTGCCTTAAGTGTACGGCCAGAGTCAGGGGTAGAATGAATCCGGCTTTGGTGGCTGGCTTAGGGTATGTGGGCATTGTGGGCAGGGTCTTGTGGTGTGTTTCTGAGGGACACGTGTCAATGTAGTCCTTGATTTGCTTCTTGTCTCAATTCTGGTCCATAAAAGCACATGTGCTTGGTTTTTCTGTAACAACAGAGAAAGCAGAACACGGAGGACATCCTTCAGAACCTGACGGGGAGAAACATCTCGGATTACCTGGTGAAGACATACGTGCAGATCATAGCCAAAAGGTCATTCTTTGCTAAACTCAGTCCTTGCTCTGTCATGACTGATCAGAGGAATTTAAGACCTAAAGATAGTAGACCGAGTAGTGGGGGAGACATCATATTTTTACCCGATGTTGCCTTGGAAGCTTAGAGTGCTCTTTCAAAGTAGACAAGATGAGAAGTATTATGAACATTCAGGTTGACAACTTACCAAGCATAGATTGAGTTTGCCTGGTTCCAGAATGAAAATAAATCGGGATTCAAATTCTAATTCTGCCACCTCCTAGCTCTTTGACGAATGTTAACTGGTTATCCTTTTAATGTTGATGCTGCATCACTTGATGTCCAATGTGAAAGCAATGCTGCTCTTATGAGTTGTTGCGAGGACTGAATGATATATACAAACACCTCCCACGGTGGGGATGCATGGCAGCCTGGGCCGTGGAGTGGGGAAGAGCCATGGAGCTTCCTGGGGCCTCGCAGCCTAACGCTGACTACTTAGCTCAGGGGCGGGGACCCTTCTTTCTGCCAAGGGCCATTTGGATGTTTATAACATCATTCAGTCACGGGCCATCCAAAATTATCCACTTAAAAATGAGCCTGTTATATTTGGTTAAACATTTTTAATTGACTCGCTACTTGGTGGTCAGGGCCTTAATAGGGCCAGACCAAGTGCTTCTGTGGGCTTCCATGGCCCGCAGGCTAGATGCTCCCACCCCTGATGGACCCGCTGCTCCTTCCCCCGGCTTTGGTCAGCTGGGCCTCTCGGAGTTCTCAGTGGCTCTAAATGACAAGGGTGTGCTTGAATGACAGCTACTGTGTGTTTCCAACGAAGAGGCACAACCTCTCCCTATGTCATCCCTAATTGATGTACGACTTTGAATTTTAGACGTTTCTAGTTTGATTACATCTTTGTCTATAAGATGTAATGGTTTCTGAATTGGTTTAATCCAGGGCATGGTTTTCATGTACATAAGATTTTAAGAATGGGAGGAAAAATGGACATGCCGATTAGGGCTTCTTCCCATCGGCAAAAACCTGCACCATCAGCTTGATCCTGGGATTACTTCCGTCCCTTCGTTGTGTCCTCAGGTAGAGATTGACTCCTTTTGTGTCATCAGGAATAGGATCCGTGTTGCTCTGAACTGACTTTTGGTTTGTCTCTGGTCTCTGCAGCTTAAAGAACAAGATCTGGGTGAACGAGTTTAGGTGAGTTGACCTCTTCCTGTGCTTTCCCCGGACCTCCTGTCGGTCAGGAGTGTGGTTCTGATGCAGGAATCGTGGGCCCCGGGAAGTTGTTAGTTTTGGGATGGCGTTGCCCTCAGTGTTGCTACTCAGCACCAGCTGCCCCTGCAGATGCATGTGAATGCTGGGCACACTGATCTCCTCGAGGAGGCACAGAGGCTTTTTCTGGTGCGATTTAACAGGAAGCACCATGTTGTGAGGGGAAAACCTACGCCAGCTACACTTTGCCCCCAAACCAGATTCCCAGGGGTTCTCTTGGATGAAATAAGATGAATCAACACCATATACTCTCACTGTATTTCAACCCATCTATCCCTCTGGGATTTGAAGGAACAGGTGGGATCAGGGAAGAGCAGAAGGGAGAGTTGTTGAAGCTCATTAACATCTTATAAACAATGGGCTACTTTATGTGGCTGCCCCACAAGGTGGCTCTTTGACACTGCTTTCCACTTCTCCTTGCCTTTTTCCTGAGGGCCAGGCCCCACAGAACTGTGAACAGAGCAGACTGGGGCGCCTCCAGTTGTCCTCATGCTAGGAACAAGCCCAGGCCGCTGGGCTCGTTATAGTAAACCTCTGGCCTCTCGGTCAGTGCCTTCACTCCTTGTCCTGACTTCCCATCTGCTCGACTTTTTTATTATTATTTTATTTAAAAATATTTTAATATATATTTATTGATTTCAGAGAGGAAGGGAGAGGGAGAGAGAGATAGAAACATTAATGATGAGAATCATTGATTCGCTGCCTTCTGCAGGCCCCCTACTGGGGATAGAGCCCACAACCCAGGCATGTGCCCTGGCCAGGAATTGAACAGTGACCTCCTGATTCATAGGTCGATGCTCAACACTGAGCCACACTGGCCGGGCTCATCTGCTTGTCTTGAGACCCAAGTCCAGGCCTGAGCACCAGGGTGGGAGGAGCTGCTTCTGTCTATAGCAGCCGTGGGCAAACTACGGCCCGCGGGCCAGATCCGGCCCGTTTGAAATGAATAAAACTAAAAGAAAAAAAGACCGTACCCTTTTATGTAATGGTGTTTACTTTGAATTTATATTAGTTCACACAAACACTCCATCCATGCTTTTTTTCCGTCCCTCTGGTCCAGTTTAAGAACCATTGTGGCCCTTGAGTCAAAAAGTTTGCCCACCCCTGGTCTATAGTCAGGCCCAGACCCTTCCTACTTGGGCAGGAACCCTAAGGGTAAGGAAAGAGATTGCCGGAATCCACTAGAGGAGTCCAGTGGTAACTTCCTCTTGGTCCTGCTTTGAAGAAGCAGTTCGCCTGCGGGAAACACGTGGTGCCCAGGGTCCCGTGCCCTGTGCTGCCTGTGTTTTAACCTCAGGCTGTTCTTCCAGGTACGGCGGCTTTTCCCTGGGTGTCAGCAATTCTCACGCACTTCCTCCAAGTCAAGAAGTTAACGATGCCATCAGGCAAATAAAGAAACACTTGAATCTGGCCAAGGTACGGTGTCCCTCCCAGGACATGTCAGAAAGGGGCCCAGAGCTGCTGCTGGTACAGGGGAGCAGTTGGCAGGGGCATCCGATCACTGAGCACCTCCTTGTGTAAGACTTGAGTACATAGTCGTCTTGAGTAGTTAGGGTCTTGTGCCAGCCAACACTGAGCTGGGACTCAGTGACCAGTTAGGATCTGAAAGTGTTCAACGGGTGTTAGGACTCACTAAGCATTCACTTCATTTCTCTGTGCCTGGAGTTTCCTATTTTTAATTAAGAATTGAGGGGGTCAGACGATGGGGGACGCTGGGATCACAGATGCAGGGATAGTCCTTGAGACTGTATCTCTGTTTTGAGGACCAGACCCCACGAGGGTAGCTCTGGGCCCTAGGATGACGCCAGGGGAACATTTTTGAAGACTCCCCACCCCTGAGGTAGAGACAGACGTGGGAGTCTTGGGACTTTGAATCACAAGCCTTGCCGGTGGTTCCTTCGAGACTCATGGCTCATGGCAACAGCGGTGCTTTAGATTTCTGGTGGCTTCAGCTTTTATTTTAATGAACAAGGTAGTCACGGTGCCCGTCCTAAGGTTGTCCTGCTGCTCCTGCGAGCCATCTGAGCTGAGGCAGGTTCTGTCGTCCACAGGACAGCTCTTCAAATCGATTTCTCAGCAGTTTGGGAAGGTTCATGACAGGACTGGACACGAAAAACAACGTCAAGGTAAAGCCCTTTGTTCAGTAGCTTCTTGATGCACAGTAACCCTGTGTTCAGCTCCTGAGCACACTGATGGGGTAGGCACGACAGAGAGAGCAGTCTAGTAGCCTCACCAGCGAGGACGTAAAATGCAGTGATTCAGAGTTTGCTTTGCCCCCAGACACAGCAGGCGAACCATTGTGACCCTGACCAGATTACTTGTGCTCTCTAAGCCTCAGTTTCCTAACCTCTACCGTGGAGACAGTACTCAGGCTCTCTCAAAGCCGTGATGAAGATTAAATGAGTTAAACATAGAGGGTAGCCGGCACCGTGCCTGGCCACACGGTCAGTGCTTGGTATACCTGGTTGCCCTTACTGCTTCGCCACATTCTCTGACCATAATGTTTTGTCTCGGTGTATGACTGGGATTCCTGAAATTTACAGGCGTGTGTGTGTGTGTGTGTGTGTGTGTGTGTGCACCCACCTCCAAGAACAGGGTTTGGGAGCGTTACCTTGTACCTCTGTGTTTTATTTCAGGTGTGGTTCAATAACAAGGGGTGGCATGCCATCAGCTCTTTCTTGAATGTCATCAACAACGCCATTCTGCGGGCCAACCTGCAGAAGGGGGCGAACCCCAGTCAGTACGGGATCACTGCTTTCAACCACCCCCTGAACCTCACCAAGCAGCAGCTCTCGGAAGTGGCTCTGTAAGTAGCTATGTCTCCATGGACCAGGTGGGGGCAGGAGAGGGTGTTGAGGGTAATGGAGGAATGGAGGAAGGAACCCTGACGCTGGTTGTGTGTAACAGATTGGGAAACACTTATATTAGTATATGTCTGGTTTGGTCCAGGCTCTGGACAGAATACGATCAGGTTAGGAATTGGCTGGCAGGGATTAAAGTGCCAAAGATAAATAAATGACTCATTTATGTAAAAACCATTACATTTAGTGGATTCATGTGAGTTAAGTTGTTAATAACATCCCCCAAATATTGTAACTCGCCATAAATATAGTGTTTAATAAAAAAAGCAGAAGCCCATCCTCAACTGTCTTTTCGCTGGTTTTAAACTTGGTGAAACATGCTTTTATCAGCTTGTGTTTTTAATTCCTGAGTTGTGTGTAAGTGTGCGAGGTTAAAGCCAGTACACACTAGGCAAAGTGTATATAGCCTTTGGAATTGTGGAGATCTGGGTTCTAGATGTATGGTGTTAAACGAGACAGTTCATGTAAGTTGCCAAGTTTAGCATTTGGTTTATATTCAACACATGTTGGGTCCCTTTCCAGTATAAGGGGCATGGCACAGTTATTATTTTTGCTTAACTTGTATAAAGTATCAATATATGTCACTGGGATCTTTATACCGAGCTTATATAACATTTATATGTATAATTTATATTAAACCCTGTTTATTGAGCTTATAAGGCCACTCTTCTTATAAGCATCTGATAGATGTGTTAGACTGATAGGCCACACACTGTTTTCAAATTTATTTACAGCCAGAAATGAAGTTATTTGAATGGTTTCACACTAACATTTCTGCTTTATTTAATTTTCAATCTATACTTGTCCTTTGTGAGTGAAAATTCACAACTCATTGCTCTTATAAGGTCATTAGGCCACTCTGACTCCCATTAATAGTTCATTATGACACTGGCTCTTTGTAACTTCAGTGGAATCAGTTTTGCATTTGAATTGTCAGGTGGCGGGGGGGGGGGGAGCGGGGGGTTGGTTTGCTTTGTTTTATTCTTTTTTACTTGAAAATAATAATTGTTAGCCCTGAAAAAAAAAAAATTTGGTGAGCAGGTTATTTTTTCCCCGGGCTATGCTCAGATGTTTGTGTGTGTGTGTGTGTGTGTGTGTGTGTGTGTGTGTGTGTCCCCATGTCCATGTATCCTTCTGATGGAGTCTTCAGTTGCATCAGTGGCCCCTCATGTCCTCACTGCCTCTTTTCCAGGATGACCACATCGGTGGATGTCCTCGTGTCCATCTGTGTTATCTTCGCCATGTCCTTCGTCCCGGCCAGCTTTGTCGTGTTCCTGATCCAGGAGCGGGTCAGCAAGGCGAAGCACCTGCAGTTCATCAGCGGGGTGAAGCCCGTCATCTACTGGCTCTCCAATTTTGTCTGGGACATGGTAAGGGCACCGCTGTGCCACTGTGTGTAAATCTCCAGCGGGATCATGCACGGATGACAGAGCCCCTGGCTCTCGTTAGGATGTCCTTGCTCATCTAAAGATGAATGAGAGAGAAAATGACAGAGGCATTGTAATGAAGTGCAATGTACTTAAGGAACATTGAGTACAGTGCCCATCCCACACTGGAAAGGAAATCTGTCCGCTCTGACGGCAGTTAATATCACTACCACCTAATTCCTAATGTAGAACTTGTCAAAGAGACATGGACGGGGAAGCCAGTCCAAACTCCAATGCCTGTAACCTGTCTGATAGGGTTGAACCTCCAGAGTCAGGGTGTTCTTTGTCTTACGAGGAAATCTGTCTGTCATTTGAAAACTTGGCACATTTTACCTGAAGCGTATCCATCTATTGCAAACACGTTTTCACGCCAGCTACAATGCATTGCTTTTGTTCAGACCAATATGGAGGTCTTCAAAGAAGTTCCAGTTCTCAGAAAGTGGAGTTGAAATAGATCTCCCTCTGAGTTCCATTAATTGTGAGCCATACAGAGCACACGTAATGCTTCTCCCACCGGATAGCCCCTCAGATAAGACAACTTTCACTGAACCTAAGTCTTCCCCAGATAAGATGATCTACGAGGACACATTTTGTAATCTCTAAAGCACAGTACCCGTGTGAGTGATGATGATGCGCAAGCCTCTCGGACTTGTCATTCTTGATTTGACTGCCTTTGTGTGGCCACGCTCCATATTGTTAATGTCCCTTTTGAAAAGTGAAACCCAGAACTAGCCTTGTGTGCAGGCTGCGGTCTGAGTGGTTATGAGCCTAGAGGGAGTTGATCTGTATCCCTGACTTTATTACACAACCCAAGGGCGTCGGGTTTGGAAGTAGCACTGTCTTGGTGGCCATTGGGTAGTGAACTGAAATCTCTAGTTGACAGGTGTTATTAAATGGGCCTCTTTCCCTCTGTACCAATGCAGTTGACGTTTTTGAGTCCAAACTTTATGTTTATCCCTGTTAAACTGCATTTTGTTTAGTGTCCATTTGCTTTTATCTTGATCCAGTAATTAACTTTATTCAGTAAACGCATTCTGAGTGCTCACTGCGTGTCTGACTCCACCACACACAGGAGCTTCAGAGATGAAAGACCAAGTCCTGAACTCAGGAATGTCACTCTCCTTCCTATGTGTCATCTGTCCCTCCCGTGCTTTCAAGCCTCTAAAGTTTGCTCTAATCGTGTCTCCATCTAAGTTGTTGGTAAACACATTGAGTAGAATGAGACTGAAGCAGAGCCTTGTGGTCTGAAGCTGCAAATTCTTGCATCTGACAAGCCCGCTCTCATATCCCTCCCAGTGCTCTGTTCTGCCAGCGAAGAATTCTCACAATTGTCTCGTGGTCAGGTCTTTATTTGTGCATTAAAAAATTATTTTTATTTTTCTAGAGAATTTTTGTAGGAGTTTATTTGTGTCAAACTGACACGACATATGCGGGGAAGCCATATCTCAAGGGCTCTCTACTTGTGCATTTTAATTCTTGATACACTGTCAGGACAGACTCTAAGATTATCCTCAGTGTGATGAAGCAATTCTGACATTCACATTAGAAGCACTTACCTCATAAATAGATTATATGTGAGATTGAACTTGGGCAGACTGTAACATGGCATTAATGATGAAACCGACACAGTCATCTTTGGGAAGAAGAATGGAAGCTTATTTGCTGCCTGGGAAATTGAAATTACTCTGACTGGGGATCCATCGTTCAGTAAGTTTACTGAGCGTGACACCTTGGCTCAGCTCTTGGAAAGACAGCAAGGGCATTCAGTTTATAAAATCAGCCAAGGGTAAATGCTTGTCAAAATGTATTGTTCAGTGTATGATTAGTAGTTTAGGCGGCTTTATTAAATCAGAGTTATTCTCCAGCATGTTAACTGCCCTTTCTTGTCCGACGATAGTGAACACTTGGGCTGTACTGTATCTTTGACGTAGGGACGAACTTGATTTCCTTGTTTCACTTTCAGTGCAACTATGTGGTCCCTGCCACGCTGGTCATCATCATCTTCATCTGCTTCCAGCAGAAGTCCTACGTGTCCTCCACCAACCTGCCCGTGCTAGCCCTCCTGCTCCTGCTGTATGGGTAAGGTGCCCCTGGGTGGCGGGCAGCAGTGGGTGAGGTATACGGTGCCCAATGTCGGAGGGAAGGCGGGGGGCACCCAGTGGACATTTGTCTCTGTGCCTCCCCAGGTGGTCGATCACACCGCTCATGTACCCCGCCTCCTTCGTGTTCAAGATCCCCAGCACCGCCTACGTCGTCCTCACCAGCGTGAACCTCTTCATCGGGATCAACGGCAGCGTGGCCACCTTCGTGCTGGAGCTCTTCACCGACAACGTGAGTTCCGCAGGGAGAGCAGCTGCGCTGGGCTGAGCATCTCCGGGAGCCGGGACAGAGTTTCATCACGATCCCACTCCACACGTCTGTGGCATCACACCACCCACCGCTCTGTCCTGTATCCGGTTCTCTCTTCCTCGGCTTCCTTTTCCTTACATTTCTCTCATCAAACCCGTCCGTTTCCTTCGACAAGTTCTTTTATACTCCTACTGCCTACATGTTGCTTTTCCCATCTTTTTTCACCTTCCGTCTTTGCTTTCCACTTCTGGTGCCGTCTCTGGCTGGCGCCATTCCTTCCGGAGGCTCTTACCAGCATCTCTCTCGGTGCTGTGTGTTGTTCTCTCTCAATTCTGTGCCTTTAGCCCCGAAGGCTCCCTGGAACTCTAGTCTTGCATTCTCACTTGCCTGGTGCAGAGCTCCATCTCCATAATTTACAGATACCCCAGGCTCGACATGTCCTGATTATCTTTCCCCCTAGAACCTACTGCTTCTCTGCCTTTTCCTGTCACACTGGGTGGCGTTGCCATCCACCCAGTCCCCCGAGCTGGCGACGTTTGAGTCATCTTATGTGCTTTGCTTCTGTTTATTTCCTACATTCAACTGGTTACCGTGTCAGGTCTTCCAGCTACAGATCCCGTAAAGAAGGGTCCCTGTCCATTCCTGTCGTCCCCTTGGTCCACCTCTTGGTCCAAACACTTGAACTTGGCACATCGGACCTTCCAGAGGTACATCCTCTTCCCCAAGAGGCTGCAGTCGCAGCTGAGTTGCTCCTTAAACCCTGTGGGCCTGGCTTAAAATCCCTTCCTCTGTCCCAGAGGCCCCTAGCATCTGACTGACTCGTCCTGCTTGAGCTCCGATGTGGAACTTTATTTTCCTGCCCAATGGGAGGTGCTCCCAGAGCCCTCAGTTCATGCTCCATACAACACATACCCAACTGTGTAGTAATTTCCTGTTTCCTGTCACTCTTCCTCAGAACAAGGACTATTTCTTACTGACCTTGGCCTCCCCTGGGCCCTAGCACGTGCATTCAGCACATAGCAACGTACTCAGTTGTTTGATAGCTGGCTAGTGCTGGCTCAATGTGTTCAAGAAGAATTGTTTAAATGACCACAAAATCCGGGAACTGAACTCTTGATCCAGACATGAGCAGTTGGCTTTTAAAATGCTAAGCAAATATTTTGGTGGATTTGCTTCTGATTAAACATAACCATGTTTCCCAACTTTGCTTATATTTCTCCATACTCATAGGATCATTCCAAATTTTCTAGAGAGCAAAGGTTTTATTAAGTTGCATATCATCAGCTACGGCTGCTGCTAGTTACCGGGATCTGAAATCAAAGGCTCAGCTCGACCTCAGGGAACCAGATGTCTTCTCCACGCTCATACCTCTGACCTTGATACGCTTTTAGTTTAAACCACCAATGACAGTCTCCCTCTGTCTTATTTTTTTTTTTTTAGAAGCTGAATAACATCAATGATATCCTGAAGTCTGTGTTCTTGATCTTCCCGCACTTCTGCCTGGGTCGGGGGCTCATTGACATGGTGAAAAACCAGGCCATGGCTGATGCCCTGGAAAGGTTCGGTGAGTGCCAGCAGTAGTCGGAGGCCTTTATTAGAGGTGGCGGCATGCATGCGCCTTGCGACTCTGGCCTTTGTTTTGGAACGAGGCTGGTGACGGGGCACAGGACTCCCCTCGACCGTCAGGGCTGGAAACAACACAGCTGGTTGTGGCATGGGTCTTGTGACAGGACCATTTGTGCCTGAGAAGTGAGAGGGCTATTCCACAGGTAGGGAGAAGACTGCCTTTAGCTTGAATCCAGTGCCTGATGCCACTGGTTGGGATTGTCAAAGTCACTGCGAAAGTCAAACCAGAGCCTTGAGAATGTGGCACACAGGCAGCGAATCCCAAGGAAAGATGCAAACTCAGGCTCATTAGGACACGCATGGGTCTGGGGCTGTGGCCATACATTATCTTTCACGTAGTCTATACAAAGGGAATTACTGCAGCTCTTTCTACCTTATGGTCTTTAGAAGTATTTGTCCTGTGGCTACATCACTATTCTTTATCCACTGGCTCCTGTCAGTTAGATGGGTCATATTATTTAGGACAGAGACTTTTTTTTTTTTTCCAATTTGGAGGTACAAAGGAGATGTATAAGGAATTTAAAACAATATTTATATAAAACCAGGTGATTTGATTGAGTCACTAGGTTATATTACATGCTACTGAGAGGGGGCATCTTTCTAAAGTGCTCTCTAATCTTTCTTTGGGGAACTTATAATCTGTTAAAATACTGATGGTAAAAATTACCCTGGATTGTTGCCTTCTTACAAAGGATTTTGGCATCTCGTTAAAAAAGAGACATTACATGTCTTAGATGATGCTTGATGCTACAGATCTAATACACGTTTTGCTCTGAAACTTTGATCGGTACTGAATCGCAGAATGTTTCCCCCAGACTTCCCCTAAATCAGGCTTGAACAGTGGTCACTCCCTTATGTATTTTCTCCTTGTCATGGGGGACACCCATTGGTGTTCCCAGGACGAGGGGTGAATTTGAGGAAGGGCCGTGGTCTCTGGTGCTTCCATTCTGACTGGATCTCTGCGTTGTGTCTATCAGGGGAGAACCGCTTCGTCTCGCCACTCTCATGGGACTTGGTGGGACGAAACCTCTTCGCCATGGCCGTGGAGGGGGCGGTGTTCTTCCTCATCACTGTTCTGATCCAATACAGATTCTTCATCCGGCCCAGGTGAGCTTTTCCTCAGAACTCTCGGAGCCCCCCGTTTGAGGGTCACAGAGAAGAAGCACCGGGAAATACTTGTCAGTGGCGTTTAGATTGAATTGAACTCAGAGCAGATGATCAAACTGTGTTCCTAAAGTGCACATCCCGAGCCCCCAACACTGCCAGTCCTGGGAACTGGAGCGTAGATCTTGTAGGGACTGCTTTAGAAATGATCTTTCTCTTGAAAAATCGCTGGAAAGGTTGACTTTTCTCAACTCTCCCCCCAAGACCTGTGAATGCAAAGCTTCCCCCTTTGAATGACGAGGACGAAGACGTCAGGCGGGAAAGGCAGAGGATTCTTGACGGGGGAGGCCAGAATGACATCTTGGAAATCAAGGAGCTGACCAAGGTGAGGCAGTGAATACAGGCTGTGACAGCTTGTCTGTAACGGTTTCAGCTTTAATGCGGGAAACTAGCTTCTTGGTGACGTGCTTAGTAAAAGGAGCATGTTCTCAAAATGCACATCTATACCCAACTTCTGTCAACTTAACTTTATTTAAAACACACCATGGGGCCTTCTGCATTAGAGAATACCTTTGTAATGTGCATTCTCATTCTTGAGTGTATTTATTTTTCACACTTATTCATGCATTAATTACTAAAACATACTAATGTTGTATACCTAGTCAAAGCTAAGTAGGGAGACTGAATGGTTGATTTGAGTTTCATGGTCTACAAAGCTGTTCTTTCTCCATTGCTCAGGAGGAGGGTCTATTTCGCCCTCTCTAGGTGCTAGAGTCCCCAAAGTCCACTTTTTTTTTATTATTATTATGTACAATATTTGCAGTGTTGCTATTACAGATTTTTTTTACGCTGTAGAATTTAATTTTTAAAAATGTGTAATTTCTTTGTATACTAAGTAAATGAAGTATTATGTAGACACTAATGACCAATATGTTTTGTAAAAGGTTGATTACAAATATTAGATTAAAAATAAAAAGAGCCGAAACCGGTTTGGCTCATTGGATAGAGTGTCGGCCTGCGGACTGAAAGGTCCCAAGTTCGATTCTGGTCAAGGACATGTACCTGGGTTGCGGGCACATCCCCAGTGGGAGATGTGCAGGAGGCAGCTGATCGATGTTTCTCTCTCATCGATGTTTCTAACTCTCTATCTCTCTCCCTTCTTCTCTGTAAAAAATCAATAAAATATATTTTAAAAATAAATAAATAAATAAAAATAAAAAGAAATTCACTTGTATTTTGAGCTTTAGAGTCATTCAGAAGCCAGACAGACCAAAGACCAAGGCTCTTAGCACATCTTATATGTGACATAGTCTCATCGGTGCCTTTATCTCGTGATGTGCCATTCCCTCTTCCATAGCTGCCTGGGATCGCCGTGAATCACTGTGGCTCATGACCTTTTGCATTTTGTTTGCAGGTGTATAGAAGGAAGAGGAAACCTGCTGTCGACAGGATTTGTGTTGGCATTCCTCCTGGCGAGGTACAGGCACTTTCTCTGCATTGTATTTGTCCCTGTTAATACCGTCAGTATTTTAACAGAGTATAAGTTCCCCAAAGGGGTCAAAGTGGCTGTTAAAGGCTTCTTCTCACTTTGTGTCTCTGTGAAGCAATCAGTCATTGAGGGGATGAGGACCCCATATGTCAAAAGAGAATGATTTTGGATTATCTCAGGCAGTTTAAGAAAAACATGCATGCCCAACATGTGATTTTGTGATCTGTTCAAGATGATGATGAAATTCAAAGAGATTTTTTGAAATTATATTTTCTTTGTTTCATTCATGTTTGTGTTCTTTTATGCCCTTTAGCCAGATTAGTGAAATTTGACTAGTGGGCTTTCATGACTGTTTTTCACTCCGTAACTTTGGCCTCAACCTAAGGACTCAGATAATATTACAGAATATGCCCACATTTACTAGTAAAATGATTCCGTTATAAAATACCTGTTTAAGTGACCATGTGATTTCTTAAGACAAAGAATATTAGACTCTTCATTGAAATTTGAGAATGGTGGGGTCATGCTATATGAAAGCTAAGCTGAGGGGGCCGTATTTCGTAATGGTCACTTGGTTTTAGAGTGTCCGTAATTCGTTATGCAGTTTACCTAATCTTTTCCAGTGCTTCGGGCTCCTGGGAGTTAATGGGGCTGGGAAGACGTCAACTTTCAAGATGTTAACTGGAGATAGCACTGTTACCAGAGGAGATGCTTTCCTTAACAAAAATAGGTGAGGAAAGAACCGGTCTGCGTTTTGCTCCAAAGACTTTTATTACTTAGTTAAATACGTCCTGTGTGGGTTTTTATGGTCACAACAGTACTATATAGATAGAGTTTATAAAAATGGTGGAATACAGTCAAGTGTAAAGAAGAAACTCAGAGTCATGCCTAATCCCACTCCCTAGAGATAATCCCTCTGTCTCTCCTTTCCGTCTCATTGTTCTTTAACAGCTTTATTCAGGTGCTGTGTCCATATCATACCGCTTACTTGTTTTAAGAGCACAACTCATGGTTCTTAGTAAATTTGCAGATTTTTGCAACCGTCACACAATCCAGGCTTAGAACAGTCCCATCACCCCAAATCTATTTTTTATATACACTAGAAGCCCGGTGCACAAATTCGTGCATGGGTGGGGTCCCTCAGCCTGGCTGGTGATCGACCGATCGGGGCGGGGGAAGGACCACGGGAGGTTGGCCTGCTAGAAGAGATTGGCTCTTGCATTGAGCATCTGCCCCCTGGTGGTCAGTGCGCATCATAGCGACCAGTTGTTTGGTCGATTGGTTGTAACACTTAGGCTTTTGTATATATACATATAAATGGACTATAAACTTGAATCATACTGTATCTAGAGTTTTAAAGTTAGTTTTCATTGTTAATAAGCGTATTATAATTGCTTCCCAAAGGGTTACATATTCTAAGATGTAGAATTTTATTTAATGGATTTCTTATGGTTGGACATTTATTAGTTTCTGCTTTTCACTCTGGAAGTATGTCCTTGTACTCATCTATGATTGTTTCCTCAGGGAAAATCCCTACAAGGCAAAAGGGTATGCACTTGCCCTCGCTAACAGTTGTCTTAGTTTTTGGGGCCACTGTCAGGCTGTCACCTGAGAATGTGCCGGTCACTGGGCAGTCTGATCAGTGGGAGTACAGCTCCACCTCAGAAGCCCAGAGACCATGTCACCTGGAGGACTCGAGATACGTGGGGCTTCTAGGCTTTGTATATGGTACAGGGCAGTGGCTTTTGACCTTTTCTGACCATGATCCATACTAGCAAATACATCTTACACCTAAACCCAGTAAATACAAAGGCATAAACAAGCACATAATAAAGGTTCGTAAAACAATACCTACTGTTACTACTCACAGTACACTCTGATAATTCTTACTCTTCTCTCTACCATGTCATTAAAAAATGCTGGTTGTGACCCAGTAAGTTCATTTCTCAAGCGACTAATGGGCGATGACTCACAAGTTGAAAATAATGGACAGGGGCTACTGGCCAATAAAATTGAGAAGAAAAAAGAACTTAATGTACTTATGCACCTCCTCCTCTGTCTCTAAGTGGTTTTTCAGTAGTAGAGTGAAGGAGGTTTAAAGAGAAGAGGATTCTAGAATAGCAGCTGTAAGGCTGCACACCTATATCCCTGGGCGTGTTCCTAGCACCGGGCTCCTGGGGCATATAACAGTGATGGGGATGAGTGGCCCACACTAAGGGCGATCACAGGGACTGGTTGGAAGAGCTGGCTTGGGCAGTGTAGCTGTGAGCGCCAGGGAGTGTCCATGGGCGCCTCAGTCATCGTTCTGAAAAAGGGTGGATCTGGGAGTCCTAATTATGTGCAGAGAGGAATGAATGCTGCCGAAAGGGTACGCTCAGGGGCTGCCTGGAGGCTGAAGTGCAGCTGTCAGATTGGATGTGGACACAACTTCTCCCACGTCACGGATTCTTAACCCGAGATTGGCTTGATAGTGCCTCACTGCCAGCCCTCCAATGTATGTCACAGTGTGTCTGCAGGTGTATTTTTTCCTGTCACCTGACAAACCAGGAGGGTGCCTTGGTTGGATATTGAACAAGACCAAAGGGGTTGGGGCATGCTGTAGCCGAGTTATGTATGAGCAGCAGAGTGCGGAGGGAGGTCACACCCAGAGTTGCTGGGACTCCTCTGGGTCTGAATGAAGGAGACTTTGGAGGAACAAGGCACTTGGTACAGAGGACTGGACCACAGAGTCAAGTCTGGGATGGAAGTGCGTGTGACTAGGTTATTGGTCATACAGTTGGCACCGTGGTTGGAATGGATTCAGGAATTCTAAAATGGGACCGAGCCTACAGATTATTGGGGAGCCGGGTGCAAGGATTGGGCGGGATGGAGGCAGGAACCCTGACTGCCAGGAGGGGCTGTCATCCTAGGGGCAGAAAGGCTGTTCCTACAGCAGGTGTGCTCACTGGTATTTCTGTCACACACAAGCGTACTTTATAGGAACATTAGGCAGGATCGTCTGACCAGTGTATCTCCAAATGCCCCAAACCTGACCAGTTTTGTTCTCCTTTGCAGTATCTTATCAAACATCCACGAAGTACATCAAAACATGGGCTACTGCCCGCAGTTCGATGCCATCACGGAGCTGATGACTGGGAGAGAGCACGTGGAGTTCTTTGCCCTCTTGAGAGGAGTCCCAGAGAAGGAAGTTGGCAAGGTACTGTGGGCAGCAGCAAGCTGGCCTGCCTCGGCTGGCATCCTGACAATATACCGTGTGGGTTTGACTCACACATGACCCTCAGCTTCATGCTGTCTTTCTTCCTGGATGCAGTGCTGGCTCTTTGCCCCAGCTTTCAGGGTGGGAATCTGCGGTGGCGGGGTGGATGGGGTGAGGGTGGGGATGGGGGGTGGGGAGCTGTGGGCAGACTCATGCTGGAGGGCATGGAGGAAGTGCCCTCCTCCCTGTTGTAGGCTCTGTGGCAGATCATGATGATAGAATCTGGTCTTACTCAGTGAAGTGGAAGCAAACATGGTTAAAGTCACCAAACCAGACAGATGTCAAGCAGCTTTTTATTGCTCAGGTCGGTGAGTGGGCGATTCGGAAGCTGGGCCTGGTGAAGTACGGAGAAAAGTATGCCGGCAACTACAGTGGCGGCAACAAGCGCAAGCTCTCCACAGCCATGGCTCTGATCGGCGGGCCTCCTGTGGTGTTTCTGGTGAGTGTGACTCGATGGAAAACTATTCTGGCCCGAACGGAAACATCCCTTTTCTCAACCCCTGTATGTCCAGGGATGTTGCCTGACCGGCTTACCAGTGACAAGCTCCCCTCCCCTGACCAGGAACAGCAGAGCGGCCTCAGGGAAGCAGAGGGGAGCCCCATCGTTCCATCCTCTGCCACGCCCTCCGATGCTCCCCAAGAGAGATGCTCCAGGGCCTGTTTCTGGAGCACAGAGAGCCCTGGCAAGTGTGGCTGGGGCTGCCTGTGTGATCTGACTTTTCGCTGGAACATTCTTTTTTTTTTTTTTTTTTTTTACCAACTATGTGTTCATCCCCTGAGAATGGAGAGTGTGGGCACAGCTTCAAGTCCCCCAACTAGCACCTGGGCCTTCATTCCCTACATGCAGACACATGGGAAACAGGAGACTAGATGGGACAGTGGCCCTGGGCCCTTTATCTTCTACGGAGAAGAGCATTGAAGTTATTGTAGGAGGAGGCCTGGGTTGAGGCTTTAATGTTATCCAGGCATTTGGACCTGAAATTTGTTTCTCGACGACTAGCAAGTCCAATAACGTGGGCTAAGCTGGAGCGAGCTAGAAGAAAAAGAGGAGAGAAGGAATTTCATTTACCAAAACCTTACACTGACTTCAGTAGAGATTTCAGACAAAAAGAATTTTTACTATATATTTGTCAGTCATGAAAAGATGATGGAAACTAAATGGCTCTTTCCTCCCATGTCTGTTTATTTGGAGGAATTTAATTTCATACCAATTTAAGGGGAGCCCTGGCCGGTCTGGCTCAGTTGGTTGTGCATTGTCCTGTGCACCAAAAGGTTGCACAGCATGATGCCTGGTCAGGGCATGTGCCCAGGTTGCAGCGGGATCCCCTGTGAGACGCGTGCAGTAGGCGTCCACTCTCATATCCATGTCTCTCTCTCACTCCCTTCTTCTCTCTCTAAAAAAATAATCTTAAATTTAGGTGGAGCTTCCTCCTTCAGGGAGACATTTATAAAAACGACCTGGTTCTTGTATGTACGGTCTGGTTCTTTGGCCCGCCCATAAGTAACTGGAATGGTTGAGTTAAAATTTAGGCTATTTCAGAGATGCTTCTGTGTCTACAACCAAATCTGTCCTTGATGTTTATTTTATTAGGATAAAATAATAGGATTTATTTTATTCTAATTACAGGACGAACCGACCACTGGCATGGATCCCAAGGCCCGGCGATTCCTGTGGAACTGTGCCCTCAGCATCATCAAGGAGGGGAGATCGGTGGTGCTCACCTCTCATAGGTCCGTAGCGAAGGCCTGGCCTGGCTTCTCCATTGTGTGATTTTAAAAATTCCAATTGACATAAATGACCACTGTGTAAAAATTAGAAAATACAGAAAGGCAAAGACAAAAACAATTATCGTCAGAATTACATCACTTGTTAGATAACTGTTACTATCATTGGGCAATAATATATCTTTGCTGTTTCCTTACGCAAACCTATGTACAAAGTGTGCGTGCCTGTGTGGGTGATTGATAAACAAAAATGCAAGCTCAATGTAATATTGCTCTTTCTCATTCAACAATATATGGTGAATATTATTCCAAGTCATTTCTTATAGCTGGAGAGTAGTCCAATTTAATGGTTCTGTTTTTTGTAGACATTTGGGTTGTTTCTAGCGTTTCCACAATTGAACAGAGCACTGCAGGAAAAGGGTTATTCCTACGTCTTCGTGTGTATTTGTAACAAGTCCCAGTGCAGTCACTGGGAACATTTCTTGAAATGCCAGATGTCGTGGTGATGTTCGCATGGGTAGAGGCACATCACTCTAAGCTGAAACCTGGTTCTGTTTTCCCACAGCATGGAGGAATGTGAAGCTCTTTGCACGAGGATGGCAATCATGGTCAATGGCAAGTTCAGGTGTCTCGGTAGCGTCCAACATCTGAAAAATAGGTAACAAAGATCAGTTCTTTGGGGTAGCGCCTGCTGAGAAAGCTTGTATTTATTTTTCTTTTGTGTTAGTGTTTTAAATGGTGGCTCTAAACTAAAGGGAAACAAATTGAGCAAAATGGTGTAGTGGGAAGAATGAGGGCTTTGAAGTCCAACAGAGCTGCATCCTGTCTTCACCTTTACTGGTTGTGTACTTTGGGCAAGTTACTTAAGCTCTCTGAGAGTCGGTTTCCTAAGGGATATTCCCCTTCCAGCTTTGTTATCATAGATGGAAGGGAGAAATACCTACATGCCAGTCTGGCAAGAGCAGAGAGTTGGAGTCAAAAACAGATGAATTTCTGGCCCTACCACTGTATGGGGGCGGGGCGGGGGGGGGGGGGAGGAGAAAATGGAGTGACTACCTCCCAGGCGTCAGTGTCTCATCTGTCAGGCTTTGAGGTGCAGGTGAGGATGAAGTGAAGCCATGTGTCTAAGGCCCTCAGCATGGCACCCCACCTAGAGCAGGTCCTTAGTAAGTGGCAACTAGTTCCTTCTCTCTGATTCTTACTCTGGGTCTGTCAGGGACCTCTCGTTTTAAATCTTCTTTTGATAAGTTTCCGGAAGATCCTCCATTGGGCTTTGCTTTTCTGCTCTCAGGTTTGGAGATGGGTATACGATAGTTGTCCGCATAGCAGGGTCCAACCCGGACCTGAAGCCCGTCCAGGAGTTCTTCGGGCTGGCCTTCCCGGGCAGCGTCCTGAAGGAGAAGCATCGGAACATGCTGCAGTACCAGCTCCCGTCCTCACTGTCGTCCCTGGCCAAGATCTTCAGCATCCTCTCCCAGAGCAAGAAGCGCCTCCACATAGAAGACTACTCTGTCTCGCAGACAACACTTGACCAAGTAAGCGTGGAAGAGCAACAATAGATTTATTTTCTAGGGAGAGGAGTCCTGCTCCCTCCCTCACCCCATTCTGGGCCCTAGAGCAGTGCAGACTAGATGAGTTTGAATTCCCCAGCTTCTATTGCTAGCCGTTTCCTACCAAACCTCTTAGAATCTGAAAAGGGCGATGATGCTGTCTACTGTATAGGGTTGTTAGAATAGCTTGTAATCATCATCTTAGTAACTACCATTTATTGAGTACCTGCCCTGGGCCAGACATTTTGCCTGGGTGCCTTATCCCAGTTAAATAACAGCAAACAGATCTTAGCACTTAGTAGGTATTCAGTCAATGTTCGTGTTTGTCCCTCTTCCCTTCCATCACGCCTGTATAAGCCAAAGCAAATAGATGATTGAGCAGTTGGTGAGTTGGGGGTCAATGTAGAGGGTTTTTAATTTTTGAAGGGTTAATGCTTTTTCAAGCTGTGTTCTAGTTAATGTGTTTATGCAGTCTTGTATTCTCCTACCTGCCCTGCTGTCCCCAGAGGGGAAAACGCGACTAAAATAAAGAGAGAGCAAGTCGAGGGGTATTGATAAGGGTCCATCTTTCTCTTGACAGGTATTTGTAAACTTTGCCAAGGACCAAAGTGACGACGATCCCTTAAAGGACCTGTCGTTACACAAAAACCAGACAGTAGTGAACGTTGCAGTTCTCACATCTTTCCTGAAGGATGAGAAAGTGAAAGAAAGTTATGTGTGAAGACTCCTGTTCCTGCAGGGTGGCTGAAAGAGAGGAGGGACTGCCCTTCCTTCGCACCGGGTGAGGAGCCCAGAGGAGCGAGCCGGACGCTTCCGTGGGAAGAAGTAAACTGGATACTGTACTGATCCTCTTCAATGCAATGCAGTTCAATGCAATCCAAACAGAATTCCATGCCAGGGGCAGTGCCTTTGTAGCCGATGTCTCCTATGGCTCTCGAGGGAAAAAGACTTGAATTTAGTGTATTACCTTATGTCTATGTGAACCTCTAGTATGGAACCCAGAGGACATATGGGTTTGAAATCATACTGGGTTTTTTTTATTTGTTTTGTTTTTTTGTTTTTTGTTCCTTTGTATTCTCACTGGGGTTGCATCAACAATCCGTCAAGTCATCATGGCCAGTGATTATTTGCCCACATCAGAAGGCATGCATGCACATCCTCGCTCATTACACCGTGCCATGCCATGAGACTGGTTTCCCGGTGCCACCTCCACGGAGGGCAGTGAGTGCACCGGAATTGCTAGTGCCAAGTGGTGCACGGTGTGTCATGCACACTTTTGTGGAAGTTGTGCTACTTGGAGTCTTATCGACATCACCAAATATCAGGTGACAAAAGTGGTGCCACGTGTGGGGGAAAGTCCTGCTCTGCTTCCCTCGTTGATGAGCTGCTGTGGTTGATGGTGACATGCAAATTGCGGGTGGCTCCAGACAAGTGAGACTTGGCTTCATTGTTACATTGTCCCTCGCTTGGAGCCATGGGTCTCCAGGGTCATCTTGCTGGGACTCCTTAAATGTACTTAGGTCCTGGTAAGAACCAGCACCCAATTCGTCGGGGCTGCTGGGGCCAGGGTGAGGGAGGGAGGAGATGGTGCCGATGGTGCGTTTGGACCTGGGCAGGCCTGTGTCCACTCGTCCTGACTGTCTGCCAACACGGTACACTGCATCTCAAGATCTTGTCCGACAAAAATGTAGTAGTATTTCTGGCTTTTCTAGAGTATGAAAAGATGGAGTTGTATTTTGACAAAAGTCTTCGTGCTTTTAATGTTACTTGGAATTTTAAGTCCTGTCAGTTACTTTTGACACCTTAGAATATGGCCTGTGGTGACCGCCCGACTGGTGCCTCATGACTGGAAAACAGCATGAGGGTCGAGATCTCATGACATTACATTTAAGTTTCTTTACTATCATTTAAAAGTAATCTCAGCTCATTAATCACGTTTCTTTCTTTCTTTCTTTCCTTTTTTTTTTTTTGGAGCCTGTGTTACAGCCGAATGAGTATGGGTGGATGGATAGATGGGGTGGGGAGAAACCAAGTCTCAGATCCCCGGTGCCATGTTATTCAGCTAACTGGTTTACAAATACGCATAGGTGGTTCTGCTGTGGTCGTGGGAGGCCAGTGAAAGGCAGTGGGGCAGCCCACTTTCTGAAAATAGCAACAATGCAAAAGCCAAGAGTGTTTAAACGTCATGAGGGTCACAAGACTTGAACAATGAGTATTTTTCGGGAGAACACGGCAAGTTTTAAAAGTTGTTGAACAAGACAGTTTGTGCTTAGGACATTGAGTACCTTCTTCAAAGAATTGGCTTTGAAGACCTTAGACACCTCATTCATACAATCTCAAATTTTTCATCTCTTCAATCACTAATCTATCATGAAAAAAATAAAAGCAACAAATGCCCCCACATGAAGTATATTTCAGACTTTTCCAACCCAGTCTTATTTTTTTAGGCAGTAAATACTTAAAAAATATTATTTTACCAATGCTTAATGTCATCTGTATTGAGACAACAAAAATAGGAGGGAACCACTGTTTGGTGAAATTCAATTGATCATTCACTGTCACTTTTTTCTAAAATTTGTTAACTCAAAGAGTGTAAGATTTCAGATCTACTTTTAATTTATAGTTTTTCCTTTTAAAATTTACAGAATGTTATCACATAACTTGTTGATTGGAAAAGAAAGTGATTTTCAGAAATGATTGCCAATATTGTTTTCTAAAATGATAAACAAGTAATGAAGGCGTATTTCCAAATACTAGAGATCATCCAATGTATTTTATGCTATCTATAATGATGTAAAACTCATAGAATAATTTAGTTTCTCCTTGTGTAATATTTTCAGAATCAAACTTCTGTTTTCCTATTTTATCAGAATCATGTTTGAATGGTCGACTATATCAAATCCATAAGCAACTCTTTGCTTTAATTTCTCTGACTTCAAGGCCATATTTAAAAATCATCAAAAGGCACTGTGAACCATTTTGCAAAAGAACAATGTTTCAACATAGATTTGAAAAGATCTCTTCTGAAGCTAGAAACAATCTACAATTACCATCAATTTCGTTAATACTGTTACCTCTTAGGTTATCCAAATAGATACCTTTTAAACTTTCCTATGTAAACCTAATTATATAGTAAAAATTTTTACCAACTCTTACTCAAGTAAAATCTTTATATATCCCCTGTGGAACTATAACTATGTGAGTTTCAGAAAATTCTCAAGTGTTCAAAGATTTCTGCTTTTGCTTCTTTTGGACATCTTGGAAAGTTTATGAACAACTGTGAATATGAAAAATACAAAAGAAAACAGTAACAGAGCCCTCTATACCTAAATGCCCAGCTCAGTTCATTGTTAAAAACAAACAACCAAACCTCAAACTACTGTATTTCACTATCTGTACTGAAAGCAATGCATTGTGGCTATTATTGCACATCATTCATTCACTGTATAGTAACTATTGACTAAAGGGATTTGTCTATGTTTTCTTCGTGTGGTTGTATATATCAGGAAAATTGTTTTTTTTTTTCCCAAAGAGCCATGTGTCATATAATATTGAACCACTTTGACATTGAGATATTAATTTGTACCCTTGTTACTACTTAATAGTAATAATATAGTACTATATAGAGTAGTGCTCTAATTCTCTTTAAAATTGTTGCATCCCTTTGATAGAATGTTTCTATTTACATAGGATTAGGTATTCTATTCTTCCTTCCGAAACCCTAGGATGAAGCTATGTTTTTGTGCTTTTTCTTTATCATCGGCCCTTCATTCCAAGCACTTTATGTTGTCTGTGATGGGATCTATTTTTGCACTGGAATACCTGAGAATTGCAAAACTAGACAAAAGTTTCACAATAGATTTCTAAGTTAAATCATTTTCATTAAAAGGGGAAAAAAAAGAAAAACATTTGTATTGTCTATAACTTTATATGAAGCATTAAAAGCGTATTTCTGTGTTGTAATGAGTCATGAAGAAATAAAGCTGTGATGGTTCTATTGATCTATACACACTTATTTCTGCATTTGGAGCACCACCTACTGTTAAAGCAATTTGGATTCAAAGTAGAAATTCTAGAAAAGGTTGGATGTTCTCTTCATCACAAAAGAGAACTGAGGGGACGACTTGGGAATTTCAAAAAGGGCGTTTTGCACTTTCACGATTCAGTTAAGAAAGTCACTGAGATTAAATTTAAAAGGTTTTTTGATAAACATATTCTGCGTCATGGTGATGAAGCGGTGATCTCTGCAAACCCTCTAGAGCTAAGCCTATTTAACAAAACCTCATTTCTTCATGTGGCGTTGAAAAAGCTACAAAGGCAGCCTTCAGTGCTCTTTTGTTTACTCAACCAAAGCACAGGGACACTACACTGGCAAGTGTCCCAGGAGGGCGAGTGCGCAGGGGAGGGAGAAGGATGTGGGCCGAGAAGGGACACTGAGACTAATATCAGAGACCCTTTCTCCTGTAAAAGGTGTGGTGCTATGATGAGCCGTGTGGATTAGTTTTTACAGTTCATGAGCAATTAAAGTGTCAGAAACAATGTCTGCTTGTCTTGGTCCTGGAAGAACGCCTGTCCGACAGCCCCTGGTAGCGCAGTGGAGTCGTGGCTCTATTTGTGACCCTTCTGAACAGTCCTCTGCGAAGGCGCGGATGGAAACTCCAGTTGACTGCTCAGCATCAGCATTCCCACCTTGTATCCCCGCCCCCCCCCCCCCGCCCCCTCGCCCCCCGCCCCCCGCCTCCCGCCCCCCCCCCCCCCAAGGTCACATTACAGTGACTTCTATGCAACCGATAGAAAACTGTTTCTTTGTGAAAAATGACAATGGAGGGAGAGGAACAAACTACTGAAAAATGAAGAGTTAATTTAGACGAAAATGTAACCCATGAGTTTTGACCAAAACATTCTCTTATCCAGAGAAAAGCCAATATAAACATTTACAGATTTTAAAAATATCTGGAACCTTTGGAACACGAATAAATACACTAAATATGAAAAAGTATAACAGAAAATTAGCTACCCCTTTTCCAAGTGTTTATTGTGTTGTCAGGCACCTCATTTAATCCTCGATACCTGCCCTATGAGGTAAGTAGCACCATTTGACATACGAGTAAGTTGTGGCTCAGACGATAAGGAACTTGTCCAAAGTTATACGGCTAGTAACCGGCAAAGGGTTCTTCTTGGTGAAGCTGGGTATCACTTAAAATTATCCTGGTCAATATGGCATCATTCTATGATAATTCAGCAAATATTGATGGACCTCTATTGCGTGCCAGATATTTTTCTAGGTTCGGAATCCAGTGTCGAAGAAGACAGAATTCCTGCTCTAATGAACTTAAATTTCAGTGCAGAAAATATATTCACATGCATAATGGATGTGTGGACAAATAAAATAAGTTCAGACAGCAGTAAGTACCAAGATGATGAAACATGGTCATGGGATCACGATGGAGAGGAACCAGAGATGGCCCCTGTGTGAGGAGTGACATTTATGTTCAGATCTGATTACAAGGAGCAGAAGGCGCCAGCATTTGGAGGTGGGCAGGAAGAACATTCCTGGAAGAAAGAACACCTGGTGCAAATCCATAGGTGGGAAAAAGCTTGGCAAGTTGGGGAGCGGGAGAGAGAACAGCAGCGTCTCTGCAGTGTGTGTGTGTGTGTGTGTGTGTGTGTGTGTGTGTGTGTGAGGGCTCGGAGCTTCGAGTCTCACAGGCCAGGCCAAGGTATCTGGATTTTATCATTAGTGCAATGAGGAGCCACTGGAGAGTTCTAAAGAAGGTAGTGGTTGGACCTAATCCAGTGATGGCGAACCAATGACGTGCGTGTCAGAGGTGACACGCGAACTCATTTTTTTTGGTTGATTTTTCTTTGTTAAATGGCATTTAAATGTATAAAATAAATATCAAAAATATAAGTCTTTGTTTTACTATGGTTGCAAATATCAAAGAATTTCTATATGTGACATGGCACCAGAGTTAAGTTAGGGTTTTTCAAAATGCTGGCACGCCGAGCTCAAAAGGTTCGCCATCACTGACCTAATCTGTTTTCAGAAAATGCTGGCTGTATGGGGAGAAAGGACAGTAGGAAGGCTAAGGAAGAGGATGATGGAGGGTGGAAGCAACACACAGGGAGGAAGGGGAATGTTCAGGAGCTGACGGGCTACAAGTAGGGGATGAGGGAACAAGAACTATCAATGTGACTTAGTTTGTGACCCAAACAAGGCAGGTGGTTGTGTTAAAAAGGCAGCTGGTATTTCAGATGGGTGCTCAGAAGTAATGATAAGGGAAAAGATAAAAATGTATGAATCATCAGCACGTGTATGGTATTTAAGTCTTGGGACTGAATGAGCATGTATCTTGAGCTCTGAGACCCTATCACATTTAGAAGAGAAGCCAACAAAGGGAAGAGAGGGACTGGCCAGTGAGGAGGAGGAAAATCTGAGTATGAAGCCATAGACCGATGCTCAGAACCAAGTGTTTGAGGAAGCAGTCATTTGTGTCCAGCACTGCTGAGGAGGTGAGCCAGCTAAGGGCAGCGAGAGACCATTGAATCTGGTAACACAGAGGTCCTCAGTGACCCTCAGGAGAGTCGTTTCAGTGATTGACAAAGACGTAAGCCTTCCTGGACTGGGCTCAGGGAAGATAAGCGGTAGGGAAGGGAAAATGGTAAAATACACACAACTCTGCAGAGGGTCTTGCATTGAAGGTAAGCAGAAAACATGACAATGGCTGGATTATAAAGCATTTATTTGGATACCTGTCTTTTTTTTTTTTTTTTTATCCTTGCCCAAGGATATGTTTTTATTGATTTTTAAAGAGGAAGGGGGAGAAAGAAACACTGATGTTGTGGAGATCGAACCTGCAACCTAGGTATATGCCCTGATGGGGAATTGAACCCACAATCTTCTGGTGCATGGGATGACACTCCAACCAACTGAGCCACCCAGCCAAGATTGGATTCTTATAAAGGTACTAGAGACCTGGTGCATGGATTCGTGCACCGGTGGGGTCCCTCAGCCTGGCCTGCAGGGATTGGGCAAAAACCAGCTCTCCGACATCCCCCGAGGGGTCCTGGATTGCTAGAGGGTGGTTCTCGGGTGATGCACCCCAGAATCAGGCTCCCTCCTCTCTGGTTCCAGGTGAGTCACCCAAGAACCGCAGCTGCTAAGTCACCGCAGCTCAGCAGCTCCTGTGTTGAGTGACTGCCCCCTGGTGGTCAGTGCGCATCATAGCTACTGGTTGGAGCGTCTGTCCCTGGTGGTCATTGCATGTCATAGCTACTGGTAAGACTGTCAAATGGTTGGATGGTTGCTTAGGCTTTTATATATATAGATAAGCTGCACCTAAGCAACATCTCACCTTTCTGATTTTTTGTTACTCCTCACCTGAGGAAATTTTTTCCATTGATTTTTTCAGAGAGTGGAATGGGGGGGGGGGGGGGCGGGGAGAGAGAGAGAGAGAGAAATCAATGTGAGAGAAAGACATCGATTAATTGCCTCCCACATGCGCCCCCTGCTGGGGCCCAGGACTGAGCCTGAATAGAGCCTGCAACTGAGGTACATGTCCTTGACTGGAATCGAACCCAGGACCCTTCAGGCTGTGGGCCAATGCTCTAACCACCAAGAAATGGGCCAGGGCTTGTTTTTTTTAATTCTTTAGACATTTCTTCCATCAGGAACCGTACACACTGAATGTTGTTGTTCAGATTTCCCTTAATTCATAATTTATGATTTTATTTTCAATATATCTTAGAAATGTAAAATAATACAGATGTAAATATAGACAATCAAGGGAATTTAGAAGTATCAAACTTAGTTTTAGAAGGCTGAGAGGCACTCAACTAAAATGGAAATTTCACGTGTTTCAAGGAAATCCATAGCATGTCTGTGGTGATACTAATGAAACTCTCCTCTGGGATTACCATCATGTTGGTTTCATGGAACTTAACATTCACAATTATATTGGTAAATATTACTGTGTCAATACCCTACAGCAACACAGTGAAAACTCCAAAGAAGATAATATAAATATAAAATGCAAATTAAAAAATCCAGAATGGATATGTAGGCTTTTATTAGGGCAAGTATTTCCATGACCACAAAATCTCTTTTAAAACAAATAGATGTCACAAGTATTTTTATTAGCCATCTAAAATGAACAAAATTAATAAAATTAACTATACATGTATACATTTCAGCATATGAAACAAGTCTTCTGAAGTTATTTTTAACATTGAGAACTAATTACATTATTTTCCAAATTAGAGTGACTAACAATTAATGTGAAAACCATAATTGATACAGATGACACAATTATACTGCACTTTCCCCAAGGTAAAGAAATACATTTGATCTGATATTCTTACAAATCCGATTTGCTATCACAAAATAAATTTTACTGGGCAAATTATTTTTTTAAAATCTCAGAAAAAACAGACATGTTGAAAATACAGACATTGCATGTAAATAATTTTAAAATACTGTCAGGCACAGAAATGTAAAAACATCATTTAAATATAAGAAAATGCTATAAAGCAAAGGGTCATCAAAATAGAGAATAAGATATTTTGAAAAAAATGAAACATCAAGATCATAAATAGTGGCAACTATTTCTACAGTATAGCTACCTAAATGCCATGGGGAGGGACAATGAACAGAACTACTTTTGGAGGTGGCAATGACAAAGAACAGAGGTGGCTTTAGAAATGCAGAGACATAGCGAATTAACTTACCACCTTCTTCAAGTAAGAGTGAGATGCCCTTGGGAGCATTTAAGTACCATTAGCAGACACATCTTAAGACAGTTCTTGAAATGCTTTGCATTTCAGTGGAAAACTATTTCAACGGTGAAAACGATGTAGGAATCAGAAGCATATTCTGCTGAGACACTAGGTAATTGACACATTCCCGAACTGGAAAAAAAAACCACATCATATAAGAAGGCAGATAAAGTTACTGACTAACTCAAATCTGCCCTAAGAGTACCTCCTGCCCAGTGAAATGGCTTACCAGCCACCACGACTCTGGGATCCTCATGAGCCTTATGTCTCCCAGCTGCACGACTATCCGCACTCTCATTCCACCAGAGAACATGAACTACAGAGAGAAACCAGAAAGATTCTAGAGACTATGGTGTGGCTACAGAGGAGAAATGCAGAAAAGTTAATCAGATATGTTAAATCTTATTCTTTAAGTCAAAATAGTGAGTACCAAAAAGGGAAGACTGAGTATGTTAGTGATCAATTTCAGAGGGGGTCAGAGATTTGGGAGAGACATTTATAAACTGATTCACAAGCTGGTTCTATAGATGAAACAGAAAACTAGACAGGGGAAGTAAAGTAATACAACTCAAGACACTGACAATCCATACTGGACCCAGCTTTCATTCCTTCCTACTCCATTTTACTTTTCTAAAACAACCCCACAATATTATAAAAAAGTGATTATTATGGAAAATTTGGATGATACAAAGAAGAAAATAAAAAGGAGCATTAATTTTAACTGCCCAGAGAAAACCTCTATTAATGTTTAGTCTTTTTTTTTTCTTTAAAAAAATGTGAGCAAAATAAAATTAGGGTCTTACTGATAAGTGATATATATGATGAACATATCTATCTGTGTAATATAAGTACTTAGATACATAGCATGTATGTGCCATGCCCACTGTTGCCAGTGTTTCCTTCCTGTAGACAACGCTGGCATATAAACCTCCTCTGAATAGCACCTACATGTGTATCTATAATACTCACACTGTCAAAGAGGACTAACATTTAATGGGTGCTTATTCTGTGCCAGGTCTGCTTCATAAAAATCTTAGGTCGTAGGTTGTTATCGATAAGCAATGGAAGACACAGTGAGGTTAAGTAACTCCTTCAACATTGCTAAGTTATAAGTGGTGGAGCTGGGATTCAAAGCCAAACAGTTTGGATCTGATTATTTCCTCAAAATAGACTCCCAAAATTCAAATTGAGAGGACCAAATAGTATATCTAATATGTACTTATATGTGTACAATGTACGTGTTATACACATCCTCCAGAAATGATGTGCTGACTTATACTCAGCATATTACTATTCTGTTATCTGTATAGCCTCACACCAGAGTGTTAGAAAGTCATTATTAATCATGCATATGCATTGCATTTGACATAAATATATATAAATAAAATTACATTTTGGTCTTCTTATATATATGAACACAGGAATACAAACACCAAAGTGTTAACAGTATTATCTTTACAGTATGGAAAAGGTTTGTTTCTCCCTTTGGTCATGTCCATGTTTATAGTATTTTAAAAATATGTAATATTTTTTCTGTTCTGAGACACTATCTCTACCCCTAACTAATGTTATTTTTAAAAAATCAATAAAAGTATATTTTGAGGGGGGAAAAAAAGAGAAAAAGAACAGATATTTTCTTGAGGCTCCTTGCAGATTTTAATTTTATCATTCTGCTGTACCATGGAAAACAACATTCAGCTTTGAAACAGGCTTCATAAAGTGTTAACATACTATATAGAGAAGAAGTAAAACGGGGATTTTTCAACCTTTAAAATAAAAGAAAAACTTAAAAACTTAATAAAAATTAAAATATATGCCATAATGAAAAAGTAAGACAAACTGACCCAAGCGACTTAGTAGTTCACCAATACATTCTGCCATTTCATAGAAGAAGTGGACAACTGTACCTCTGTTGAGTGCTCCATATTCTGTGTGGAAAACTCCAACTAGTTTGGAGTAGCCTAGAATGACGTGGGCATTAATTGCCTTTTTAAATGTGTCACCCCATACAGCTGGCCCACCGGGTTTCATCTGAAAAGTAACCAGTTCATAGACTCCTAGAGTAGGGAGAAAAATAAGTATTTTACAAAAGATATTCAATAAATTTCTCATCAGGTGAGTATGGCTCCAGTGGGAGGCTAACATATGTATACAAACTTGAAAGATCATATGTGTATACATGTTTATGTGGACACATTATGAATTCTTTGCATTATTTTTCCTTGCTTCTATGTTTAGAAAGTCCTTGTCCATGTTTAAGGGTCAGTTGTTAAGCTTATCATACAAAACCAAAGGGAAGCTATAGCAAGCTATTATCTGAAATATTTTTAATCTATAAAATAAAGCAAATATTGAGAATTTGTTATAGGATTAGGAATTTTGAGATGCCCAAGTCTACACTTACAGGTAAGAGCTGAATAAGAAAAGTAGTTTCTGACCTATATTTTCTTCTTCCTCCAATTCTGAGAGAAAATACATTTTTTGTTTGTGTAATTTCCCCCTATAGGATTCCATTTTCTAATAGGAACAGCAAGCAAACAATGGACCCAAAGTGGTATCTGAGATTTTGAGGGAAAAATAAAAAGCTAAAAAATTGAAGGAGATAGTTGTTTGTTCCTGAATATCCAGGTAAACACTTGGAAAGCATTTTACCTCTGGTAAGAGGAATGGGGCAGATAGAGAGAAAGGAACTAGGGGACAAGTAGATTTGAGAAGAAAAAGGGAAAAAAGTATAAAGCTATTAAAGAATTATGAACAACACAGGGGAAGAGAACCAAGACTTGACCCTGTTCTAGAAGCCACTTAGTTCATTTAGATAATGCTGAAAGCTAAGTGGGCAAGGGTCCAAATAAGATTTTTCTTTGAAAATATATTTTTATTGATTTCAGACAGGAAGTGGGAGGGAGAGAGAGGTAGAAAAATCAATGATGACAGAGAATCATGCCCCACACTGCATGCCCCGCACTGGGGATGGCGCCCACAACCCGGACATGTGCCCTGACTGGGAATGGAACTGTGACCTCCTGGTTCATAGGTTGATGCTCAACCACTGGCCAAATAAGACTTTTCAAATCTCTTGTAATCTAAGATGACACTACAAAATTAGTTTATGCTTTTTAAAAAATCTGACTTTTGTTTAAAACTAGGTTGAGGTAAATAGTATTTCCTTAAAGTCTGCAAGGAAGTTAAATTAGCAAGGAGACAAATCTTTAGTAATTATGTTCAAACAGAAATAAAGAAGAAATCAAAAAAGTTAAAATATAGTAATAGAGCTTAACACTTTAATTCGTTCCCCCAGCCAGCCTAATAAGCAAAGATACACTTAAGTAGCTATAATTTGTGTAAAAAAAAATTAAACCATGACAAAATTTCATACATTATCCTTCACTGTCTATACTTGTTTGCTCTAAATCCCCAACTTCTTAACCTTTACTCTCTATACCATGTCAACTTTTTATATTCATACCAAAACGTTAAAAGCTTTTTTTTCCAAATTGGAAAAACACTGCTAATGTTCATTGTTTTAATGAGAAGCAAAGAGCCCAAATTCATTTCACATCTATAATCACAATATATTACTCTCTAAAACGAAGGCTTATTGTTTTCTCCCCCTAAGAAACTTTAGTTTTTATAGTTTCAAGTCTTTAGTATTTTATAGATCAAAACTCAGTGACTAGGAGGAATGGACTTACCTTCCTTTGGAGGCTTTTCTAATTTGCACCATGGTACCAGATACGTAATCTCACTCTCTTGTTTATCCATAAGAGCCAAATTTGGAATGAGGAATTGTTCTTGCCATTCCTTATCTTTGGCCAAGGCTTTCCGAACTTCAATGCGATGAGCAAAATTATCTATGGGAAGAAAAAGGAATAAGGAAAATATAAACGTTTTATTTAAAATCATCTAGACCTTTTTTGGATTTCATTTAATTCAGCACGTTTATCAAGGCCACACAGGAACACTGCATTAAATCACTGGGGACCCCTCCCCACACCAAGTAGATGGGACATCTATCCCAAGTTTCTCATGGCCTAAAAGGGGTGTAGAAATGGAAACAGCAAATAATAACGCCATAGAGTGGACTTTATAGACGCTACCACTTAGTAGGTAGTTGCATGGCTTCGGTAAGTTACTGAATCTGAGTTTCTTACTCTGTGAAATGGGGATAATGCTGTCTCTACACCTATAGGGTTGTGAGGAAGAAATGATTTAACACATGAAAGGAGCTGAAACAGTGTTTGGCAGCTGGTTAGTACTCAATTTATATGAACTATTCTTATTACTTTAACTGAGACATTTATATTGCCAGTTTAGGAAAATACTATTTTCCTTTGGTGGTTGTGATGGTGATGGTGGTCAGGTCTTAAATTTAACATAAATGAAATTAAGATGCAAGTTTACAGCCCTGGTCGGTGTGGCTCCCTTATTTGTGCATCATCCTGTGCACTAAAAGGTGGCTGGTTCGATTTCCAGCCAGGGCACATGCGTGGGTTGCAGGCTCAGTTCCTGGTGGGGCCATGCAGGAGGCAGTCAATAGATATTTCACTCTCACAGTGATGTTTCTCTCTCTCTCTCTCTAAAAATCAATTTTAAAAAATCTTTAAAAATATGCAAGTTTACAGCTTCATCTTCTTTGAACAAATAGCTTCCAAAGAAATAATGCTGATTATCTGACTTACTGTCACCTACTGTTTTACCCAGTATTATTTCTCTTCTGTATGTTACCCAAACAGGTATATGTATTTACTAACATATGGACCAAGTACTATGTTTACTATTAGGGCCTCATAAGATGGATAGTGAAAGTTTTCCATGGTTTATGCTGTGGGTGAGGAATAACATCTACCTCAGAGCTTAAGTCAGTTAAACCAGGACCTTAACTAATTTTTAAATGAAACACAGTTCTACTTGTTTACACATTAAAGCATAAATTGTGTTTTGATTGGGTTTATTCTATTACAACAGGGGAAACCCCTAACCAATGGCCATGTTAAGAAGAGAATGAGTACCTTTCATATTAAATAAAGTACTTTATATGACCAAACACTAAATGAAATTATTAAAAGTTCTTTGGATATCATCAAGTCCAGTGTCACAAAGATTTGACACTGGAGTACCGAACATTCTGGGGATTCCTGTAACCTATTCTCAGGTCAGCTTCCATAGGGGAGAACTCTGTGCAGCATAATACTGAATTCCCTAAAACCCTGGGGTGTACAAATGAAACAAAAGTGGTTCCATAAACATAACAAATTATTAAATCTCAGAGATGGGTGATGCCTAGAAGTTAACTATCATCCACATCAACCACTACTACCCACCCCCAAGCCCCTAAATATCTCAACTGTTTCCACTAAAATCCTGTCATCCAGCTGGAGCTTCAACGATAAATAAAAAGAACTCTCCTCTCCTTTTATGATCTTAACCCACGTGTGCTTTTACAATTACTGCTTTAAATTTTTCAGAAATCATCTTTATAATAATCCATTGTATAATTTTTTTTCTGAGCATTAAAACCTAGCTCACAATTTTATGATGTGAAATATAAGATGCCATTTATGGTAACATAAGGATTTGAGCAAGAGGTTTTCAGAGGTATACCTCGCACTGGGAGGAGTGATCAATGACTTTTTGGTGTTGTTCGGTTTTTTAAAAGTTTAACCTGTGTGTATTTATGGTAACGTAGATCCAAGAACTAAGTTACGTGTGACAACTAACAGAATGAAAAATCTGTACTGAATACTTAAGCTGATGACTCATACCATACTTCCAAATATGAAATGCTTTATTCACTCTGCCTCCAAATTCTACACTCCAGTATCCAACCAATTCAGAGTGAGCTGTCCGAAGGTGTACGTTTTTCTTAAAATTTTCCAGAAACTGATTCATCTTTGAAGGCTTAAGAGAATAGGTACGAAATTCATAGAATGTTCCATCGCTCTGTCTAGGTCCCGTAGCAAAAGATGAATACACCTAAAAAGAGACATGGCAAATTCAAATATTTGGGGAAGGTAGGGCTTATAATATTATGCTACAACCAAATCTGAATTTGGAAACAAGGGACACTCATTAGACTTATCATAGTTCATGCTTGTACCTCTGTTCTCATCTCTCCACAGATACCTGTTTAGAGAGATGTCAATAGAGTATGGTGAATACCTCGCTACTGTTTCCTGGTAGGGGTCCACCATTAGCCATCTTTTCATGAAAAGTTAATCATAATGAGGCACTGGAGTCTTAGTCAGTCCTTTATTCAAGAACTACAGTTAGGATTCTAATAAATTTACACGTTTTACCTTATTTATCCAATATTCTATCTCTAGTTGATGCTCTAGGTGTTACAGTTATTCATTTAAATGAACTTAATAAAATATGCACATTTGCTGGCAGACATGGTAAAAATGTGTTTACTAGCAGAAAACTCTTTATGAATGCTGTAAAGGAAAAAAAACAACAGGCCGGAATGGTCTGAATCATTATTAGGTTTAATTACAGATGAATCTGAAGGGCATTTCATCTATCCGATGACACTAGGTTGATGGAAATATCCCTTAAGGACCATTAGTTCTCTTTGTATTAGTTACATGTTCACTATATAATTTTTTGTTCTAATTTAGTACCCCTAGGTCTGAGTGAACTTAACTTTAGGTAGGACATGGTCTGCCAGAAATGATCTTCTGTGTATTCATATGTGTGTGCACATGCACAGGTGTATGCATACACTCGCAAATGGTATTTGCATTTACAAATCCATCCTACTGTAGTTTTGGTTGTTATGTGCCAATTTTCTGAAGCTGATGAGTCAGCATTACCTATTAAAAGTTTTGGTACAAATTAAATTCTGGACAAATTATACTGACTATCTAGTATGTCAAATGAAATCAGTACACTTATTTCTCTGACATACAGGGTGTCCCCCAAAAATGTATACAGACTTTGACTAATTATTAATTCCAATGGGTTAAATCTGAAGAGAAAGAAACATCAGTTGAACTATCAGCTGTTAAAGTGTGTATACATTTTTTTTTTGGGGGGGGGACTCTATATTTTTGGTTAAAACACACAATTGTCTATGTATTTTATTTGTGTAAAATGTTACAGTTCTAATTATCGATATTAGTTCATTCCATTTTTGTCTACTAAAGTGACGTTCCTATAGCCCAACTGTCTATGCTTCCTTGGAAAGCAGGTATTCCCACCAAAAACAATTGCAGCTGCTCCTACTTTTGGATGACATGCTTTTTGTGTCATGTTAACTAAATTCCAACAAGAGAATGGGATACAAATAAACAACTGCCTTATATTATAGTTTAAAAAGTATTATGGATCAAGTATATTGGAAAATGGGACAGTGGGGGTATTTGTAACAATTGCTTTTTAAGTTGATTCTCAGGGAATTTGTATTGGGAGACAAATACATGGTCAAAAGTATGAAACTGAGTTTGATAACACTTAGTTCTAAATCCTAGCTCTAAAACTAATTCTCTCTGTCTATACCCCTGAGACCCAGCCTTTCCCAGTTAATTAGCAACCTGTAGGGCAGCAGAAGACAGTAGTCCACCCCTGACTAATGGTCACAAGGTCCAGACCTCTGGCGGGCTAAAGACAACATCTTGCCTAAGTTTTGCTTCAGGTCCTGACCCCTAAGGTGGAACCATCCATCCCCTGGCTACTTTCCCACTGGACCAGGCAGAGGGATGTTGGGAAAAAACCTCAGAACTGTCCTCAAGACCTGAAGACCTGACTTATTAGCCTGACCTCACTTCTGGCCAACGAGCTCCCAGCACGAGGCTGAACCCCTAAACCCATGGTGTCTTGTGAGTTTGCCCTGCATGCCATCCGGGAGTTCGGGCTTTTGAACATTATCTTCCCTTTCTCCTGGATGCTGTCATTCATAATAAAACAGACAATATTTCTCCACTGCAATTCTTGGCTCTGCTAGCAAGGGGTGGACAAACTCTTTCTGTCCTGTAACATATGTTGTACCTTCTGTAGGAGAAACCGAAACAGGAGAAGCCCAGTGAAAGGTTGAACAGCAGTGAGATCAGTGTGCGTGTGCCTCCGGGGGCGGTGATTTTTGTTGCGTGTCAGAAAGGAGAACTATGCTGGGGAAGGATTGGTGAGTGATTCCGGCGCCCTTATCTTTCAAGTTCCATCTCGTTTTCGCCAGCAATAATTTCCAGTTCACTTATAAGAACATCAGGACGACATTTAATAGAGTTCAGAATAAAGTTGTAAGCAATAATTATTGGCCCTTCCCTAGCAGAGAATCAGAAGGATAAAGACTGTATTGCTAATCTTGGGTGAATGGGGCCATTAATGACTCTTTTTTAGCCTTCATTAGGAAGTCATTCTCTAGGTGAAACCCTGGCCACAGAGAAAGGAGAAAAGTATAAACCTCAAAAGGAAAAATATCTCTGGTTAGATTTACAGACTAGACCAATTCCCGACAGTGAAGGCTGAATCACAAAAACCTACTTCGTACCTTATGTACCTAAGGTTGAATGAGTTCATTTTACAGGGTGGGGCAAAAGTCGGCTGACAGTTGTGAATGCTGAAAACACAGTATTATTCACACTGTCATTGTCCATACGAGCAACTGTCAACCTACCTTTGCCCCAACCTGCCTCGGCTAGGAGTCCCTGACCCCGAGCAGCTGGAGCACGAGGGCAGCACCGAGCGGGCTGCAGGCTGGTGTGCAGGTGCACGCATGCGCGTCCAGGTCTGGGCGCGGAGCCCGGGGGCCGCATGCGCGGGACCCGCACGTCCCTCCCCCTCCCGCCGGGGAGCAGCTGGGGGGCGTCCACGCGCCCGGTACCTGAGGCGTCCAGGCCTGCGCGGCCAGAGCCCTGGTCAGGCGGCTTCGGAGGACCAGCATGGCGCGGCGCGCAGCGCGGAGAGGGCAGCCGGCCGGTGCTCTTCTCTGGATCCCTCCTCCTGCGGCTTCGCGACTTGGAGAAACGACTGGACAGCCCGCGGCGCAGGCTCGGGGCGGGCGCGCCGGCTTAGCTCCGCCTCCCGCGCTCGAGGTGCGCGGGCCGGTCCGCCCCGTCCGCCGGGCTCCGGGCTCCGGTCTCCGGTCTCCGCCTCCCGCCCCGGGTGTCGCCACGCACCGTGGGGGGCCCTTTCTTTTCTCAAACCTCCTGACCCCGAACGTGGGAGGTGACGCGGCACCAGCTGAATGAACGCCGAGGTCCTAGCTGGACGCCCTCCGGCCCCGCCCTCCGGCCCCGCCCTCCGGCCCCGCCCTCCGGCCCCGCCCTCCGGCCCCGCCCTCCGGCCCCGCCCTCCGGCCCCGCCCTCCGGCCCCGCCCTCCGGCCCCGCCCTCCGGCCCGGCCCCTTCACCTGGCCTCCCCGGCGCAGCCGCGCAAATTCGTCCATGTTCGCGCGGGGGGTGTGCGGGTGTCCCGCGTTGCCTTCAAGGTCGTGGAGGTCATTGCCCGGGAGGATGCACGTGAGGTCTGAGTGCGCCCTTCCTGTCGCCCCTCCACCACGAGCTCACCTGGGAGGCTCCTCGGAGTGACCCGGGTCGTGCTGCTCAGGCGCTCAGAGGATTGGGGGGCACCGAACTAGGTGCGGAAAAGTCAAATTCAAACACACGTAGTTTGAAATAGAATCGTTTTTAAGCCTTGAAAGCAAAACAGCAGACCTCTTGCTGTTGTCCTCCCGGCTGCCCCTTATCACGGGTTCCCAGAGTTAACCGCTACCCTAAGGCGTTTCTTCTAAGGCTTGTCCTACCCCCGCCCCTCCTTTCCCCCCTGGCATTTTCTGGCATTTCTTGGTATTTTAAGTTGTAGATATGTCTATTGCTTGGACAATGAGGATTAGGTCGCTTATCTACCACTCCCCCCAGATACACTTCTTTTCCCACACCTGACGATGCTTCCGTTAAGTATAGTTAATTGTTACGGTAATTTACATTATATTAATGGTCACATTTTTCTTACTATTCACATTATTATATACAATACGTAACTAAACACAAAATGATAGTCGTTACCGCACAGGGAGGCAATGCTGGTGAATGCATTCCTGCCCGGCCGTCACCTGTGGGTGTAGGGGCTGTGCCTTGTGCGGACTTGGAATCACCTGTTCAGAGGAAGGGAAGCTTCTTAAAATTAGTGATTCCCAGAGGGGCCGCTTCAGTTTTTCCAGTCGATGGGCATTCATTTCTAACCAAGCAAGACAGACAAAGCGTCATCGGTGCCCAGAGGGGATCTTTGTGTTTAAATGTATTTTCTTTAGGCAAACATGGTATTAAAAGTGCAGGAGGGAGGGAGTAGAGACTGCTAACCATTTCCTAATATCCATTGTCTCTGCCCCCTCCACCCCCGTTTTTAAAAATTAGGAATAGAACCTTTGCACCTGGATACATCCATGTGACTAAGTCCCGGCCAATGGGGTGTTAGTTTGTTTATGACCTACTGTGAGAGATCTTAAAGCAGTGCTGGAGGGTTTGTTCCCCTCGTTGTCCCTTTCTTATTTCTGCTTGCTGGGATGTGATGTAATGGCTTAAATTCTTGAATTGTGAAGTAGAAGCCACATGCTGAAAATGGCAGGACAACAAGAGAAAAGAAGCCTAGGTTCTGACACCATGGAGCACCATAGTAGGAGCCTTGGACTGCCTACCTCTGGACTTTTTTTTACATGAGAAATCATCTTCTAGTTTAAGTCATTAAGACCTATGATCTTTATAGGAGGGTGACTCTTTTTCTTCCTCTTTTTTGTTTGTTATCTTTATACCTATCATTTATTAACGTTTTATTATTATTATTATTCTTTTTGCCAAAAGATACTTTTCTTCTCAATATGATTAAATTCATTTATCAGCTTCTCAGTTTCATCCAGAGTTCTCTTTTGGGAGTCCTTTGTTTTCTTGCTCCAGTGAGGTCTAGTTCTCTAAGATGCATCTCTTTTCACTGACCTGGGGAATCTCATTTGCCTTATGTTGGACCTTCTCTTTCTAGGATTTTTGTATCTCTTTTTTTCTTCTCATTTTTTCCTCCTAATTTTAGGGGAGGGTACATGGAAATTAGACCTTTGAGACTTGCATCTCTAGAAATGTTTTATTCTGCCAACTCTCTTGATTCATATTTTGGGTAGGTATAAAATTCTAGATTGAAAAGAATTTTTCCTCGTATTTTTAAAGGAAAGTCTCCATTTTATTACAGCTTCTAGTTATACGTTTGTGCCATTCTGAATCCTCTTCTTTTTATGTGAGTTGTTTCTCTCTCCCCCTTTGGAACCTTTTATGTTTTTCTCTTTGTCCCTGTGTTCTGAAATTCAATTTCACAATAATGTTCATTGGGGTAAGTTGTGGTTTTTTTTGTTGTTTTTTGTTTTTTTCATCCATTGTTCCTCATTCAGTGTACCCTCTTAGTTTGGACACTTTTCAATCCTGAAAATTTTATTGTGTTTCCCAGATTTTTTTCTTGTCAACATGTTATTGTGCCTCTACTATTTTACACCTCTACTTTTTGGGTCTAGGTTTTTTGGGGTAAAGTACAATTTTATCTTCTAACTCATCTATTGAATTTTAAACTTCAGCTTTCACAATATTTATTCCCAAGATCTTTTTTTTTATCCCTTCTCCAGAATATTTATTGCTCACTCTCTTTTTAGAAATAATATTCTGTTTTGTTTCATGGATTCAGTATTTCTATCTCTGAGGACATTAATTATAGGTGTTTACTTTTTAATTATTATAGTAGGTCTTTTTCCTGCATTATTTGTTTCTTTTATGTTTTATTATGTTTTCTGTCATTTGATCTGTTTTCTGCCTACATGCTAGTGTTTTTCTCAAAATATTTTTGTTGTGATCCTTGGCTATCAGCTCATATTTTAAGTAGGCAAAAATTGGAGAACTCTTTTAATATGGGCAGGGCTTGAGAAATAGTGGGCTTCACTGCAGAGTTGTCTGGGCTATTTAATTGAGGGGAAATATCCCTGTCTGTTATCATCTGTAAGTCATTTCTCTTTGTCTAGTCCAGCCGTGGGCAAACTACGGCCCGCGGGCCGGATCCGAATAAAACTAAAAAAAAAAAAAAAAGACCGTACCCTTTTATGTAATGATGTTTACTTTGAATTTATATTAGTTCACACAAACACTCCATCCATGCTTTTGTTCCGGCCCTCCGGTCCAGTTTAAGAACCCATTGTGGCCCTCGAGTCAAAAAGTTTGCCCACCCCTGGTAGTCAGTTACCCTGTGAGGAAACTTCCAGGGCCCCATCTGTGTGTTATAAGCCTTATTGCCAATTTCCTGTAACTGAGGAGGGAAGGAGTTGGATACCTCAGTATTTTGTCGGGGGCCATTCACTTAATTTTTATGTTCAGGACTGGCTCTGATCCCTTCAGCTGTGTCATGAACGTGATTCAACTTTTGAAGAATATATTCAACAGGATAGGCTCAACTGTTGTAACAAATAGATGCCAAAATGTATAACGTCGCAAACACAATAGGATTTTATTTCTTTAAGAATCTAAAATGCGTTCTCCTCATTGGCAGGCCGTTCTTTCCCACGTGGTGAGTTAAGGACCCAGGTTTCTCCTACTCTGTGGCTTTGCATCGCGGAGCTCCATCAGCAGCAGCCAGCCAGCAAAACGGCAGAATTTTCAAAATGAAAATGTTTGACAGTGAAGATTAAATTTTGTAACTGCAACTTTGGAAAAACGTTGGTAAGTGCTGCTAGGTGTCTAAGACAATCTCATATTCACTTTCTCACAGGTTTTAATTATCTTACAAACTCTGAGAGTTAAGCCTTGTCTCCAAGTCAGAGAGGTGAAGTTCTGAGAGAGAATTTTCTCAAGTTCACTGTTGCTAGGTGGTACATTGAGGTTTGTGGTGGAAAATTGCCTCTAAACAGCATTTAAAAAGAAATGTTTTTCTGTGGCAAAAATATAATTAATTAATTTTAAAAAAAAGAAAATCCCTAAACTGCCTGGAAGATACATAGAGGAGGCATTTTGAAAATTATTGTGTATATCCTAAATTTCTGACAATTGGTCCACAGGACAGGTAGTCCAAAGCTAGATAAGTCTGGGTTATTAAAATAGGGTTATGTGGTGATATAAAACAACAGGGTCATTATTTTAGATGGAGTGGACTGAGGTAGCCTATCTAAGGAGGTAAGTAACAAGGAACATGTATCATAGGTGAAAAATATAAATAATATATCTGTACACTTTTAAGAAAAAGAATAAAGTGAATGCTTGTGCTCCTGCCACCAAGCTTAAGAAAAATATTGTCAGTAACTTAGAAATCCAATGCATGTTTCTTTCTGGTCACATTTCCTCCCTCCAATACCCTTCCTAACCTCCCTCAAGTAACCATGGCTCCAAATTTTATGTTAATAATTTCATTCATTTCTAAAAAAAATTCAACTACATTTGTATATAACTATAAGTAATATATTGTTTTGGTTTGCCTATTTTAGAACTTTCTATAAATGGAATCAGACTATTATTCTGTCACTTGATTTTTAGCTTTGACATAAGGTTTTGAAAATTCACGTGTTTTGATGCAGTCACAGTAATTAATTCATTTCTCTGCTGTATGCAATTTCATTGTATGTATATATCTTTGTCCATTTGACTACTGTAGACAAAGATATTTTGAATTTTTAAGTAGATATTTCTTGTTTCCATTAATCTTTTTTTGTGTGCCATAAACCCTTTTGAAATTTTGTGAGTCTATGGAACCCTAATAGTTTTATATGGTTAACAAATACCGAGGGTTACAAAGAATGCAGATTATATTGACCTAGAATCATCAAAATATACAACTAAATGATTCTTTACAAAGAAATAGACATGCTTCTTTATTAAGGTACTAAATAACAAGATCTGTTGTTAGACTTAACAGCTAGAATAATTTTAGATATTTGCAACAACTCTAAATGGAATTTGACAATATCTATGTTATTTACTGGCCACAAAGTCACAGGTCCTATTAATAATATTGTGATTTATTGCTTATATTTCATATTCAAAGGAAATGCTTATTTTCAGTTAGAAGTTGATGACAATAAAGATGTAACTTTTTTTCCATCCAAGTTTCCAGACCTTCTGAATTCTATCCATAGACTCTTGGGGATCTGTGTATTGGATGTTACCAAACACTGTTCTAGCATATATACCCAGGAGTGGACTTGGTGTGTCATAAATATGTACATATTTAACTTTACTAAATAGTGCCAAATTGTCTTATATACTTATACCCTTAATTACAGTGGTGGGAGAGGTTTTTCTGACAAATTTTTTATTATTGTCCATTTGGTTTGATGAATGTGAAGATGCATTTTTGTACCTTACATAACACATAGGAGTTAGTTAAAGGGTGGAAGAAATTATATGATGTGGGCAAAGGCAACAATTAACTTAATGGTGTTCCTATTTGGTTTTGTTTCTAAGTCAGGCTCGTGCAAATCTGCAGAAGGAAGCAGAAGAGGTGGATTCAGTGCTAGCCCAACTGAGTAGGAGGCCAGTTGCTCTACGTGTAAACTCCAGAAGTTTGTATTTTGGTGATACATCCCTGGGTAAGTGCTTTCTTAGTGCTATATTTTGAGGCCACTAGATGGTGGTATAGATTAGTTTTTCCTTAATTAGGTTTCAGATTGTGCAGAGGCCTATTTTTGTTGTTTTTGAGTTCCTATAACTGAACCTTTAGTTATTTAGAGTGGAGTTAGCTTACAGTTCCTTTTGTGCATGTGGGTGTGATATAGAATTATGTATTGGAAACATTTTGAGTAAAGGCGAATTATTACAATGTTTATGGATTTGTTTCTTTTTGTTATTAATAAATTATTAAAAATATTTTTATTGATTTCAGAGAGGAAGGGAGAGGGAGAGAGAAACATCAATGATGAGAAAGAACCATTCATTGGCTGCCTCCTGCACACCCCACTGGGGATTGAGCCCACCACCCAGGCATATGCTCTGACCGGGAATCAAACCATGACCTCTTAGTTCATAGGTCGATGCTCAACCACAGAGTCATACCAGCTGGGCATTAATAAAATAATTGGTAATAAAAAAATAATTGTTTTCAGTCAATAATCCTAAAAAAGTTTCATTCTCATATAGATGAGTAAGTATTTGTGGAAGTTCCTGTTATGTAGTGAATATTAAATTAAATGCTGTGGGGCAGGAAAAAAGACTGGAGGCTTCTTGAGCTTGTCAGCATGTCGTAATATTTCTGTATCAGCCTCTTTGCTGCATGTCTTACTAGAATAAATAGCAGGAAAGGTTTGTGAGTAGCTCAATATTAAGTATAGCAGAATTTATTTAACGTTTCTATCAACAAATCAAATTGTTTTTAATACTAAAACTCATGAACATGTGAGTTTAATGTGTGCTCATGATATCTCCTTTTAGATATCCTATAGCTGTGGTTGGCAAACCGCGGCTCGTGAGCCACATGCGGCTCTTTGGCCCCTTCAATGTGGCTCTTCCACAAAATACCACGTGCGGGCATGCACATACAGTGCGATTGAAACTTCGTGGCCCATGCGCAGAAGTTGGTATTTTGTGGAAGAGCCACACTCAAGGGGCCAAAGAACCGCATGTGGCTTGCAAGTTGCGGTTTGCCAAGCCTCAGTTTGCCGACCACTGTCCTATAGTAACTGGTTTTTCTTACGTTTTGCATTTGAAAATAAATTTAGAGCCAGTGATATTTTAAAACTTCTCATTAATAAATGGAATCATTTCCCCAAATATGCTTTGTAATAATTCTTATTGTTTTGAATAATTCTTATTCCTTGCAATTGGAATTGGGGAGAAATATTATAGGACAAATATTTCTGGGCCTGTGCTATTTGTTTTATATTTTTGTTACTAAATATTTGGTTTCTTTTGTAGGTATAGGTTTAGACATTATTTAGCTTTAAGTACTGGTACACTTAGTTTGTAACTTTTTTTCATGAGTTCCTTGTGAAGTGAACACCCATTATCCAGTGCTCTCTTCACTTCCACAAGTTGTCCGAGATACCCAGTAGCTGACCTATCAATTCACTTTTTCATTTGTTTAGGTTTCCTTGGCCATCATTGATTCCTTTTGCAGCATCTTTATACTTTGTTGTTTCATTTATCCTCAATATTGTATCGAGGACCAGAGCATTAATGTAAGGGGCTTGTAGGCTGTGTCCAAACACAGTGGGTCTATAATCTCTTTTGCCCTTTGTTAGGTCCTTCAGGATATTGCCTAGGATTTTCCCCAACACACTTTATGATTTAAGTTCAGATGTCCCTCTATGTCTTATGAAGGCTGACAGACACATAGTTTATGGAAATCAGCACTACTCAGATTAAAATTCCATCTGAAAAACGTTCTAAGTTTATGTCTCAAGATAGCTTAACAGTACTCTAAAAAATAGGCTTCATACTCAAGATGGTTTTCTTATATAAAGACACTGAACATTAAAAATTATAAATCCCAATTTTCCAACTCCTCTGGAGACATCTGATGCTCCCATTCAGCACAAAACAAAAATTGAAAATAGTGAAAAGTCATAACTTTACAGGCTGTCTCAGTATAAATCCTATTTCATGGTATTTTTTATTGAATATTCATTGGTCCTGAGCCTGTAAGTTTTTTGGAAGAGGAATGTTGATAGATTCATGTTACTAGAGTATTTTTTATGATTACTTCCCTAATGAGAGTTAGGCATTCATTTGCTATGTTGAGTTTTTCTTCAGCCCTATGCAGCTATCCTCTCATTGAAAGAGGTTTTTAATAAATATTTACTTAAAATTCTCAAATCATAAATCCCATTCCTATTGCTCTTTCTTTCTCTCAGAGTGTGAATAATGCCTGTTTCACAGACAAAGTAACAGCAGATTCTAATATGCCTTATATAATGTGGGAGAAGTGATGGATAGTATGTCTTTACTTAGTCTTTTCTTATTCTCTTTCATTCACTTTATGAAGTTGATATTTCCATTTTACAGATTAAAGCAAAATGAAAAAGAAGCTCACAGAGCTAAGTGACTGCTACAGGGTAACAGAATGAATAGTTAGAGTTTGCTTTTTTATTTTCATTGCTCTCCTGTAATACAGGATGACTCCAACTGATCCCCCACAGTGACTATGCTGTATTGTTTATTTTAAAGTTGCTAAGAGGATAAATCTTTTAAAAAAGATAGTTTTATTGATTTCAGAGAGGAAGGAAGAGGGAGAAAGAGACAGAAACGTCAGTGATGAGAGAGAATGATTGATTGACTGTCTTCTGCACACACCCCCGCCCCCCTCCGGGGATCTAACCCGTAACCTGGGCATATGCCCTGACTGGGAATCAAGCCGAGACCTCTTGGTTCATAGGTTGATGCTCAACCACTTAGCCACACCAGCTGGGCCAATTTTTTATTTTAATCAATGTCAAGTTATAAGCTCAACAAGCTAAGTTATTACATGTATGTATAACTGGGTTTGTTGGACTCTGCCCGATCTATTACAAACTTTTCTTTTAAAACTCCCTGAATTTCTTTCTTATAGCTCTAAGAGTAGAAGCTGCAGTCTGTTTGGGGGGTAAATTCACTCTTTACTTTGGGAAGGACCATGTTGAGGAGTGCTTTGCATTAGGTATTCGCTCTTTTTTATTGGGAGAAGTGCTGATTTTCATGGAAGAAGGAAATGAATAGACACTATCAATCTTGTATCAGAACAGAAGCTAAAGAGGAAAATGGACTTAAGGGGGACCTTGTGAATGGGGATGGCTAAAAGATATCAAGAACAGTAATATTTAATATTGGTTTATTTTTCTTACTGATAATAATTCCTCTATTTTATTTTCAAGCTTAAGTAAAGGTATTACACAGAGTGGCATTTTTGAATGTGGATATGTAGGAGACGTAATGTCTCTTCTTTGTGGATAAAAGGTACTGTTGAGAGCTTATGCAACACAGAGCATACAAGATTACCAGAGAGGGAAAATTTATAACAGTAGTGTGGCGTAAAAAAAGCATACCCATGCACACCAAAAACTAAGAAAATGTAAACACTTTTCAGAAATTATTAGGGAGATGGCTGGAATACCTGCAGTTTAGAAATTAGATTATTTAGCTCTTAAAGGAAGGCTAGAGAACTTGAGACCACCTAGGTAATATAACCTCACGTTTTTAGTTTTTGCCTCAAATGTGAGAGGGGTGAGGGGGGGCAAAGGAATGCTTTAGTTAGGGCCATACGATTGACTATAAGTGATGAAAATTCATCTCAAAACTAGTGTTTTATTGACTCATATAACTAAAAAGAATAATTGTGAATCTGACTTTAGACACAGCTGGATCAAGGAGTTAAAATAACAGGCTCAGACACACTCTCCCTCCATCACTCAATACCCCTTTGCCTCTCGGGCTCTCCACACATGCTGGTAAAGATTGACTCCACATTTACAGTTGACCAGTTTAGCAACCATAGTAGAAAGAATGCTTCTCATCTCATTCTGAGAGACAGCATTCTTGGGTTGAGTCTAATTAGCCTGGCAGGACTCACTTCCTATGCTAAATGAATCACTGTGACTAGAGGGATTTGCTTCTTTAATTGCTTAAGCTTTGGTTCCACGCTTTTCACTGTTTCCAGAGGGTAGGGTCATCCCCATCTAGTACCACATGTACCTAAAGAGACTGTTTAATTGTCAAAAGGAAAAAAAATGCAATCTTACCACAAGAGGGGATGCTGGAAAATAAAACAATAGATGTTCATCACAGCGACTGGAAAAGGAGACAGGAAAACAGAGGGAGAGAAAGGAAGTAGATGGAAGAGAGGAAAGGACAAGAGGGAGTAGAAAATGGAGAAAAGAAAAGGAGAGAGAGAAAGGAGAAAGGAGATCATAGAGAACCGAGAGAAGAGAAATTCATCTTGAGGAAAAACCACGTGCCCTTATGGGACCCCGGGCAGAACTATATACAGTTAGAAATCTCAGACAGGACACTATTCCAAAGGTTTTACATGAGCATTCCGTCAAAAATCATATGAGACTTTACATGAATATTTGACTTTACAAGCAGATAAGTTCCCTTGACTTCATCTGTGAATACAAAAGATTTGATCTGGTCCCACTCCATAAGACAGTCCAATGATTTCATTGGATGCTTTTGAGTTTGTTGACTAGGGCATCGTGCACATAAAAAGGGCTGAACCATAGAATAAAATGACTACAGTCAGGTGGGATGAGCAGGTAGAAAAGGCTTTTATTTCTTCCTTTAGCAGAATTAATTCTCAGTATGGAAGAGAGGATGAAAACATAGGATATGAAAATTAACAGTAGAGGAACCATCAATACAACAATGCTTGCCGCTGTCATAATAAGCACATTCATGGAGATATCTGAACATAAGAGTTTAAGAAGAGCCAGAATCTCACAAGTAAGATGGTTAATGATGTTATTCCCACAGAAAGGCAATGCCATTGTTAGGACTGTTTTCACTAAGGAGTATAGACAGCCTATGATCCAAGACCATGCAGCCATGTGCACAAACAGCACCCTGTTCATGAGGATGGGGTACCTCAGTGGGTTACAGATGGCCACATGCTGGTCATAGGCCATCACACCCAGGAGGACACACTCAGTGGAGCTCAAACCAAGAGAGACAACCATCTGCAGAGCACTGCCACTTGAGGAGCTGGATTTTCTCTTAGCCCTAAATGTGGTGAGCATTGGGGAGATGAATGATGATGTATAACAGATGTACAAGAATGAGAGGTTTCCAAGGAGGAAATACATGGGGGTGGGAAGGTGAGAATCTAGGATACTGATGATAATGAGGAGGCTATTTCCCAGGAGGATTACCACAAACATGATGAGGCAGAGCACAAACAGAAAAAGTTGAAGCTCCGGGTATTGGGAAAGTCCTACCAGAAAGAATTGGTTACGGCTGAGTAATTCCCCATCTCTTTGTGTCCATGCCACCTTCAAGGTTTAGAAAAGGACAAGACTCAGGGAATTTTGATCTTTTAAAATGTGGATGTATCAAATGACTTTCACTTCTATTATTTTGTTTTATTCTTAGAACAGATCCTGTTCAAATTGATATATTTTTAATCTTATTTCTATGGCATTTCCATGTTTGAGTGAGGAAGAAATTAGATTATGTTAGTTTGCTCTTTTCAGAACTGGGATATATCACTTTTTTATCGAATGGTTAATTAGATTAAAAAGTTAATAAGAAAGAAACAGCCCTCTTACTGAGACCTATCTTTGAACTGAGTTACATTAGATTGTCCTGTGTTATTTTCCCCATGCCTCCATCTCTTTCTATTAACCACATAATCACATTAATTGTTGTGTTGTTGTTTTTCTTAATTTAAATCACACCTCTGATCCTTTCACTGCTTGGCTTTGGGATATCCCATTTAAATTCTAATTAACTAATCACAAGTTGATGTCCCTGTTCTGTTCTTTATATCATGGATTAATTGGTAGTTACTTATTTGCCTTTGACTATCCCTATAATCTGTCATGTTATGTCTTTCTAGATTCTTTCCTGCCAGATACAAAGTCCTCCTGTTAGAGAAACATGCTAAAAGCAAGTGAGAGAATGATCATGAGTCTGTGAGAGAGACTCTTATGATGAAATGAGTGAATATACTGATCATAATGTACTATGGTGAATATTTACCATTTTGATAAACTTTAGCCTGAGGATCTAGATCAGCGGTTCTCAACCTGTGGGTCGCGACCCCTTTGGCGGTCAAACGGACCTTTCATAGGGGTCGCCTAAGACCATCCTGCATATCAGATATTTACATTACGATTCATAACAGTAGCAACATTACAGTTATGAAGTAGCAACAAAAAGAATTTTATGGTTGGGTCACAACATGAGGAACTGTATTTAAAGAGCCAGAAGGTTGAGAACCACTGATCTAGATGAAGTTTTGTGTTCATTCAACAAAAATGTATGAAACATTGCCCTTATCTAACTTCAAGGTGATGAAACTAAATTTTCTAGGCTTATTATGAAATTAAAATTTTGTTCACAATTTAGATAAAATATAGCCATATTTGAGTAAATTATTTTATGGGACAGAAGAGGTTGGAGCCAAATTAAGTGTCTGGTCCTTAATTATGTGGTTAATTTGTCTTTAGACAGACTGAAATGGACAGATATACCAGCTTCCTGGTAAAGGAACAAGAAGATGACATGTGAATACCATATAAATAAGAGATACAGAGGGAGCAGGGAGTTAGGGAGCCAGAGAAGTGTGTGCCAGCCACTACAGGGGAAAGCGTGGATTGATGCATGGCCCAGCAAGAGGGAGAGCAATGTGAAGGCAGAAGCCAGGGCAAGCTCTGTTTGAAGTACAGTCAGGCAGTAGGGGAGCTGATCCCAGATATTAAGACCCTAGACATTGGCTTGCCATTCTTGTAATGGCTGTAGTACCTGGCAGAGGACTAAAGTGATTCATGGGGACCTAGGGAAGAAGCAGACAGAGTTTCTGGAACAAGGCGGTCTCAGTAAACACTGAATGAATGAAATCAGAAGGGAGAGATGATAGACTAGGGCTTGGAAATGTTGAAGCACAGTAATTAATCATGAGTCTCAATAAGTTCATCCTAATTGTTTCTTCATACCATATTTGTCCTGGAAAGGGGTGGAGGGTTGAAGCTATAGTCATATGGTGTGTAGGTACATTTGAGACAACAGAATATAATTCTGTACCTACCAGAGTAGCTTAGAGAAATACACTAAATATTTTCTCCTCTTTCTCATTTAAAAATTCTAAAAATAGTACTGTCTCACAGTACTGCCTTGATACCTTTGTTCTAGGAAAGGCCAGAACTGGCAATGATGACAGGTGGGCAACCCAGGCTTGGACTGGATTTCATGTGAGTCCAGTCACAGGAAGTTAAGTTTGCCAGGTTAGCAAATAAAAATAGATGACGCCTAGTTAAATTTGAATTATTTCTAATTGCTTTTGCATATGCACACTGGGATAAAAGTATTGCATAGGAAATTCTTGTACTAAAAATTACTTGCTGTTTATCGGAAATAACAAGTATCTATATTAAGTACCTCTTTAATTATATTTCTATAACTATTTGGCTCTACTCTAACATTATTTTGTTTTACATAATTTGCTTATAAAACTTCTTGCAGTTACATTTGCATTGTAATATAGCTTTATTGTGGTCACATCAAAACTATTTAATTCATTTGTCCACTGAACATTCATTAATGAGAAAACATGTTCAACATTTGCATTGCAAGCCAGTATACCGAAAATGTATTTGCATAAAGTTAAGAACTCTGAGAATTGGTTTTCAAATTTGATTTGTTGAAGCATAGAATACCATTTTTCATGGCATAAGTTGCTTTCATATTGTTCAAGATTATGTTGCATCTTTTGCTCAATAACTTTTTATGATTATTATCCACTGACAAAAAAGAGTGCTGTTTTCTAATTTTATTCTATTCTTTTTAACAGTATACATGATTATTTTTATTGTTTTAATGCTGAAGAGTATTTTATAAAAGAGTATTTTATAATGATTGATTTCAAAAGATAGTCATGACATAATTATCCACTTCAATCAGAACTTCTTGTACTGTTCAGAAGTAAAGTATGGTTTGCTCATCTCATGGAAATTGTTGGCATGGTCTGTTCTGTGTGTCTCATGCCAATGTGGGCATGACTGAAGGACAAGTTGGATAAGTTTGGGGTATTGTGTATATACAGGGTGGTAGGGCTTACAGTTGTTTGTATGGAAAATAATATAATAGTTAATAAAAATAATACAAGAATAAACTCTATTTCACATCTCACAACTGTAAACCCACTTTTGCCCAACCCTGTATTTGAAGAGAAGACATGAATGAGAAAAATTAAAATGACTGTGCATACAATCTGGCTCTTTTAGAGCGACCAGTGATAACAGTTTATGGGCTCTGCGACTCCAGGATTTAGAGGTCAAAATAAAGGATATCAGCAGATAATTTATTAAGAACAAAGCATCATTTTGACTTAAGTGTCACAGATTACTAACGCATCTCTCTATCAGATATAGTCAATTTTAATTTCCAGATCTTGACCATTTAACCTAGGTAGCAGTTTTAACTTTGCTCTTCCCGGACAGTTGTAAAGTCAGAAGAATTATTTGTTTTGTGAGTTACACTTTAATTAAATTGTATTAGCAACCTTGTCTTAATTGCTTCCAAGGGACTTCATCCCGAAAGTACTAGAAAGTTTCTAAATTCTATTCAATCCACATTGTGAACTTTAAATTGCTTTTGGGATTTAGGAACATCCTCAAAGCAGCACAGACTTGAGGTTGCTCTGGTGCTCTGTTGGCTGGTTCTTTAAAGGAGCCTCATAGTGTAATGAATGTCAAGAGCCCACCTTTCATCATTACTGGAAGTCAGTGCTATTTTGTCACTGGTAAATTATTCTTATTTTTTAGCAATAGCAATGGCAGATACTTGATGTTAATGAAAACTGAGAAGCAGATAGTTCCTTTAGTTATCTTACTGAACTTATTGAGATGAAATATATGAGATTAACAATCTCATAAAATAATAGGACTTCTGTTTCTGGCATTTTAATGTAGAAATGCTCTATATTCCAGTGAAGTGGGATATAAATAATTATAACATATTTTGCGTGACTTAAATCTTTTTATTGTGGGTAGTCTGAACATGCAGTGAGAGGAAGATCAGAAGAGCAGTTGTTAGAATGGAAGGAGCTGATTTCTGTGCAAGGAGAAGATAAAATGTATTTTCTCATACTTGGAAGTAAAAGAGTAAATTCCCTGTCACTTAAACTCTTAGATTATACATTTATTTATGGTTTGGCTCTAGACTGAGACATGTTTGCTAGAGTTATTCTGAGAACAACTTGCCATTCATTATGTGTGTCAGGTAGGAGAGTTACCTAGATGGTCCAATTTGTACTGGAAAAGACAAAGAATAACAATTTTATCTAAAAATGTTTTCTTTTACAAACACCTCTAATGCCAGTAATTAATGTTCTTAAGAGATTGCAGGTATACATTTCCTCCAAGTTAGAAATAACCAAAAGTTCTTTTTCTAAAAATACATCTTTTTGGTTTGTTCTCCTAATCACAAAACTCTTCTAAACTGAGGTTGTTACCATTGAAAAAGGAATATATATACTATTTTGTTTTAGTAGCTAAAGAATAGTGATTTTTGTTAAGGCTAATGTAGTTATTGTGGAGGAAAAACATATATATATTATTCTTATTCTTATATATAAATCTCCAATAATACTTTATATGTTTTAGATTTGTCTGGTCAAAATGTTATAGTAAAACTGCATTCAAAATAATTTCAAATTCATAATGTAAGTGAGATACATAATTTAACCCAGTTGTGTGTCTTCTGAATCTTCTTTAACAAGGATTATTTTTTTGAGCTAAAGCCTCTTTTATGAAGTATACAAGTCTAACTGATCTAGCTTAGAAGATAGTAACATTCTTATCCTATCCACCAATCCAATTTTAGGTCCATATTACCCACAAGGAAGTCACTTAAGGATGCAGACAACTCTTACAGACACTGCTTTAACAGGTCCTTCTACGTTCTGGCTACTGCAGAATTCCTTTTGGTGAAAGAAAACATTAACATGGGGAAGACCAATCAATCTTCTGTGACAGAATTTGTCCTATTGGGGCTTTCTGGCTACCCAAAGCTTGAGGCCATTTACTTTGTTTTGATCCTGTGTATGTACCTGGTGATCCTACTGGGAAATGGAGTCATCATAATCGTAAGTGTCTATGACTCCCACCTGCACACCCCCATGTACTTTTTCCTCAGTAACTTATCATTCTTGGACATTTGCTACACCAGTTCTTCTATTCCCCTATTTCTCAGCAGCTTAACTTCAAAGAAAACCATTTCCTTCTCTGGATGTGGAGTGCAAATGTTTCTCTCCTTAGCTCTGGGAACCACAGAGTGTGTCCTTCTCAGCATGATGGCATTTGACCGCTATGTGGCTATATGCTTCCCTCTGAGATACCCCATCATTATGAGCAAGACTTCCTATGTACCCATGGTTGCTGGGTGCTGGATTGCAGGGGGTGTCAATTCTGTGTTGCAAACCTCCTTTGCCATGCAGCTTCCTTTCTGTGGGAATAATGTCATTAATCATTTTACTTGTGAAATCTTAGCTGTCTTAAAATTGGCCTGTGCTGATATCTCTATAAACGTTATTTGCATGGCTGTTGCTTATATGATTTTTCTTGTTGTCCCAGTACTTTTCATTTTTGTTTCTTATGTTTTGATTATGTCCACCATCCTGAGAATTCCTTCTGCAGAGGGAAGGCGCAAAGCCTTCTCCACCTGCTCTGCCCACCTAACAGTGGTGATTATATTCTATGGAACCGTCTTCTTCATGTATGCAAAACCCAAGGCTAAAGACTCTTCCAGTGCAGACAAAGGATACATCACAGACAAAATCATCTCTCTCTTCTATGGAGTTGTGACACCCATGCTCAATCCTCTCATCTATAGTTTGAGGAACAGAGATGTGAAGGCAGCTGTGAAGAATATGTGTCAGAAATGCTCCTCACAGGGAACGTGAATGCTATTAAAAAAATTCCTTTACTCTGAATGCAGGTCTTGTTCTCACCTGAAACTTCCAAAACAAAAATAAGAGTTGGTGGTACCATTAATCCCTGAAACTAATTTTTCTGTTCCTGGTATTTAAATGTGAGAGAAATCTAGGGCCTACCCATTCCCTTCATGACTGGATTAAAGAGAAAAGGTACAGAAATTTATGGGTAAAAGGATTTGTTAGGTCTGATCAAATAATTGAATCAATGCCCCCTCCCCTGGGAACTGACCTTTGGGCCACTTCACAATGGACGTTCCACTTGCTTAGACCACATTCCACTTGCTAACATGATTCTCTCTCCCCTCTGGACTATCCTAGAATCCGGACCTGCACAAGAGAATTCTCCACCCAGAAAAAGCCTGCCTACAGTCCTTTAAAAACCTGACTCCCTGTCTTTGGGTGCTGGCACCATTTTGGGGCTTATCCCATCTGGTATCCAGATGACTGAATTTATAATCCCTCACCACTTTGGCCTCATGCATTCCTCCTTCGGCGACCTTAACAGGATTCTCATTCCAACCATCTACTTTCTCATGGATAACAAAATTTAGTTCAGGAATGATGGATTTTATAATCTTATGTAAAAGGAAATATTATTTTACTAACTTAACCTCTTATCCTCTACATGCATTAGTTTTCTAGTCTCATCTCTTTTTTAGGAAGAAAATAGAAAGGGCCTTGTGAAGGGGCAGAGTACTATATGAACTCAACATTAAGTGATTCTTATAGGGGATAATCTTTGAGCATTTAGATCAACGGTTCTCAACCTGTGGGTCGCGACCCCTTTGGCGATCGAACGACCCTTTCACAGGGTTCGCCTAAGACCATCCTGCATATCAGATATTTACATTACGATTCATAACAGTAGCAACATTACAATTATGAAGTAGCAACGAAAATAATTTTGTGGTTGGGTCACAACATGAGGAACTGTATTTAAAGGGCCAGAAGGTTGAGAACCACTGATTTAGAGGGAAAGAGTGAGGACTTCAGGGCATCAGGTGCCTGGCCTGTGTACATGGCACAGAGAGACAAGAGTAGAAAAATGAAGCTATTTTTCATAGGGATGAACCGTGGCATGTTTGAGTGAAAACCTTTGTTACTGATAAATTACTCAAAAAATTACTTAATTTCTAAAGAACTTGGTTGCACAGTTAATGGGTTTAGAGTGTTACAGATAAGTATTTTTTCAGTTACATGAATTTCCTATAGAATGTGAACTTTCCGTTCATTCAGTCATTTATTCCTTATTTTGATTATTCAATCAACCAGTAATTACTGAACACCTATTTTAGCTCAGGCATTGTGCTAACTATTGGTGATACCAAAAAACTAAACAACATGGAAACAAAAACAAAACACGATCAAGGAGCACACAGTCTTGTGGAATACAGACTGACACATAAATTGGGGACAAAAAATGTTAAATAATATTAATAACCTTATCCTCTCCTCTACCTTCTAAGCTGGATATTTTGTTTGTGTTCATAATATGTTAGGTCTTTATTGGGCTGAACAGAGTAATGGGTGGATTTGGAGTAGTTTAAATGGGATAAACTGAAAGGGCTTGGCCATCTCTAAGAAACAAATGAAAGGGGACAGTGAGAAAGTGGGGATAATGCAACAAGGAAGAAAGCATTGCACACTAGAGATTTTTTTTTTTTTTTACTGTTTTGATTTTTATCTTTATTGTTGAGATTATTACAGGTGTCCTTCTTTTTTCCCCCCAATTATCCCCCTCCACCTGGTTTCTGCCCATCCCAGGCCTTTGCCACCCTATTGTCTTTGTCCATAGGTAATGCATATATACATGTAAGATCTTTGTTTAATCTATTCCCATTCCCTCAACCCCCTTCCCTCAGAATCATCAGTCTGTTTCATTTCCTTGCCTCTGATTCTGTTTATTCTTTTCATTAGATTTTGTATTCATTTATTTTGAGTTTTAGATTCAATTGTCGATAGTATGTATTTGTTGCCATTTTGTTCATATTTTTTTTATCTTTTTCTTCTTTTTAAAGAATACCCTTCAACATTTCATATAATACTGGTTTGGTGGTGATGAGCTCCGTTAGCTTTTTCTTGTCTGTGAAGATCTTTACCTGACCTTCAATTCTAAATGATAGCTTTGCTGGGTAGAGTAATCTTGGTTGTAGGTGCTTGCTATTCATCACTTTGAATATTTCTTGCCACTTCCTTCTGGCCTGCATAGTTTCTGTTGAGAAATCAGCTGACAATTGTATGGGCATTCCCTTGTAGTTAATTAACTGCTTCTCTCTTGCTACTTTTAAGATTCTCTCTTTGTCTTTAGCACTTGGCATTTTAATTATGATGTGTCTTGGTGTGGTCCTCATTGGCTTCCTCTTGTATGGGACTTTCTGTGCTTCCTGGACTTGTAAGTCTATTTCTTTCACCAGATAGGGGAAGTTTTCTGTCATTATTTCTTCAAATAGGTTTTCAATATCTTGCTCTCTCTCTTCTGGCACCCCCATAATGTGAATGTTGGTATGCTTGAAGTTGTCCCAGAGGCTCCTTACACTATCTTCATATTTTTGTATTCTTTTTTCTTTTTGTTCTTCTGGTTGGGTGTTTTTTGCTCCCTCATATTTCAAATCATTGATTTGCTTCTCAGCATCATCCACTCCACTGTCGAATCCCTGTATATTCCTCTTTATTTCAGTCAGTGTATGCTTAATTTCTAACTGGTCCTTTTCCACTTTTTTTGGAGGTTTCTAGAAGATTCTTAAGTAACCTTATAACCATGGTTTTGAACTCTACATCGAGTAGTCTGCTCTCTTCCATTTCTTTCGTTTGCAACATGCCTCCCTGTCTCCACATTTTGGCTGCTTCCCTGTGTTTGTTTCTATGTATTGGGTAGAGCTGCTATGTCTCGTTGAGCTGGTAGAGTGGCCTGGTGTAGTAGGTGTTCTATAGAGCCCAGTGGCTCAGCCTCCCCAGTCACCTGAGCTGGGAGCTCTAGGTGCATCCCTTTGTGGGCTGTGAGCACAGTCCTGTTGTAGTTGAGACTTGATTGCTGTTGGTGTTGCTGAGAGGAATTAACCTCCAGGCCAACTGGCTGTGGGGACCAGCTGAAACTACAGTGGAAGAGCTGCTGTGCAGGGGACACCCTTATGGAGCAGGACTTGCTTCAGAGGGGCTTTGGTGCTCACTGAGTCTGCCCCTTGAGTGTGTCACTTATGGATGTGTAGAGTTGTAATCTGGTATGGTCTCACACTGACCACTGGGTACACTGGATCTTGGGTCTCCAGGGAGATGCAAAGTCAGCCACTGCCTGGGACTACCCAACAGAAGATACAGAGAGATCTGAAGACTCCTCCTCTTTGTATTGGGTTTGGAAGTGCCTAGATGACGCCCACCTATGAAGCAATGCAAGCTGGTGCTGGTGCTGGGTTTTGGGCCGTTTATTGGTTTGAGAGATTTTTATCCTGAGCAAGGAAAGGCCATTCATATTCAAAAGCTGCTGCATATAGCTTGGGTGAAGTTGTAAATTGGATGAGGTGGGGTCTTAGGGAATCACCAGGGTGGAGCAAGCAGAAATGGCTGCCAGTCAGCCCTGAAACTGCAGAGGTACCAGCATAGGAACAGTGATCCCTGAGAGCACCTCTACCTGGGAGCTAGTCACCCTGAGTTCCTGCCTTGATGCCAGACAATCCAGTTCCTCCTCATATGTGTCTGTGTTCCCTAGCACCTCACCCTAGTGTTGGAGCTCAGAGGAAGTGGGAGCTTGTAAGTTCCATTCATGGTGCCTGCCTTTTAAGAGAAACAGCTGTGTCTCCAGCAGCCTTTGTGTCACCGAGCCCCAGTATGCACTGGTTTTTACAGCCCGTTCTTCTTACTGCCTGTAGGAACTTCTTTTCCTAGCTCTGGGACCCTGGGCTGGGGGTCTGGTGTGGGGTTGGGACCCCTTACTCCTCCAGGTGGCCTCTGCAGAGATGATATCCCTCCTGATTAAAAAAGCCACACATGGCCCTACCTGGTTTTACTCAGTGGATAGAGCGTTGGCTGGTGGACTAAAGGTCCCAGGTTCGATTCCAGTCAAAGGCACATGCCCGGGTTGTGGGCTCGATCCCCAGTAGGGGGCGTGTAGGAGGCAGCCAATCAATGATTCTCTCTCATCATTGATGTTTCTATCTCTCTCTCCCTCTCCCTTTCTCTCTGAAATCAATAAAATATATATTTTTTAAAAAACCATACATGTGGGCGTCAGACCAACCTGTTCCACACATTTGTACACCCTACCAGTCTCAGTGTGTTTTCTTCTTTACTTCTCTAGTTGTAGGACTTCCATTCAGTTAGCTTTCAAGTGGTTCTGGATGATGGTTGTTCTATATTTTAGTTGTAATTTAGATGTGGTTGTGGGAGACGGCGACTACAGGCATTTACCTACACCACCATCTTCCTTTGAATCTCTCCAGATGGTTTTCAATCAAGGAGTGTCTCTCAAACTTTAATGCATTTATAAACCACATTGGGAGTCTTTGAAAAATACAGATTCTGATAGACTAGGGCTGAGGTGAATCCTGAGTTCTGCATGTATGAACATGTTACAGGGTGATGCTGATGGCTCCTTTTCCACAGAGCACACAGAGTAGCAAGGCCGCTTAGATTGTCTCTCTTCAAAACCTGGGAGAGCACCTCTGCGGCTTCAACTGTGTATAGAGTGGTAATTGGGTAGTACACAGTGTGAAATGGAACGTTCTAGTGAGATTTGAAGGTGAGACTGCTGTGTGGTTTATTGCAAATGGGTTCAGGTTATTCACGATTTTAGATATACAAGCAACCAAATTGCATATAGGTTGTCCATAGGAAAGTAATTAGACTTGTTGAATTTTCAGTTAGGGCCAATATTTTTAAAATAATGGATTTTGGGTCAACTAAAGCACCAGAGTTTTTCATAAAAATGCATGGAGCAAATGTCTTCAATTTGAAAACAGAATTAAAAAGTAAATATTAGCAAATGACCTTCCTGTTTAGAGTGAATGAATCATAGAATGTCCTTTTAAAAATAGCTCTGTATCCTCATGGTATTCTGCCACAGCTACAAACTGTATCTCTAAATAAATAAATTAATTGATCTAATGGATGAGTACTACTTAATATTTTAATACAATGATTGTGGAGGTAATATAGGATTTGCCTTGTGATAGTCATTTGCCAACAATTTATGCTGCTTTCTGAGGAAACAATGCTCAGACTATTTAGTCGGTATATAAGGAGGTTTATAATCCTATTGAGTATGGAAAGGAGGACTCTTATTCAATTCAAGCTGTGCCAAACTATGCAGACTTACAAAGAGAGCAGGAAGAGGTGGATAGGCCAGATATACTCCTATTCAGTACTGTTTGAGATTAGAATTTGATTTAATTAATCAACCTATTAGTCTGCATATAAATATCTGATCGAGGCTTTGAATAAGCATCAGTAGTCTGGAGTCTACACTGAAGCTGTTTTAGGGAAGGTATGAATCAGGTCCAATGCCATTTCTTCTCTTTTAACTTCTCCAAAATGTTAATCCTATTTAGAAATTATTTTGAGAAAATAATTATTTTATGCTGTGACTAAGGTTGTATATTTGGTACTCAGCCCTAAAATGATTGCTGCCAAAAGTTTTTACTTGCAGACATTTCTATAGGAAGCCACCCATCTCTTTTGATGCTTAAAAAATCTAATTAATTGAGTAGAGGCCATTATTTTTATTTCTCTCATCGTGCTAGAGTAACTCCTTTAAGAAGGAACTGATAAATTCTAAACATTTTGTCCTTCAAAAGAGTACTGTGTTGAATACCTTTGAAATGTTTCCTGTATCTTTGTTTTCTTCTATAAGATGGAGTGCCATAATCTGTTTGGATAAAGGAAATGAAAAAATTTAAGACTAGTATGTAACAAATTTTTATTTATTTCCCATAGAACTTGGACTTTTAGATAATCTTGCCATCATTGTTATGCTATCATTTGAACTTGTTTTTCATATTTGTCTATTTTGATGATGGGAAATTATGAAATCATCACAGTACATCAATCATTTAATAGATTATTTTACAACTATTGAATAATATTTTTGAAGAATTTATATTAATAAAAAATATTTATGTTTAACTGAAAGAAAAACAAAAACTAGTGTTCAGCATTGTATGCAAAACCTAAACCAAGGAAACATGCATTATTGAGGTTGGAAAGATATATCCCCCAAAAATTAACCATGGTATTTTTTCTGAAATTTCCAAATTTCTAAAATAAATATGGATACATATGGATAACAGAAAACTATAATTTAAAATAAAGAGAAAAATTTAAACAGGTACCTAATTATGTTAGAAAAATTAAGTCATAGTAAACAAAAAAAAAGGGGGGAAAATCTCAATTTAAACTGTGTAAGCAACTTCTTTAGGCCTGGAGATTACACATTGATTCTGAGTTGCACAGCATTCCTATTAAGATATTTTCTACATCCTAAGTGATGTCATAACAGATAACTATAACTTAAAAAAAATTGGTGAGGGGCCTTATTGGCTTTATAAAATTATCACTATTTCCTAGCATTAATAAAATAGGTTGAATAAAGTATTAATTAAATTTATTCTCTGCCAAGAAAACTAAAAAAAATTTCATTCCTTGAAACATCATTCTGATGTGATTTATTTGGGTGTTTCTCTTAAGTAATGTTGGATATAGGATTTTGAGGATCCCCTGTGACTTGGGGAGAAGGATGGAATGGAAAAAGAACTTAGTTCTTGAGAAGAAACCTTAGAAAGATGTCCAGGAAGCAGTGCCTTGTGATCAGGTCACTGAATTTCAGAAACAGTGATGTTGAATACCAGTTTTAACTTGTTTCTTGTCCAGTGCTATGATCCTTCCCCTCCTTCCCCATTATTTTTAGACCTTTAGTCAAACTCTATTTTTCCTGGATTAGTGGTTTTGTGGAAAACAAATTGCATTTGCATTCATTATTTGGGTGAAGCAGTTCAAGAAAAGGAGAGCACTGCTTGTTGTAGATATAGAATATAACTGAGAGCTCCTTTTAATTGTTTAAATTAGATAGATGGTGATTTTATGCCAATTAATTTGGGTGATAGGTATATCTGTTTAGGTGAATTCTTTGGGGATTCCTACAGTGTGGAGTGGGACTAAGTTACAAGTTAGGTTGTAAAGTTACAATAAGAAAACTGAATAGCTCGATGTCTTCTACATTTTCATTATATGGTTCCAAAATTTCTGAATTTATTGTGAATTTCAACATGCTACTCATATTCACATAAACACATGCAAATTCTGAGTTTGAATCAAATGCAATCATTTTTAGATTATTTTGTAAAATAAAATTTTTCTTTTCTTACTAATTTAACAAATTCAAATTAAATATCAATATATAAAAATGCTTATAACAATGCCTAGAACCTTATAAGTTTTTATTCTCATTCTTATTATTTATAACCAAGAGTTAATGTGCCTAAATTAGGTCTTTCTACTATATTATCAATAAGGCATGGTAGTATGAACAAAAGTCTGGATAAAGCCATTAGAATATGTTTGGAGTGAGGATTCCAGCAAATATCTGATTATAGACTGAGAATGGGGTAAGACACATCTTCAAGACTTCCAATTGGTTATTTGAAATACAGTAATGGATCTAATATAATTAAGTCTTCAGGGATTATTCTTGAAGTTTTCAAAAGTTTTGAACCTCTTTCCTCTGAAGCAATTTGAAGTTATGGCTTAGAAAATTGCATAAGTCCCTGAGAGCAAGAAATATTTAAATGACCTTCCTGAGCCTGGAGAAGATTCTTTGGAGAATTTCTTGGGTCTTTAGAATGGGGCAATATTTCAACCTGGGCTGGAAGGGCAAATGAATCTTCCAGATTCTCAAAGACTCATTTTCCTCTTACTTTGAACTAGCAGAACCAAAATACATTTCCTTTGTAATCAATATTGGCTGTACCGTATAGGTTTTAAAACAATTTTGAAATAGTAACTTTGCCATCAATGTTTTCCAGACAACAAGTCCTGTGACACTCTGGCTCCTCAGTGGTAACACCTTCAGAAGTTCATCACCCTCATAGAACATTTTGTACAAAAGGCTGCAAATAGAAGATCAAGGCAAAACTATCGGCTGTGTGTTGCATCCTAAGAGGTGAGTTGACCTCCCGTTTAGAGGTAATTGCTGAAAACATGCTACTAACAAATCCAAGGGGATGTTAGTCCAATGAACTGAGTTGAAATAGGCTATGTGTTTTGGGATAGGATATTTCTTTTAGCATAGAGAGTCTAAAGAGAATAGGACTAAAATCATTCTAAGAGGATTTTCTTGGATATAGTAAGAAAATAAAGAAAAAAATGAAAAAATATGACCAAAAAGTAATTTGAAATACAAAGTAATTTAAATAACCAAAAAGATGGGTATTTAGGTCGAAAACTTATCTTACAGGAAATAGAGATTCATTTAGTCCAAATATACTTTACTGGTTCCTTAACGTCAGTACAAGTGCCTTCATGTCTAATGTTGTCATTTCTAACTGGTGCAATAAGGTTGCTGTAAAATAGGCAGTGGACTTGTACCCTTGATTCAGAATGTAAAGGCTGGTGTCACCAAACTTTTGATTCTGTAACAATATACCTCGTAACACTAATTCTGTTCCCTTTGGTTCAGTTAGCAAATGTATGTCCAGTGCTAATCATGAGCAGACAGTCCCTGTCCTGGGGCTTCTGCACTGAGGATGCTATTTGGAAAACTTCATTACTTGCTCTTGAATACATCTTTTGATCTGTGCAAAAAGAAAAGGAAGAAGAACAATGAGTTCTTAGCTAACAGGAAATAATTTTGACTTTCATAGTTATGTTTGCATGAGTATTTTGGGAATGGTTTTGAGAACTTGTAATTCTTCTTTCTTGTTGTTGGTAATGTATTCCCATGGTGACTTTAGACATAATATTTCACACACACACACACACACACACACACACACACACACACACACTTTCATTTAACTTTTAGATGAATGAATTGAAATAACCTTTCTTCAAAACAATGTCAACCCCTTGAGTTCCTTATTTTAAATGGCATTGGCCTTTGCTATAGTTGTATAATGCCCTTCATTGCAAAGTGAATAGAGTTTGGTATAATGTGCATCCATGTCATATCATAGATGTCATGAATATTAGTAGGTTGGTTGAGTAAGAAGAGAGCTACCTAACAGGTCTGATTATAAAAATTTAAATGTATTCTTGTAAGAGCATGAAACTGGGGACAGAAGTGTAAAAGGACTCAAAAAAAGAGTAAGTAAAGGGAAGATGAAGGAAACCAAAATAGTGCCTGCCATAGGGTAGGTGCTTTATTTGCATTGTTTTATTAACTCTCCCCAGATCACCACAATGATGCTATTAAGGTCCTTTTATAGGTAAGGATATTGAGACACAGAAGTTAATTGCCCAAGGTCACATAGCTAGTTACTGGCCTTGTAAGCAGAGGGACCATGGATGAGTGACCCTAGCTCTGAGGTCATTGCTGGCCATAGACAGATTTAATCCATATAGAAACCATGTAGAGTATGTGTCCATGTGCTCTGCACAGAGCCAGAGGCCTATCATTGATCCAATCCACTGAACAAAGGCTTTCAGTGAAGACTGAGGGAAGCAGTATGGACTGAATTGACAGCTTGTGCAGGCCCCCAGTCAAGATAGGGTTGGGAAGAAGCAGAACTGGGGAAATAGGAGGTGGAGTGCCCTGTGGCTGATTCTGCAACACAGACTTGCACCACACCCTCTTGTTAGGCCATGTGGTGCTTAAGCTTCTGTCTCATAATTGGGAAAGCCATCTCACAGGAAGTTTCCCTCCAAGCTTGATAGCTGCCTACTCCTCTCTGTGGTTGGGGATGTGGAAGGGGTAATTGTGTTTATTGAATTTTAATATTTTTAACATCCTGTGACTTCATGCTAGAAGTTTTCTATTGTTTATAGAAACTTTGTGTAGAAAGACTTGCTCTAAAGCACATCTGTATGTCAGTAAAAATCTCAATCTCAAATTCAATAAAACATACATGTTCTTTTTAATAGACAAAGTGAGCCTGCTTTGTGAGACAGTGAAATTGCTTTTTAGTCATCATTTAACAGGGAATTGGGATTTGGGTGGCTAGCATTACGAAGGTGATCTGGGACTCAGAGTAAAAGAAGCACGTATTTTTAAGGTGTGAAAGAATCTCAAAGTATAAAAGGTAGAATTGATTGAAATAAGGACAAAGTAGAATAAAAGTTGAAGTGCCCTAATAATGACAAAAGGTAATATAGGTAATTAGAAGCTAGTTGAAATACTCCCAAAGGATTCAATTCAGACCTAAAATTTTCTGTCAATTTGATGAATAAGGAGAAATGGTCTACATGTTAAGTGCCTATTTGCTTTGTGAATGAATTAGAACACCTTCAATGGATTTTGTGTCCATGAATAAGGATATTGCTATAAATTAGTATGTGTGTTGGGGCGGGGCAAGCTCTGTTTCTGAGGGAAAATTAAAAGGAGTGGTCTGAGACTTTGAGTCAAGCTTTTTGAATGCAAAACCTACCTTTCCTGACCCCTGAATGATGGCAGTAGTTATTTCCAGAGGATTCACCCAAGATAAGAGGTGTCAATGAACTTTTAGAAGATGTCCCTTTGATCATAGTGTTTCTTTCAGTTGGATTTAAGAAGCAACTAGTCAAAATGGCAACTAAATGTGTTTGCATTAGGAGAATGAGAAGACAAATCACAGACTTGTAGACAAAATATGTGTCATATATCTGATTAATGATTCGTAGCCAGAATATGTAAAGAACTCTCAAAACTCAACAATAAGAAAACAAACAACCCAATTAAAAATGATCAAAATACATGAAGGACACTTTACTATAGAGAAAATAAAGATGGGGAAAAATTCCCCAAATGTTAGTCATTAGGGAAATGCAAACTAAAATTATGATGCAATATTGCTGCATACCTACTAGGATGTGTAAGAAATATATATACTGACAATACCAAGTGTTGATGAGGATGGAAAACAACTTGAAATCTCATACACTTCTTATTGGAGTGCAAAAATGAGATAGCCACTATGGAAAACTGTTTGGCAGTTTCTAGTAAATTTAGGTATGCATATCTCATATCATTCAGTATGTTGCTCATGGATATTTACCCAAGAAAAATGAAAATTGATCACACAAAAATCTGGGCATGAATATTTATAGCAGCTCTACTCATAATTGCCCCAAATTGGAAACAACTCAAATGTCTTTCAACAGGTAAATAGATAAACAAACTATAGTACATGCATACAGTGGAATACCATTCAGCAATAGCAACTTGGATGAATCTCAAAGGCTTTGTGCTAAGTGAGAGAAGCCAGACACCTGTGGCTCATATATTTCCATTTATATGACATTCTGGAAAAGGTAAAACTGTAGGGATAGAAAAATATTAGTCTTTCCAGGATTTATGAGTGGATGGAAGGGTGGCTATAAAGGGAGAGCACAATGGAGATTTTATGGTGATTGGAAAGTTTCATGTCCTGATTATGGTGATAATTACATGAATCTATATATGTTTTAAAATTCATGGAACTGAATACTGAAATAGACAAAATCAATTTTATTGTATAATTATTTAGAAAATACAAATTTAAAAATTATATCTCACCAAAAAAGTATATATACGTTGTAACAAAAAGACTTCGTATTATTGGGCTTTACATAAATTGCACCTGTTTTTTGGGTGATCAGGCAATCAATAAACACTGCTTGGTTTATTGCTAACCATTCTCCCATTAGATTGATACACTTATTTTGGTGTTTTATTATGTAGTGGGTTACTATTGAGTTTCCCTCACCCAGGACCTATATTGCCTTTCCAAGTTAACCCAATCTCTGATATAATGGATTCCATATTGATTTTATAGCTCATTAAAATACCAGATAAATTATGGAAAACAAGCAAGCTTGAGCTTGAGTCTGGCCTTTGCTACATGTTAATTTTAAATATATAACTGCAGGCTAAAATAAACTCTCTTGCTTTAGCTTAGATACATTTCTTATCTTTAAAATGATAATTATTGTGGCGTTTAAATGAGGAAATGTATGAAGTTGCTGGAACAGAAAGAGTAATTGATACAATAGCTTCTCCCTCATACTTCTCTTTCTAAATTTATTTACTCCCTTTCCTTTTTTTCTCTTCTTCCCCTTACCTGTTTTCTTTTTTCCTTCTTATTGGGTTCATGGAAGACTTTTATATTTATGCATTGGTGAACTTGGAGTTACCATAGTAAATAAATAATTATTTTTTAAAAAATTATTTGAATTTTTACAGGTAAAAGAGAAAAAGTGAAATGGAATGGGAAAACCAAACCATTCTGGTGGAATTCTTTTTAAAGGGGCTTTCTGGTTACCCAAGGCTCGAGCAGCTCTTTTTTGTGCTAATCTTAATAATGTATGTGGTCATCCTTCTGGGAAATGGCACCCTTATTTTAATTAGCATTGTGGACTCCCACCTTCACACCCCTATGTACTTCTTCCTGGGGAACCTCTCCTTCTTGGACATCTGCTACACTACCACCTCCATTCCTCCCACACTGGTGAGCTTCCTCTCAGAAAGAAAGACCATCTCCTTTTCTGGCTGTGTGGTGCAGATGTTCCTTGGGTTGGCCATGGGGACAACCGAGTGTGTGCTCTTGGGCATGATGGCTTTTGACCGCTATGTGGCTATCTGCCACCCTCTGAGATATCCTGTTGTCATGAGTAAGAAATCCTATGTGCCCATGGCAGCTGGGTCCTGGTTTGCAGGGGTTATCAACTCTGCAGTACAAACTACACTTGTGGTACAATTGACGTTTTGTAGGAATGTCATCAATCATTTCTCCTGTGAAATTCTGGCTGTCATGAAGATGGCCTGTGCTGACATCTCAGACCATGAGTTCATCATGCTTGTGGCCACGACATTGTTCACATTGATGCCCCTGCTCTTGATTGTCACCTCTTACTCATTAATCATCTCCAGCATCCTCAAGATCCGCACTTCTGACGGTAGAAGCAAAGCCTTCTCTACTTGCTCAGCCCACCTGACCGTGGTGATAATATTCTATGGAACCATTCTCTTCATGTACATGAAGCCCAAGTCTAAAGAGACACTCAATTCAGATGATTTGGATGCTACTGACAAACTTATATCCATGTTTTATGGAGTGATGACTCCCATGATGAATCCTTTAATCTATAGTCTCAGAAACAAGGATGTGAAGGAGGCAGTAAAACATCTACTTAGAAGAAAAGTTTTTAACAAGTAAATGGGGAATGGACAGGTAATTTTTATAATCACAATGAGAAAATCAAAGAGTCAAAAAGATAGGTTCTTACTGCTGTGTCAAATTTCTCTCTCAATGCTTTCAAGCTTTAAAATAGTCTTTCTTGGTGTGGTGCACAATGAAAGCAAGTAAACCTCAGTGTTTTGGCAGTGGAGTCAGTGATTGTATTTTGTTGTTGTTAATGATGAACTTGATTGTGAGGGCAAATAGAGGGATAGTGTAATAGGAAGAGAAATTTCTAGGCAAAAAATGTTATATTAAGTGTTAAAACCTTAAAAAATATTTTTGATACAATTTCCAAAGTCAATTTCACACTTCCTTATTTTCTTTACAACAAAGAATGAAACCTGATTTCAGATTTTTAAAACTCAGCTAAAATTAGAAATTTTCATATTGTAGTTACTGAAATACTTTATTTGGAGTCTATTCAAATATGTAATGGTGATTGTCTTCTGTCTAGGTAGCTGTAACCATGTTTTGGTTCTAAAATACTGCTATTTTTATAACTTTTTGTTCATCTTTAACTAGGAAGCATTAAATTATTATGCTTTTCTGCTTTCAATATGTCTGTGGTAAGCTTCTTTCCAAAGACCTTCTGATACATGGGATCTAACTGCTTTGGACTTGGAACCAAATAACTGATTTTTAAAGCTGTTTGAAAATTAAATGTAAACAATGTCTGAGTCAAATATTCACTGGTAATATAGAGCTCCAATTTTTCCTCTGTCTCCGTGGCTCTTTATCCATGAAGTATGTTGCTGATCCAAGAGGAATTTGTTATTAATCTACCTTGTTATTAGATTTACCTTTAAGATGGTTTTTATATTTGATTTTTTTATTGTTAACATGATTACAGATGTCCCCCATTTCCCCCTTTTGCCCACCTGTACCCAGCCCCCGCCCCCAAGCCTTTACCATACTTTGTCTGTGTCCATTTCTATGCATATATGTTCTTTGGCTAATCTCTTCACCTTCTTTTATCCAGTCCTCTCCCCCACCTCCCTCCCCTTCTAATATTTGTCAATCTGTTTCATGTATCCAAGCATAATGGAATATGATTCAGCCATAAAAAAAGAAGGAAATCTTACCTTTTGCAAAAGCATGGGTGGGCCTGGAAAGTATTATGCTAAGTGAAATAAGCTAGTCAGAGAAAGACAAGTGCCATATGATTTCACTTATATGTAGGATTTAATGAGCAATATAAACTAACAAAGTGGAGACAGACTCATGGATACAGAGGGGAGGGAGCTGGGGCCTGGGTGAGAAGGGTGTAAGGGTTAAGCAAAGAAAAAAAAAGACTCATGGACACAGATAATAGTATGGTGCTTGCCTGAGGGAAGGGGTATTGGGGGGAAATAGAAGAGAGTAAAGGAATAAATGGTGATTGAAGGGGACTTGACTTGGGGCAGTAACCACACAATACAATATATAGATGATGTAGAATTGTATACCTGAAACCTATATAATTTTATTAACTAATGTCACCCTAATAAAGTCAATAAAAAATAGATCATCAGAACAGAACAAGAGGCCCAAAACGGAACTATAGAAAAATGGTCAATTAATTTATGTGAAAAGTAACACTGTAGTGCAGTGGTGAAGGGCTCTTTTCAATACATGATGTTGAGGCAAATAGTATTCATATAGTAAAAAAATAAATCTTGACTTTTGTCTCATACCACACAACAAAATTAATTCCAGATGGATTGTATATGTCTTTATCAAAGGTAAAAATGTAAGGCTTTTAGAAAGTAAGGTAGGGGACTTGAACTAATTAGGACATTCTATGGATAGAAAATAGGATAGAAAAATGAATAAAATTGTGATTCTTTTAAGAAGGGTAAAAACCCAAGTGAGTTAATGTTGGATAGGTAATGTAAGTATCTATTGTTATGTCAGTGTTACATTTATACAATGATCCTATATAATAAAAGACTGATATGCAAATAGAACAAATAGCAGAACGACTGGTTGCTGTGAGCATACTGAACATCAGGGGAAGATGCTCAACGCAGGAGCTGCCTCCTGGTGGTCAGTGCACTGCCACAGAGAGAGTGCAGCTTAGCCAGAAGCTGGGCTTATGTCTGGCAAGTGCAGCGGTGGTGGTGGGAACCTCTCCCTGGCCTAAGCTGTCCCAGATCCTGGACTGCGAGAGGGCGCAGGCCAGGCTGAGGGACGCCCCCCCCCACTTCCCCTTCTGCCCGAGTGCACAAATTTTGTGCACTGGGCCTCTAGTGCAACATAATAATCATACAATTTTAGTGGCATACCAAAATAAACATTTATTAAATTCTATGAGTTAATAGTTTACCTGGGTTGGAGCCAGGTGATCTTTGCTAATTATCTTTGTATCTCAAATCAGCTATGTGTTGGCTTGTTTTGGGACTCCCTAATTTGTTGAAGATTGACTGACAGCTGGCTCACCTAGGGTGACCCAATTCCTCCAGCTGGCTAACTTGGACATATTCTCATGACAGTAGCAAAGATGGAAGGGAGAGGGCTAACTTAATTGTGCAAGTGCTTTACAAGTTTCTACTTGCATTGTATAATCAAACCAGGTCCTGTGCCTAGGGCCAAAATCAGACTAGGTAGACCTAGGAAGAAGCAAATAACCAGGGTCATTAATGCAATTAATGTATCACAACTGTATAAGATCACTTAGCTAATTGTAGTTGAGCTAAAGTTTAACCCATAACTTTAAAAACATTTATTGATTTTAGAGAGGGAGGATGAGAGAGAGAGACAGAGGTAGAGAGACATTGATATTAGAGATATTTTGGTTGGTTGCCTGCTGTGTGCACACGAACTGGGGATTGAAACTGAAACCTAGGTCTGTGCCCTGACCGGGAATCAAACTTGAGACCTTCCATGCACGGGATGATGCTTCAACAAACTGAGCCACACAGGCCAGGGCTCAATCCATAACTCTTTTACTTTAAGTCCAATACTCATTCTAATGAATTGTACCATCAGGTATCCTATATAATAAAGAGGTAATATACAAATTAACCCTCACACCCTCACAAGATGGCTGACTACAACCAAGCTGGCAGGGGGGTTAGTGAGGGAAGACCAAATGACTGAACAAGCAGGCTGCATAGGGCGACCAGCCTGGCAGGGGGGTTAGTGAGGGATGACCAAATGACTGAACAAGCAGGCTGCATGGGGCGACCAGGCTGGCAGGGGGGTTAGTGAGGGAAGACCAAATGACTGAACAAGCAGGCTGCATGGGGTGACCAGGCTGGCAGGGGGGTTAGTGAGGGATGACCAAACGACTAAACAGCAGGCTATGTGGGGCGACCAGGCTGGCAGGGGGGTCGTGAGGGGAGACCAGGCCGGAAGAGGGGCAGTTAGGGGCAACCAGGCTGGCAGGGGGGGCAGTAAGAGGCAACCAGGCCAGCAGGGTGGGGAGTTAGGGGCAACCAGGCAGAGGGAGAGGTGCAGTTGTGGGTGACCATGCCCGCAGGGGGGGCAGATGGGAGTGATTAGGCTGGCGGCGGGGTTGGGCAGTGAGGGACGACTAGACCAGCCGGGGGGAGCAGTTGGGGGCGACCAGGCTGGCATGCAGAGGCAGTGAGGGGCAATCAGGTGGGCGGGGGGGGGGGGCATTTAGGAGTGACCAGGTCGGCAGGCATGTGAGTGATTAGGAGCCAGTGGTCCAGGATTGTGAGAGGGATATCCAACTGCCGGTTTAGCAGTCGGACATCCCCCAAGGGGTCCTGGATTGGAAAGGGTGCAGGCTGGGCTGAGGGTTCCCCACCCCATGCATGAATTTTGTGCACTGGGCCTTTAGTCCTATCTAATAAAGACAGAATATGCAAATTTACCATCACTTTGTGACAAAGATGGCAGGGCCCACTGCCAATAAGGAGGATATATGCAAATTGACATGACAAAGATGGTGGTGGCTGGTCTGGGGCACAGGTGTTCCGCCCCGCCCTAGCCGCTCCGGGCCTCTGGGCAGTGTGTGAAGGCAGAAGGTGGCTCCGGGCCGGAGCAAAGGTGGAAAGGCGGCTCTGGGCCAGAGCGAAGGCAGAAAGGCAGCTCCGGGCCCAAGCGAAGGCGATGCCGGCAGCCAGGGGAAGGAAGGCCTATTCTTGCACGAATCTTCGTGCATCGGACCTCTAGTTATTATATAATCTATAAAGAATCACAAACATTGCACTAGGAACTTAGTTTATTCAAGGAGCATTTGATAGTAATAGCTTATCTGATTGATCAATGCTCTGTCTTCACTTTTCATCCATTTAAAAGCTCACTAAGGATGTCATATCTTCTAACACTCAGGTAACTGAGATATTTGGAGAGATTTCTGAAAATAAATGAGTCACCTTACAAGCTCAGAGGCCATATGGGAAGGCGTTTTTACAGTTCTATTAATTGCAATGTTTTCTGTATAATTCAAGGGCAATCTATAGAATGAACGGAATAGGCAAATAGTCTCTTCCAGTTCTGCTTACTCAAATGCTGCTCAAGAAACAGGTCTTTTACTGGGCCAAATGACTTAAAATAACTTATTAAAGTTGCCCAATTTATTTTGGTTCTGAACTTGGAGAATCACACCCTTGGGAACTGGAAAGTTTCTTAACTTTATGTTTCTAAATCACAATATTAATTAAGGGAGTTGGAAGGTCCCTAAGAGCAACAAGAGATAATAGTAGTATTAGTTCTATGGGTAACTCTTTGAAATTTTTTTGGAGCAGATCATAGGTGGTGATTTTGGCAAAACAAATCTTCATGTCATGACTTCTCTTAGGAAGTTATTTTTAAATTTTTAATTAATAGGAACTATATATGTTGAGACTGTGAAGCAGGCAAGATTTGGGTTGAATTTTTGCAAACTATGAATATCCATATTGCTTCTCACTGCAATATTTTGAATAAAAATACCTCTGCATGACTGACTTGAATATAGTTTTTGTAAAGTATTATTGCAGTTTAAAACATTCAGAATCTTTTGCTCTTTGGAGCCCTGCACCAGATTCATAAGAGACTGTGCTGAAGATAACTAAGTCTAAATGTTGAAGCATACATTGACCAAAGGAAGATGCTCATCACAAATGCTGAGGTAAATGGGCACTGACATTATCCATCTATTTTTTGTATTCTTGGATTTACAGAATTTGTTAATGAGTCTCAGGCCAGGAAACCAGAAGAAAGACACTTACTTTAAAAAGAAGTACTAACTAGTAGGAAAATATTGAATTGAAGAAATGAGTCATGAATATACAGGGTGGAACAAAAGTAGGTTTACAGTTGTGAGTGCACAAAACAAAGTTTATTCTTACATTTTTATTAATTATTGTATTCTTTTCTTTTTTTAATATAAAGTACATCATGCGTATATATTTGAGATTTACTTTTTCCACTTATGATAAAATTACTAAAATTCATTCCTACATTTTATCCATCTGTCACTTAGGTAAATCTAGTCTTCTGGATTGGCGTTCTAATGTATTATTTTCCATATGCACAACTGTAAGCCTACTTTTGCCCCATCCTGTAGCATAGAATTTTTAGCATTATTATGCCCTAATTTTTCTCATTTATCTTAAACATTTAATTAAACTCCTCCAAGCATCTGTCAACTTTAAAATGTGATACCAACAATTCAATAAAAAGGAATAAAAAAACAAAAAAAAAATCGAGAGGTTTGGATTATAAATTCTCCAGGCCTACTTTGGCCTTGATATTTTAAAGAGGGGAGCTTACAGGAAAACATTTAATTATTTTAGCACTATAATCAGAAGTCATATTTAGAGAAAGAGAAAATATCTAGACTCTGGCAAACATGTGAGATAAGGGTAAGGGAAGGAATGGGGACTCAATATGTATGAGAGAAGACTTCATTGTTTTGTTTCTGAAAGGGAGGGCAGGAGAGTGGTGGAGAGAGTGAAAGAAGAGGGAAGACAGGACCCAGAGCTGGAGTAAGAAGACTGAATTCTGGCTGGGGAAAGACTGATAGAGAAACCCTCAGTGGAAGTAGGGGTGTGTGCTGCCCAAAACGGACTTTAGAGACCAGAAATGTCTAACATTCACCTTCCTGGTGAATCAGTAAAGTGTTCATATTCACCTATGGATTGTTGGTGGAAATTTTAATGGGTTATGAAGAGGTGCAGAGTTATTTTATCTGAGTCAGTGTGGGCCAGCAGTGTGCATATGAAGCAGCATAGAGGCAATTATGGTTCTGGAGGGCAGCAAGGCCATGAAATCATAGACCCTTGTGATTGCCGGAAATTTTAGAGAAGCCATGGAATTGGAGGGGGTGTGGAGGGAGAATTTGAAGGAAGTTCATCTAGATCTCTGCTATGTGCACAAGGGAGGAATGATCCTCCTTCGTGTACAGATTAGAAAACCAAGTTTCACCCCGCCTTTGTTGCTCAGTGGTTGAGCATCGGCCTATGAACCAGGAGGTCATGGTTTGATTCCCAGTCAGGGCACAGGCCTGGGTTGCAGGCTTGATCCCCACTGTGGGGCATGCAGGAGGCAGCCAATCAATGATTCTCTCTCATCATTGATGTTTCCATCTCTCTCTCCCTTTCCCATTCTCTCTGAAATCAATAAAATAAAAAATAAATTTAAAAAAGCATCATGACAGGATCCACTGGGGAAATGAGCCAGTGGGTCTGTCTTTAAAAAAAGAAGGAAGGAAGGAAGGAAAGGGAGCGAGGGAGGCCAAGTTTGAAAGGGATCAAGTGATTTGCCTAATTTTGCACAACAATAAGTAGCATGGTTGGACCGAGAGCCCAGATCTCACACTCTGAAGGTGGTGCTCCATTGCAGAAAATGATTGTTTGGGAAACATTTCTACTTCTGCGAGTGCAAGTGGTCATTGTTTTTACCCCCTCCCCCCCCCACACAATGTACATCAAATATTTAAAGATAAGAGCTCATCTTTATTTCTTAAGGCAACTAGTTTTTTTGAATGTTGCACATAATTTATTGCAAACGTAAATTACAAGTTGAGAAGTCTTCAGGCTTTTATGTTGACGCAGAACTATAGCGAACATGTCCTGTGGGAGTGCTGAGTGTCCACCCACAGGCAGGATGGTGGGGATGCTGAGTGTCCACTTACTTTAACACGTATTCAAAACTTACCAAGTTCAAGGTAGCATTGTATCATTAAAAATGGTAACTGTGAGTTATTTGGTAGTTTTGTGGGGAATAAGCTCTTGAGAAGCTCACAGCCCAGGGGTGGTGCACATATGACTGTGGTTCAGTGTGACACATAAGTATGTATAGAGAATAAAGTGTACTTTAGACAATGGCATATAGTTTTAATGATTGGATAAAATATTTGAGAAAGACAAGATTGGAGCTGGGAAAGAAGGAACCTCTAGGTCAGGGGTGGGCAAACTTTTTGACTCAAGGGCCACAATGGGTTCTTAAACTGGACCGGAGGGCCGGAACAAAAGCATGGATGGAGTGTTTGTGTGAACTAATATAAATTCAAAGTAAACATCATTACATAAAAGGGTACGGTCTTTTTTTTTTTTAGTTTTATTCATTTCAAACGGGCCGGATTCGGCCCGTGGGCCATAATTTGCCCATGGCTGCTCTAGGTGAACAAACTGTAAATTAAAGCCATAACAATATAAAATGGCTAGTAAGCTGGTTGTTGTCTCAGACCAGAGTAAGGAGGTGGAGTATTGGGAGATGAGGTTGGAGAAGTAGGCAATGATGAACATGTGAGGCTTGTGTGTTTGTGATTGATTTCATTTGAACTATATCTTGTAGGAAAGTAGTTTTTAAGCGTGTTGCCATATGTGATGAATTGTGAAATATGTTGTAAGTAATTTGATTTGCATTATAAAATACTTACTTGTTGGGTAAAATTATTTTCTTTCTAAGAAAGTATAGGTTCATGATTATTGCATACACAAAAATGCCTTCTAGAAGAGAGAAATCAGTTAGTGTTACAGTGAGTGGACTCTTTTCTATCTTCTATTTATATCCTGTAGTGTGTATCATATCTATCCAATATATTACACAATTTGCAGCTTTATGAAATGCAACCAAATATTTTCTTATTGCAGCTTTTATAAAATATTTTTCTTTGCCCAGAAATCTCCCCTAATCCTTATCTTGAGTAGGTCCAATACACTAATTCTCAAACTGTCTCACTGAGCAACACTCCCGATATAGAATTATGATTCTTCATGTTTGCCTAGTACCCTGGGGCATATTTATATCATTTCATTATAACTGTTTATTTACTTGAGTGTGTTTTATATTTTATTGTGAGTTGCCTGGGAGTACAAGTAGCTTTAGATATTCAGTGACTTATAGTGTGTTCAGTACATGTTAAATGAATGAATAAATAAATAGGTATTGCCAGGATCATGATTCTCTTAAAGTACCCCTAAACAAAAACCCCTTAAAAGTTGGTAGAGTTTAAAATGTTAAGTATATACAATGTATACTTTTATTCACTATGACAGATGAACAAGAAGGAATAAGATGGTCAAGACAAACTTAACAGTCATTTCAAATTTTATTTTTCTGGGATTTACTCACTACCCCAAAGTTGAAATCACCATAATTGTGCTGTGCTCGCTGATGTACCTGGTCACTTTGTTGGGTAATATTGTTCTAATCTCTGTCACCATCCTGGATTCCCACCTCCACACGCCCATGTACTTCTTCCTCAGCAACCTCTCCTTTCTGGACATCTGGTACACTTCTTCTGCCCTTGCTCCAATGCTGGCAAACTTTGTTTCAGGGAAGAACACCATCTCCTTCTCAGGATGTGCCACTCAGATGTACGTCTCTCTTGCCATGGGCTCCACAGAGTGCGTGCTCCTGTCCATGATGGCCTATGACCGCTATGTGGCCATCTGCAACCCCTTGAGATACCCCATCGTCATGAACAAGAGGGTCTGTGTGCAGATTGCAGCTGGCTCCTGGGTGGCAGGCTGCCTCACCTCCCTGGTGGAAACTGTGTCTGTGCTGCATCAGTCTCTCTGTGGAAAGAACATCATCGATCATTTCACTTGTGAAATTCTGGCTGTCCTGAAACTGGTTTGTGTAGACACTTCCACAGTGCAGTTAATCATGCTGGTAATCAGCGTACTTCTTCTTCCTGTGCCGATGCTTCTCATTTGTATCTCTTATGCATTTATTCTCTCCAACATCCTAAGAATCACCTCAGTGGATGGTCGAAGCAAAGCTTTTTCAACATGTGCAGCCCACCTAACTGTGGTGGTTTTGTTCTATGGGACAGCTCTCTCCATGTATCTGAAGCCCTCAGCTATAGATTCACAAGAACTAGATAAATTTATGGCTTTAGTATATGCTGGATTAACTCCCATGTTGAATCCTATCATTTATAGTTTACGAAACAAAGAGGTAAAAGCGGCTGTGAGAAAATTGCTAATTAGGGACTCTCTTTGTGCTCTTTTAATCCATAGTAACAAATAATATCGATAAACGTTAAGGGATATATAGTGGTCAATACACAGCAGAACATTGGGATAATGGGGGAAGGCTCTCATTTTAAATGAGATATGTGATTTCCTAAGTCTCCTTCTTGACCAATCACCGAGACTCTAAGATAATGTAGATATATTTTATTTATTTTTATTTTTTAAATATAGATATAGTTTAAATAAACATATCTGAAATAAGTCTCATGATGAAAAATTTCGGTTTTTGTTCTGGGTTGTAGAGGATAAATATAACTTTGAAATAAGCATGAAAAGTTAGCATACTGAGTATTCAAAATTATGTACATGTAACATATAAATATAATAACTCTTGTGGATTTTAAAAGCTATTTTTTGATTAACCTCTATTTTAGGCTAAATTGTTTTCCTCCCAAACTCTCATGTTGAAGCTCTAACCTCCAAGTACCACAGAATGTATCTGCATTTGAAGATATGCTCTTTATAGAGGTGATTAAGTTAAAATGAGGCTGTTAGTTTTGGCCCTCCTACAACCCGAGTTGTGTTGTTCTAAGAAGAAGAAATTTAGGCACACATTGATACACTAGGGGTGCTCACACACAGAGGAAAGGGCATAGGAGAAGGTGGCTATCTGAAAGCCAAGGAGAGACCTCAGAAGAAATAAAACCTGGACTTCTAGCCTCCAGAACTATGAGCAAATAAATTTCTGTTGTTTAAGCCACCAAATCTCTGGAATTTTGTTATGGCAGTTAGCAAATGAATAAAACCTGCTTTTCAGCATAGCTAAATTTAATAGAAATAATTTCATATGTGTGGCTGTGTTTTACATCTGTAGGTGTGTTTGTTCGTGCGGACAGGTGTGTGTGATGTGAATGTCTGTGTACAAATGTAAAAGGTATGCACAAATATATCTTGAAGTGTGGTAGAGGAGTGCCAGTCTGGAAGAAAAATAGAGAGTTTAGTGGTATGTTGGCCTTAGAGTGCTGACATTATTTTGTGAATTCCAAGGAGCTACAGGGTATTTCAGTGAAACTACTAGCACTCTTTTGTGCATGTGTGTGGGTGTGTGCGTGCGCGCACGCGCTTTTTCCTGACACCTGGTCCTTAAATCCATGGGTATAAATAAACCCATCAGTGCTTAGACAGAAAAGACATGGTATCTATATTAGAGAATTTACAATACCCCAAACCCACTAAATTGGTGTAAATTATCGAAATTTATGAATATATCTTACTATATATACCACAATATTCGAGGACTTTAGAAAATGTACACCCAGCAGCTTTTATAGTATTGGAGATCCCCTCTGGACCAGATGACTAAATGCGAGGTTAATGTGTGAAACTTACTTGCTCTTTATCATGGAGTTGTCACCAGAGTCAGCAGGATTGTTGTGATGGTTTAGATCCAGGCTGAGGGCTGCCCATTGGTGTAGAAGAAAAGGACAGGAGATGTTCTGGGATTAACTTTACGGCATGTGAGAAAATCATAGCAAAGGTTTATCTGGTCTATTTAAAGGGTGACAGCTGTAAGACAGGTAGATAGATTGGGGTCAGTGGACTGACCGATCATTATCCAATGCTAATCCTTAATAGAAGGGTGAGAGAGTGGAGCTAATAGAAAGGAGAGTGGCAGTAAATGTGGGCAACAGCAAACACAGTGATATGACTTAAAGCTTATTAATTCCAACTAGTCATATTCACTTATTCTACCTCAGAGATTTCACTGCCTGCATAAGGGTAGGGTGAATATGATCTATGGGACTCACAAACCTCTGTTTCTGTCAGGAGCCTTCCTAAATAAGGCTTGCATCCCTTTTAACTTTTTTTGTTATTTGGCCTTGGGTTTACTATCTCCAAGTGGGTACTTTTCTGAAACTGACTTCACCAAATATCTATAAGCTTATGAGGCCTTTACTTGTGAAGACCTCTTAAAGCTTCTGACAGGATCATAGGCATTACTCTTGTGGTTTGCTCTGCCTGATTTGAATCAACTTCAGTAGCACACACACTAGATCGCCATGGATCTCTCATTCTTTTATTGCCTATGACTATTATTTTTTCTTAAACTAAAATAACATTTTTTTTTCATTTACAAAAGGATGTAGAATACATAAAACAAGGCAACATTTGTTTTTTTTCTCATCTTCTGGTATGGGATCTGGTGGTGGCTCCTCCACTGTTGCATGGTTGCTCTCCAAGCTAGTGTCACTGTCACTGGCACCACACTGTCACTAAGGATTTCACTGATGAGGCGGTGGTTTCTCTGGAAACGAGCGGTGGCTGTATGCTTCATTGAAAAGCCATCATCATAATCATCCGGATCTTCAGCAGGCCTAATGCTCATGTAAGGTTCTCCATGCGAGACTGCCTCTGTCGACTTTCTTCCCCTAAAGCAGCTTCTGCATGACTTTTTGCACTTGTGTAAGCAAGATACGTGGGGGAATTAGAATCATTGTATTCTATCTTTTCTGCTTCATATTCATTTAAATATTCTTGTTTTTCTTCATCAATGAGATCTCACCGCATGCTACCAATAATCTTGCCAATCTCCCACAGCTTTAGGTCAGAGTTGGAAGCCTTTATGTGGTCCCAGACCTTTCTTCTATACCTTATGTGGGGCATCAATGGCTTATCTGGTGGCTTGGGGGTTTTGGAATTGTAATACCAGAAGATGCCATGACCTGGCTGTTGGTGCCCGGGTTCCCTCCCATCCTGTAGTTGTTGTAGGCAAGATGACTGTATGGATTGTATCCCACAAACCCTGATGTGCTGGGCATTTGTGTTGCAGGAGCTGGGGTGGGTTTGACAAAGGGAAGCGAGGCCGGAGCTATGGGCGCCTTTTCTGCCCACGGTGTCTCAGATTAATTCTTCAGGAACTGCAAACTCAATCTTCCAAAATGTCAGGAAGACTATCTTATGACTAGATTTTTTATATTTCATAATTTTTATTTTAATACATTAAATAGCAAGATGGGGTTAGCACTACAAAAATACAGTGAAAAAGTGATATTGGAATCAAGGTTAATGGTATCCTATATAATAATGAGGTAATATGCAAATTAACCCTCACACCCTCACAAGATGGCTGCCTATGACCAAGCAGGCAGGGGGGTTAGTGAGGGATGACCAAATGACTGAACAGCAGGCTGCATGGGGCGACCAGGCTGGCAGGGGGGTTAGTGAGGGATGACCAAACGACTGAACAAGCAGGCTGCATGGGGTGACCAGGCTAGCAGGGGTGCCGTGAGGGGCAACCAGGCTGGCGGGGGCGGGGGGCAGTTGGGAGTGACCAGGCCAGCAGGGGGGCAGTTGGGTGCAACCAGGCTGGCAGGGGGGGCAGTAAGAGGCAACCAGGCCAGCGGGGGGGAGGGTGCAGTTGGGAGCGACCTGGCCAGCAGTGGGGGGCAGTTAGGGGCAACCAGGCCAACAGGGGGAGCAGTTAGGGGCGATCAGGCTGGTGCTCAGAGGCAGTGAGCGATTAGGAGCCAGCGGTCCAGGATTGTGAGAGGAATGTCCGACTGCTGTTTTAGGCCCGATCCCAAACCGGCAGTCGGACATCTCCTGAGGGGTCTCGGATTGGAGAGGGTGCAGGCTGAGCTGAGGGGACCACCTCTGCCCCCGTGCATGAATTTTGTGCACCAGGCCTCTAGTATACCCTATTAAAAAAATGCCTTTTAATGTTAACACATAGACTACCTCTGAATTGAAGAAGTAATAGGGGTGTCATGACAAATAAAAAGGTTTGTGAACAAAGTAAAGAGCAATGTTCAAATGGGAATGCATATTAATTCAAAAAATCCTGTGTATCCTCCTTTCCACTGAATCCTCGTTAGTATAATAAAATAAGATATATGATAACCTGGTTCTCAATTAAAATCACAATATTATTCTAATTATCTACATATTCCTGCTAACAAAGTAAAAACTTGTAGAAAAAAAATCTCTTTCTCATTTACATGTCAATGCCTGTCAATCTAGTAACTACTGCAGCAGGAGTAGTGATATGGTATTATGAAAACCATGGACTTTACAGCCAAAGAACTCAGGATTGAATGCCAACTTTTTTACTTCCTAGAAGTGTGACTTTGGAAAACTGATTTTGACCTCTCTGTGCTTTGGTGACTTCATTTGGAAGATGGATACAGCAATGCCTATATCATGAGGTTGTTTGTGACAATCAAGTGAGAAAATAAATTCAAAACCAGTAACCAATTACAGACAGAAAAACATGAACTCAAATAGTTCTTTCAAAAAGGGGAATGAAAAATACGTGTTTTACTTGTTAAGTAGACATATGTACTGGATTTTCTTAGAAAAGCTCAATTTCATTTTTTTCCTTATTTTTAAAAGTTTAATCTTACTTCTTAGACCAGTTGTCCCTACATTTTTGTCATTTGCATTAAAAGATGAAGGTAGATTATTATTTTGAAATTTATTTCCAACTCTTAAATTTTGTGACTCTACATATAACTTTTCTTTTGTTGCATTTGTATTAAAAACCTTTGCCTCCAATCTATGAGCTTTTTTTGTGCATGACTTCAAAGATGTGTGCTTCTCATCCTTTCCTCCAGAACCAGTGTCTACTCACCAATTTTCTCAGAGCTCCGTGCACCTCTGTATTCCTCAGGCTGTAGATGATAGGATTGAGCATGGGGGTTACTACTCCATAGAAGAGGGCAATTAATTTGTTAAAAGCAGAATCTTTGGACTTTGGCTTCATATACATGAAGAGGATTGTCCCATAAAACACAGTCACCACTGTTATGTGGGCTGAGCAGGTGGAAAAGGCCTTTTTTCTTCCTTCTGCTGAATTGATTCTTAGTACAGTAGAAAGGATGAAAATGTAGGAGATACAAATCAACAGTAGTGGAGTAAACAAAAATATTACATTACCCAACATTATAGTAATCTCATTCAAGGAAATATCTGTGCAAGCCAGCTTGACAAAGGCCAATATTTCACAAACAAAATGATTAATGACATTTTTTCCACAAAAGGGCAACTGTATTGCAAGAATAGTTTCTGTCAGTGAGTTGAAAAAGCCCAATCCCCAGGCGAGAGCAGCCATCTGAATACAAAGTGCCTTGCTCATGATGATGGGGTATCTCAGAGGTTTGCAAATGGCCACAAACCGATCGTATGCCATCACTGCTAGGAGCACACACTCTGTGGACCCCATACTGTAGGAGACAGACATCTGCACCACACATCTAGTGAAGGAGATGGTTTTTTTCTTTGATAGGAAGTGTATCAACATTGAGGGGATAAAGGAGGATGTATACCAAATGTCTAGGAAGGAAAGATTACCAAGGAAGAAGTACATGGGCGTGTGGAGGCGGGAATCCAGGAGAGTTAGGATGACCAAGGTGCCATTCCCCAAAAGGATCACCAGGTACATCACCAAGCATGTCGCAAAAAGAAGTTTTTCAGCTCTCGGGTACTCAGAAAGTCCCTGCAGAATGAACTCGAGCTCTGTCCAATTGGTCCTTTCCATTTCACTCTTTTATACCTGGAGTAATCCAGAGAAAACTACAAGTTAATCTAATGAGTCTGTACTGTATTCACATATGAAGTGAGAGATCATTTAGGAGGGGCAACAAGTATCAGCACTAGCTGGAATAATGGTAACAGCTGTGAGTTTAGCTTTTCCAGTTCCTCTTCTAGCTTATAAGGCAGGGGATTGAAGACATGAAATAATTACATTGATAGCTTATTAAAAACACAGGTTTCTGATTCTATTCTTGAGATTGTAATGCACAAGTTCTGAGGTAGGGAAGAACTATTTGAATTTTGAATAAACATCTGTAATCTCTGATTCAGTGGACCCACAGGCCCAATTTTAAATATTAGTATTTTGGAAAGAGCATGCCTAACCTGTTAAAAATATCTATTTGATTTTGAAAATACAGCTGGTTTAGGGTTTTATAATTTACAAATATGTTCATACATTACACTTATTTTATCATTACTATAATTCTCAAAGGAAAATAAAATTCATAGAGGCTATATATATATATATATATATATATATATATATATAGTAAGTGAAATGTACATAAAAACATACTTTTTATTCAAATTTTAATTTTCTTACTTTATCTCCCCCCCCCTTTAACTAAATGCTTATTGCTGTCCCCAAATTATGTAAGTTGTCTAAGGAGTGAGAATCAGGCATATTTTTAAGTAGTACACTCCAGATGACTCTAATGTGCAACTGAGGAAGAGAGCTACCTGTCTAGTGGAGTGAGTCCAACTGTCAGTGCAGGTGAATCACATAGAGCATCCTTGTAAAAGATTCTGAACCAGTGGGCCTGATGTGGCTTCTAAGATCTGCATTTACTAACACGTTCCCAGATGCTGATTCTCTGCAGAACTCACCTGAATAGGAAGGCCTTGTAGACCATCTCTCTCCACAACCTTTGCAGAGTGCCATTGGTGCTTTAATTGTTTGTAGAACTGAATAGTAGACAATGAAAAACTGACACGTTGGGAGAGTTGGATGTGAGACTTCTGTGTTAGTGTGTAGCAATAAATTTTGTGTTCTTTAGATTTTAGCTATACAGTCAACCAAATTACATACAATTTTTTTTATTTCTGCCCATATAAAAGTTGTTACTCTTTCATGTGTTGAATTTGTAATTAGGATCAATATTTTTTCAAAACAGGAATTTGAGGTTAGCTCAAGCACCTGAGTTGTGTACCATAAAGCATGGAGCAAATGACTTTAATTTGAAAAAAAATGAAAGAGTAGATATTAGTACATGACCTTCTTTATAGCAAATAAATTAAAGAACATAATTTTGAAGACATCTCTTCATCCTCAAGGTATTTTGCGTCACTTTAAAAATATCCCTAGAGCGGGAAAATTGATACAATGGATTAGTTTCTACTTAGTGTTTTCAGACAATGGCGTGTTTCTGGTATATTAAATTGCCAACATGTTATGCTACTTTCCATAAAAACTCCAGCTTATACTGGTGAGACATCTTAATCAGCATAATAGAATGTCTATATACATGTTGGCTATGGAAATGAGACCTCTCATCCAAATCAAGCTGCACCCTACTTTGTAGGCACACATTTCAAAGAGGGTAGGAAGGGTTGGGTAGGCCAGCATATACTTCAGTTTGCTTTGATTTTTTGCCCAGCTTCCAATAACCAGATCACAATCATATAACTCCTGATGTACTGCAAAAAATTATAAAAAATGCAATATTCCTAGTCAATGAGAGAGAAAAGAAAACCCAAGAATTGTTAAGCATAGCAAACTCTATCACACCATAAACTCTAGTGTAATGTAATGTAATATACTAATATTTTGTAATAGAGTGGCACCTTTGTAAAAAATACATTGAAAAGCTATTTGTAAAGCTAATAGAAATTGTTTTGCAAATTAAAATCCTATTTTCTTCAACATTATAATGAGAAGATAGGACTGCATAATCCTAACATCATTTCTAAATTTACATTACTCTGTTACTTTAATTATTCCACTATTGTCTTCATCATCAACATTGTCTTCATCAGTTTTTATCAAATACTTAGTGTGCAACGTAAAACAAAAAGATTGGAATTTGATTGCCTGTATGTGCGGATGTCAACTTACTCTGAATCTAGGAATAAAATTTTTGTAGAAGCTTTGAAGGAACATCAGTTGTTTTGGGTCTGTCCTGAAGATTTTTTAGACAATATGTGAATCAGATAAAATACCCTCTCTTCTTTTTTAGAAACATCTCCTAAAAATTGATTTCTATTTGGAAATTGCAGAAAAGAATTATGGTTTGCATTTGCTATTCTAACAGCCCTGAGATAGTTGCTGGAAAAGAATCACTTGCAAATCTTTATAAGAGAGACCACCATTCTGCTTTAATGCTTTCAAGTGGGGGAAAAGGGGTATTAGGCAGTATAAAGGAAGTTATTTTCATCACTCTTATAATGCTAGTGTGACTTTTAAGAAGCAATTGACAAACACTCTGTTGAATATCATTGTCTGAAATATTTTCTCCACTTATGTTTACTTCCCTAAAATGGATTTCTGGGACCAAGGGAATGAAGATTTTTAAGATTTTTGATAGTTTCTAGTAAGTTACTTTCCATGAGATCTGTATATTAGATAATTCGATTTTTTTTTCTAGTTCTTTGCCATTATTAGATATTATTTTTGTTAAACAGGTTTTATTCTTGGTTAATGCTAAAGTAATTATTAGAAAATCTTAGTACATTTATTTGATGGATCATTATACACCTATTAATATAACATTTGGGAGGAATTTGTATAAATACAAAAATGATGCTTGAATTATGTTAAAATGATTAAGAAACAAATAACAATTATAGCATTCTCTATAAAACCAAAACTTCAAGCAAGATAACCTAGATAGATTAGAAAGAAATATCCAAAACATTAATGGTTATCTTAGAGATATTTTTTATGCTTTTCTGAATTACCCAAATTCTAAAATAGATGTGCATAAGATAAAAAAATAATAAAAAAGAGAAAAACACTGAAGCAGGTATCCAATTAGGTTAGGAAGATGAACTCAGACAAAATGTTAAAATAGCGTAAGAAATGTTGATTGTCTTAGGTGTCTAGAGACCTAATACAGTGAGCTTGAGTTATACTGGTGTCCAGTTATTGATAGGAACACGCTGTTTCTGATGGACCTAGTACAGTTATAATCCCTACCCTGAAAATCCTCCAGGTAACAGTGTTTATTGTTTGTAGGAGGTACACCAAGAAAACTTGAGCTCTTGACTTAATCATATGTTATAAAAAGAGATTGCAGATCATTGATTCCAAGAAAAGAATTGTCCCTAAGAGATGAAGTTCTTATTTGTAAAGGCTGAACTGGCCTGCCTAGCCATCTTCCAATCCTCTATCCCAACCTCTAGTCTTTTATAAGAAATCACCATTCTGTGGTTTAATGCTGGGACTTCATCCAGGCACCATTTCAGTGTTATAATAGACCTACGAAAGTTTGTGACCTTTTATTCTTATCCACGCCAGAAGTCAAACTCTAGCTTTCTAGAAGGGCCTCTAACTTTCTTCTTGTTGTTGTTGTTATTGTTGTTATTGGTTTTGTGGGTTTTTTTGCCTTTTTAGATTGACTTTGCTACTTAAGATTTGGTTTTTAAAGTACTAAGATTTTTCAATGAAAAATACATACCATCTGCACTCTAAATTCTCAGTTATCCTCTCCAACTTTTCTAAAAAGATCAATTAAGACTAGCGATGATACTACACAAAGATTAATGGATTTTCCAACTCTCAATTTATAGATTTTGGAAACTCTAATCATTATTTAATATGCCACAAGGAAAGATGTACTATTTTAGCTCACAAAGAGAAGAATAATTGACATGTGAGGTTCTAGTATGAAGCACTTCATATAATTTTTATTATTTAACCTTCAAAGTAGCTCAAATATTATCTTAAAATTTTACCTGTGAAGAAACTAATTTGATTTTTAAAAGTTAAGTACAATTTTAAATAACTTATAGTTGACAAATACTATAATTATAATTTAAACCCTTATTTATATGATCCCCAAGCTCCCATTTTTCCACTATGCCACAATGTTTACTAATTTATAAACTTATAATAAAACAAAATTTAATACAGTACAAGGATCCATATGATAGTTATACACACAAAATATATTTACCTCTTTTGAAAACATTGAAGACCTTGTCTTCCATTTATGAATATATTGTTCACAATAATAAATTCAAATGAAAAATATGCCCCAAATTCCTTTCATGTCTAGTGTAGAGAGAATTAAGGTCCAGGGTAGCAGAATTTGATTAGTAATAAATGAGAACTCCATCGTTTTTAATATTCTTTAGCCTTGGCCAGCTGGGATTCAGACTTATAGGTGTGATTACTTTTGCCCTCTGTTACATATTTTTTGTTTCTAATCTTTTTTTTTTTTTTTTTTTTTTTACCATTAACACCTTTAACTACATATTTTCTCAAATGCTTATTGAGCGTAGTTTATGGGTCTTGATGCAGATAATTTTTACTTAAGATTTTATTGAATTGGATACTCAAATATAGTAGTCATTAGCCCATTATTTATAAGGGTCTGTTAATATTGAAAGCAACTTTCTCTTCCATGAACTACTGTGAGATTTAAAAAAAATTCAAAGAATATTCTGGTCTTGGAGATGATGCCTGGGATTTTGTACTTTTTTCTTTACATATATATTTTAAAACCCTACCATTAAGGATCGCCTAAACTCCGAAATGTTTGTATTTATTGATAGGGTATTTTTATTTTGAAATAATTTTAATAAAACTTCTCTATCTTACCTTGTGACTGGGTTTATAAGTCATCCACACCATCCACTTTATAAAGTAATAGAAAAAATCCCCAAGAATTTGAATTTCATTTGCATTTTTTAGATGAGGCCAGAAAATTCTCAATTTTAAAGAAGGTTGCTCCTCCTTCCTAAACACACACACACACACAAACACACACACACACACAAATACATATGGAAAAGATTAGCCATAGTTAGGCGAACTTGAATCTTCTGAAGAGGGTGTCAAGGAAATAAGACATATTAAAAAGAAAGGTCAGCGATGCAACTCTAGTTTTACATGATTTGCCCTGAAGTTGATACTTACTCAAGAGAGACTCAGCTTCTTTTGAAAGTCAGTCTAGCACTTATTTTTACCAAGTTCTTCAGTCCCTAAGGTTGTGAATCAGAAACTTAGGATTCTCTAGAGATAAAGTCTCTACTTCTGCACATTCCAAAGACCCAATTATTTTGACGTAAAGAAAATATTTTTTTAAATAATATTTTGTAAATTTTTCAGTTAGAATTGAGGTACAGTATAGTTTCAGGTGCACAACCCAGTGATTGGAAATTTATATAACTTCCATACACTTCTTGTAGTATTCATTGACTATGTCTATGTATTTGTGGCTTCAAAATAAGTTAGGTCTTGAATCAGAATATGTACAAAGGTTCTCAGAAAAGTTAATCTTCCCCAAGAATTTCCCACCCCCCAGCTTTATTGAGAAATAATTTACATTACATTTTATAAGTGTAAGGTGTACAATGTTATGATTTGATGTATATACATACTGCAAAGTGATTATCATAATACCAGTAAGGTTAGTTAACATATGCATCCTCTCAACATAGTTGCCTTTTTTGTGTGAGAGCATTCAGAATCTACTCTCATAGCAACTTTTTAATTTTTTTTTTTTTTTAGGTATGAAATAGATGTTCTCATAGCAACTTCCTAGTATGCAATATATATTATTAACTATAGTCACCATGCTGTACATTAGGTCTCCAGACCTTATTAATCTTATAACTAGAAGTTTGTACCATCTGACCACCATCACTCATCCCTCTCCCTGCAACCCCAGCCCCTGGAAACCACCAATCTGTTCTCTGTTTCTATAAATTCATGTGCCCTTGACCAGAATCGAAACCAGGACCCTTCAGTCCACAGGCCAATGCTCTATCCACTGAGCAAAACCAGATAGGGCTTTTTATTTTATTTTTATTGATTTTAGAGAGGAAGGGAGAGGGAGAGGGAGATAGAAACATCAATGATGAGAGAGAATCATTGGCCGCTTCCTTTACTGGGCATGTGCCCTTGTCAGAATCGAACCCAGGGCTCTATCTGCTGAGCCAAACCAGCCAGGGCAGTCCATGTTTATTTGCTTCTTGTATTTTCTCTTTTGTTGTCTATCCACATTAGTTGCTTAACTATCTCTTGGTAGTTTGATAGTTTTCCTTTTAATTTGCTTAAGCTCTTCATAGATTAACACTTTGCTCTCCAATTTTTTATAAATTTTTTTTATTAATTTCAGAGAGGAAGGGAAAGGGAGAGGGAGAGAGCGAGAGAAACATCAGTGATGAGAGAGAATTATTGATCGGCTCCCTCCTGCATGTCTCACACTGGGGATCAAGCTTGCAACCCGGGCATGTGCCCTGACTAGGAATCAAACTATGACCTCCTGATTCATAGGCGGACACTCAACCATTGAGCTACGCTGGCTGGGCTCCAATTTTTTTTGCAAGTACTTTTCCAACTTGTGGATTTCCTCCTTACTTTTGACATGTTATTTTAATTTTCATATGATCCATAAAAATATTGCCCTGGCTGGTTTGGCTCAGTGGATAGAGCATCGGCCTGCAGACTGAAGGGTCCCAGGTTCGATTCCCAGTCAGGGCACATGCCTGGGTTGCTGTCTCGATCCACAGGGTGGGGTGTGCGGGAGGCAGTCGATCAATAATTCTCTATCATCATTGATGCTTCTGTCTCTCTTTCTCTTTCCCTTCCTCTCTGAAATCAATAAAAATATTTTAAAAATATGTGAATGGACTTTTCTTTTATGACTTGATTTTTTTTGTTTCATCTTATGAGAGTGGAGATGAAGATAATTAAATGCATATGCATACAATTGGGCTAGTAAAATAGTCAAATTCTAAGTTATTGGATCTTAGAGCTGAAAATCATCTTTAAATTAATCTAGTTATAACCCTTATGAGATGACAGAAAACATCTAAGTATGGTTGACATTAATCTTATTTCTGTCCCAAACCCAATGAGGCCACACAGCTTATTTGGGCACAATTGTCATTGTTAGAATTGCCTTTATATATACAACTCTATATGCAACTCATCTTTCCCTTTCAAACAAGAAAAAATAAGTATATGTTCCTTTCTTGTGACAGCTTTTAAAGTATTTACAGATTGCTGACAAGGTTGTTATGTGGTAAAGAGTACTTATCATGGTTCTTGGTATTTAACAGGCCCTCCATAGAAGATGGTTAACATTATTATATTTAACTAGAGGCCTGTTGCACGAAGAGATTCATACAATAGGCCTTCCCTTCTCCTGGCTGCCAGCACAGGTTTTCCTCTGGCACCTGGGACCCAGGCCTTCACTCCGGCCAGAGCCGCCTTCAATCTTGCATCTTCGCTGCTCCGGCTCGCCTTCAGTCTTCCCTTTGCTGCTTGGAGCCTACGTATGCAAATTAACCGCCATCTTTGTTGGCGGTTAATTTGCATATCATGCTGATTAGCCTATGGGAGGCGTAGCGAAGGTATGGTCAATTACCATGTTTGTCAGTTATTAGATAGGATTACAAATCAGTGAGTCTTAGAACAATTTGCCTACTGTTGATACTATAAAGAATCACTTTTACTTGGTTTTGGTAAATAAAATAGATGTACAGTGGGGCCTTGACTTACGAGTGTCCTGACTAACGAGTTTTTTTTGAGATACGAGCCATCTCTCGGCCGATTTTTTGCTTTGAGTTGCAGGCTCAAAAAAATTCGGGTTACGAGCCAGCTTCAGATACCCCACCACTAGTTGGTGCAGCGAACGTCACAGTGATTTGACATACAAGTAATTTGAGTTATGAGCTCCGTCACGGAACGAATTAAACTCGTAAGTCAAGGCCCCACTGTAATTGTGTTCCAATATGAAGCTATAAAAACCAATAGAAAGAGTATCAAAATGAACCACTGCCACCAAAGAATATAATCTATTCCTTAATGAGTTGGGGAAAATACTGATTGCTCGTATGAGATAAAATTATATAACTTACTGAATTTGATTATACAAAGCCTTGGTAAGTCATTTAAGATAATTCCATCTAAATTAGAGGAGGCTTATTTTTCCTGGTAAATGCATTCAAGTAAGTTTAACTCAGCAGGCACGTTGGCAGACCAAAAAGCCATGGGAGACAAAGTTGAGTAGTGTACAGCTCCAACAAGTCGTGAGCTCCTGCTTACCGTGGCATTTCAGCAATGCCTTCCGGGTGGCCTTTCAGCTTTCACTCTTGCCTTCCTTCAGTCTAGTCTTCAGACAGCAACAGGATGGATCATCTTAAACTGTGATACCGATCAAACCACCACCCTCTGCTGACAGTATAACATGTCATTCCAGCTGCGTTTCTGTTATGATTTGTTGTTGCCTATGCCTTATTTGTTAAATATTTTTTGAATACCACCTCTTGTTTAGGGCACAGTTTCACATTTGTAGTAAGCTGGGCAATGACCACCACTTGATATCTTATAAGGACTTACTTCTAGACAGTGACTTTTTTCTGAAGATGAGAGGAAATGCTGTATTCTTTCATGTTTCACAGGTTCCTATAAAACAAAGTAGAAAATATTTGGAGGAAGCAGAGCTCATACTTTCACGTATTGGGCTGTCATTCCGATGCTCATCTTTGGGTGTTTGATTGCAGCCAGGGCTCAGGTAGCTCATCCTACATTCCTGGAACTCTGTGTGGCTTGGGGTTGGGTGAAAAACTAGGTACGACAGGAACACAGGCACTGGCAGGTAAGTATGGGCTGATTCCCTTCTCACCACACAGGTCTGCGTCCAATGCTACCAGATGCCAAAGGGACAGATAGATACATTTGTAGTTGTGATGAGTGCTAGGTAATGTTAAAAATGACATATTTATTTGAGACATATTTCAAATTTGAGTCCTCTAAAATTGCATTGCAAATTTGAGCAATCATAAGAAATCTCCAACAAAAGATAAGGGGGTTTGATCAGCCCTAGTGCCCTTACTCACATTTGTATTATAATCAGTACAGATATATTCTCACTGAACCATCTCATAGATATCTGATCATATAGCTACTGTTAGAAATCTTGGGCATCCGTATATTAAAATTACTGTAATAAATGTTTAATTATCTAGATGCAGATGAGCAAAGAGTTTATTTGTTGTTCTCCAAAAGAACCCTGATAGAACAGGTTGCTCTTTGAGGGTCTTAATTATTTCACAGTGATTCTGAATGGATGTGATGAATGGTGCATTTCAAACGTGTGCTGATTAATATGATTATTTGTTTACCATTTTTGTTTAGTTGCCATTTATCATCTTGATGGCCCTGACCTAAGTACTTGACTTGTACCATATTTAAATGTTATTATAGATTATTTAAATCCGGAGTTAGAAAAACATCTTACTACTGATTGAACTTCCCTCTAGGCAGTAGGAATCCTACTCAGGATTCTCCTTTATGGTGTCCTTATCCATGTTGTCCTGGATTTACATGTATATTGGAGAAAAAATAACTTTGTACTTTAAAAGTTAGATCATTCTATTTCCAAACGACTGTAATGATTTTTTTAAAATCACAACATTAATTATATGGGCCCTCAATTCATTTCCCAGAACAAAAATGGACCATCTGCATGACTTTATATCTTCTAGGAGTCACAAACTCAAATATCTTCACGGCTATGCACTTGAGTAAAACAAGTTGAATAAAACAAGTTGAGTGTTAAGCAATATAGAAGCAGGAGGACTGTGGCTACTCTTTTAAATTCTATTTGACTAAACAAAATGCATGTGCTATATATTATTCCCTTTCCCACCAGCTTATCAACCCCTCTATGCAATGTTTTCATTAGGATATGTCTTCTTTACTCTATCTAATTACATTTTATGAATGACATGGTGATGGCAAGTGCATAGAGGACTGCTTTCTCTTCACAGAATAAAATGATTCCACTTTTAGAATTTCCTTGTGGCTGATCTCATACATTCTTTTCTTTCATAGAAGTTGTGACTAAGGAGGAGAATTGACTCTCTTAGGAACATCCCCAGATTCCCTCCAGAAAACTTGTCGAGGGGAATGTTGTTAAAAAGTTACAAGTTTACTTTAACAAGCTTGACTTTAGTTGCAAGCACATGGGATCCCATCTCTATGTAACCTATTTGTATCTTGGTATCAGAGAAAAGTAGGTCAGTCAACTTTTAATGAAGCCCTCTGAGATGTAGTTCTCTGCTTAGATGTAAATATCTTACTGTTTTATATTCCTGTGGGAGGAGATTAACAGGTTATGAGGTAACAAGTAGAAAAGAAATGATGTCTTCCTAGGCTGACTGGCCTCCTTGGAACCATTGTGTTTTACACCATCAGAGGTCATGTAGAACTGAAAATTATTCTTTGTCTATTTGCTAAAGAGATGGATAGGAAGGTCTTTTAGCAATAAAAAATAGACACACACACACACACACACACACACACACACAGGCCTGGTGTACTAGATTCATGCACTGGAGGGCGGTGCATACCTCAGCCTGGCCTGTGCCCTCTTGCAGTCCGGGACCCCTCAAGGGATGTCCGCCTTCTGGGATCGGGCCTAAGCTGGCAGTCAGACATCCCTCTCTCAGTCCAGAGCTCTCGCAGTCCAGGACCCCTTGCTCCTTACCACCCATCTGCAGCCGAGGTGGGAGAGGCTCCTGCCACTGCCACTGGGCTTTCCAGCCATGAGCCCGGTTTCTGGCTGAGTGGCGCTCCCCCTGTGGGAGTGCGCTGACCACCAGGGGGAAGCGCCTGTATTGAGTGTCTGCCCCCTGGTGGTCAGTGCACATCATATCAACTGGTTGTTCCTCCATTCGGTCAATTTGCATATTATGCTTTTATTATATAGGATATATATATATGTAGATATATATATATATATATATATATATATATATATATATATATATATATATGAAATGTATGAATTTTGGAGTCTGTTTAATTGTGCCACTTCTTGTTGTGTGACCCACGGCAATTTGTATAACTTTTTTTGGACTCCACATTCCTTACTGTAGAAAATCACATATATCTTCAGGGTTTTATGAGGATTAAATGTATCTGCAACTTAAGTGATGTTGAATGTATTCCCTTCCATGAGCTACATAAAACATTACTCACTGATGTGTTTGCTTCATTTTAATTGACCTGCAACAGGGAAGAGGGCCCTTCCTTTCTTTTCCCATTTCTCTGAAAATGCATGGGTGTTGTCCAGACATAGTCATGGAAAATTTTCTATCGGGGCTCAGTAAAATTATTGTTCCTTTATTTTTGTTTGCGGTCCTACTGATCCTCTGACAGCTTTGGCCTACCACTGATGACTCTCCAGCCTGCCCTTCAGGAGTCATTCCTGAACCAATTGATCCCTCTTCTCTACTTTAATGTCTCTGGTATCGCCAGTGGTCACAGCTCCAATTTCTTTTCTTAGAGTTAGGATATTCCCTTTTAGGCTTCTTGAGGCTCTCTCTTTTGTGATCTCGGTGACTCTACCTATCCACCAATCCATACCTCTCTTTCTATCTCTTGAAACTAGCTTCTCCTTTTAGTGGTCCTCCTCCTTTCTTCCTTAAAATGTAGAGTACAGTCAGTAATACTTGCTGTACTTTTTTCATATCCTGAAGAGGTATTACCTATAACATTTGCATCAAAAATCACACCATCTACAGCATCAAATTGAATTTCCATCATTAGTGTTTAAATTTTCATTTCATATGATGGCTAGACTATATCTGCCTGGTAGATGTAGTTACACTATCACCAGAGCAACCGTGGTTGTAGTTGAACTCTCCCTATTCCCCTGGCTCTTTGATTTTTCAAACTAAGACCCTTTCTTTAGAGTGAGAGAAGTGCTGTCAAGAGTAGATGAATGAGCTGGCATATTTAATCCTCACTATAAATAAGAAATCTGAGGCTCAGAGAAGTTAAATTACTTGCATAGACTATAGATTAGTAAGATAGATGTGGAGGTGAGATTTCAGTCATAGTCTCCTGAATTCACCTATATATCCAAAGTTAAGAGCTTTGGAGAAATTCTGAGGTTAAATTCAGTTAGGCTCTATTAACTTTCTTGCCTTCTAATATCTTAAATTTTCCTGATTCAGGTGCAGCTGGACTTAGGTATTTTCCTTCTTACTAGGAGGCAGTAGAGGAAATAATATATTCAGAGTCAAGACCATGCTTTGAAAACTAGCATTACCACTTAGAACCTGCATGATCTTAACTTCTATGAGTCTTACTCTCTTCACCTGTAAATTAAGAGCAAGGAGATATACTTTTCAACATTACTGTGAAGATTTAATAAAAATAAGATGTAAATATATAGCAACAATCCCTTGTGTATTGGCTTTGCATTCAAATTTTATAGTTTCTTACCTTTCTCTTCCTTTTGTTTCCTTCATTCTCTCTTCATTAAGAAGCTGTTTTCTATAAAATTCTAAAAATGAAAATTTCCCTCAAAAACTGATTTTTTATATCTATTAAATTTTAATATACCGTATTCAATTATCTTTCATTTCCTAGCAGGATTGATATTGGACATACCTTTTACAAAGACTGAGTCAGAGCTATCTATTAACCAGCATGACTACTAACTGTAAACAACCAGTATTGTGGTACTAGTGAGTACAAGCTCAGGTCTGGTTGTATAAGATTTTAATATTTTTCTTTGTAATTTTTTCTGTGATCTATAAAGCAAAGCTGAAATCGAGCTGACATACATTACTATGGCAGGCATTCATTCTGATTTATTGGAGTACTTGCCATAGAAGGTGTTAAATATTTTTTTAATATCATGGCTATTCATTAGTCATTTAGAAGTGTTATCTAAGGTTATGGAGTTTTTTAAATTAATAAATTTTAATTTAATTGGAAGAATATAGAATATGTAATATGATTTCTTTGAAATTTGCTGATTCTTGCCCTGGCCTGTGTGGCTCAGTTGGTTGGAGCATTGTCCATTATACCAAAATTGGTAGATTTGACACCCTGGTTGGGGAGCGTGTGGGAGGCAACTGTAGATCTTTCTATCTCTCTCCTAAAATTTGTTGATTCTTGTTTTCTGCCTAACAAAATACCAGTTTTTGTGCATATTTTATATGTGCTTTAGAAGAATTTGTATTTCATAATAGTTGGGTTGCTAAAGTTGTCAGTTGTTTTGTTCAAATCAAAGACTTCTTATATCCTGTTTGTGACTTCATATATTTCTATTTTGGAACTAGGTTTTCTTTTATCTAATGTTGGGGAAATATTAGCTACTTACACAGTTATGAGGATCTAATGATATGATCTTGATAAATTATTTTGAAAACTAAATATACCCTTCTGAAGTTTTTAATACATTTATTTACTTACGCATCAATTTAACACATTTATAGAAATAACATACTATGTGCTAGGAATGGAACATAGGTAGGTGCTAGATATGCATTAGGAAAGAAAAGACTTATATTTTCTTCAAGATCCTAAGTTTGTTCCTTCTCACACATTTTTCAGGGTCTCCTATAACTATTCAATTTTTTTTCATATGATTATTATTATTATGTTATTTTAGAGTATATTAAAGAGGCTTTCATAATCTATATTTTAGACACAAGAAAGAAACTGCAAAAGAAATACAAATATCTTGTCCACTAACTTCTGTTATTTGGTTGTGCTTGAAAATGATAGCCCAGCCAAATCTATTGCTTACACTCTTATCTCATTCACTAAATTTCTCAAGCAAAGAATTGTGTGTTTTATTTCTTTAAAGATATTCAAGGCTAAAGACTTGAAAGGCTATTCATTAACCAGAAGTAAAGCTGAGAAACATATTCAAACCTCTGAGGAGGTGGCACTGGTAGCTTCTGGGTTATAGAAAAGAAGAAATGAAAACTGAAACCAATGCTGGAAGCAGCTCAGGAGTTGCCATTGTCACGGTGAAGAACCACAGCTGGCCAGATGCTGACAGGAAAAGCACATAGGGAGGTCCCTTATCTTTATCCAACCTACTTTCCATTCTCTCTAGCAACTCTTTTGGAAGAATTTAACAGAAGCTAGCTAGTGAAGGAGAAATGTGGTTTTTACTGTGCCAATCCCAACTCAAAGCGGAGAATAGAAAAATGGATTTGAAACTCAGAGACAATAGTTTAATAGCATCAAAATTGCTCCATAAAAAGTAAGGGTGAAAACCTTGTGCATACTCAAAGCTTTATGACCCATTAAAGTACACCCAACTCTAATAATAATAATAAAACAGTCAATATTTATTTAAATTTAGTGTGTTTCAGGTGATTTTTAGTGCTATGCATGAACTAACTTATTTAATCTTACGAAGAAACATTACCTTCTAATAAGAAAGGAAGATATTATGGACTTATTTTTACAATTTAGAAGTAGTTAAAGACTTTTACTTCAAATTTGTGTTTTAAACATAAACTCTCATAGATTCCTCAAAGGGCAAGATCTGACTCAGTTCCTCCAATGGCATTGCTCTCCTCCTGCCCCCACCCCCCCCCACCCCCCTCCGCCCAGGGCTGTACTCCTCAGCAATAATGATCATCTCAATTTTGAATTATCTTTGTCTTATCTCCCCAAAACCCTGTAGTTCCTCAGTTCACTGAACAACTGGACTCTCTTTAGCCATTTCTAATCCTCTTATCGCCGTTTCTGTCAGTTATCAGTTCTGTCTAGTTCTCCTACTGCGTAGGAGCTGTGTGATTCAATGCAGAGTGGGAAAGAAGTCTTCATTACAACCTGGTTGATCAGATTTCTTTTTGAATTACTATTGTTACCTCGGATATGACATAAATACGTTTCTAGTTTTATAGATGATGTGATTCATTTAGTTATTGAAAAATATTTATTGAGCATCTATTATATGTCATGTTCTATTCTAGGCCTTTGCAATGTAGGGTAATAAACAGATAAGTCCCTACTCTCAGAAAGCTTATATGTGTGGTAGATAGAAATAGTAAATAAATGAACAAATTAAAAATGAATATATATATAAAAAATGAGTATATATATCATGTGCTGATTAATAATCACTTGAATAATTAATAATGTACTTTAGTTTATAAATTTCTTTTTAGAACACTTTTTGCCTTTATAGTTTTCTGAAGGTTTAAGAATAATTATGTTTTGCTGGGGCTTCCTAAGAGATTTTCACCATTTTGCATTCCCATAATGGTATTATTTTAAAGTAACATTTTTTTTAAAGTTAGCATGTGCATATATAGGAAACTAAAAAATACAAGCAAAGAACAAAGGCATCCATAATCACAAGCAGTTTATAGTCTGTCTGTAATAGTATTTTTTATAACCACAAGTATGTGTTATTTCTGCAGTTAGAACAAATACTGATAGTAATCACAGCAACCAAATCAAAATATTTTATTATTTTTAATGATCTGCTTTTTAAAATTGTATGAGAGAGAGAGAGAGAGAGAGAGAGAGAGAGAGAGAGAGAAACGTTGTTGTTTTACTTATTTGTGCATTCATTGATTATTATGTGCCTTGACCAGAGACCAAACCCACAATCTTGGTGTATTTGGACAATGCTCTAACCAACTGAGCTACCCAGCCAGGGCCCCAAATATTTTCATAGTATGGTTTTGAATGAGATAGTAAATTCGTTTTCACATGGTAATTTTCTCTATTTGCATTTTGTGCCTGCCACAGCTTTGAATGGCGAGTCACATAGTGTAAATCAGTATTCATCTATAGTCCATCAGAGACGTTTTTCCTTCCCAGCATGTTCTTCACAGCAGCCTTTACATCTTTGTTCCGAAGACTGTAGATGAGAGGATTGAGCATGGGAGTCATCACTCCATAGAAGAGGGAGATGAGGGCCTCAGTGATGTCTTGATTATCTGTACCAACAGACTCTTTAGACTTGGGCTTTGCATACATGAAGAAAATGGTTCCATAGAATATAATCACCACTGTCAGGTGGGCTGAACAGATGGAGAAGGCCTTAAGTTTTCCTTCAGTGGAAGGGATCCTCAGAATAGCAGCAACAATAAAAATGTAAGAAAGGGAAATTACTAGCAATGGAATAACCAGAAAAATCAAATTTGACCCTACCATGCTGATCACATTGATTGAAATATCAGCACAGGCCAGTTTCAGGATAGCCAGAATTTCACAGACAAAATGGTTAATGACATTGTTAGCACAGAATGGTAATTGCATTGTGAGAGATGTCTGCACCACTGAGTCCACGAACCCAGAGACCCAGGACCAAGCTGCCATGAGCATGTAGGCACCTTTGCTCATGATGACAGGGTATCTCAGTGGGTAGCAGATGGCCACATAGCGATCAAGTGCCATCACGCCCAGAAGCATACACTCTGTTGTCGCCATGGCAAAGGAGAGAAACATTTGCACCATGCACCCAGAGAATGAGACACGTTTCCTTACTGTCAGAAAGCTGTCAAGAATTAGTGGGACAGAGGAGCTTGTGTAGCAAATGTCCAGGAAGGAAAGATTACAGAGGAAGAAATACATGGGGATGTGCAAGTGAGAATCATAGATGATTACTGAGATGATAACTCCATTTCCCAGCAGGATCATCAGGTACGTCCACAAAACTAGCACAAAGAAAACTGTCTGGAGCTTTGGGTGGGCAGAAAGTCCAACCAGGACAAATTCTGTCAATATGGAGTCATTGGTCCTTTCCATATCATGTATACCATTTCTCCAAAAGACTCTCTGGATGATAGAACAGAAATTTGTTAAAACATTTTAGGTAAGCGCTCCTCCTTTAAGAAACATATTCAGTTACTGTATGTAGTTCTGTATTTGGATGCAACAGTATAACTCCGGAACAAAAATCGTAAAATAAATGATAATACTGAGAACATAGAACCCATTTCCATCATCCTGCTCAGTTACACCTGATGCACTGGATTTGAAGCATGTTCCCCATTCTACAAGAATACTCTCCTTTCTCTCTTACGTTTGTCACTGGAGATGACTATTAGTTGCCAATTAACATGTTATTCTGAGTTGATTTCAAAAATTAATATTGTCTGACAGATCCTGTATGTATTTGAATGCTTGACCCAAGGCTACAAGGCTGACATCCTCCAGGCACAGTAGACCTACCATCCTGTTAGGAGACCATGAAAATATTTTGATTTCTTTTAAAATCTGAATAAAGCAATGAATTTTTAAGTTTTAATACATAGTATTCGTATATTTATCTTTGTGCCAATGCAGATATAAAGTGTAATATTATTGCATAGAAGAAAGAGCCCATAAAGGCAAAGTGCCGTAGGCCCATCAAAATCATAATGCAGTGCTGTGTGGTTAAGTCACTTTCTAGAGCTCAGTATGTTGTGCTGGTGGTATAAGCAGTCATTACATATATGCATACAGTCTCATTGAGGACAGGTGCCTTATTGAAAGGACATATATTTATATTACTTCAGTATCTACTTCAATTTGATGAGGAATTTTGTGTTCAAATACATACATACATACATACATACATACATACATAAATGTTTTTTAATAGAAATGAATTGAAAGTATTTACAAAGTCAATTTAATAATGAATAGAGTGATGTAATGTTGTGTATTGTAGGCTACACTTGTTTTACTTTATGTAAGAACTATAACTTAGGGATCAACTGTAATAACTACTTTTATTAAAAGTGTATACATTTAATTAAGTCAGTGACATGCAAACATTTTTTATCAAATAAAATTTATATGGAAGCATAATATAGGAAACAAATTAAAAGGACAATTTTTCTGGTCAAAGTTACACTGCTTTGCAGGGAAGGAAAAAGCACTATCTTTTAGTACCTTATTCACTCTTCCTCTCTCAATTTGGTTTCCAAGGGGCGTAGTTTGGACACAAATGCAGTTAAGTGAGGAGTAATATTGATAATCTGCATTTTAATAATTTTATTATCAAATAAAATAGTAATACGTGTATTGATTAGTCTATGCCATATATATTTCTAAGTGATTTTTATGCATACGAATCCAAGGAATTAAGAACTATTATTGTATGCATATGGATTTTTCTTATTAGCCTTTCTTAAATATTTGCTAAATATCACCAGTAAATCATAACATGAGTAGACTGAAGAAAATAAAAAGCAATTATTTTGTGAGATGCAAGAAATAAATTTGGTGAAAGTCAATTCACAATTTTCATATAAACTATTTGAAGTTTAGAAATAAAAGGTAACTTCTTAATCTTAAAAGGAAACCATATACCAAAAACCAGTAGCAACTTATTATTTAGTAATAATTAAGACAGTTTATACGTTTTCATTAAGATCTATAATAAGGATGCCCATTCTTACAGCTACTATTTAACATAAGTAAACCTGTTCAAAATCACAAGATAAGAAATGGCAGAAGTAGCAATAAAAGGAGACTGAAAAATTTATAAACCTAATGAGAAAAAATTAGTAAAATTCTGGATGTAAGATCAATGGAAAAATCAGTAGGTCTCCTTATATTAGCAATAAATGATTAACAAACATAATGGAAATTAACATAATAAAAATATGAAGCACCTGTGTTTTATCTTAAAGCATGCACAAAATATTTATATAAATCATTTAAAAATTATAAATAGCCTAATAGACTGATTAATTGAAAGGGTAAACATGTTAAAAAATATAATTTCCCCCCAAATTAATCTATATATTCAATTAAATACATTCAGAATTTCAGCTAGTTTTGTTTTGAGGAATATGAGTACTCATTCTAAAATTTATATGGAAGAATAAAAGTACACACCTTGAACAATTAAATTTATAAAAGAAAAATAAGGAGAGCATCCATATTTGAAACACACTGTGAGCCACAGTAATAAAAATATTATTATAATGGTTCAGGGACATTTAAATAGTCTGGTAGAGAAGAAGAGATCTCAGATACAGACACATGATTGTATGGGAATGACAATGTCATAAAACTCACCCCAAAGCAATGGGGAAATAACAGCTTAGTAGAACATGTTAGGAAAATTCTCTTATATGTGATAAAAGATAAAATTAGATTCTTAGATTACCATACATAAAAGGTGGAAACCAGGTGGATTAACAATTTACATGTAAAGAAAAAGAAAGTATAAAATTAATAAAAGACTAGAAAATCTCATATGAACTTATAGTGGAGGAGAAAAACTTATAAAATATAAAGCTTTATGCCAGTAGAAAGTTAGTCAAAAGATAGAAATCAGTGATTCACAGAAGGGTTTTTCTAAGTGGCTGACAAGTATATGGAGAGATTCTCACACTTAGAAAATCTGAAAAATGCTCATTAAATGTTCATGAGATATCATTCATTTTTACTAGAAAAGTAGATGATACCAAATGTTGGCAAGCATGTGAGGAGGTAGAATCTGGTGGGAGTATACACTGGGATGCTGGAAAACTCTCTGGATGTATTTAAGTTCAGTAGGTCCCAGTGATTCCAGTCATGAGAATATGTCCTAAATAAGTTCTTGCCCAAGACCATAAGGGGAATAGCATAGGATACTCATCATTGCATTGTTTGTGGCAAAGAAGTGGTTGGAGGTGATCTGGAATCCATCATCAGAGGAATGCTTCTACTACGTGTGAACATGCAGTATGCAACAGCTTACAGAGTGAGAAGCAAATGAATCGGATATTTATGTAGCAACATAAATAGAACCCTGGAAAAGTGTTTAAAAAAGGAATCGATATATTCCTTTTATTCAAAATATTCACTTTGAATTTATATATAAATTCAAAGTGAATATTTTACAGGGGAGCACACATTTTTTAGGAACAAATCAAAGACACACTTATAGATTGATATCTTCCCCATAATTTAAACAATATTTACAAGAGGAGAAGATGGGATATTATGTCATTTATATACCTCTGAGCCTGAGGAATGGTTTCCTTTCCTTGATTTGAGACCAGTTTTCTTTCTTAATGGCTGTCTTGCTTTACAACTTCAAGAAATTCTATTTTTGCAATAATCTGCAGGACAAAGTAAGGAGAGATTAGTGAGATCTATACAGTAAGCCAGGTGCTGTCGCTATTTTCTTCCAGGTTGTACTTACCAGTTTATTCCTCGGGTAAATGGATAGATGAGTTTATTTAAAATGTTCTGACTCTCGGGCCCAGAGTTTCTAGGTCAGTCTCGGAGGGTGGCGGGAGGATGATAACCCTAGATTCTTGAGGACTTTGTGGTTATCTAAGTGTTTCTCTAGATTTTGAGCTCCAGAAATATCCTCCAAAAGACCAGCCATTAGTACAGCACGACATTTTATATTCTTTTTTGGGTGAGCCAGGGAGTGGTCCAATATTTGCAGCAAACTAAAGTTAGGACTGTAAACATGGGAAATTAAGAACTTTCCAAAACTCCAGGGAGAATGCAGTTAGATCCAATTATATCATATAATTCGTATATCCTTATTGCAACCTAAATAAGACATTTACATCACTGTCTAATTCACCATAGTATTTGAAGATTTAAAAACTCAAACAGAAAAACTCTTTAATAAGTATTGTTTTTTCTTTTCTGAAATTACCTGAAAATGTCCTATGATTAATCATATATATTGCCTTCATTGGCATAGAATTTTCAAATATTTGCAGTTGTTCTCAGAATATTACCATAAGTTAGTACAGTGTTCCTATTATACAGATGAAGAGCCTGAGACTCTGAAAGTTGAAATATTTTGCTGAATGTTGTCCAGCCAGTATAAGAAAGGGTAAAAACCCCCTCAAATCCGGCTTTTTTGACCCCAGCTGCTGCAATCTACTTGCAGCGCTGCCTCCTTGCTCACAATGAGAACCTGAAATGAGCTTTTCATACCCCACTTTCCAACAAGTGCAGGAAAAGTTAGAAGATTTTGTTAATTTAAACTAACAATGAAATTTCAATAAAAAGTTAAAACTAAACTTTATTTTCCCTCTAGACCCATGTAAAAGTTAAAGCATGTGGAACAGAATGTAAACTTGTATAAAAAAATTATCTATACTAATAAAAGGGTAATATGCTAATTAGACCAGATAGGCAGAATGTCCTTCCAGACAAAGACATGGTGGTGGGGGCTGAGGAGAGGCAATTAGGGGCAATCAGGCCAGCAGGGGAGAGAAGTTAGGGGTGATCAGGCCAGCAGGGGAGCAATTAGGGGCATCAGGCAGGCAGGCAGGCAGGCAGGCAAAGGTGGTTAGGAGCGATCAGACAGGCAGGCAGAGGCGGTTAGGGGTGATCAGGCAGGCAGGCAGGTGAGAGGTTAGGAGCCAGCAGTCCCGGATTGCAAGAGGGATCCCGGATTGGAGAGGGTGCAGGCCGGCCTGAGGGACCTGCCTCCCCTCCCCGCCCGCCCCCCTCAACCCCCCCCCCCACCACACACACAACACCCCTTGCACAAATTCTGTGCACTGGCCCTCTAGTCTTTAATAACAAAGGTTTGCGTTCAAATTAAACTTTTGTCCCAGAAATGAATCCTCCTTTCTCTATATGTTTTTGTTAAAACTTTTTTAGATAAGCCTAATTTTTAAAATTAGTAATTTCTCTCTAATCTTCTACATATTTCTTCTTTAGTTCACTCTAAATGCTACAAGTTATTCTGTTCAGCTATCTGTCATTTAATGCTAATCCTATCTAATAATAGACAAACATGGTAATTGACCATACCTCCACTATGCTTCCCATTGGCTAATCAGCAGGATATGCAAATTAACTGCCAACAAAGATGGCGGCCGGCAGCCATGCAGCTGAAGCGAACATGAGGCTTGCTTGCTCCAGTGATGGAGGAAGCCAAGGTTCCCCGCCTGCCGCGGCTCAGCTCTGAGCTCCGGAAGCAACAATGTTTCAATTATAGAAGCTAAACAAACCCCAGATACCTGCTTTCAGCCAGCCGCAGCCTCAGAGCTGGAGCCGGGCCTCAGAGCTGGAGCCAGCTCTCAGCTCCAGTGACAGCTATAAAAGGTAAATAAATCCCAGAATAAAAAAAAAAAAAAAAGAAAAAAATAGAGGCTGGGAGCTTCAGTCGCCTGCCAGCCTAAAGACGGCCCTCAGCCCCTCACCCAGACTGGCCAGGCACCACAACGGGGAACCCCACACTGAAGGGGGTGTGGCCAGCCTGAAAATGGCCCTTAGCCCCTCACCCAGACTGGCCAGGCACCCCAGTGGGGACCTCCACCCTGAAGGGGGTGTGACCAGCTGCAAACAGCCATCAGCCCATCATCCAGGCTGGCCAGGCACCCAAGCGGGACCCCCACCCTGATCCGGATCACCCTTCAGGGCAAACCAGCCGGCCCCCACCCATGCATCAGGCCTCTAGCCTATATAGTAAAAGGGTAATATGAAAACTGACCCTAACAGCAGAAAGACTTGGAATGACTGGTCACTATGACACACACTGACCACCAGGGGGCAGACGCTCAATGTAGGAGCTGCCCTCTGGTGGTCAGTGCGCTCTCACGGGGGGGAGCTCTGCTCAGCCACAAGCCAGGCTGATGGCTGCCAGTACAGCAGTGGTGGTGGGTGCCTCTCCTGCCTCCTCAGCAGTGCTAAGGATGTCTGACTGCAGCTTAGGTCTGCTCCCCACTGGCATATGGACATCCCCCGAGGGCTGCCGGGCTGCTAGAGGGATGTCTGATTGCCATCTTAGGCCCAATCCCCCAGGGAGCAGGCCTAAGCCAGCAAGTGGTCACCCCCAAGAGGTCCCAGACTGCAAGAGGGCACAGGCCGGGCTGAGGGACCCCCCCCCCCCCGCAAGTGCACAAATTTTTGTGCACCAGGCCTCTAGTTAATAATAGATAATACCAACTGAGTGAGAGAAGTGGGCATTTTATGCACTTTATATGTATTTGATTTATATAATTCTTATTACAGTTCATGAGATATGTACTGTTATTATCTTTATCTTAAAGAATGAGTAATTGAGCAACAAAAAGATATTGTTCATTGCCTATAATATGTATATGCAACAAGTTTTCCTGCAGGGGCTGAAAACTGCTTAAAGGCAGACAACTTTCTGCTTTACTTTCCTCTATCACAGCAACATCTCAAGATGTGCCTTGAGCCCTGGCCAGTGTAGCTTAGTGACTGAGCATTGACCCATGTACCAAGAGATCACCGGGTTGATTTCTCATCAGGGCACCTGCCTATGTTGTTAGCTCGACCCCCTGTGGGGGGGGGGTGCAGGAGGCAGTCAATCAATAATGTTTCTCATCATGTTTCTATCTCTTTATTCCTCTCCCTTCATCTCTCTCTATAAATCAATTTTAAAAATATATTTTAAAAAAGATGTTTCTTGAGCATAGTGGACACACAGGATATGTACTTGTAGGCAGATGGACAATTTTACCATATCCATTAGTTTCTCAAATGTGCTTTGTATTTTGTATACTATGAAATTATATGTTGCTTTAATGTCTATAGTTTTTGCCTACAGTGGTACTTTTCACTAAAGGACCATTGGAAAAAAAAAATTCTGAAAGGAGTTAGTGCTCAATTCCTCTTTCCCTAAACTCTTTCTCTTTTCTTCAAACCAGAAAAACTTGTAATCTATGTTTTATGTGTTATTCTGAATTTTTATTGACATATAACATTGTGTTGATATGATATAATTATATATTACAAAATGAATACCATTAGTAATCATTGTTGGTGGAATGAAGATTGGTACAGTCACTATGGAAAACAGTATGGAATTACCTCAAAATATTAAAAATGAACTGCTTTATGTCCCAGCAAATCCACTTCTTGGAATATGTCCCAAGAAACCCAATACACTAATTAGAAAGAATATATGCCACCCCTGTGTTCATTGCAGTGTTATTTACAACTAGAGGCCCTGTGCACAAAAATTTGTGCACTTGGGGGGGGGGGGTCCCTCAGCCTGGCCTGTGCCCTCTCGCAGTCTGGGACCCCTCGGGGGATGTCCATCTGCTGACTTAGCCCGCTCTCTGGGGGGATTTGGCCTAAGCTGACAGTCAGACATCCCTCTGGCAGCCAGGGAACCATTAGGAGATGTCCATATGCCAACAGGTAGCAGGCCTAAGCTGCAGTCGGACATCCTTAGTGCTGCTGAGGAAGCGGGAGAGGCTCCCACCACCACCGCTGTGCTGGCAGCCATCAGCCTGGCTTGTGGCTGAGCAGAGCTCCTTCTGTGGGAGCGCACTGACCACCAGGGGGCAGCTCCTGCATTGAGTGTCTGCCCCCTGGTGGTCAGTATGTGTCATAGTGACCAGTCATTCCCAGTCGTTCTGCTGTTAGGGTCAATTTGCATATTACCCTTTTATTATATAGGATAGCCAAGATTTGGGAGCAGCCCAAGTGTCCAGCAGTAGATAAATGGATAAAAAAGCTATGATACATTTACACAATGGAATACTATTCAGCTGTGACAACAAGGAAATCTCACCTTTTGTGACAGCACGGATGGACCTGTAGAGTATTAGGCTAAGTGAAATAACCATTCAGAGAAAGATAAGTACTATATGATTTTACTTACATGTAGAATCTAATGATCAAAATAAATTAACAAAAAAAATAGAAACAGACTCATAGATAGAGAACTGACAGCTGCCAGAGAGGAGGGGGGTTGTTGGGCTGGATGAAAAAATGAAGGGATTAAGCAAAAAATAATAATAACAACTCATAGACAGACAACTGTTAAATGACAATGCCTTTAATTCACAACAAATATCTGTTTATAATATCTAGATAATTTTAAATATGATTTTATTGATTTTTAGAGAGAGAGAAAGGGAGAGGGATAGAGAGATAGAAACATCGATGAGAGAGAAACATCATAGATCAGCTGCCTCCAGCAGCCGCTCCCCCCCCCCCCAACTCCCCCCCCCCTCCCGCCACACACATACACACACACACTGGGGATCAAGCCCAAAATCCTGGCATGTGTCCTGACTGGTAATCATGACCTCTTGGTTCCTGGGTCAGTGAGACACACCAGCCAAGCTAGATCATTTTAAATTCTAGCGTTTTGTTTTGGTAATTATCATTTGAATGTGTAATTTCTTGCTTTGAATTCACCTTACTTTGGTAAACATATTTTGAGTTAAAATGCTCTCTCACATTTTATAAAGTTAATTTGGTGGTTATTTGCCTGTTTCCAAAGTTACATGGGTAGGAGAATGTCATTTCATTTTTATGCTTTAGTTTAGCTACAGTTTATTCCAAACAACAATCTTAATTGTGTCTGTGGGACACTGTCCCTGACACACCCAAAAGTTTTTTCATTCCACAGAGCTATCCTTCCAACTTTAAATTGCTTTGGGAATTGGGGAGCAATTACAACTGTTACATTACAAATATTAATTCTTTCACATCTGTGGACTCTGGCATTGTTTGTTGAACCTGACCTTAATTCAGAATGCTGACATAAATACTAAGAAGAAAGGAACTGGTTCTTTTAGGAGGTAGGAATAATTTATCAGTAGAAAGGTAAGTCTTCAATACCATGAAACTGTATTTCAATCTACAGTAAAACTGTTATTTAATATTCAATTCATTGTCAGCAAAATACAGATGTGAATCATTTTTATTATTTCATTATTATTTATAAAATGTCCGTTAATCCTTAAAGCAATTTCCCTGTGCTATCCCATTATTTCCATATGATATCACAGCAAGAAAAGTAAAACAGGTATTTTTATCACCATTTTTAAAATGAAAAGACTGCAGCTCTAATTAGGAGCTCAGAACTTCAAACCAGACTTTTATTTTAGCCTGAGAGACTATTTCAGTATGTTAAACTCATGTCATATATATTCTAATAAAGTCAGTAGTTCCTTCTTATCTAGGGTTTCACTTTCCACGGTTTCAGTTACATAATGTAATTATACTTATAATGTCTTTTCATATGTACTTTTCCTGTATCCAACTGACTTGTCAGCTTTGTAATGGCAGGCATTTTCTTTTATTTATTCTTTTGTGCTTAGAATATGAGTGGGTTAAAGGTCTGGCAAAGTTTAGCCCACTTTAAAAAACTTTGTCTTTCAATAATATTTTTTCTTTAGGATGTTTACAAACATGATAGGAATATGGAGCTTCCTGTAAAACAAAAAGGTATGTCCTTGTCATATTTCAGGATGGCATGCCTATCCATAATAAAGCAAAGAAAATCTATCTGGATCAGAAAAATCTGCGTTATCTACCAATTTGGTGTAGGTTGAAGCCTTGTTACCCAAGTGTGTTCAGACCTGTTGCATAAGTATCACCTGGGCACTCAGGATAAATGCAGAATCTCAGGAGCTGCCCTGAACACTAAAGCAGAATCTAAAGTTTTCAAGATACCCAGATGGTTCATATGTAGATGAGGGTTAGTGAAGCTGTGAACTAGACTTGATAGGAGCTTTGAGCTCCACTTACTGCTACCTTGTTAACTTTGGAGAAGTTCCAGCTTTTATATTTGAAAAAATAGGAATAATATAAAAGATTATATTTTATAAATCAAAGTGGTGTATATTTATATGAAATATTTAAACCTAATTTTCTTAGGTTGAATTAAATGAATCAATTATCAAGATACACTCTGAAACCACAGAATAAAATAAGTGAAGAGACTGTATAATGTTCTCTGAAGATTATCTATAACATTCATGTGGAGCTGATATATGCAGTGGTCTCACAGAAGATACCCCGAGAGGCTGGAATATGAGATCAACTATGTTTAAACATGTTAAATGTCAGTTAATGTCATTCAATTTATTATTAATTATCTATAAAAGATATAATTAAATTGACTAATCTAAGGTATGCAGGCTGAGAAAGAAATATGCACCAAAAAAATCAAAGTTGCTGTGAAATTTTACCATCATTATTAATTCCAAATCTAATTTTCAGGGTTTTGCCATTTCCACTGCTTGCTTTCTGGGCAGATGAAGAAGTCAGGCTTATAATTAGTAATTAGTCAAGAGTTTAGAAATCTCAACCTAGGGACATGTCCTCAACAACAGGAAATATTACTTCTGTGTCTGATCAGAGGTAGATCTTCATATGTTGGCATTGGGTGCTGGTACTTCCATCTTTCCCAATTTCATTGTATTCTAGTTACATGCATTGTTGAAGATAACCAGATGTTAGAGCTTCAAGCAAACACTCCTTATAATCCATTCTAAAAAATGAATTGTTCAGTAAATTTTTATGAGTGTTTCTTGGCAGCGAATGCATTTTATATTACATCTTCCTTCTGAAAGCAGATGACATGGATAAAATTAACCAGACATTTGTGTCAGAATTTCTACTTCTTGGTCTTTCTGGATACCCAAAGACTGAGATCATTTACTTTGCTCTAATTCTAGTTATGTATCTAGTGATTCTGATTGGCAATGGTGTTCTGATTACAGTGAGCATCTTTGATTCCCGTCTTCATACCCCCATGTACTTCTTCCTGGGCAACCTCTCTTTCCTGGATATCTGCTATACATCCTCCTCTGTTCCTTCAACATTGGTGAGCGCAATCTCAAAGAAAAGGAACATTTCCTTCTCTGGATGTGCAGTGCAGATGTTCTTTGGGTTTGCAATGGGGTCAACAGAGTGTTTTCTCCTTGGCATGATGGCCTTTGACCGCTATGTGGCCATCTGTAACCCTCTGAGATACCCCATCATCATGAGCAAGGCAGTGTATGTTCTGATGGCTTCTGTGTCATGGCTCTCTGGCGGAATCAACTCAATGGTGCAAACATCTCTTGCCATGCAATTGCCCTTCTGTGGGAATAACATTATCAATCACTTCACATGTGAAATATTAGCTGTCCTTAAGCTAGCTTGTGCTGATATATCCCTCAATATTATCACCATGGTGATATCAAATATGGCATTCCTGGTTCTTCCACTGCTAGTCATTTTTTTCTCCTACATGTTCATCCTTTACACCATCTCGAGAATGAACTCAGCCACTGGGAGGCACAAGGCCTTTTCCACCTGCTCAGCACATCTGACTGTGGTGATCATATTTTATGGAACCATCTTCTTTATGTATGCCAAACCCAAGTCTCAAGAACGGCCTGGGGAAGACAAGTTGCAAACTTTAGACAAGCTTATTTCCCTCTTTTATGGGGTAGTGACCCCCATGCTAAATCCTATAATCTATAGCTTGAGAAATAAGGATGTAAAAGCTGCTGTGAAACATCTGCTGAACCAAAAACCTATTCAGAAAATATAAGTCTGTGTGTAATAGGTACAAAGGTGGACTCATAGGTAGATCAGTAAGAACCTCCTTGTGGAAAGTATGGTGAAGGAGAAATATTTTTATTCTTCTCCTTCCCTAACCCTGTACAGCAAGAATTACTGAGAAATACAGTTCTTTATAAACTTAGCTTCCAATATGCTCTGATCCAGATTACACAAGAACAACGAATTCTGTTAGCATCTCACTCCTGGTGATATCTAAAATGAGCGTTTCTGTTATACTGTGTGGAAATATAGTAGAAACAATCACACACAGCTTTGGAAGTAGAGAGGCAAGAGTACAAAATCTGTAATTACACAAACTACCTAAATGATATTGGATAGACTTTCTTTGTAAGCCATAGTTACCTTACCATGCAAAAGGAAATGACTAAAATCAGGTCCCAGTGGTGAAGGGATTCAGCATAGTACCAGCTTTGTAGTACCCTAGAATTTCAGAATTGAAGCTAAGACTCCAAGTTGAGGACTAAAAGTTACTACTAAGCACCTCTTTTACCTCAGCTAATAATTACAAGAGCTGGATATTGTCCCATAAAAATCACCCTGCTAATATGCCACACCCTCCCTTGTCCTTCCCTCCATATCTATATAAAGAAAAGTTCAGGCCAGGAGAAGAAACTTCTACCTTATGGGGAGTGCACAACAGAGTGGTGAGAGGTGTGTACCTGCAGTCCCTGTGGAAGAATAGGAAAGTTGTTTTTTCCAATGCAAGCCATGTGAGGGTGTGCTACAAAAACACTCTTTTAAGGTTTTGGGTGCCTGCAAAGAAAGAGCATCTGGGTTTTGTCTTCAAGAATGAAGACCTGCTGAACTTTCAAGACTGCAGACTAGCAGAGAACTATCTAAAGGAGGGAAGAAAGTAGGTATTTTATGCCAAAATAAACAAACATTTCAAATCTGTCTGAGATGTTCTCAAAGGATCCAAAGGAGTGGTAAAAACAGTGATTGGGGAGATAAAAGCAGTTCTTTTATTCTTCAACGCATTGAAACTCTTCAATAAATTTATCATAGTTTTTCTTTTTTTACCATCTAGCTTTCCCATAATCTCTTGGTCCATTGTGATAGCTAAGCTTTTATTTTCTTTCTTCCTTTTTTAAAATATATTTTTACTGATTACAGAGAGGAAGAGAGAGGGAGAGAGAGATAGAAACATCAATGATGACAGAGAATAATTGGCTGCCTCTTGAATGCCCCCCACTGGGGAACTGACAAACCCAGGAACTTTCAGTCCGCAGGCGTCAGCTCTATACACGAAGCCAAACCGGCTAGGGCTGATTTTATTTTCTTAATTTTACTCTTTCCTGTTTTAAAGCCACAACATGACCATATTCATATCTCCTACTCGGAGGCTGCGTTCTTTGCCAATCCACCTCCTATGGGTTGGCCCAGGTTTCTACATAAATGATGTGGTCACTGAATTCTGCTGTTCTGCCACTGCTCCACCAGAATGAGAGTATTGTCACTGCAGAAAACAGTCAGCTGTTCCTCTCTCCTCCAGGTGGGTCCCATTGCATTGCTTTGGGTTCTATACAGAAGGGCGCGTACCAGACCCTGTGGATGACGGCTTTTGAACTTCTAGTGCTTCTCCTCCTCCCTCCTCCCTGGAGGCCCTGCATTTGTATCTGATCCTTGTTTAATTCTCTTTAACTTTGATTTATGACGACAAAGCTTTAGGCATGTAAAATATTATTTAAATAATTTTAACCAACTCTTTAGCACCTTAGTTTTACTCCCCCTCCCCCGCCCCCCATAGCTTTTCAACTTTGAGTATAATGTTAAGCTGTGAACTTGTCATATATGGTCTTTGTTATGTTGAAGTACCTACTTTCTATACCTGATTTATTGAGAATTTTTATCATGAAAGTGTATTGAATTTTATCAGGTGCTTTTTCTGCATCTGTTGAATAAATCATATGGTTTTAAATCTTCATTTTGTTTATATGGAGTTTCATGTTTATTGATTTGCAAATGTTGAATCATCCTTGCAACTCATGGATAAATCCCGCATGATCCTTTTAATGTGTTGTTGAATTTGTTTTTCTTATATTTTGTTGAGAATTGTTTTTATCTATGCTCATCAGGAATATTGGTCTGTATTATTCTTTTCTTGTAATGTCCATACCTGGTATTGGTATGAGGGTGATGCTGTCCTTTTAAAAATAAATTTGGAAGCATTCCCTCTTCTTCAGTTCTTTGGAAGATTTTTAGAGGGACTGGAATTAATTTTTTTTTTTAGATATTTGGCAGAATTCATCATTGGAACCATCTGGTGCTGGACTCTTCTTTGTTGGGAGGTTTTTTATTATTGATTTACTCTCTTTCCTCATTACTTCACTCTTCAGATGAACATAACACAATCACATGCAGCAATTTTACATTTTATTTCCTCCTTTCATGTAATTGGTATCATGTTTCTGTATTGTTTTTCTATTAACAAATTTCTGTGGTATTAGTTAATTCATACTACTTTTACCTTTATATACTAGTAATAAAAATGATTTATATGCCACCATTGCAGTATATATTTATATTTATCGTTAGCAGTGAGGTGCATATTTTATATACTTTCAGGTCCCCAGGTGGATGAGGTTGCCTCCAGGACCTTGGTCAATATTGCTAGTTTTGGGACAAGGGTCTGCTTTAGGGTCCACAGACAGTGGGCTTTATCAGGTGCACTGATGCATGTAGCCCTCAGGTCCCTGGGAGGGTTCCCAGCAGGGCCCTGGGCTGGTCCACTTTTTGACTGTGGCTGTGAGGAGCTGGAGCCAGTTTATGGTACCCTTTCAAGATCTGCAGTGGAACCGAGGTCAAGTGCTTATCTCCAGGGACACAGACTAAAAGTGTGTGCGAACAGTACTTCTCTCTGGTTGCAAAGGTTCTAGTTCCTTCTAGAGAAACTGAGGTCAGCAGGTCTACCTCCAGGGATTTAGACAAGTATGTCTCTAGGTGGGCCCCTGGTGGGCAGCGAGTTTTCCAGCCTGAAGGGACTGGAACAGATGTATAGGCCAATTCAGGATCTGCAGCCAGACAGAGGTTGGAGGGCTTGCCATGGAGCACAGAGAGAGTGTCTCCTGCCTAGTTCCTGGACAAATACTCCTGTTGGCTAAGAGCAGCTGGAGCCAGGTCACGGCTACTTCAGGGCCACAGCCTGGAGTGAGGTCGGTGAGCCTGTTATCTGTGGCATGGGGAGGCATGACTCCTGATGGCTCCTTTGGCAGATGGTACTGGCAGGATCGAAGCCAAACAGTGTTGTAGCCACGTCCACAGGGGAACAGGGCTGGTTCTGGGTTAGTATGTGGAACCATAGTCCTTAGTCCAGGTGAGTCTCCTGCCTGGGCATGGGCCTGCCTTCTGAAAACGGCCCTCCAGATTCCATCTATTTTGCAGTGAAATGTAGCATCTTTTGGAAAATTACAGCCAGAATCTGTGTTAATACCTGTAACATAGCTTAATAGATTGTTTGGAACACTTTAATAATATACCATCTCTCTATCTGAATTCATGCCCCAAACTAACCATTCTGGATTATTTTTAGTTTACTTTTTGGCCTTAAACATTTGAATTCACTTTTGCCCTATAAGTTTATTTATATTATTGATTATCTGTATTTCATCTCATTCCAAAAAAGGTTGACGATAGCATTCTGCATGACATTAACCTTTCTAAAAGAATGAAGATAAACTAAGCAAAAAAGCTAAATGGCAATGCATTTAGTTCACAACAAATATCTGTTTTATTTAATTTATAATATCTGGACCATTTTCAGTTCTAGCATTTCACCTTGGAACTTATCATTTGAATTAAGATCTTACTTTGAATTAACTTTGCTTTGGTAAGCATATTTTGGATTAAAAAGCTCTGACATTTTAAAAGTTAATTTGGTGAACATTTGTTCTTGTTTCCACAAGGTGCATGGGTCGGAGAATGTCATTTTATTTTTGTGCTTTAGTTCGGTCACAGTGTATTCCTAACAGCCATCTTAATTGGGTCTGTGGGACACTGTCCTTGACACACCTGAAGTTTCTTCATTCCACAGAGCTATCGTTCCAACTTTAAATTGCTTTGGGGATTGGGGAGCAATTACAACTGTTGCATTACAAATATTTATTCTTCCACATCTGTGGAATCTGGCATTGTTTGGTGAACCTGACCTTAATTTAGAATGCTGACATAAATACTAAGAAGAAAGTAACTGGTTCTTTTAAGAGGTGGGAATAATTACCAGTAGAAAAGTAAGTCTTCAATACCATGAAATGGCAATCTTCATTCCATAATTTAAGCTATTATTAAATATGGATTTAAAATGTGAATAGCTTGAGGAAATACAGATACTAATTTATTATTGTTACCAAATAGCTATGATTTATTATCATTGTTATTTCTATGTAATGCCCATTAATTCATAAAGCAGTTTTCATATGCTACTGAATTTTTCTCAAAACAAAGCTGGGAGAAAAGTAAGTCAGGTATTTTTATCACTACTTCGCAAATGAGAAAACCGAGGCTATCTATTAGAAGAAAAGAACCTTAAACCTAGACCTTTCTCTTCTAAGCCCCACGTACTTTTTCATTAAGTTCACCTCATGCTACATCCATTCACATGAGTACAACTGAGTGACCTTCTGTACCGGCATTGTCTATATACGACAGCATTCTTTTAGTGCTGACTGAAGGAGAGCTCTTTTAAACATCAGATCTGGCTGCAAATGAATAACTTGGGCATATTAAAATTTTCTTGAGTATGAATCCACAAATACTACGCAGACAAGTTGCTTAAGAACCTAGAATGTACACCTTTACCAACTTAGCCCAAACCCAACGTGTGCAGCTACTTTGTTAGGCTCTGGGTATAGAGGGATGAGCAAGACAGACACACACCTTTCCGCCTGCCTCTCTTTTTTGTACAGTACACAAAGTAACCAATTTAAATTTCTGGGAGAAAAAGAACAAAGGCAACAAGACAGAACTGTCTCAAGGTGGGTTTGAATTGGTGAGGGAATTTCTGCCTAGGAGGGGAAGGCTTGGAGCTAGTGGCAAGAAAAGTGGTTTAAGTGGCCCAAGATACATTGTCATTACATTTTTCTGAAAGTGGAAGCCAACAGGCTCTCCAGGCCTGCACCCCAAAGGGGCTGGACCTGGATCACCACCACGTTTCGTGGTAAGCCATGTTTGTTTTCTTTTGCGTTCCTGCTGGGGCTGATCAGAGTACTCTTGTCCCTATCTGAGGCGTCCCTTGGCCAATTTCTGACCCCACTTGGGGGAACTTTGCTTTATCCTAGGAAGTCGTGTAGAGTGAGTGTAGAATCATTTCACAGGTAATGGAGTGTTCGGGGACATATCATTTAGTCCCACTGCCCTGAATCTTCCATCCTGGTAAGAAGAGCTCACAGGTTGGATCACTTTGGCCACATTCTGTCTTTAACATTTGAAAAAAAAAATAGGGATAATGAGAAGAATAATTTGGGTTTTGTAAAGTCAAAAGTGTCACACACACAAATATATTTAAACTTTATTATAGTTTTCTCAGGTACATAAATTACGAATAACTTGGAAGTCACAGAATAAAATAAATGAAGAGTGACTATTGTTCTTTAAAGGTTTTCCATCATATACATGCATAGTTGGTCTACACACTGATCTTGCAATAGGAACTAACAAAATAATAAGAGTGGGCTATAACTATGAGACCAACAACTAACTTTATCTTTGAGCAGATGTTAAATTACAGTGTACAAGGTTTAATTTACTATAATCAAATGTTTGCCCTATAAAAACACACAATTTAACTGACTCAAAGGAGATACAGAATGTCAGGTAGACAAATACTCATGAAAACCAAATTTGCTTTACATTTTTGAAAATTTCTACTAAATACAGACTCAAAATTCCAGTATGTTGCCTCCCTCACCACTCCCTCACTGAACCTGTCTAAATGAAGAAATCAGGTTTGTTGTCTGAAATATTCTAAGGTTTCTTAGAAAACTCAACTTAGGGTGTGGTGTCATCAACAGAAAGGTTGCTTCTGAATTTGCTTCTGATCCTAGTAGATCTGAACACATCAGACACAGGGCGGAGGATTTTCAACATCCCAGGATCATTTTATTCTGGGCACGAACTGTTGAAGACAACAGCATATGTCAGGAGCAGATGACAGAAGTTAAAGAAAACACTCTTTCTGTGTCACCCTAGAGTAAGACATCTGTTACATTTGTTGCTTGGCAGTGAAAATATTTTATGTTAGATCTTCTTTTGATATCCTGAAAGCTGGGACATGGATATAACAAACAAGAAATTTGTGAAAGAATTCATTCTTCTGGAACTCTGGTTACCCAAAACTTGAGATCATTTACTTTGCTCTAATTCTGGTTATGTATCTAGTGATTCTGATTGGCAGTGGTGTTCTGATCATAGTGAGCATCTTGGATTCCCATCTTCACACCCCACGTACTTCTTCCTGGGCAACCTCTCTTTCCTGGATATCTGCTATACATCCTCCTCTGTTCCCTCAACGTTGGTGAGCTTAATCTCAAAGAAAAGGAACATTTCCTCCTCTGGATGCTCAGTGCAGATGTTTTTCTGGTTCGCAATGGGGTCAACAGAGTGTTTGCTCCTCGGCATGATGGCCTTTGACCACAATGTGGCCATCTGTAACCTTCCCCCTCATCATGAACAAAGCAGTATGTGTACTGGTGGCTTCTGTGTCATAGATATGGATTGGAAAAGAGTACAGCTCTTAGCTAGGAAATTGGCTCTAAAACCAATAGGAAAGAGAAAAATTAGGTAAAAAAATAAGGACAAAACGAGGTGTCAAAATGGTTGGTGATGTGGACCAATGATATGCTATGCTCAGCCATGGCAGAAGAATCTACGAAAAGGAAATAAAGTAGTTTTAATAGGTTTACTGAGGAGTTTCAACTCACTGGGGTATAAAATGAAGTGTTTTCTCTTCCCAGTTGCTAATTTCAGCCCTCTTTCAAAGCTTAAAAATCATTTCAGACAAGCTAAAAAATGTCTGGTCATCTTCAGCTCTAAAATACCCACCCTCCAGCTCTTGTCTAAACTAACTTAGTCTACAGCCCAGAGAGCAAAAGCTCAGCAAGCCTCCATTCATCAAGCTAGACACCAGTTCTCTTTGCAGGCACCTAAAACTGCAGCCACTTTTCTGTAGCAGAGAGACAGAGAGACATATTACTTGGGTTATAACGTCATCTGGTGTTCACTGTACAATATAACTTGATTCAGGGAGTTAGAACATCTTGTTAACATAATTTAAAAACACGTAAAAAGAGGAAAATGAGCTCTAAGCTGAAATCATAACATGGCCTTTCAGGTGCTTAGTTAATATTTTACTTTCACATGTTCTAGAAGTTCCTTGGAGCAGCATGAAAGACGTACTGATAAAGGGCGCTGAGGCAGGTGGCCCCACAGAGGTCTCAGGGATCTCTATGCATGGGTACACTGTGAGGGAAGTGACCTGATGAATATGTGGGTCGAGGGAGTTGTTTTTTTTTTGATGCTTTACTGATCTCCCCTAGAGAAGACAATAATTCATCCCCAATTAACCATGTCTGGCTGAAAATCATTACACCTCCCCAAAGAAGAGTTACGATCAAGGGAAAGACAACTTCATCTTCTTAGCAGTAAGGCTGTTACTCAGGTTGAAGACTCCATGGAGCCATGTTTTCCAGGGGGGATGAGCATTGAACAAGACAGGGTTTCTGCAGAGGAGAATGTATTAGTTTGGTAGGCTGATGTAACAAAATACCCCAGATTAGGCAGCTTAAATAGCAGACATTTATAATTTCTCCCAGTGCTGCAGCCTGCAAGTCCAAGATCAAGATGTTGGCAGGTTTAATTTCTCCTCTGAGAAGACCTTCCCTGAGGCCTCTCTACTTGGTTTGCAGATGACTACCTCCATTGTGTGTGTTCACGTGGTCCTCCCTCTGAATGCACCTGTCTGGTGTCTCTGTGTATCTAAATTTCCTCTTCTTATAAGAACTCCATTCATATTGGATTAGGACCCACCCTAATGAGCTCATTTTAACTTGAATATCTCTTTGAAAACCTTGTCTCCAAAATATGGTCACAGTCTGAGGTACTGGAGGTTAGGACTTCAAAATATAAATGTAAATTTTGGGAGACAAAAAGGTATGGTCTGTTGGCATTGTAAGGTCTGGGGCTGGGAAAATAGGGTCTTTCCTGATCCCACCCGCTGAGTTGGACAAAACAACCCAGAACTGCCGAGCCACATCGCTGGACAATAGCTGCCATCCTGGGACCCACCAGAACATCCTGTTGTGCTGATGGACAATAAATAACCACCGAAGACTTCTCAAGATAGCCAGTGTGCAGCTGCACCAACTTCCCGCTCATAAATCACCCGCCACAGGCTACCTCAGATAAATCTGATTGGGCCAACAGCAGCATAAAAAATCTCTGCCAGGCATAAGCGGGTGTGACTCCCCCGGCCTGCACCCCCAGACCGCGGGACCTCACCCGAGAGCTTTCAATAAACACGATCTTTCCCTCTTACCCTGCTTGTCTTGGTCAATTTATTGGCTTCGGTCAGATTAAATCTTGCATCTCAGATTAAACCTTACATTAAACCTTACAGGCATCTGGCTATTTTATACTTTGTCAGGAATTTAATCAGGGTCTAGTATTAAGGCTTGTACCTGGATGTGGAAGAAAGTAGGGGGTTCTGTGAAATAATCTGCCCACCCAAATCCATACTGACCAGCTCTCTAAGTTCTGGTGAGTTTTCTTTCTAGGTAGTAGTGAGCATACCCTCCTGATAAGCTTCCTGGCACCCTTCTTGAACTGGGACAATAGCAAACAGATGCGTTAGGCAGGTGCAGTGGTCATGGTTGACAGCTGAGTGCGCAGAACTGTGTTTGCACTGCATTTCCTAAAAAGTAAAAATGGCATTGCCTTGTCCCCGACCTCATGGCCTGAGGATTTCAAAGTAGTATCATTTCTATTTTCCAGTATAATTTTTGGCTTGTTAGGGTTTTCTAAGTCTGGCATAGAAGCTATATTTTAAAAAAATCATGTTTCCAAAAAAACTTCTGAGGAGAATGCCAAAGAAATGTGGCCAAAAAATTGGAAAAATAAAAGGCATTTTTCATCCTGAACCAGGAACATGGGGCAACACCAGAGATTAGAAAGTCTAGAGAGATGAAAGGTAGTAGTAATGGATCCAAACGAACAGGAGGAGGCCTGTTAGTGAGTAAACACAAGTGGGTGGACCTTTGAATAGTTCTACCAGTAGTGTCGTGCCTGGAATATAGCAGTGGCTGAATAGAATGAATACATAGTCATCACAAAAGTCATGCTCCTGCAAACTCGCACGAGATAACAAGCAAGGGAAGGCCACACTGGCCTGCCCTGTGTAAAATAGAAAGCAGCTCTGGTGTGAACTCTGTACTCCTGCATTTTTCTAAGTATGGTTTGAATTATGTATCCCTTCAAAAAGATTGAGTTTAAATTTAAGCTCTATACTGTTATAATCCTCTATTTTCACTAGATGGCAACAGAGACTAACTTGTGTATGAGCTGCCCCACTGTAAAGCCTCAGAAAGAAAACAGAAACGCACTGGTTTGCTTTCCTCCCTATTGTTATTAATATTAACAAATAGTGAAAAGAAGTTGTTCTACTCATATTTTTGTTCAGAAGATTTTAAAGCAAACTATTGAAGAGAGTTGGCAGTGTCTTCTATCGAAGATTAAATACTAAGTAATAGTTCCGTGCTCAGCATTGAGCTGGAGGCTGTGGGGAATAGAAATAGAGGCTTCATCCACGCCCTTGAACCTCCCTATCTCTTCCATCTATGCATCAGTCAATAGATCTTTTGTCTTGCCAATGCATAGGGTAAACAATAGGAAAGCTCTAGAGGAGCACCTGTGGCTGTAGTGCTACTCCTGCTTCTGCTTGGTGTGCTCATAAGAGACCAGGATAAAATACAGCATTGGTTTCAATGCAAGTGATTTTTAAATAGAGTTAAAAATAAATAAATAAATAAATAAATAAATAAATAATAAATAAAAGAAAGTTAATAGTTATATATGTGGCTCATATTTATATCCATTGGACGCTGCTGGACTATCATGTAGCAATGGTAAGTCATTTTTGAAGCTTTAGCCAAGGCAGAGCTCAAGGTCATCCCATGATTTCAGTGGGGGTGGGAGTGAGGTAGTGGCTTGTCTTGACAAGACAGACACTGTTGTTTCCAATCAATAACTTTAAAGAAGGTGTTTTAGTTTGCTAGGGCTGCTATAACAAACTATTGCAAACTGGACAGCTCAAACAACAAAAAAGTGTTATCTCACAGTTGTGGAGGCTACAAATCCAAAATGAAAATGCCAGCAGGGTTGGTTCTTTCTGAGGGATGTGAGAGAGAATCTGTTGTTCCATGTCTCCTGCCTAGTTTCTGGTGGTTTGCTGGCCATCTTTGGCTTTTCTTAGCTTGGTATTCCTTGGCACCACCCCAATCTCTGCCTACATCTTTGTTTTTCCTGTGTCCATTTCTGTATCCACGTTTTCCCTTTTTATATGGACACCAGTCTTATTGGATTAGGAGCCTAGCCTACTCCAGTATGACCTCATCTTAACTAATTGCATCTGCAGTGGCCCTATTGCCAAATAACGTCACATCCTGAAGTACAGGGGGCTAGGACTTTAACAAACTATGTGTATTTGAGGAACACAAGTCAATGTTTAACAGAGGCTTTAAAACTAGCTCCCAAGAAGGTAGTATAAGTATCCTCTGATAGACTTCCTTTGTGTGTGTATGTGTGTCAGGGGTTAATTTCATGAGATGGCCAATGTTCCCCTCTGTAGAAATGTATAAAATGTACTATGGAATATTTATACTAAAAAGCAATTATAATTATGTTTTCCCCTTCCCTCTCTCTCTTCCTTCCTTCTTCCTTCCTTCCTTCCTTCCTTCCTTCCTTCTCTTCCTAATTATGATTATATTTTTGCACAATGATGTTGATATTACATTTGGTACATGACTGGGAAATATTGAATCAGTAGAAAATAGGAGGGGCTTAAAAGTAGGAAAGTATAGGAGAGGTTTATAGCTTATCAAAATAGCAGTCAAACTTATATTTAAACAAAAAATGACAACATAGAGCCTTATTAAGTTATGAATAACTAAGTTTTCTGTAACAGATATTCTAAGGTTTTTTTGGCCAAATGGACTTAAACTTTTGTGGGGTTTTTTTTTTAGTATTGAAGGACACTCTAGCTGCTTCTCTCATAGCACGGCAAGGCAAGGTACTCCTAGTAACATCATTTTTATGCTGTTTGCTATCCAAGATGAAGCCCACTAGGGAATGACATGGCCTATAGCAGCCAAACTGACCATGAGGAAGAATGCTCACAAACAGGATGCTGGTGAGTGACTGCTTCAACAAGCACATTAGTCAGCCATGGTTGAAGAATAGCTTTCATGTGAAGGCTCAGTTTTCAGCAGAGAACTCTGAGCTGGGTAAGGCATGCTTTCTGTATTCAGGAGAATACCCTCATTCATATAGGCTTATTCAACAACCTGGACACACAGGTGCATTACAGTAGCCTGAAGAATGACCTGAATATCACTGTGAACAGGGCCAAAACCCAGGGCAAGTGCCAGAAACTTGCAAGTGGATGGTGGAGATCCTATGCCAGCTTGTTTGTGGTTCTGTACTGTTGCCATTGCCTCTTTTTCCAAACCTTTTGACCATTCTGCTGGCCATGTTTATAGGTCAGGCAACTAAGGGTGGGCAGAACGCTCAGTGCACACCTCCTGGATATATCTGAACACATTGCTGAGCATGATTGTCGTCATTATTAGTGTCCGCTTCTCCAATGAAGGGCAGCTCCTGAATGTCCTCTATTAACCTTAATGTGCTCATTAACTCTTCAATTCATCAGCATGCTTAATTAATATTATTTAAATACTTAACTCTTCTTCCACTGGCTTAAATTAATTTTCAAAACTCAATTTTGCTTCATTCAACAACTTGTTAATATATGAACCAACTTTATTCCTGATTATAATTATATAATTTAGTCATGCAATGGAGTCATATTTCAGCAGAAAAAAAATCTTTCTAATTTGAATTTCAGGTCAACTATACACCTTCAGAGAGAACACTGTTTTTTAGTGCTCTGCCAGTAGAGTAATTGTGAGCTCCACTGTTGTAAGAGAACATAACTGAAGATCTAGGAATAGAACTCAGACAAAACATATACTCTGCATTACTAAAAATAGTAATGGAAGCACTTAAAGTGGGACCTAGTGAAAAATGGAGGTCTACATACCAATATAAGATATGGTCCAAGTCTTCAAGGAGTCACATAGACTGAAGATGGCAACTAATTTGTTTGTGCTCACACTGTGTTTCCAGCATTGAGCACAACATACATACATATTACTGAACTCACTGAAAACAGTTAACCCAGTCGTTCTGGAATTGGAAGCCTGGTTAAAAACTCTTTAAAGGACCAACAATTTACTTGACAAATTATTTTCAGGCAAGGCACAGGAGACAAATCCAAATGTTTTTATTGTTGATTTTAATATTTTTTTTTTAAAGAATAAATAATTTAGAAATGGACAAACACAACTGAAGTATGGCCTTACAGAAAAATCAAATCAAGTCACCCTAGCTGGTTTTGCTCAGTGGATAGAGCGTCAGCCTGTGGACTGAAGGGTCCCAGGTTCAATTTCGGTCAAGGGCATGTACCATGGTTGCAGGTTCCTCTCTGACCCAGGCCCTGGTTGGGGCGCATGCAGGAGACAATCAATCGATATGTTTCTCTCACATCAGTGTTTCTCTCTGTCTTTCCCTCTCTCTTCTTCTCTCTCTAAAAATCAATGGAAAAATATCCTCGGGTGAGGATTGAAAAAACAAAATCAAAAGCAAGTCAAGCTTACAAATTTGTAAATCAATAAGCGAGAAGAGTTGTATAGCATGGAATAAGTTTAAATTCTCTGCAACCTTGCTTCTTATTAATTCATCATAATGCCTAACATAGTATTCCTGGCTAGTGCATGGTATTTGCTCCCTTAGCCAGTGCTCAGTGACCTTTTATTAATTTGAAATGAAAGAAATGTCTAAAAAGTAATCTCAAATCAAAAGCAATGAAAATTCTTTTGTAATTTAAACTTTACAGCATTTTAACAGGTTTAAAGCTCTGTTAGCATTGCTTGAGTTTCTACTATGTACCAAATATCCAGATTTATGATGCAACTTCCTTCCTGAACATTATTCACAATTCAAAAAGAACAACTTTTTTATCATTTTGATATAAAATTAAATTGTATCTCATTCTCTATTAATAGAGACAAAGAGTTTCTTTTCTTAGGCTCTTACTGGAAACAAAAGTCGTCCCAGTGTAAGAAAGACCAAAAAATTTCTAGCCCTTAAAATTTAATTCCATGAAAATTAATACCAAGAATATTTCAAGTAGAAAATATGTGCAGCAATTAACTTGTTTATGAGCTTGGTAAAAAGTCATTGCAAAGAGACTCCATTCAGGGAGGACATTAATTATATAGCAAGAGGGCTTTTGATATTGACATCATGTTTGTGCTAAGGTCATAGACTCTCATTGTAATTTAAGTGTTTTGACATGTGCTGACATGTTTAACTTCTGAAACACGTTTACATATTTCTCTAAATCATCTACCAAAGGTGAAGAGAAGACTACCCACAGCACCGGGTATCCTTGAGAAATGACTGCAGCGTTCACTATAAAGTCTCATACAGACTCAAAGTGGCGAGTCCTTTCGCAGTGTCAGATGAAAATGTTTCATATACCTTAATAGGTCTAGTGGGTATTGGTGCTTCCATTTCTGTAGGAGACATGGCAAGGTGGCTTCAATGCCTGTAGGCAGATAAAGCCATCCTTTGGGGTGGTGTCTCATAGGACTCAGCATATAATATGCAGGAGTTTAATCATCTGCAGTACAACTTATAGTTTACAAACAAGGAAAAGATAAATGACCGAGTTTTGGACAGTGCCCAAGTCTTACTAAGGTGATCAGGGCAAGAGCCTTCTGCAGGGTGCACGTTCCTGCAATAAAAAGAGGAGTCCTAGCTGCCTGAATCTAGAAAAGGAGGAATTTTGTCCAAGATAGAAACGCTTTATCCAAAGACTCAAAGTCTGACCAATAGAAAAGTGAACGGGATTGGGGTAAAGGAGCAACGGTTGCTTTTCTATGTCTCTGTTGAAATATTCCACAAGAGCATCCAATTCCTTTACCCTGGTTCTTTCTTACTGAGCAATCTTCTCATGACACATCCATTTCCAAATCATTGAAGTAGCTTGTATCTAATTCCAGGGAAACGGTACCCCAAATTTGTTAGAAGTGTTTATTCTTCCACAGTAAGTTGACAAATCTGCTAGTGTCTGCTTTACCATCTATCACTTGAGAATTTTGTGATAAGCCAGTCCCTAAGAAACTAGTTAACTCTTGGCACACTGACAAATTCAAATGTCTGGAACTGAAAAGGAGGAAACTTGGAGGTGATGGACATATACTTATCAGGTATGTCAAAAATTACCAAGTTGTTTACTTTAAATATGTGCCGTTTCTTGTGTATCAGTTACAGCTCAATGACGCTCTTTTTAAAAAAGAAAAAAAGAAGTCAAGGGCCAAATTCTAGATCAGCTTGCCTGCCTGATCACTCCTAACTGCTCACCTGCCTGCCTGATCACCCTAACTGCCTCTGCCTCGGTGGCTTTGTCTGGAAGGATGTCTGGAATGATGTCCGGAAGGTCGTTTGGCTGTCCGGTCTAATTAGCATATTACGCTTTTATTATTATAGATGTGTTACTATTGCTCATCTTAGTGTGGCAGTTAATTCTTATGCTAAGGTTCTTGAGTAAAGCTGGGATCAATCAGCTAACAGCGTGTCTTCATGCCTTAGCTCTTCTAAGCTGGGTGACAGGAAGGGCTTGACTTGTCTGTGGTGCGACAGCAGTGACAAGTTTGTGAGTGATTGTATGAGTTAGCCAATATACTGGGTACTTTCTCATATATTTACCTAATTAGCTATCTGCCCTGTGAAACAATTTCCATTTCAGAGGTGATGCAATAGAGGTTTAGAATAATAAAGTAACTTGAAATCACACATTGGTATATTTAAGATTTGAACCTAGGCTTATCTGACTCCAAGATCCATGTTCTTTATGGTATCACCGGCTGTGTCTCTCTGATTTATTCAATGAGTTTTAATAAAGATCATGTCCTTTACTAGTACAATAACTCTCTGGTAATGAAATTTCTACTTCTCAAACAACCTAGATGTTACAGTGAAATAGATGCCACCAATTAGGACAATGGAATACAAAATGTAATATCTAGTAATTGAATTGACTTAAAAATTTCTTAGTAGACTTTCATTTAATTAAAGATTTTAAACTGTTGATTAACTCAGCCATGGTTGGGCTGGGTTGATTGTGGCTTAATGGCTCCAGTGGCCTCTATGTTGGTAGTCTCAGGTTCTCCACCATCAGGCAGGTCTCAAATATATTTGAAGTCTAGTCCCTCACCTGGTGTCTGTAAAATGCTACTGAATTCACTATTTAGCCTGAATTTTCTCAATAGATCAAGGTCTAATAAGAAGGATACAATAAATATAATTGTCATGATTGATATACATTATAGAATCATCTGAACAGTGGTGGGAACTAGAGGTAAGAGCAGGGAATCACCTGGGCTTGTGGGAGAGCTTTACAAGTCTTGAGGGATCAATGGGTGTTTGTGAAGTGAGGAATTGAACAGGCAAAAGGGCTTTGCAGACAGTGGACCCAGGTTCTACAAAGGCATTCACCTGTGAACAAGTTCTTTAGATCCTAGAATGATAAGAAATGCAATGTGGTAGGTTTTTATTTGTTTTTGTCATTGTGAGCACATTGGCTAGAGGTTAAAATATGTACCTTGTAAGCCAGAGCTAGATCTTGATGTTTGACATGCTGAAGTGTGTGGCTCTACATTGCTCACAGGCTTTCTCGCTGGGGAGTGCTTCTAGTCGGTAGGAGACTCAATGACACAGACTGAGGTTCTCCACCATCAGGCAGGTCCTAATTTTAAAGTCTGATTATCCCAGATTCCTAGACTTTGATTGGCCTCTGCTTCCAGCCATGTTCAGTGTATGCAGTGGAAAAAGGATAAATCTTTTCATTCACACTGGGCATTCTTTAGATAAGAGATTGTCAATGTGTGGTTATGAGAACATGGTGTCAGAAATATCGGGAGAGCTTGCTGAAAAGGCAGATTCCTGAGCTTGGGATTCTGATATTATTGGTTTGACTTAATGCCAGTAATCTAAATTTTAACAAACATCCTGCAAGGTTCTAATATATATATATGGATACTGCTGTCCTATAGGATAAAATTTAAAAAGATATAGTTACATTGATTAATTGAAACTCATATAACTCATTTTCTTCACTTTGACAGAAAAGGAATTATAAGATAATATATTGATAGCATTAATACAGAATTCCAAGGCCAGTTTCCAGATTGAGAAGACATATGCAACATGGGTTAGGATCAGTTCAGTTTATGTGTTATTCTTGTATAAATTGCAGCAGAGGCTACAAAATGAAAGCCCATTCAACTGGAATTTGCCCATTAAAGTGTTTGTTTGGGCCTATACTCTACTTTCTAAAAACTTAAATTAACTTCCTCATTTACACAGCAGTGTTTTATACACTACTAGAGGCCCAGTGCATGGACTCATGTACCAGTGCGGTCCCTCGGCCTGGCCTGCAGGGATCAGGCCGAAACCAGCCTGGTGCATGGATTTGTCCAGGGCGTGTCCAGCCTGTCTCACCCAGTCCCGATCAGCTGGATCCCAGCAGCAAGCTAACCTACCGATCGTAGTGTCTGCCCCCTGGTGGTCAGTGTGCATCATAGTCATAGTGACTCGTCGAACGGTCGAATGACCGGTCGGACACTAAGCACATGAGGCTTTTATTATATAGGATATTGTATTCATATAATGCAATATCCAGCTAGAACTGGTTAGGGCAGTGGTTCTCAATCTTCTGGTCCTTTAAATACAGTTCCTCATCTTGTGACCCAACCATAAAATTATTTTCATTGATACTTCATAACTGTAATGTTGCTACTGTTATGAATCGTAAATATCTGATATGCAGGATGGTCTTAGGCGATCCCTGTGAAAGGGTCGTTCGACCGCCAAAGGGGTTGTGGCCCACAGGTTGAGAACCTCTGGGTTAGGGGATGCATCCTTTGGAAAAAACCCAGGATATCTAGTTCACTGGAAACTCCACCCAGTCTGTTCCACCTGGGCCGTAGGACTTGTCCTGAAGCAAGGCCACTCCATGCCTTGCAGTTTCACTTCTGCTCTGTCCTCAGTTCTCCTCATGCTCCGGTATTGCCAGATACCTGGAGGCAGTTAGGCAGAGACTTTCACACCTCTGTGTCTTTGCATATGCTCTCCTGTAGGTCGAAAATGTCCTTGTCAACTTTATATTCTTGGTCATCTTTAAAGACCCATTACAAGCACAATACCAATTACACAGTCTTCCCTGGCTCCTCCCAAACTAAGTTAGGAATTCCTCCTCTGCTCTCCAACAGCTTTGCAAAACTCTTTTGTAGCTCTCATCACTTTGTATTAAAATTAGCTACTTACTCGGACATCTCCACCACTAGACCATGAATTTATTCAGTACTTGCCATTTAAAATAAAACTTTACCAAGGCTTAATATGGAAAGGATCATATCAAACCTACAGTTATCTAGAAGATCTGATAACCCTACAGTCCCAGTTCCTTAATTATCTTAGTAGAATGCGTGGCATTATTTTAGAAGGATGCATAACCATTTTGACGCTAGCCGGTGAATGTTTAGGCAGCATTCTTAAAGTGACTCCAGTGAACTCTCTCTTATTTCATTACTGTGATCACACCTTCTGAAAGGAAATTGAGTATGTCACAGGAGACCTAAAAACCTACTTTATTAAAATTCTATCAGATATATTATAACTACATCTTAGCTAAATGTAATTTGTGGTGATTTCTTAGAAGAAAATCCTGTTCTATCTTTAACAATAGACTTATCTAACATTGAAGTCACATTTCACTCTAAATTTGTGTATTTCCTTTTTGGTAAAATAGTCTATTGCCCCTTCATAATAATGCCAGTTTCAGCTACTCTCTATCACTTGCAATATTCCATTTCCTCCAAATACCATCTAAACGTAGGTTTCCTGTTCTTGAATATACTTATTAGTTTTTCCCTTCCTTTTTCTGGCCAAGTGCCATGTGGCTTTTAATTAATTCCTTCTATAATATTTGCATGCCTTGATTTTCTTTAATTTATTCTGTCTATACTCTTGCCTCACTTAATTCTAGGGAACATTTGGGGAATGGATATAGTTTGCATAAAGGATGCTTCACAAATAAATTATGCTGCTTCCAACTGCCAGAATGGGTAAGCCAAGATCTTGCAAAGCCATTTCTATAAAGTCCATCTACAAACCATGAGAACACTTGTTATTAATGTTAGTTAAAGCCACACTGAAAGTCATTAGTGCACTGTAATTGCACTTGCTCACTTCAAGTTTTAAAAAGTCATGCTGAGTTTAAATGTTGGAAATTACTTTTTCTCAGCACCAGTCCTAAAGAGAATGTATAAATCTGGCTCTGTTTGGGTGATAGTTTTCTGACCAGATGGGATTGTGCATGTGAATATTTTAGAGCTTTACAAGCTGAGAAGTCCAGTGATTGCACCATTATATTTCACAAATCAGATTCCTGTCCTTCATGAATTGCTGGCAATCTGATAGCATTTCATTTCTTGAAAATAACGTCAATTCCATTAAAGTTAGCTGGGTGAATTCATATAAAGCATATTTTTGGGCGCTGGTAGGAGACAGAGATAAGCCTGCAGAGAAGGAGAAGCAGGGTTGGAGATAGAGGTACTGGTAGAGAGAGACAGCAGGAAAAGTGTCTGCTTAGAGGTCTCCAAAGGGAGAGAGAGGACACAGGCGCCGGCTGGAATGATGCTTTTCACTTTTCACTCTCTATCATCTCTCTTTATTTTTTTCGTAGAAAATTTTACAATTCAATATTTTACAAAATACCCGTTTAATTGCTTATTGTCTCTCTCCTCCAGTAGAATGTAAGTTCCAGGAGTGCACAGAACTTTTCCATTGCTAACACAGTGAATCATCAGAAAGCAAATGCTCTTCTTCATCCTTTCACACTGGGTTACCATGTTTCCAGTCCTGTTCAAACTAATGTTAACCACATGCTTTTCTTATAAAGCAGCACATGGACTTTTACCCAGAGGCCTTTCTTTCTTTTTTTTTTTAAATATATTTTATTGATTTTTTACAGAGAGGAAGGGAGAGGGATAGAGAGTTAGAAACATCGATGAGAGAGAAACATTGACCAGCTGCCTCCTGCACACTCCCTACTGGGGATGTGCCCGCAACCAAGGTACATGCCCTTACCGGAATCGAACCTGGGACCCTTGAGTCCACAGGCCGACGCTCTATCCACTGAGCCAAACCGGTTAGGGGCCAGAGGCCTTTCTAATGCAAATATGCTATACTATTGGCTTTAAGAAGACATCTGTACTATTTTTAACAAGTTAGCATTGATACTTGGCATTTGTATTTTAACAAGCATACAACATACAAATTCATAGCAAAACACCGGTATCATCTGAATGTTCTTTGACAATAAGAATAGTTTCAAGTTCATTCCTTACCACCTTTTCTCCTAAGGTAAAGAAAAGCATCAGTGCTTCTGAGTGAAATATGAGAATGACTTTTCTGCCTTCTAGATTTATAAGGACTTTGAAGTACTGTAATGAGTGATAGTAAATTTGAAATCATTCTCTGCCACAAAGATTGACATACAAAAAAAAATGATAGTTTCTTTTAAAACCTTTTAAGTCTACAACAATAGTCAAAATCTAATGCTATTGATTCTTATTTCTGAAAGTACTTTCCCTTGGGGCATTATGCTGTGTATCAGGCCAAGGACTCCTCCCTGATACCACTATGTGTGATTTGATAAATTAATGAATATCTCGCTGAGGGTGCGGGGGGGGGGGGATTTAGGGGGGAAACCATTTAAGATATCATATACTAGAAAGAGGTCCAAAATCCATAGGTTCCCTTGCATGTAGATATTTGAGTGTTCAGGTTATTCTGAAATCTTCTTGAGGAATGTCATGTGAGCAGCAGAGTCCCAGAGGGTTATCTGAGAAATGTTTCAACCCATGGCTGAGGAATGGCTCAGTCTATAAAACGAGAAGTCTCCAGAGACCTAGGATCTGTGGTCTAATTAAAATGGATGAAGGCAGGTATTAGGTTTTTTTTTTTTTTTTCAAGAGCATCAGGACAAGAGTTTATTGACTTAAAAGCCAAAAAAAGTAGACAAGATGATAGTCCCAGAGGATAGAGTAAAATCTGCTAGTAAAAATGGAGTGGTCTTTTCTATTTCAGACCTCTTAACATAAACATTGCCAAACAAATAGAAAAATAGGAAGGGGACCCTTCAAAGCTCTGGTTCTTAGATTACTAAGTGCATCAGGATCTGCTTTTAAAAATGCAGATGCCCAGCCAGACACCAGCCCTAATGACTGAGATTTTCAGATACAGAAATTAGGTGATTCTAATGCAAATAAAGGTATAAAAATAGTTTTTGTCACCCAAGGTGCCAGGGCATAGGGCAAAGGCTGTGGATTTCTCTCCTACAATTAGCACTCAGAGAAAGTGGAAAATTTTTCAGAATATTAAGCAGTAAGGCATTATTTTTGAAGATTTGATGTTGCTTACATGTGCATTTATTCAATAAATGCTTTTTGAGGATACCACTAAGTATGATCCAATGTAATTCCTGTTGGCAATAAAAGGATGAACCAAACAATCAAAATTATCTTTAATGTACATTGTAGAGACATGCAAGCAACCAGAAAATAGAGTAGAGAACATGAAAATAGAGACATGCATAAATGGAGGATGGCAATAGTGCGTGGGAGCTTTAACCGAAATTGTAGAGGTGGAATTTCTAGAGCAAATTCTGCCTATGCCAAATCTTGAAAAATAATTGTATAGCTTGGTTCAAGGTCAGGAAATGGGTGACTAACCACAAGTATTTAAATATGTCAGTTTAAATACTTCTGTATATTTTTAATTAATACCAAATAAATGTAGTAATTAAGTATACCGAGAATAATAGTCATGTGAAAAGAGTGCAAAAAATGGAAAGGGGCATGTTGCAAGAGTCTTGCTTATTGCCCTAACTGGTTTGGCTCAGTGGATAGAGCGTCGGCCTGCAGACTGAAAGGTCCCAGGTTCGATTCCGGTCAAGGGCATGTACCTTGGCTGCAGGCACATCCCCAGTAGGAGGTGTGCAGGAGGCAGCTGATCGATGGTTCTCTTTCATCGATGTTTCTAACTCTCTATCTTTCTCCGTTCCTCTCTGTAAAAAATCAATAAAATATATATTTAAAAAAGAGTCTTGGAGAACGAAGAAGGCAGCATAGGTTAACGCCAGAGATTGCTGCCTTGAACTACCAAATCAAAACACACCTAAAAGACGGAACGGACATCACCCAGAACCACAGGAAGGCTGGCTGAGTGGAAATTCTACAACTAGGAAGAAAGAGAATATCATACCCAGACTCAGAGGAGGCGCAGTGCTGAAGTGAAATACTCAGGTACGGAGTGCACACGGAACGGGCTGGTGGCGGAGGGCGCGGTTGGTGCTTTCAATCGGGAGGGAGTCTCAGATTCTGAGCTCCAGATCCGGGCGAGTCTCTAGGGACCCAGACTCAAACGGGAGAAGCGGGACTGTCTGGCTTCGGTCGGAACTTGAATGCAGCTTTCTCCCCAAGGTTTGCAGCGGTTGCTGGGACTCTGTGAGGCAGAGCCCCTAGGGACGGAACTGAGAGCCGCCATAACTGCTCTCTCCGGCCCACCCTATTGATCCCGAATCCAAGCGACCCACCCGACCCGCACAAGCCCTGCGCAGAGCCATTTGCCAGATAGCCGCAGGCAAAGGCTAGATTAGCACCTCCCTAGAGGACAGAAGTTTTCCCACTGCAGACACAGCTGATTCTCACAGCCAGCTGGCCTGGAGGTCAAATCCCCCTAGTATTAACTACAACAATCAAGGCTTAACTATAGGAGGACTGCACACAAAGACCACTAGGGGGTGCACCAAGAAAGCAAAAAAAAAAATGCGGAGACAAAGAAACAGGACAAAACTGTCAATGGAGGATATTGAGTTCAGAACCACACTTTTAAGGTCTCCCAAGAACTGTCTAGAAGCCGCTGATAAACTTAATGAGATCCTCAATAAATCTAATGAGACCCTCGATGTTGTGATAAAGGACCAACTAGAAATTAAACATACACGGACTGAAATAACGAATATTATACAGGCTCCCAACAGCAGACCAGAGGACCACAAGAATCAAGGCAAAGATTTGAAATGCGAAGAAGCTAAAAACACCCAACCGGAAAAGCAAAATGAAAAAAGAATCCGAAAATACAAAGATAGTGTAAGGAGCCTCTGGGACAGCTTCAAGCGTACCAGCATCAGAATTATAGGGGTGCCAGAAGATGAGAGAGAGCAAGATATTGAAAACCTATTTGAAGAAATAATGACAGAAAACTTCCCCTACCTGGTGAAAGAAATAGACTTACAAGTCCAGGAAGCACGGAGAACCCCAAACAAAAGGAATCCAAAGAGGACCACACCAAGACACATCATAATTAAAATGCCAAGAGCAAAAGACAAAGAGAGACTCTTAAGAGCAGCAAGAGAAAGAAACTCAGTTACCTACAAGGGAGTACCCATACGACTGTCAGCTGATTTCTCTACAGAAACTTTGCAGGCCAGAAGGGAATGGCAAGAAATATTCAAAGTGATGAATACCAAGAACCTACAACCAAGATTACTTTATCCAGCAAAGCTATCATTCAGAACTTAAGGTCAGATAAAGAGCTTCACAGATAAGGAAAAGCTAAAGGAGTTCATCACCACCAAACCAGTATTATATGAAATGCTGAAAGGTATCCTTTAAGAAGAGGAAGAAGAAGAAAAAGGTAAAGATACAAATTATGAACAACAAACATGCATCTATCAACAAGTGAATCTAAGAATCAAGTGAATAAATAATCTGGTGATCATAATAGAATCAGGGACATAGAAAGGGAATGGACTGACTATTCTTGGGGGGGTAAGGGGTGTGGGAGATGCGGGAAGAGACTGGACAAAAATCGTGCACCTGTGGATGAGGACAGTGGGTGGGGAGTGAGGGCGGATGGTGGGGCGGGAACTGGGAGGAGGGGAGTTATGGGGGGAAAAAAGAGGAACAAATGTAATAATCTGAACAATAAAGATTTAATTAAGAAAAAAAAAAAGAGTCGTGCTTATTAAAAAGAAATATAAATTTTACCCTGTTAACAAAGAACTACTGAAAGATTTTAAGGACCAAAAATGGAAAGCACCAGATTTATATATTTGAAAGCCCTCCTGCCATACTGATCAAGTTATAAAGGATGATTAAAGCTATGCTAATGCAATTGAGGGCTGAGAAAATATTATATTAATCTGGGAAAATGACAATGTGAGAGAGGAGAATGGATAGGAAATATATTAAAAAGACAATAAACAAGACTTGCAGACAATATGAGGTGACTGTGAGTAAATAAATCAACAAATCAATATTTGATCTGCAGAATACCACCAAATATTTGAATAAAATGCCCATTCTTCTAGCACTCGGGATTTGAAGAGAACCCTAGAGTGGACTTGACACTCACTCTTGGAATCTAGAAACACTTCGCTGTCCTCTGAGGCACGGGGGGATCGGGTGGGCAACGGAGGTGGTTGGCAAGGACTGTGGGACAGGAGTCCTTGGAATGTGATGGGCATCCAGTCTTGCTTGTTGTCTTATTAATATTTTCTTAATTGGAAAATGAACTGGTAAGTGTTTTAAAAATACTAACTGTGGGTCAGTGGGAGGGAAACTATATGCCCTTTTTGGAATATTTTAAATAATCTGCTATTAGATGGTTAACTTAGGTTTAACAGTATCTATTGAGCATTCAGTGATATTAGGCAGCTCTTCTACTCCATGAACACAGGAGACTGAGTGAAGATTCCGCTTTTATAGGGCTTATGTTCTAGTGTCCGTGTAGGACACAACACATTACCTTCTACACATCAGGTCTCTTCAGGAGCGTTGTATGAGGTGGAGAGAAGAGTAGTCACCGGTGACATTTCACGGAATGAGTCTCAAATTTGTTTTAAAAAACGTGGTGTTTTTGCTTTCCACAATGCACAAAAAGAAACCAGGCAGAAAAATATTCATGAAGTGAAAAGGTAGATACATTTAAAGGGATTAATAATACATATTTTCCTGATTAATTGGAAGAAGAAGTAGGAGGAAGCTAAGAGAGGAGGAGGAGGAGTGGAAAAAGAGAAATTTATTTTTAAAAATTATATGTAATACTTCCATCCAGAGATAGGTTTCATTAAGTTTACTGATTAATATGTAAGTCTGTTTTAAAAGTACATATTATATAATTTTTACAGCTATTCTTTGTGTGAATGTAATAGCATTTCACAGATTATGAGAGCAAAAGGAAAAAGGTATGCATAAAATATTAATCACAGAACTTCTCTGTCTGTCCAGCTTTTATATTTAGCTTTTCAGTATTATTATTTTCATGATTTAAAAATGATCAAAATAGCAAACAACATAATTCTACTATGACAAAATAAAATCATTAGTATTTTGGTGTATTTTCTATATCTTTATATATTTCTTTTTTATTGTTGACACTATTATAGATGTTCCCCATTCCTCCCTCCTTTACCCACCATCACCCACCCCCTTTAATAAATATTTGGACCATACTGTACATACAATTTAATATTCTTCTTTTCATCCTTACAATATCATTTCCTCCTAAGCTTTGAAAGTATTTATTTAAAAACATTATTTAAAGTGGCTACATGATATTTTATCCTATGAGCCATATTTTTTTGAAATATTGTTACACATTCTGGTTATAAGTCAATATATATGTGTATTTCCTTAGTGCACCTTGGTAACATGGTACTAAATATTAGGTTTCATTGCACTGGTTCAAGCTCCACCTGGTAGTGCAAAATCCCCCTTCCCTTTGTTCCATCATCATTTCTGTAGCCTCCCAAATATCAGGTGTGTGTATCGCCAAGCCTGGCCTGCTGTCATATGGAACCTGTGCTTTTCCTTGCTCCCCTGCTTGCCTGGACCCCAGTGCTCCTTCTTCTGCCCACAAAACCGTGCTAGTTTGCCTTGTCTTACCTGCCTGCACTCACAGGTGAGCTGCCTGCCTTCTGGGGCCCTACTAATGCTGGGCACCACCTCATTTTCTGCCAATTTTCTTCTGCCTCTGAACTTCCACAATGTGCCACCTGTTCTGGAAGGACACTACAATCACTGCCTCGTGCCTTCTGCAGCACAGGTCATTCCTGGGTGCCTCTATTACTGTGGCGAGGTCAGGGTGACAAAACAGCTGTGTGTACTCTGGAGCAACCCCTTCACCACCAAAAAAAAAAAAGAAGGAAGTGAGGAAGTTCCCACAGAAGCAAAAGCTTTCTTTCCTTTTTTTTTTTTTTTACTGATTTCAGAGAGATGAAGGGAGAGGGAGAGAGAGAGAGAAACATCAATGATAGAGAATCATTTATCAGCTGCCTCCTGCACGCCCCCCCACCCGCACCCCCCACTGGGGATCGAGCCTGCAACCCAGGTGTGCCCTGACCAGGAATCAAACCATGACCTCTTGGTTTATAGGTTGATGCTGTACCACTGAGCCACGCTGGCTGAGCTTCTTTCCTTCTTTTAATTAAAATTTTTAGATACATAAAGAAGCACAGGAAGTGCCCTAATTATTTCCAGGGATTTTTATAAACTAGCTCTTTCAGCTTTTATTTATTGTTCCCTCATGGAATTTAGATATTCAGACAATAGGAACTGTGCTAGCAAATACATTTAAAATAGTCAACATGTTCTACTTGGAATCTTTCTGCTTCTTTAATGAATGTGGCTTTGTTATAAGCCAACCTCTTTGTACCTGGCTTTTTTCTATCTTGATAATTACTTTTCTGGGTGTATATACTTTTTTAAAAAGATAGTGTTTAGATTTAAAGTGGTGCTTTTGATTACTTTTTCTTCAGTAAGTCCTGAAAATTATTTGAATAAGTCCCAGAAAATACCCAATAATCCATTCTGGGTGGCAGGGGGAGTGGAAATATTTTTGATAGAGTCACCCTGACTTTCTCCTTGGGAAGGCTTTAGAGATGAAGACAACATTTGCCAACCATTGCTAAACGGTGAATGAAATTCTCAACCTAGATCTATGTAAGTTTAACACTAGCCATATTTCTTTGGTTTTGTCTTGAAAATCCCAACCTCTAACTGGGGTTTTCCACCCCTGAGCTTTCTCTTAGGCATGCTTGCCATTTTCTCAGGGAGGATGCCCCTTGTTTGTGTGGAAGGCTGTCTCATACCTTGTGTGATGTAGGAATTGATGCTGAATCTTTGGCTTAATGACAGTAGACTTGGATTTGGCCAGCCTCATAAACTCCTTCCCTTCCCTAGCAGACTTTCTCTAGCTTCTGCTTCATACGTAGCTCATAATCAACCAGTCGTCAGAGAACTGAAAGAATTACCTCTGTGAACCATGGGGTCCTCTGTTGCTTCTATGTAGGTTGAGATGGCACCCATCAATGGCCCCATTTCTCTGCCCTGGTTCTTTTCTCTAGTGTTCTTTTCCAATGTATCAGCAAAGGACAAAAAGCATTGCTCCTAACCATCTGATTTCTGAACTTAATTGGACTGGGTTGAACATAAAAGTCAGAAAAGAATATAGTTAACAAAAAGAGAAGACAACCAATAAACATATGAAAAGATGTTTGACTTTTTCATACATAAAGAAGTCTAATAAATTAAAACAACTATGAATCTCATTTTTTTATATATCATGTTGACAAAAATTACAAGGTTTGATAATACCTTGATCTGGGGAGGACAGATTTGTGCAGAAACCTGTACTGGTGCTGAGAGAGCAGGTGTGTACCTCATCAGTGTCAGTTTGGTGACACACATACCCAGCCTGGCCAGCATGGCTCAGTGGTTGAGCGTCCACCTATGAACCAGGAGGTCACAGTTCAATTCCCGGTTGGGGCACATGCTTGGTAGAGGGCTCAATCCCCAGTGGAGGGGGGGGGGCATGCAGGAGGCAGCTGATCAATAATTCTCTCTCATCATTGATGTTTCTATCTCTCCCTTTCCCGTCCTCTTGCGGAAATCAATAAAAATATATTTTAAAAAAGACTGCCCATACATTTTGTGCTAGGAATTACACCACTAAAATACACCTCATCAGTAACCTCACCAAATTGTGCCAAGATATATATATCTGGGACTTTAATCACTAGGGAATTGAAAAACATTATTGAAAAGAATAAAGGCACACCAAAAGGAAGTATTTCTGACATATTAAATGAAAAAGGCAGTATAAAGAACACAATGTGTAGTGTGCTTCTGGTCTGTGAAAATAAAAATGAATCTATGTGGTATTAAAAATTTTTTCTGGAAGGTAAAAATAAAAACCAGTAGTTATTACCTTTGGGAAGATAGATTGGTTGGAGAAGAGCAGTTTTCAATTTTCATTTGAGATCCCCTGTGTCCTATAATGCAACTTTTATTTACTTTTTCTTAATGTCAACAGGAGATATGTGGACTGTGCTTCAGACCAAGTCTTTATTATATAAACACACAAAACAAAATGTGTCTGTGTGCATTTAAATTTTTTTTAAATTTAAATTTAAAATTTGAGATCATTGTATGAAATAATACAGAGAGTGTTTTTGAGTATGTCTCTTTTTATAGCTTTTTAGTGTTGCTAAATGGGTAGCTGAAGCTGTTTAAGTACATAAATGCTTACTGATTAAGGAACTGAAGTTTTTAAAGTATTATTATATGAAAGCATGACTGGGGTGGGCAAAAGATTCAAACATGGCAGCACATTAAAATCACCTGGAAGATTTTAAAAAATAGGAATGGTTGGCCCCACATCATACTTAGTAGATCAGAATCTTTTGGGAGGGCAGGGATTGGACCAGCCGTGGGCAAACTACGGCCCGCGGGCCAGATCCGGCCCGTTTGAAATGAATAAAACTAAAAAAAAAAAGACCATACCCTTTTATGTAATGATGTTTGCTTTGAATTTATATTAGTTCACACAAACACTCCATCCATGCTTTTGTTCCAGCCCTCCAGTCCAGTTTAAGAACCCATTGTGGCCCTTGAGTCAAAAAGTTTGCCCACCCCTGGATTGGACACATGATTTTTAAACATTCTTTAAATAGTACTAATGTGCAGCCAGAGTTGAGAACTATTGGCAGTACTAATGCTTCTCAAACTTCAAATTAAAAAGAATCGCCTAGGAATCCTGTTAAACTACAGGTTTGATGCCATATGTCTGAGGTGGGTCTGAGATTCTGCATAGCTAATGAGCTTCAGAGTGATGATAATGCTGGTCATCCACGGACTGACTGCACTTGGAATGGCAAGAGGCTGTAGGATTGCTATATTTGCTGAAACCTTGGATTTTGAAATTCTTAAGTCTCTATGTGGAATATAGGGGCAGAAGACATAGAAAAAAATGTGAGTAGAGGAATAGGGGATAGAAGGCAGGAGGAGAGGGGGAGTGTGATAGGGAAAAAAGAGAAAGTGCTGGGAGAATAGATAGTAGATGGATGGTTTTCAGGGTAGTGCCTTTCTTTTGTCTATCCCTTGTAGAAATACCATTGTCCTGTGGAGGAATTTTACCTATAACTTTCACCATTATCCTAAGAAGTTCATTATACTCATGAATAGTAACAATTTCTGAAGAACACGTTTATATTTCCTCATGTTCTTTGAGGAAATATGAACACCTCTGTGAATTTATAGCTCAGTCCAGCCTTATGTCAGTGAACACTGTAATATTATAATGGCTCTAAACATTTCGGAAACAATGTTAAAGGCAATGAGAGATCACAACCAAATGGTGACAAATATTTATTGAGCACCCAGTCTGTGCCTGGAACTTTTACATATCTTACCTTATTTAATTTCACAGCAACTCTGAGAGGTAAGTATGTGCTCATATTCTTATTTTGGAAAGGAGGAAACTGAATCTGAGGCATTGAAGCATCAAAGTTATTTCCCATGGTCACATACCTATAAAATAAAAGAACTGACATCTACATACAGATGCTTTTATTTCAAGTTCAATATTCTTTCCAGTTCAACTAGAAGAGTCTGAAACTACAGAAATAATAGATACATTAAAAATAAAGAAAAAATGTTGTATAGTAAGTCATTATAAGATGGGAGACTAGTATGTAGATTATAGAAAATTATGAAAAGAACATTGAATTTAAGTAACATAATTTTAAAAGTTCAGAATATAGTCTTGAAAACTGTGCATGGCTTGCTAGTGGGCTATTCCAGTAAAAATTAAACTATAAATAAATAAATAAGCAAATAAATAAAGTAAGAGTGGTTTAGGAACCTAATACTATATTTAGAAAGTCCCTTGCTCTAAGAACTCTCTAATATTAAAAAAAGTCCTCAGTTTTCCCCAGCTCATTTGCTTGGAATTGTATGATAGACTAAAGCTCTTGTGCAAAGCTATACATACCTTATAAGAGAACTACACAGAATAGTACTTTAGGAATAGAGAAGATACATGAGTAAATATGTGTGTATGTGTTAGAAGAAACCCAAGTTAAAAAAGTGGATGAAAACATTTTAGTATCAAAGTTGAAATAGACTCAAGGCCATACTCATCTATGGAGAACATGTAAAGTGAGTTTTTTTCACATTCCAGTATATTATATTCAATATTAAAAGCAAATTAAATTACACTTTCTTTCACAATAGCAAGGTAGATATTGCACAGCTAGTAACATGGGACTAAATTCATGTTTCATCTGATCTGCTTACACAGAGATGAAACCTTCCCTCATATTCCTGATTGTTCATCTGACCCAGTTTTTAAACTTTATGGAAAAATTTGTGAGGGAAATGTGTGATAAAAACACAACTTTTTAAAAAAGCGATACTAGGCTTTTATTTCATTTAAAATTTTTTTCTTTATTGATTAAGGTATTACATATGTGTCCTTATTGCCCTATTGCCCCTCCATGCCCCCACTCATGCCCTCACCCCCCTGGTGTCTGTGTCCATTGGTTAGGCTTATATGCATGCATACAAGTCCTTTAGTTGATCTCTCCCCCTTACCCCCACCCTCTCTTACCTTCCCTCTGAAGTTTGACGGTCTGATCAATGCTTCTCTGTCTCTGGATCTATTTTTGTTCATCAGTTTATGTTGTTCATTATATCCCGCAAATGAATGAGATCATGTGATATTTATCTTTCTCTGACTGGCTTATTTCGCTTAGCATAATGCTCACCAGTTCCATCCATGCTGTTGCAAATGGTAAGAATTTCTTTTTTATAAAATAATTATAAATTATAAATAGAAATATAGAATCCAAACAAGTGGAAATTCATGTAAAGATAAAAACTTGAAATCCTTCCAAATAAATTTTCAAATATGCAGACTATTTAAGGATGCAACTGAATTTTAAATTCAAGAAATGGGATACATGGTGTATTAGGTAGTAATTGCCACAGCAATGAGAGATAACAAAGAACTGTATCTTAGTGGCCCATACCATTTACTTATCACACAGCTCTGGGTCAACTTGAGCAATTCTGTTGGTCTCATTTGAGCTGAGATTGTTGGTTGACTAAGTATTGGCTGATCCAGACTGTAGTGACTGATATTTTCTGCTTTCAGTTGCAGGTGTGGGGGTTTTCTCCAGTGTCTCTCAGCTTCCTTGAAACAGTGGGCTAGCCAGATCATGTTCTCAGGGAGATGCTGGGGTCAAAAAGACAGAACCAATATTGCAGTCTCCTTTGGCTCTCTCATGTACACCAGCAGTTCATTGCCCCAAAGTAATTCAGACCCAATGTCAGAAGTCAGGGGAGTACCCCATTCCCATGGAAGTGACACTGATGAGGCACTGAATATTTCTGAATATTTTTTAAAAGAGGAAGAATATTATTTTGTAAGTGAAAACAAAATTTACGCAGTCCCATATGCTGAACAATATTTTTCAAGTGTTATATGAAAGGTTCTTAGTGATTCTGTGGACAGATCATTGACAATATTTTCCAAGCCTGTCTGTTTTTTTAATTTGTATCACTGTTTAGCTTCACCTGATACAAATAGATGATTATGTTATGGTTATTGTTTAACATGAATTATTCAATAATACCTTCAGGACCATGTCAGAAGGGGAAGGCAATATCTTTATTTTCGTTTTATAGATGAGGAGATATTGCTCAGGGATATTAAGTATTTTTTCCAGTATCAAAGATTTAAAAATGACATGACTCATATATCACAAAACCCTAGTTGATTTCACTATAGCATGTAATTTTTCTAAGGCCTAGAACTGCTTTACTTCTGAAATTGATAATGATAACATAAATAAGAATTACATTTATACACAAGGCTAGTAGGTGTATGCAGTATTAAAAGGCTTGTTGTTGCCTATATTTTCCTAGCCTCATCAAAATTCACAGTGGAGTTTAGATTCAGTTATTTTTACATGTGGATGTCTATTTGTTTCAGCACAATTTGTTGAAAAGGCTGTGCTTTCTCCATTGAATTTCAAAGATCAATTGGCTGTTTGCGTGGGTCTATTTCTGGATCTCAATTGCATTGGTCAATGTGTCTATTCTTTCACCCAAAACATACTGTTTTGATAATTGCAGCTTTATAGTAAGTCTCATAGACGTGTAGTGTCCGTCTTCCCACTTGTACTTCTTCGGTATCATGTTGGCTATTCTGGGTCTTTCACATAAAGATACTGTACATATTTTGTTAGATTGATTTCCTAGTACTTAATTTTGGTGCTAATAGAAATGATAGTTTTTAATAAACTGTATTTTTTAGAGCAGTTTGAGGTTAATTAGCAAAATTGAGTGGAGGATGCAGAGATTTCCCATATACTTCGTGCTCTCAGATATGCATAACCTCCCTCATTAACATTTTCCACCAGAGCAGTATATTTCTTACAATTGATGAACCTACATCGACACATCATTTTCATCTAGAGTCCATAGTTTAAGGGTTCACTCTTGGTGTTGTACACTGTATAGGTCTAGACAAACCTATGATGACATGTATCTACCATTATACTAGCATATGGAGTAGCTTCACTATCCTAAAAATGCTCTGGGCTTAGCCTATTCATCTCTCCTCCCCCATCCCCTGGCAACCACTGATTTCTTTTTTCTTTACTGTCTCTATAGTTTTGCTTTTCCTGAATGTCATATAATTGGAAGCATACTGTAAGTAGCCCGATTCTCTATAGTTTTGCTTTTCCTGAATGTCATATAATTGGAAGCATACTGTAAGTAGCCCGATTCTCTGACCTCCTGTAACTTTCTTTGAGGACCCTTGTAAGGTGCCTTCTATTCACACAAGCTTCAAGTGGGCTTACTGTCGCAACTGAGAACTACACCTAGACAGAGAAGGCTCACGGTGGTCCTTGTGACAGGCTGAGCTTCCCTAGCTGCTTTCCTGACTGAGAGGAAGGGTCTCCATGCTTGGAGGGAGAAGGAGCAGGCCATAATATCCAGGCCCAGCGCCTAAACCACACCCCAGGGCCCTCAAGCAATGACCCCTGGCTTGGCCCTGTGCCAACCCCAGCCCACATACCCAGCATATTTGCTTCTGTGAGGGGCTCTGCTCAGGGGTACAAGGGGGTGAGCCCTCATCTCATTCAAAGTCAGGTCAGGTGGAGTCCGTTGGTCTGAGTATGCCAGGTGAGGCCACGGTTTCGTGTCTACCAAGACACGAACAGAGAACATAGGCCCTCAAGCAGAGAACATAGGTCTTCCAGGTGGCAACTCACCAGGCTGTCCCTAGAGGAAGAGAGAGGAGCCCCTGATGGTAGGGGGAGCAGGAGAGAGGGGAGAGGAGGACATTTTTGTGGATGTCAGTCTTCTAACTGATAACAATAGGTCCTGCTTCCTAGTCTTATTATAATTGCTACCAATAATTGTAAATGAATTAATATGTCTAAAATTCATGGTAATAATAAGAGATATTCTTATTAGCTATTCTGTCTCCAAACACCTGGACAGTTTTCTTATACGATGGTACCTCTGTCTGAGATGACTCAAGAATTGGTAATGAGGGAAATTTTCAGGTCTAGGAGAACATTCTGAACAGAAAGAACCTCGTGAAAGAAAAGTCACCATGAAAGAGATACTCAGGGCAATGTAAGCCTTTAAAAATTTTTTTTTATTTTTATTGTTGAAAATATTATAGAGGTTCTTCCCCTCCATTCTGCCCCTACTCCCACCCCAGGCCTTCACTGCATTATTGTCTATGTCCATGGGTCATGCATATATGCATATAAGTTCTCTTAGACCTCTGGTCTTCTAGTTAAAGGTGGGTGTGTTATGTGGGAGGGAGATGAAGTTGAAAGACAGATAAAGGCCAGATAGTGTAGAGCCCTGTATAGCTTGTAAAGAAGTTTGGACTTGATCCAGGCTAACAGCAGAGAAAAAGAGAATTTTAATCAGAAAGTCACATCGTTAAATTAGACTTGGACAGGGTATAGGAATTCATTTGAACAGGGAGAAACTGGCAGCCAGAAAAGCAGTGGAAAGAAAGATGTTTGTAATAGTTTAGGAAATAGATAGTAATGGCCTGAAGCCTGTAGCTGTGGTGTTGGAGAAAAAGGCATGATTGTGAAAATTTTAAGATTTAAAATATATAGGACTTAGTGATTTATTGAGTTTGTGGGGTGATTAAGGAAAACAGTCTAGGCTGTCTCACAAAAATGTCTACAAAATGAAAAAAGCACATTCTTCTAGATGAGTTAAGTGATGACTATTCCAATTAGTGCTGCAATTTGTTTCCACCATACTTACCCCTGGGTGAATTAACAGTTTTACCCACTGATTAAACACTCACCTGGTTGAAGATAGGCAAGAACATTATTGATTCTTAAAGGGCTGTAGTTAATTCTAGGCCTAACCATTAATGAAAACTAGTGCTTTTGCTACAAAAATAAAATAAATTTAAATGATTACTTATAATACAGAAAGTTAGATGTGACTCAACAATGAACTTTTGAGTTTATTTTTAATTCCAGCATTTGAAAGCTTTAAAGGCTATTCATTAATAGATTTCATTCCCAATTCAACTATTATGCTGAAATTTAATCAGGCAGTTCCTTTAATTCTGTTGGGGAAAGGTTTCTTGTCTATGTACACAGTTGCTACATGCATTTTGATATAGACCACAAAAAATAACAGTATTTTCAGTTTTATGGTTTGGAAAACCTTAACCTCATCCTTAGAAAGCCTAACATAGTCAAAGGGAAGGAGTCGTTTGTGATTATTGATTGGAGAATTTTAAATCTACCTGAGATAGTCTTCTCCCTTAATTGTTCTACTGGTGAGAAGACTTCTCACTAGTCCATGTGCTCATCCAGGATACAATCATATAGTCAGTGGACATTCTGTTTTGGTTTAGGAATGGAGGGTGAGTTGTAACCTCCCTTCAGATTAGGCATCATAAGGTAGGATGAGATACTCTCTTTCAAAGTGCATTTTATTTTTTTCTCTTTGCTAAGTATGGCTTAATCTTTCTAATTTGTGACTATTGGATACTAATTGAGGGTATGTATTAGTTAAGCAGTATATGTGTGCCAAGATGCCAGCACTGACCAGATGCATCCATACTCATTAACAATTATCAAAAGTTAAAATTAACACAAGAAAAATAATGTTGGATATATGAAAGTATTCTAGAAAGAAATACCAAACCTTTTTTGTTTCTGTCTTTGTGTAGAGAAGCCTAAATACTTATTATGAGATGTTGCAGGAACGCTGAATCAGGAGGTAACTGAAAAAATGGTGAAATATTCAAGAGTTTATTATATATATTTATATATTTTTTGAGAAAATGTTTACTTTTTGAACTGATCTTAAGATTTCACAACTTCTACACCAATTCCATTTTCTCCCCAAAGAATTGATTGGAGGAAAATATACTCCAAAATATTAATACTAAAGTTTTAAGTATTTAAGGAGCTTAAAAACGATAGAGTTTGGACCTGAATTAGTTTTATTTTCAGTTTAAATTTCAATCTTTACTACGAGAATAACCATAAGTAGTTATTAGGCTGTGTTATTATAAGCTATATCTTCCATGGTTACTTAGATTGTTCCACTTGGGTAAAGTGGCAAGAAATCCATGAAAGCCAAACAATCATTTTTATTTTGTGTTATATAATTTCTTCAGTGGATCATTAAATTATTTGAATCATAAGCAAACTTTGTCAGGCTTCTGATCTGTTTATGCTTCTCTACTTTGTGATTCTACTTCTCCATAAAATGCCAATACAGCTCATTTGAAGGAGTATCCAAAGTATAGCTTTTGATATGCAAAAAACTCTTAGATAATAGGAGAAAGAGAAAATTACCATAAATAGTAGCTAAGAAGGAAACCAACATACAAATGAGCAGAGAATAACAGCTTATAGACACTAGTATGTGTGCGATTCCCTGCTACACAGAAAAAATGCTTTGAAAGATATAATAATCCATAGTGCTACAGTACAGGTGAAAATTGAATGTTACTGCTACTAAATTTTGGTAAGGCTCTCCATCATATTACAAATAAGATCCATATTTATGATTATAAGTGGAAGAGAAGGGATGCATAGTAATTGTTCAACTCAGAATGGTTTATTACTGTTGGATTTATTATTTTGGGTTGTGGGGAGAGCATTTTGACATGGCTGAACATGCAATTCTTTCAAAATAGCATTCTCAAGGTGTAAAAGTTCAATTACTTCATCATCAAAGAATGTGTGCAACAAACATTACCTCATTTCTGAACCTTGCCCAGTTCCTTGTTTTTCCCTGGGGGTGATGTGAACAATTTGTAAGGTTGAGAGATGGAAAAGTTGTTTGTGTTGTACATCCCCTAATTATTAAAGGGTGAAAAATTTTCTATTTGTAAATTTATTAGGATCATATTTAGCATAGTTTTCTCTAACATAGTTGGTGGACAAGAAGGTCTCCTAAGCCCATGACACTGAAGACAACAAAGTGGAAGAATAGGTTGACTTGACCTGTGAAAATCCATAAAATTGAAAAAATATTGAAAGGCATTTAGAAATAAACCAAGAACTTCAACTTCAAAAGCCTATCTGCAGGACAACTTCATGAGCAAAAATAGTTACAAGGTATATGACAGGTTAAAGGTTGATGTTTTTAACAAATTCAGAGCTATCATATGTCCTTTGCCACTATTAGACCAGCAAACATTGGAATCCTGGCTAATGCCAAGTGTTGTTGTAGAAGTGAGGGTAGGAAGCCACAGGCACTGCTAGTGAAAACATAGATTGGTGCAGCCATTCTGTGAAGAAATCTGGTAGTATTGGGGTGAAGTCAATGTATGCATACCCTATAGTCCACTGGTTCCACTCCTAGGTAAATGTCACAGATAAATAGTCACATTGATCTGTAAGGGGACATGTTCAAAATGTTCATGAGGAAGTGAGTAATATGGTGGGTGCATACCACAGGTTTCTAGCCAGCAATAGACTGCCTGTACATATTGCAACATGGACAGATTTTAAAAACTAAGACCTGTGTTTAATGTATGTGTATACACATACATTTTGTTCTTGATGATGATAATTTTGGTTTATATTCTCTCTATCAGTTTGGAAATTACTCATCTTGTTTATCATGCCAACAGGATTAGCATAATAAATGTTTATTGGGCACTTATTATGTACCAGGTTTTGTGTGTATGAGAAAATACAAATTAAAAATAAGGCCTTAGGTTTGGGGCATTAGGTTCCAAAAGTTGAGCCCCGGCAGGGAAGAAAGCACCAAACTGAAACCCACAGCCAGAAAGAGCAGTATTAAGAATGCAGGCCATTGGCAAGGAAAGCTAGGCAGGGGGCCAGTTGTTTCAGTTTTCAGCAGTAGCAAACACAAGATGGGACAGAAAAGGAGTCCTTAGTTCTCCTTATCGAAAACAAGGGCAAAGACTTTCTCTTCCTTTATTTACATCCCCGCCCCCCTTGAAAATGGATTTTATCTTATTGAAATTAGAAATATTCTGTTTCTCTCCCCAAACCCCTTTAAACAAAGGTCTCCTCTTTTTCCCCCTTAGGTATGAGTTGTTTGATTTTTTTAAAAATAAAAATTGGATATATTTAAGTTGTGCAATGTGATGTTTTGATATATTTACTTTAGAAAAACCTGTAATGAGTTCTTTCTCTGTCTTTTTGAGATGTACATAGTGTTTTAAAAACTAAACAAGCCTCTTTTTAGCTTTATGGCCCTAGGAGGTCTTTTTCCGGGACCTGCGAACCATCTCTTTGAAATGTAATCATCAAAGAAGACAGCTCCTTTGTCTCCCAGTTTCTGTGTGAGGTTAGGAGCCCACCTTCAGAGAGTGCCTTGCTCCAAGTTGCAAAACTACCTTTTGTCATAAAGATATTAGAAATGGATATTCCTTTGGATAAAGCCAATGAGCTAACACAGATGGCGGCCCCAATTACCAAGTGATTTAGGATGAACTATGTGACAAATGGTGCCGTCAAGTCCACTTACCTGAGGACAAGCTATTGTTTATCTCAAGAACATGTGTGTAATGAATTGTACCTGCCTGGCTATATTAAGGGGTGAGATTTATTTCTGTTTTTACAGTTCCTTAGCAAATTGCCTGTGATGTGCATCTCATTCTGGTTTAATGCTTATTCAATGAAGAAATTGTTTCTTTTGTCTTCTCTCTTTATGGAGGTGTTCTGGGTTAGGAAGAAAACTTACTTTTAATTATATTTTTCCAACATGTGCAAGAGCTAAAAGTTCAATAGTAAAGAGTTAAATAATTGCTTGGAAAGATTTATTCAATCACAATGCTCACATCAGTCTGTGCTTATATATGAGTTTCTGCTTTCATAAATATGTCTAATGTTACCCCCCCCCTTCCCTCGCAACTGAACGTTTAATAACTAAACATCTGCTGCTTTGTTGAATAAAAGGTGACAAGTTGATCCATGGAGCACACAGTTGGCATCGATGTGCGCTAAATTTATAATCCAGGTATACCAGGTATGCCATTGCCAAGATTCTAAATTTGAAACTGAGAAATCTGCACACTGGTTCAGAAGAGCTGAGTGCCTTGAGGTATGCTTGTAAGGGTTGGGCTCCACCTTCCACCAATGAATACCATGTTGGCCTCATTCTACCTTTACCCTGGAAACTGCGGCTGTGGCCCTGAACTGGAGCAGAGCCCCAGGGACCTTGAAATCTGTAGGCAAATTAGCCTTAGGTTGCCTGCATCCTTGCCCATATTTTGGAATATTACTAATTTATTCGTCCCCCTTTATCTCTAGCTACCACTGGTCAATACCACAATACATTTTATTCTGAACTATCCCTGAAAAAAAGTGAGAGAGTGGATCACTAGTTGGGAAGGAGCTGTCTCATACAATAGCCAAGTAATTGGGAAAGCAGTGGGCAGAGAGAAATGCCTTGGGTGGGGTGAAGGGGTAGTAAGGAAGGAAAAGTTAAAAAAAGAAAGTATTGTAAACATGCTGCTAATATGGTATTATGCTTTGCAGGTAATTCTGAAGTATATATGTGTGAGCATGTGAGTGAGTACATGTGTATTTAGACTCAATCACCTTTAACTATAATAATTCAAACCAGCCAGTAAAGTTCAGTTATTTATTAGAGCTGCAGTTTGTATATGGCTTTAAGGGGCAATATTTAAAATCCTTTTGTTTTCAAACCAAGCCTGTACTTTTTACGTGTCTAAGCCATCTAAATGCTGGTGGCCAGTGCCCAAAAGTAGAGAGCTCTGGACAGGACAGCCCTGTTTATAACTGAAGCCCTCTTTTGCTCCCTGTCTTAGCGCTTATTCTTGCCTGGCTTCTTTCTTCATCAAGCTGCCCAACGCTTGCCTTGCCTACAGCTAGGATCTCAGTGTTTACTCTTCAGAAGAAAAGGATGACAGATACACATTAGCTTTGCTTCTGAATATACGCTCTCCTTCTTAGACACACTTACTAGTAGCTTTGTTTTTTGGCCTCTCAAAATAGCTGTCTCTCCTATCCAGACTCTCCTAAAAGAGAATTTGTAATCCTAATATATAAAATGTCAGGGGCTGTCATGACTGAAACAACTGGATGGACAACCGAACAGCAGGCTGCATGGGGGTGACAAGGCTGGCAGGGGGGTTAGTGAAGGACGACCAAATGACTGAACAGCAGGCTGTGTGGGGCAACCAGGCCAGCAGGGGGGGAGTTGGGGGCGACCAGGCCAGTGAGGGGGCGACCAGGCCAGTGAGGGGGGCAGTTGGGGGTGACCAGACAAGCAGGGGGGAAGTTGGGGGTGACCAGGCCGGCGGGGGGCGGGGGGGCAGGCAGTGGAGGTGACCAGGCCATCAGGGGCCAGTTGGGGGCAACCAGGCTGGCAGGGGGGGCAGTGAGGGGTGATCAGACTGGCAGGAGGGCAGTTAGGGGTGATCAAGCAGGCAGGCAAGTGAGCAGTTTGGAGCCAGCAGTTGGACATCCCCCAAGGGGTCCCAGATTGGAGAGGGTGCAGGCTGGGCTGAGGGGACCCCCCCCCCCCGCCCCCAATGCACAAATTTCGTGCACCAGGCCTCTAGTGTTTTATATTAATTGATTTATTCTAAATTGCTAGAAGTTTAGTTCCTAAACATTTTAACCAATATTTCACCACGTATCCAAATTTTGTTTAAAATATCCACTGATTGCATTTGTAAATATTGATGATGGGAAGCAAATATGAGTGTGTTCCGGGGCCACATAGAGTCCATGAGGTGTTAGGATGCACAATTTATTTTGTTTATCTGTACCAGATATGTATTAATTATTAACAGAAAAGTCAACATAACCAATGTAGGCCTAGGGAAGTTGAGAGTAAAAGAATAATTCTGAAGTAGAATTAGAGGTCAGAGTGGCAAAGGTCAAATTCTAAGAACTGTGTGTTATTAAAGAGCCATGTTCTAATATTCACACTGCAAAAGTGGTAAAATCAAAAGGCATGGTCCGGCATATCGCATCACTTGCCTAGAGAAATAATAGTCAGAAAAGGGGATTAGGACAGTTCAAGGGGTCTGTGAAAGGGACAGAGAATGAACAAGAAATATTTCCATTTCTTTTCAAGGCAAAGGTGCCATTAACTTGACAAATGGCTAGTTCATGGTTGTGCTGTTGATCACATACATTTATAATGTCAGAAAGATGTGATGTGACAATGAGAAATAGGGTGGTTGGAAACTATGGTTAGCCAAACAAAAATGAAAATAAATGAAAAATTGTCTTAAAAGTTTTCAAGATAATGGGGAATAAAAATCCCATGAGTATTTGACACTCTCTGAAACTTCCTGACCTTTGAATATCAAAATTAGAAGAGTTAAATTTATATAAAAATATCAGCATCACCGAAAGTCATTTATTTCTTGGCGGAAATTCTGAGAGCTTATATCCATTAAAAATATACCAAGTGTTTCGATAAATACTTCCCCAAACCTAAAATATATTTCCCTGGGCTAGAGGTGATATATTTCCCTGGGAGAGATAATATAAGAGACAACACAGATTGGAGGATCCTAGAAAGAGGGAAAGTGAAAGACTGTTAGGAATGTGGCAAGATCTAAAATGGAAATGAATATATACATGTCGTCAGATGGACCATACATAATCTTACAGAAAAAGGTTCCATGTCCTTCACATGAAGTTGAAGTAGCAAAAAAAGAACAAAGGGCCCCCATGTGAGGCACTGTTTGAGTGCCCAACAGCTTCGTGGAAGCTGAGTTATCCACAGATGGCTACCCAGCCTTCACTGAACCTGGACCTGGGATCTGTGATGTTGACTGTATGAATTTTGATGTGGACTTGTGTTCACCAGTAACTAGAATCTAGCCTAGAGATGTCTCAGCAATGATTTAATTTGGACTATGCCCTGAGGTTTTGTCTAGACCCCATTCTATCTTAAGCTGTGTGGACATGCAGCAACCGTATATACAATGGTGAGTGATACCCACAAATTCAGGACATGATGTAGGTCCTCTCTCCTTGACATAGGTGAGGGAAGAACTTGCTTTTGGAGGCAGGTTGCATGAGCATCTCAGTTACATTTTTAGTGAATCAAACAAATGATAGGTATTCCATAAATGGTGATGATTGTCATTATCATCATAATTATTTCACTCAATGTATATTGTTTATAATTTTGGGAGAAATGATTTTTAAAATTACTCCTTAAAATATTGTAATAGAGAACCACATGAACAAGTTGAATTCAAAACTGTGATGTCCAAGGCCAGTCTTTCTTGTAATGTGATGGAGCAAGACCTGTTTCTGACTGGCTGCTTAGCATAGCATGTGTTTAATATTGAAAATTTTATTTTCCTGGTCTTGGTTCATATTTGCTTTGTAATTCTGGGACACATGTTATACATCAGTTGGACACAAACATTTCTTTGTATGTATTTTATACTCTTTTCATCTTTATGAATAAAATAGTGCTCCATCTCACTGCTGCATCTGTCACTCCTACTTTTACCCCATGATTGGTTCAGATGTTCTATCTGTATAGCAGGTTCCCACTTTATCTTTTACTTGTCCAGATGTTCTTTCCTAAAGCTGTATAAACTGAAGAGACAATCCTCTCATTCATTCAATTATAGTATTTACTGTTTCCCCGGCCTCATAGAACTTAAAGTCTACTAAAGGGAAGAGAGATTAATTAATCGATTTATTTGTATGCAATTAATAACTATATAAACTAATGTTAAAAAGTTAATGTGATAAACTTGATGAGAAAAGACTCTCAGGACTCTAAGAGGGTATAATGTAGGGCAAGCATGTCAAACTCATGGACCAGGGGCCATATGCCTCATTTATTTGGCCCGTGTTAGCCTTTGAGTTTGACATGCTTGATGCATGGCCTTCCATCAACTGATGATGGTCTTCATTAAAAGCTTTTCTAAGGACAAGCGTTTGTGCTGAGATTAAGAGGATGAATATGAGTTTAGTAGACCAAGAAGGTGGAAGGAAGGATGGGATTGAGAAGACCGTTTGAGGACAAATATTTTGCTAGATTGCAGTATGATTTGCTAACAATAAAAGAGAAGATTTCTTTACTGCTGATTTTCATTATTTCATTCGACATAGATTTATTGAACACTTACTTATATGCCAGACATTTTACATTATGCTGGGCATATGATGGTGAGTAAACAGTTATTGCCTTGGTTGTTTATGCAATTATTTATTCACTTAGCTTATCGTTTAGTGGGGTAGGGAATAACTAACAAAATGATTTCAATATAAGTATAAAAGTTCAAGTGCAACAGTGTTATAATAAATACAAGATGCTGTTATGTCTCGCTATATATAAAAGCCTAATATGCAAATTGTCCCCACAGGAGTTTGATTGGGATACTAATCACTCACTATGACATGCGCTGACCACCAGGGGGTGGCGTGGAACAAAGGAAGTCCGTGGCCTACAGCTGGCAGCCGGGGAAGGGAGGCCCCAGCCAGCAGCCGGAAGGCCCTGATCAGCCCTGATCACCCACCAGGCCTAGGGACCCTACCCATGCATGAATTTCATGCACCAGGCCTCTAGTAATATATAATAGGAGGAAAGTTTCCCTGAAAATTATATTTTTAAGCTGGGAGATGAAAGATGGGTAGATACTAAATCAGGAAAAAGAGAGGGAATTAAATTCCAGTGTTAGAGAAGAGGGTATCAGAGGAAATGTGTACAAGATGAAAATGGAGGAGTAGATAGAGGGCTAAGCCATAGTGGACCTTCTAAGTAGAATGTGTTAGTGTGAGTCCTCCAAGAAACAGATGTCAAGACAGAATTTTATTATAGGAGTAATGTGTGAAAGGAAATACAAAGGAATCCGGGAAAGCTAGGAGAACTCTCAGACCATAATGTAAATTAGGTGGAAGTATCTCAGACTGATATTCAATCTAGGAAATTGCAGGAAAGCTTCCAGGTACCTGGCACCAATGTCTGCAGACGAAGGAGTCTGTGTCTCTCAGAAAGACGTCTTCCTCAGTAATTGGTGGAGAGCAGTCCATGGGTGTCATGGCCTCAAAGTAGAAGAAAAGATGGGTTTCAAAAACCAGCAGATTTGTATTTTGCTGATTGCATTTCTAGTGTCACTTAACATATTCTTCGGTGTTTATGATACCCGTATACTGGTAGCTACGTATAGAGACTAGATCAGAGTCAAGTATAATTTCTTTACAAGTATAGCCTTTAACTTTTATTAGGATACCTTTTGGTATACAGATATTTTACATTTTGCTGTATTTAAGTCTGTCAATATTTTCCTCTTATCCCCTTTCTTGTTTACAATGTTTACTGTGTGCCTATGTGGCCCTCTGTAGTAGTTTAAGAGAATGTGGAATTTAGACTGCCTGGGTTAAAATCCTGTCCTTGTCATCAGATAACCTTGGACAGGTTTCTTTACAAAATTAATATTTATTGAGTTCCTGCAATATACCAGGTGCAGTGTAAATTTTATTTCTTTGGTATTTGTTTCATTGCATTTGTTTTGTCCTGTTTTGTTTCGGTATTTATTTTCCATATTTGTACTTCCATTCATTTTGTACTTTTGCATTTTAGATGTACCTTTCTATCTAGGTTTTGTGTTTTTATTCAGCCTGACAATCTGTTGTTGTTTTTTTTCCAGTGGACCATTTAGTTCACTTACACTAAAAAAAATCATTGACATATTTGGAATATTGCAGAAAATTAGCTTAGGAAATTCCATACAGCCAGACCAGCGTGGCTCAGTGGTTGAGCATCAACCTATGAGCCAGGAGGTTGGTTGATTCCCCATCAGGGCACATTCCTGGGTTGTGGGCTAGATCCCCAGTTGGGGGCGTGCAGGAGGTAGGCAATCAATTATTCTCTTTCATCATTGATGTTTCTATCTCTCCCTCTCCCTTCCCCTATGAAATCAATAAAAATATATTTTTAAAAATAAAAGAAAATTCCATACACAGGGCAGTGGATTTTTCTCCATGTAAAATGGGAATAAAAAAATTATTTTAAGGATGATAGTTACGGCCTTATTTTTAAAGAAATTCTAGCATCAGTATAGAGAAGAGACTTTGTAAGTATGGAAATAAATAACTGCACTATTACAATAATGCAGATAACAATGAAGGTTCCATCTAGGGTTGTGGTCGGCAAACTGCGGCTCGCGAGCCACATGCGATTCTTTGGCCCCTTGAGTGTGGCTCTTCCTAAGCCTTAGGAGTACCCTAATTAAGTTAATAACAATGTACCTACCTATATAGTTTAAGTTTAAAAAATTTGGCTCTCAAAAGAAATTTCAATCGTTGTACTGTTGATATTTGGCTCTGTTGACTAATGAGTTTGCTGACCACGGATCTAGGGCAATGCCAGTGGGAAGAGAAAGGATAAGAAAAGTTAAGACTCAAAGAACAAATAATTAGATATGTTGACTGAGGAAGGGCAGAGCTTTGTCATAGGCTTTCTCACAGGTTTTTAGAACTTTGTAACTTACAAAGATGTGTATCTAGTCCTTTCTATAAGAAATAAAGGTGGATAAGGAAACTCCTGTTAGGGGAAGTAATAGTCATTCTTTTAGGTAGGAGCCTGGAGGTAACCTAGGAGTTTAACAGTTAAATCTGAAGTTCTCGAGTTAGATTAGAATTTAAATGTCACTTAAGGAATCACTAACATATGGGTGATAGAGGGGATAGTTGAATTTATGTGAGTAGATGATTTCAAAGTAGAGTGCATACATGGAAAAGAGAAGAGGGCCAATAATAGACCCCCAGGGAACAGCAACACATTGAAAGAGGAGTAGACTGTAAAGAAACAGGAGGAGAGAGAGAGAGCACTATCATAGTGTGTCCTGATGGAAACTGAGGGGGGGAGTGTTTGACCGCAGGAAGTGATGATTGCTGTCAGAGACCTCAGAGTGTTTTCGTAAAGTAAGGAATGACGAGAAAGCACCTATTGGGTTTAGAAAATTGGAAATAATTTGCAAGTATTAGCAAGGGTATGTTAAGAGTTGTACTGATGAGTATTGAAATTAAAGTTCTTGCCCCAGGTCACAGGTGCTAGGGCTGATTTTTGCGTTTGTGCACCTCAGCACGTGGAGCTTGAAAAATGCCCCTCAGCTAGGATAGCCACTGAGAGTGCCGCTGTGTTCTGGCAACAAAAGTATGTGCCGTTACCCAGCAGTCTTCTCATTCATCTTGCATCCTGCTACCACGTGGCCCGAAGCATAGGATTTACTCATTTGTTTAACAAACGTTTACTGACCATTGACTCTAGACTAAGCACTGGGAGCACAAAGGTAAGACTGAATTCTTCTCTATGAGCTCCTCTTTGACTAGCCGGGGAGACAGATGGCCGCACGTTAGGGAACCGATTGCTCTTCCTATAATAGCATCGTCTACTAGGTACACGCGAAGGCCTATTAGAAGCTATATATGTATTATTTCAATGAACCTAAGTCTTTTAGAACTAGAGTAATTTTTTTTTTCTCTGTAGTGGAGTACAAATAGTTGAAAGCATGGGCTTCCATGAAGAAATAGCTCGATGATCAAAGATGTCTATTAAAAGATAAGGTCCTCCACTGCAAATGCAGTACCTGCCTCAGATCTTTTCTGTAATAATGGACACATGTTAAATTATTATTAGTTTGTGTATATACAGATCCGATAAAATGATTTTTATTGTGTCTACACAAAACCAATAAAATGATTTAGATATAAATATTTGATTATTGTTATTTGATCTGCAGCAAGTATGTCAAACATCTGATATGCACACTCCGGTTGCTCTTTCTGTACTTATGGAAGAAACTGCTAATCAACATTTCCTTTCTTCTTCTTTTTAAAAATATATTTTATTGATTTTTTTTTACAGAGAGGAAGGGAGAGGGATAGAGAGCTAGAAATGTCGATGAGAGAGAAACATCGATCAGCTGCCTCCTGCACAACCCCTACTGGGGATGTGCCCACAACCAGGGTACATGCCCTTGACCGGAATAAAACCTGGGACCCTTCAGTCCGCAGGCCAACGCTCTATCCACTGAGCCAAACCAGTTAGGGCTCCTTTCTTCTTTTTAGTCACAGGTGCAGACACAGACTCCTCAGCACAGTGTTCCAGGCAGCTATTACAATCAATTCACATGGTGCATGAAATGAAACCTAGTTGCTCTCCATGATCTACATAGTGTGAAAATACAACATAAATGGCATGATCAATAATTTTAAAGAAAGTCTCTTAAATATGTACCTGCCTAATAGGTATTAAACTTTAACAATATAACTAGCATTTATAGATAGTTTATTTTATATTAGGTGCTATATAAGTACTTATATTAACTAATTTAAATTTTATAACACCATCAAGTAGATACCATTGACATGTCCACATTACAGGAAGGAAACTGAAGCACAGAAAGATTAAGGATGTGTATTGACACATCCCATGAGTGAGAGACCTGGGATTCATTCTGGTTCCAGAGCCGATGTAGTTAACCACCATGGACCAAAACTGGGTCTGTATAAAGATACACCTTAAAATTGCTTTATCCAGAAAATTAAAAGAAAACAAAAACTAAAATTTTAATTTGTGCTAAAGCATTGTTATATATACATATTTTTAAGAAAAATGGAAATTAGACCCCATGGTAAATATGAAGGTTAGCTACTATATTAATATATACTTTTTGCTTGTGTGCTATGCTCCACTAAAAACATTACATGGAAAAACCAGGAACATGGTGAAAGTATTGGTGTGGCTGCTTGCTTCTCCAGGCCTCAAGGAAACTGGGTATTGGCAGCACTTCATGTAATAAATACACACATTCATTGCTGTCAGCACTGTTGATTCCAATAATATACTTGGAAACTGGTTTGGCAATAAGTACCCAGTCTTAAAAATGTTAATATTTTCTGACCCAGTAATTCCAACCTGGGGAAAACTTCCAAAGAAATAATTTTAAAAATTAAGAACAACAGACATTTATACCTCAAGAATATTTTAGCAACTTAAAGTTATAAACAACTAATATGTCCCAAACAAAGGTGATGTGGAAGGACTATTATAAATTTGTTATTACCATTCTCATTATCATAGCTTTAAATATTACTAGTAGTATAGAATAATAGATGCCAGGAGTGAAGAATAATTGCCATAGTAAGTTTAATGGCTTTAAATCAAAGAATCAATTGTAGTTGACGTGAAAATTATAATAATGAACCAAAATGGTTTTATGTCGATAAATCAGTGAGAAAGAAGAGTCTGCCATGCATGTGTGAGTGGATGCAAAGATGGCAAACTTCCAGGGAATGGAGTTGGTTCACGTAGGATTTTAATTGAATTGCTTACCTAAGGAAATTCTTCCAGAGAGAATTACAAATGGTTGTCCTGATGCCAGAAATCCTACTAATGTCAAGACATTGACCTGTGGCCAAAGGATACACTTGTCAAGATGCCAGGACTTCCTGACATGACCTACTAAGCTAGTTATTTAACACATCGGAATGGATAGTGGACCTTGCAGAATGACAAAGAGGGAAAATCAAGCCATTGCAAGTAGAAGGGGTAATGTGTGTGTCACAGTCCCATTACTGTGCATAAAATATCCAGGGAAAAAAGGACATCTTCAATATATCCTATCAAAATTAGTGACTAGGGTCTCTTAACTCTTACAAACCAAAAATTAGGGAAATTTGTTACTATAATGTGTCCACTGAACATTCATTATGTGTTAAGCAGTCTATTAGGCTCTTCCCAAGTGTTATCTCACTTTATCTTCACAACAGCATTACTGATTTATTTAGCAAGTAATCATAAGAAAATTATTATTACTTTTACATTATAGGTAAGGAAAATAATACTCAGACATTAGGCAACATATCTGATGTAATGGAGCAACTATATGCGAGAAGCATTTGAACTCAGATTTGCCTAATGCCAGATCGCTCTCTGCTAATTCACTTTGCCCCAGTAGAGGGCTTCCTTCCTCTCTGTTTAATAATTTGGCAACAGTGGAATACACTGCTCGGGTCTCCCTTGAAGAAAGAACTTGTCAGCTGTAAAGAGTGTGAACCTCCAGAATAGAACTTACAACCACAGCCACATTCAGCATTCAAGCCCAGGCCACCACCTTCTGGATACACTTTATTGCTGCTGCCTATAGATCCTCAGTGGGGAATCTACATGTTTTCTTGAACCAAGTGGATACAGGATAGTAGTGTGGTTAGCCGAATGGGTAGACCAGATAAAGACAATAAAGTTATCATTAAGTGGTCCTTTCTTAGCAGACAGCAGTATAAAATTAAACCACATGTAAAATCCGATAGGCATAAAGTATCAAGGTTTTTACTCAGCTGATGAAGCAAACTGCCTTTTATAATCATCATTGCTTTACTGTATTTTTTTAATCCATTAAACTAATTAAAGCATTTTTTTACTATTAGGATTTGCTTACTCAAAGAAGTGGAATTTTAAAATAAGATTTTGGGGGTGTTAGTAGATCTAAATGGTGTCAGCTTCAAAATAAAATAGCTAGTTCTTTTACTAGCACTTATTCGGGAATAGCATAGAATTGCAATTCAGGACAAGGAAGTTAAGGCAAATCACAGGCAGTTCTGAAGCAACAAAGGAAGGTTAGCTTTTGTTATGTTTTAGGAGGAAATTGGGGAGGGTTGTTTTGAACAAAAGTTGGAGAAGAATGAAAGGTTGGGTTGTGGTGGTTTCTCATGGGCTCCACGTGATGGTTAATGGGTTGTGCTGAGGCAGGAAGAAATCTTCCTTTTCTTAAAAGCGGGAGATAAAATTTCTATGTGGAAAATATCCTCCCTTGTCAAAATAATTCTTATCTTTCTTCTTCCTGCTGGTAATGGAGGCTGAAACTAGCGGTATCTGCATGAGCTATCCCCCTTCAGGGCTCCCGACTCCATTTTAAATGAGGTCACCTGTATTTATTTTCATAACAGTCAACATGGAAACAGCAGAAATCAGGGATGCTCTAGGAGCCCTAGCGTCAGTATTTATGAACCCTCTTTCAGGGCAGGAAATTGACAGCTTTATTGACTCCCATTTACTACATCCATTCCAAATTCTTGTTAGAGAGCTACTCATTAGTTCAGCATTTGTTAGGATTCTGCCCTTCAGTTGTTAGGTGTATAGTTCCAAAATACAGCCATCCCTGGGTACCTGAGGGGGGATTGGTTACAGGACCTGTGCAGATGTTCAACTCCCTTAGATAAAATGGTATAGTATTTGCGTATAGCCAGCATGTATCCTCCTGTATACCTTAAATCATCTCTAGATTTAATAGAATGTAAATGCTATGTAAATAGTTGTTATGCAGTATTATTTAGGAAATAATGACAAGGAAAAAATCCACATGTCCAGTAAAAATTCAAACACCGCTGGTATAACTACATAGTACATGTCAGCAACGTAAATTTTTTTAAATATTTTCAATCCGAGGTTGGTTAAATTTATGGATATGGAAACTATGGACAAGAAGGACAAATTGTATAAACAGAGGCAAAGCTCATCCCTGAAAAAAATGCTACTAATATAAAGCACTAACAAAATGCCTATGTTTTCTGTGGTATGTATGGCTCTCACTTCACTCAAACAACATTTCAGGGTCAATGTCACAGTGAAGCTTGTTAGTCAATGGGCCCAAAGGTACAAACATCCTTACAATAAACTTCTCTGGCTGCTATTGCTAATCAGGAAATTCATTAGCTCAGGTTGACAACAAAACCTTCCCTTCTTTCTATGTATTTCTCATGGTTTCAGATGTTGTTTACTTACATTTATATCCCTTCCAAACAAATAAGCTAGCAAACAAAACCCAATAAAATTGAGAGTGGAATAAAAATTATTCAATCAATGGAAGGAAGCAAAATAAATGATTAACCTTAAGGAGGCATTTTATGATTAAGTCACTTGGCTCCAATAATTGCCTTATAGTAGCTTTCCAGTTGTAAGTTAATATACAACCCTAAATTAGAGAGTATGATATCCATGCTTAAAATAATAGAAATGTATAACTCAGAATGATTACTGAAGTAAGTTGCCTCAATTTATAGACAATAAACTAGTCTCAGGAAAGAGAAGTAGTTTACTACGACTAAAGAGTTTGTTATTGCAATGGGCAGACTCTAATCAGACCTCCATACCTTAAATCCAGGACTCTTGGGACTAGTTTCTAAATCGTATTGCAGTATTTCAAGAGGCTCTGCCTTTGTCAGCTGTTGGAATCTTTCGGTAACGATTGGGGTTATTCTACTGAAAAAGCATCTTTCTAAATTCTATAAAATAATGGTTGTCTTTTTTTTTTTTTTTTTTTTACCAGAGTGATCTCTATTTTATTTTTTTAGGATGAATATTTGTCAGGAGAGGTTAAAATTGCCAGTGATATAATTTTGGTTATTTTCAGACTTTTATTTGAGGACATTTCATAAAGCTAAGCAATATAACAAGCTATTGCTCTGAAATTCTAATTAATAATTCATTTTAATATGATTTTTTTCTGATGACTTCTGAATATCTAGTTGCATTTGATCAAAATGCCTTTAGTAATTTCTTTATTAAATTTCTAATCTGAATGCTTATTTAAAATAGTAGCCAGCTATTTTTTAATATAAAGACATAAAGTGAAATTACATATGGTTTCTACTTTTGAGGAAGCCATAGGATAGATAACAAGTAAAAGACACATTAAAATAATTATAATGCAATGTAGCAAGTGTTATAGATGGAGAAGAATTAGAGTGTTATGAAAACATATAGTACGTGTCCCAGGGAGTATGCATGTGAATGATTACAGTTTCTTTCCTCAAGGATTTCACAGTTTGGGAGCTTCACTATTGTTCTCTAGCTAATGAGGCAAAGGCCCAATTGTGACTACAGTTTGCATGCACATATTTAGGAAGATAGATGTTAAAGAACTAGAGTTTTTGGAATTAACAAAATGAGACATGCATTTTTCTTCTCTTTCTAATATGAAAATAAGATGTCAGCAATACAGGTCAGAAAGTCACAAATTTTGTAAAAGTGGTACAGACAATGCTATGGAAATTGAGAGGTGGAAAAGGTCTTTTCTAGATAGGAAGAATAGGCTTCACTGAGAATTTGGCCATTTTGCTAAGTAAGTGTATGATCAAGATGTGACAAATTTATCAATTGGTAAATATTAAGGATATTTTTAAAATATGAATGGCATCAGCATGCTTAGTATTTATTTAGCACTTATGGGGAAAACGACTATATCTGTGTGGTTAGAGCATACAGTGTATCAAGAAAAGTGGTACAAAATTAGGTTTAAAAAGAAAGTTGAGCCTAAATGCTTAGGTCATTAAAAAGCAAGATGCTGATTTTGCAATTTGTCTGATAACCAGTCTGGAGCCCTCAAAAGAATCTGAACTATACAGTTATGGCATTAGGGTTGTATTTCAGGCAAATTAATCTGCTAGTCTCAAGTAGTCTGACTTGGAAGTGAGAAACACTGGAAGCAATAGAGATCAATCAGAATGCTATTTCATTAATCTGGGTATATTATAAAGACTTAGACTAGGGTAGCAATAGAAGAGATAGTTGGGTAATGTAATGCAAAATACAAATTTTTTTCACATTAAATATATCTACTCCACATATTATTCACATCTTACTAGGGATCTTTAACATATATATTGTGTGTATGTGTGCATATATACCCCCATGACAAATATTTTGGAAGAACAAAGCATATTTTCTTAATGAAAGTTTAGAAAACAATGACAAGTACTTCAGAAAAACAGGAAATAGAGTGGATCAATGTGATGGATTTAATTTTGCCTTATAGGTAGGGGTATTAAGGGAATGAGATAGGAGACAAAATTAAAATGTAATGATAAAAACTGATTTAGGTGTCAGGAGAAGGTATCCAAGGAACAATTATTTGTCAGAGAGGAGTATGATCCAAATTAAGGAAGGATGTTAAGGAGCTGAATATATGGTAAGATTGGAAGATATCTGGGGAAGGAGAATATGTCCCTCTTCTTCCTACTTATGACCCCCACCCCATTCTTAAGCTTTTGAATATCAATTTTCTCATTTTAAAAATGTGGATAATATCTACTGGTTGTTGGTAATTACTGATAAAATGAATGTCTTGGAACACTAGAATTTATTATGCACTCAATAAATACTGCCTGAGACAGCATAGATGGACCTAGGGAGGGTATTATGTTTAGTGAAAGCAAATATCATATGATTTTGCTTATATGTGGAATCTAAAGAACAAAATAAATGAACAAACAAAATTGAAACAGACTTACAGATACAGAGAATAAAATGATGGTTGCCAGAAGGGACGGAGTTGGGGGACTGGGTGAAAAAGGTGAAGGGATTAAGAAATACAAATTAATAGTTACAAAATAGTCATGGAGCTGTAAAGTACAGCCTGGGAGTATAGTAAATAATATAGTAAGAACTATGTATCGTGCTTGGTGGGTACTGGAAATATCAGAGGGACCACTTTGTAAATTATATGATTGTCTAACCACTATGGTGTGTTTCTGAAACTAATACAAAGATAATATTGTAATTAAAAAATAATTATTACAGGGTCGAGAAGTAGAAGATGGAGAATAGTGAAATCTATATGGCAGATAACAAGGTGGTGGGTGGTATAAATTAAAATGAGTGAAAAGGAATAATGTATACCCCCAACAGAACACAGCCAGATTCCTGACACATAGGAAAGGTTTATAAAATAGTTTTCTAAGTGGAATTTAAAATATGGGTTTCATAGCTGACTATACTTGTATTCTTTGGGATATACCTTTTGGGACCTAACTGACCCCAGTTGAACACAGAGTAGAATAATAGCACCATGAATCTTCAATTGAATTAATCAGTATTTATATCTATACTAGAGGCCCGGTACACGAAATTTGTGCAGGGGTAGGGTCCCTAGGCCTGGCTGGTGATCAGGGCCGATCAGGGCCTTCTGGCTGCTGGCTGGGGCCTTCCTTCATTCTGTGCCACCCCCTGGTGGTCATTGCATGTCATAGTGAGTGATCGAACTCCCCGTCTCCCAGTCAAACTCCTGAAGGGACATTTTGCATATTAGCTATATATATATATATATATGTATATATATATATATATATATATATGTATATATATATATTAGCTATATCTATCTATCTATCTATCTATCTATCTATCTATCTATCTATCTATCTATATATATGTATATATATAGATAGATAGATAAGGAAGCCATAATTCAGTCTCATTGGATGCCCAGTTAATGAGATGTTTTGTCCTAGTGAGTTTGCCCATAAACCATGTTTTTAAATCTAAATTAAATGAGAATGAGAAAGCCAATTTCATATGGCTCCCTGGGATTTTGCCCATAGACAAATTCCTTTAAAACCCTATGATCCTTTGCTGCATTGATTTAATGATGTTCTTTTATTAAAATGCCTATGACAATTAAAGATAAGACAATATATACTTATATGCATAAAAACAAGGAAAAACCATAAACATTTTAAACTCCAGTGCACAGTATAGTTATCGTTCTCTCACCACAATTTGCTGAGCAATTTGAAGAAAATTTGTGATCCGCAGTGCACCCTGCAGAGACTTAGCATCATCCTGCTGTTTCTTCCAGAGTAAATGATAAACTCTGCTTGGGTTTCCCACACAATTATAAAATAATTAAGCTTAGCACTTTAAGGATGAGTTCAGGACTAGAACTGACCTCTTCTTGGCTAAATAGTGCTCTGAGGACAAAACAATTATAGACGATCAGCTTAAAACAGACACACACACACACACACACACACACACAGAGTAACTTAAGTCCTTTATAACAGTATCTCCAAAAAGTGCTGCCATTTTTTTTTTATGGATTTAAGTGTTTTGCCACCAAAATGTTTTCTACTTACAAATGAACAGAAATAGAAATACACTTCTTTGAGAGAAGGTGACACACACAAAACCTCTCATTGAGTAAAATCAGAACATTAGAAATGAGCAGAAAAATTTCAAAATCTACTCACCTCAAGAACATACAAGACACCAGTAGGTTATGAAAAGAAGGCTTCTAGAGACCCTCAGATCACTTCATCTCTGTTGTCACTTCTGCTTCTTTGGCTCTTTCTTTTGGTGAACAGGGGGTCGAAGGAAGACTGTGTCCTCTTACACCTCTTCTAAAAGAAGCAAAATATAGGGCATGTATGTGCATGCCCTATAAAAGGTAACTATCTTTAATCTCTCCTTATTTGCCAACGCTGGTGAGTTGGCTGGACTTTGTAGAAAAATAAATCCTAAAGTTTTCTCTCCCAACCTGTTTTCATTATGTGAAATGAGGCTGTGATCTCTTATTTCATAGGATGTTGTAAGCATCAAACCACGTATGTATGTAAAAGTGTTTATTGAGGTTTGGAGGATAAAGCAAATACTCAAAATGTGTTGAACAAATCAGGTTTGTCTATCATTAAACTTTAAAAAATATCTATGTAAGTTAGGGTTAAGACCAGAAAGATTGCTTTTCTTTATGAAGTTTAGGCAAAGAAGAGTAAAATACTGTATTTTTGTTGTCCAGAGCTTGGAGCTTGATTTATGTAAACACTGCAATCTAATAATAATATGACTACTTTAATAAACTTTTTAAATTAATGCAATTTAAGAAAGAAAATTGGCTACTGCTACTTCTCATCCCAGCTAGATCAAGATTGAAATAGCAGACTAGTTAACTGGGGCCTTAACATAATAACTGGGCTTCAGCTCCTATAGGAATATAAATGTTTAATCACAGGTTTCATAATTATCACAATAAAATCATATATAGCCACTAAAAATGACTGTATAAAAACTGTAGCAACAAAAATATTCTTATGAATCATTTAAGCTGAGTATGACTATATACCTACACTATGGTTAAAACTCTGTAAAAATGATATATATTTGGGGGCAGGTTTGGAAAGGAACAGTGAAAATAAAGACAGTTTGATTCACAGAGGTGATCAAACATGGTTTTCAAACTATAGTGTGCAAACGAATCATTTGAAATACTTAAAAATTCACATTCCCAGGCCCCCCCTTAGAGATTTGTATTCAAATTATTTGGAAGAGAGACTTCAGAACTTACATAATACTAAAACACCCCCAAGTAATTCATAATTTGTCCAGTTTTGGGCACTGTGACAGGATCATGGGTGAATTAAAGGATTATAGCCACGGTATTATAATCCATTAATGTGGTTATGTTGTTTGCCCACAAATGTGAAATATGGGGCAAATCAGGAATATATTGCAGGTGATTGTCCAGTCTCTAGTCAAAATGTAATGGACTGAATTTTACAAAGCTGTTGTATGATTATGACGTGTGTGTATTTCTGACTCACATTAGCCATTCTTTTTTATTAGCCTGTATTTGTGGACACAGTTTTCCCTATCTACTCCCTGGGAAGAGACTGATGCCATTTGTTCACTTACTGCCATTTAGTTCTCAGTATCCAACAGGGCAAACAGTAAATGTAGAACAGTTCATTAATTGACGAGGACTTTAAGTGATAGCTCTCTAATGGAGGAGGATTGGAGTTCAGCCTGCTGTCATGGATTCAGTGTCCACATTTCTGGGGGAATCTACATTTGCTGTATCTTGGCAATCATCCTGCTTCCTCAAACCTGTTGAAACAGATCCCGTCTGTGCCCTGACACACATCATCCCCTGCTGTATTCTTGCTAGCACTCTCTCTAGGGCACTGAACTTCCTCTCTTCTATCAACTCACTAGTTAGCTTTCAGCTTTGAAGGGACTTACCAGCAAAAAGCATAGAGCAGTAGCCTGCTGTGATTTAATGATTTCTACCTAAATGGCCTCTTTGCTTAAAACTATGATTGGCACATACTTTAGAAAGTGTTCAAGAAAAGTTCATGATTATCCATTCCATCTGTTGGTCTGGTTACTTTAAATATCAACATTGTCCCTAACCCTACATGTCTCTGCATCTACATTGAAAACTTGGACTTTAAATAAGTTAACCGCTATGACTTTGTGGGTGGCCCACACCTCTAGCTTCCTTCTGGTCCTTGTTTTATCTTCCTCCCCATCTATTTATGGGGATGAAATTCCAGCAAGCCTTGTACCCAATCTCATCATATTTTAAACAATTTGATTACAAAGGATATGTAATTTAATGTAGACATAGACAGAACAGGCACATTAATAGTTACCTTCCCAAAGTGTACACACAAACTAACTACAATGGGAAGGAAAAGGTGGCAGTATCATGTGAGGTACTTGGCACACATAATTAAGTTTATTCTCACAATTCCTATTACACGAGGAAACTGAAGTCTGGAGATAATAGAGGTTTACATGAAGTGACAGAGGCAAAATTTCAACTCATATCTCTGTGGCTGTAATACACGCCCCCCCCCCCCTCCAATATTACAGTGCTGGTCAACCTGTCTGGTTCGTTGAATTTAGTTTAAAAGCTAAAAACGAACCACTTAGAAGGAAATGACCATTACCAGCAACGTGATGTCAGTTCAGACACGCCGGGCCTTCAATGATGGGCTTTTTTGCTTGTGTGTTCTTGGTTTTTCTAGAACTGTATATCTCAACTATTTGACGGTTGGCTAATCTTAGCTTTTGATCAAGGCTAAAAATAATGAAACAGAAGAAATATGAGGTTTTAAGTGGAGATACTATGAACAAATTCTCAACATAAAAGTAATGTACAAGGCAAATGGGGAGCTGAACAAAAATGATTAATTGCTCATTAAAATTTACCTTGGTATTAAAGTGTGTCAAGGGCATATAGTTTCAAAAGGCTATTGGACAATACTACGAGTGTGAGAACAATAAGAAGAATGGCTATGCAGTCATCCTTCCATTCTGTGAATTAACAGCATGGGAACCATTGCATAATGACTGGGTGTGATGATACAGATCAAAAATGAACCATACAGCAATGCAAATTAAAGGCTGGTGTTGGTCTGCTTTAGGATAGGAATAATGAATGTCAGGGTCGGGTCATGTGAGAATTTTTCTCTTATTTAAGCACTCTAATGACAGTTTTAAACAGAAATTAAATTGTGGTTTGTATTTTTAAAATATCAGTATCTTTTCCATTAAAATACTCATGGAGAGAGTTAATGGTAGCACCTAAAAAATCATTCTGACACTAAAGTTATGTGCCCATCATTGAAAAGAGGCCCAGAGGAGTGTCCACAAACCACCAGAAGCAGATAAAACTGACTTGAGAAATGAATTATGACCTATGTTTTGAATCCTGGTGGGAGGAAGTGGTTATTAAGGATAATAGGTAGTCAGTATGAATATAGGGTTTTTTTTTATTCTTTCCAAATTGGAGACTTTGGATAAAACAACCTGAACAACTGTGGATTTGCCCTGTCAATACACTTTCTTTACAGCTAGAACCAGGACCATGCGCCACCCTCTGTCTTTCATCAACACCTCCCCTTTTTCATCCATTCAAAGAAACACTCTCAGAGTACAAAAGACTAACAATGTATTATATTTCTTGATGTGGCTTTTCACTTATATGCAGTGATATATATGCAGGGAGATATAAGAATAACATTGAGGTAAATAAAGCTGAAGATTGTAGGATTTTTTATTATTCTGTTTATTGGAAAAGAGCCACAGATATTTTTATCTCAGATTTATTGTTGATGTACTAAAATTAAGACTTTCTAATTTCACTTCAAGATCAGTTCCATTTTTATTAATTTAATGTGCTTTTAAATTTAATTCTTAACATTACCTGATATTTATAATATTGATTGTTATTTCCATTATTTTATTTGTATTATTTTTGTTTTAAATTTATTTTATTTATCCTTTTTCAATTCACTTCTCTTCCATTATTTTGACTGTTGATTTTTGTTCTGTGAGCCCATTTTTTTAGGATTACATATTTATAATGTTTTAAAATATTTGGTAGTGCCAGTTTCACTTATTAGTTTTTCAAAAATGTAGGTTTGCCTATTTAATTCTGCTTTCCCTCTCAGAATTATTTTAGCTCATCTCAAATGTATCCCTATGCAATTTTGGACATTGATATTGTGATGAAACCAAAAATTACTTAAGAAAGAATTGTTACCTTTATAAAGTTCATTCACATGCAGGACTCCCTGAAATACTTTATAACTTTAATGAGAATTTTGACATTTCTTACATGGAATTACTACATATTTCTTGCTTATTCATTTTTAATTGTATGTAAAATATTTTTTCTTTATATTATCAAGCTGGTATCATTACTATGAAGGAGACGGATTAAAATTTAAATTAGAAGACTATGATGAGAATTTGGAATGAAATACAGCATTGATTAATGGACTAGATGATTTAATCAAATAATGCCTCTACCTGAGTAGGAGCTAAAATTCTAATGACTTGAAAATTAGGTAATGTTATGACTCAAACATAGAGACAACTACTCTGTGACCATCTCCTTCCATGAGTTGCAAGATTCCTATTACTGATTTTAATTTGAGTTATGTATACCACATCATTGTCACAGACAAGAATATGGTCATGTCACAGCCAATATTCCTATTCATTAGGAAACTTCAGCAAAATCTGGGAAAGCAAACCCAAAATTCCTTACAAAGTTTATCTCCAAATTTGAATGAGACAATTATTTCCTAAGCGAGTAAACATCTGATTATCCAGGGAATCAAGAAGCAAGAATATCATAGTTTGAAGAAATCAAAATGATACATTTTTTACTTAATAAATAAACTGGTCTTGCAGGTAGTTATAGATAATGAAGTCAGTATATTAAATGACCAAGGTCTCTTTCACAAAATATATAAAGTAGCCTCACATCAAGCAAAGTCAAACCCTAAGCACTACTTAAAGACAGAGGAAGCTGAAATTTCAAAAAACTGTAAGGCAATTAGAAAAATCAACAGAGATTAGCACCATGGACTCATTGGTCAAGTGCAGGAAAAGTACTCAAAGGAATAATAATACTCAATTTTAGCAAAAGACATAATCTACAGATTACAGAGGTAAATGAACTCTAAACAGAAACACCCCCTCCCAAAATTCACACTAAATGCATCTTGGTCATCTGAAAGCCAAAGAAAATGAAGAGGCTTGACAGCAGTGAGAAAGACACCACGGTCTGCAAGAAAAGACTTGTTAACTCACTGTCCTGCATCTAATGAAAACACCTTTCAGAAATGAAGGGAAAATCAAGACATTCTCAGAGGAAAGAAAGTCAGGAAAATCAGTTAACAGCAGACTTGCCTTAAAGAATGGCTAAAGAAGGTTTCTAGACAGAAGGAAATTATAAAAGAAGTGGCCTTGGAACACCAGGAAGGGAAAAAGAACACAGTAAGCAAAAATATAGGTACGTAATTCCTTTCTTCTTGGATTTTCTAAGTTATTTTGACAGTGGAAGCAAACGTAGTCTGTCTTATGTAGTTCTAAATGTCTGTAGAGGAAATATTTATGATAATTATAAGCAGGGAGAAGGTGCTCAGTGGGCTAGAGTGGCCAGAGAACAAACTTGGACCTCTCTGCTCCGCCAGAAGCGCTTCTCGCTCCAACAGAAGGTTCTGGAAGCTTGGGAGCAGTGAGCTGGCCTCAAGGACCTACTGATCTGTTTGTGGCACCATTAGAAGATGGATTGGTCCAAAGACAGATAGCTGAAAGTGCTGAAAAAGAAAATATAAAATGGACAACCACCATTATTATTAGCTCATCTCTTAAGAGTTGTGAAGTTGCAACTGTCCTAGAAAACCAAAGTCACAAGGTTCAGTATTCAGCTTCGGTGGAAAATGGATCAATTATATTTCCTCATACTGGAGTTGCATTTCTATTGATGGATGCTAAAGAATGCTTTATGTCAGCTGAAGAAATATTTCTAGCCAAAATTGAGAAGTTTATTAACATTCACCAAAATAGTTTTTTGGTTCTGTCTGCTGCCCTCATGGCCTCAAGGGATGGAAACTGATGTTTAGGATTCAGCAGAGATTCCTGGGTAGTAACTTACGGATACTTCCAGTACACAACACAGTAAATGCTATTGATCTTATGTGTACTATAGCTAAGATCACCTCCAAACCATACATAGATAGCATCTGCTACAGAGTGATAACAACTAAAGCTTACATCATTGAGCAAAGTCCTGTTTGGAAAACACTTCAACAGATAAATCTCGGTGACTCATTTAACCCAAATTAGAGTATCAATTATAAAGGTTCTTTTGGAAGAATATTAAAATAATTAGACTGGTTGAATAATAATGTTTAAATATATATTTATTTTAAAGATTTAAAATTTTAAAAATAATAAAATATATACAATTAAAAGGGAAAAAAGATAATTATAAGCAGAGAATGAATCTAAAAAAGGAGATAAAAATAAACAGAGCAAGCAAAAGGAAGGAAGTGATAAAGATAAGGGCAGAAATCAATAAAGTTGGAGAAGAAGAAATACAGAGATATATTAACAAAGTAAAGAGCTGGTTCTTTGAAGAGTCCAATATTGTTGACAAAGCTCTGCCAATACTGATTTTAAAAAGAGAGAAAATTCAAATCACTGTAGGAGGAATGAAAGAAACATATCACTACTGACTCTCCAGAATGTGTATATATCAAGTATTCTGTTTGAGACATATCGAGTGTGATATACATTATGAAACTTCAAAGCCATAAAGCAGGCACTGGGACTTCGGTGCCTTGGTGCATAGGGACTCTTGTTGAAACCTGCCTGAGCAGATCACTATGTTTCTTGGCCATTTGCCATGTGACAGTGTACCCTTCACCTGATGAGTGCATGGCACAGCAAGGCTTAGTTTGTTTCATTCCGTGGAGATAATTTATTTAAGACATAAGAAATAAAATGAGAGCATCTAAGTTTCCTTTCATTATGCCATGGACATTTTTGCATGATTGCTACTTCATTAGTGAAATTATTAGCCAGCCACCTCCATGTCCTAAATGACGTCATGTTGTCACTGGCTGTAAATGAAGGAAGGTCACCTCATGGAAGAAAGGAATGACAAGTTTGTGTCTATGTACCTCAACTGCCAACGAGCCTTGTTTGTCCGCCTCCTCCCAAGACAGCTGGGGGCTGCGTGATTGATCAGGAAGCATGTTCTCCAGTGCTGCTCGGACTTTTGAAACTCTAAGTGGAAAATCATCATCAGAAAGCAGAGAAGTCAGAGAAGGTGATAGCTGATTGCTACTTCATTTTGCGTAGAAACTGGGGACTCTTTTGAGAAACTACTCAGACTGATGTCTGTCTCAAAGTTCTGAACATTTCACTCACTGATTACAAAAAAATATACATTGTATAACTTGGCCCTGAGAGGGAGAAAGTAGTCTCTACTGACTTTTGGTCACGACCTTCACTAAAACATCAGGAAGATACCACCGAATATGCCATTTAAAGTCACAGGAATTTCTGTAGTTATATGCAACAGTGTTTCTCAACCTTTTGGCAACTTTAGGTCACCCATTTAAATTATACTTTAAAAAGATTATAAATATTAAAATAATAATACAAATAAAATGTATATTTAAAATTGATAATTCCAATGATTTCAATGATTTGAGAGATGAAATTATTTGAAATATTTTACCAAGTTTTCTATATCTGGTTTAATAATGAATCAATGGCTATCATTGATAATTGGAGTCATATTCAGTTGCTATATTTTTTATTTTTTTCTATTCAATTAGAAAGGTCTAATTTAAATTTTAGTCACCATGAGTGGTCAATAGTCATCAGTGTATCTGTTTGATCATTTTGGAAAATCAGATTAAAAATGGACCTAAAATTTATAGATAGGTTTTTCAGTGACTGCATGTAATATCATCTCAAAAGTTGCAAAGTCAAATGTCCCAACATGATAGATAATGGTAAATGAGTCTTTATGTATCTCTGTTTCATTCATCTCTGTAAAGCATTCTTCAACTATTTCATTCTCTAGCAAATGAAAAAGCATCAGGTATTGTGAAAGAGTGAGGCTCAGCAATCAAGCAATCTGCAACATGGTTTAATTTTCTTTTGAAACCTTAATATTTATCCTTAACTTGAAATTTTGTGATATTTTAGCATGGTTTCATAGCTTCAGACTGTTCAAAATTCTGCCCATTTCAGTCAGAAACATAATTTAAGTAATTCACTTATACCCTTGGAAATGATCTGGCAATATTAGAAATGTTTCATCAAATGTCTCATTTCACTCATTTGCATACATTTATGGCAATCTGCATTCTTATGTGCATCAAGTCATATTGAGGGAAATGCATGATTGGTCACATTCACAATTATCCTCTTTTCTTTTGACTCTGAATGGAGATGAGGAGTGGGCTCTGGAGCTGGACTAGCTTGGTTTGCCCAGCTCCTTCACTTTCTAGCTGTGTGACATGGACAGCTTCCTTTCCCTCTAACTTTTTATATTGATAAATTGAGGAACATACTAATTAGTATCAACTTCATACGTCATAGTGGTAATTCAATGAGTAAATTCATGTAAAGGTTTTAAAGCAATGATTGGCACATAAGTGCTCAGGACAAGTTACCTCAGCACAAATCCAAAGAACTTACTTAAATATCGGTAATTTTATCTAACTGTAGTATATGTAGTACATGTGGTTTTAATTACTTTTCTAAATAAGCATGTGTTTTTAGTCAGAATTCATTCTGATATGAATTGAAAGAAAAAAAATCTTGTACCTAGCTTAACTAGAGAAAGGACTACATTGGCTCACATAAACAGGAAATCCTAGAGGAGATTTCACATTAAGCCTGGCTGAATTAAGAATTCAGACAATGTTAGCAATAATAAATCAATCTATTTTTCTCTCTCTTTTCAATCCCTTGGCTCTGTTGTCCCAAATTTGACTTTATTCTTAGGAAAAAATGACTTTCAGCCACTCTGTCCTTATAATTCTTAGCTATCACAATCTCAAAAAATATCCTTATAAATCCCCATGTAAAATAAATACATGAAAATGGAAGAGGGTCTAGGATATGGCCTCTGCCTTCACATTTTTAGTCTAACTAGGAGCTAAGCAAGTAAATCAACATGTATAGTTCAAGGTCCTGGAAATGATAATGGCTTTATTTGTTGAGTATTAACTATGTGTCAGGCTTTACATTATACTTTTTTATTTAATCTTCACAGATTAAAGACTGTGATTTAGGGACTATGATAATCTCCAGTTTACAGATGAAGGCTCAGAGAAGTCAAATGACTTGCCCCAAGTTAGGAAGAGTCAGAGCTCAAATTTGAAGCCAAGTCTTTCTGACTTCAACTTCTTAATCTGCACCCTTGACCACCTTACTCTGACTTTTAGAACCTTAGAGTCTAACAGAGAGCCAGCCAAGCAAATCTTCAGTTTCAGGATATAGTACAATAAGAAAGACATTACTTCTATCCAGTGCTTTGATGTAATAAATATCCTGGTGGAAGGTGTTTCTTCATAAGCTTATGTCAATACTTGGCAATGACAGTGTCTGTCTGAGTCAGTGTGGGCTGCTATAGCACAGGACCACACACGCGGTGGCTTATAAACAACAGAAATTTATTTCTCAGTTTTGGAAGCTGAAAGTCTGAGATCAAGGTACCAGAATAGTTGGATTCTGGTGAGAAATCTCAGGTTGCAGAAGGCTGACTTCATGTTACATTTCACATAGCAGAAGGAGAGTGAGTGAGCTCCCTGGAGTCTTTTTATAAGGGCACTGATCTCATCCACCCTCATGACCTAATTGCCTCCCAAAGGTCCTACCTCCAAATACTATCACAATGGAGATTAGATTTCAACATATGAATTTTGGGGGAAACAGATATTCAGCCCATAATAATATCCTATGAATAAATGCATGGGCTTGCATGGATCTTATAGCTTGCGTCTCTCTAAGCACCCAACCAGTTCAGACACTCTTCACTGTGTATATGACCATTTGTATGTGCTCACCAGAACCCAATGCATTGTAAATATATTCTGAAATGTCAGAAAACTCTATTCAGAATCAGAAAATCCCACCATTTCAAAAGGTTTATTTTTACTATATTACATATATAAAGAATGAATAACATTAACTTTTACAAAAATAACATTAGGATTCTGACTTTATTTTAAAAGTGATATTTATGCGTCCATTCATTTTATACTTATAATGATGCTATGGAGTAGATTATTAATGTTATCAGTATTATAATTATCATTACACTATAAGGAACCTAAGGCTCAGAGTTATGAAGTGGCTTGCCAAGTCACACAGTTAGCAGCTGGTGAGACCTGCCTCTGGTTGTAAATCTTTCTACTCTACCTCAGTGCCTCAGGCATTGCCAGCAACCATGCTAGCTTTTCTTGGCTAGTTCTTCCAGAATGATGGATATCTTTTAAAAGTTGCCAATGTGACTGCAAGAGCTGATTATTGGCTGGCTAGAAATAAAGCATGTACCAGACACTGTGGTGAAGTACCAGTGCACTTAGAGAGGCATTATTTTTAATCATGAAAACCTGGTATGACAGATAATTTTTTGAAATATTAAATTGTGTTTTGCTTTTCCAGCTGTAAAAAATAAAAAGGAATGAACAGCATTCATGTTTTATGCTTTGTATTTTCCTCTTCTTGTTCTAAAAAGACAATCAGGACTTTACATTCCCTTCTCTTGGGCGTAATTTCTAAGCACAACAAAATTACTGATAGAAAATCCTTTTTAAGGTCTTTATGGAAGCTTAAATTCATGGCTGACATATGAGGAGGAAGAAAGAGAAGACAGTCTCTACCAGGGTGAAAAGTAAATAAAAGCAGTAAAAGAGTTGGGCTATCATCCCATAAAATTTGTGGTGTATTTGAGATGTGAAGTGTGGTCCGTTGCAATGTTCATGAAAGCAGGAAGAAACCCCAGGAGGGAATGACACCTTGATAAAAGGTCAGGAGCTTGGACCCTAGATGCTAGGGCTGGATCATAGACAAACGTTCAGGTGCCTGACAATGATACAAAAGCTCCAGAGCCGTGGGACTTCAAAGTTCAGAGTAGGATGGATGATAGGTTTACCTGCCCTTCCAGAACCTCCCAAAGGCTTCTAGAAGAGGCTTTTGCGAACACAAGATTTTACGGAAGCCCCATTGCAATCTTTGTATGCTTTTCTGGACAACAACTAGCTGGAAACTTGAAGTCAGATTTAACTTTATTTAAAAACAATAAAGCACATACATGTATGCGTGTGAGGTGGAGTTGGATTGTTGAAACAAACTTGTCAAATGTGGATAATTTTTAACATTGAGTGATGGGTATCTGGGGGCTCATGACACTTTTGGTGTTGTGTGAGAGTTTTTTCATAATAAAACATTTTAAAAAATCAATGCGGTAATAATTTTTTTACCCCTATTTTCTGGAATGAGGTTCTACCTGGCCATGCTGGAAAGAGCTTAGGAAGTACAACAAAACAATGCTGCCATAGGCTTGGAATGGAGAATGGCAGTATACATGCTATGCATTTTCCATCCTGTATCAAGATTCTCCGACTTCTATTTTTTATATAACCAAGGTTATTAGAAATCAAAACATGCCATTTTAGTCATCTTCACATATGACAAATATGTCATGCTTTTGTGGGGGTAGGTTAATAACTTAAATCAATAGCCAAATGCTTTATCATATACAAGGTTATTGTCCAATATTTGATTCTATGTACTTTTTTTCAAAACCAAAACCTGAATGAAATGTTTCTGCTTGCTTTAGTTCCAGGGAAGCACTACTAGGGGTAGAGATGGAACTTAACTGCAGTCCCCTATCCACTAAAGCTTCTGGGTACAGATAATCGGGCTGGCTTTGGTCCACCAGACTAGAAGCAGATGAATTAAAACCTTGCCTGGATCCTCGTCAGAGTTTGAGGACTGATTTTATTTCCAAAATCAGACAAGAGCCCTGGTAGCCAACTCCTGCCCCAGACCTTCTCCCCGAGTCCTGCAGGTGCCCTGGGGTGGCTCAGTCAGCCGTCAGATTCTTTGCCAGAGCCCTTGAGCTGTCGGACTTGCTGATGCTCCGGTGTTGCCAGCCTCTTTGAAATTCTGCCATGGTACCTGCAGCTCGGCAGGCCCAGAAGCCTGAACCAGCAAAAAGCTTTCCTTCAGGCTAGGTGTCTAACACCAAGATACCCCAGGGGAGGAAAGTCCAGCCGAGGGGAATCTAAGAACCACCCCAGAGCCCTCTAAGCAGAGCTCCTCTGGGGAGGGGCTGTGTGTGCTCCCCTGAGCCAGTCATGCACCAGCGAAAGCTCCCACTGGCTCAAGAAGATTTGAAACTAGCTCCCGAGGAGCACAGACTCACAGCCAGCTATCCACAGACACACTGAGGTCTTTGGGGAATGCCCAGCCATTCAAGAGCAGCTACTTCCCCGGGGAAAACAGCTTGGACTTGGGAGCTGCCACCAACATGAAGGCGCGGAGAGCTCCTTGACCCTCGGGGCTGAGGATGAAGAACCCAAACCTCAAAAAGGTTTCAAAGCTCCCCTCCCCGAGGGCCTCCCACATGATAGGTGGGAAGAACATGTTACAACTCTTATTTACATTCATTTTTATCTAATAGGCTGAAAAGAACATATGCTTTACCAATAGATAGATATGATTGGCAGTGGTATCTCCTCTTGGTCCATGTGTCACTTGAAGTATAAGTTATTCCCGGGGGCGGAGGGGATTATAAATTCCATAACTCCACGGGTTGACAGCTGCATGCCCACACTTGTTCAAGCAGGTCGCAGCCTAGTGCAGCTCACCTATGTTTGGCGCGTACTTTTATGAATTTGGTAACATAAAAAGTAGAATGTTTATAATAGTGAAGTTTGTCATAACAAGTTGTGACAATATAATTCTATTTTATGTATTCTTTTCATTTCTGTTTTGTGCCACATAGTTCCCTTGTTATCTTTTGGCAAAAAAACAACAACAACAAAAAAAACCTAAAAGAAAAGCAGTTTTCTTACACTAAATGACAAGTGCTCTAAATTTGCTGACCTTTTCTAGGATGACAAGTAGCTGTCAATAGAATGCCACCTAACAGATCCTCAAAAAAGATAACGACACTTACTGTCTTCTTTCAAGGTGAAGGTGACATTCTAACAATAAGTGAGAAAGTAACTGGCTTTTGTTTTATTTTATTTTTATTTCTGCTATGGAGAAAGGATGTTGAAAAATAGATGTTTGAAGTGTTTACATAAATGTAGTAAAAAATGATATGTCTCCGACATAAACTTCTCAGATCTTACACTAAAAAATATTGCAACAAAATTCTCTAACCTATTTTAAGATCTTCCAAATGAAGAATTTCAGCGATTTTTAAAACCATTTGATTAAAATATAAAAATTATATTTTTTCTTTCAAAAATATCTTATTTTGACATCAGGGAAAGGGAGAATTTATTAAATTTTAACTATACAAGTGAACAAAAATGTTGTGGATGGGACTGAGAAATTAATATGATTTAGGAAGTGCAGCCAATGATGTACCTCCTCTGTTGGATCCACATATCTTTTGAGAAATATTTTCAGCTAAGGCAGTTGTCAAAACCAAGAGTTAAAATAAAATGAAGACCACCAGAGCTTTAATTTCTGTAACATAAAGCATTAAGCCAAAATTTTATTTAAAGGATGAGGCATATTCCATCACATCACAATGCTAATATTATTAATGTATTAATAATAATTTAGAGAGACCTTGAATCTAAATTTTTGTTTTATTAATAAACATAATTTAAATCTTTAAATTTTTCAATTCATTTTTATTATATCCTTTGTACAATGTATATATTTTTTTTTACAATGTATATTTTGGTAAATAGTTTGTATTGTATTACATACATGTATATTACATCCACATATATGTGTAAATACACACACATATATACACACACACATTATATGTGTGTGTGTATATATATACATATATATATCTATATATCTATATATATATCTATATATATATATATATAGAGAGAGAGAGAGAGAGAGAGAGAGAGAGAGAGAAGCCCCAAAATGCCCCTGGGTCACACACATGAGATCCAGAATAACTGCCTATGGCTTTTGAACCACAACTTGGAACGGGGATGATGCATTTTTGTATCCCCAGCACAAAGCTTGGCTATAAACTCAATAAATGTTTGATGAATAAATGAAATTTTTGGTATGGCCAGAAGTTTGAATTGTTATTATATAAAAACTAGTGTCCCGGTACATGGATTCGTACACATTGAAAGGAAATTAATTAGAAGAAATATTTTAATATCACTATTCACCTTTTTTCTATAATAGAAGTGTCAACCAAATTCACAATCGACAATGACACATCGAAACACATGCATGTGATTGGTACCAGCAAGAGCTTTATATGTATCACGCATGCGTGAGTCAACCCAGCCTTTAATATATATAGAATAAACTTGCTTAACACGGTAAGCGCCATGTCAGTCACCAGTGACTGAAACGGAAAGGAAGACAAAACAGGCTTGGCACTTAACGTGTTAATTAGACCTGCTTTCTGATTTAGCTAAACTTTTTCCAGCCCAGTGAAGCACCCCAACTTCTCTTTCAGGTAATTGTCAGCAACACAACAGTAAATATCAACACAAAGCAGATTATTATTATAAATCACACAGGGAGAACAAAGGGTAAAATATTTAACTGTATCAGGGTTTGACTATATTATGCACAGTGAGAAAAACTGAAGTCATATTCAAGTTCCACCATTTCTTACTTCTTTTCAGTTGGGTCAAATTTCTAAACTTCCTAAATCTCCATTTTCTGGCTAATGAAAAGAAAATAGGATTCTACTGAGTCTCCTATCTATCTACTTCAGGACTTCTGTGAGGATCAAATGAGATGAAGCATGTGAAAACACTTCACAAACATTTGGTTAAAGTGTAAAATGTTTGTACCTGGCTATAAAGCAAGTGTTTCCTGGGCTGAAGAAATTCCAAGAAGGCTAGGCTAGTCACTAGAGAGGAAGCCAGGCATTGCTATGTGACATCATTACCTGGCTCTCACAGTGAACGTTTCCGGCTAGGTTGGGCCGTGGGCTGCATTTTGTGCCATGGGGTCTTGGAAGCCTTGGCTGCAATTTGGTGGGGTGTTGCTCTGGGATGGTGGTGGGGCCTGTGTCCCACTTGGGGGAAGCCGAGTGTTGGTTTGTGGGCTCCAGATTCATGGTGCCATTTAGTTTTAAATGACCAGTGTGTGTCATGGCAGCTCGTGCGTTGAACGTCTGCCCCCTGGTAGTCAGTGCTCATCATAACTATGGGTCAGATGGACACTTAGCCATATATATATATATATATATATATATATATATATCCTAGAGGCCCGGTGCATGAATTCATGCACAGGTGGGGTCCCTTGGCCTGGCCAGCAATTAGAGCTGATGGGGACTGGCCAGCCGGGAAGCGGGGAGAGGGACTGCAAGAGGTTGGCCGGCTGCAGGAGGTTGGCTGTGAGAGTGCACTGACCACCAGGGGCCAGCTCCTGCATTGAGCATCTGCCCCCTGTTGGTCAGTGCGCATCATAGCTACCGGCCGGTCGGCTGGTTGTAATGGTCACTTAGGCATATATATATAGGCATGCATTAGTTCTTTTAAAATGTTTTAATGTTTTAATCCAACCATACATACACAGAGCAGTGAAATAAAATTTAAAAATGACTTTGTAAAAAAAATTTTTACTGTTAGACCTGAGAAAAGGTGCCTGATATTTTTTTTACAAACCACTAGATGGCAATAGCTCTACATTACTCTCCTCTCATGCTAGGAATCCTTCCCTATGGTCTTGGAATTAGTACCTGGAATGAATGTTATTTCTGCAGATGTTTGTCAAGGAGCGGCATATCTGCTTTAGGAACTCTGAGATTCATAATTGTAATGCAAATATATTTCTGTGCTTGTTTCTTGTTGCATGTATCTACAGCAAGTTACCCACCAATTTTATTATCTTGAAGCTGTGTATTATCAGAGCAAAATCAATAACGAATTTATTTTAAGCCACAGGAGTCCATAAAGATCTGCATATGGAAGTTTTAAGGTATTGCAGTGCTTTTATAAAGCATTCTGTTATTCTCCTTTGCCCTAACCTGATAGCTTTGGAATTACGGAATGAAGACATGAGCATAGTTACAAACATAGATAGATGGCAGAAGCTAGAGTTCTGCTCTTGCTTCTCTTCCTGGGTATTGCTTGTATTCATAAACAAACCAGCTAACTGTGACTGAGAGCTATCCAGCTCCTCTTCCATGGAACAGACCTACAAAGAGCACCTGCAGAATTCATGAGTTTGGACAGAAAATGACAGAATTGGAGACAAGATAACAACTGAGCAGCATGAAATGCTGCAGCTCAGTACCTAGGGGAAAATGATACTGTGAACTTTTCTTTTGAAATAGGAACAAACTCTAAATCAATACTTTCATGGGGCTTTGTTGGAATTTATTCATGTAGCCATAGCAGGGTAGTGGAAAGAAACTGTACCTGAAGTTTAGGAATTGATCGCTAACTAGTCTGGTCTAAAGCCCTCACAGATCATACCTAAGTCTTTTAGGATTTCTTTGTTTTCTATGACTTCATAAACTATTAGCTCTAGATGACTAAAAATTTTGAGAATCAAGTTAATTTAAGTTTTTAAAAAATCCTCTTGACCTTTGAATTTGTATCTTTTTGTTTCTCAAATACTTTTAGCTCTGATGGGTTCAGAAATGCCATTGTATTTTAGCATCTCCGTATGGCATGACCACTACTTCCTGTCCTCTTCCCCCAGTTTTTAGATTTTTCTGAGGGGAATAATAAAAATGAGAAAGCAAAGGAGAGCTAAAGAGCTAAAATTGGTGGGTAACTTGCTGTAGATACATGCAACAAGAAACAATAAATCTGAGGATTTATTTTTAAAATTAAGTAGGTATTATTGATGAAGAAACAAAAGCCACAGATTTTTGTGATTTATTTATGGCTGTATTTGGCTATTTTATAATAGAAAATAACCCAAGTGTCAACTCTCCCTCATGCTTTCTGTGTTTATTTAACTTAAATTCCATTTCAATCTAGTTGATTTCAGAGAGGAAGGGAGAGGCAGAGAGAGACAGAAACATCATTGATAAGAGAGAATCAAGGCTGCCTCCTGCATGCCCCCCCATTGGGGATTGAGCTCATAACCCGGGTATGTGCTCAAACTGTGACCTCCTGGTTCATAGGTTGATGCTCAAACACTGAACCACACCAGCTGGGCTCAATCTCATTCTAATTGGTTTCTTCAGAGAGAATATAAAGGTTTATTTTGAGATTGAATCTTCTCTTGACTACCTGCAATCAACTGTTTTGCAAATTATTTAAAAAATGGACCAGACCAATTAGAATCACTGTGGTATCTCCAAAAGAACATTCATTCACTTGTTGAACAAGCTTACATAGAATGTCTAGCCAGTGGATTCTCATATAACAGTGTCCAGAGCTGGAAGGAAGAAAAGGCTAAGAGGTCTTCCTTCTGTGGTGTGTGTGTGTGTGTGTGTGTGTGTGTGTGTGTGTGTGTGTGTGTGTTTAAGGGGAAGATGATCTTTTGGGATTTCTCTTAGCTCACTTTCTTCACATCTCTTTGGCCAGAACTAAGCCTTGTACCTCCTTTAGTTCAATGCTGGGGAAAAGTAGATGGGGTTTCTGTGACTCTCTTAGAGCAAATATGAGCCATTTCCTAGACAGGCCTAGGTATATTGTCACCCGAACAGGAATGGCTGGTAAATCCTAGCAGTGAGAGACGGTAAGTACTTGTACAACACAGGATAAACTTTATAGGAGAGGCGCTGGTAAGTTTGAACAGATAGTAGTGGAATGGGATGGTTCAGAGGGTCAGAAATAGGCTAGGGCAGAGGGGGTCTCAAGAGGAGACGGAGAGTCTGCAGCATGGGATGACCAAGGTCACGGAGTGTCTAGCACCATGGAAGGGTGCTCTATCTCCTTGTCATTGTTAGGGATGAGACTGGTTGGTCCCAAGCACTGGATGGGGAGTGTGTATTTTTAGCCTTCTTTTGGGATGATTCTGGTTGTCTTTGGGCATATACTAGGCTTGTTTGCATCATAGTGAGAGGGTGTGTCAGTGCCCAGTGTGCTTGCAGAAGTAACCTGGGAACTGTCATCTGTGGTTCTACCACTCGATACGAAAAAGGTCAGCACCACTGCAGTGGACCACAGAGGGCCAGCATGTCTGCAGTACTGTCGGGGGAGGTCCCGGTGTGTCTGCCACAGTCAGGGCTTTTGGAGACTCCCGGACATGTGCCACGGACTGGAGAGGGTGTCAGAACCCTGGGTGTTCTGACACCCTCTTGAAAGATCCTGGGTGTCTTTAATGTTGGAGACAAGAGTTTGTAATCTAAAGAACTATTAGGATGAGCATTCCATGTGGCTGCACCAATGACTAGGGACAGAGGACATTTCTGCAGCTCTGGATAATAAGGCACCTGTGTGCTTACAAAAACCTATGAGTTAAGTATGGTGGGGTCAAGGGGAGATGCTGCAAAGCAAAGGATAAATTATATTCTATTTAATGTGTTTGGTCTGTGTGCCTGTATTAAATTGTCCTTTATCAAGTATGTATCACCACTACCCGCTTCAAGTGTGTTCTTTTCTAATGAAGGTAGAGGATAAGCAGCAAATTCATTTTCTCAAATGCTGTTCCCCATATGGTTCAAATTTAAAGTGCGCCAATGAAAACCACTCAAATGTGATTCAGAACGTCGACTAGGTGAAGCCACTCTTCCCTGGGTCTGTTGCAAGCAGACACCTGGATACATGTGAAGTGTACAGTAGCTCCCTAGACAGTAATAGGAACCATCCAATGCAGCATTTAAAATGAATGGTTTCTAAATATATATATTACATATGTATATAATTATATATGTACCTATTGTACCGGGTTGGACAAGAAACACAATGAGGCTGGCTGAAGCCATTTTTTTGTAAACACCTGGCTAGGTTGCATTAACTAACCTGGTGTGTTTTAAACAAACAAATCCAGAAAGTAATATAAGGTTATATGTGAATTATACCTTAATAATAAAAAAAGTGAAGTAAAATGTGAATTTGTTGGAGCACTAAGAATTTTAATATCTTTTTTGGTTATGATAGTTTTATCTCTGTGAGCAATTGTTTATTCAGACTCCCATGCCAGTTTGTGATTATGGTGGATACAAGGCAGGAATAGTATTTTCCCTTCTGTCTTTAGATGCTGCCATCCTGCGTGAAAATAAGCTGAGCTATGATAATCTATATTGGAGTGATAAACAAGAGTATAGTCATTAGGGGTCCAGTAACAAGAAGGAGAGCAGTCAGGTTTGGAGTCATTAGAAAAGACTCTGAAATGGGGAAGTTGCTATTTTTAAAATATTGTAGTAAGTATACATAAAATAAAACTTACCATCTTAACCATTTTAAATGTATAGTTCAATATTGTTAAATATATTCATAACATTGTGCAACCAGAACTCTTCTTTTTGCAAACCTGAAACTCTATACTTATTAAATAACAATTCACTAATTCTCCCTCCTTCCCCAACTCCAGTATCTGCCCGCCGCCATTCTACTTTCTGTCTGTATGAAGTTCACTACTCCAGTACTTCTCATAAGTGGAATCATAGAGTGTTTATCTTTTTTTTTTTTTAATATATTTTATTGATTTTTCACAGAGAAGAAGGGAGAGAGATAGAGAGTTAGAAACATCGATGAGAGAGAAACATCGATCAGCTGCCTCCTGCACGTCTCCCACTGGGGATGTGCACGCAACCCAAGTACATGCCCTTGACCGGAATCGAACCCGGGACCTCTCAGTCCACAGGCCGACACTCTATCCACTGAGCCAAACCGGTCTCGGCGAGTGTTTATCTTTTTATGTCTTTTTTTTTCACTTAGCATAATGTCCTCAAGTTTCATGCAATGGTGGATTTTTTTTAACATGTCTGTAAGAACTTATAGAATTAGGAGATGAGGAAAAGGTGACTTCAAGTAGGGAAATAATACATATTTACTCAAAATACTTTAAAAATCACAATCTTTATATGGGAGATCCATCTATGAAGAAGAATAAATGTATTGTAACACTCCCTACTATTTAAAGGCATCATTTTATTATAACAAAAGAAGAAAATGGTATATAAAACAAAAATGTTAGAAATTTGAAGAAAATTGACAAAATTGCTATTAGAATAAAAGAGTTTCAGAAACCTGTTTCAGTCATTGTATATCAAAAAGACAATGTGAAATAAGGCTGTAGGTTATTTGAATAATATAAGTGATGTTTAAATATGTAATCTCCATTTATAAGCCCCATAACTAATTGACTTGCAGGTTACTTTTGTTACCTTGATAAATATTGGTGTCTAAGGAAAAAGTATAAGTAAAAATAAGAAAAGTCAACTACTTGACTCTCGCTTTAGGATAAGATCAATTAGCCATTTCCAGCTTCAGGTTGTCAAAAAACAAGACAACAACAACAACAACAGGTAGCACCATGGAAAGGAAACAAGAGTAAGTAGGAAGTCTTGTAAGTGTAGGCCTTTATGCACGGCAATTTCCTCCTTTGCCTCATTTGTTTATCCATGAAATGGGAAGAACGATAGCTAATACTTCAATTCCAACATTCTGTGACATTATGAATATAATTTTCATGCAGCTAAAAGGAGACCAACTTTTAAAATTCATTTGGCAAGCATTTATTGATGGTGTCTTTTATAAAGGTCTCATACTAGTTGGTAAGAAAGGTCCCATACTAGTTTGGAATGTTTAGGGGAAACTTTATAGGAGAAAACACTTGAAACTGGGTCTAGAGCAAGCACAAAATACATAGAATAGAAAAGCATATCCATCATTTTCATTCCAATGGGTAATTTATGGTCCTCAAAGTACATTGCACAATTCCCTTTCATGCTCCCGGGTTCCTCTGATTGTGTTAGAAGCAGAGAAGGAAAGCAAATTATTGTATCTGAGAAATCACCCCACTGAACCAACAGATATAAAATAGTTTGTAATGTTGTAAAGGAAGATAGGAGTGTAAGAAAACAGGAATAAAGCAGAAATAAAAATATTGAAAAATCAATTGAAGTTAAAAGATCAGTCAAGAAAGGAAACATAGTAGTGATAGTTCTGAAGGTCAGCTATCGATTAGCCCAGTTCACGCTGTTCCTAATGGGTCCTCATAGACACATCAAGAGAAGGTGGTAAAGGTTAGCAAAATAGAGACAGACTCATAGATAAAGAGCAGGTAGACAGCTTTGTGTGTGGGGGGGCGGGGAGTGGGGGAATGTGGTCGTGGTGTTGGGGCAGGGTATTGAGAAAAAAACACAAAAAAACTCATTGATATGGACAACAGTGTGGTGATTGTTGGGGGGAGCCGGTGAGGGCAGGTAGAAGAATGTATAGAGGATATAAATAGTGGTGGAAAAAATCAAATCAAATAAAAAGAGCTTAAACTCTAATAAAGACCAATTTCATCTTAGCACTAAGGAATATAATTTCCACTTCAATGAGAACTAAAAAGGGCATTGTTCCAGGATATTATCTAGTGTTAACTAAGGAAGTAAATTGAAAGAATATTTCAAGTTAAGCTTGGAAAATTTCTAGCTGCATGGACTCCATGGGCTTTAACTCAGTAAGAGGTTAGCTCCAATACTCTTTGACTTAATAGCTGAGAGACCTTGACAAGTCACTTATTTTTCTGTCCTCATTTGTAAAATGATGCCAATAATAGTGTCTGGCAAGAAAGAGTTGCTGTGAAGATTAAAAGAGATAATGAGGAAACACCCAGCACAGGGCCCAGTGTATAGCAGATGCTCAGTAAATACTAGTTCCCTCCTCTCTAGACTGGGTCTAGCCTACCCAAACCTGTATCAGTCTGGGTCCAATCAGGAGATAGACATCACACAGTGATTTTAATGAGTTTAATACATAGAAAGAATCTATACTAATAAAAGGTAATATGCTAAGTAGACCAGGAGACCTTCCAGGAGACCAGCCAGGGAGGGCAGTTGGGGTGATCAGGCCGGTGGTGGGGAGGAGTTGGGGGCAAGAAGGCCAGTGGGGGGGGGGCAGTTGGGGACAAGCAGGCCAGCAGGCAGAGTGGTTAGGGGCAATTGGGGCAGGCAGGCAGGTGAGCGGTTAGGAGCCAGCGGTCCCAGGTTATGAGAGGCATGTCTGACTTCCGGTTTAGGCCCGATCCCTCAATCGGCAATTGGACATCCTCTGAGGGGTCCCAGATGGGAGAAGGTGCAGGCCAGGCTGAGGGACACCCCCCCATGCATGAATTTTGTGCACCGGGCCACTAGTCTATATATATATAAAAGGCTAATATGCTAAGTGTCTGACCATCCAAATGGTTGGTATGATGCATACTGACTACGAAGGGGCAGACATTCAGCGTGGGAGCTGCCAAGCTTCAGTGACTTGGCAGCTGTGGTTCTTGGGTGACACACCCTGAAACCAGAGAGGAGGGAGCCCTATTCCTTGTGGGGCTGCACTGTTCCACCTTGGACCATGGGTTATGTTGTTGCTGGGGCATTGTCAGCCCTGAATCTGGTTTACTGCACACTTGCATTTGCGTTCCACACCCTGTACCACAGCAACTTTGCAGAGTGCCCTCTCGCATTCTGGGACACCTTGGGGGATGTCAGAGAGCTGGTTTCGGCCCAATCCCCGCAGGCCAGGCCGAGGGACCTCACCTGCCGGAGGGACCCCGCTCACTCCACAGATGCCGGGGAGGGACCACAGGAGGTTGGCTCCAGGGTGTGTCTGGCCCATCTCTCCCAGTCCCACCCCACTGGCACCTTCTAATTAATTTCCTTTCAATGTGCACGAATCCATGCACTGGGTCACTAGTATTAACAATAACAGGATTGGAGTAACAAGGGATTAGCTAGTAAAAATTAAAGAGAACTCTAAAGAATATAGGAGGGTGGATATGAGGAGTCTTCACTACCACTAAGGGTCTGATAGAGCATCTCATTCTGACATCCCTCAGTACAATGGCTGAGATCCAGATCTTGCTGAAGAAGTCATGGTCCCTGATAGCAGAGAAGTTACTGTGGTGCTGCACCAGCACACAAGTTGTTGGAGGTTTTTCCTCTGTAAGTTCTGGGAAAACTAGTCACTGGGAAGAATCTTGCCAGAGGCATTGCAGAGTGCTGGAGAAAGCTGGAGACAGCTGTTGGTCACAGGTGCTGCTGGCCACTGTGCACTGCAGGAGCGAGGTGTTGGGGAGGACGTGCAGGCCACAGAATCCTGTTACTGCAGAAACCACAGCAGTGCAGGACCTGGGTTCTGGAGAAGCCCTGGATGCTGCTGGAGCAAATGTGCATTGCAGAAACCCGGCGCTGAAGAAGCCACACGCTCAGGAGCCTACAGAGTGGAACACACTGCAATCAGAAAAAGGATCCTCTTCCTCCTCCATTGATCCTCTCTCCAAAACTCCCTATTCACAAAGTTGTGCCATATGGCAAAGGAGAAATACTTGAAGAACCCAGCTCCATCTCACAGATCAGACAATGAAGAATAGATTTGTAGCTGAGAAGCACTAAAATGATGTCACTCTGGCTCACCTCGTTTCCTCTTTGAGGTGCATCAGTGTGGAATCATTCCCTGTGAATTTAACCAAAAGACCCAGAGGTAGGCTGGCTCCCAGGGAGGGCTGTCTAGGGATGCTGACTGCCACAGGCTGGGGAGATTTCAGTGTCTTTCTCTCTGCTTGTATCCTAGCTCCCTCATCTTCCCATGTAGAAGAAATTGCTCATCTTATTCATCAAATTCTGGGTCAGATATTCGTCCACATTTGCTAATGGGCAGGAAGACTGTCATAAATAGCAGGAATCAACACTAGTTCTCTTTTACTTCTTCCCTTCTATGGTGCTCTTGGGAGGAAGTCTGTCATTTCTCATTTATTCCACAAAACCACCTAAGTATCCTGGTCAGTGTTCAGGTCCCTGTACCATGTGTCTGGTCAGTAGGTGGTAATATTCCAAGTTTGGAAATTGGTCAAATGCAAGCAAAGAACTGCAGACCTCCAACTCAGCTTTGCCAACATTTTGCATTAGGAGTAATTAGGTACTTACACAAGTAATAATAAAGTAATATTTGCTTCCCACTGGCTTTTTCTCCCATGTATATCTCTATGTAGAATTCTCAGGGATGAGCTGTGATTTGCAGAAGAGGTTGCAGGCATTCCTCTTTTTTGCAAACATCTTCAATCAAACCAGGAGGTCATGGTTCGATTCCAGGTCAAGGCACATGCCAGGGTTGTAGGCTGAATCCCCACTGGTGGGGCATGCAGGAGGCACCTATTCAATGATTCTCTCTCATCAGTGATGTTTCTGTCTCTCTCTCCTTCTCCCTTTCTCTCTGAAATCAATAAAAATATATTAAAAAACACTTATACTAGCCATTATAAAAACAAATATTTAATTAGCAGTTTATCATTTTCAAAAGATATCTACACTAATAAAAGAGAAAAATGGTAATTGGCGTACGGCACTACCCTTTTCATTGGCTAATCAGGGCTATATGCAAATTAACTGCCAACTAAGATGGCAGTTAACTGCCAACAAAGATGGCGGCTAATTTGCATATGTAGGCACAATGCAGGGAGGCGAAAGGGAAAGCAGGAAGAAGCCCCCTGCCACTGACAGTGATCAGAAACCCAGGGGGGAGCTAAGAGGTGGGGGGCAGGGCAAAGGCGGCCCTGGGGCCGCCTTTGCCCTGCCCCCCAGCCATGATCGGAGAATCAGGCGCCTTTGCCGCCCTGGCCAGTGATAGCAGGAAGTAGGGGTGGAGCCAGCAATGGGAGCTGGGCACGGTCGAAGCTGGCAGTCCCAGGAGCTAGGGGTCCCTTGCCTGGGCCTAAAGCGGAGCCCATGATCGCGGGGCCGCTGCAGCTGCGGGTCCCTGCTCCCCAGGCCGGACGCCTCAGCCAGAGGCGTTAGGCCTGGGCAGGGGCGGAGCCTGCAACCGCGGGGCGCTGGGGGTCCCCTGCCCAGGCCTAATGCTTCGGCCAGAGGTGTTAGGCCTGGGCAGGGGCAGAGTGGGAGATCACGGGGAGCTGGGAGTCCCCTGCCCAGGCCTGACATCTCTGCCAGAGGCCTCAGGCCTGGTCAAGGGGCTGATCTGGTGATTGGTGATCGGAGGGTGATGAGGGTCAACTCCTCTGGCCTAGGCATCAGGCCTGGGTGGGGGGCGGAGCCGGGGATTGGGGGGATATGATGGTCCCCTTGCCCAGGCCTGAAGCCTGGGTCAGAGGCATCAGGCTTGGGCGGGGGGTGGAGCAAGCAATCAGAGGGAGATGGGGGTCCCCTGCCCAGGCATGATTCCTGGGCCAGAGGCCTCAGGCCTGGGCAGGGGTCAGAGCCAGTGATCGGGGGGAGATGGGGGTCCCCTGTCCAAGCCTGACACCTCTGGCGGAGGCGTCAGGCCTGGGCAAGGGGCCGATCAGGCGATCGGAGGGTGATGGGGGTCTACGCCTCTGGCCGAGGCATCAGGCCTGGGCAAGGGGCAGAGCCAGCAATCAGAGGGGTCTGGGGGTCCCCTGCCCAGGCCTGACGCCTGGGCCAGAGGCATCAGGCCTGGGCTGGGGGCAGAACCAGTGATGGGGGGAAATGAGGGTCCCCTGCCCAGGTCTGACGCCTCTGACAGGCGTCAGAGGGGCCGATCCTGCGATTGGAGGGTGATGGGGGTCAACACCTGAGGGCTCCCAGTATGTGAGAGGGGGCAGGCTGGGCTGAGGGACACTCCCCCCCCACACACACACACCCAGTGCACGAATTTCGTGCACCGGGCCCCTAGTATCTATATAATAACTTTATAAACACCTTTTCACATGTTTACTTAAGTCAGTGGTTCTCAACCTGTGGGTCACGACCCCTTTGGTGGTCGAACGGACCTTTCACTGGGGTCGCCTAAGACCATCCTTCATATCAGATATTTACATTACGATTCATAACAGTAGCAACATTATAGTTATGAAGTAGCAACGAAAATAATTTTATGGTTGGGTCACAACATGAGGAACTGTATTTAAAGGGCCAGAAGGTTGATAACCACTGACTTAAGTCATCCTCACAATTTTTATATGAGATTCTTCTTCTATTTTACACCTAAGAAAACCAAAATTGAGAGATTAAATACATTTACCAGAATCACATAATTTTAAAAAGACAGAGTTGGGAGCTTAGACACTGGTGTTCCAGTCCTTAATTCTATGGGTTTTTTTCAATTAAATAAATACATAAATATATTTTTAAAAATTCCTGGCACATAGTAGGTATTTTATAAATGTTGATTTTACAAGTCTCAAAAACTGCACTTGTGCTGGCTGTTTTCTTTGTATAGGAGGTGGGTCTGACAAGGCAGCTTTTTTCAGCTCCCATTGCTATGGTAATGCTAATTACTTAATATCTTGTTGTAAAGGTCAAGATCCCAGTGAGATCACACCTAGGGCTCCTGATATAATGAGCACAGCTTCTGGTGGTGGGAAGGAATTCATTTTGAACCCTTCCTGCAGTATTACAAAGTGGTTTTGGCATTAATAATTTCTGTTTATTGCACAACAAAATACATTCTTTCCAGTATGCTCAGGCTGCTTAAACCTCCACATTTGTTTGCAAAGTTTCTCAGAAAATGTAACTCTAAAACAGTGCTAAGAAAATCAGTATCTATGTTATCAACAGATTGAGGTAGTGAAAAACAGAACAGCTGATGTTTTTAAAAAGGGGTTTTCCAGATACACTTATGTTGGGGATTAAGAGCTTTAATTTTTAGTTAATCTTCACCCAAGGATATTTTTTCCATTGATTTTTTAGTGAGAAACATCAATGTGAGAGAGACACATTGATTGGTTGCCTGTCACATGGGTCCCCACCAGGGTCTGGGATTGAGCTAGCAACCGAGATACTTGCCCTTGACTGAAATTGAACCTGGGACCCTTCAGTCCATGGGCTGATGCTCTATTCACTGAGCCAAACCAGCTAGGGCTCAACTATATTTTTAAATCCACAGGGTCTTAAAACATTTACCTTTCATGCATTCTTTCTCATGGTAGGAAGCTACCAGGGATAATGCTTCATGACAAATGAAGAATTTAACCAAGAGAGAGAGAGGCAAGTGATCCAGGAAGTAGGTGTTCAACACAGGAGGGTGGGGAGAGAACAGAGGCACCTCCAGGTCCGGCTGGGGCAGGTCCGGAGCTGCAGGGACACTTCTTCAAAGATGGACTAGATAGGGTCTAGGAGAAGCTGGGTCATGTTGCCACATAAACACCTTGCAAATCTCAATGGTTTCTTTCTGGGCCCTGCTATGCATCCCCAGTGAGGCACCTGGGGAAACCCAGGTTGGGTTGATGGAGTAGCCTCTCTAGAACATGCTGGTGGCCATGCACAGGGATAGGGGTGCAGGGGAGCTTTGACCCAGAGGAGTGGCTCATGTTTCTTAAATGGAAAGGAATGAGGGAGGAAGAAAGAGAAAAGAGAGACAGAGATGTGAAAGAGACACATCGATTGATTCCCTCCTGAACACACCGGGGCTGGGGCCGAGATAGAACCTGCAAACCAGACACCTGCCCTTGACTGGGAATCTATCCTTCAGGCCGATGCTCTAACCAGTAGGCACACAGGCCAGATTTTAAGAGCTTTTAAACAATATCTACTCACTATTGTTTCCAGACCACAATTAAACAGTCCCCTATTCACTCACAAGCTATGGCCCACGCGTGCACTTCATTGGCAATGTAGGAAACTTGAACTATATTCTATAGAGAAATAGAAAGTGAGGAAGGGAGATGCTCTTTTCCTTCCTCCTTCTCTGTCTAGGTTATTTCTATGAGTGGTTCTGGCCCTTGGACAGCATCCCCAGAAGTGAGTGTGCTCTCAAATTCTGCTCACAACACTTCTCTTCAGCCCTCTAACCCCCCGGGGAGGTTCTGCCCTCTCCAGATATTAATCTTCTGCAGCGTTCCCTCTTTTGCTTTATCTCTCTAGGACCCCTCCTCATTCTCGCTCTTCCAGCTTTCCAATACTAGTTTAACCAGTTCCTTCTGCTAGAAGTCAGAAAAGGATTTCTGTTTTCCAGATTGAACCTAATTGATAGAGGAAACAAATCAATATGTGATTTTTAAAATGTGCCAAGTGCTTTGAAGGAGATAAAAGGAAGTTCTTTAGATACTGTTATTAAAGCATCCTTAAAAGTGAAGTCATTTAAGCTACAATCTACAAAGATAATAGTTCAGAGATCTGAGGGAAGTGTGTTTCAGCCAGAGGGGACCTTCTTTGGCTGATAATTAATGATATCTTGAATGAGAAGAATGGCAGTGGAGGTGAAGTGGATGGAGTCAAGAGATATTTTTCAGGTAGGACCAGAAAGAATTGTTTATGAAAAATAAAAGTTGGGGAGAGAGGCGAGCAATAAGAGATGTGTACTCAGCTGAATAATGGCCACCCAAAACATGCAGTGGTAATCCTTGGGGCCTGTGAATATTACCTTATTTGGCAAAAGGAGGCTCTGCAGATGTCCTTAAGGATTCCGAGATCATTTTTGAACTTGTTAGTCTAAAGGTTTATGAGTAACTCAAATTGAAATGATTAGTCTGTTGAATGTATCCTACTTGGATATATTGGCTGAATTTCTTGGATCTATTGATTGCTGTTTTTCATCAGATTAGAGATATTCAACCATTATCTCTTTGGCATTTGTTCTGTTTCCTTATCTCCCTTTTTTCCCTGGGATGCCCATTACCAAAAACTGTTAGATTTCGTGGTATTATTCCAAAGCCATTAAGGCTCTGTTCATTAAAATTTTCTTTTTAATCTGTGTTTGAGTTTGGAAATTTCTATTGACCTGTCTTCAATTTCTCTGATACTGTCCTTCTGAAAGCCCTTCCTATTTTAATTTCAGATGTTTTATTTTTCAGCTAGGATATCCATTGACTCATTTTCAATGTCCATATATTTTCTGAAATTTCTTATATTTATCTTCATTTTTTTCCCTAGTAACTCTTTTAATATATTTATAATAGTCTTTTTTGTTTGTTAATCCAATATCTGGCATGTCTGTGTCTGTTTCTGTTGACTGATTTTTATTTTGAATATAGGTCACAATTTCCTGACTCTTTACATGTCCGATAATTTTAATTATACATTGAATGATATTTTGTAGAGACTTTAGATTCTGTAACCTTCATCTGAAAAATGTTAATTTAGCTATAACAAGCGATTAAATTGCTGGTGGACCAACTTGATCCTGTGGAGGCTTTGTCTTTAGTTTTGTTAGAGTGGCTGTAATTCCGCTTTTCTCTCAGGTCCAGAGCATAGACTTAATTCCTGGTTTTGGTCCACATAATATAAGATGTGGTCTTTCTGGAGTCAGTGACAAACCCTAGATTTAAGTTATCTTATTAGGCAGGACTTGAACTCAAAACCCTGTCTCCCAGTTTGGAGACAGCTACCAGGCAGCTACTGAAATTCCTTTCATTATTTTAGCCTTCCAGCTCTTGTGTTTTTTTTGCTAACTCCATTAGAGTCTCACTCTACATGGGTTCACAGGCAGATTTGGAAGCTGCCCCTTCTGTGGTTTCATCTGTTTATGCATTTGACTATCCTCACCAATTTCTAGCAGCCCTGAGCTCTAACCTCAGACTTCTGCTTAAACTCTATCTCCTGTCACAGAGCAAACTGGGGAGTGCTATCAGGAGAAAAGCCCATTGAATGTGAATCTCACCCAGTGTGCTTCCATTCTTGAAAGTATAATATCAGCTGCAATTTCTGTCTGCATTTAGTGATGTGTATAAACAGAAAGAGACATAGAGATATATTTGTCCAGAGTTTATAATTGTTATTGGCAGGAGAGTTAACCCAATATAAACTCTTCTGCCATACTGTCACCAGAATTCTGGCAGTTGAATAGATGAATCCTGATTGCAGGAAAGAATTCTGGAGCAGACACATAAAAACTGATTTTTATCAATAGGAGAAAATAACTAGGAAAGTGCTTCACAGGATTGGTTTTACATTGGAATCAACAGACAAAAATTTTAATCCATTTGGCCAGACTGCCCAACATCAACTAAATCAGAATCTCTGGCATTTGGATCCATGTGATTTAAATGTACACCTAGTGTTGAGGACCACTGACCTGTAAGAGGGTGAAGGGTAAGAAGAGTAGATTCAGGTTTGAGCTCCAGGATTATTCAGCAAAGGAAACTGGGAGGAACATACAGAGGAAGGTGGTGTCACCAAAGCCAAGAAAGGATAGCGTTTCTCTAAGTGGAGAAAGATATCAAACATGTTCAGTGCTGCTCAGAGTTGAGGACTGAAAGACAATAGTGTTTTGCAATATTGGAATTTTTGGTGATTCACACACTAAAAAGAAGGCTAAGTTTTTAATGTTAACTGTGACCAAAGTAGATGCACTGGCTTGCTATATACAAACTATGTTTTAGAAGCGAAAACAAAGAACATTGTAGTTCTGCAACGCTCTCATCCGGCTCTTGAGCTTTTATTCTTGCATGGTCATGAAAGAAAAAAGTAAACTGTCCACTGCAGCTGTTTCTTCCAGTTTAAAACAGTCTCTTCCCAGTTGAGTCAGCCTTTTGGAGATACTTAGTCATGGCCATAAGTTGGATCAATTCTTCCTTTTTTCCTATCCCTTTTTCTTTATGTATGTGGTAGGGGGGTGGGGAGACTTAAGTTCTTGGGTAGCATGCATATGATCCAGGGTGTTAGGGTGAAAGAATGATAGATGTCCTATGAGTCTTCACTAGCCTCCTTGTATGTGTCTATCCCTCACCAAGGCACTGGGCAAGTACTATATTTGTCAGGTTTCTTGTTCTTGCTGTTGAAATTTGGGATCATAGCTAGAGTCTCTGACCTTGAAGTCTACCAAATCTGTATTTCCTTCCACCAAGCTTTAAGCCTCTATTGCTTTCCCATTTCCTCATTATTAATTCCCCATTGTATATCTAAAACCAAGCTAAAGTGTTTTTTTTTTTAAATAAGGACTTAGTAAAGGTGAAATTTTAGTAACAATAAAAGAGAATATAGTAAATAACATGTAAATTGTTAGATTGTACAAAAAATATCAAAGCATATTTATATTAGAAGTTTAGATTCACTAGATGAAGACAGAGAGAGAGCCAATATGAGTTATACTTTCTACTTAAGTTTTGTCTTAATTCATCATTTCCTGTTATCTTCCTGATCTCATTCTTAAGAACTGCCTGTTCTAAAGATAACTGACTGATAATATCTTAGCCTTTTAGGGAGATTACTCCTTCATATAATCTATCAATATAGTAATTCCTATGCCCATAAAAAAGATGAACACAGTATCAAGTGGCTCATTTTGCTAACAATTCAAATAACAAAATATAAAAACATATAAATAAGTAGTATTAAAAATGAATGAAAAGAATTAAAGTGATAGACAAAAAATTGAATATCTATGTTTGAAAACAGAACACACATTTTTGTTAGAACAATTGAAGTGAGAGATGCACACATAATTTGAATAATATATCAGTAACTTTGAAAACATAATGCACATGTTTTCAAGGATTCAGAGAATGTTTGTAAAATTATGTGTCTTGCTTCAAAGGAAACATTAGAAAATCTGGGACACAAACTAAATGATTTGTCTCAGCATTCACTGTGTCTAATGGTCTACCTCCTGTTAGGAACTGTAGTTGTAGGCAGTCTTTATAAGGTTGATATATGTGGGTGCTCTTATAGCTAACTATGGAGCTGAGACAAACAATACAAACTGTAGTTGACTAGATGGCCCAAGATCCACACCTGAGAAAATATTCTTCAGTATGTATCTAGGGGATAAGTGAATGGCTGTAATAAGGCAAAAATAAAAATAAAAAAAAATCAAGAAATGCAAAGGAGAAGTTTGAACAATTATGATGAAGTGAAATTACCCAGACTAAAAACACAGTCCCCAGGATGTCATCACCATTATCTAGGAGCATATTAGAAATGCAGAATTTCAGACCCCATCACAGACCTACTGAATCAAAATCTGCATTTTAATAAGATCCCCAGATGATTGGAAAGCACATTAAAGTTCAACAACTGATCTAGAATATAGCTGAAAACAAAGAAAAGCCCTCTAGGTAGAGTTTAGGGCTATAATTCAATTCTTTATTATTACAAAGCTGACGTGGATGGAATATGATATCAAGGAGTGGGAAGTCAAGCAGGAGAGGGAAATCCTACTTATTTTAAATATAAAAGGACAAATGGAATAATTGGGCCTCAGTGTGGCCTGTAGTGGTGGAAGGTCAGAGGCAGTAGATGGTAAATGTTTATTGGGGGATCCAAGTCATATAGGAATGAATTTACATTAGTGCTAATTCTAGTTACAGATGGTTTGACCTGAAATACCTCTCCTCTGATGGGAATCAATGCTTTTTCTTTGGTTAAGCTGGAAGGAAATGAAACTTATTTCCAATGGAATTGCAAAGGCCCAGGAATAGCAGTGACAGCTCAAAATAAACATTAATTACTAATTCAAATATTTATAGGTAACAGAGATTGAAATTGAAGGCACACTTGGTTATTTAGCCAGGGTCTTAAATCCTGAGTTTTATCACACCCTAACAAAGAGTCTTGAATGAATTCAAAGTCTGATGTGACAGCTGCTGAAATTTTACCTTCAAAACAATAGTCAATGTTAAACATTGGGATAGTTAAATTGAAGCTTGGAGTTGCTACTCCCCACATAGCTTTGCATAGTCTGACAATTTTCTTCCACTGAATGGGTCTTAATAAATGGTTTCTTATCTTCCATTTGTTCTTTCATCAAACATTTAATAAACTCATTTTACGTATCAGATAATGAGTACAGGTCCTGGGCATACATAATTGAATAAGGCCAGTTCTTGACCTTTGTGGCATCAGGAGGTAGGGAAGCATTCACACCAATAGGGAAATAATTTTGTAAAAGTGGCATAAATGGGGAGTTATGAAGAAGAGGAACTGGTGGGAGGTTAAAGGACCAGAAGACATAAGAAATACTGAAGAAATGTTTGATATGTATAAAGTTTATCAATGAAAAAGTGATTAATTCTGAATGACTTATCTGATTATTTCAGGAACCACGTGAAGTAGATATGAATCCACATTTGCAAATGAAGAATCTGGTTTCTAAGGAAGTTTGGAGAGTTACCCAGGATTTTACAGGCAAGTGATTGGACTCAAATGAGAAACTAGCCTTTCTAATTTGCTGGTGGAAGTGGGTTTCTTTTTTTTTTTCTCTCTCTCTTTTTTTTTTTTATTATTAGTTAAGGTATTACAAATGTGTCCTCATCCCCCCCATTAACCCCCAACCCCCCCCCCCCACACACACACAAACTCATGCTCCCATCCCCCTGCTGTCCATGTCCATTGGTTTGGCTTATATACATGTATACAAGTCCTTCGGTTGATCTCTTCCCCCCACCCCCGCCCTCCCCTACTTTCCTTCTGGGGATTGACAGCCTGATCGCTGTTTCTCAGTCTTTGGGTCTGTCCCTTTTCATCAGTCTATGTTGTTCTCTATAATCCACAAATGAGCGAGATCATGTGGTACTTATCCCTCTCTGACTGGCTTATTTCACTTAGCATAATGCTCTCCAGTTCCATCCATGCTGTTGCAAAAGGCAAGAGTTCCTTTTTTTTTACCGCAGCATAGTATTCCATTGTGTATATGTACCACAGTTTTCTAATCCACTCATCTGCTGATGGTCACTTAGGCTGTTTCCAAATCTTAGCTATGGTGAATTGTGCTGCTATGAACATAGGGGTGCATATATCCTTTCTGATTGGCGTTTCTGGTCTCTTGGGATATATTCCTAGTAGTGGGATCACTGGGTCAAATGGGAGTTCCACTTTTAGTCTTCTGAGGTAGCTCCATACTGTTCTCCACAGTGGCTGCACCAGTCTGCATTCCCACCAGCAGTGCAGAAGGGTTCCTTTTTCTCCACATCCTCTCCAACACTTGTTGTTTGTTGATTTGTTGATGATAGCCATTCTGACAGGTGTGAGATGATAACGCATTGTCGTTTTGATTTGCATCTCTCGTATAATTAGTGACTTTGAGCAGGTTTTCATATGTCTTTCGGCCTTCTGTGTGTCCTCTTTCGAAAAGTGTCTATCTAGGTCCGTTGCCCATTTTTTTATTGGATTGTTTACCTTCCTTTTGTTAAGTTTCATGAGATCCCTGTAAATGTTGGAAATTAAACCCTTATCGGTGGTATCATTGGCAAATATGTTCTCCCATGTAGTGGGTCTTCTTGTTGTTTTGTGGAAGTGGGTTTCTTGAAGTATTGTGAGAAAAAACATTTTCAGGGACCCACAAGGGAAGATAAGGTCTGGTAATATTTGGGTAAAAATAGAAGGTGGCCGCTGGTTTTCCATTGCCCCATCTCTGCCCGTCCTGCCATGGAAAATCAGGGCCAGAAATATGTCCAATGTCCGGAGATTCTGTGCCATATTAAAGCTACTCCAGTCCAGCCTTTCTTACCATTCTGCTTGTGTTCCTGGCTGCAATCCATTGCTGTGCTGTGGTATCCAGGCTTCTGCCCAGATACGGCATGGCCAACGGCTGCTAGGGCCACATGGTTATGGAAAGGGAACAGGCAAGTGAACGGGGCAAGTGCGTGTTCCCCAGCAGCAGAGAGAACTCTTTGTTCCCTGGAATTATAGTATCTCAGGCTTGGGAAGGACCAGGAGCTCTTTCAAAATAACCAATCAACTTCCCAAGCTTTCCAAGGCTATGCGTCTACCTCTCAACCAATCCATTCTTTCTCCAGCTAGATTGACAGGCCTCTGTGCGGCCATGCACTGAGCCTGCCTTGGCACCTATGGTGCATGCCTCAGAGAAGCACCTCCCCCTCCACTATTTTAACTTCTGTTGCCCCTGTACTTACCTCTCCCTCCTTCTCCTAACAACCTGGTACCCAGGGAAGAAAGGAGGGTATTATTCCCCTTGAAGGGGCAATGCTGCTAGCCCCTAGAGCAGTGGTTCTCAACCTTGGCTGCACATTAGAATCACCTGGGAATCTTTTTAAAATCCTGATTTCTGGGCCTCATCCTCCGGAAATTACGTTTCTTTGTTATGGGGTGGGGCCACAACATTAGTAACAAAGAAACAGAATTTCCGGAGGATGAGACCCAGAAATCAGGATTTTAAAAAGATTCCCAGGTGATTCTAATGTGCAGCCAAGGTTGAGAACCACTGCCCTAGAGTGTATGAAGCTGTAGCTTCCTGGTGAAACAAGCAGGCTCATGATCCCCAGTTGATCATACTTAATAACTAGAGGCCTGGTGCATGAAATTCATCCACGAGTATGGTCCCTAGGCCTGGCTGGAGATCGAAGCACAAGTGTCTGGCATGGAAGGGCAGGTCCCAGCTGACCTTAGGGCCCTGGGCAGCACCCCCCGGGTCCCCACGTGCCCCCCTTCACCTGAGTCATTGGGCACTTGCCCAGCTCCCTCAGTGCCTGGGAGCTGAGCGGTGGCCCCGTCCCCCACCACCGCTGCTACTAGTCATCTGTGGGGCAATTGGTGGGCAGTCGGGCCCCACTCGCACCCGCCTTGGCCTGGCACTGCCCACTCACCTGCTCCACCATCCCACTGTGGTCCCGCTCTCATCGGGGCCCATCAGGGCCAGCAGCGCTGCCACTGCTGCCCACTGCCAGTGCTGCATTGCCGATGCCCGCCATGTTCCGTGCCACCCCTGATGGTCAGCGCATGTCATAGCAAGCAGTCGAACTCCCCATCGAGGAGACAATTTGCATATTAGGCGATTATTATATAGGATGTCTGATTCCCTTTGCTTCTTCCCTTTATTAATATCTAACTACCTACACTAATGCTAATACTAGAATTACAGATCTGATTGATTGACTAATTCATTGATTGCATGCTTTGGGTAATGTGATCACCCTCTTGCTGCTTTTCGTCTATCCTTCTGAAAGCTGTTCACTTGTTAAAAAATAACCATGTTCCAATCCTTAGTTACAGATAGCTGAGTGTTTGTTTTCCACTGCTAGAATTTTAAAATATGCTTATTGTTTTATTTAATGACTACTTATAGGGCCTGTACCCTACTATGTGCAAAATATTACACTGGGGCTGTGTGGAAGAAAACATTTTTTGTAATCTCATTGTCCAGAAATACCCCAAATCAACTAAATCAGAATCCTGGTCATTGGAACCCATGCTTAATGTTTGTTTTATAAGGCTCTATCACATATTGGTTACCATATATGCATAGTATAGAGCCTGAAGTAGGTTCAAGTTTTGGCTGGAATCTGGAGTAATAATACTAATATTATAGGGTTATTGTGAGAATTACAAGATATACTGTGTGATGTTGTGATTTATAATGAGAAATATAATTTGGTCTTCATTCCCATTTCTATCATAGAACTCCTAAAACCCTAGGAATTTTCAAAGTGATAAGAGCCATCAAGGTCTCTTTGTTATGTTAATGAGGTGACTTTTGGGATTAGACTGTTGGAATTTATAGTCCCACCCCCACCTCCAGGAAGGGGAAAGGAATTAGAAACAGTTCAATCACCAAAGGCCAATAATTTAATCAACAGTGTGTGTAATTAACCCTCCATAAAAACCCAAAAGGACAGGACTTAGAGATCTTCCAGGTTGGTGAACACATGGAGATTTGAGTAGTGTGGTGCTCTTAGAGAGGGCGTGGAAGCTCCTTGTCCATTGCCCTACCTGCCTTATGCGTCTATTCCATCTGGCTGTTCCTGAATTAATATTATTAGTTTTTTGCATTTTTCAATTACAGTTTACATTTACTATTATTTTTATATTAGTTCCTGGCATACAGCATAGTGGTTAGACAATCATATACTTTACAAAGTGTTTCCCTTGATATTTCAAGTACCCACCTGGCACTGTACAGTTTATTACCAATTATTGGCTATATTCCCTATGCTGTACTTTATATCCCCATGACTATTTTGTAACCACCATTTTGTACTTCTTAATACCTTCATGTTTTTCACCCAGCCCCTCAGCCCTCCTCCCCTCTGGCAACCATCAGTCTGTTATCTGTATCTATGAGTCTGTTTCATCTTTTTATAATAAACCAGTAATCTAGTAAGTTACTTTTTCTTTGAGTACTGTGAGCTGCTCTAGCAAATTAATTAAACTCAAAGGGTATGGGAACCTCTGATTTATAGCTAGTCAGTAGAAGTACAGGAAAAAACCTGGACTTAAGACTGTTGTCTGCAGTGGGAGAGGCAGGAACATACAAAACTGCGCCCTTAATCTATGGAATCTGATGCTATCTCCAGTTAGATGGTATAAGAATTGAGTTGGATTATAGGATACCCAGCTGGTGTCTGAGAATTGCTTATTGGTGTGGGGGGAACTCCCCTCATGGTAGAATTGGGTCCAGAACACTTTCTATGCTGTATATCTTACAATAAATAAGAATATACTAATACAACTAGTTTTCTTTTGTTGTTGTTTTATTGAGATATTAGAGGCCTGATGCATGAAATTCGTGCAAGGGACTTGGCCCTCATGGCCCCATGGCCCTGCCTCCTGCCCACTGTTCATTCTGGAACGTGTTCTGGAAGGTTGTTCCACTGTCTGGTCTAATTAGCATATTAGCTCTTTATTATATAGGATATTCTTAGATATTAGAATATTAGGCCAAGGATATTGTCTCAATATACTTGGGTTGTTATTACTTCTATTCTTATTCCATTAAGTGAAAAATCAACTAATAGAATAATTTCCTGTATGCTAGTTAAACTCAAAATTTCTGAGAAGAGAGGAGGGATATGTCACTTAATTGTCTTTGAAAAAAATCAGGAAATCCAGGGGAAAATGCATGAGTGTAGATACTACAACTAGACACAATAAGATAAGTGTGAGGGAGCAGAGCTTAGTGGTTAGGAGCGCAGGTGGAGTCATATGATCTGCCAATTATTAGCTTTGTGGCCTTGAAAAATTGCCTGATGTCTCTGAACGTCAGGTAATTCTCTCACCTTTAAATTGGGAGTAATAATAGCACTTAAAAATTAGAATTAATTGTGTTAATATTTGTAAAGCTCTTAGAACAGTGTAAGTAGGATATAAGAGTGTATTAAATAATAGATTCAAGCTTGGCAGTAGCCTTCAAGGAAAGATCTGGTTAATTCTGAATGAGTGACTCAGGGAACTTTCCTTAAAACAAGCGATATTTTAGGTGGCTCGGCCTACCATTGCTATAAAGTTTTTGCCACATACTCTAATGTTTGGTGAGTCGAGGTGGATCTTTTTGGATGATTCCTATTATTAACCTAAATGACTTCCAACATGAATGGTAAGGCAAGGGACCTTTTCTCTATGATAAAATATAGTATGTCCAAGGTTGAATACATGACAGAAATAAACATAAGGCATCTAAAAAACATTTTCCATAATGACTGGAGAGGATAGTGTCTATTTTCCCCTGACAGCCAAAGCCTGTGTCATCAACCCAGGCCCTCTCAGGATAGGGAAACTTGACATTCTGAAATGCCAGCTTTGTGGAAGGAAAGGAGATACTACAAAGATACAGGATCTGATGGCCCTAACACTGTGGCCCAATGTATATCCTTGATTTTAACTGATTCTTTCGGATCCAGTGACGATGGGGTACCGAGGGGAGCCTGAGCAGCCTTCAGAGACCAACTTCCCCTAGTTTTGATTCTTTCTTTTATGAATCGTATGAGCTCAAGTTCAGGGGTCAGTTGGAAACATCACTGAATATTTAGGAGAGGAAACAGATTGGTGGTTTATCAGAAACACTTCCTACACCTTCTTGTGGCCCCATTACTGATTTTTAACAACTTATGTGTAGTCACATGGCTTGAAAGTCTGGGCCCTAATTTACTATGCAAAGGGAATGCAGTGATAAGGACAAAATGGACAAGAGTTCACTCAGCTCTCAGGGAGCAACTGCATGAATTAGACTTCATATTGTGCTGGGATCAAGTCAGTCAGAGGGAACTGACTTAAAAAATAACAGAATACTATAGAGTAACAGAATTGTCTCAGTCTACAAAGAGATTTTACCACAGAATAAATAATAAGGATTAATAAAAGCAAGGTTGAAAGATCATTTAGAATGAGAGAGGAAAATCAAGTTTTAACACAAATATAATTTAACTGAACAAATATAACTTCCTATCACAGACTTGCTTGACAAAATGAAGTGTTTAAACTCTTACATTTAGAAGATATGTAGTCAGACATTCATCCTGCTCAGAAAGTCTTATTTTGTTGTAATAATTATTGATTAATATGGAAAAGCTCCCTTAATCAACATTGACAAGAAACAAAGCATGCACAATTTCATCTTTCAAAAAGGCCATTTTCCATCTGGCTAGCATCTTCATTTATATTCCTGTCGTTACAAGAAATAAATATTCTCATTCCTTCCATTTCTTGTCTTGCTGAGAAAGAAAATTTTAACAGAGTACTTGCATTCCTCAAGTATATATGTCCACAAATATGATTTAACCCACATTTCTATTACTAAAGTGTGTCAGCGTAATTAAAATTTCCTAATTCCAGTTTCCTCAGAGTTTATATTCTAGCAGGGACCAGTAATACTGGCAGATCATCCCCTTAGGCCATCATGGAAATCCCTTTTTATATTGTCCCCCATAGCCTGAAAAATGGGTCAGTGCAAGAAGTAATTGAGTGACCCCAAGGGCAGACTATCTATTAGGATAAATTATCCAAGTTTCTACTTCCCCTTTTGCTTCCTCTTCACCAGATACGTTTATACAAGATGTGTCAGCTAACAGCAGAGCCCCAGTCATGCAAGGCTACCAATTAAAAATGCCCTAAATTTGCCACCAAACCTGTTCATTTTAACAATATTATTAATGTCACATTATTAATGCACCCGCATTCCTGTAAACTTCCATGGGGACCCACGACACATGAGGGCATCGCAGCACCAGCCCCATGCTTCATTCACTGACACTCAGGGCCCAGGTGACACTGGCAGCCTCTAAAATCTAAGCATATTCCCACAAACAAACGCATTTTCCAAACAAAAAATGATATCCCTTAAAAACAAAAGATGTTACAAGACAGACCTTCCTCCTATTACAAATAATATATGACTTCGAAGTCCTTGTAACAACTGGTAGAAGGAAAAAAATAGAAGAGCTTCACAGAGAAAACTTTCTTGGTTTATGTAGCTTTTCCAGAACATCCATCAATTTTCTGAGTCCAGTGCCTGTGAATTCAACCCTTATATGTGAGAAATCTCGCACTCAGAGATAATTGTGACACTCTGCCTGTTATATTCTGAGAGGAACAATAAAACAAAAGGGAAGAAAATTATAAGAAAAAACATTGCTCTATATACATTAATTAGGAGAGGTTTATGAAATCCCTTATTTTATTTATATATATATAAATATATATAAATATATATATCACACATATATGTGTATATACATATATATATGTAGTAGTATACAAAGATTATTTTTTTATTAATGCTCCCTTTTCTCTCTTATGTCATATTTAATCTATTGAACATAATTCCTATTTTCCTTTTAGAATAGAGTTTTTGTAACCCCAGTTTTTAAGTGGGTTAGTATCTGACCAGGGATTGAATTTCTGCTCTCTCATGAGCTGAGAATTTCAGACTTACAACAGGGATTAGTATAGTTTATGGCTTTGTATAGTGCACTCTTTCAAATTCTTGCTTTCTCACTGAAATTTTCCATCCCCCAAATAATCACCACATATGTCTTAGCCATTTACTGACATTTGTGTTACTAGCAGTAACTGTAGTATCAGCCCCAAGCTCCTGAATTCCTTAGCCCTTGGATTCTCCCTCCCAGGAAAGATTTCGTCCTGAGTTGACACTTCTCCATCCTGGAAAATAGACTTATGAACTGGAGACTTAAGAACAGGAGATGAACTTCCTTCTGCTTTTCAAACCTGTACCATCAGGCCCAGTGCAAACATTTGTATTTACTCCTCTCTCAAACATTGTTTTTCCTTGAACTCCCTTACCTTGAGAAACCTTCTCTATTCCAATTGCTGAAGTATTCCTTGCATCTTTAATTAATTAACTATAGAATGAAATCTGACTATACCGACTCCAGAAGCCCATTTGTTTTTTGGTTTGATGTTTCTCAGTACCCTTTTGAAAAGGCCAGTTGACATGTGAACACTTCAAAGTTCTTTGTAATCTGATCTATTTTTCCTTGACTGTTTATGAACAAACCTATGCTGAGTTTGAATGTTTGTATTCCTTGCTTTCTTTTACTACTTACAAAAGCTCATGTTTTAACTGCTAATCAAAACCTTTTATAATGAATTTTCTTCCTGGTTGTTTTCTTATAAAATGCAAATAGCAATTTTTCTGTTGCTCGCCTTTTTACCAGCTGATTGAAGTTATCTGTTTGCCTATTAGCAATTCTGATAATAGAGACACTGTGTTGTTTCCTTCAGCAATAGAATTTTTGATAAATGCATTTAATTTTTCTTCAGTGCAAGGAGATGGTACAGCATTTATATACTAGTGATTCCCATTTCTCCGTATCTTTACTAATGAACTCCAGATGTTTTGGAATGCATTCTCTGGGATCTGGGTACCCATTCTCCCCCACCCAAATCTGTGGTATTGCCAAGATTCAGTAATAAACAGGTCCCTCGGAAACTTGGCTGAGATAGAAAGGAAAAAAGCCACAAAGATCCTGATATAAATATACACTGGTCTGAAAGTCAAAAGTCTCTATATAGGGGTGGCAATTTTGAAGTGAATTTTTCATGATCTTGGAAATGGCTATGAACACCTGAACCACAATAAGGAGAAGAGGAGCAGAGAATATGTGTTCATGAAAAACCGTTTCCCCCTGCTGGGCTCATAATTAGGCTCCATTTCCTAGTCTCCTCTTCAGCGCTCAAAGTCTGACCGCTGGGATATGAGCGGAAGTGATGTGTACCACATCCAGGCCTGGCTCGCGAAAGCTTTCAGTGTGATCCTCAGCATACGCTTGTCTCTCTTCGCTTACCTGCCAGTCAAAGACAGGATTCAGCTCAGGCTTCCAAGGCCCTAGGAGCAGTGGGATTACACACAGGAGGCGTCTGGGCTTCTGAGAAAGTGTGGAGCAGAACACCCACCCTTCCCCTCCATCCTATTAGAGTTTGTGTGAGTGAAACACAAGACTCTCTTTCACTAAGCCACAGAGATGTTGAAGTTATTTGTTTCAGCAAGTAGCCTGCCCTGAATAATATAATAAAATAAAGAGTGATATAAGAAGGTTTTTTCCCCCTCTGTGTCAAGGATGGATTTATTCAGCATCAGAGGATATTTTCTGACTCAAAACTCAAGTAGCAGGGTCTTGAAATTACAACCACTCTAAGACAGCATGGCTCCTGAACTCTTTGTTCTCATCTTTTCTTTCCTTATCTATTAAAAGTGATAGCTCACAATTTTTCTTTGTTAAGGGGGGGTGGGGGGGGATGGTGCACATGTAGGGGTGACCCAAGCAGGACAGAAGATATAAAACTGAATATATTATAAAATGTTGAGAGCCCACAAGCTAAAAGTACAAGGAAAAGTCTCCAAGCAAATATCTCTAACAAGCTAATGGTTCAAATTCAAGTTTACTTTTATCTCCTGATAATGTTCAAAGCAGATACTACCAGATTAGGTGGAGGAGAGGGGTGATGATGCCAAAATGGCATTGAATTGGAGAAGGATGATCAAATATTGCAAGAGGAAAATGAGTTTTTTCCTTGTTCAGAAGGTTCACTTTGGATCCAGGCCAGTATTGACCATGGCCTAGCTCCAAGGATTTAGAGGTAAATAAAAACACAATGAAACTTTGTTTACATTGTGGTACTTTGCATGTCCACATTTTATCCTTAGGTTAATGGGTAGTCTCATCTGTTCCACCAGTATATATAAGATGTAAATTGTCTTTTAGGATGCCACAGAGAGATAGTAGACCCCAAGCGTTTATAGCTGCCTATTACCAAAATTTTGAAGAGAGCAATATATGAACAGATAAGAAGACTTTGTGAAGGGACACTTTGTTTTTCCCTGTGGCTGTTTCCTCAAGCCCCAGTATGGAGCCTACGTTGTATGAAGTAGACCAGAGAGTGCAGAGTCTGTGGACCCCCTGGTCTGAGACTAGTTTTAAATTTCTTAAGTTTCTTCCTTTATAAGAGGCTTTACTCCAAAGGTTCTCAACCTGTGGGTCGCGACCCCTTTGGCGGTCCAACGACCCTTTCACAGGGGTCGCCTAAGACCAGCCTGCATATCAGATATTTACATTACGAGCCATAACAGTAGCAACATTACAGTTACGAAGTAGCAACGAAAATAATTTTATGGTTGGGTCACAACATGAGGAACTATATTTAAAGGGCCAGAAGGTTGAGAACCACTGCTTTACTCTCTTCTTTCCAACATGTATCTTAGTGGGGCTGAGCAGGTAGATGCAGGAGAAGCCTAGTCTCTTGTGGACCATGACTTAACGCTGCCTCCATATGCCTAAAGAATTGAAATAGAACCTGCCATGACTCAGCTCAGAGGCTAAATGCATCCTCTCCTTAACCCCAAAGCTCCACCCTCTGACACTGTAACCTAAGGAGAACTTAATGCCCTCTCAACAGGACTGCCTCTTCCTGTGTTTCACTTACACAAAGTCTAATTTTAGATTCACGAGATCTAACTATTAACACACTCAGATTGAAACAAAACAAATGTGGTGAGACAGCCCGCTGAATACCACACATTCTGCTCCTATATCACAGCCTAGAGTGGTGGCTGACCTGAGGCAGTTAGCAGGGGTTACATGTCTCAGCCTTCCATGCCTCTGGATAGAGCCCTGTAAATGAAATGTGGCCAATGAAACGCTCAAAACTTATGTCTTTACTTCCAACTACCCCACACAAACCTACCTAGCTACTCTTCCCTCCCTTTCTTCCCCTTCTGTTCCCTGAATGTCAACCCTCAGAGCAACCTTGGAAGCCACACATTGAACCCAAGTGATGGATATTTGGATTTTCATTGTAATAATTTTAAGTTTTGTGTTTGTTTTATTTGCTCTCACCTTCCTGGCTGGGCCTAGTTGGGAAGGCTAGCTTCAGCGGGAAAGCAGCTGTACCAGCTCCTTCTCTGTCTGCCTAACTTGTCCTTTATCCCTTCTCTCCCATATTGGTAACCACGATTTCTGACATGTCCAAGCTTCATGTGGAGACAGGGAGGATGAACAAGAAAAATATACAAGAACAGAATAATATTTTCTTTAACTGGTAGTATTCTAAGCTGTTATCAAATTCTCTATGTGGTAGGAGAAGAGGACTACTTTTTCTTTTTTGAAGTGTTGCTTGTGATCTTTGGTGAGTACATCAATATATAGTTTATATGTATATAAACTATACACAAACTCTTATGTATAGTTTCCTTTCAGATAAAGTCTCATCTCCCCTCTGGTTGGTTGTTTTGGTTTGTTTCTAAGACAAATTTATGGCAGTGCTTTCTCTGATAACCCACGTCTGGTTTGTTGAAACCTGGGCTCTAGGTCTAATGTCCGAAGAGCACACCTACCTCCTAACTGGATCCTTCCTTTTGGATGCTGTAGGTTACCTCGGGCAGCCTTTTGCATTTTTGGTTTCTCAGGTGGGAGTCATACAGAGTCCACTATGTCCTCTGAATCGCTGTGGTATGTATAATCCTGCTCGGTGCTTACTTAACAGCCACTATTATAGGCTCCAGTGGTGGCATGAGCACCCTCACTTCTCATAGGAGCAGGGACTCAGCACACAGTGGACAATTACCTTCACTGATTTTTTCCCCTAATACAACTTTCCTTTATTTCTCAAATTCCTTTTGGTTTTCAATGCCCCAGCATATGTGATAAAAAAAAAAAGGAAATATTCAACTTGTGTTAGATGTGAGGTAAAAGGCTGCCTGCTGAGAGTGGGAACCAGAGCTATGGATTGAAGGAAAAATATAGTCAAGTAATTTAGTATCAGTGCTGGGAAAAGTGGTTATCCATGTATTTAAAAGAAATCTCTCCATAAAGTAAAAATCTCTCCATAAAGTAAAGATAAAATGTGCAAAATTAAATTACAAAACTTTTAGAAGAACACTGATTAATGTCTTTAAGATACCAGATTAGAGAAGGACTTCCTAAATGATCCAAAAAGGACAAACATAAGTAAATTTAAACATATTATTATTAAAACCTTCTACATATAGCAATCCACACCACTGGGAGAAGACATTTACAATGCATATAACCAGTAAAGAATTAAATGGACATGCACAAATAAATATATATCTTACAAATCATTAAGAATAAAACTCTATTTATAAAGAAGAAAGCAATACCAAATCGAAGTACAATGTAGAGAAAAGGGAGTTCTCATACATTATTAGTGAGAGTCATAGTTGAAACCATCTCTTTGTGAAATAAAGTTGTAGATATGCCTATTTTGGGATTCATCAATCCCCCTTTTAGGTATTCACTTAGGCTCTTTACTGTCTTGTTTATGGCAGCTAAAAATAGGACTCATCTTAATTATTTACTAATGAAGGTGAATTAATAAATTATCATGAACTCACATAATGGAGTCCCATACAATAGTGAAAGTGAATTAACTGCATTTAAATTAATCAACAAGGATACTTTCCAAAACTTGAAAATGTTTAGTGAAGAAAAAAACCACGATGTTTGCTTTAGTGCATGACCCCTGGAGGGTCTGCCTCTCTATCCATAGCCTCTCTCCCGTGCCCCTATCATAGGATTTAGTCCTGTGGGTACAGAGGTCCTGAAAGTGTTTGAATCTCTCAAAGTCTCTCTTTTTTAAAACAATGACTTTAATTTGTTTACTGAAGGTATCTGCCTAATGAACTTTCTGGGTCCATCAAAGCTTTGTGTCTTACTAACTTGCCTCTGCCAAATTATCTCTACTCCTTTCTTCTGGAAGAATATCGTTTCTTCTGCCTAATTTGATTGTCTGGTGCTTTTTCACCTTTGTGTCCTACTGAATATATTTATCAGCAAGCCTCTTGTGATTTCTTTAGCTCCTTAATGAGTGTGAGCAGTAGCTATCTCCTGGGATCTTTCCTCTAATTATCTTAAGCCTCTTCTTTGGGAATTATTTTGAATCCTGTTCCCTACATGCTGAAAACAGAATAAACAAGAAACATCTGAATAATTTCAGCTGCTCCTAGTAGTTCCTGTCCTGATGAGAAGTAACCTTTGGCCGTCTTTCCCAGACAGAGGTCCAGCATGTTGTCTCTCAGCTGTAAACTGCATTCAGAGGAGAAGAGAGGGAAGTTAGTTTACATTTTAAAATTATTCTGAAGACATACTTGGAAAAAGTGCATAATAAGCTGTTTCTGAAGATCTTAAATATGCCTTTATAATCACCAGAAACAACTTGTTCAGACTTTTGCATTTCTGAATGTATTCACCAAAGACTAGATGTTTCTTGATTTCTAGGAATCTGTTTTGCAATTTGAGAAGTTTACTCTTGAATTGCTCTGATTTGAGCTAAAATCTTGCTTAAGCCTTTAAGAACAGTTAAGCAAGGTGAAGGGAGGCATTCCAAACTCATCTGGTAAACTTAATGAAATCAGACAAGCAATTTGATTTAAAATACTTTTCTTTCCACTCTTCGCTTTAGTTACAGCAGCGATTTTCAACCAGTGGATGCAAGAATTTCTAAAGCATGCAATACCTGACTATTTAGTCAGGGGCACTGACCTCTTTCCCCTTAGACTGTCTGAAAAATCAGACAGAGGCCAAAAACCAGGACTACAGGCTTTATTAGAGGAGAAGCACCTGCCGGGCTGTCTTGCAAGGGGAGGACAGCAGCACGTGCAGAGGTGGGCACGCCTTTTGAGGGGCGGAATGAGAAGGGATGGGGGCTTAGTGTACTCGGCCAACACTGATTGGTGGCTTCCTGTATGGTCCATATAGGAACAAGGGCTTAGGGTATTTGGCAGGTGTGGATTGGTGGTCCAATGTATAGTCCATATAAGGTACATGGTTAGTCACTCAGGTATTTCTGGGCTGCAGGTTTTGTCGTACTCCGCCCACCAGTTGGAGGAAGGGAGGATCTATCTTTGTGAAATAAAAAATGAAAATAAACTGTTGAACAAAATAGATCCAGAGATATAGAAGCATGGGACAGAGTGTCGAATCTCAGAGGGAAGGTGGGAGTAGGTGAGTGGGTGGGAAGAGATCAACCAAAGAACTTTATGCATATACTAGTATATGAATAAGCCTGGACACAGATAATAGGATGGTAAAGGCCTGGGATGGAGGATGTGGGTGGGCTATAAGGGATCGATGGGAGAAAAAAAAGGGGACAAATGTAATATTTTCAACAATAAAGATTTTTTTAAAATGACAACAGCCAACACAACAATAGCTGTCCAGTGTGAATGAATCAAAATTATACCTTTTTTTTGTGTCAGATCGGCAAAAAATATATATTTTTTGGTGTGCCAAAGAATTTTAACAATTAGTTTATGTATGCCATGAGATGAAAAAGATTCAAAATCTTGATTTTTGAATAATATTTTTTCCCAAATAAAAATGTCTTCATTTTCAAAAAAACTGAAAACTTCCACCAGAGGTCTAAATATTTGGTCTGCATAACTACTAAACACCCAGAATTTGGGGGACATTTAGACAACTCTTCCTAGGTATCTCCTATTACTCCCAAATAAGTGTGCATCACATATATACCTTTCTGTGAAAAAATGTTCTTTTTCTCTATTGTTTGTTTTTTCAGTGAATCTCTTTGACAGATGATTGACATTGTTAATATCCACATATTCTTTTGGAGAAAATGTTACACCACAATGATTGTGTTGGTTTTCCAACAGGAACCTGGGCAGATAAACATGGCAAGGTGCCCATGGGGATTTCTGTCTTTCTTAGCCATTCACAGCCATTGGTGTCAATCATTAGAGCAGATAGTCTAACCTAAATCTTTGACACAGAGCTTCCAGTCACATTAGAATTTTAAAAAATCTTTGAGGAAAGGTAACAATTATTTGGAGTCTATATTGATTATTTAATATTAGCAAATCAATAATAACAAAGAGTAAATTGTCCTTTACTAATAATTGCAATGGAGTGGTTGGGAGCACGGTAAAGCCTGAGAGTAATTGTTTATCTACATGTATTCTGACTTATTCTCTAAGTAATTTATTGTATTTGTAGATGAGAATGTTTAGAAACATGCTGATATGAAAAATGACACCATATATGGAGCAAGTACATTTATTTATGACTTGCTAATACTAGAAGTGCCCTCTCCCAATCTATAGCTTCATTATCTTTTATTTCATCCCTCAGTTAACAGAGTCATCTATCTATTTTGTTCCTTACTTTAAAAACCTTCATCAGTGAGTCCTCACAAATGTCTGTATGAAATCTATCTCCAAGACTGACAAAGTACTTTGCATCAGTCAGTTTAAGTGGTGTTATGCAATAGAAACAAATGACCCCCAAATCTCAATGACTTCATAACAAAGATTTATTTCTTGCTCATGATACATGTCATTAGCAGGTTGACTGCAGCTCTGCTCCAAATTATTTTTAATCTGGGAGCCAGACTGCAGGGGCAAACTCATGCTGGGCATGCAACACAGAGAAAACATATAGTGGACTGTACACTTTTTTAAAGCCTTAGTGAACGTGACCATGATAACTTTTGCTCTCATTTCATTAGCTAAATGAAGTGATATAGACAAAGAAAAGATCAATGGAGTATGAAATATAATCCTCTTGCGGGGAGGGATGCTGAAGGGAGACGGAAGAGTCCAATTCATCACATTCTTCACAAGCTTATTTTTATCAATCTCTCAGCTAAACGTATTCCCCATCATCTTTCACAGCTTGCTGTTTCATAATGTGTCGTGTTTGCACATGGATCTGCCAGAATCCCTTGTTTTAACTTTCCTACTCATTCTTTAGGAACTATAAGATGCATTAGGGCTCCTTTAGCTTCAAGAATCTATGTGGCATGTTTATTTTATTGAGAAATTTCTGATGAGTGCAAAACCCTCTTTCATTACTTTCACTATAGCCACCGCTATATATAAACATCTGATGTGCATGCAATTGGTCTCACAACTTCCAGTTGAAGGCTTCTGTTTTGGAAGCAATCCTATACTTGGTTTTTTTGTTGTTGTTGTTGTGCTTTGTTTTGTTTTATAAAGTGGTATGGACCAATTTAAAAAAAACACACACACAAAAAAACTGGTGGAGAGAGACCTGACTCTATTTACATTTAAAGAGAGACATTTATTTATTGAGTTCTCTAATGTGACTCTGGGTGATCAAACCCACCATTACACCCCTTTAAGCAGAAGATTTCTTTGCAAACCACATGGGCTGAGTACCAAAAGATTACTATATAATTACTGTATATTAATATAACATTATTTGGCATATTACTATTTTTCCTTCTATGGTTCTTCTGTCTTCTTTAATGTAACAGCTGCCCTTATGTCCAGTCTTTGGTTCAGCAGTCTTTCGCCTTCATTGGAGTACTTTGGTGCTCTCCAACCATCCTTCCTCCCATGGCAGAGAGAACATTGTGATTGTAATAAAGTTTGGCTGCTTCCGATGGATATAGGGGCAAAGAGTTGGAGGTATTAGATGGAAATGTTGACATCATGAGATGGGAACACTCTTACTCTTCCCTCGTACTTCTGGGAATTTCTCAGGCTCTCCATATCTGGGGGCTCTAGTGAGCTCTAGAACTTCATAAACCTGCTTCTGTTTGAGGTTTCTGAGGCTCTCGTGGTCTTACATATTTAAGGAGAGATGAGAACTAGCATAATTGCCAGCTGCTAGTAAAAACCAGTAGATTTGTTGAAAACATGAAGAATTGTTAAAGTATGAAATTTGCGAGCTGAAAGGAACTCTAGGAATGATCCAGACTAGAGGATTATAAACATAGCTGCTCATCAGAATCAACCCAGCAGATTTTAAAATCACAGATGCTGAAGTCAAAACTGCGGAGGTGCTGATTTTGTGGATGGAGAGGTGGGCACAGATTTAGTCATTGAATCCAAGCCTCTCTTTACACTCCACCAACCTTTTATCTTCCCACAGTATCCACTTCAGGAAGCTATAGTATAGAGAGCAGGTGCATAATAAATGTGATTGAATGACTTCTAGTATAAATTCAAAATCCAGTTTTTACTCACCATGTCCCATGCTTATCTTATAAGAAGATAGACAAGTAGGATATTCTTTCAGCATGTAACATTTACTGGTAAGTCAGCTCCTTTAGTTTTGATAGACACGTCTGATTTCTACCGACTGATTCCCACTTAGGCTTCAGAGTCAAAGAGTAACCCCCTGACCAAAATATAAAAATCTCTGTGAGTGAACTTCTACTCAGCTAAAAAAAAAGAATGTTTCTGAATATCCTGGAGGTATGTCTTAACTCATTCCAATAAAAATTTTAAATTTTCTAATTTAATGTAATAAATAATTTTGAGCACTACTGCATGCCCGATACCCTGGTAAGTGATGGATTATGTGACCTTAATTGATAAAGAGCATTCAGGACCACAGCAGAACACTGAGCTGGTTATCCTCCTATCAGCCTCATTGCCTCTCAGACTCAGCTTGGTCATGTGCCTCCAACATGTCCAAGGATACAATTTCAATGCCTGGATGCACTTACTTTCAGCACCTGTATCTCCTTCAAGGTTGTCTTGAACAAAGTATTGCCATACAGATTCAAGTAGTTGCGTTGCAGACACTACTGACTACCCAAACACAGTTGAGTGAATTCTTAGGTGCCACACTGACTGGCTTTAGGACAGACTTGTTAGTATATGTTTTGCCATCACTGCTGGCCAAGAGGCATCATGAATCATAATTGTCATCACCTGATCTTGTGTGAATTTGGTCATTGCTGTTCACTGTCATCATATCAACTGAATTATGTGTAGTTGTACTCATGTTGAATTTAATTGCTTTCTACAATGTCTCCAAAACGATTGTTACAATTTACCATTGAAATAAAAAGTGCATGTATGCACTATGTCCTGGACACAGAACAACATGCTATACCATAATATTCTAAGTATAAAAATAATCTGAAAGTGTTCTTTCAAGGATCATCAAATCAATATTCTAAGTGGAAATTATTCCATAATTTAATTGGCAGGAGATTTTTTTTCCTCTCTTTTTTTAGCAGTACATAACATGATGAATTTCACACTCAATTTTGTTGGGGGAGGCATTGTGCCCAGCAGAAGACTGCATTCCCAGCTTTGTTTACTGATTAACATGGCTATGTAACTTAGTTCCAAACATTGAGAAATAACTAGAAGTCATTTGGTTGGAATTTTGTAAAAGAAGGAAAGAAAAAATAAAACTCCTTTAATGTGCAAACTTAGCTGACATATTCTGCCTTCTTTTCTCCTCACTGGAATGGGGACTTGAGGCTGGAACTTGACCCTTCTTGAGGCCATGTGACCTTGAATACATGGTAGGATGACAGAAAGATAGGAGCCGCCTGACTATTTTATGTCTTTGTGGGGCCAAGATACCGCCCTTGGACTTCCTACCTGCAAACTCCCTGGTGTATGAGAAAACAGAACTCTTCATTTATAATGTTCTCAGGTGTCTATAGTTCACAGCTGATCACATATCTTGACTCTGCACATATGTTCAAATGCATAACATGAAATTTATGAAACTTTTGATCACTCCTTAATGAAATTATTTCCAAATAAACCAGTAAGAATGATTTTCAGAATGTTTTACTGTCTTTTAAAAATGTATATAAGTACTACATGATCATTGTATTCTGATATGTAGATGAGTAAATTGAAAATAATTTAGAATCTAAATTCCCACAACTCAATGATTACAAACTAATTAACCTTAATTAACCAATTAATATTAAAATGTAAATATTAAATATAAACATCAATATTGCATTCAAACTTTTATAAAAATGGATCAAATTATAATGCTGAATAAAGGATTTAAGGGTATTTATTGTATTCTTTCCATTTTTTGTAAATTTAAAAATTTTCAAATTAGAGATTCTGTAGACACATATATATTTATATATGTATATAAATATAATTTCATAATTTTTCAGAACATTTGATTGACAGATACCATACTTGGAGAAATGTTAGCACTTCCTTCAGTGCCTCTTTGGGGAATCTTAGGGTTCCAGCACTGAAAATAAAGTATCTGAGTTTCCATCTCACTGAGCCAAGTTCTATAACTATCTTCACACAGAGACTTGAAGAAATTCTTTTATTTCTTTTTATTCTAGAAATAACATTCCTCAAACATATACACACTACCAATTTAAAACTGAAGTGGCATGCCAATGGAACAGAATTGAGAGCCCTGAAATACACCAACATTTATATGGACAAATGATTTCTGACAAAGGAGCCAAAAACATACCATGGAGAAAATAAAGCCTCTTTAATACATGGTATTGGGAAAATCGGAAAGCCACATGCAAAAGAATGAAACTAGACAAATGTTAATATACAAATATCAACTCAAAATAAATCAAAGACCTAAATATAAGACCTGAAACAATAAATTACATAGAAGAAATCATAGTACTAAACTTATGATCTTGGTCTTAGTGAATTTGACTGCAAAGGCAGGGGAAGTAAAGGCAAAAATAAATGAATGAGACTAAAACTAAAAGGCTTCTGCACAAAAAAGAAATTGACACAAAACAAAAAGGCAACCAACTGAACATGAGAAGATATTTGCAAACAGCAGCTCCTACAAGGGGTTAATATCTAAAATATATAAATAATACATACAACTCAACACCAAACAATCCAATTTAAAAATGGCAGAGGACCTGAACAAACATTTCTCCTAAGAAGACATACAAGTGGCCAACAGATATATGAAAAGATGCTCAATTTTAATAGCTATTAGGGAAATACAAATCAGAACTACAGTCAGATACCACCTCATACCTGTTAGAATGCCTATTATCAACAAGACAAATAATAACATATGTTAGAGAGGTTGTGGAGAAAAAGAAACCCTCATTCACTGCTGATGGGAATGTAAATTAGTTCCTCAAAAATTTAAGAATAGAGTTACCATATGACCCAGTAAACCTCTTCTGGGTATCTACCGGGAAAAAATTGAAAACATTTAGGCACACTTATGTTCATTGCAGCATTATTCATGGTGGCCAAGACATGGAAACAATCCAAATGTCTTTTGATAGATGTCTTTATAAAGATGTGGAACACTACTCAACCATAAGAAAAGATGTAATACTGCCATTTGTGATGAGAGGGATGGACCTTGAGAAAATCATGCTAAGTGAAATGTCAGACAGAAAAAGTTAAGGACCATATGATTTCACTCCTGTGGGATATAAAACTGAAAGCAACAAATGAAGAAACAATAAAAAACAAACAAAAACTCATAGACACAGACAACAGTGTGGTGGTTACCAGAGGGAATGGAGGTGGAGGGTAGTAAAGAGTAAAGAAGGTCAAATCCGTGGTGATGGAGTATGATTTGACTGAGTGGTGGGCACACAGTACAATATGAAAATCATGTATCAGAGAAATGTACAATTGAGACCTGTATAGTCTTATTAACCAATGCCACCCCAATAAATTTAATTTAAAAAAACTGAAGTGAAAATCCTGACAGTGCAGAGGTGTGTTATACTATAGGATTAATTAGAATCTTTTGAATGTCAATGAAAAAAAGAGAACCTGCTGTATTTAGACAAAATTATTGAAAATTCCTGCTCTCAAGCATATTCAAATTTGATAAGAGAAATGGCTTTCAATATGTTGTTTAGGAATCCCATAGTATAGCATTAATGAGCGAGTCCCCCACAAGTCAGTTCTAGAAAACAGTGTAATTAAAGTCTCAGATGTTTCGATTTTCACAAATAGAAGTTTGTCTTCCCTTGGTGATTTTTTTTCCCCATGCTCAGAGTTCTTTGCAATTATTAGCTCATTAGTCCTAGTGGATTTTTTAATTTAATTGTAAATTAGTAGACCCTACAGAGTTAAGTATAAAACAAACAGAATGTTAATAGCCCATTTCATGAATATATATACTAATAGCTCAATCTTTATTATTTCGACATATACATTAATAATACCAGTGTGACTTCAACTCTCCTTAAAGCACAGTTTCATGCTTCTTACATATAAGTACTGCACAGAATTTGTCTCAAACTGAAAAAGATTTCTTTTTACATGCCACTCCAAAGTTTAGATTTTTATAGAATTTCTATATATGTTCATCCTGCTACTTTGATGTATTACTATAGTAAAATCTCAATACATTATTGAGAACAGAAATAGAACAATTTTTTTAAAAATATATTTTATTGATTTTTCACAGAGAGGAAGGGAGAGAGACAGAGAGTTAGAAACATCGATGAGAGAGAAACATCGATCAGATGCCTCCTGCACATCCCCCACTGGGGATATGCCCGCAACCCAGGCACATGCCCTTGACCGGAATCGAACCTGGGACCCTTCAGTCCGCAGGCCGACGCTCTATCCACTGAGCCAAACCGGTTTCGGCAGAAATAGAACATTTTAATCAACTGCTCTGATTACTGAGATATCATTCTATTTACCAGGGATCTTACATGATCATTGTTTCCATTAACACCTTCAACCTGGGAAGGAAATCATGGATACTTCTACTGTTTCTGAGGACCCGAGAAACACTTGATCTTGTGCAGATGAGAAAATATCAGGTCTAGTTGAAGAACTGATCGGAGACAATTCTAACTTACTCCCAAGAAGCACCCCTTCCCAGGCTGTCCCAGGGCTGTCATCCCATTTCTGGTGTGGTGGGCCTGCACATGACTGAAGCCTGGTCAGAATAGTGCTTTCATCTGACCGTGGTGACTGGTCCATGTATTAGTTTCCTGGCGCTGCCATATCAAAGTAGCATAAACTGGGAGGCTTACTAGTAAACACAGAAAGTCAATCTCTTACAGTCTTATGGTCCCAAGATCAAGGTGTATCCAGGGTTAGTTTAGTTCAGTGGTTCTCAACCTTCCTAGTGCTGCGACCCTTTAATACAGCTCCTCATGTTGTGGTGACCCCCAATTTCATTGTTACAAATTGAACATAATTAAAGCATAGTGATTAATCACAAAAACAATATGTAATTATATATGTGTTTTCTGATGGTTTTAGGCATCCCCCATGAAAGTGTCATTCGACCCCCAAAGGGGTCGCGACCCACAGGTTGAGAACCGCTGGTTTAGTTTCCTCTGGAAGCTGTGAAAGAGAATCTGTTTCATGCCTCTCTCCTTGCTTCTGGTGGTTTACTGGCCATCTTTGTTGCTTCTTGGGTTCTGCTACATTGCCCTGGTCTTTGCCTTCATTTTCACCTGGTGCTCTTCCAGTGCGCCTATCTCTAGATTTCTCATTTTTATAAGGACATCAGTCATGTTGGATTAAGGACCGACCTTACTCCCATATAACATCTTAACTAATTACATCTGCAATGACCCTATTTCCCAATAAGATCACATTCACAGATATTGGGAGGTTAGGACTTCAAGATCTGGAGGGGGAATAATTTCTAAAAATTCAATTCAGTCTAATATAAATGCATAAGTCAATAACTCTCAGTGGTGCTAAATAAAAATTGTACTGAATCCTCGTAAATCCTCTTTTTCCTGTACTACATGAGTGTATAAAGGGATGGGAACTGCTGCAGTCATCTCAAAACCACTGGGTGGGAGTGGGGGTCTGCAGAAAATGAATCGAACAAAGCCAAGAAATGGAGATAGAAACATCTACTTGCTTCTGATTGAACACTCGGTGAAACCATATCTGACGTCAAATTCTCTCCCTTAGTTGTTCAATTATATTAACTAAAATATTCTTCCCCTTTTTTGAGCTCATCTTAGTTTCATTTTCTGCCCATTGCCACAGAAATAGAGCCATAATTAATACTATTAAAGGGTGGGATTAGAGATCCATGTGAACAGCAAAAAGAAGGGTGATGTTATGAATAATGCCTTTCTGCTTTTGTATTATTTTGGATCAGGTTCAATTTGATGAGGTCCTGCACAGTAATATGTAATACCTCAAAAGCAGAAGTGAATCTAATCATTCTTTTTCTATAAAATATTGAATCCCTTCACACAACAGAAATACACAAAGGCACAATTTCCTGTAACAACATATCTTCCAGCAAAGGATCAAGCTGTGTGTTTCTAGATGCTGGGCTCATGCCATGTTGGGAATAAAGATACAAATTAAGGGCAAGAGGATGAACCCAGAGTTAACAGGATCACAGGTCAAATTCAGAGTCAATGATCACATTAAAGTGGTTTTCAATCAGAGTCACTGTCCAACAATGGAATTAGAAATGAAGGTTAGGCCCTAGCCAGTTTAGCTCAGACTGTAGGCCTGCAGACTGAAGGGTCCTGGGTTTGATTCCAGTCAAGGGCATGTACCTTGGTTTCACATCAAGCAAAGTAGAATCATCTCTGAGAATGTTTGGAAGCAGAGATGAAGAGGAGCAAGGCCTGTCTTTCAGAAAGATAGTAGGCAAATGTGTTATGATATGTTCTTCCACAAGTGTTACTGACCATGAATCTTTAGAGCAGGGGTGGGGAACATCCAGCTTTATTAAAGCCTGGAAAATCATTTGGTCAGCCCTGCCAAGGCATTAGGGGTGAGTTAATTAAATGTCTGGCCAAATATAGTAGGCTAATTTTAAAGTTGATAATTTTGTATGACCCACGAATGATATTATAAAGGAGAGGCCCAGTGCATGAATTTGTGCAAGGGTGGGGTCTGGCCAACCCGCCCCGAATGGGGCCAATCAGGGGTGGGGCCTCCCAGGGGGAGGGCTATGCCAGAGGGAGGGGCCGCAGGAGGTTGGCTGGCCACAGTGCACGTCGTAGTGACTGGTTGTTCCAGTTGCTTGGCTTTTGTATATATAGATATCTAAATGGCCCTTCCCAGAAAAAAGGTTCCCCACTCCTGCTTCAGAGTAACATAAGCATCTCACCACTTTATTTGTATGCTCTAGAAACCCAAGGAGCCTGGTGTAAGAGAACCAGTAGTGTTCTTATAGTTTCTTATTGTTTGATAGTGAGGTAGTACTGGTCAGAGAGGAGACTTCTACCCAAAATTATCATGTAGGTGTCTGATACCCCTACTAGAATTTCTGTATCTTGTTCATTTTCTGAATGTGTACCATAGATTTGGGGATTAAGTAGCTTCTCATTGGTCACAAGTGAAATACAACACAGTAGGCTCAGGAAGGAAAAGCCTTGGATGGAGATAAGAAATTGACAGTATGTGGAGCAAGAGGGCTGACATTGTACAGAGACTTCCAGTGTGACAGTATGTAAAGAGCATAATTTCATGTTATTTGTGGTAATTAGAACTCTGAAAACATTTCAATACATAAATAAGAATAGTTGGCTTCTAAATTGCAGACTCACTGTAGAAAAGCAGCCTCCTGATACATTTGTGACTATTGGACAACTTTTGTGCCTTGTCTCTGGTCTTTTGGCCTACTTTGTAATTTATCCATGGTTGCAGCAACCAGCTCCATACACATATGTAACCTGAGAGCATCTTGCCTTTGTCTGTCCACATACCGTCTGTCTTGTGCTCCAGGTCTTCTCTGACACTGTGGCCCGGGATGCTTGTGAGAACCAGATAGCACTTGCACATGTGCAAACAAGTGCCAGAGAATAAATATCTGGCAGGAGAAGAGAGCTGGTGCAGAAATGCCCTCCACTCCTGCCCTTCCAGTGAGCAGTTTCGAGGCACATTCTACATTGCTCCTCAGAAGATCCCCCCAGAATCTAGCCCCAGTGCCCACAGCAGTGACCAAGTCTTGTACTGCCTTTTCTTCTATCCATAGTTCACACTTTAATCTCTGGTTCCTGTTTCCAGGGATTATTTTCCAAATTAAATGACCTAAACTCAAGCCCTTATCTCAGACTTTAACTTCTGGGAGGAATGCAGGACACCAAAATGACCTTTTGGGTTCTCTTTACAGTTAGTATCCTATTGTGGTTCAAGGAACTTATTTATCACTGGTAAATCCCTAAATCTTTTTACAGTGTAGGGAACTAAAAATTGTTGCTGATGTGTGAGAAACAACAGATCACAGATCAAATCTGGCAATTGAGAATATCAAGCTTTAGGATCTGGGCTCATATTTAACATTTTTACTGCTTGTTTTCTCTATAATGTATGCCCTGATTGGAATCCACACAGTTCTGAACTGCCTGCCACCCTGGTTGCAATAGCTATGGATGGTGAAGTATCTTGTCTTTGGGTTGCCTATGGGGCCCTCCAGAGTGAATTTTGAATATCCTTTTTGAAACATGTGTTAAATCAGACCAATTCAAACTCTCTAAATTTGTTAATTGGCTTATTTTTATACTAGAGGCCTGGTGAACGGCATTTGTGCACTTTGGGGGGGGGGAGGTCCCTCAGCCCAGTCTGCGCCCTTTCACAGTCCAGGAGCCCTCAGGGGATGTCCGACTAACAGCTTAGGCCTGCTCCCCAAAGGAAGCAGGCCTATGCAGCAGTCAGACATCCTTAGCACTACCGCCGAGGTCGGCCGCTGCACTTGCCAGCCATCAGCCCAGCTTGTGGCTGAGCGGCACTCCCCCTAGGGGGAGTGCACTGACCACTAGGGGGCAGCTTGTGCATTGAGCATCTGACCCCAGGTGATGAGTATGCATCATAGCGACCGGTTGTTCCTCTGTTTGGTCGAGGATAGACCAGATAGCACTTGCACATGTGCAAACTGAAGTGCCAGAGAATAAACATCTGGTGGGAGAAGAGAGCTGGTGCAAAAATACCCCCCACTCCTGCCCTTCCGGTGAGCAGTTTCAAGGCACATTCTATTATATAGGATAGATTTGTTATATAGGATAGATTTGTTTCTTGGAGTACATGGAAGAATGAGAGTGGGGATAGTGGGTGATGGTAGGAATTACTTAACTATTTAAAATATTTTATTCCCCAAACTTGATTACACACCAGAATCACCTGGAGAAAATAATATTTTAAAAAGAATATGGATTCTTGAGCTCCACCCCCAAAGGTTCTGATTCCATAGATCTAGGCACAGACCCTGAGATGAACAGCTTCCCAGGAGTTTTTGCTACACAGCCACATTAGAGAAACAATGATATAATAATTCATGTATGAGATTTTAAGAGAATTTGTTACCTAAACCTATACATTTTTTACCATTGGGGTAGAAGCTCAGGCATTTTATAAATTATACATTCTTATTTATAAGTGACAAAAAGTCTTAACTTCTTTATTTGGAAAGGGAAGTTTAGAATTTAGTGTTCAAAATGAAAGGCTTAATTTCATATATTTTGATCTTTGAAAATATACACGAGATCATTTTTACACACTTTCATTTATAGACATTTATAGGCAGGCTTAGTTAAAAAAATTATCTCTAGGTGTAGTAGTGTATAATAGAAAGTGTACACAGTTAATTATAAATACTTCATCAACTAATTAGCGTTAATTAACTGTACAATTAAGACTTTGATTGACACAGGTAATTAAGCTGATTCTTCTCAAATACGCATGTTTCTAAAGTACTCATTAACTTGTTTCAACCATAAACATTTCCTAATAGACTTCCAGAAATTGATATGGTATTTTTTCTTCTTTTCAGAAACTACCTTAATAAATGAGTGTGCCTTTGTGTGCAGGTGAGGCCACAGCTGCTCCAGGTGTCTGAAAGCCAGAGGGAGTTGAGTTCAGGTGCTTGGTTAGCAAAAGAGGATGAGCCATTCCCTTCAAAACTGAAAACCAGTTTTATTGTTTATTTTGATTGGCCATGCTTTGTGAACAGAAAATAAAAAGTGATGGAAATAAGATTTTACAAATTTTAATAATCAAGATTACAAATATAAATTGGCCTCTTGATATATTTTTGTTGCCTATGTTTCTTAGCTAAGGGTTTTGTGACCTGATGAATTTAGTTTAGATGAGAAGAAGTTTTTATGAAAATGCAATTAACCTGTAGAATTATAAATCATGAATTGTGACTAAAGAGTTCCTTCACTTCTCTGTGGCAGAACTAGACAGTTACCATGGAAAATAAAAAATAGAATACAATCATGGCGGGTTCTACCAAACTGCAATAAAACCCAAAGAAAAAGAGTAAAGTTATGAATCTAAAGTTTTTATTCATTCCTTTAGTCATTCAGTTGACAAATATGTATTTAATACCTACTCTCCTAAGTATACTGTCCTAAGCAGTATTGGTTATATCTGTGAATAAAATAGAACAAAACTCCTATATGACTGGGGACTTACTTTTTATGTTTTCTGCTTCTGCTTTTTATTATACAAATTTCTGTGACATTACCAAGAGTAACTGAGAATTACTTATTGCTGCTTATTTGAATATAATGCCAAAGCAGAAATGAACCTGAAATATGGGACAAATAGCAAATAATAGTACCTGTATTTCACCTTCACCTTCTTTTTGTTATGATTCAAGAGACACCAACAATACTTTAAAGTATACATGAACTTAGATAAATTCATCATATATCTTGAGACTGCAGAGTATATTCTGCACCATTGATGTAATTTTATGAAACCATCTAATCTGAACTGCCTGAGTGAGAAATTTTGACATCTCATTTAGCTATGTGTCTGATATTTAGAAAGTCTCAATAGAGGGTATTTTAAATGATGTGAATATTTGATTAGTACTAAACTGAGATCACCTTCAACAAGGATCTTTGGAAAATTGCAGTCCAGCCATGGCTGGTGTGGATCCGTGGTTCGAGCATCAGCCCACTCACTGAAGGGTCTCGGGTTCAATTCCCATCAAGGACACACACCTGGGTTGCAGGTTCAATCCCAGCCAGGGTCTGGGCTCATGCAGGAGGCAACCAATTGATGTGTCTCTCTCACATTGATGTTTCTCTCTCTTCCACTCTCTCTAAAAAAAAATGCATTGGAAAAAATGTCATCTGGTGAGGATTAACCAAAGAAATTTAGAGTCAAGTTAGCAGTATAATAAGAAATTTAATTTTCTGAAAGGCAACTTCATAATGAGTCTGATCTAAAGGATTTCTCTCCAAAAGTAATGATTCAAGTTCAGCCTCTTTTGTCTAATCTTGTTTTGTCCGGGACTGTTTTTTGGTGTTTTTTTTGTTTGTTTGTTTGTTTGTTTGGTTTTTCTGTGTGTGTTTTTTTTGCATCTAAGAATCCTTTATTTTTGTCACTGAGTCTTGGAAACAGAACATTTTATTATGACTCATTAATGGAGGTTAGGGCCCTCTGAGGAATAGAAGTCTTGGATTGTGTGGTGCCGAAGCAAAATGTGGTCCAGAATACTCCTGTACTATAATAGGGCATGTTGCAGGATTCTTAACATGGTATAAAAAAAAAAAAAAAAAGAAAGGAGAAATAAAATCCACAGTAAAAGTGCCTCTGAAACAAAGGATGAATAATGACCATGCATTTTGGCTATTGTAGAAAAAGCAAGATTTTGACAAGCCCTTTTTTCATTCTCCTTATTTTTTTCTTTCTTTCCCTTCTTTTCTCTTTCACTTACCCCTCTTCTTCATTCTTCATTTTTTGTCTTCTTTGTCCTTTCAATTAAGGGAGGGAGAGGGTTTGCTATGATTTATACTTTGAGTCATGTTGGAATGCTACTAAATGGGGAATTGGGCTTTCATTTCTCTTTTCAAGCTGTTTATGCTGCTGTTCTAGGCTCTAGATCACACTGCCAGCGAGAGCCCGTTAAGGACAGCTATGTTAAGATTAAGGCCACCAAGTGCATGATTATCAGATTATGCCCACTTCCGCCACACATGGAGCTCTATAACAGTCGTGATCCGGTCAGACCAGCTGCTGGGGGGTAAGGAGAGAGTTCTTATGTAAACATTGGTTGATTTCTGTGGATAGTATCAACATGATGTAACTGAACTTAGAGTTAGGAAGGAAGCACCTTACACACTTCATGTTTTGTAAATTTTCTAATGAACTACTTGGTGATTGATGTGGGACAGTTTAAGTTTAAATGTGGAGAGTATGTGTCTCTGTAAGAAAGAAACGGAAAATTCTAATTTAAAAAATTGCTTGGGAGGATTTGTGATGATTTTAACTGAAATCAGAAGGAACCAATAATAAGCTCTCTACTGAAAGACTGGGGTTGCTGGACTCAAATTCCCTGGGACTATTGTTTCTGGTCTCACAAGATGAGGCATTCATTACTAGAGTCTCCTATTATCCATTCGTTTCTAATTCATTCCCAGTAGTTACCTAAAATAAGTTTTTTCACTTAAACTTATGCTGCCCTTAATCACTGCTTCCCCTTAGGTGTAGCTAATTATATAATAGCTCAATAGAAAATAGAATGCAGATCCTCTTGAATATTCAAATGTATCATGAGAACGAAAGCTTATTTTAGATCATTCAAAGCAGGTTCATAACATGAACTAAATAGATCAGTCCTATGATGATTAATGTCAGGAAATTTTTTGGTCCAATAGTCTTTCTAAAGTCTACTTTGTAATATGAGAAATATGTATGTTAAAATATTCTAAAAATTATACAAGTCCAACTTATATTTAGTCAATAATCATAGTCCTATGTGTGGACTGTAGAAAATACAGTGTAATGTTTATACTAGTAAGACTATGGATAACTAATGTGGTTTTTTTACTTCCTATATAGGAGAATATTACTTAAAAATTTAAAAGAATCACTTGCTTTACAATTAAAAGTCGTTAAAAGAGTATAAAAATCTTTAAAATTCTTGACTTTATCCCTATTTGAAAAAAATATATCTGAATTTCTTTTTGTCCTCATCAACTTTTAAATCCTGGTTCAAGAATTTAAAGTCTGCCTTTAAAATTTTTCATAAAGAAGACTTTTGGAAGTGAGCAGATACTACTCCCTGTCATTTTTATTCATCCCTCAAATTGAAACCTTCCGAATCCTTTGTATCCCTGAGTCAGTGTCTGATGACTTAATTTTCAGGAAAAGTTGGGCAAAGTTGATGATCAAAGGACGTTTTCAGAACTCAGATGAGGTCAGATACCACTGAGCACATCTCTACCATCTGGGAGGTCAGAGTCAGCAAAGCTCTTAAATCTTCCTAAAAATACAATTTTCCAGGGGCTTTGAAAGTTATTTCAGGGACACTTTAATTCTATTCCAGGTTGAATTAAGTTTTTGTGTTATTTTTAATTATAAAAGTGTGCTTATTTTAGAGAATGAAAACTAGGGGCAAAGAGAAAGATGAAGAAAATCAGCAATGTTACCCCATGAAGGCAAAAATGACTAACATTTTATTGTGTTTCCATTAATATTTTTGCTTAGAGATAAAATCAAAATATTACAGTATGCACAGCTTGAGTTTCTATTTCACTTCTTAACAACTAAACATAAGAATGGCTCCATGTTATTTCTGGAAACACAAAATAAGTTTAAATTGTTGAATACGAAATGAGAAATTATACAATAGAGTGGAAAGCCCATTCAACTGAGCATGGAGAGCCGTGGGTTTTAGTTCCACTGGGTCCCTGTTTGGAAGTTCAAATATGGGTGCCAGTTTCTTTGGATGGCAGGGAGGATGGAATGGGTGGACCAGAATGAGGTGGTGCAAAAGAATTACCAAGTGTTGCCGAAACCGGTTTGGCTCAGTGGATAGAGCGTCGCCCTGCGGACTGAAAGGTCCCAGGTTTGATTCTGGTCAAGGGCATGTACCTGGGTTGCGGGCACATCCCCAGTAGGAGATGTGCAGGAGGCAGCTGATCGATGTTTCTCTCTCATCGATGTTTCTAACTCTCTATCCCTCTCCCTTCCTCTCTGTAAAAAATCAATAAAATATATTAAAAAAAAAAAAAAAAAGAATTACCAAGTGTTAAAATACAGTTCTCCCAATCCCAGCCTCGGATATTTGGATTCAGCAACCTTGCGGTAAGACGCAGGAGTCTGTATTTTCAGTAAGGACCATGGGTGATTGTGTTGCTGGAGTTTCTGGGACCGCCCACTGAAAATCAATGGATTAGACCTCCCTTTATTTTCAGAAATTGTCAGGGAGGAGTGGGAAAAGTCCATAGACAATAAAGGATGCGCAGGGAAGATACTAAAGTTGCCAGCACTGCCACTTTAGTCCCAAATCCCCAAGGGAAGCGGCTCCCAGGAATCCCTGTTGAAGAACAGGAGCCGAACTCTCCCAGGTCCTCAGTCTTTCCCGGCAGCTCTCTCAAGCATTCTTTACTTCCATGGTACCCTTGCTCTTCCTGTCTCTTCACGTCATCACTTTTTAAGTCATAAGTTTAGTTAATGGCCCAGTACATACTGGAAACTAGGTCCCTAGACCCTCTTTTAAGGATTTTCCTACTGAACCTTCCTGCAAATCCTAGTTTTCAGGGTTCCCAAGCAATATATTTTTCAAGAAGCCTCTCCTAGCTCTCCAGTCTTTTCTGTGATTTTACAGTAACTCCCCCACCCCTGTGTGCTTACTTCTTTCATCGTGTTTATAACACAGTTCGTTAGTTCACTTACCATCCTTCCTTACTAGACTGAGTTATCCTAGTGCCGAGCACAGTTGCTGGCTCAGAATATATATGCAATAATATTTTATGAATTAACAATTAAGTATATACTCTTCTTAAGGTTATGTCTGGTTAAAAATGACATAGTACATCTATACAGTATGGGTTTTCCTCCTCTTGGTTAACCTCCACGTTTTCCAGGTGCCAATATTTTGAAGTTTCAAGTCTTGTTTAGGCAGCACTCATAGTAACTTATCTTTTTTAACAGCAGGAGTATACCATTTCACTCTATTACACAGACATCTTGAGGTGGGATTTCTTTTTAAATTTCTTTCAATCGGTTGGTCTGATTTCCATCAGAGACTTCATATGAAATTGTTATTTTATCCTCTGATCAGAATAACTACTCTGTAAAGGAAAGGCATAAAATGTTCAAAGAAGATAGTTACATGTCTATTGACGCTGTATTAAAATGTAAATGTAATGCAAACTGGAAGACGTCAAGCTGCCACATAATCTGGATCACTTCTGAGTCCCGGAGAAAAATTTTAGATTACTCATTTTGTCTATAGCAAGCCATTGCCAGCCTCTATATGCATATTCTTTGAAAGAAAAATAGAGAAACTGAAGGATATTTATTCTTTATGCATGGTTGCACAGTGAGAACATCCGTTAATATTTTGTGACTTATTTTTCAAAAATAAACTTTCTTTTAAAAAATTTATGTATTATGCAAATTATTTCTGAACCAGTTTAGCTTTCAAGAAAACTCTAGTTCCACCTTCGTGGCTCCTAGCTGGCTCCATATACCTTTCACACCTGTCTATAGACCTCACCTATTCAGCCTGTTTTATTCACCTATTGGTAGTCATTGCCTTTGGTTTCCCTTCCCTGAGAAGTTGTACAGAATCTGTCTAGCTCCTCACTTTCTTGTAGATCTTGGACACAGGTTTCATAATCTAAGAATTTCCTCACTAACTCTCATCACACTGTGCTCTGGCCTGCAGTTGCCTCTCTGGTTTTTTTCTTACATTCTTTCTTTTCCTTACTCTATCCCAGCCTCTTTGGTTTTCTTTCTGGTCCTAAGCCACCAAGCCCACACCTAAGGCAGGGCCATTGGCCTTGCCGCCACCCCTGCCTGCAGAGCTCCTCCTCCCTGGAACTCAGCAGAGCTGTCCTCACTTCCTTCGGGTTTTTATTCAAATGTCAACTAACCAAAGATAGCGTTGCCTACTTCTTCACTGTGCTTTATTATTTTCTTCATAGCATTTATCACCCACCGACACATTACATATTTGATTGCTTTATGTCTATTACTGTGAATCTGAATATGCTAACCTGAGAACAATGAATTTTTCTGTTTCCTTTAATGTTCTTACCCCAGCACCTAAAAGAGTGCTGGACACATAATAGGTGCTCAAAAATATTTCTGTGGGTTTTTAAAGAAATATTAAAATTTTTCAGCAATCTAGAAGTTAAGCAATGATTAGCCTATTGTTCTAGTATTGATATTTGTTAATTACTCAATCTTCCTCTAAGATAGCAAGTGACACCTTTGTTATAAGCTAAATTATTTATATTATCATGGAGTTGTCTCTTGACTTTCTATTCTTTCCATTTTCTATCTGTTTCTTAGCTAGTACCACATTGCACCAATTACTGCTGCTCTATATTAAGGTTTTTTGTTTTACCATGTAGGGCAAACGCCCCTTAGCCATGTATTTTCAACATTTTCTTCTGTAGTCTGAAACAATTGTTCTTTCAGGTAAACTTTATAATCATTCTGATATACTCTCAGAAATCCCATTGGCATTGCCTTAAACCAAATCATCATATTTTCAAAAGAATGTAATGTCAATAACATGTTTTTCTAATATATAAAGTAAATGTAATTATAATAAATGATGTAGCTGTGCCCAGCCTGTTGCATAGCCAGATGGACACATAGGGCATTCAGAGGCTGCCTGGTGTACTCACACTTCTGGCCCCGGGACAGTCTGACCCTACTTCAAGGTCTCCCCATGTGTGGCATTTTGCTGCAACTACTTTGCTTCAGTTGGTGGTGGAAAGAGACTGAAGTACTCTCCCAACAAAATGATAATATTGAATTATCTGAAAAAGAAGGTTGTAGGATAGAATTTTCTACAAAAGTCACGGTGGTCAAATTAAAGTGAGACACAATAGTGGTTGGCTTGGACCCCACGATTAAGGCATTCACATGTACACACATAAGTAGCATGTCTCTGAAACCTGCTCTGTGCTTTGAAACTAGTTGGGTAAGTTCCTTACTTGGGAGCTCCTGAAGGGCTGCCCCGGCCAAGGAGCCATGGATCTTCAGTCTCTGAGACGACAGCTGGGGTTATGAGCTTATAGTCCGGAGCTTCCTTATCAAGTTTGTCATATGTCACTTTGTCAAGCAAGACTAGGTGATTGTGCTTGTCCTACACTTTGCCTTTGGACCACTTCTTTCTGGCTGTGCCCCCAGATCTGTTCTGAGTCTTTCTCTTTCTTGACCAACTTTCCAGCATCTTTTCAGTGGAGATCATTTAAATATCATTTTGTATGTAAACCTTCCTGCATCTTGCCTTTCTCCACTTTTCTCCTATGCAGAGTTAGTCTTGCTCTTTCCTGTGTTCTCATGTTACTTCATTTATACCTCTTCCAACACTTACCCTCCTCGTGTAATGATGAATATCTGCATACTGTCTTCCCTTAGTAGACTGTTAGTACCTTGAGGGTAGGGTCCTGATTTGTTCTCAGTACCTGACAGATAATAGGTGCACATGAATGTTTAATAAATGAACTAATAAATGTGGCTTAAAGCAGCCTCTCTCTGCCTCTCCATCAATTGGTGGAGCAGACGGAACAGCCAACTGTATGAACAAAAGCCATCAAGCATGTCCAACAGAAGTGATTGAGTGTGTATCAGGAGGCAGGAAAGTAAACAATACCTCAAGGGTCACAGCTGTTTCACTCTGCCTTTCAGCCAAGAAATGCCATGATTTACTTTCTGCTCCTGCCAAGTATGAAGAAATAAAGTCCGGAAAAAAAAGTGAAGGAGTGAGGAAGTTTGGATGGACAGGTCAATCTGCTTGCCCACCTGTGGCCAACCAAGCATGATCAAAGAATAATGTACTTCCCCTTCTATCCCATTCCACAGTCTTTATTCTTTAACAAAAACAAAGGGACCTTCAATGAGCAATGTAGTCCCAACCCTGACTTCACTAACAAAGTCAGTTTTATACACAGCTGACATTGAGTGCGTCCAACATTGTAGGTTTATCAAAACTTATGCCTCAGATATACCCCTTCTTGTTTCAGGTTGTTAAATTTTGAGACTGTTCCTGTATAATACCTATTTCAATAGGAGAGTAGAAGGATTTGACAGATTAGGAATTAATGAATATAGAAACTCCTGTGATAGTACACGTGGTACCTGCCTAATAAATGTTTTTGTTTCCCTATTCTTTAACAGTTGAAGTTCAATAAGAAGTCATTTATTTATATGGAAGGCGGAGAGGAACAAGGCCAATGTAGCAGGTAATATGTGTTTTATTTTGGAAATTTTACATTTATTTAAGTAACGTAGATACAGAGTAAGAGTTCAAACAATATGAAGCGACATTAAATGAAAAAAATTGTCATTCTTTCCCCAAATCTGTTAGCATAATTATTTTTTAGCATAATTATTCTAAGTAATATGTTGACATCTGTTTTTCCCAGTATATCAACATTAAATAGTAGCTAAAAACTCTGCCTGTGAAAGATTAGAAATTTAATTTATTTACATTACTACTTTCCTACTAATTTTATTTATATTATTTCATAGTTCTTTTATTGGTTTTATTTATAGCTCTAAATAATATACATATTTCTATTTTTATCAACCTGTACATCATCCCTTTATACCTATCATTTAAGTAATTAAATTATAAATTTGCGTAATCTCACACCCAATGGTTTGATGATAAACCAACTGACTTATTGGTGGGGGAGAGGAACTAATTTGTAGCATTTGCCTATTTCTGTGAGTGATTTCAAGCTACCAACATGACTTTGCATTCCCAATCATATTCGTTGCTTCTTCTATGGTTTGAATTTTTTAAAAAAGCAATAAGATGCAGTTATAAAATTATGATTATGCAAACGTTATTCAATACAGAACCAATATTGTGATTTCCCATAGAGAATGATATGTAATCCTGATGGGAAATAAAGTATATAGTCAAATAGACTAGAAATTTTAAGTTTCGATGGTATTTTAGAAATAATTAAATCAATCAATCTGAAGGAGAACATGACTCTTCCAAAATTCAAAAAACAAAACAACAAGGTTACAGGAACAACCGGTAATAGAAAATGAGTGCTAACTTTTAGGTAATTACCATCACAGAAGCATGCTGTTGTGCAAAAACACTTGGGATGACATCTAGCAGTCTTAGTATTTTTAATTGTTACCACCAAATGAGAACAGAAACAGAAAGTTATTGCCTGTCCATAGTAAAGTGACCCCACAAAGGAAGCAACCAGAAATATGGGCCTAGCTTCTTAGCAGGAATTTGAGTGATGTGAAACAAAGGGGAGATGGGTTTGTGATTTTGTATAAACATGTAAAATATACCTTCCTTCCTGGGAAATTATTGGCAACTGCAGGCCTGCTACTTATCTTAGTACAGATAAATTCTAAGATGCAAAATTGCCTATCTTCTTTGACTCATTTTTTTTTCAACTGATCTCGATCATTTGTTGGAGCAATAGGAGTTTCTGTGGTGATTAAAATGTTTGTTTTTTCATTCATGCATTTATTCATTCTACAGTAATCACTAGCCACATGTGGCTACTGAGCATTTGAAACATGACTAGTACAACTAGAAAAATAAATATTTAATTTTATGTAATTCTAATTCCTTTTAAATTTAAAGGCCACATGTGGCTAGTGATCATGTATTGGCAGTACAGTTATATAAATGTTATTCAATATAGAACCAATGGACTACAGAAAGACCAGGCTTCCTCCACTAGGAGCTCTGTAGTTTGACCTGGGAATAAAATAATCTGCTCAGCTACTGCCTGGAAAGTATTCCTTGCCCTAGGTGTCTGGGTCACATAGTCAGAGGAGATAAGAGAGTCAGTTTTATGACATTAAACCTGTACTGCTGGAGGCTGAATATTCGAAGGCTGAAAGTCAAATAGAGTCTCTTTTATTTCATCCTCTTTATTGCTCAAAATTATGATACATTTTATTTTGGTTCATATTTGGCCTATAAATGTTATTGCATATATATACTAGAGGCCCAATGCACAAAATTCGTGCACAGGGGGTGGCAGGGGGTACCTCAGCCTGGCCTGCACTGTCTCCCAATCCGGGACCCCTCTGGTGATGTCCGACTGCCAGTTTAGGCTCAATTGGGTCTAAACTGGCAGTTGGACATCCTTCTCAAAATCTGAGACCCCTCGCTCCTAACCACCCACCTGCTTGCTCCTCACCTCCACCTGCTCACTCCTAACTGCTTGGCTCGCTGCTCCTTAGTGCTGCCACGGAGGTGGGAGAGGCTCCACCACCACTGCGCTCGCCAGCCATGAGCCCGGCTTCTGGCTGAGTAGCGCTCCTGCTGTGGGAGCGCACTGACCACCCGGAGGGAAGCTTCTGCATTGAGCGTCTGCCCCCTGGTGGTCAGTGCACATCATATTGACCAGTCATTCTGGTCATTCCGGTTGTTCTGCCGTAATGATCACTAATGGGCTTTCATATATATATATGTATATATGTATATATGTATATATATGTATATATATGTATGTATATATACACACACACACATGTACACACACACACATATATATATATATATATATATATATATATATATATATATATACATATATACTAGTATATATGTTTTTCCCAGAGATTCTAAGTGCATTTGCTTTACCTGGTAGGCAGAAAAACTATATGCCTTCAAAATATTAAGAGCTTCCATTGTTTTTTTTTAATGCTCCATGTTTAATGGAATCCACTTTTTATGATGACTAGCTATTCTTAAGATGCTGTGAATTCCTGCAGTAATTTATGCTTCTTGCTTTTTTTACCTACTTAACAGCTGGCATCTTGAATTTTCTTGTCATATTCCTGAGTTCATTCACTCATACATTCAATAAATATTTGTTGACTGCCTACTAAATGCCAGATGCTATCAAAAACACTGGGAAGTCAGTGGTGAACAAAGCCAAGTCCCTGAACTCATGATGTGTCTGTAGACAGTCACTGGGTAAACAAGCAAGAACAATATGTTAGGCAGTGAAAATAAAACAGAGTAATAGATATAGAGAATGGGTGAATGGAGAAAAATATGTGGCTGTTTCCCATAGGTTTGTAATAGAAGGCTTTACAATAATATGACAGTTGTAACAAAGGCCTAAGAGAAGAAAGCCATGTGAATATTCGGTAAAAAACATACCTAGCAGAGGGAACAACAAATGCTCCCAGGTGAGACTGCTTCAGGTGATGAGTTGAGCTCTTTATTCATGGACAGAAGTTGTCAACTGGTCCAAATTTGTGTGAATGGGAGAACATAGGCAGGACACCTTAAAGAAGGGCTTAACTTTGGGGTAGGAACACCTTTAAGATAAATCCTAATTTTATTTTGGCAGAATGCTTTGTTTGAGAAGAAAGATCATGACTGCAACCTGTGTGTGTGTGTGTGTGTGTGTGTGTGTGCGCGCGCGCGCGCGCGCACTTTAGAGAATTACTTGGTCTTCTACATCATGTCCCAGCTGAGTTCCTCAGCTCCCTCTTCAACTACACATTGTCCTTATTTGTGTTCTGGACTAGTTGTATTATCTGTTATGATTTATCAGACAAAACAGTCCATACTGCTTCTCATATTATAAAAATTCCTTTGTACCTCTGATCATGCATGGCTCCATTCTTCGATTGGGGCAATATATAGATTATTCTCTACTCACTAACAGTTTAATAGATTTTGGAAGGAAACTAAATCCATGTGCTACCTTGAACTTGAAGTCAGAATTTTTATGGGCTGATGTCGCTGGAGCATGAGACAGAGAAGACTATATAGGACAGTCCTAAATGGGCCATCACAGGGAGGAAAATATTATAGAATCAGCCCTTTATTGCTATGTTCTGAGAGTCCTACTCTATGAGGATTATAGTGACTGGACTATTATTGTGGTGTTATATGTGGTATGCTAAAAATTGATATTGTGAGACTGTGAATCAGAGGACTGACAGAATGAGTGACTTGTGGAGGGTGTAGGAAGCTCAGATAATAGTTAGGGTTGGGGATGCAGACATCAGTAACAGTGACTCCGTGATACCAGTACCAACATGAAATGGATATTTCCCTCAACATACAAAAACATCTCAAATGAGAGAATGTGTTCTAAAGAGTTTTGGGTGGATGGTGTTAAAATATTGTGTTTTAAAGTATTTAATGTATTTCATTAATTTTTACTAAGAATGGGGAATCTTGAGGTGGACTGACCTACTGGTGGAAAGTGGAGGAATGCTCCAGAACCAGATTTGAGGTGCGGGGTGCGGAGGGGAGTGAAATATGTCTGTTAAATACAACAGCGTGTTACATGAACATTAGCCTGCAGGCCTGGAATACTGGGAGGAGGCGGTACTCAGTGTCTTCAGCTCAATTACCTGCATGTGCACTGATTATCATTTCCTGTCAGTCCCAGCACTGCTCCCTGAGGCCATGGGGACAGGACATGTGTTTTCCTGTGTGTAGGGAGCTTGTAGCTGGATAGGGAGTTGGTAGAAGGAAGAAATGATAACTCTTGTCTAACTTTGATAGGTTAATTTTAAAAATAAAGTTATATCAAAATCCACATCTTATAAATGTAAGCTCACTATTAGAATCTGAACTATCTTTTATGTATACTAGAGGCCTGGTGCACAAAATTCAAGCACGGGTAGGGTCCCTAGGCCTGGCTGGTGATCAGGACTGATCTGTGGGGTGACCGGCAGTGTGATTGGAGGGCCCCCGCTGGCACCCACCTTGGCTGGTCTGAGGCCTGCGGGCTGGGGGCAGCTCCTGCATTGAGCGTCTGCCCCCTGGTGGTCAGTGTGCATCATAGCAACTGGTCATTCCTCCAGTCTTTCCATGTTTGGTCGATTTGCATATTAGGCTTTTATTATATAGGATTAGACTATTTTCAAATTATGTGATCAGTTGGAATCAATTCTGTCACCTACTGTGAGAAGATATCTAGGCCATTTGAAATACCCCAGGGTGAAATCTGTTGCATGTGTGACTAAACCTATAAAACACAGTAGGACAACAATTACCCATTAGTTCTTTACAATTATTCTTTGCCACCTTGTAACTGATAGTTCTGAGCCAACACCCACCCACACTGATGTGTATGCCTGGCTACTCTTCTGGGTTAGACTTCTCTATTCATCCATTTAATAAATCTTATTTACTGATTTGTGTTCAGCTAAAAGTACAACAGTGTAGCCCCTTGATGTGGTCCTCAACATTGTGGAGCCTACAATCTCACTTTCCCCCAGAAATTGGCTCTATTCCTGCACCCAGTATGTGGCCACTCAATTTTAGTTTATCATTTAGCTCTGCCCTTGAGTGTGATCCCATGCTTTAAATGACAATGAGAGTCATCATCTTGCTGACATCTATTCAGCACTTCCCTGCCCAATATAATTCTGCCCCCTACAGACTAAATTTTACAAACACTTCCAAGACCAATCCAGTATCTATTCATTTATTCACCATTTGTTGAACATGTACTTATTGAACACACTATTTTTTAGGCACTGTTCTAGAAGCATGGCCCAGACTCTGATTTGCCAGATTCAGAAATAAAGAATATGATCATTTTAATTTTTTTAAAAATTCTCTCTTGAGGAAATACTTACTGATTTTAGAGAAAGGGGCAGAATGAGAGAGACATATACATAAATGTGAATGAGATATAATTTGGGTGTCTCCCATATGTGCCCCGACTGGGGATTGAACCTGAAACCTAGGACATGCCCTGACTGGGAATCAGACCTGAAATCTTTCAGTGTATGGGACAGTATTCCAACCAACTGAGCCACATCGGCCAGGGCAATATAATAATTTTTAGTTAACAACAACCTGGCAGTTGTTAAAGATAAGTCCTCTTAAGAGTGCAACCCTTAAGGTTACCCCAGTCACAATAGAAAGAATAATGCTTTACTCATTAATTTAATGAGGACTTTTTATTTGAAGACTTTGCACTTTTCCTATTTTCTGCACATCTGTATTTTCAAGTCCATGCTATTTTTCCTTTTTCTACTTTGATTTCATCATAAGATAGTATCCCACTGAGGTGGATCTGAATATTCTCCTGCCCTTTGAACTAAAAGTGTAAGGTTATTCCAGATTTAAATAATTGGTACCATGTGTCTCTGTGGAATATAGAGATCGAAAAGCCCTTTATGTCCTTGTTCTCATTAACTGTTCTAATATTCTGAGAAGAGACCTACAGGGTCAAGTTCAAATATCAATTATTTATTGTATTCTTAATATTGTTTTATGAAAAAAAGAACCTTCTACTAGAAGACAGTTTCAACTCAACTGAGATAACATGGGAGCAGAAGCCTGAAGGATGCAGAATAATGTGATGATCACTGGCTCAGAGGGGAGAGAAGGAGGGAAGAAAGGAACTTGGAAAGGAGGGATAGAAGTGCATTGGAAAGGTAAAGTAGTTTCTTATTGCTCAGCAATTCCAAAGAAGGGCAGATATTTAGTGAATGTGAAATGGAAAGTAGAAGAAAGCTTTTGAATATTGGAACTAGATTCTACTAAAATGCTGCAATACGTAAAGTGGTTTAAATTATTTTATCTTCTAAATATAATGTCATATCATTAGAAAAAAGACTCTAAGGAATTATTCCACAACATTATCTATGCAACTAACCTGGGGAGGTGGGCTTACCGAGTATTTTTGCTTTTCTCTCTATAATTTTCTGTATTGTCCACAATGTGCATGTTTTTTAATAAGAAAAAAATCAATACTAATTTTAAAATGAAATGCTCCCTCCTCTCTCTGTCTTCAGAAACAATCACTTTCCAGTTTTGAGCAGGTCTAAGTTTATTGCAACAGGAAAATTTATAGTTTCAAGTGAGCCTGTAACAGAGATGATGCCTTCCATTCCAATTTCTCTCCTGAAAAAGGAGCACGGAGATGTTTGAGTCAGAAAATGCATTTCTAAGCAATTCCCAAAGGCCAGGCACCTTGTGGTCCCCCTCCTCATTTGAAGAGCAAAATAATATAGTCACTTCTCCACACTACGTTCTTAGCAGAGATTAATTGGCTTTATATTCTCTTAATCAACTGTCCACACCATTGTTAGAATAACTATTCTAAAATAGTAATATGCTTGTGCCACTGTCTTACTTATGTTTTCAGTATGATTGGTAAATTCCCGAAGTAACATACAAAATCCAATGTTCCCTTTTCTACCTTTCTTGCATTTTTGTCCATCATTGATCTTGTCCTATGAACAAGACTGTAAGCATCCTGGCCTACTTTTAGTTACTCCATGTGGCATGCTTTGCATTAGATCTATGCTTTCCTACTATTAATCTTTTCAGAGCTCCCAAGACACCCAATGAACATTTGCCAAGATACCTTCAATATTTCTTCTAAGATATCCCCTCTTTAAGAACACCCTTCATAATTCTTTCAGGCTGGATAGCTCCCTCTTATATGTACTAACATAGCACCTGTGTTTATATCTCAGCACTGGCAACACTGTGTCCTTTTATGCTTTATTATTTTAATATTTATTTTTTATTGTTGATAGTATTACAGATATTTCCCATTTCTCCCCCTTTACCCTCATTCTCCCAGATCCCACCCCCATGTCTTCATTCTCCTATTGCCTGTGTCCATGGGCTATGCATATCCTATATAATAAAAGCCTAATATGCTAAGTGTCCGGCCATCCAGTTGTCCGTTCAACCAATCAAAGCATAATATGCTAATGACATGCTAAGGCCACTCAACCGCTCACTATGACGTGCACTGACCACCAGAGAGCAGACACTCTGACCAGTAGGTTAGTTTGCTGCTGGGGTCTGGCAGATTGGGGCTGAGCAAGACAGGTCGAACACACCCTGGAGCCCCCCTACAGTTCCTCCCCAGCTGGCCAACCTCCTGTATCCCTTCCAGGCCCCGATCATGCACCAGTGGGGTCCCTCGGCCTAGCCTGTGCCCTCTCCCAATCCGGGACCCCTCGGGGGATGTTGGAGAGCCGGTTTCAGCCCAATTCTGCTCAACGTAGGAGCTGCCCCCTGGTGGTCAGTGCACCCACAGGGGGAGCGCCACTCAGCCAGAACCCGGGCTCGCAGCTGGCGAGCACAGTGGCGGTGGTGGGAGCCTCTCCCACCTCCACGGCAGTTGGACATCCCCTGAGGGCTCCAGGACTGTGAAAGGGCGCAGGCCAGGCTGAGGGACCACCCCACCCAGTGCAGAATTTCGTGCACCAGGCCTCTAGTAAGTATATAAGTTCTTTGGTTTATCTCTTCTCATTCCCCCAATCCCCACACTGAGGTATGTCAGTCTGTTTCATGCCTCCATGTTTCAGGTCTTACTTTGTTGGTCAATTCATTTTGTACATTAGATTCCACAAGTAAGTGAGATCGTGTGATATTTGTCTTTCTCAGATTGGCTCATTTCACTTATAATAGTCTCTGAGTCCTTTTAGATTGTGAAAAATTTGAAGAAGACAGAGATGGTGTCTTAACTTCTGAGCAACCAACACCACAGACAGTGCCTGGTAAAGCCTGGAAGCTCATTAACTTTCGCTGATGCCACTTTCTTAATGAATTTGTCAAGGGTTTCCTTTCAATGTCTCTGCCATTTTATAGGATCAATGCATCATACATTTATAAGTTATGGGTTTAATTTCTGAGCACTACCTCACCAGACACATCCTGTTTAGAGCATTCAATAGTTAAGAACAGGTCTAATTATCATGCTGGCAAGGAGATTAGACTGGCTCACCTGCCTTCTTTGCTGTTACCCATTAGCACATGCTTGGCAAAGGGAGTCAGTGGATCTCAGACCAGCTGCTTTAGCTTCTTTCTCCCTCACCTCATACAAAGGTGTGATTCTCTGCTCATGATAGAAAGAAAATCCAAAGCCTTAAATGGAGATGTGAATAGATGCAGTATTTCTGTGGAGTGAGGCTTATTCTTGTTTTCTGGAATCTCTTTGGTTAATGCACTTTTATTTTTGTAACACAAGCAAAATAGTTCAAATTGTAAAATTAACACTTATTCATTTAAAAAGACTCAAGTAGGATTAAAACATTCAGAGAGGAGACAACACACATCACATATAATCGCACATATATAAACTGTTAAAATTTTGATGAATATCTTTCCAAAGTAAATGGGATCACATTATATATGCTGTTATGTAATTTTATTTTTGAAACTGATTATTTATTTTATAATATGTATCCAAACGTGTTGTCAAAATAAAAATTATTGCCTTGAAAAAAATTCTATTTCTATAAAAAGATTTCAAAATGCATAGTGGCACATAGAATAGAATACTAATTACTATAATGTTATTTGAAAGGATTATCAAAATGATAATCACATCTAATTTTTATATATTTTTAGAACAAAACATTTTAATTATATGAAGACTTTATAGAAAATAAAGCTGTGTTGTTCAATATGCTAGCCATTGCCACATGTGGCTACTTAAATTTAAATTAATTAAAATAAAATTAATTTAATTATTCAGTTCCACAGTTGGCACTAGCCACTTTTTAAGTGCTTTGTAGTCACATGTTGCTACTGGCTACAGCATTAGATAGCACAGACATAAAACATTTGCTTTATCACAGAAAATTCTGTTGGGGAGAGTTGGTATAGAGTTCTATTAAATATGTCGTAATTTAAGCTTAACAAACAATTTGCTGAATACCAAATATGTGTCAGATGTTATGTTAAGCACTTTTCACTTTTCTCATATGTTATTTTATTTAATACTCACAAAAGAAGTCTGTGGGATAGATTTGTTATACCAGCTTTTACGGCAAAAGTAAAAATGGGGACTCATGGAAGTGAACTGATATGATTGAAAGGGCTGTAAATCAGTTGTAATCTGTCCAACATCATAGTATTTGTAGCTGGTCAGTTGGGGCACTTGGCCTTGGGGTACATAGACTGCTGACTTCCCCTATCAGAACAACAAGGAAATCCAGCTCTTTGCATTCTGTGCTAGGAATCAGACTTAGAGACACTCATCTCCATCCACCCAGTTCTTTATGGCCCAGGCCCCTTCAGTGGACCTGGACTGTGGTCCTCAGCCACTCCCCTGAGGTCTTAAAGTCCAGGCTTCTTGACATTTCTCACAAAACCCATCACAATCTTGTCTGAACCTAACTCTCCTGCATTATCTTTCCCCACTCACTACTTCCCAGCCTGTGTGGCAGTCCTGGAAAAGAATCCCCAAACGAGGTATCATGTGGCTCATTTCTTCACACATATTGTTCACTTGGCCTGAGAGCCTCTTTTATTCTTTCAACTTATTTAACTACTGATGGTTTTTATTATTCAGCTCAAGTCCTATCTTCCCTAGGATGCTTTCCCTTAACCACAGAGTATGACTTAGAAGTCCCCCAGCATGTTCTTGTGGCTTGTTCTTCACTCTTCCATAAATCACACTGTAATCATTGGTTAACTTGTGTGTTTCTCCATCGAATATCAACCTTTTTTTAAATATATTTTATTGATTTTTTTACAGAGAGGAAGGGAGAGGGATAGAGAGTTAGAAACATCGATGAGAGAGAAACATCGATCAGCTGCCTCCTGCACACCCCCTACTGGGGATGTGCCCGCAACCAAGGTACATGCCCTTGACCGAAATCCAACCTGGGACCCTTCAGTCCACAGGCCGACGCTCTATCCACTGATCCAAACGGGTTAGGGCGACTATCAACTTCTTGAGAGCATGGCCCATACCTTAATCTGCCACAATATTAGATGTAGATTTAAATGCTCTACTCCAATCAATGGGACAGCTCCTCCCCTCCTCCCCCCATATATGAGATGTCTTGTTATCTGAAGATAGGGAGGTAGGAGAGAGAATCCTCTCTTAACAAAAGAGACTTCAAAGGATCAGAGTTTCCATCAAGCTTTTACATCCTATGGGTTCATCTTCTCCAAAAACAGATAAGGAGAGTCACCTGTCTTTGCTGGCCCTAATGCTGAAATGATCTCTGGGAATACCTTGGCTGCTTGCTCCAGAATGTGGGGAGAAACACAAGCCCCATACAGAAGAGCCTGTAGCGACCCAAGGTGGGTACTTTCTCTGGTAACTTTGTCTGCCTCAAAGGCTGGAAGTGGACTTCTCTTCATGGGTTTGAGAAGGCGGTTTCTTCCTTCCATCCTCCAACTCCCAGCCATGCTGTCTGCATCTCCTAGAAGTCTGCCCACCCCCTTTCTTCATTAACTCTCCTCTGTGCCAAATAGAGCTGACTTGTGGTGACACCTGCCATAATATGTCACAGGCTGACAGGCAATCATTTTGTGGAGGGTACTGCTCTGCCACAGAACACAACAGACTGACACACTGCCTCTCCTCTTCCACATCCTTAGGTAGAAAAAACTGGTATAAAATGCCAGGCTCCCATAGCAATATGATGCAAGTAGGGGCATTATAACTTTGGGAGTTTTATAACTGTCATTCACACTCCGAGCTTTGGGATGTGTGACACATGGTTATGATAATTACTTGTCTTCATCTCAGGCATATTGATTCATTTATCCATGCATTTGCTTATTCACATATTCAACAAATTTGGGGTGTACTTTCTAAGATCCAGGCACTGGGAGGAAATACCAAGGGGATCCAGTAGTAAACAAAACATGGACCCTGCCATTAAGAACATCTCATTCAAGAAGGAGGCATGGCACATAAATATGATAATAATTCAGTAAGACAGGGGCTGTAAGAGAGTCAGACGTGAAGTACTGTTAGGCAGAGCACAATGGAAGGAGCCATTCATGAAGCCCCAGGGAATCAGGGAAGGTTTCCCAAGGGAAATGAAATAGGAGCTGATTTTTGAAGGATAATGGCATTCACATAAGCTGGGTAAGGAAGAGGTCCTTCCCGGCGGGGCCATCGCAGGGGCAGGGAGGCAAGTGTAAAGGGGCACAGGCCGCTGTGCTCTGTGGCTGGAGCGTGAGATAAGCCAGTGTGAATGACAGGGGATGGCATCAGACAGGCCAGTGGGACATAGCATGCACGGCCTCTGACTTTCTCATATTGACAGCGGGTAGTCATCAGCTCCTTAGGCTGGGTTGAGCACAATCTGAGATTTTTAGGTGCTTCCTAACTTCATGGAATCAGGAACGATAATAATAGGGTTTTTTAACCTTGTTGTATTTTCCTTGTTTTTATCTTTCTCTGTCTGTAATGCTTAGAAACTATAAAACACATACATACACATACACACAGACACGAAATGCCTAATGGTTTATGTTTGTGAGAGGCATGGATATAGGGGAGCTTGGGAGACTGAAATTCACTCTGTAGGGTAAAGCAAGTCATAGCAGCATAAATGAGAAAAAGGAAGGAGAATTGAGTGCCCTGGAGTTAGTAAACGAAGGGAAAGAGGGAGCCAGAGACGCCAATCTGGGTAGAGTAGCCTGGGAGCCTAATTGCCAGATCCATCTCCCAGACAGGGCTGACCTGATGTCAGGGGACTCCGGCAGGCCAGGGTCTGGAAGACACATACATCGTATATGAGGAAAGAGCCACAGGGGGAGGTGAGAGAGCCATGGAAAACACCACAATGGCCGACTCATCTGTGCAGGTACATGCTGATGTTTTGCTGGTTGTGCATTAGCTTAGACAAGCTATGCCCAGTAAAGCTTGTGTGTGGGGCTAGAGAGGGAGGAAGAAAGATGCTGGCAGTAAGATGATACATGGCTGGGTCTTCCTTTCATCTCCCAAAGGATACAACCAACCATAAAAGGCAGGAATACTGTCTAAAATTATGCCAGCTATTTAGCAGTGATAGCACTGGGATCAGACAGGAGTAAGTTTACATTCCAGCTCTACTGCCAAGTCTCTGTCTCCCCGTTTATAAAATAGGCATGAAATCACTTACCTTTTAGCATGACTGAGAAGATGAGCTGAAATAATGTATGTGAAATGTTCAGCTCATTCCCAGGCATTGAAAAAATAGAGCTATTAGTTTATGCAGTTTATATGTTTTCTATGTAGCACAGTTCTGGGCACTTGAAAAACTTAAATATATATTCTTTGGAATGACTTCACTTGGTTTGCAAGTACACCGGAAGTTTAAATTAATCTTTTGCCAGTATAAGGAACATTAAGTATTATCATGGGTTCATATTGAAGGAGATAGTCATTTGTCAGTAATATTGACCCAAGGTAAGCCAGTCAGGTGCAAAGAGGCATCACTTTGAAATGAGGTGACAAATGAGGCTCCATCACTCGAGTGAGGAGACAGTAATAGGGTCACTGGATCTTGTGGGCCGACTCTGATACTTAGAAAGTCATTGCAGTCCCAGTAAGCAGGATTCCATAGTACAGGCTAGGGATTGAGATATGAGTTCATGCTAAGAATAGAGGTAAAATTTGTGTACCTCAAGCATCAAAACCTGAGATAGAATGACTCCCTGAGAAATAAACATAAGGATTTTTAAAAAATGTAGTAGATAGGTGTCAGTGTTCCAACAATATTAGTACATTCTTAAATATTTCTTTGAATATGTAGAATACGCATTTGTTAGAATTATTCATTGATAAGTCTCAAGTATCCATCTCTAAAGGCCAGCAAATGTTATTTAAATTTAACCAAGAGCAGGCGAAATTTTGACATGCTTCTATTACTCCTTCGGCATTCACACTTATGTTTAATTCAGTGTTTCATAATTTGCGATGAAATAAACTTCATGCTATGAAAAATTTACAAAGTGTGAAGCAAAGGGAGTATATGTCAGGTACACAATTATACTGTTAGCTGCTTTAAAAAATTATTTGTGTGCCATGAACTTGCACTTGCATATTAAAGAGAGAGATAGAACCTAAAAGTAGATGTTAAAGAAATAGGAATGTTTGTATTCACTTTTTAGATCACCAGATCCACGCTGGAGGTTCGCGGCCTGCCCAGCATCACTCTAGAGACTGTGTGGATGGCACAACCTCCAATCCGCTGTTCTCCTGGCCTCCAGCCTCTCTTCCCCTGGTTCCCCCACAGGAACATGAGAATTGCCTCTGTAAAACGAATATGTAATTCCAACCTTAGTTTCCTTTTTGTAACAACATAAAATTTGTTTTTAATCCCCACTTTGAGGAGTGAGGATATTTTTTCCACTGATTCTAGAGAGAGTGTTAGAGAGGAGGGAGGAGAAGAGAGAGAAACGTGGATGTGATCAGTTGCCTCCCACAAGTGCTCTGACCAGAGTGGGGATCAAACCTGCAATCCTGGTACCTGCTCTTGACCAGGAATCAAACCCACAACCTTCAGCGCACAGGCCGGCGCTCTAGCCTCTTAGCAAAACTGGCCAGGTCAACAACATAAACATTTTTAATGATTTTTTTTTCAAAAGTTACCATTAATAAATAAAACATTAAGACAAGCCACAGACTTGGAGAAGATGGTTTGCCACACATATAACTTCTTTAGAATCTATGTGTGTTTTCACCTTAAGGGATGAGGTCCCAATTTAGGAAAAGTCCCGTTTTAATATCTCTTTCCATAATACATATAAACAATAACATTCATAAACAATATCTGAATGCTTTAAAATGTATATAAATCAACCTTAGTTTCTTAAGGTCCACTCCTTTCCCCTTCCTCTACATTTTTTCTCTCTCTTTCCTGCAGCAGCAGGAAGTTATAAACTCCAGTGGCCTTGGTAGTTTCTGGCAGGGGTAGCTGGGGGTAATGAGCAGTTCCTGCCAGGGTTTACAAGCCCAAGGGTGGCTGTGGCTCTAGGAGAAGCAGTTGCAATAGCTGTAGTCAGCTCCACCGCCAGTAGAGAGCATTCTCCTGGAGTTGTTGTACCCTCTCCTCTCTTTTGTTCTTCCAGTCCTAAGAACGTCCTGCAGGTTCTCATCCCTGCATTTTACCTCAGCTTCCCTTTATCTTTGTCAACTCTTCAAACACTTTTAAAATAATTACCCTCCATTAAAGTACCTCTGTTTGAAATACACAATGTGATTCCTGTTTCCCTCATTGGACCTCGATTGACTCAAGGTCCTATCAGCCTGTGAGTATAGATGGGGTCAAAGTAACAATAAACATGCAAAGTTTGTTTCCCCGTGACCTACTCTCACATCACAGATCTTAGCCACCTACAACATCCCTCTCACTCAAATGTAATGAGAACTCCTTAGGAAGATATCCCAAGGGCCAGCTCAGCTGAGCAGAACCACTGCATGGCAAAGTTTCTTGGGCATCTGCCATCTCCCATTATGCATCACAGTCTCCATCGTTGCTCTGCTGCAGCCTTCTTGGGCACCGCCACCTGCGCCAAGGCACGCCATGTGTTTCTCTCCACACTTCATCCAAGCTTTTCTCCTGTGACCTAAAGCAGCATGGCTCTATCACTGAAAATCAGACTCCCTCATAAAATAACCCCTCAACTCTGGTCTACTAGTAAAAGCCCCATATTAGTTATAATACAAGTTAGACTGAATAACAAAGGAGACCCCCACACATAGTGGCTTCAGCATGAGAGGGGTTTATTTCTGCTGATGTATATCCTAGAAATGAGCAACCCAGGTTGACGGACTAGCTCTGCCACCCGCAATACATGGCTTCTATCTCTGTATGCAAGGTGCCTACCCCACTGTTGATATTTCCCAGACAGAGGAAAAGGACAAAAGGCCTCCCTTAAGGAGATGACTGGAAGTTGTTATAGACATCACTTCTGCATACGTCCCTTTAGTGCAGTGGTTCTCAACCTTCCTAATGCTGCGGCCCTTTAATACAGTTCCTCATGTTGTGCTGACCCCAATTTCATTGTTACAAATTGAACATAATTAAAGCATAGTGATTAATCACAAAAACAATATGTAATTATATATGTGTTTTCTGATGGTCTTAGGAGACCCCTGTGAAAGGGTCGTTCGACCCCAAAGGGGTCACGACCCACAGGTTGAGAACCGCTGCTTTAGTGGAAATAATTCATGTGACCCCTCCTACTACAACAGACGCTGGGAAATGTCTCCAACCAGACAACCAAAAGCCCAGTTGAAACTCAGGGTTTCAGGGCCCCACGTGCAGATGTGCTCGTGTGGTCTGAATGAGAGTGCCTGCTGAGAAACTAGGGGAGCTGACCCCCAACACATGCTCTGTTCAGCAAGCCCTGAGCCCTACTCCACTTGCTCTACATAAAGCTTTCTCTGCTTGTCAGGCTATATCTACAGGGCTATCGCTGCCCCAAACGGAACTTTTTTCTAATTTTCACAAGGTGACTGCTTAGGCTGGTCGCAGTCCCAGGGATTCTGATGACATATAGTAGCAGTCTACATACTTTCTCTTTACATGGTTCATATCTGGAAACTAGAAAGGAGTTAGGAATAGACATTATCCTTTTCCTGCTGTGTTCGCTTCTGTATGAGTACCATACCAAACTCGTTCCTGCTTTAACTCAGAGGAGAAACTTTAATAATAATAATAATAATTACCTCTGTAAATTGACTGCTTCTAATGTCTTCCCCATCTTCTCATTTATCTCCTTTATCCTCAGAAGTCTGGCATAATTATTATTATTTATATGTTATATGTAAGGAAACTGAAACTCAGAGATGTTGGGTAACTTGCCTTAGATCACATATTTGTAAGCAATTAGATATGAATTTGATTCCAGGTCTATCTGACTCCAGAGCCATTGCTCATTTATTACACCACGCTGCCTATTAAGTTACTGGCTCTGATATCTTGTGATAAAAAGTGAACTACTTGTAATGTGAACCTTTTTGATAGAGAAGTTCCAGGAAACAGGACATCAACAGGGCCACACTGTCATTGTGGTTTACACGTCCCATGAACTCTTTCCAATAAACATTTCATTTAAATTTAATAAAGTAGTTAATAAAGCCATAAAGGTTAATTACTAGTTAAGGGAAAAAATATGACTTCACTCTGGTGAACATGTGAGAAATGAATCAATTTCATTTTGCCCTTAACCCAGGATTATACAGGTAATAAAGCATAATTATGGATTTAACATGTTAATTCCCAGCGGATTTAATAACAGTGCTGCAAAATATATGACCAATTGCTAACCCGTCCGACTAAGCTTCAGACAGCACTAATCAAGATTAAATCACTTGGCCCACACGTGGGTGCAATATATCTTTCAAGAGGAAATGACAGTAATTTTTCATCGTGGAGTTATTATAAATGCCTGGTGATAGGATGAAAAATAGAGAAGGGAAACGTGGGGGACACAATCTATGATCTCCATTTGACACCTCACTTTGGTAGCTGTTTCTTGAAGAAACTAGCTTTTACTTTGTTTCACAGTTTTACTAGTAAGATCCTCTCTAGGATAGTATTGCTGGCTCTAATGGTTCATAATTTACCTGAAATTTGTAGAATAAAACAAAGCATCCTCATTTCTTAAAATATTTTACCTTTCCAAAAATAGACCATTGGCAGAGTCAGCCTTTTGTAGCACTAACATCTGCAGTTGAAGCACTCTTCATTTCATCTAGTTCTTAAGAAAGAGAATTCTAAATAATACCATCTTTTCTTTGTCATGAATTGCACCACATGGTAGTCATAAGTGAAAAGTGGTATATTCTTTTTATTATATGAAGGTCAAGAACAGGAATCTGAAAATGATGGACCCTGGGCCAAATCTGGCACACAAACTTTTTGTAAATAAAGTTTTATTGGTACATATGGACACTCTTTCATTTATGTGTCATCATGGCTCCTTTCATGCTACAATGGTAGAGGTTACTAGTTGTTAGAGACTGTGTTCCAAACCAACCTGTGTCTCCTCATATACCAAGCCTTTAGAATAATAATAATAGTAATAATAATAATAGATAACAAATAGCAAATATATACACACATATATTATCGTTATATAGCACTATGTGCCAAGCACTGTATTAAGCATTTTACATTTATTGACTGTTCATAACAACCCTTTGAGCTAGGTACTATTATTATCCTCATTCATAAATGAGGAAATTGAGGGATAGGTGTTTAAAATAACTTGCTCAAGGCCACACAGCCAATAAGCATAGAATAAGGATTTGAATCCAAATAACCTGGCGCTGGAGTCTATGCTTTTAGCCACTATGCTACTGCTTCTTGAAATATGTTTTAAATGCTCTGGTTAAATTTGTGTTTTCTAAAGCTTAATCCTAATGGATTTTGTAAACATACCCTGCCACTGAATTTCTGCCTGTGCATTTACATTCATGTATGTTCCATGTGTAGAATAGTCCATCCGCTTCTTACATATATAATGTATAAGTTATATAGTCTATATCTATCTATCTATCTATCTATCTATCTATCTATCTATCTATCTAATCTACCTACCTACTTATCTATATTCTAAAGAGGAACTAATTCAAGTGGTTATAAATAATGAACAGTTGCAGAGATTCTGTTTATACTACCTCATTTTCTTGTTCAATCTAAAATCTCATTTATTATAGTCACAACTGTTGGCTAGTACGTGATAGCAGACATATATTTAAAAATTTTGGATAAAATCATACTTTCTAGCTGGAGCTTAGTCTTACAACTATTGCTTTAAAGATATATTTCTCAAAATTACATGCACATTAGTCATGTGTATAATATTAGAATGAAGATTCTGATTCAGATTGGAGATTGAGAGTCTGAATTTCTGTTGAGATAAAGTATAATTTGATGTAGTACATAGAATATTTCACATTGATACATAAGTGATTGCATAAGGGCAGAATCTCCTTAGGATTTGCCTTCTCTCGGCACAGTTGACTTTTAGTTTCTCTACAGAAGTGTGATTGGAAGGTTCACATTGGATTTCATGTCAGGGACCTTACTTGAGTCACTTTTTTCTAAAGTCACTTCTTTCAACTGGTGATCCTACTCAGCACATACCTAAAATGTTGTTCTGTACCCTTTATCATATATTTACCCAGTCAGTGTTCACTAAGCTCCTGCCATGCACCAGCTTTGTCCATGTCTTAAAGAAGCTCTCATTTTTGGGGCAGGGTGAAGGGGAGGGTGGCCTAACACATGTATGATAAAAAGTCAAACTAAGTATTTTAAGTATTACAGTAGAAATTTGTATGTGGGCACAAAGGAAGTAATAGCTCATGTCTTACAGCTTGACATTTGGAAAAATATCAAATGTGGCTTCAAAGAGAGGGTGTTTCTTGAATGGATTCTAGAAAGCAAGTGTTGTCTAAACAACAGTGGAGAAGTCCGCATGAAGGTGGACAGTGCCCTGGCCTGACTGAGGAAACAACATTCCATTGATATCATTGCATCATGGTCCCTGGATCTCATTTGGGGAAAAGAAAAAGGCAAAGTACTTGCTGCAATAGACAGTAGAACCCAAGGGAGCATGAAAGGTTTAAGCAGAGGGGCGATTGGTCAGTCTTGCATTAGCAGTTGGGCTGTTGAATCTGTTCCTTGCTTGTTTGAACATCAGGCACTATATTTATGCTGAAGTGTGGTACCTATTCTTCTGCATTCTTGATAAATAAGTGTATATGCCAAATCTTCATATTTCAAAATGGTGCATAGTACTTGGTACATAAAAATAATATTTATAACATAGGTGTTTGTTATAAAGCCTAACATAAAAAATATACCTGTCAACTCCCTAAGCAGCTTTACAATTGAGCTTTACTGAAACTGTTAAAGCTATCTATGTTCAGATACAGTATAACTTACATTAATAAATGATAGATCAATGAGACAAAAGTGCATTTTCAAACAGTGTCCTTAAATTTTACTTTGGGTTACTTAATAATATAAACAATTTATTATCAGAACTTAGCTATGCAATACTTCTAGTAGCTCAGTAGTCACTTTGTAGTGACTATTTAATTTAATTAATTAACCCCCCCAAAAATCAAGGACTGGTAGAATATTAGAATTAAAAGAAATCTAAAAAATCCTCTAGCAGTGTGTTGCCAAATCCAAATTATATTATAGTCTGGTAAACAATTTAAAATCCACCATAGATGCCAATAACGTGATAAAAATTTAAAAAGGTTAGATGAGTGTAAAAGATGAGTCCAGTCCAAACCACTGACATGAAGTATGAGAAGATTCAGATGTAAGGCAGTGATAGCATTTTACAGAACATCCGATTAGTGGTTTAGAAAGTGACTCAATCAGTTTCATTTTATGAGTGTGAAAGCTGAATTGCAGAGACATCATCTAATCCAAAATCATACAGTTCAATAGTACCAGACCAATTAGAGGAAATGTGTTTATTGAACACCTACTATATGGAAGACACTGGAATAATTGTTTTGAAGGGAATATATTGGTCTAAGGCAGAGAAGTTACAGTCTATTATATTGATAAGAGATGCTGTATGCAGATATAATGATATATATAATTATATATATATATATATATATATATATATATATCCTTGTGCATGATATATATGTACATATGTCTTTGAGTGTTTTGTCTTTTAGGATAAAATGATAGAGGAATGGATTGGGACCAGAGGGTTCTCCTATGTAAAATTTAAGAATTAAGACTTTATCTTCTATGCAACAGGGAACCAATAGAGAATTTTAGGTAGGGAAAGTACATGAATAAGTGAGTATACAGGAATAACTGCAGGAGTGTGGTTGGTCATCTGGAGAGAGAGCCCAGAGGCAGGAAATCAGGAGGATAAACTATCAGTTCCAGTGAGCACAGATGGGGCCCTTTCTAAGCAGTAGCCATGGGGATTAATAAATACACATTAGCTGAAATATGCATGATAGAAAGATATAAGCATTAACCACCCATGTTTAAAAATATTCACACCTGACAGTGACTCAAGTACCTTTAGAAACCTCATTTCTCCTTACCCACCTGTCATTAGATAATGATATGTACCTCAAGGAGTGTCAGCCCAAAGAGCATCAGAGTCGAGGGGAGATATGGAAACTGACCCTGGGCTTCAGAGTTTCAGCTGACCAACATGCCATGGAAGATATTGTGTGAAGTGAAGCATATGTGTTGAAAATCATTCACCTGCCTCCTCCCATCTGGCCAAGATGAACCCATTACCATCAAAAGGACAATTCAGGGTGAACTTGGGAAAGAGGAATTGGTTTTTATCCTTATAAATAAGTAGCAACGCTTTAATGCCTCAGCCTGCATGATTATATTAGTATTCTGGGTTTTGAATTAAAAAGTACTCTCAGTAGCAGAGAAAACTAGGTAAGTAAGGGTCATGGATATATTTTAGTTATATTTGAAAAGCTCAGTCAACCATGATAAGCTAAATAATCACAAAGCACGGGCAGGTAGACCTACAGTTTAGCTGTCAGCTCTGTTGCTTGCTGTGGTATGATCTCTTTGAAATTAGTTTTTCTCATTGAAAATGCAGGCATAATTAAACCAACCTTATTCATTGGTTGTAAAGGTAAAATAACATAGTGTTTGTGAATGTGCTCACCACAGAGTGTGAAAGAGTAGATAATTGAAAGAGAACAACAAAAAAGTAGGCAGTGTCAAGTTGGGTTTCAGATCAGTGACTCTGGAGGTAGGGCCATCTGGGTTTGAATCCAGACTGCAACACTGTCTAGCTTTGTGTTCTTCAGCAAGTAACGCCAGGAGCCTCAATTTCCTTCATCGGTAAAATATGGATTCAAATAATACCTCATAGAGTGTGTGTGTGCATGTGTGTATATGTCTCACAAACAGTAAACTTTCAATATTAATCATTGTTACTGTGTTATCATTGAATTGTCTTTCTTTTTCCCATCTAAGAAAAGTTGTTGCGCTGCTTAAAGGTATTTTTAGTTCACTAGCAAATTTCTGTGACTCTTTAATGAATCTTGAAATCTTTCAGTGAAATGGGAATGTATAAAACATCCAGTCAAATTTCTCACATAAGTGGGATCCAGCCAAGTATGAGAGCTCCAAGGATGAGAGCTCCTTTCCACCCTAGCCTCTTGTTCTACCGTATGTCCATTCTGATTGGAGCCATATGATCACACTGCTAGAACAGACTTCCTTTGATTGTGCAAAAATTACCTCCCTGTAATTACCTCTCCTTAAAGGAAGCAAAATTCATTTTCCAAATATACTTTCCTAGAAAACATCTATTCATGTTTTTGATGATATTTAGATATCCATTTTGATTTTTCCCTACCCAGAGTAATTGTCTACATCTTTGGACGCAGCCTAACATCATTGCCTCATAAGTACGCTTTTGACCTCAGTAACAGGTTTACTTTCTTTTTAAAACATTAACTACTGCAAAATTGGGTGACTTTTGACCACTGCAATTGATTTCCTTTCCCTGATTTCAGGACTTTACATATATTCCCATAATTTTTTGCCATGAAAGGTTTAGTTCACGGTTGATAATGAACTGCTGATCTAAATTGATGAAAGTTTGGGGATATGTGTGTGTGTGTGTGTGTGTGGGTGCACATACACACACACACACACACACACACATATATATGGCAATGTATTCACTGAATATACTGAAACACATTTTTATGTGTTACACAGGTTTTCTACGATTTCTGGGTGGGGGGAGGGTGTCATGATTTTTAAAAGAGAGTTATTAAAACAAAGTGTTATTTAAAATATATCATTTTGGATTTTGAGACCTGTGCCACTTTTAGGTGCTCTGTGACTGCTGTGGACTCAGAAAAGCCAGGTTTCATCCCTGTTCATAGTTTGACCATCAGTCTCCTTTCTCGGTGCATCTCTCTGAATTTCCCACTTAGACTGGAGGGAAAGTGCTGGAAATTTCATTTTTCTTTTTTTCAAGTTACTCACTTTCCTTGATAGCTCTTGGGAACACATTCACCTAGAATACTCCCGCTCACTCTTCAAGATTATACCCAGATATCATTACTTCTCCAAGAAGCCTTCGGAAATCTCCCCATCGGACTCAGGACCCCTGTCTGTTCTCTCACAGACTCCTTTGTTAACTTCACAGTGAATTACTTCATCGCAAGGAATTGGAAATCCTGATTTAATAAGAGAGGCAGAGAGGGGAATGTACTGACTCAGAATCTACAAAAGGATTAAAAAATAAGACCATGTGAAGAACAAAAGGCAGCTCAAGTTCTAGAAAATCCAGGTCCTGATTCCTAGACTGTCTCCTAATGACTTACCTTACTTTTCTTTGTTAGCTTTCTCCTCTCTTACCGCAAACTGATTTTCTTCACAAACTGAGAAATATAGCTCTAAACAGTAACCCAGCTTTAAATCTTACCAACTGCCACTAGGGATGAAGAATGACCCTTTTTATCAGAACAAGTTTGAAAAATCTCAGGGAAGTATATGATTTGACTACCACTGGACTCATTAATCATGTGACCAGCAGGGCAAAATACTACAATTAGTTTGGCTGAGCTGTGGTTGCCACCACTGGATGAGGTTATAGTGGCTGGGAATTAGTGTTATTTAAAAACATGTCATCTTTTGCTGAAGATATCTAGATGTCAGGTATGTGAAGGCACAATTTTCAGCGTAGGGAGATAGGAAGGTAGTGCTAATATCCCATCAATGTTCATTTTCCCCTATTTATTTGCATCTATTTTCAAAACTAGATTGTGAAACCCATGAAGGCAATAAGTACATCTTAAGATAGTGACCATGGTGTGTGTGTGTGTGAGTGTGTGTGTGTGTGTGTGTGTGTGTATATGATATTTAGATATCCATTTTGATTTTTATATATACTTATATACATATATTTATATATTTATATTTATATGTATAGTTATATTTGTAATAACACATGCTAAGTAATACTCAATATGCATAACTTACGTTAAGTAACATATGCTCCTATTGTTAATATAGTCTCTGTGGTGTTTGCAAATTTTGGCAGCCAACTTACATAGTTAAATCTGGGACCTAAAAATTAAGTCAAATATTTTAAGAATTCAGTTCATAAGGAAAAAATCAGACAAATATTTATACATATACATGACCAATTAAATAATATACATTTGTCTCAAAAAAGAGCCTTGAATTTAATAATCCGTTTTTTTATTTCCAGTTACAAAGTGATGGGGTGAATCTTGTTTAGATTATGTTCGTCCTCTCAAAGCCCCTTGGAGATTAGTGGGGCAGGCTGATTTGCCTTTCAGAACTACTTGCCCCTCTGTGTCTCTGACACTGTGTCTCCTCCCTATTCATTCTCTGCCTGGTGATGCTTATGAAGACTCTGACTCTTTTTCTTTTGGGTTTGCCTCCTGCAGGAAGGTACACCCTCAGAAAGACTGCTCAATTGCCTCAGAGCGTTCAGATCCCCCACTTCATCACCGACTTCCTCGGTGGTCTGCATATGTGGGTACTCACATTTGTTGTTTTTCTGCTTAACTGTTCTGGTTTTGCTGCCTCTGGGAAATGTGGGTTTTTGCTTCATCTCTTGTTTACTTGAGGATCTGTGTTTCTCAATCTGTAGGCATGAGGGACTGTTGCAGTGGCTTCCAGTTTGCGAAGCACCTTCGCTTTTAGAAGGGCACTTGGGATTCTTCCCAGCAGTTGAAGGAAGATTCGTGTACTGGACTGTGGTTGAATATGCTCTCAGATGGTTTGATTCATAGCCATTCTTGTCTTTGGGGGGCTCACAGCCTATATTTTGGGTGAAACTTTCACTTCTGTATCTTCCTCTCCGAGAGTGCCTTCTTGATTCTCTGCTTACAGATCTCTTTGTAAGGGTAACGCACCAAGATTTGGATCTGCGAGTACTGGACCTGGATCGTCTTTGGCGTCTTCTACTAGAGTGTGAACCAACTTCTACAAATTGGGAGGACTGTCTGCCCTTCATTCTCTTTTTTCTAAAAGAGCTCAGCTTCCCAGCATATCTCTCAGAAGACAGGGCATTTTCTGAAATGCAACTCCAAGAGGGGTCCCTCTTTCTGGATTTGCAACTTAAGGATCTTTCTCTGGGCAATCGTCTTTGAAAGATCTTTGGCGAAGAATCTGAGTATTTGTTTTTTTCTGCTTTTTTCTGATCATTCATATGCTGGCCAAGGCGTAAAGCCTTTTTTCCTCTTAGGCTGTGTTTCCATTGCTTCCCCTGATTAAAAATTGCTGGGGGACTGAAGGTGTCTGTAGCTATTTCATCCTCTCGCAGGCCCTGGACATGACCAGGAAGCACTTTAATCCCTTTCGTCTTCCTTTCTTGAATATTTTGTTTGCAATTCTGTAAGGCTGGGCCCCTTTCTCCTGGTATGGCCCAATTCAAGAGCACGTCATTGGTAGAAATGGTGCTGTTATGATCTCCGGATTCTGGTTCATCTCTGATCCAAGCATGGATATTGCATGCTGTTTTATGGTGGACTGGTGGGATTTCAGATCCCTCCAAAAAAGGGTTACCATTTGGAAACTGTTTCAGGCCTGACAGAGGCATCTGCTCACTATTCCATGGGCCACCGGTATTCCTGGACAGCCTTGTATCATGTTGAGATGCCAGTAGAGCCTCATCCTGAGATAAAGGCAAACCAGGAACAAACTTCTTTTTGTTCCATGGTGAAGAACAACATTGGTAGATGGCTCGTTGGTCATAAGTCTCCATGTTATAAGGTGAATTAACAAAACTGATAAACTCATGCAGAAAATGGTGGGTGTGTTGCTGGAGATACGGTTCCAGGAGGTGAATAAAGGACTCACTGTCCAGGTCATAGTCTGTCATGTGACGGAGAATGGTGCTTAGGATGTTCTTCACTGTGTAGCCATAATCTCCGTACACAGCTGTTAGTTCCCGCTTTAGCCAGGGGACCAGCCGCTGTAGGCCACCAGGGTTTCTCTTGAAATAATTAGCTGAAAAGTGCTTTTCAAGTCTGTAGCCTTGGACATGTGCCACCCATATCCCAGAATAATACAGAGCTCTTCTGAACTTCATCACCACCTTGTCCCTAAAGTGGCCCAAAGACATGGCGTTTGGTTGAAACTCCCAGTTATCCCCAAACTCTTTCACTAACTCTTCAACCGTCAGCTCTCTAATCTGTCTGATTTTCCTTGTAATGCCTTCTGGGTTCATACCGAAACGATTGTCTTGAGAAGCCTCCGCACACCTTTCCTCCTCCGAGGAAAGAAACACGGAGTCCTTTCTGTTGTCATTCTCTGACCTGGCGGGACCACACGCAGAAGGAAAGCACTTCATGCCAGAAGCCTTGGATTTCGTCCTTGATCTTGAACCTGTAGAGTCACTATCATCGCTCTTGTTGAAACAAGGATTACAGTCAGAATCGTTGTGAGCACCATCCAAGCAGTTAGAGCACTCACAGTCAGAGGAGAAATAAGATGCCATTGTCCTGAAGAGATTATATTTCACAGTCGTATCTGAGAGAAAAAATTGGTTAAAATCAGTTCTTCATCTGGCATGAAACGTATCTATTAAAAACATTCCATGCAAACTTCTGGACTGTTTTTGTCTCTATGGAATAAATTTTAGAATAAAATTAAGAAACAAACTATTCCCTCAAATTAATAGCAATGCGCTCAATAAAATCTAGCATAGACAAGTCAGTGAGGATCCAGGCATACCGATTTTCTCTTTCTCTCTCAAATTAGTTTGTAATAAACTCTGAAAAGCAAATAAGAAGTAAACATCAGCATTTAAGTATCATATCCTTTAACCTAGCAATTCTAGCTCTAGAGATTTCATCTAGATATACAAATCTGCAAACTAATATATGTTGATTATTTTTTTGTAACAACAAAACACTGAAAACAACCTAAATACCCATCAATAGGGAACTTGTTAAATAAATGATGGATTACCCATAGTATTTAATATTCTGTTGCCATAAAAAAAAGAAGCAAATCTAATATGAGAAAGGTGGCTGAATATATTGTTAACTGAAAAAGTTAGTTTACACAGACATATGATAGACTGTTACAAAATCTTAGAGAGTAATCATTAATTTCTGGCAGTATTGTGAACTAGACACCTTGAAAAGTTGTCCCCCTAGGAACAACAAAATAATGCTAGCTACAATTGTCAATATAGCTAATTGGAAATATATCTAAGCTTAGAGGAAATGAAATTCTCAGAGGCAAAATAGCCCTGTCTGGTTGCTCAGTGGTTAGAGTGTTGGCCCTTGGTCTGAAGGGTCTCGGTTTGATTCTGGTCAAGGGCACGTACTTCCATTGCAGGCTTATGCCCCCCCCCCCCCCCCCCCGCCGTCAGGGCAGATGTGTGAGGCAAGCAGTCAATGTGTCCACATGAATGTTTCTCTCTCTCTCTCTCTCTCTCTCTCTCTCTCTCTCTCTCTCTCTCTCTCTCTCTCTCTCTTCCTCCCTCCCTTCCACTCTCTCTAAAAATGTCCTCAGGTGAGGATTACCAAAACAAAAAGACATAAAGATAAATGGGAATCCTGACAGGGAAGCGAACTCTGATATCACTTAGCTACCCATATTAGGTGTCCCCGAACCTCAGTTCTGATAGACGGGAGATGAAGAATGGGCTCTGTCCGACCCTGGATGTCTAACAGGAAGCCCCTGCATGTATCTGCGTACCCAAATGACTGCCTTCTCACTGAAAACGTGAATTTGAAAAACTAACCACCCACACAAAGAGTTAGCAAGAAATCCTAGCTTCGATTTTATAACCAGAAACAATTGTGTCTGCTGACATAATCCAAACCATCAGTTTTCCTACAAACCTCCAAAGGATCATTTATTGTGAGGTTGGTAGTGACTTCAGGCAACCAGCAGAGGCAAACACACATTCTCCCCTGGAGAAACACAATTTAAACCCAGGTTTCATGACAGATTTTCTCTAAATGAGTTCATCAAAAATCACTAACAAACAAGAAATAAGCCATCATAAGTGTGAGTCCACAGAAATAATAGCAAATTTGGCTCCTAAGGGAATCAAATTTTTAGAGAAAATAAAATGAGCGCACAGGACGTGCATAATTTTCATCCCTGGAAGGTTCAAGCTGTCCTCCCTGGAAGTAATACCCTCACAGAGTCTTCCTTTGTCTTTAAAAGCAAAAGGACAGAAATGACATTCTGTAGCCAGTTTACCTCCTAGAGGATCTCTATGTGTCCACACTCACTTGAGTCTTCGCTGCTGCACTCATCTGGCTGTAACGGATCACCTCTGTTTTGTTTGCCTTAGAGACAGAATTTAGAACACAAGGCAAATTGTGCTGTGGGCTGGGGAAGGAGACAGCTCCAAGGTGCCCACGAAGCTTGGCATCTTATGTTCCCCGGCAGTGTCCCAGGCGACTTTAAGATGCAAGGCACGAATAAGACAGGTTTCAGATCCGTGACTGAGAGGTTGCCAGAACTCTTTAATGCTCTAATAGAACAGTCAGAGCCAAGACCGCAACACGTGGTCTGACTCAGAAGAGAGCAGGAGCAGTAGGTGGAATATAGGTTTTCCTGATGAATAAATTCTCCCAAGGGGAATTGCTAGTCTAACATTAATGTTTGGATTTCAATTATTTAAGTAAGAACATCGCCACATTCTCATTAAATGCGAGATATGAGTAAACTATTAGCAGGTACACAAGGTGGTTAATCTTAGTTGTTTGTGTACCAAATTTTTAAAATTATTTTGACCAAAATTATTAAAGTGTTTTAGTTGGAGAGGAGCTTTATTCATTATAGCTAAATACTGGTTAATACAAATAGCACATTTGGAAGGTCACTCAAAATAAGTTTATTTTTATTTTGCTCTACTCACTCCCATGCTCCTTTTAAGTTTAATCATGTGTCCCAAGATTATTCAACCTCTCTCAGATCCAGGATGAAACTAATTTAGCTCATGGGATATTTTGGGGAATTAGATGAGCTATTTTGTGTTACTGCTTGGTACCTAATAGCAGTTCAATAGAACACCCATTTTAGTGTTATTCTGAGTAGATTTCATTATGAATTCCCAAGATAGTGCATCCTTTTTTTTTTTTTAGGTGTTTTGTGTGATTTTATAACCCCAAATAAACATTATTTCTGATACCCTTGTAGCTGTCAGGAAATATAGAACCACATATCCCATAACCTTCATACCCAGGTCAGAACTACATGGAGGGAGAAATAGTGCAGACCTGAGTTCTGTTCTGCTCTTTGGGCAAGTTCACTCACGCTCCTTCAATCTCGGTTTACTTATCCTTGAAATGAAGCTCATAAAAGACTCAAATGAGATAATAGATGCAAGAAGTACTTGGTGAAATACAATACTTATTACTAATAAAGTGCCCTTATGGGTAATCTTATCTATCCTCTGTGCCTAGCACAGTAAAAATACTCAATACATACCTGTTGAAAGGAAGAGAGAGGGGAGAACTAGAGGAAGGATGAGAGAGAGGAAGGGAAGAAGGAAAAGCATGAGATAGGGCCATCCAAGTTTCTCTTGCAGATGCTTATATTTTAGTACATCTCTTCATTTTTTTTCTGCCATCCATTTCTTCCTTTTCTTCTTATTTTTACTTCTGGGTTCCTAAATACTCAAAATACTGAAGCAGCTTAGAAAGGACAAGGTTGTTGGGAAAGGGATGCCTGGGCATCCAAAGTGAGAGCACTTCTGATTTAGGAAGATCCTAAGTTGACAAAGAGGGGATGATGCTGCACAATTAATCTGATCCTTAGAAGCCATGAGGTCAAATCCTTTATTTTCCCACCTAAGGCCTAGCTACTTGAAAGTCATACTCTTCTGGCTTTTCCAAGTTCTGTGACTCTAGTACACAGTTTCTCCTCCTAAGTGCTAACAGGGCCAGTAGTACTTCATTTTACTTTGTGGAATATTAAGGACCATCCTTGGTCTCTACCCACTAGATCAGCGGTTCTCAACCTGTGGGTCGTGACCCCTTTGGGGGTCGAACGACCCTTTCACAGGGGTCGCCTAAGACCATCGGAAAACACATATATAATTACATATTGTTTTTGTGATTAATCACTATGCTTTAATTATGTTCAATTTGTAACAATGAAATTGGGGATCACCACAATATGAGGAACTGTATTAAAGGGTCGCGGCATTAGGAAGGTTGAGAACCACTGCACTAGATGCTAGTATCATCTACCTAAGATTATAGCCAAAAATATGTCAAGAAATTGCCAAATGTCCCCTGGGGAGGCAAAATTGGAACCTGTGTTGAAAAATATTGTTTTACTTTCTATTATTGTGTTTTGAGATACGCTTTTTCTCATTGGGGCTAGAAGTAGCTCTACCAAGAAGCTGGAGTATGGGCATTCATGAGAAGGATCAAGTGTAAACAAGTTAGAAGGCATTGGGTTTTGAAGCCAGAAAATCTGAGCTTGAATTTGACTTTTTTCATTTGAATTTGTTTTTATAAGCTAATTTAGCTTCTCTGAGAGGTTTTTTTTTTTCATAATCTGTATTCTAGAGCAGGGAAATTTTCTTCATAGCACTTACCATCACCAGCATATTATACATTTATGTGTTTATTTCCTCTTTGCCCATACTAATCTATGTTCCATGAGGAATGAAGGGTGAGGATTTTGTTTTATAAACTACCATTCCCTTATTACTTAGAAAAAGTCTGGTACATTTGAAAGAACTCATATGTATTTTTAAATAAATTTTCCATAAGTATATAGTAGATAGCAACAATTGTGCTAACAGTCAATTCTCATTATTTGAAGTAGTTTTGTTCTATAAAGTCATCACAAACATTGAATTCTTGAATTTTGAACCATTGCTCCTAGAGGATATACAGGTTTAGATTCCTTTCAGCCTCCACTCACGTTTTCATCTGTTTAACATAACCTTGTTTAATTTGTGTCTGTTTAAAAATATATTGCTTAATATATACATGGTGTCCCCTCCAAAAAAGGTATATATATTTTAACAGCTGATAGCTCAATTTTGAAAATGAAATGTATTTTAATAAGCACTACCTTTATAATTATTCAAAATGTGACTATACATTTTTGGGGGGACACCCTATAATTTTTAACTCATTAACATTGAACTCACAGCCATCAGCACTGTAACTCATGCCTGACTAAAACTAATCTAACACATGTACTAGTATTTTCTCCATAAGGCACATCACAGTTTTCTTGCATTTAGAAAATCTAGACAGCATTTCAGCATCATGTTTGGAGGTCATTTTAAACAGCAAAGGCAATAAAGAAAGCACAAAAATGCAAGAACCATGGCACCAGATAGACTGTGGAAAGGAAACTTATTGGTAGTATGAGAACCAAAATGCGAGGGCAGAGTATCACCTTGTTCAACCTCAGCCGGGTGATATGAGTTGGTGGCTCACATTTCCCCCCACTCTGCCCATATTCATGGATGACTAAGAAAACACTGTGAGCATTGATTTTGGAGTTACAAATAAATTTGGGGGAGTAGAAATAGTCACAAATACAGAATCCACAAATAATGAGGACTGATTACATTTGTGGACAAGGACAGCTTCTGAGAATTGTTACAATTTTCAAGAAGAGTAATGGAATCTCTTCCCAACCCTGATGTTTTCTTCCTTGAATCTAACAACAGAACAGAGCTTCTCTCTCCAAGGTAACCCTTTCGCCAACACACAAAAGGAACAGTGATTACAATTTCTGAGTGCCTGCTTTGTTCCAGGTCTGTGTTCCTATGCTCCCTAATTCCTGACATATTTGGATCTTTTCCAGCTATCTTTCTGTTTCAATTCCATTGTGTTCTGACAGAATACTTTGTATGGTCTCTATTCTTTCAAATTTTTTAAGGTTTGTTTTATGAGCCAGAATGTGTTGTATCTTGGTGAATGTTTCATGTGAATTTGAGAAGAATGTATATTCTGCTGTTGCTGAATATTCTATAAATGTCAATTAGATCAAGATGATTGACAGTGTGGCTCAGGTCAACTGTATCCTTACTGATTTTCTGCCTGTTTTGCCTATCAATTACTAAACAAGCAGTGGCATAGAAGAGTCCACAGGGCATTTACCCTTTTCTCCTTGCAGGTTCCATCGCTTTTTGCTTCATGTATTTTGATGCTCTGTTCTTAGGTGCCAGTCTTCTTGGCTAACTGACCCTTTTATCATTATATAATGTCCATCTTTATCTCTGAAAAATTTCCTTGTTCTCAAGTCTGCTTTGTTTGGAATTAATATAGCTACTTCAGCTTTCTTTTGATTAGTGTTAGCATGGTATAGCATTCTTCATCCCTTTACCTTTCATCCAAGTCTTTATATTTAAAGTGGATTTCTTATAGACATCATATAGTTGGGTCTTATTTTTTTTTTTTACCCACTCTGATGATCTCTGTCTTTTATTGATGTAATTAGAACCTCAGATTTAAAATGATTATTGATATAGTTGCTTTAATGTCTGCCATGTTTTTCACTGTTGTCTATTTGCCATGTTTGTTTTTTGTTTCTTTTTGGTACTTCATTTGATTCTTACAAAAACCCCATGAGGGAAGTAGCTCGTATTAACCCCCATTTAGAGACTGAGGAAACAAAAACTACTGAAATTAAGTGGTTTAATTAAGGTTACCCAGGACAAAAATAAAACAAAATAATTTGAAACTTGCCAATGTTCTTTACTTGATTAAACATTACCTCCTATATGCCCAGTAATTTCAGCAATAAAACTGATAAAGCCTCCAAACCACATCAAACTATGCCCTCAGACTCTCTGAAATCATATGATTCCCCAGTGCTTTCCTCTCTCCAAAACCAACTTGAAAAGGAGGTGTTAAGAACCTAGAATCTTTGCTGTGGTTAACCCCAAACACCATGAAGTAATAACCAGTTAATAAGACATTTTAACAAGATTGGCATAAGAACAAGAGTAGATGGGGGGAAAAATAGTTTTTGCTTCATTCGTGAAGATGCTAGAATTATCCATGGAAACCAAGCCTATAGTTAGTTACAAGGTACCAGGTTACTTAAAGAGCAGGAAAAAATTTAGCCCTGTTCTCAAGCCAGGCTATTCAGTTTTATGTTCCCATTGACTGAGGTCATTTAAAATAAACTATTACAACCTGGCTCCTGAATTGCCATCTATTTTTCTATAAAAGTGCCTCTCTCTGCTTCTGTGGGAGGAGAAGAAAGACAGAACTGGACTTGGGCCCAAACCGTAATTTTAGTAATTACTAAACCAAGTGACTGCAGCCATAATTGAGTCATTCAAAGCCAAATGGTAGCGGTAATTAGTTTGTCAAATTTGAATAAAAGAGCTTTTTGGGGAGGGAACAAGTGGAGTTGTGCTAAGAGGGCCAGAAGTGGGAGACCTGTACCAAGCAAAGAAGGTCTGACTAGCGTCGTGGTTCTCTTGCATAACAGTGATAGATGTTTCTCGTTACAGATTATGGCCTTGTCACACTTAAACCAATCTCTCTTCATGTCTTCAGGCCCTGCTCATTCCCCTGGGCAGCAGTCATCAATTTACACAGAGAGGCACCCAGGGAAGCACAGAATCTATTTATCACACTTGCTCAGCGTGTACTAACAGTAACTTCAAACCCAGCTTGGGTCCACATTTCCATCAGGCTTCACCTCTGTCGCATCCTAAATAGTGTCAAGGGATGTATTGTTAAGAAAATGGATGGAAGGGGAGGGGGAAATTCAGGTGAACTATGGAAGCCAGTGAACTCCACCCTCAGGTGACCACCTCAATGTGCATAAGAATTCAGCGCTGTTTGAACTTCCTAGACCAGACTTTCAACTTCCTTGTCTTTCAACTTCCTGGAGCGCACCTGCTTACTTGTTGATGCCAGCTGATAGAAGAGAAGCCACAGTAGACTAGGAATACAGAGGCATGGGTTCCTATCCATAATCCCCTTCCCTCCAACTCACCAACCACAGTCTGCATTCAGTTAATTATGTTGCATTATAGACATATTTCCTACTATCTCTTAAGTCCTATGTTCGTGTCAGTGAGGCTGGTCAGTGCTATCTCTGGCCAAACTGAGCTTGCCTCATTCTTTCCAAGGTACGTGCTTCCTTCTCAAAGTCATCAAGTTCTTAGGCTTTGCTAACAATACCAGGGACACTGCTGGTGTTTCATGGTCAGAGAGCCAAGTAGAAAGTAAATCTTTCAACATTGGTGGATTCAAAGTCAGGCACTCTATCAATGTAAAGGGTTGGCACTTCTCCCCTTTTCTGAATCTAATTTGAACATAATCAGCGCCTATTTATTTTGAGTAATTTTTCATGTTATTTCCCTCAAAAAGATTCTTCTCTTTTGTGGATACACATTATCAATTTCATACAGAAAGCTAAAACACACTCAGCACTATTTATTTTCAATAGATTTGTATGCCCTTTTCCCATTAAATATTATTTTCCTTATATTGACATTTCCTGTTATTTCTACACAATGGTTATTTGAGTTGATATACTTTAATTTCTTCCCAAACTTCCATTAGAATCATCTAATAAATATATGGCTGAACAGCATATTAATAATAAAAAAATGGTATGAAATCTGTCCAAGATGTCAACAAATGATGGGAAAGGAAGAGTCAGCCAATCATGATAAAATAAAGAATTAAAGAAAAAAAATCTTATATATAGACACACACCACACACACACACACACACACACACACACACACACACACACACACGGTGGGGCCTTGACGTAGGAGTTTAATTCGTTCAGAGACCGAGCTCGTTAAGGAGCTCGTTAACTCAAATTACTCTATCAACTCAATGCAAAAAAATTGGCGGAGAGACAGCTGGTATCTCAAGAAACTCGTTAGTCGGGACACTCGTAAGTCAAGGCCCCACTGTGTGTGTGTGTGTGTGTGTGTGTGTGTGTGTGTGTGTGTGTGTGTATATCTCACTAAATTGACAAAACTCACCAAACTAGTCACTGCTCATATTAAAACTTTAAAATTGTGACCAAAGCTATGCTTAAAGACAAAATGATTGCTTCACAAGCTTTAATTGACAAATCAGAAAAAATTGAATTAATAAACTAAGCTTTTAATTTAAGATATTAGCAAAAAAAGAGCAACCAAAAAATACAGAAACAAAGCTGAACAAAAGATAAAAGCAAACAATTCTGAAATAGGAACAAGAAAGGTTGATGAATTGATAAATAGACTGAAGAGATTATGTTAAAAAAATAATAAGAAAAGGATATTATCAAAAACAAGAAAGATATTTAAACCATTAGAGAAAATCCCAACTGCAGCACTTTGCTTATATAATTTATCATCTCTGTAAAGTGTGCTGTAAGGCCACATGCCTGCAAACCAGGCCACCTCAGTAAAGTAATCCCCACTGAATTTAGACTGGATTTGCTTCAAATGCTCACTTATGTCCTTCTCATTGCTCTCCTGCCTTTTTTTGGCTGAAATTGAAACAAAGACAATGATTTCTCCCTGGCCTGAGGAGTCCCAGATGGCTGAGCCTAGAGTCTCCGTGGTACCCAGAGAAATCGTTGTGTTTCCTGTGCTCTCTACACCAGGTAACTCAAACAGGAAAACTCACTCCCCAGAAAACAGTAATATTAGGCCGTGTAAAATGATAAATGAATTGTTTTCCTTTTGCTGCTTCTGCAATAGGCTACCTAAGGTTTTTGTTTGTTTGTTTGATTTTTAAGGAAGCTGAAAAGGAACTTTCACAATGTAATACGTATTTTTTGGGACATTTTCACTATTTCTATTAGATTTTTAAAACTCTTCTAGATTACTTCTACTCATGTCATTTCAATCTATTTCCAGATTTTAGGTTTTTGGAACTAGAAGAGAACTCAGAGCCTTCTGATTGCTTTAGTTTGTGCATTTATGTATTCTCTTCCCTCAGATTAGAGTGATGTCACCTCCATTTCTTTGTTGGCAAAAATCTTACCCAATTCTTTAGAAATATTTTATGGCTCCTTAGAAGGTCTGGTCCTGACCATTCCAGGTTGTTGTGTGCCCTTTCTTTGTAACTGCGGCAACCCCTTGTGATTTTAGGCACAGTACCATTAAGAAGCCACTGGGGGTGCTACTTTAAAGGAACCCACTCTGGAGCCCAAAGACCTGGATTTGAATCACAACACCACTTCCGGGGTGTTTGGCTTCCAGTAATCTGCACACACATTCCCTGTTTGTGAACACGGGATGACAATAGGGGATCAAAAGGGTTGGTGTGAATAAAGTGTTTAGAGTAGTGCTTAGCACTGAGTAATTGCTATAATGTGCTGAGTATAGTATGGTGAAAGGCAGAATAATTACAAGTTAGTTTATCTCCTACTGGAGATTGTGAGCTCGTTGAGAACAGGATATGCCATTCATTTGTTGAAAATATGAATAAGTACCTTCATCTTTTTAACAAACTTATTGAGACATAATTTACATGCCATAAAATTCACTCATTTTAACTGTAAAATTCAAAAGCTTTTAATAAATGTACCAAATTGCACTCCCATCACCACAATCTGGTTTTAGAGCATTTTTTTTTATCACACATTAACTTGCAGTTAATACCCATTTCCATACCCATTTTATGATTGAGGAAACTGACACCCAGAGAAATTATTTGGCTCTCTTAAAACCATAGAAGTGATAAGTGTGATAAACAGGTCTGGAACCCTCATCTCCTGACATCCTCTATGTCCAAACCATTTTACTGTACAAGGCTCCTGCCAGGATAATCTAACAATAATCCTGAGAGTTGGGCATCACGCTATCTTTCCTTGTCAACAGTGATTTATTATCATTGCTGTTATTAGCATTTTTATCATTATCACCGATAAGGATTATAATATATAACACTCATTGTTTACCTGTTCCACGCATCATGCTGGATAGATGATCTCCCTCAGGATAGAAGCCATCACTCACGCCTGGTGGCGGCTTTAACCATTCCGAGTTCCAAAGACTTTACTATCAGGGCCGGGCCCATTTTCAGTTTTAATGATTATTTACCTGGCTGCCAGCTCAGCAAACTCAATCCAGAATCCTAAAACCTACCAGTAAAATGAGTGATGAAAGCTGGAACACGAATCAGAAATCCCAGTTCCATGCAATACAGGGTTGTTGTCGTCAGACTTTTGCATAACGATATCCACATGTTAGAATAGACAAAGGGGAGCCAAGAAAACCAAAGCATTCACAGTGAAATCATAAGAAGCCCAGCTTCCTTTTCTCTAGTGGCTCCCTTCTTAACACGTGTAGCTTCTCTCTGCTAATCAAGAAACTATTAGATGTCAAAGTTCTGTGAATAGTGAAATTGCTTTAGTCCCCGAGCACCACCTTGATGCTGTGCTGTGGTCAGAGCGTAGCAAATGTGAATTTTCCCATCAATTCTCTGTGCACCAATAATGTTTTGGTTCATGCTTCGAGTAATGGACTAAATCAGCTCTCACTTAAGGCAGCTGTTCAAAACTCACTAATTCAGGATGATTATTTTGTGAAAATAAGCACCTCTCACAACACTTTAGCAGACATCTACTTAAAAAGAAAATAATGTTGGCAGATCAAAATGAAAATAAAAAGTTGATGTGTAGTCCTTACATTAAGCTAATTAACAGCTTGGCAGTTCTAACATTGAAAGCACCCAATTATCATAGGCCAAGATACTGGCCATCAACATTTTTGTAATGCTGCTGGCACCGAAAGTATCATACAAACACTTCCAGCAAAAGGCTAATGGAGACAGGCACTAAGGCCTCAGACCAGCTTGAAAATGGAAACTGGAACCCAAAGCAATTAGACCTTTCATTATGGAAAAAGTGTGCCCATTCTAGAGTGACACCATTAAGCCATTCAATTGCTACTCAGAAATAAACTACCATCTTTTATTCTGCTCTGTGTGAAGCTAAGCCTTTACCCTGTCAAAATGTCTAAGGATATGTATAATTCTCCTTCCAACAGTAAAGCAAGAGGTAATCAGAATACTCATAAGATGGCATTGCTGAAAAAGATGTTTTGCCTTTTCACATTCACCCAGCATTTGGTTCATACATTCAGGGATCTTATGGATTCTCTAAACCCTGTCCATGAAGGTCTCCTATTAGAATGCTGCTGTGGGTATAAAATAGGTAACATGCAATGGGAAAAGACTTGTCCAAGGAGTTTGTTTTGATGGAAAAATGACCAAAATCATTTTTAAACATATTTTATTGATTTTTTTACAGAGAGGAAGAGAGAGGGATAGAGAGTTAGAAACATCGATGAGAGAGAAACATCGATCAGCTGCCTCCTGCACACCCCCTACTGGGAATGTGCCCGCAACTAAGGTACATGCCCTTGACTGAAATCGAACCTGGGACCTTTCAGTCTGCAGGCTGACACTCTATCCACTGAGCCAAACCGGTCAGGGCAGACCAAAATCATTTAGATAGCACATTGGCCCATGGAATGAAGGGTCCCAAGTTTGGTTCCTGTCAAGGGCATGTACCTCCAACAGGGGCGCGTGCCAGAGGCAACCAGTCAATGTGTCTCTCTCACATCATTGTTTCTCTCTCTCTGTCTCTCCCCCTCCCTTCCACTCTCTCTAAAAATCAGTAGAAAAAAATATCCTCAGGTGAGGATTAACAGAACAGAACAAAACAAAAAATGACCACAGTGGAAGGATTTTGTTTTGATGGAAAAGACGACAATGTTGGAGGCACATTGTAAAAAGAGAGCTTCAACATGAAATGTGTTCTGACAGAGAAATGATCAGGTTACAAAAGAGAAGCAAAGCAGAGCACGGAGATCAAGGGGTGGAGGGAGAGCTGATGAAGGCTTCATGGAGGTCACCCAGGTTTTCATTCACTACAGCACGGATGCCTGCATTTCTGGAACGTAAGCTCCTTCACTCTCCCCACCTGTCACTGAGAAGTGGCTAATTTTCTGTCTGGCTATGTAGGTGGGAGATATAAACCTTCAGGGTTGAGTCCTCTCTGAAAACATCTTTCCTATGAGAGAAGTTACTGAGAACCACTGTGACAGGTAGAGTATGTCACCTCCCAAAGGTGCCCACCTCCTAATCCCAGATCCTGTGAATGTGTTACTTTTTACTGTCCTTCGGGAGGCCAGCCCTTTGTATTTATGGGAGAGAAAAAGTAATTTTTCTTCTACTTTCTAGGTTCTTGACTGAGGTACCCCTGTAATGAGGAAAAAAACAAAATACCAGATTAAGAGGAGAAACACAAACAGAAGTGTAATAATCTGTGTACATGTTATTAAGTAACATGTAACCTCCTGTATACCTGGGAGAGACCTGGGGAATAGCCCAGGCCACTTTTATGCAGAGTTATGTCCTTGCCTTCTCAACTGATTGGAGTTTCTAAAGTCCTCCTTCTCTTCTTGTAGTGAGAGGGAGACAGCCTTCCAGGTGGAGAGATTCCTGATAAGTGTAAATGTGTTTTCCAAAAGGTAATTTCTTCTCAGTTTTGAGAGTTTATAAATAGCCAGCTCAAAATAACCATTATGTGGGTGGTATATTTTTCTCCTCTTATGTTCCTACGTATCTTAAGTGAAAATCTTGCCCCATTGCAAAAGTAGGGCAAAAGTTGGAAATGATGATTTTCACTTTCTTATAGTAAGAAGAAAATGGGAATTAAACAGGAGTAAAAGAATAAGGAGAGAAAAGGGGGGAGAAGGGAAGGGAGAGAGTCAAATTTATAAAAGGAAAGTTACATGTGGATGATACTATAAGAAAGTTTGTGAATTTTATGTGAACTTAGATGATAAGGTATCAATGAGAAAAGGATATATTATTTTAAGGAAGACACTCACTCTGTGTGTGTGTGTGTGTGTGTGTGTGTGTGTAACTGCTATGCTAAACATACATATACCCTGTGACATAGCAGTTCTACTCCTGAGTAAATATGCGACACAAGTAGGCACGTACAAGAATGCTCATAACGGTTTTGTTTCTAATAGCCCACAATTGGAAACCATGCAGATGTCCATCATCAGTAGCACAGATAAATCCTTTAGGGTGTCGTCAGACAATGGAGTGCCACACAGATGGAAGAGAATGAACTGCTAATACAAGCAATAACATGAAATAACCTGACACATACAATGTTGAGTGAAAGACGTCAGATGCAAAGAAACAGAAAATGAATCAATGGTTATAAGAGGCAGAGTAGTAGTTACTTGAGGGGTGCTGAAAATACTGGAAACATTTAAAAACTTGAGTTGGGTTGGGGTTACATGATTGTATATATATACTAATATTCATTTTACTCTACACTAAAGGTTTATGCAATTTATAATATGTAGTTATATATCAATTAAAAATAAAATATGAATACATCATTTATAAGCCAGATGGTGCCAAAAACAGCAGGGGTGGGGGGATCCAAGATATTTAACTACCAGTATAACAAGAGCTTTGATCAATCAGAAGAAATGTTCGACCAAACAGAATGTATGTCATGACTCAAATAACTGCTATTTAGAGCAGACTGAAGTCTAGCCCGAAGAGACAGTAATTCTAGCTTTGGAAACTGTCCTTTACAAGGTTGCTCAGTTTATGCCTCAACTGGTAATTTTCTCAGAACTCTATACTTACTTATCTGGTTGACATTTCTTTAAAACTCAATATGTCTGGCCTTTTGTTGCAATTCTGAACTCCTCCATTCCCTGGCACCACTGCTTCTTTGTTCTTCCCTCACACTCACACAAGCTTTCTCAATATTCTCAAAAACAAAGAAACCATTTCGCTTTGAAGATCTCTTCTGCTTAAATTCTACCTTACCTGCCACCGTTAGTTAAATTGTAGGCAATATTTGCTTTAAGAAAGATCTGTTTAGCTTCCTACTTCAATATTTACTAGTTTACCTAAGCATGCCTCCTCATCTTTACTCTTTTATTTTCCAATTTTCAGTTTTATCAGTCAAATCTGCTGGTGGTGACAAATAGGAGACCTTCGCAGTAGTAGTCTCTCATTAGCTTCCTTTTCAACCCTTTGTCTCACAGCCCTCGATGCAACTCTTGAGATTATTTTTTCTTTTTAATACTCTTGGTGCTTATCTCAATGCTGTGAATAATATGCTTTCCCTCTTTTTTTTAAAAAACAAAAAAAACAAAACACCTCTTTTGAGAGTAAATGGCACTTTTGTTCCACTTTCTGGTTATGCATCACCTTTAGATATGCTTGCTGTGTATGGTGAATTTCCAGGCATATGAACCCTACCTCCCCAAGATAAAAACAAGAAAACACAGTTCTCCAGCCTGCTCTGCAGGTAGGGGACGCGGGGGAAGGTATGTGACTTCATTTTATCTAATCAGACTCAGTAGCATGAGTGTTTGATTAGGAAGTAAGTGACTTGAGAAAAAAGGGCTTCAATCTGTTCTTTCTGCTGAGCGGATTGGGGTGGCAAGTGTTGAGGGCATCAGTGATCCTGGTTCTCTATAGTCTTCTGTGATGCTGCCACCGGAATAGAAATTTCCTCATTAGAGTATTTTTACAATGTGGTCTTGAATATTTAATTATGCTTTCCATTATATCCGGGTTGGCTTTTTATTTCTTTGTTTGTTTATTTGTGGTTGGTTTTGTCTTTTTTTCTTTGTCATGGAACTGTCTGTCCTCTTACCATGACCTGGATTGCTCCTCTCCCAGGTCTGATACAAAACTGAAACTCTTTTTTGTTCTCCTAGAGTGAATCCACCTCTTCCTGTATTACCTTATCTTTCAGTGTATTGATTTACTCCTTTATGTTGTTGAAATATATCATCAAATCGCTTCCTGCAGAACACTAATGAGAGAGAATGCTGAAGCAGCAGCAAATGTTTATATTGTTATGACTTCCATAAAAGCTATGTTTTGTGGTGCAATTTGGAGTTGGGAAGACTTTCAAAACTTAGTATTTTCCTTTATGAATCAGTGGTCTTGGCCCTGAAACAAAAACATTTTGTGCCTTAGTACTCTCATCTGAAAATAGGAATATGAGAATTTACTTGACAGTGCTAAACACACATATATATTATTATTTCTGCTTGAAAGAAATGTAGCCAGTGTAGTAGAAGTAACAGGAGAGAAATAACATGGTGGATGTCAGCTTGCAATTGTAGAAGACAGTCTGTTGAGGGACAAATTGGCTCCTTGTTGTGAATATCTAGAAACATTTGTTGATGTGTTATTGTGGCTGTTGAGCAAGGAGGTCTTGAAAGTGAAGATTAGGACAAAAACAGTAACCTTGAATTATTAATGCTTGTATGACTTTGTTTATTCAGTCTAATTATACCGACTTGCACTTGGCAAAAATATCAATTAATTCTGATCTCTCCATATGCAGTTTGGTGATGGTAGCACATTGCTCTGGGCAAACTCTAAATATGTGCTTATTTTCCCTTCTTGTAAGATTAAACTGCTCATGAGAGACTTGCCTCAGTTAGAGAGACAAGAATCTAGTTCATGCTTAATAAAACATCAATAAACTATTTCATCGTGTATCAGGAAGGAATAATCATTTTCTAAAACTGAAATATCTCAGATACGAGCAGAGAGCTGAAAACAACAGCAAAGCACTGTGTAGTTGAGCTGTAGTTCACCATCTCTAACGTAGCATGACCATGTGCTCTGTGTGAGAGGGCAAACAGGAAGATTTGATGTCACATGTGAAGACCACACAGAAAACACCAGCAAAAGGAATTTGGGGAATAAACAAAAATTAATCCCTTGAATGGAAGCATTCTAGTTTTTTGAAATGATAAGGAAGTGTTAAAGTATTCAAGTTGTTGGAGTAAAAACATAGCAGAAGCCTTGTAGTTCTTTTACACTGTTTTCCACCCACGATTTCAGCATTAAATCACAGGTCCCAGAATGGCAGGACTTTTCATTGCTCTAGCGATCCTCCATCTTAAGAGTGTTTCTTTCAGCAATTGACCGATGCCTCTTTGCGTATGGTAGAAATTTCCCCACCTAGGAATGTCTTCTTCCCTTTATTTTCATATAGAAGTCCTGTTTAATCTTTCAGGGGTCATTTTCAGGTCATTTCCTCTCTGAATCCTTTGTACACAAAATCTACTGGATATACATGGTATCCATCAGAGTTAGCAAAACCTTTCTCTAAAATCCCATATTACCTTGCTTTTCAATCCCATTAGGGTGAGATTTCACCTCCTCACCTTGGCCAGACCCAAAGTCTCACCTAATTCCGCAGAAGCATTAATTAACTGGGCCCCAGGCACTGGGAAGGCTGCGCTTCAGCTCTTGCACTTAGAACTTTGGTTTTCAGTTTCTCTTCTTTTCTGGCAATTAGCGACCTCTTCTCTCCCCCTACACCCCCCCCCCCTTTATTTCTTTTGAGCTCAGCGATTCATCTCTTTTGAAGTTGTATTTCATCCAGCATTTCTAGGCGTTGGCAGCATGTCTTTTCCTATTAGCTGAGTCCACTGTCTTGCCTGAACTGCTGTATTTGCTCAAAGTATAACTCTTTATTACAGTGTCTGCTTTTCAACCACAGCAACATCACACTCATTTCTCAAAGGTGGCATTTTAGACTACCCTTAAAGAAACAGATATCCACAGCAACATTTTGTTTATCTCCTCAACATGTCATTTATCAAAGCAGGCTGCGCCTAGGTTGCATCCCAAAGCTAACTGCTGATGTATCCATTGCAGTATCTCTTGACATCAGTTTCCTGCTGCCTCAACCCACAGATGGGACTGTGCCCCTTTGCAAGATAATTGGTGCATTTTGAAGTTAGTCTCCAAGGGGATAGAGAAATGAGAGCTGTGTGTACTCAGTAATGAGAAAGCGTTAATTCGCCCTATTTTGTAGTGTACCTGGATTCTGATTCACATGATAATCAAAACCTCTTTGCTTCAGTTTGTAGACACAGATAATGAGTGTGCCTTACTGCTGCTGCTTAGTAGAATTAAGGTGCAGCCTTCCTCATTTGTGAAGGCAGGCTTACTAGACATGATTAATAATGGGTAAAAGACACAATTAAATGCATTAAAATGAATGACAACTATCTGGAGAAATTTAATCTGGTGTTAATTTGACGATCAGTGATGGCATTTGAATTCTGTTTAACTTTAGAATTTAACTTTCCAGCTACCCTTCAGACCTAAGCCAATTAATGGGAGACAATTGTTGGTACATGAAATATGTAGCTATTCTAGGGTATTATGAGTATGTTGTTTATCTTTGCAGGTTCATCAAGCTCTTGATTATGTTCCATAAAGCGCCACAATCAATTCATTCATCTTTCATTCTCAGATTTATCCTCAATGTCTCATACAGATGTAACTTAATAAAAATCACAATATAGCTAACAGGGGAAAAATTAACATGCATTGTTTGGTGAATGTTTACTCCTGCTAAGATAGTATAGGTAAAATTCTGCCAGGATGACCCATTATACAAAGTGGAATAGCATCGTATTTCCTTTCAATAATGCTGAACAATTCTATTCACTCTGCATACATTTTGACCTTTACTCTCTAGTTTCCTTTCCCTATAATGTCCCTTTTATAAATGTCTGTTTAACATTATCGTTAATTTAATAAACTATAATATTGTTTGAAATACATATTTGATAGGTAATAGTTTATATAATGTCTTGCATATAAAATAGAAATGTGGAGTCTAAAATTAAGGTGCATAGATTTAAGGAAAAGTATAAAAATGATTGCCAATAAAATCTGTAGTAGTTATAATCTTTATTATGTAGCACTATAAAATTTATATTTTAGATAAAAGGAAGCAGAAGGGACATTAAGTCAGCTCCTCACTGCCCAAGGCCGGCACAGAATGGTCTAAATAGAGTGTTTAGGGAAAGGGCTGGGATTCCCTAGGACATTAGCATGAGAAAGAGATTATCAGCCTTTCAGGAAAGCCCTTCATCCCATGTGGCAATTCATCGGATATGCTAAGGGAATAGTGGACAATAAGAACAAAAAGAGGTGTCTAGATTGATGGGCTGAAATAGCATTACCTGTCATTCATACACTGTGAGGCCCGTGAAATACCCAGAAGAGAAACCTATGGGGCCAAGGAAGTACAGAAGTGTTGAGAAGCAGGCAGGTCTAGTGAGTCCTATGTTCGAGGTGGTCAGGGGCAGACACTGTAAACCCAAGCAATGGCAGGTCCAAGCACTGGCACTGGTAGAGGCCCATATGCCAGGAACCACCAGTTTATCATCATCAAATAAATGTGAGAGTAAAAACGGCCAGAACCAGAGATGTAAAGGATGTGCCAAATCACCTGGAAGCCCACACAGAACCTCCATCACAATACATGCAGTCAGAGCTGATCTGTACCCCCAGATAGAAGGGGGCATCCCTTATGGAGAGTTGGCACCTTGGTTTGGCTGAATATTTACCTTCTTCCCCAAGTTATAAACACTGTTTAACCCTAAACTATGTGCTTATGGTGCTCAGGTATCTTATTAGTTAAATTCTTGCCTCTCACTGAGTCCTAAAATTACCAGATTTAACAGTAGCTCCAGTTAAAGATTAGCTAAATTATGGAAAACAGATAAAAAATACATTCTTTGGGCCCTAGCCAAGTTGACTCACTGGATAGAGTATCAGCCTGCGGACTGAAGGGTCCTGGGTTAGATTCCAATCAAGGATACATATCCCTGGGTGAGGATTAACAACAACAAAAATACATTCTTTGGAACATCTGGGCTGAAGTGAGTAAATATCTACTAGTATTCTTACACATTGTATTCTAATGTCTTACTCAACTACCTACTTATAGGAGAGTTAAGGCAGCATAGAGATGACACAGATTGAAAAAGAAATGATTATTTCAGGCACTTTCCTCTGTGCCTACTCATGCCCATCATGTTCCCACTCACCACTGCCCAGACTGGTTTCAGGAGGGAGCGGCTCCTCCTGCTGTTATTTGCATCATTAGATCTTCCAGGGAGAGTGATATCAATGGTGGTGTCCTTCAGAAGTTCCTTATATTGCAAATGTTTTCTATTTGTGCAACTCCCCCTTCCACACTGGGCTTTACACACTTTTTCTTTTAAAGCCATATCTGTATTTGGACCAAATCTCATAATCCATATCTTAAAACACACACAGTTGTGGCTAGAAATATCACTCTCTAAAAGAGCTTATGTGTCTTCCTGGAAAATTATTAAATTCTACCACACTTTAAACAAATTTATTTCTTACTCCTCAACCAATTATAAGTATGTTTTTATTTCCCAAATAAAATGATAAAATGATTTACAATTTTGTAACATCAAGTCACTGTGGTTCATAAAGCCATGATTCTCAATAACTGCCCAAGATACCATTGCATAGGAATAATTTCTCCTAATAAATTTTGCTGTTGAAATAATTCCTTCTGGCCCAGCCAGCGTGGCTCAGTGGTTGAGCATCAACCTATGAACCAAGAGGTCACGGTTTGATTCCTGGTCAGGGCACATGCCCGGGGTTGTGGGCTCCATCCCCAGTGTGGGGCGTGCAGGAGTTAGTCAATCAATGATTCTCTCTCATCTTTGATGTTTCTCCCTCTCTCTCTCCCTCTCCCGTCCTCTCTGAAATCAATAATAATATTTTTTTTAAAACACACACAAAATAAATAATTCCTTCTATAGGAAATTTATCAGGATTCACGGATATATATATATATATTAGAGACCCGATGCACGAAATTCGTGCAAGAGTAGGCCTTCCTTCCCCTGGCTGCTAGCACCGGCTTCCCTCGCAGCCCTGGCTTCATCCTGAAGGACTGAAGGACATCCGGTCTAATTAGCATATTATGCTTTTATTATTATAGATATATGGAAATTTTTGTTGTTTTTGGTGGCTTTTATATTTCATCCACCCAAAGAAAGTTGATAATTTGATATGATAAAGTATGCCGCTTTTGAAAATAGGGCAATCTCCCTAATGAGAAATATGAGGATTCAAATTGGAGCAGGTAGTCTTCAGAGACAAGCCAATTTGGGTTGAATTCTGGTTCCAGCTGCCTGTGCATGGTGAACAAGTTATACCATTTCTTTGAGCCCTTTAATTTCTGGATCTCTGAAATATGTGCCAATGTATGGCCATAAAAAGGTTAACCCTAGAGTGAAGATTAGACAAGGTGCTGTAATTAAAGTGCTTAACATAGTACCTGCTATAAAAAGGTTCTCAATAAAAGTTACTGGCTTTGAAAGTGAAGCTTCAGATTCCACGACCCATTAAAGTGATGAGCTTTTGTTTCAGATCTGTCTCAGCTTCCCATCTCAGTGTTTCATCTCTGTGTTTCATCAGCTACTTTTCTCTTGTTCATGATTTGAGGTTGAAATACTTTGTACAGTATATCTTTTTACCACAGTCACTATTTCAGCCCGTTCTTTTCTCTATATGGTTAATTAATTGTGACTTCAGGTGGTGAGCTGAAATGTTGAATTATTATTTAAGTTTGGGTGTCTAATTAAAAATGATTCTTGAGAATGTTTTGGGATTAAAGTAGTACTATTTATAATGATTGTTGCAAGGATTTATAGGTGAATTTAGAAAAATCTAAGTACAACCTGGGCAGGAAGCATAATACGTAGCCTCATATATGTTTGACTCATGGCTAACATTCAACATTGTTTATTGAATAAATGTTTTGAGAGTTCTAAGATATTATGTTTCTATATGAGAAGAAAATACTTACAAAAGCAAGCTGAAAAACATGATTCATAAGAACATTTCAAAAAGAAAGAGCACCAAAGAGAACTAAGAGGTCTCTGTTCCTACACTAACCCATCTGGTGACCTCAGACAAGTTATATCCCACGCCCAGGACTCAATTCAGAAATGTGCAAGAGGAGCCTGGCCAGAGTGGCTCAGTTGGTTGAGCGTGGTCCCATGCACAGAAAAGTTGTCAGTTTTTAGATCCCCAGTTAGGGAGCATACGGAAGCCTACTGATTCATTCTCTCTCTCTCTCTCTCTCTCTCTCTCTCTCTCTCTCTCTCTCTCTCTCTCTCTCTCTCTCTCTCTCCCCTAAATATGTCCTCAGGTGAGGATTTTTTAAAAAATGTACAAGAGGAGTTTTGAGTCATGACCTCCAGAGTTTTCTAATTTTTGCCCAATTGTTTCACATCTTTTTTTCTGTGTGAAACAAATAACATATTTACAACAACTAGCATAGTTTTGATTGTCACCCTACTTTAAATTATCTTTAACACTCTATGCGCTTTAATTCATATGGAGGTAGATAAAGATTACTGGAGAGAGGCAACAGGGCCATAATACAAACCTTTATGGTAACCTTGAGAGGGCAGGGATCATATCTACTAATTCATTGAATCCTCAACAACTTTCATAGTCTTGGCACACAAATATTTGTTGAATGACTAGCAAAATGTGTTCTCCATGAATAAGAATGTCTAGTTACAAGGAAGTTTTCAATGCAGTTTACTATTCATTAAACAAAATGGAATACAAGAGTACAAAAAATATGTGCTAAATCTACTAGGAATCAAGGACTATGGTTTTTCCTGGAGATACAAAATCCTAACCCTGAAAAACTGAGTGTGACAAACATGTCATAGCTTATTTCTATGTGATGTGGTCAGATAGAAAGAAGTAACAGAGGCATTTAGCCCGGCCTGGGAGGAGGTTCTGGCAAGGTGTTTTAAAGGACATGTTCCCTGGGGTAAAGCTTGGGGGACAAGTGGAATATACACAGGTGAATGAAGGGAAAATGCAGGTCCAGGCTGAGGCAACATGCCATGAATTAAGCCATGCTGCTAGAAAACAGTTTGGGTGTCTCCTAAGATTTCTAATTACAGTAGGCTATTTAGCAACTTGGAAATCTAATATATGGGTTCTGAGTTAGATGTATGTTAGTTATTTAGTAATTAACTACATCGTGGTGGTGAATCCCAGAGAGAAGCCTAATTGAGAATCCATTTAACTGACTAGCTCTTAAGAGGCTTGTCTAGAGCACAGCAGCGACAGCATTTAGATCGGTGTTTCCAAAAGGAAAGCACAACTGTTCATTTTTAATTGATTGAAATTGAATATTTTTTATTCCAAAAAAAAAAATGGTCAAGGGAAGCTCATCATAATATACAAAAGGTGATTTTTTTTTTTTTAGATTATCTGCCATTGGCTGCATTAGTGTACCTGTAACACCACAGGTCCATGAAGTATGGGTTCTAGAAGCACGTCCGAGGAATGCATGCTTCATGCAAAATTTTCTGAGAATTGCAGTGTTGGTTTTGTTTTTTCCCCCAGCCTATCTTGACTCCCATTCCCTGGCTTTCCTGTGATGCCAGAGATAAAGGTTAGCTTGACAACATGTGACTGAGAAAGGTTTATGTAGCTTCTAAACCACTCATTCAGACATAGCCAAGTGAAGCACCCAGGGGCATCCAGATGTTATTCTTAAACAACTTATTTTGATTAACTTTTTGTATTTCACACTAGACTACAACCTCCCAAGGAGAAAAGACCGTATCTGTCACTATTATATTCACTATGCCTAATCCAGGGCTAGCACATTGTGGACACTCAGAATGAGCTAATGAATGGCTGTAGTTATGCTCTACATAACTACACAGGAACACATGTGAGCATATGGGAGGAAATTCTAGCACCAAACACATTATGCCCCAATTTGTTTTGCCTCTCACAAGGCTTTACTGCAAAAACATCTTCTATTGTTCTGCCATCTGCCTTACAACCTTTCCTTTTTTCATTTCCTGACTACCTCTTTGTAAAATAACTCCCTAGAGCAAAATCATCGCCTCCCTCCTGTTGAGGTGGGCATCCTTTTAGGTCTCCTACTTCCCCACTTGCCTACCATCGCCTTCTTTGCTCTTCGGAGATGACATCTTCCATAAGCAAGACAATTCCAGGCCAAAAGCTTTTCTTTCCTAACATAGTTTCCTCAGATGATCCACCAAAAAACCAAATTCCTCATCATTCCAGATTTATCTCCATATGCCCCCAAGTGGCTATTCCAAAAGTGTTCTCTTATCCCACCACACCCTTTTCTCATCCTTTTTTTTAGGAGATAGCTTGGTATTTATCAAGAAAATAGAGCACACCTCCCTGCTTACAGACCCATCTGTAATTATACATATCATGACATTGTTTTCTCTAGTTTTACAAATGTCTTTTTTCTCTTCAGAGCTAACCCTGTTCCTTGGGCTCTTGACCTCAGTCCCCTCAGTTTGCCCAAGTCGCTTTTTCTATCCATTATAACACGTTTCCTATAGCTTCATTGATTTCCTTCCACTGGAATCATTCCTCTTAGGACATATATATACCTCTCATCCCTAAAAAAGACCTCCCTGGATTCCATTTCTACCCTCAGATACTGCTATAGCTTTCTGCTCCCTTCTCAACCATCACTTCACTTAATACTCCTTCAGTGCTTAACTTGTGATGTATCTTGCACGCCTGCTCCTCCAGGGAGACAGCTCAAAGGACACTTGCCAGTGATCTCCTTACTAACGAATCCAAAGGACGTCTTTGCCACAAATGATATAGTGGAACTTGCTTCTTAAATATTTTTAAATTATTGGTTTCCTTTATACTCTTTCTCTCTCATTCTTCTCTTGCCCTTTTTAAAAGCACTGATTCTCAGTCTTCTGATGGGTCTATTTCTTCCTAGTTCACATCTTAAATATTGGTGTTTTCCCAAGGATTCTGTACTGGTGCCCTCCCCACTTCTCTTTCTACTATTTTTCCTCTGGCTGATGTCAACAATTATCATGGTTTTTACCTCCCCTCTATACAATAATGACTTTAATATATTCACTACCTTTGATCCCTCCTTTGGACTTATTATAACCAACTATATATTATACCAGCTGGCATCACCACAAAGAGATCTGTACAAATCAAACCCAACATTCAAAGTTGATTTTTTTGTTTATATACTAACTTCAGATTTATTCCTTGCATGTCTTCTCTGTTACAATGCATTCTGCATGATCCACTGAATGACCCCAAACAGAAGCCTGGTGAGTTTGTACACGCCTTACATTCCATCACTCACTGTACCTGTATCAGTCAGGATTTGATTTAAAAAAATATATATAGAACCACTAGGAATGAAGAAAATATGCATTTATATAGGAATTTGACCCTGGGAATTGTGGGAGCTGGCTGCTCCCCTGCATCTCGTGCTGGGCCTGGAACAGGAAAACTGTGGGAAACCCTGCAGGAGCTGGAGGGGCCCTGGGCCAGCAGCTGCTCAAGCCATCATGAGCCAGCAAAGCAGTGACAACGTGTTTGAGCTGCAGTGGTGCCCAGTGGCCCCACTGATATTTCCAGCATAAAAAGAATATTACTGCTATTTTACTTCTCACACAAAATGTTTTACCTTGTTCACGCCAACCTGGAACTATTCAGAGAAGGGAATTCTGAGAAACACAGGTCCAGATCAGCTAACTTGACACATAACAATATCCAATTAGACAAATCCTGCCCATTTCTAAAGTCTCTACCTTTATCCACATCTTTGCTGGTGTAACCCAATTTGAAATAACCTCCTTCTTCATGTAATTACCATCTGTTTTCTTACATCTAGTCCACCTCTCTGGACTAGATGTAAGTGCATGAATGCATCCTTCATAGCACCACCACCCTGCTCTACCTATAAAAATTAACTGACAGTATTAGCTCACGCATAGGCTCCATATTTCCCACAAAAATTAAGGTCAGGTACTTCAGGTTCACATAAAAACCTTTTAAGATTGGGCCTCTAACTATTGAAGGCTCGTGTCCATGACTCCTTGTCTTGCACATTAGCAATTCTGGACCAGGTTAGTCTCTGCTCTCCCTACCACATACATTTATGAATTTACTCATGCTATACCTTCTGTCTCAATGCTCCCCATCCAGACCTTACCCCTTACACAGTTAATTGGGCTAAATCATTCTTATCCAGCTCAGGTGAAATTTTATTTGGAAATTCTTTCACTGATCTCCACCATACTTCCCCTTGGGCTGGCTTAACCTTCCTTCATTTAAGCTCTTGGACATTTCACGTTCACAGCAACCACCCTAGTATTTTGAAGTTGCGTCAAGATGGTCATCTTGTGCCTTAGTGTCTAGCCAGGAAAGCCCCTCATAAAGAAGAATTGTTCAGTTCAAAATATCAATAATGTCAATGAGATATCCTGATCTAGTCTAAAGGCAAAAATCATAGCTGTCAACTATTCATAATATTAGCATAATTGACAATATTAGAACAAAATAGATCCAGAGACATAGAAGCATGGAACAGACTGTCAAATCTCAGAGGAAAGGCAGGAGTGAGGTGTGGGGGTGTGGGGGGTGGGAAGAGATCAACCAAAGAACTTGTATGCATATATGTATAACCCATGGACACAGACAATAATGTGGTGGAGGCCTGGGAGTGGGGAGAGGGTGTGGGGGCAGGCTAGAAGAGGTCAATAGGGAAAAGGGGGGGACATATGTAATACTTCCAACAATAAAGATTTTTAAAAAAGAATTAGTAAAAAAAAGAAAGAAAGAAAGAAAGGAAGGAAGGAAGGAAGGAAGGAAGGAAGGAAGGAAGGAAGGAAGGAAGGAAGAAACAAGAAAGAAAAAAAAGAAAAGTGCCAAAATGGTTAAAAAAAAAAAAAAACAACTGTTTTTTAGAAAGGTGAGAAATAAGACTTTTAGGGTGGCTTCAACTAGAATTTGGAATGGAATATATCACTCAAGGTCTAATCAAGAGACAGAAATCACACAGCGATCTGAACAGAAAATAATTTTAAAAAATATTAAGTATAATGGTGATTGAAATAATGAGGGAACAGCCTATAATTTGCCGTCCATAGCACTGATTCAGATTTGTTGGAAAGCAAAGCTCACTGGTTGGCAGAGAAGTGGCTGTGGTTCCGTGCCAGCACAACCTGCTGAAAATCCACCCTCCAGACTTCAGTGCATTGGGTCTGTGCATCAGCTGGTCTTAAATTATAATGGTAGGATTTTCTCTACAGCATTTCCTTACCTGTAGCAAAGACTACAAAGAGGCTGTGAGAGATTGCACTCCCTGATGGACTCCCACTATTGGCATTTAGAATCTATAGGAGTTGGCAAAAGTAGGTTAATAATAATAAATGATAGCAATAATGAATAAAGTCTGTGTTTTCATACTCACAACTGTAAATCTTTTTTTTTTTTTCCCCACCCCTGTATTCTTCTCTCTGTTTCCTAGTTGCAGACCTTTTTGATACTTGGGTGCATTTTCTGCTGTTGAGTTGTGTGAGATACTTCTGTATACTTATGATCCATTCCCCTTTTTGCAAAAAAGGGTGGGGAAGGAAAGGAGGGGGACTGAGAGGAACAGGGAGGAGAGGTGGGATACAGAGAGGAGGAAGGAAAGGAAGAGAATAATAAAAACAAGCAAATGAGTTGCATAAAAATCAAAGAAGAAAAATTCAAATGGATAATAAGCATGCAAAACTGTTTAATTTTCCCAAACTCTAATTCATCATTGTATAATACTTCCTAATATTAAAGAGGGTTTGAAAAGTTATGAACAGCTCTAATGTTTTCTCTCACCCATTCTTTCATCACTTATAGATCATGATTTCAGTTGTGAGTTGGTGTTGGATAAATTACTCTCATATAAGTAATTTAAAGTTCATTACACCATTCAGAAACCCAGATGGGGGAAAAAAGTATAAGAATAATGGCAAGCATTTAACAACAGGAAGCCACCAGGGACCATTAAAATTGAAAAAAATGCAAAATAAATATCTTGTCTGCCTGAATTAACTGATCTAATCAAGAAGCATGTTGCTGTTGATGCCATGATTACTGCGATATACCCCCAGGGGAAGCTGGAGCCTTTGTTTGCACTTGTGCTAAATGCTATCACAGGATTTATTATCATAGAACTGACACGTTTTCAAAACATTGCATTAAAGTTAACTAAGAACTATAACCAGGGAATTGAGAAATGAAGACCAAATATTCAGCATACCAAGTAGTTTTAATTATCTAAATATGAGAAAGCCACTATGATAAATAATAGCAACTAAAATTTTTGGAGAACTTACCGGATACTAGGCACAGTGACTAGTGCATTATCTCATTTCATCAACCTAGGAGATTGGTACTATTATTATCCCCATTCAATAGATGAAAAAATAAGATTAAAGAGATGAAGTTAAGGGTAGTACTATCTGACTACAAAGTGCATGCTTATTAAATGAAATATAGATATCCTTATCCCCATCAATTTTTAGTTCTGTATTTTTATTCTGATTTTAAACTTAAAAGTTGTACATTTTAGAAAAAAAATAAAAATTTGAAAGTACAACAAAAAACAAAAAATATTAGCATATTGTCATATTTCCTTCTTTGTTTTTGTGTGCAAAAATATGCTTTTTAGCTCAAATTGATTTCATACTACATATCTTAGAATCTGTTTTGTTTTCCCTAACTGTATGTCATAAGAAATTTCTAGCCCTAACCAGTTTGGCTCAGTGGACAGAGCTTCGGCCTGCGGACTGAAGGGTCCCAGGTTCCATTCCGGCCAAGGGCATGTACCTTGGTTGCGGGCACATCACCAGTAGGAGGTGTGCAGGAGGCAGCTGATCGATGTTTCTCTCTTATTGATGTTTCTAACTCGCTATCCCTCTCCCTTCCTCTCTGTAAAAAATCAATAAAATATATTTTTAAAAAAACAAATTTCTAATGATATCCTAAAACGTGTTTTAATCATTACAAAGTACCTACTCACATAGCTACATAATGATCTTTTCATCATTTCCGTAGTGTTAAACATTCAGTTTGTAATGTTTCAATTTTATAAATCTTCATGTATAGTACAATATTTATATAAAGTCACTTATAAACTTTATTTTTATAAATTAATAGAAGTAGTATTAAATGGGAAGTCATCATAAAATAACTTCCAGAAAAATTGCAGCAGTTTCTAGAAGTTTGTGAGAAGGTACATTTTCTTGTCCTCTTGACCATAATATCTCCAGGCTATTATTTAATTTTAACATTTATAGACTAAATAATGTCTTTTGCCTTACTTTTAATGTCTTTCCTTCTTTTTTATATTGGATTTATTTCATTCAAGCACCTTAAATAGGTCCCAATTAACTCAAACATACCTCAACATAATAAAAGCCATATATGACAAACCCACAGCCAACATCATAATCAATGGGCAAAAACTAAAACCATTCCCCCTAAAAACAGGAACAAGACAGGGATGCCCCCTCTCACCACTCCTGTTCAACATAGTACTGGAAGTACTAGCCATTGCGATCAGACACGAAGAAGAAATAAAAGGCATCCAGATTGGAAAAGAAGAAGTAAAACTGTCCTTATTTGCAGATGACATGATACTGTACATACAGAACCCTAAAGACTCCATCAAAAAATTATTAGACTTAATAAATGAATTCGGCAATGTAGCAGGATACAAAATTAATGCTAAGAAATCCATGGCATTTCTTTACACCAATAGTGAACTTACAGAAAGTGAAACTACAGAAGCAATCCCATTTACCATTGCACCAAAAAAATTAAAATACCTAGGAATAAACTTAATAAGGAGGTAAAAGACTTATATGCTGAAAACTACAGGACACTGAAAAAAGAGATAGAGGAAGACATAAACAGATGGAAGAATATACCGTGTTCATGGATTGGTAAAATAGACATCATCAAAATGTCCATACTACCCAAAACAATTTATAGATTCAATGCAATCCCCATTAAATTACCAACGGCATATTTCACAAATCCAGAACGAACATTCCAAAAATTCATCTGGAATAAAAAAAGATCCCGAATAGCTGCAGCAATCCTGAGAAAGAACAAAGTAGGTGGGATCTCAATACCAGATATCAAACTGTATTACAAAGCCACTGTTCTTAAAACGAAAAGGAATTTTTTAAAAGAGTACTGGATACCTTGCAACATAAAAATTGAACAATGTGATCTCAGTTGAAACTGGGTAATTCTGGAGATGCAGGTAGCATGAATTAATGGAGAGTTTCTTGAAGCTGCTGCTGTTAGAACAACTGAACTTTGACTTTCATCTGGAAAGAGTGTTGATTGTCTTCGTTTGTGTGAAGAGGGGTACAGTTTGGGCAAGACCCTGTGGAGGAGAGGAGGCATGTTTCTCCGAAAGGCAACAATACACAAAAACAGCGGGCAACTGGCCCTGGCTGGGTAGCTTCGTTGGTTAGAGCGTCATCCCAATATGCCAAGGTTGTAGGTTCGATTCCACATTCAATAGCAACCACCTCACAAATCTAAGGTCCTCTAGCTTCACTAATAGCCAGGCAGTTTTTCCTCTTCACCTTTTCTCACTTAATACTTAACCTGCCCAGCCCTTCTTTTCTTTGTTTTCAGATTCCACCTGCGTCCCCCTCCCCCACAACACACACATCTTTGCATAATTTCATGTTCTTATTCAGAAAAAGATAGCCTTGTTGCTGCTCCCATAAGCAACCCTATATACCTTCAGACATCACTTCACTCAGCAAGTAAATAATACCCCCCTTTCCATTCCCAGAACCCACTCTTATAGGAAAGCATAGGAAACTTGAATAGTGTATTTTTTTCCTTTTCTCATTGGCATTCAATATTCTTTACATGTGCTTATTATCAATCAATAGGAAGTTTTTAGTTTTTCAACTCCAATATATATTAGAGACAGAAAACCTTAATTAGAAGATATTGCCTTTCATAGATGTAAGATTATCATTTCAATTTTGTTTTGGGAAATGAGAATGTATAAGGACTTTAAAATTAAAAAACAGTATGTGATTTGGTATTTTTCATATGCTGGTGCTATTTCCGTAGTCGTATGCTTCATCCAGAAATGTGGCACAGTGGTCAAAAAGAGAAGTGACATTAATCAGGTAGGGCCCTGTAGTAAATTTAAAAAATGTTAAGCAGAGAAAACTGTCATTTGTGCATTTCTAATGGATTTGGGCTTTGTACAAAAAACATGGTAGTCTTAAATTGTGATTTTAAAAAGTGGATTCTGTACCCTGGCGGAATACTTAATGCTTTGGGGTATGCTGCATTCATTTCTCATTGCCACAAATTCTGTAGCCTAAAATGAGAAGGGAAGTACATTTTTTCCCATGAGGGATTGTGACAATTTCTTAATTATAATTGAGGAGTTCTCTGAAAATGAGTAAGTGGTATATGAATTATTTAACTCTATAGCCCCCTTCAGGGTAGGGAAGAAGTAGGGCTTTTTCAGTTCTCCTTATATACTATTTTTAGATAAATCCTAGACTAACTGCTGTAACAAACAACCCCAACATTTCAGAGGGTTAATTAAATAAAGAATTATTTCTCACTTACGTTACAGTCTAGTGCAGGCAGATGGGAAGTCCTGTTCTCTGTGGTCATTTAGGTACCCAGGCTGTGTGTTCTCCCTCTCCCTCTAGGCTGTCCATCTTCTAAGGCCCTGATGTCCTTTCTTGGGTCCCTTACATATGGCCAAGAAATGAGGAAAATGTAGGGGGATGAGGACGGTGAGGAGAGAGAGAGCATTCGATATTTAGAAGGCACCGGGACTGGAAGTGGTACCTCACATTTGTTAACCTCATTTCCTTGGATTTCCTTGGCCAGAATTCAGTTGCAAAGCCTCATTAACTTCAAGGGGGCCGGGAAACAGCCTGTCAGTGTGTCCAGAAACACAAATGCTGGTGAGCAACAACTTTCTATGCCACAAGGTCACTGTGAAGACCCATGAGAGATGCTCCTCAGCATTTCCTGGGGTACTTGGCAGTGCTAAAGTCACAGGGGGAAAAAAGGTGCACAGAGGTTCAGTAGTCATTTAGTTTACCACCACCCGTACAATTTTAGTAATTAGGGAGAGAAAAAACAGAAATACAGGGATCTTGAGATTCAAAGGCTTGTTAGTGGAGAGTTGCAACAAGTAGCCGGAATCTCTTGATTTCTAGTTCAGTGTCCTTTCTACCATGCCATATGTCTTCACAAAAAGTTTTGACATGTGATATAGAGATGTCACGTAATGTGGTGTCACTCTGAAAAGCAAAATGAGCAGCTGCAAGTCTCATCACTGAAAGCTTTTGATGCTTGTCGGGATAACATGTGGTGTTTATTCACATGGACTTTTAAAAGGGCGTTATAACAATTTGTTTGCATGGCATCTTTCCTCCTAACTGTTGAACTTTTTGTTTAGCTGGCTGTCTGGCAAAATAGAAATCCCCCAGTACCTGTTTAATTGTGAAATAGAGTAAATTACTCTCAGAACTTAGACATAAAATCACATTCTACAAGAGTTTACCAAGAAACAACACCACGTTGGACAGGTGCGGGCAGGAGCCGATGTGGCCAAGCCTAAAAGTGGGCTTTTAGGCATGGCTTAAGGGAAGTGTGGAAAACACTCAAAGCCAATCATGGAAACCAGGACACGTGCTTAGATTTGGACTGTCACTGAATAAAACCTAGAAAAGGTTGCTGTGCTTCTTCACCAAAGCTGAGAGCTGCGTGTCTCCAGCAGCTGTCCTTCCCCCCAGGGGTCCTGCTAAAGCTGCACTGTCTATTTAGAACAATACTCTCTTGATATAAGCCGGCAGTGAATCTGGCAGAGTATTTACCCACCGAAACCAGAAGCCAGTTGAGCCTAACAGGTAAAATGATCATGCTTACGGACAAAAACAGAGACACCATGTCCGCTATCAAATCCAAGACTAAATATGGGACTGGCTATAAAGGGAAGTAGGCAGCTTTGAGCCGTAAGTGCACAGGGCAAGAAGTGAAACTAAAGAATTGAAGGGGATTGAAGAAGGCCCATGAAGACTCGTGACTTCACACTTGTTAAAAGAGTTCAGAATCAACAGCAAGCAGTCTCAACTCAGAGCTGCAAACATTAAGTCAGTCTCCACAAGTCACCCTTTTCATTTCCCTAAGACCAGTGGCTTGTTTCTGAGTTCAGTCAGGGAGAGGACCTGATGCTGGGATATTGAGGAAATTCAACATTTCTCATCACCTATGAAATTCATCGTGTCAAGTTTTGAGCTTGCTTGTAAGCATTAAGACAAATTCCATATGCCTCACAGCCAGGAGGTTCCAGGTCACTGTTCATCACTTATTATGCAACCATGTAATTCGTATAACATCAGCATCACATGATCACAGGTGGTGATCCAGGTTTCTAACACCCTAGGCTCATTTCATGGATGAACACCGTTGGGGTGGCTTAAGGGTTATCTGCAAGAATTAATTCCTTCAACCTGCACCCCAGCCTGGCCATATGGTCCCAGGCTCTCTGGGAGGATCCTTTCAGGGCAAATGCTACAGTGCCAATTCACAAAAGCACCTGGACATACAAAGTGTAGCTGATTCATTAGATTATTGGTGTCAGGTGCAAAAAGAAAACTCTAGCAAATCAGAACGATAGAGTGACTTTGACACTTGGATGAAGGCATTTTATAGAGATTTAGGGAAGGGACCAAAAAACCTGAGAGATAGAAAATGTGGAAGCCTTTGTCTCCCTATGCCCTCCAGATCTTAACCAACTCCCAAAAAAGACATATAACTGTTTCATAAACCAAAACAATAATCAGAAAAACCATAGGACAAATAAAGTGCTATTATAATGTCGCAATTAATAGAGGAAGCACAAGTATTATAAAATGGTAAAGAAAGAGATAAAGAAATATGGACTAGCCTACCAAGAATATAATTCCTAAAACTTAGTGTGTGAGGTCCTTGCTGCCTTTTTTGCGAAAGACACACAGGAAGGTACTACTTTTCTTTGGTTTTGGAAGAAATTAAATATTAGGAGGAAATGAACCACAATTACCCTCTCTAAATACTCTATCATATTTTACTATCTAGTGTTTGTTGCCATGCTTCATATTTTAGAGTTATAATCAGTATAAGTGCCATTTTATACTGACAATTCATTTTCTGTACAATTTTTCCATATGACTGAATAACTTTAAAATTTATTTTCTTATAAAAATATATATATATGCTAAAAAAATTATTTTCTTCTTAATACCTTTATTTGTTTTTATCACTCTCTACAAATATTCAATGGCTTTGCCACATCTGAAAAATTTTAGGCAGTTGTCAAGGGGCACAGTGGACATCCCTCCCAAAATGGAAGCAATCATGGCCCAACGCATCTTCTGCCAGAGCAAGCTCAGTGCCCGGCAAACTTTGGGTTCTGGAGGTAGCATACTTTACACCTAGGAATTCTACTCAGGCTCATATACATCAATGTAAAAACAAAGCAGAACAAAAAACCATCTCTGAATGGGGCCCAGCTAAAAAGTCTGCAAGGACCAGGTTTTAGTTCAAGAAGTCCTGCCATGAGGGCTGTAAAATCTGGCAGACTCCCTGGCGGACCACAGAGATGCTGTGTGAAATTTATGGCAATTCCATGGGGAGAATCACAATGAAGGCACCATGGGAGCAAGGCCACTTAAACTAAGATTAAGAAGGTAATCAATTGGAATGAATTAATACCCCTAAATTGTGTGAATCACAACTTTTAATATTAAATTTTGTCATAAGATTTTGTCAAGTCCCAACACTTGCTTCAGTGGAATCCCAATCTATATGTTTACTTATTCCTCTGACTCCTACTTATTTGTTAGATCTAAACCAAAGTGTTATTTAATCATAGGAGACTTTCCTCACCCTCCCAATTTAAATGATCTCATCCCAAACTATCCAGAGTTATTTACTCTCATAGTCTCTGTTATTTTCCTTCACAATAATAATCACAATTGGTACTTATAGTTGTGTGTATTTGATTTATATCTATATCCTCTTATATCTATGTCTATATCTAATCTAAGCATTATGTAAGCTATAGTCACTAAGTCTGTTACTCAGTGCCTAGCATAGTGTCTGGCAATAAATAAAAGTTGAATGAGTGAATGAATGAATGAATGAATGAATACTCAAAGAGTTTTTTTCTTTATATGAAGCTTTCTTATAAAGGTGATATAGCTCACCAGTTTAATGGAAATGGATGATGAACTAGTTAAAATCCTGGCTCTCATGGAGCTTTCATTCTAGTCATGGAAACTTTTTGAAAATATAACATCTAAGTTGGCTCTTTAATTATTAGATAGAGGTCTGTCCTGAAAAGGGAAATGTGGGAAGGGAGCATGTGATATACAGAGATGTTGGCAAATGCAGATTCTGTGGTGGAGTCAGATTTGGCAAATTTGATGAACAGAGAAGTGTCCAGTGGGTCTATAGAGCACAATAAGGAGATAATTACAGAGATGAGGTGGGGAAGTAGGCAGAAACAAGATCATGTAGGACCATCTGAGCTTAGGTCAAAATCTTTCACTTTGTTGTAAGTGAAATGGAAGATCATGGAACATTTTAAGCAGAACAATAAAATCTAATTCACATCTTAAAAATATGATTTTTTCCTTTGTGAAAAATGGGTTGGGAATGAAGGTAGATGAAAAGAGCGGAAACAAGGGCATCAATTAATAGACTATTATTTTAGTGTAGGAGACATGCTGTGGCTTGAGCTAACATGATAGTTTGGAGGCAGACAGACAAGAGAGGACTTAGTACATATTTCCAACTTTAACAGGAGTTGAGGGTGGATTGGTTGTGAGACAATGAGGAAAAGAAAGAAATCAAAGATGACCCTACAATTTTGGCTAAAGAAAGTGGGTGGGGTAGTATCATTTACTGGGAGAAAGATCACTTTTGGTTGGAGGCAGGATCAGAAATCAAAATTTCTCTCTTTGGGGAATGTTAAGTTTAGTGTGCTTATTAGAAATCTAGCTGGAGATATCCAGTAGACAACTGTTGGATAGCTGAGTTCAGTGTTCAGGGAAGAGATCAGTTTGGGAAGAAAACATGGGGAAGTAATCAGCTTATAGTTGAGAAGAGAAAAAGAAGAACAAGGGCCAGGTTGGTTGCCAAGCCCATTTCCATTTTTAGGTTAACTAGAGGCCCAGTGCATGAAATTTGTGCATGGATAGGGTCACTAGGTCTGTCGATCAGGGCCGATCAGGGCTGATCAGGGCCTTCTGGCTGCTGGCCAAAGCCTTCCTTCATTCCACGCCACCCCCTGGTGGTCAGCACACGTCATAGCAAGCGATCAAACTCCTGGTCTCCCAGTTGAACTCCTGAGGGAACACTTTGCATATTAGCCATATATATATGGCTAAAATATATATATTAGAGGCCTGGTGCAAGGAATTTGTGCACTCAGGGGAGGGGGGGCGTTCCCTCAGCCCGGCCTACACCCTCTCACAGTCTGGGAGCCCTCAGGGGATGTCCAACTGCCAGCTTAGGCCTGCGCCCTGCAGGCCTAAGCAGACATCCTTAGCACTGCTGTGGAAGCAAAAGAGGCTTTCGCCACCACCGCTGCGCTCACCAGCCATGAGTCCGGCTTCTAGCTGAGTGCACTGACCACCAGGGGGCAGCTCCTGGGTTGAGTGGGATCGGTCTGAAACGGGCTCTCCAACATCCCCTGAGGGGTCCCAGATTGCATGAGGGCTCAGGCCAGGCTGAGGAATCCCACTGGTGCATGATTTGGGCCAGGGAGGGACATGGGAGGTTGGCCAGCCAAAGAGGGACCTTGGGAGGGCCCCAGGGTATGTCCGGCTCATCTCGCTCAGTCCTGATTGGCTGACCCCAGCAGCAAGCTAACCTACTGGTCAGAGTGTCTGCCCCCTGGTGGTCAGTGCACATCATAGTAAGCCGTTGAGTGGGCTTAGCATATCATTAGCATATTACTCTTTGATTGGTTGAACGGATGACTGGACACTTAGCATATTAGGCTTTTATTACATACAATAGATTGGAAGAAGAGAACCAGCAAAGGTGACTGAGAGCAAAACCAGGGTAATGTTGTGAAGCAAATAAAATAACTCGGAAAGACAGAGCAATCTAGGCTACATAAACCATTCCACAGGAGAGTGAAATAAGGCCCTTTGGATCTGGCAAACGAGGTCATTGGTGATCATGGCAAAAGGAGTTTCAGTGGAATAGAAAGAATTAGAGTAGACCGAAGAGTGAACACCTTAATAATACTGACAATATCACTACCCCACTATCATACCTATTCAGCAGATTAGATATTTAATCAATAAATACACAATTCATATATTCTATCATTTTACAGTTCTCCTTATCTAGAAACTTGATATTTCAAAAAAAAATGAAGGGATGATCCCTGTCCTTGGAGATATTATTTTTTAGGTATCTCAGAACTCTCAGGAATATATCATTCAGTTCTGGGAATTTTTCTAAGGTAGTTGTTCAATATTGTACCTGCCAAAAGATGATTTAAAATTTTACACCTCCCTGATGCTTTACTCAGTAAAGAACGAGGCTGAGACCGATTTAGTTATATACCTTTTCAAATTCTTCACCCTGACAGAGGGATTTCATTCATTTTATAATGTCTTTTCATACTTACTATATTAAAAAATCCTTTTATGGGCTTAAATGAAGGCTATTCATACTCATAACTTCTTTAACAAGTTATACCTGTTTGCCCTATATTCTTGTCCTAAATGACTTGGCAGTTTGGGGTCAATAACTGACTATGAATAGATTCTCTTATTAAATTCACTAGTTCTTCGATTACAGTAAGAATTCATTACAATGAATGAGTTTCTTATGGCAGTAATTAGAGAATTTGATATTGATTTCCCATTCTGTGACAATTGCTGGCATTTCTGTAACAAAAATAACCATTATATTTAGAGAATCCTTTAAATAATGACTAGAAATAGAAGTTTGAGACATAGATACATCTATTATTATACCAGAAGTAGTTAAAAAATCTTTTCTCTTTACCACAATCCAAGGATATAGAGGTATTATTTTATCTTACTGACTTGAGAGACAGGTTAGAATACCTTTTACTAGTAATGCTATTTTACTTTCAAAATGGAAGACATTTATTTATTGTTGTCACTAATATAGGGTTAGTGTGGTTTATTTTTAATGTTGATTATACAGAAATTTTAAAGATAAAAGAAAAGCATGCTCCCACCATCTCAAAATAATTACTGTTAATATTTTCATATGTAATCCCTTGCAAACATTTTTCTAAGTTTATGTCTTTAAATTTAATGCTGGACTGAGAATAGATCTGGCTGTTACAACAGCACTTCTTCATTCTTTTCAGGGGGGAAATATATATATATATTTTTTCAGAGAGGAAGGGAGAGGGAGAGAGAGATAGAAACATCAATGATGAGAGAATCATTGATCAGCTACCTCCTGCATGCCCCACACTGGGAATTGAGCCAGTAACCTGGGCATATTCCCTGACCAGGAATCAACCCATGAACTCCTGGTTCATAGATTGACACTCAACCACTAAGCCATGCCTGTCAGGCCAGGGAATATTTTTTTAAAAGTAATTTTCCTGTTTTTAAAGAAAATATTAGTTTTGTAGAAAATTCATATGCTTTACATTAAAAAGAATCCCCCTCACCATCACTACCACCAACCTTATCACCCAAATACAAAAAGAGCCACTATCAGCGTTTGGGTGGTTATCCTTCCAGAATACATTATACATTTGTAGATAGTTCATATTATAATTTTATATTTATATTAGTTCAGAGTTTGCTGTATGGATAATTTTACAGAAATTAAATCAGATCATACATACTATTTTGCAGCCTACTTTTTAAAAAGAAAGTAAATGCATGATACCTTTTTATGGCAATGAATGCAGCATATATATCCTTACCTGGTCGTGAGTTATTATTATTTATTCAGTTACGTATTAATGAACACAACTTTTTTCAGTTACTTTTTGACATTTCAAGTTGCAATGAACATTCTTACACCTTCAAATTTGCACCCTGGTCAGTTTATATACTTTTCTACCCTTAATCTTAGAGTAATATTCTCTTAAAAAATGATTCAGGTATTTTTGAAACTTAAATGCTGCGGCTGCAAATGCACATGGTGGTAATGGTCTCTCTCAGGGTGTTCTGGGCCCCTGTTTCTCCCCTTAGTTTTCTGTTAAGAGGAAGTCAGCAGGATCCAATGGGGCCATAAAACATCTCTAATGAGTATGAAGGGCTAGTGCATAGCATCCTCATCTTGTGAGACAATCAGTACACACTGATTAATTCCATTTACATAAAGTTCTACACAGTAAACAACTCATTAGTTGCTAGTGGTGGTAGTGGGTGGGAGGAGCAGGGCAGAGGGACTATGAGAGAGATGAGAAAGCTTTTGGAGGTGGTGGATATGGTCATTATCTTGATTGTAATGATGGTTACAATAATGGAAGATACATCTGCCCAAACTTCATAACTTATACACTTTAAACGTGCGCCGTTAATATACACCTTAAACTTACAGAATGTTATATGTCAGTTACATTTCAATAAACCTGAAAAATAATACATTATGCCATGTCAATGTGCTACTTAAAACCTCATTTCATATAGGATAAGACCTAAACATCTTACTGTGGCATATAAGGTGCTTCATCATCGGGTCCCACCATGTGGTCCCTTTGGAATAGCGGTGCCACTCTCTGCCTTGCTCAGCACCCCAAGGCCACCACCATTCTTTCTCTTTTTTGAACATGTCATGCTCCTGCCACAGGCATTTGCACGTTACCCCCATGCTTCCTCACCCCTAAAGATTATCTGAGCCCATCAAAGTGTCCTATCTCAGCTTGAAAGGCTCTTTCCTCCCCTTTTCAAATGGATTCATCTTTGTCCTTTGGATCTCGAACATCACGCCTTTAGAGAAGTTTATCCTGATACCCTGTCTAACATGGGTCCATCTATTATTCTCTCTCTGTTCCCTCTGTGTTAACTCGGAGCATTTAACATAGTTTGTAATTATGTCATTTAATTATTAATTGACTTTTCTCCCCCTTCTCATCACTTGAATCTAAGCTCTTGAAGGCCTGGAACTATATTTGTTTTGTTCACTATCACTGAGAATCTAGCAGAAATTTGGCACATAATATGAAATCAATAAAAATTTGTTAAATGATTGAATTAATAAAAACAGAAATTAAATACAACATAAATATTCTCAATAGAGGAATAGGTTTTATAAAATACCATCCAACTGTTTAAAAGAATGAGAGAAATTTCTGTGTACTATTATTAAATGAAAATAGCAGGTTGCATAACAGAACATTAATTATAATGATATTTTTGTATAAAGTGTATATGTGTGAGTAAAGTATGTACATATTGGTGCATACATGTGTATATAGGTGTACACTACGTGTGTGGTGGCGTGTGCGTATGCAGTTTTGAGCACCTGCAGAGGAAACTATTAACAGTGGTTACGGCTGTAGAAGTTAGGAGCTGAGTGATGGGAGACCTTAGTGGGATTTTTTTATCTACTTTTGTTAGAGAGTGAATTTTTACTTCAGCATATTCAGGTTTTTGTGTAATTTAAAAATTAATATATTTTTTTGTTTGCTACTGCCTTTACTTACCATTCTGCAAATTAATTTGGGAAAGGGAATAATCAAATAGGCGTGGAAAGTTACCAGAATTGATACATGGTATAAATAGGAATGTTATATGTAGATATAAGTAATTTTAAGTCCTTACACTGAAATTGTTAGACAAGAATAAATATTTGATGTTGGAAACACAAAAGGCAAACAAATACATATTTTTCCCCTTCAAGAAGATAAGCTGTTTGCTATTCTCATTAGTTTTCAGGCCTGAAACATTGATTCGTATTCTAATAAAGAATACCTCTTTTTGAGAGTTTTCCCTTTAATTCAGCTGTGTTGCTGTTGATCACACAGAGACAGACATCAGAAGATTTTACAACCAGACACAGGTGTATACAGTACTTTATACATTTGACCAGCTGTCACATTTACTCAACTTCCAAAAAACAAGCAAACAAAAAAGGAGCCTTGTCTTCTTTTAAAGGCTGTCCTTTATTCAGTGAGGGTGCATATGTCCTTTATGTAAGTGCGAATTCAAATGGTAAAGACGATCGCACGACTGTGATTAATGGTCTTCTGAAGAATTAGCATGAAATATAGGTCTCAGGGAACCTTAAGAACTCCAACCTACTTATGGAACTCAAAAGCGTGCACTCTCTCACCTGGCGCAGACTCAGTACGAGGCAGCTTCAGGTTGTCAAGAAGGAGCACCAGCCAGCCTGTGGGACCTGTGCAGTGTTGAGCTCGGGCCGCGTTTTGTTCCCCAGCACTGCCTTTGTCTTCTCGGCCTCAGGTGCTAGACTCTCTTCCTGCATGACTGTCACCTTTCCCACTGTCGTCATGGCACTGGGCCTCTCTCCCCAGCAGAGCTGCAGAGTGGAACACAGGCCCCCAAGGACTCCCTTTCCTAGTATTCTGAAAAGAGTATAGCCTCCGTGCCCTTGGGCATGATCCAGCTCAGCAACAGTGCCTCGGAGTCGCAGGGGAGGAAGAGTGGTAGGGGGGACATTCTAGTGGGATGCTATTTTTTTTTTTTTTAGAAGGGTTGTGGTATAAAACCATGGGATAAAATTGTAAGTCTCCATCAGTGCCCAATGGGCAATGCCCAGCACCGTTTGGATGGCTGCCATCTCAGTGGTGTGTAGTTTAATGCACAGATTTCCAAAAGGCATTTCCTTATTGAGACAATATGATATTAAAAGTATTCGGTCGGTATCACATGATCTCACTCATTTGTAGAATATAATGAACAACCTAAACTGATGAACAAAAACAGATCCAGAGACAGAGAAGCATCGAACAGACAGTCAAACCTCAGAGGGAAGGCAGGGGAGGGTGGAGGGAAGGGGGAGAGATCAACCAAAGGACTTGTATGCATGCATATAAGCCTAACCAATGGACACAGACACTAGGAGGGTGAGGGCCTGAGAGGGGAGGTGGGGGGGGGGGGCGCAGCAATGGGGAGATAAGGTCACATATGTAATACCTTAATCAATAAGAAAAAAAAAAGTATTCGGGCCCATACGGGAGACAACCAATCGACGTGTCTCTCTCACATCGATGTTTCTCTTCTCCTCCCCCCTCCACTCTCTCTAAATATTAATGGGGAAAATATCCTTGGGTGAGGCTTTTTTTTAAAGTTATTTTCCCCTCAATTCTTGATTTTAGGGAGAACATGGCTCCCACATCTGACCATAAAACAGGAACAACTACTCTCTTGAAAGTATAAGGAGAAAATAGTCTGTCCTCTCCCCAACGCTCAGGCCACCCACAGAGGGGAGGCCTTAACGGAATGGAAGGCCACCAGGGGGAAGGTCACTGGTTATCTGTAAGGATCTACCTCCTCTACAAAGTTACAGGCATTCATTCCTTCTCCTCTCCTGGCTCCTCCCTGTGGTGGGCCCAGCAGGGCAGGCTTTGTCCTTCTGTGGAAGACAGGATTGTTCAGATTTTCTGTACCTGACAGGGTAGGGACATTTACTTTGGGGGAAAGGGATCAAGAAACCCATTCAATCTTGAATGCAGGCAGTAGACAAATTATTCTTCTTCTTCTTTTTTTTTTTTTTTTTTTTTGCCAAAAATAATGCTGACTGATTAGGAGGGAATAGGTACCCTTCTCCTTACTCTTCTCAATAAGCCCAGGGAAACCTTAGGCTTTATATGTAAAATAAACATAAGAAGACTCTGGAAAGTGGAGAGAGAAAGTACCCATTGCCCCCCAGGCCAGCCTAGGTGGTGTCAGAGAAGACCAAGCAAGGAGCTGGGTTTCATCCCCACTCACTGGTACTGAGTCCACCCCCACACCATCTAGCGTCACTAGAATCCCATTCACTACCCCGTGGTAACAAAGCAGCCCTCTCCACCTGTGCTTGTGTCAGAAGAGGCCAACTTGGATGCGAAAATTTTGAGATGATTCGTTATACAACAGATAACTGGAACAATGATCTGCATAACTTCCTCAGTCATCATGAAAAAGTAAATTGAAACTACAGTGATATTCCAGTAGATACCCACTAGGAGGACTGCAAGGGAGAAAGGACAACACCAAGTGTGAGTTAGGAGGTGGAGCAATTGGAAGCTTTGTGCGCTGATACAACCACTTGGAAAATCTGTTTGGCAGAATCAAAGCTTAACATATGGATACCAGCAATTCCATTCCCAACAGAAATATACGTGCACGTATATACAGAAATGTTCAGGGCAGCCTTCTTTTAAAAAGCCCTCAAATGCAGACAAGCAAAATATCCATAAATGGCGGACTGTATCAATATGGGATGTTCATAGAGTATCTTGTGAGATACATAGTTATTCTCATTTTTAAAGTGAAAAACAGTGAGATTTAGGTAAATAAATTGTTTAATTCCTGAGTTCAAGGTCTTAATGACTAAACCATTTGATGCAGAGTATATGCCCCCAAATATTGGCTTCAGTAGTTAATTGAATGGTGGCTATATTCGCTGTAATTCGACATGCATTGTGTTTATAAAGGTAAGCTAATTAACTACACTCATTATTGGTCAGTAAAAAAGAGATAACTTTTCTCCCTGAGATAACCAATGCCACTTAATTAGGATTGGGAGACAACTGAAGGTATATTCAGGATAGAGCTGAAAGGCCGAGGAAAGAAGACTCCCTACAAATGAAGGACCCCAGAGGGCAGGTTTTTCTCAGGCAGCCAACAGAGCATATGTCCTAGCTGAGTTCCCATAAACCTCAGTTTCTCCTCCTCACCCCTCCCACGTGATCTAGGCAAACTGCCCATCTCGTGTTTTAAGCATGTAATTCATGCCCCTGACTCTGCTCCTCCAGTTGCTGTTCCCTGGGCCTGAAATGCCTTTCCTCCCTTTCTTTCACGGACCTAATTATCCAAGCTATTTTCCAAAGCCCCTTCACCAAGAAGAACAAATTGTCACCCTCTTGGGAGTGATGGGAAAGGAGTAGCCATTTGTGTGACAGTGGACACAGTGTGAATGGCCCTCCCGGAGTGGAGAAGCCCAGCTCACCTGTGACCCTCTGGCCCGCCCAGAAGACTAGACAGTGAATTAGTGATCCTATCTCAGGCAAATTCAATCTGGAGCCATTTTAATTTCAATCTCAAATATTAGGTTATCTTAGTTGGCATCTAGGTCACACCACGAATAATAACAAAACCATTGCCACAGACTGAGAATGTCCACATTTTTACAAGACTAATGGGACTTTATTGAAAAGCTCTAAATCATCATCACAGGCATTTGAATGTGTAGGAGGCTTTAATGAAGAATTTAGGCTGCTCATCCTCAGACTTTCCTGTTCAATACAATCTCCTCGCTTTATTATGTGGGCCAGTTGGCCATTCATATCCAATGATTCGTTAGTGCCATTATTCTGAACTGGCAAAGACTTTGAAATATTATTCTTTCTTTCTGACATTTTCTATTAAACTTTTCCATAGAAGAGGTCAGTATAGAGATTTATTTTCATGCTGATATGAATTGTCTCCCAAATACACAAAGATATTAAAAGGGTGGTGTGGTTATTTTTCATTATAGTTTTAAGTAACATTATTTTTCCATTATGGTGAGTCATGTATCATTGTAGGTATTTCAGTTTACAATAGAAAAGGCTCTATTGGGGTTGTTAGCCAGACTTTTTTTTCTTTTCCCTTTCCATTTTTCAAGTATTGTTCTTTGTAATGGCAAACAACAGCAAAGCACTTTCACTTTTCTCTAATGGAATGATCTATCTTGAGAATAAATTAGTTTCTTGGTGGCCTATTCAAGCATAAGACTCAATGGCCACTTTCAATGTTATTAAATATAAAGAAAATCTCACATAGAAAACAAACAAGTCTAGACCTTGAAACCTCTAAGGTCCCATCTAACTCATAAAATTCCAGAAGCAGTATTTCTTTTTGAGCATAGCAAGAGCCCAGGAAAATATCAGTGTAGCAGGTTCAGGTAATAAGCTACAACCCTAGTAAATACTTTCACCAGACAATTTCCTCCTCAACATTAGCCAGAGGCCTGCTCTATACCCTACCCATCAATCTCCCACCTTGCCTAAATTTTAGTGATACTGGATTACCATAGGTTGAGAGAGTTTTTCTGCATGAAGTTTAGAGAGCACGTCTACATGGAGAAAGAGCACAGAAGTAAGTACCCAACAAAAGCCCAAAGATTGGATTGAAGGCATCCAATCTTTCCTACAGTGTGATTCCTTCCTCACCCCTAAAGATGATCTGAGCCCATCACATCATCAGTCGCTTCCAATTGTGCAGTTTGCAAATAGTGAAAATTCCTTAGCATGAATACAAAGTCAGCTCTAGCCTGATCCCATCTACATTTATGGCCTCATTTCAAAGTAGTCTTTCTCTTACTTTTTAAAAATGTTATTGGGTTTTTCTAAACAAAGCTTTAAAAAACCACACTCTTTGTCTCTTTGCACGTCGTTCCTTCTACCTAGAAGTTGGTTACTTTCTCCTTGCAATGCCCATCCATAATTAACTGACACCTCCCTTAACCAGCCCTCACACAACAGCCACACTTCCTTCTGGCTGTGTGCATGTCTCTGTCATAGCTCTTCTCTGACTGCGTTGCAGCTCTTTGTCTGCCAGCTTGCCCCTGCTCACGGAAGCCTCTTTTTTTTTTTTTTTTTTTTTAGGGCAAGGGCAGTTATTAACTCAGTAAAGTGCATATGACAGTATTTATGTAGTAGGCTGAACTATATAAAACTGCTGATATTTAACCATTTTGACCTACAAATTACTTATATCCTGTCTCATTCTAAAAATACTTCTCAAAATCATGGCAAAAAACCACTCTGGACAGAGATGGTGTATTCCATTTGAACCCCTACGTTTCCAGACTCCCCTGGTTTTGGGCGGGGCATTGCAGCCAGGTCTGGCCAATGAAGCCACACATAGGTGAACTGGGTGTTGCAGCCAGGTCTGGCCAATGAAGCCACACACAGGTGAACTGGGCGTTGCAGCCAGGTCTGGCCAATGAAGCCACACACAGGTGAACTGGGTGTTGCAGCCAGGTCTGGCCAATGAAGCCACACACAGGTGAACTGGGCGTTGCAGCCAGGTCTGGCCAATGAAGCCACACACAGGTGAACTGAAGCACGTCCCTTGCTGGCTGAACAGTGAGAATGACATGTGCACATACATCTCCAGAATCTCTCCTCTTGCTCCAGTGACCAGAGAGACTGCATGTTCCAGATGGAGCAGCTGCTGGTGGTAAACGGCCAGCCTGGTTGGTTAAGTGATCAGGGCCAGAGCCCTGTACCAACCATTGCTGTGTCAAGTCCCTGGGATCTCAGCTCTCATTTCTGGCTAATTTTACACGTACCCAAAGGAAAAAGGCAAAGCAATGAGGTGAAGGTACTTAGAGAAATAAAGACAGGAGAACAATACACTCAAAGTGCAAGCCTTTGGGTCCTCTATGCCCTAGAGGTCTGATACATATTTGATGTGGGCTTTCCTGTGGTGAAGAAAAAGAAAAAAAGAAAGACCATCTCTTGCAATGCTGTAAATTCTCAATATCTATTGAAGAAATAAACTTCTTGCATTACTGTGTATGTGTGCCCTGTATATCAGGGAGATAGAGACGAGCAGCATGAGCTCTGGAAAGATGAGAGTCAGTCAAAGAAACCTCTCACCGTGCTGAGCCTTGTCTAACACTAGATCAGTTACTTTGCTATCTCCAGAGACATTAACCTCAAATGTCCAATTTGCAAATGATTCTCAACAAAAGGAGGCTGGTGTTGAGGTAATCCACCCTGTGCATTTCCATTTGTAAAAATCTCTGTGAAACTGACGAGGGCAGCCGGTGTGCGGGAGCCAGGTCAACCTTCGCACAAAACTTCGGGGGCGGTACATTGGACTTGCTTGTCAAAAGACACCAGCTGGAATCCGCTCAGTAATTACCTCATCTTCTTGAGCAAAGATACTTAACCTCTCAGAGCCTCAGTGTCATCATTCAAAAATGGAATAATTCCTCCCTCACAAGAAAATTGTGAGGATTAAATAAGAAAGTGCCTGGCTCACAGTAAATATTTATTAAAATAAGAATATGCTGCCCGGCCAGCATGGCTCAGTGTTTGAGTGTCAACCTATGAACCAGGAAGTCACGGTTAGATTCCTGGTCAGGGCAGATGCTTGGGTTGTGGGCTCGATCCCAGTGTGGGACATGCAGGAGGCAGCTTGATCAATGATTCTCTCTCATCATCGATGTTCCCATCTCTCTCTCCCTCCTGCTCTCTTCCTTTCTGAAATAAATAAAAATATATTTTTAAAAAAGAATATGCTAGCAAAAATAGCAATAGATCACAAGAAATTTTTCTAGCATGTTCATTGAGCTCTTGGTCATTTTTCTTTAAAATGCCATTTTTTTTTTCTATTTCCCCTGGCATTTCCTTGACCGGTAAGGTTATGTACTGGGAAAGAATATTGCAGTTGGAATAAAAAGACTTTCTTTCAATCCAAGCTCTGAGCCTGTAAGGTGGACTAGCATTTTCTGGGTTAAAATAACCTTAGCTACACAAGGCTGAACTGCTATTTAATTTAAGGTAGCTTCAAGCTATTTTTTCAACTCTTTCCCTACAAACTTCCATTGTAAATCAAGCTTGAACCTCTCTAGTTCTCCTTCTGCCCACAAAACAGCATCCCTTCCCAAGTAGGATTAAATACTCCAGTCACAGCTCAGCCATGAGGATGTAATAAAAGTTCAGAGAGAGATCTCTGGGAATGTTGTGATGCAAACTCCAGCCTGAATTGCTTCCCATGAAACCATTGGCACATGGACCTTTCTGTTCCTCAATATGGTAATCGTGCATCTGGAAACTAACTGGGTTTCATTTACTATATGTCTCATCTGACCTTGCAGCTCACCCGCTAACCTGCTAGGTTTGCCTCTAAGTCAGTGAAGTGTGGGTCCCTCTCGTTCGCAGCCTGGACCTTGGGTATCATACAAGCATCATTCACCTGGATCGCCTTAGTCAGTGACCTTTCCCTTTAACTCACTGGAGGTTCTGGATGTTTTCTTTTGATCCTCCACAATAAAATATATTTCACAATTGAGATCTCAGGGCATCAGATAAGAAACCAGGTAAGGTATCTTAGGCCATTGTTCTGTACCTTGAAAAGATATAATTGTCAAAATATATTGTTGTCTTTTAACAGAATTACCCCTAAGATCCCCGTATATCTCTTGGTGCCTTTGATTATAGCAGCATTATAGATTTTATACAAGAGATATGTAGCGATAGTCCATGCAAAAGTCCAAATTGCTTTGGAGACCATGTTTATACATTTCACTGACACCTACAGTTTATAAAATGCTATCTTCTAGTTATGAGACCAGAATTTTACTTTCCATCATTATTTCACAGCAGAATTTCTCTGATTCACATAAGAGGCCACTTGGTAAGGAGAAAACGATCTATGAGGCTTTTGAGCTACGGGTTACATCCTGGTCCTGTGGGTTCTAGAGCGTTCCCATAAGAGAAACGCCAGTGTGAACCACGGAACAGCTTGAAACTTCTCATTTCTGAGAAAGCTGGCACGGTATGTATTTTAAGAGAAAAAAGTTCCAAACAGCTCTAGAATGGCCGCCTGAGGAGCAGGCACCTGAGAATATCATGAGGCATAGTTTCTGCTACAGGTTTCGTTAGCCATTCCTCAGAGGCAACACCGTTGCCAGCTGAGGAAGCTTTGTATGAATGCCAGAGTGCTCAGCAAGACTGGGGGCTCCCTTGAGTAGCTGAGGTGCTCCCACTGGTTAGGACACCCTTGGTGCCTTGGACTATAGCAACAGGGATGGTAAGTACAGGCCTACGTGGATGGAAGGCATACCTATGTGGTTGGTGAGATGTGTCCAGCAGACACTGAACTAAGTTCCAGGAGACTGTAAGATCATGGAGGTGGTCCTGATGACTGCTGGAGTTTAGCCAGGGGCTCACTGTAGCCTCTGTAGCACTAGGCAGAGGTCATATTTTTAGGAGACAATACAAAATATGTTAGAAGAGTGTTGTGTTAATGCAAACCAAAGTAAAGCGAGTTGAACAGATTAGTCCAATTCTAGTGCCGATGATTTGGAGCAAGTTCCTTCAATTTTATAGGCCTTTCTTTCCTTGTCAATGAATTATACCGAACTAGAGGCCCAGTGCATGGGATTCGTGCACTGGTGGGGGGAGTGGCCTGCAGGGATTGGCCTGCTGTGGGAGTGCCATTCATCCAGGCCAGCCGAGCAGCTGTGGACGCGCCCTCTGAGCAGCTGCTCCCTGGTCCAGCATCTTCCGTGGAGTGGGAGCACTCACCTCTCCAGGGGACCCAGTTGGGGCCGGGCCCAGGGATAATAACACTGAGAGGTGGTGGAGTAGGCCTCAGTCCCGCAGTGTCCACAAACTCACCTCCCAGCCTCTGGGGTCAGCTCTGCGAGCCCAGGGGCAGTGCTGCGTGGCCTGCGGGCGACCAGACGAGGCAGCAGGTAGCAAGGAGGAGGAGCCTGGGGTGAGGAGGCAACCATCGCAGCCCTGGTTCCTGCCTGTAGGCCTGGGGTTCACAGCGGGAGCAGCCGCTCATCCTAGTCAGCCAAGTGGCTCTCCCACTGTAGGAGCGCACTGACCACCAGGGAGCAGCTCCTGCATTGAGCGTCTGTCCCCTGGTGGTCAGTGTGCATCATAGCGACTGGTCGACCAGTCGTTCTGGTTGTTCCGCCGTTCGGTCACTGGGCTTTTATTATATAAGATAATGTACGCCTATAAGGTCATTGGTAGGAATTCAACCCAATAGCATATGTCAAGTGCTTGCTCTGGACTAGGTCCTTAATGAATAGCAGCTGTCACTACCATTAGGATGATGATGAGAATGGTGAGTCTGATTTTTAAACAAGTGCTTATCACAGAGTTTGACACATAGTAAGAAATCAGTATTTTTCCTTCCATTCTCATTTTGAAGTTACTTCATGTCAAATATTTGCAATGGAGTTTACCTGTAGCTTTTATCCCTGAAGACTCGCCCCCCCCACCCCCCCCCCCGCCAAAATATATATATATATATATACTGCATCTTTCTCTCAAGAGTTATCAAAAATCTCTCTCTTGTGTTTTGTGCTAAGAGGTGGGAAAATAATGCCCTTTGGAGTCAGAATGCCTGAATTTGCCCCCTTTCACTATTCTCCTAGTATTAATGAGCATGTGTATTAGTCATTGTTCTCTTATATTAAGAGAACCTTACTTGCATCAAAGCTCCTGAATCGTACTCCATCCAAACTATAATGACAGCAGCTACCACTTGAGGATACTTACAGTGTATAGGTGTACTATCTCATTTAATGCTTTCAATTTTATTAAGTGATTGCTACTGTCACTCTCGTTTTATAGATGAGAAAAATCTGGCTGAAAAGATAAAGTAAAACTGGATCAAGGTCAGGTAGCTAACAGGCAGCAGGGTTGGGATTTAAACTTCGGTGACTCTAAAGCTGGTGCTCATTCTTCACTGTGCCATATACCTCCTCATCAAAGGTGGAAACTCTAAGAAAGCTCATGCTCTTGGTGAACTATAAAATAATAAAAATTGAGGGAACCAAATGTCAACTGGTTCATTAAGGTAGGAAGTACACACAATATAAAAGTGATGAATCAGTTGACTTTCTTTTTACAACCTCAGTGTACCGTGAAAAAAACTAAACTCATCAATCTTCTTCCCAACTAATCTCAACATTAATACTTTCCTAAAGTACATTAGGAACTGGGAATTAATTTAATGAGTTTTTCTTCCAAATGACATAAGCTTCATATCATTGTAATTTCCAAAGCAAATTGACACTTAAGTTATCCAAAGGGGTGGATTGCAGTCCTTTATGGAATTCAGTGTTAAAAATGGAATTTAATAATTAGGATTTCTCATTAAAGTGGACACTTTTGTTGTAAAAAAAAAAAAAAAAGAAAAGAAAAGAAAAAAAAGGTATGTGTGTTCACATAGCCAGCAGCCTCATTTCCTTAATAACTTATGGATGTTTGTTTCTTGTCAGGTGTTACCTGCTTCGCAAAACACATGCTGTGGGCCAACATAAAATACAGCCCGTATACATTTTTAAATACACAATTATAATTTTCCATGAGCGATGGACGAGAGGCATATCGGTTCATGTCATTTGCATAAAATGTCAGTCAGATTGGCAGCTAGTTCACCCTCTTGCCGTCCTTGAGGCAGAGCGCAGAATGCTGAAGCCCACACTGTCATTAGTGGTGCCAATCAGAGTAAGAATCAGTCACTCACGCTTAACTGAAACAATGAAAAATTGAATTACCTCTGAGTTGTCAAATCATTTCACAGAGTAATGATACCATTAATAAATCATATTAGTCCTGCAACGCGACCAGAATTCCCACCCTGACATTTATGGGCAAGTCATTACATTTGAGGAAGAGAAGGATTAAATTGAAAAATTTGGATATTTCATCAAATATATTAGTATTGAAAGGGACAAAAAACAAACTCAAAGTACTATCTTTCCAGTACACTGTTTTGTTTGTTCATTTTAATAGTCACCCTGGACAAGATGCTTTGGATAGGGGAATGACAGAACAGATTAAAAAATTGAGTTGTCTCTGTGCTAAAGGATAAGTAATCTACAATGTTTACAAGAGAGGTGGGGCCATAATGGTGAGGGATCTTGAAAAAAAATGAGGAATAATTGAGGAAACTGGATTTATTTAGCCTCAAGAAAATTCAGCAGAGGACATGCTAGATCAGCGGTTCTCAACCTGTGGGTCGCGACCCCTTTGGTGGTCAACCGGACCTTTCACTGGGGTCACCTAAGACCATCCTGCATATCAGATATTTACATTACGATTCGTAACAGTAGCAACATTACAGTTATGAAGTAGCAACGAAAATAATTTTATGGTTGGGTCACAACATGAGGAACTGTATTTAAAGGGCCAGAAGGTTGGGAACCACTGTGCTAGATGCTTTCATTTATTTGAAACTGTCATTTGGATGTGGGTCAATGAAACAAAGGCAAATGGGGAGAAGACACAAGGAGACAGATTTCTCTCATTATAGGAGGAGACTTGGTAAACACTAGAGCTCCGCATTACTGTCTGATCTGATACCACGGAAGAGATGCAGTCATAGGTTGAAGCTGTGTATAATACAGGGAAAAGTAGCGTACACAAGAAGAAAACTAGATAGATGGCCTTAGTGTTTCTTTTAGTCCTGAACTCTGTTCTGGAGAAGAAGACGGACAAGAAATTACCCAAGAATAATTTTAAAAGAAAATGACAGAAATTAACAAATACAAAACAGAAGAATTCAAACTGAAGGTGAAGTATCATTACAGATTGGGTTTCTCCAGAAGCAGACTGTAAGACCGAGTCTGGTTGGCTGAATGCTTATTAAGGAGCCCCCTTAGGGCCAAACTCTGTAGAAGGGAGGCAAAGGAAGTAGTTTGAGCCGAGAGGAGACAAGCCTGGAGGCAGGTCTGACAACAGCCTCAGCGTCCTCCGAAGCTCTTCTGAAGCCAGAACACCCCTGAAGAGCCTCCTGAGTTGGCTGGGTCAAGACGGGCAGGCCGTTCTGTACTTTAGCTAGTCATTCACTGGAGGCGAACTTCCCAGGATGAGATGCAACCTTGGGCAAGGTGCTGCCTGCGGCTGAGGCAGACCCTGGAATAGCTGCCAGCTGAAGTGTGTGTGTGTGTGTGAGAGGGGGGGATCAATCAGCAGCACTGTCAACGCTTAGGGCAGTGAGTCCTTCACTGACGGCAGATCTGGGCAACATAGTGTCTATGAAATCCCCCCTGTACACATGGAAGCGACTTCTTCATAGACAATTCGTGAGCAACTTCTGCAGAGTTCTGGCAGACCTCTCCGGAGTGAACTGCAGCGGCGCAAACGGCACTCGCTACCGCTGGTCCGCGCCGCAGCTGCTCCTCACTGTCTCGCCCGCCAGTGGGCCAGCTCGCTCCAGTTTCACTCCCCGCGCGGTGCAGTATCAGCTCAGTCTGCAATGTTCAGCGCGCGTCCACACCATTCGGCGCGTGCGTAGAGCCCCGTGGACCGTGTGCCTATGGCGTCCGGTGGCCTGAGCCGGACTCCCAGGAGAAATCTCTGGGACCAGGTGTCTCTGGCCCCAGGTGTTTCTCATCTCAGGCCTCCCGCGCCGCCCGCCCGTCTCCCCCTATATCTCCGCGGTCGGCCTTCCTGGGAAGCGTGATCCGGAAGCAGCTCCGTGGGCCCCACTCTCTGAGCCCTTCCAGCAGGACACGCAGGTACGCCCCCCACACCCTCAGCCACCTGGGTACCCTGTGGGCTCCTGTTGGCCCCCCTGGGAGGCCCCCCACTCCACCCACCCCACCCCAGTCCTCGGGTGTCACTCCTGGTGTTCCGAAGAGGAGGCCGTTCCTGATGGAGGGGCTTCGGGAAGGGCCCCCTCCCCTCGCAGGGTGGGCCGGTGGCTGGGTCACAGGGAGCCATGGCCGAGGACCAGGCGGCCTGCTCTCCTCGCAGCTGCTGGGAGGGAGCCTGGCCCCCGAGGATGATGCAACCGCGTCTTGGAGTTGCTGTGGCCCGTGACCTGGGCCGGAGGTAAGCCTGGCGCCCGAGCCTGTGCGGGTGTCTGGCCTGGGCGTCCCGGGAGGTGATGGACGCGGGCCTCTCAGGCGCAGCTCTCCCCTGGCGGGTCTCCATGTTCGGTGCCAGGCCCCTCGCTCCTTGCTGGCCCCTGGGACTCCCACCGAGCGCTGGGTCAGGGGCAGAGTTTGTTGTTCAGAATTCGCTTTGCCATGATCGCCAGGCCCAGGGCGGGAGGGAGAGGCAGTGTAAATTGTGGGTTGTGTTGGGGTCTGGGGCTCGCTGATTTGTTGTGGGGAATTCACTTGGACGTGGACTCCTGAGATTGCCCGGGTGTGGCCCAGGGCGGGAGGGAGAGGCACTGGGTCAGAGGTGGGTTACGTTTGGACTTGGGCTCGATGCTTGATGTAGCGTTTTTATCTTAAAATGGATTGTTGCTGGACCCACCTGGGCGGTGTGGTTGCCCTGTACCCCAGGGTTAGGTATCCATCTCTCCGAGGCTCAGGACTACACCAGGAGTGGTTTTTCAGAAGGCATTGAAGTCTCTGCTGCCCATGGCTCGGCCTTGCCCTAGGGTCTGTGTTGTAAATATCCCACGGCTTGTCCTAAGGTCCACACGGTATCGTTTCCCACAGCTGCTCACACCACAGGGTCTCCCACAGAGCTTTTCCTGTTTTGGGTCCCACTCCCAGCTTCCCTCTCCCTTGGTGCGTGCATTGACTAGGCCTTGCTGTCGAATATGCTGCCTTCAGAATCTTAAGACACCTGACAGTCATTGTGCTTCTTTGTATTGGGAGGTGCTGTAAGGTCCCACGACCCCCGGTGTGCCTGAGGAGAGGGCGACGACCCCAAGTCAAACGCCGAGACCAAGACTTGATGCAAAAGCAAGAGGTTCTTTATTACAAGCGCAGCGCAGGGGCTCTCAGGCAGGCAGGCAGCAACCCGAGGGAAGTGCTGGCTGACTGGAGCCCTGAGCAATGGCAAAGCATGAGCTTATAAAGGCAAAAACCACACGCAGGTGGCCTGGGGTACAAGAATTTGGGTTAACAGTTAACTCATAACTCATCTCCTGCAAGGACAGGCCTGTGTTTGTAGTTGACTTATTTCCTGAGGGGCAGAGTGGTCTGTCTTTACACAACCCGATCCCAGGAGGAGATAAGATAGCTATGCTATGACCAGACCAGAGCACCAGAGCTTACGGGAAAGGTGAGTTAAAACACAGGAGGGGGGGAGGTTTTCTCTTTGATCTTACATTAACCAGGGCTTGCTGGAAAAGTTAGTTAAGAGGGGGGAAGGGAGGTTTCAGCGGCCTTACAGTGCAAGTTGCAATAATTTCTTTTACTTTGTATGGGATGCCCTGGAATGCCTGTGATCACATGATAGGAATAGGGAAGAGGTGAGGGGGAGAGGGACAGAGGGAATAGGACATGAACAAGAAAGTAATTGAAGAAAGATTAGGCAAAAGGAGCAATGTAAAAGTACCTAGCCTCTTAAAATTTGTTTTATTCAATGATAGACAAAGAGCCAAATTCAGTTCTTACTTGTTTTTGGACATACCAAGGTTATAAATGAAATTAAAAGCTTTTATTTTCATTCTTCCTATCAAATGTAACAGTATTCCCATTAAACATGCTCTTTACTTCATTTGTCTCTTTTGAATTTTTTGTTATGGGTAAGAAAGGCTTGGGGGCTGACAAGATGGTTGGGTGTGGTGCTTTGGGAAGACATGTATATATTCAAATTCACAAAGATTCACTGAAAATCCCCTCAGACAATTTTATAATTTTTGTTTTCCATAGCCACATGTGTTTTAAAGAACCAAAGGAGAAAGTAATGTTTATTCTGTATATCTGTCTATTTACCGTTTCGTGTTCCTCCTTCATTCTGCCGTTCCCAGTGGCCCTCTGATCCCATCCTTCTGCCCGCACAATGTCCTTTAGAGGAGGTCGCTGGAGACAAATTCCCTGCTTTATTTCATTTTAGAATGTCCTAATTCTCCTTCATTTCTGAAGGCTATTTTCTCTGGATGGAGAATTCTCGGTAGACAAATTTTTTTCTCTTAGCACTTCAGAAATATTTTCCCCGCTGTTTTATGCCTCTCATGGTTTCTGATGAAAAATCTGAGGTCATCCAAACTGGTGTTCCCCTATATGTGATGTGTTGCTTTCCTCCAGCTGATTGCAAGATTTATTTCTTCATTTTTAGTTTCCAGTAGTTTGATCATGATTTATCTTGTTCGTTTTTTTTTTGCATTTATCCTAGTTAGATTTCACCAAATGTCTTGTATCTGTTCAGTTGTTTTGCTCCAAATTTTGGAAATTTTAAGCAGTTTCTTAAAATAATTTTTTTGGCATTTTTCTTTTTTCTTTCTGGGACTCCACTAACATGAATATTAACTTTTCAATACGGTCCCAATGGGGTCCTTGAATCTTTGTTCATTTTACCAATTTTTTTTTCTATTTTTAGATAGAAAACTGTAAACAGTCTATCTTCAAGTTAATCGATTCTGTCCTATGTCATATCCATTTTGCAAGTGAACTATTTAAGTGATTTTTCAAAAATTGTATTATATTTTCCAGCTCTAAAATTTCTGTTTTCTTTTTCATAGCTTCTACTTCTTTGCTGAGAACATATCTTCCCATTCATTTCAAGAATATTTGTCCTTCATGGAATACGGTTATAATTTCTGCTTTAAATTGTTTGATAGTTCCGCCTCAGAATTATCTCAGAGTTAGCACCTGTAAACTTTATTGATATTTTACTAGTACTTTCTATATAAAGTACTTTTCAGCTGTATCCAGAACTTTTTGAATATTATGTTGTGAGATTATTCCATTCTTCAGAGAATGTTGACATTTCATTTTAGCAGCAGCCCACCTCATTTTGTTCAGAAGCAAGTCTTAACCTTTTGTAGGCTGCGGCTCAGCTGTTGGTTTAGTTTTCCAAGTCCATGCAATGCTGTTTGAGCGAGTTTGGGAACTCAGAAGTGATTTAAACTCGTGTGTGACAACAGACATCCGGTCAGTTCCATGATTGTGCAATTTGGAAGGTGAGCCTGGGTCTTGTACACAGATTTGGGGATCTCTTACTAGAGATCCCTCCTCTCTGAGGTTTCCCCCACACTCTGTCTTCAGGAGATCCTTTGGCCATTACCCTTACATTTTAATGTCCTGTCCCATCATCCACTTCCTATAACTGGGTCTACCTCAGCAGCAGCGTGATGAGAGGAAAAAGAGAGAGAAAAATAACCTGAATTGTCCCACACTTTTTGGGTCACAGAGCTTCTTTTCGGAGTCCTTTGGTCAGAAGGAAGGATTTGACCTCACAGTGTTAGGTTCCTGAGTGGCCACTACTGCTGTCCAAGCTATGCCAGGGCAGCCTCATGACCAGGGCTTGTGTAGCGCAGGGCTGATGACTTTTATTAAGACTGGGATTTCCTCTACAGCTATTCTCCATCTTCTGTCCAGAAAAGGATCTTCTGACTGTTTCGCCCCTAACTGCAGGTTTAGGATGCCCTGAAACCACGGAGGGGTCATGGAAGGAAAATGAAAGAAAACAGGGTTTGCAAGGCTGTCCTGGTTATTCCTCAAGTTTTCATTTTTCAGAGTCCTTGGATAGTGCCTCTTTGTGTTTTGTCCAGCAGTTTTAGTTTTAATAAGTGGGATAGGGCAGAATGTGTTTACTCAATTTTACTTGGAATTTGAACCCCCAAAATTGAAGTTTGAAAAACTTAGAAATAAATTATTGTGACCCTCACAAGAGTGTTAAATCTTACTAAGTCATTACTGTTCTGATAAATCGGAGTCATGACATGTAAGAAACTTAAAAACACTTAAGAACATTGAATAGTTTTTATTAGACCATTTTTACTTAGTTGGATGGTTTTGAATTATCCTGCAGTTTCCTTTCTTTTGTGTGTTAAATGATTTCACCACTCTTTGACATGATAAGAACTGTGTTTTGTTTCACAAATGGCCCATTTGACCTATTTATGAATCAATGCAAGTGTTTGACATGTCTACTAAAACGAGTAAAGATCTGTTAATTTTTCTGTATTATTTTTCTTCCTAAGTGAAATGACTCCTTAAATGTTAAGGATTTTAATCCTTTTGGGGAATAAATTGCTTTATAGCAAAAATGGTTTTAACATCTATATAACCTCATAAATAGCACTTATATGCCCTATGCAAAACCTAAAAATTATTAATGTATTATAACAAGCAAGGACATTGACCATAATACTATCCCTTGATGATGCACTAAATTAAATTGTTTTCATAATAAAGAGAACTACTTAACTTCTAATAATTGGCATGCCTCCTATGAATTTCTACCTTTTCAAATTCCCATAACTGTTTTAGTCTTGATGATGAAATTTAAATTAAAAAGCTTTCTTTATTCTGCCTCATGCTAGCAGTCATTCTAAGCAAGATGTTTCACGTTTGTTCTGTAGCTCCTCTGCTATAAAATCAGACTAGCACCCACCCTCTTACAGGATGCCAAGATTAAGGGAGGATACGATATCTAAAACTGACAGGCATAGTAATTTGTAGTTTTTAATGGCTATAATGTATTATTGTTCCTCCATACTACTACCATAGTGTGTCATTATCAAATTCACCTATTGTCAATTGATGGCATTTCTGCTACAGTTTACTCCCCCCTTGGCCCAGTTCCTAGTACTGAGTTGCTTTGTTATTTACTATCCATGTTTGTTACGGAATTTACCAGGCGACCAGAAAATACACACAGGAGTACTTGGAGATACAGGAAAAACCCATTTATTTCCAGATGCACTAGTACTATGACTTAGGGGAGCCTGTTTCCAAATCCTGAGCAAGCCAGTATGGAGGAAGTTTTCTCTTTATACCCTTTGGTTTCTTTGTCCCCCAAATATGGATCAGACTTCTGGACCTTTCGCAGGCTTTGCAAAAAGCCCCGTGTGTTGGGATGGGGGCCATGAGACCACACCTAAAGGCCTGGCCTGGCGCCAGCACTGATAACCCCCTCCAGGGGTTGTGTATTGTTCATGGTTTATGGCCTCTGTAAAATGGGAGTATTTAGGTAAACAGGTTTTGCAAGACCAGATAATTAAGGAAGGGGCAGTGACTTGATTATAGGCCAGTGATGGCGAACCTATGACACGCGTGTCAGAGGTGACACACGAACTCATTTTTTTGGTTGATTTTTCTTTGTTAAATGACATTTAAATATGTAAAATAAATATCAAAAATATAAGTCTTTGTTTTACTATGGTTGCAAATATCAAAAAATTTCTATATGTGACACGGCACCAGAGTTAAGTTAGGGTTTTTCAAAATGCTGACACGCCGAGCTCAAAAGGTTCACCATCACTGTTATAGGCTAACTAGAATGTGCACTAGGGATACTGATTAACTAGGTACAGAGTCAGGGTGCTAGGCCCCCCACCCCCAAATGTCTTATTTTCCTCATGTTTTGCTTTCTTGGGAATGAAGCTATGTAAGTGCAACTTCAAGTGACATCCCCTTTCCAATATTTCCCCTCCTAACCCTTCCTACAGGTATTCTGGGGCCAACACAGCTCTTAGCCACTTGGGTAGATGTGTTCACTCTTAGCTATGCTCTTATGATTTGTGTACTTTATTATATTTAACAAGATATAAAGGGCTGAGTCAGAAATACCCAGGATTTGGAAAAGGGGGTTATAACTCTTACAGGAAACAAGTTTGGGGAGGAGAAAGCTACATGGTCGAGGAAGACTGGTAAGAGCTGTTTAGAGTGGCTGGATAAATTGTTCCTGATTTGGCATGGGGCAGACAGCTGGAGAAGCATTCATAGATGATGAATCTTGCCTTTTAGCCAAACCCAGTCATGATTTTATAAAATGCTACCCAGTGCTCTATGATGAGGCACTTCCATATTACCCTTGCGAGTGCAGTGTTCCAGCGTGCCTGGGTTTCCCTTGCTGTGTCCATAGCTGCCGAAGTGGCATCTCCAGGTGACAGGATAAGGACTGGTCCACCCTAGTGCTCTCAAGAGTCATTGTTTCAGGGTCAGATTTTTTTAGGCCCTGTCCCTCCTGAACACTTCTACTGTCTCCAGTATGCCTCATTCAGCAGCCCTTTCTAGCCATGTCGAATGTTCTCACACATATCAATATTTCTACTCTCTAGTGCTGAGGCAGGCCATGAAACACATTCACCAATGTCATTTAAAGTTCATCTTGACCTGACTTCCTGGGGTGAGAAAATTCAGAGCAGGTCAAGGTTACTAGAACTTTTCATGGATCAGGAAAGCTCACGGAAGTGAGAAGTCTAGAGGACAAGAGTAAGTTATGTAATGACCAGACAATGCACTAAAACCCGTCTGCATAAACTATGCTGCCCTGGATAAAATGTTCATTCTCTCCCTTTAGGACACTCTGAGGTTATGATGGGCCGTATTTCCCCAGTATTGTGGGTTTTGTTTGTTCATGTGTTTGTAGACTTACCTCCCATCCACACAAACAGTAGTACAGAGCCTGAGCAAAGACAGTGAAGCCATGTTGTAGAGGCTACATTTTCATTTCATTTTGTTTGGAACTACAGTAGTTGTGGTGTTGTCTCTTTGCCAAAAATAGACTTTGTAAATGCCAAATTCACATGACCACCAGTGATGCTCTTTAAAGTAGAGTAGTATTTGATTGATCACTGAATGTGAAGGTCTAACAGTGGTGAGAAGTGTGTGAAGCATTGTCGTTACTTCATTCTAAACCCAAAGAAAATTTACTAATGGTCATTAAGGCACTAAAACAGATGAAAATTTTCTTCTTGATCTGAAGTAGTTGGTCTGTTTTGGAAAACAGAAATAAAAAGTTTAGAGTCATGAGGGCTATAATAGAAGAGTGTTCAAAAGCCTGCACGCATGAAGAAATAAATGCATGACGGAGAGAAAGTGCTGCGGGCAGCGGGGGTGTGACTGAATGTGTCTGTCACTCAGTGGATGGAGCACCCTGAGTGGGGGTGAAGGGGTGATGTGGTGGAGACGGAGCCAGGCAGTATGGACTACAGTTAAATATAACTGTCCGTGTTTAGTTTGTGGACAATAGAGAATAAATACAGTTTGAAAAGAATGACATGATCAGATCTGTATTTTAGAAGGATAATGGAAGTAGAGTGAGCAGTGGAAATAGACAAAAGACAGAGTTACAAGGTCATAGCAACAACCTAAGTAATAAAATTTATTCTATTTAATATATTTTCAGTATTGGAAAGATTTTTATCAAAGGCAGAATTACATGTTTACAATTAAAATTTATAAATGTTTTGAAATTTTTCATTTGACCCTTATTAAATACCTATCATGTAACAGGCATTGAAAAAAATCTATGCAAAGATTTAGCTACAGTGATGTTCACGCAGTTATTTACAACTACAATATCTGGAAATAATAAAAAGATCCACACTTATTAGATTGGCTAAAAATATTGATTTTTTTTCTATTTTATACACACAAAAATACACTCTACATATATGGTATGTATATATACAATTTCTTTTTTAAAAGGCACATGTCTTTGATACATTATCTTTCCTCTTACAATCTATTATGAACAATTTCCACAATGGTCATTTAAATGTAAATACATTGCTTCGTGGTTATAGCATATATGTGTACATGTAGCATATGTATGTATTGAAATGGATGCAAATACATGCCATAATGTTATGGAATATAGTTTAAATTATCTATACATTTATATAAGTATTTAAAAGTGTATGTTTTAGATTATAGATATAATTTAAAATTATGTAATAAAAAACCATTTAAAGGTATATGCAAGTTATTCAGGCACTTATTTCTTATAAGTGTATATTCCAAACACATAATGTACACCAAAAATGTGTACATGGCATTATTCTTCTGAACTTGTTCTTTTAAAGAAAGAAAAAAATTTGAGTCAAAATGCTTGTTAGAATATTTTTAGCTAAATGTATAGGTTCCATATTTCCTTCCCAGACAAGCAGGAGTGGCCAGGGCTGTGGTGCTAGAAACCAAGGCTGGGCCTGGGGATGGGTTAGGAACAGGGCTTTGGGGAATAAACTGTTTTGGGGGAAAATTTCCTGTAGAAATATTAGCAAAGGACCTACCAGAACATGCCCGTGATTAGAGACCAGAAAGAGGCCAGGAGAAACTGAGAATCAGGTTTGTCAGTAAGACCTGCCACTAGTTCAGAGGGAGAAGGAAGGAGAGTGCCTGAGGCCTGGGACTTAGAGTGACTTGTTGATTCTGACAGTTACCTAAACTCGCTCTTGAGGTTAAGCATCTCGTCTAACTGCATTCCCCCCTTGGGTTCAGTCTGTGGTCATATCTGTAGTTCCCAGAAAGCGGGAGGCACCAGAAGGTGTGGTAGGTTTTCTTAGTGTGCCTGGGATTGAAACGTTAGGAAACTGACCATGTTCACACCACGAATTCGAGTTTGAATGTAACACCATTTTAATTTAGTTATAGGTAGTGTCTTTTTATCAAAAAACACATCAGGCCTAGATGAGGTTTGGCTCCTATTCCACCAATTTTGCCTAAAATTCAGGAACATCTTTTACCTGCTTTTGCAGCATTTTTCTCCCCATTCAGGAACACTTTGTTCCTGGTTATTGCTCTTCTTAGAATTGTGCTAAATTTTCAAGGTTGGACGATGGGTTCACGTCCACATATTAATAATTTTCATCACATTGTTTTTCTCCTGTTTGATCATTTTCCTTTTATATTTCAGGATGGAGTTTCAATTTCATTCTTCTGATTTCTGATAAGTTTTTTCTAAAATCAATTATTCATTAAAGTCAGATGTAAGAGGACAGTTTAAAGTCAAGTAGACTTTTCTCCATCCAGTCCTAACTCTGAACTTTTTAAAAATTGAGGTATAATTGAGATAATATTGTGTTAGTTTCAGGTATACAACATGACTTAATATTTGTAATATATTATGAAATGATCGTAATAGGTCTAGTTAATATTAATCACCATACATAGTTACAAAATTTCTTGTGATGAGAACTTTTAATATCTCAACAATTTGCAAATATGTAAAAACAGTATTAATTACATTACATCTTCTTGACTTTTTTTCTAACTAGAAGTTTGGACCTTCTGACCCCGTTCACCCATCCCCCACTCCTCATCTATGACAACCCTCAGTCTGTTCTCTTGTAACTATGAGCTCAGAGTTTTTTGTCTTGTTGGTTTATCTATTTTAGATTGAATGTGTAAGTGAGATCATACAGTATTTATTTTTTATATTTCAGTTAGCATATTGCTGCCAACATCCACCCATGTTGTCACAAATTGCAAGATTTTCTTCTTTTAATGGCTGAAAAATATTCCATTGGATATATATACCACATCTTCTTTACCCAATTGTCTATTGATGGACACTGAGGTTGTTTTCATATCTTGGCTGTTTTCATGTAAATAATGTTGCATTGAACATGGGGGTGCATATATTTTTGAGCTTAGTGTTTTCATTTCTTCAAACAAATACGCAGGAATGAAACTGCTGGGTCATATGGTAGTTCTATTTTTAATTTTTTGAGGGAACTCCAAATTATGTTTTCCATAGTGGAAAACCAATATATAGCCCCACTAATAGTACACAAGGGTTCTCTTTTCTCCACATCCTCCAGTTTTATTTCTTGATTCCATTTACCCACTCTATATGCCAGGCAGAGAAATATTCTCAGTTCTCCAACATTCAGTGTTCTTTCTATTTAATATCCATGTACATTTAATACACAATGCATTTACACTTAAAATGACAGTTAGGAAATCGTTCCATGCTTTATGCATGCCCTCCCCTCTTTTCTGGAATGGCATTTATTGCCTTTGCTGCGAGTAAGGGTTCATTCCCTTCCTACTCTTGCAGACAAGTAATCAGAGCCTTCCTGCCTTCAGCTATGTTTTACAAACAAACCGCAGGGGTTTGGTTACAGGTGCCATAATGAGCCTCCTGCAAAAACATCTGCCACAAGTTATATTACCTTTGGCATTCTTACAGGACTTTAGAAATTAAAAATTAGACCCAAAGTGAGAGAGCTATTCCAGCTACTTTTCCTTAGATCCAAATTAACTGAGTTCTGAAGCTGTCCCCTTCCAGGGAAGGGGAGGAACAGATGAGAAATACCAGTCAGAATGCGCCACTGAAGGAACCTGGCCTTTGCCAGAGAATGACGACCCTCTATCCAAATCATGCAAACGTAGCTTCAGTATGCTCTATTGTGGTCCTTTTCAAACTGCAGTTGGAGCATCTCTGGGGAGGAATCGGGATACATTCTCAGGAGTCATAATGTCTTCTAGATACTTTGAATTTTGTGCTTTTATTTTGGTAACATTAAATAGGAAGACCAGCATATTTGGGGTTCGTTTCAGCAACTTGCCTCTTAAACCCTGCATAGTTTATACTTGTATAACAATCCCTTTAGCACGAAGTAGCTGTATTTTAATGCATTGTGCCATGAAACAGGTGTTAATATGCACACAGTGTGTTATGAAGACTGACACTATGCCGTGCTGCACAAAGTTTTAGAGCGGGGTGCAGTGAGGAATGAGGGGCAAATGAGTCATTCCCTGGTTCACATGGACATGCTGAACTCCAATGAGCCTGCTCTGCTGCACTTACCGTAGTCTCACTCCAAACAATTTTATTCCACCCTCTACTGGCATAATTAGGTAAGTGTTATTAAGCAAAACATTGTTTTGTAGTTGTTTGTACTTACTTTGTATTTTCTATTTTAAAATGTTATTGGAATGGAAGGCAAAAGTTCATTTTGAAGTTTATGTTATACATATTAGAGTCAATCTTGTGTGGAAAGCATGTTTCTTTTAAATAGTTTTTATGTTTTTAAATAATGTTTTAGAAACAACTGAAGTTGAAAGATTATGAACGTTGGGATTAGGCACATTCAAATTCCGATTCTGTTGCTCCTTAACTGAGGGAGGAAATTGCCTTCTCTGAGCCTGTGTTTTCTCATCTAGGAGAATAACAGCTCCTTTGTTAAAAGCAGGGAAGAGATAGAACTGTCAAGTCATGTATGCTTGTTTTCTCTTTTTATCTCAGTCCACATTTTGTGGCCTGTATTTTTCAGAACCCACCAGGGAATAGCGAGGGCCACAGATTAGCAGCTCAGTGCACCTCTGGTCCATTTAGGCCTGATGGGAATTATGTGAGAGAGGAAGTGGAAGATGTGGCTTAGGGTATTGGAATTATTTATAAAAGTAAATTACTCATGTTCTTTTTAGTCCCCAAAAACAGAGGTAATCAAGATGTGTTTAACACCTGCTTCCTTATGCTGAGCTGGAAGCAATCTCAGGGTAGAAAACTTTAATTTTTTTTCCCTTCAAATTAACATCTGCCTTGAATTTTTAATCCTAAGAAATAGGCAATACAGCAAAGTTCTATATCTAAATTACTAAGGGACTTACATGATTTTTTTCCAATTAGTTTACTTTCAATATCATTTTGTATTGGTTTCAGGTGTACAGAATAGTGGTTACACAATCATATACTTTACCAAGTGTTCCCCTCGATAGTACCCACCTGGCACCACAGTCACTGAAATATTATTGACTGTATTCCCTATGCTGTACTTTACATCCCGTGACTGTTCTGTAACTGCCGATTTGTGTTTCTTAATCCCTTCACCTCTTTCACCCAGTCCCTCAACACTCCTCCCCTACAGCAACCAGCAGTCTGCTCTCTGTGTCTGAGTTTGTTTCAATTTTGTTCGTTTATTTTGTCCTTTAGATTCCACATATAAGTGAAATATGGTATGTCTTTCTCTGACTTAGTTTATTGAGTACAAGACCCTCTAGATCCATCCATTCTGTCTCAAATGGTAAGACTCATTTTTTTTTATGGTTGAGCAATACTCCATTGTGTAAATGTACCACTAATCTATTGATGGGTACTTGGGATTGCCTCCATGTCTTGGCTATTGTAAATGACACTGCAATGAACATAGGGGTGCATATATTTTTTCAAATTAGTGTTGTGGGTTTCTTCAGATACATAACCCAGAAGCGGAATTGCTGGGTTATAGGCAGTTCTTTTTAGTTTTTTGAGGAGCCTCCATACTGTTTTCTGCAGTAGCTATATCAGTCTGCATTCCCATCAACAGTGCACAGGGTTCCCTTTTCTCCACATCCTCACCAACACCCGTTTGCTGATTTATTGATGGTAGTCATTTTGACAGATGTGAGGTGATGTCTCATTACCATTTTAATTTGCATTTCTTTGATGATTAGTGACACAGAACACACACACACACACACACACACCCACCTACCCACCCTGGGAATAAATTTAACCAGGGAGGTAAAAGACCTGTACTCAAAAAATTATAAGATACTGAAGAAACTGAAGATTCAAATAAATGGAAGGATATGCCATCCTCATTGATAGGAAGAATTAATAACACTAAAATGTCCATATTACCCAAAGCAATCTGTAAATTGAACACAATTTGTATCAAAGTACCACTGGTGTATTTCACAGAACTAGAACAAATAATTCAAAAAAATTTATGGAGCCACAAATAACCTGAATAGCTTCTGCAATTTTGAGAAGGAACAAAGTAGGTTTCACACTACCTGATATCCAACTATACAAGGCCGTAGTAATCAAAACAGCATAGTACTGGCATAAAAAGACGAACATATAGATCAATGGAACAGAATAGAGAGCCCCGATGAAACCCACATCTGTCAATTAACCTTAGACGAAATAAGAGCATACAAGGGAGTAAAATTTTGTCTTTGATTAAGGTTGAAAGATGTGAAAAAAAAACAACACAAAACAATAAATTTACTCAGTATTGATGTAACTGAAAAAAAAAAAAATAAAGTTGAAAGATGTGAAATCAAAACCTGAACTTCGGAGCACAAGTTTAGACAATTTACATAATTTTCATGCCTATAAAAACAAAATAGGAAGTACTGGATAGAATGTATATAATAGGACATCGATTGCTTTAATTCTTTGGAGGAAAAATCTCCAGCATGAGGTCTCTGCTTTTAAATTTTTACCGAGACTTTTACTACCGCGGGTATAAGACAAAATCCTAATAGTGACTTTTCAGGTCAAACATTCTCTTCTAGTCAGTTTGCTAATCCAGTGTGGTACATGAACTAAATACAAATACCATGGTCTGTTCCACGTTTAATTTTTATGATCCTGCTCATTTATTAAGCAAATAATCTTTGAGATGAAGGGATTAATAGGCTATGGTATGGGCTCTAAAAAGACACACTCAGCTATTTATTAGAACTAAGACACATGTTCAGTTACTACTATTATGGAATACTTGGTGCCTTATGCAAGGGGTGGTCACAGAAGGACCCGAAGAGGTGGTGACTTTTGAGTAGATCCTTAAAGGATGGGCACACTGTTGCTAGGAATGGAATAGAGTGACTTTCGCATTGACTGTAGAGACAAAGCTGTGTTCAGAGTGGCCACTGTTGCAGCCTGAGTGGAATATAGGTTCCATAAAGGCAGTTAGTTTAAGATAGAATGGGACTCGACAAAGTGGGAGATTGGAGGGCTTAGAATGCCATTCTGTTCGAACAGGCAGTAATGTGCATTAGGTCCAATGCACAGAATGGAGCAAGAATGAGCTTCAAGTTCGAGAGAACTTTAGAAAATGCTTAGTGGCCATCAAGTAACAAAGCTCATCTTATAAACCACATGCAAAAGATTGTCTTGTAAGGATATGTAAAGCCTCAATTCGTTGAAGACAACACTGGTCCTTAACTGGAGGCAAGAAAAGGACAGCTTCTTACCATTCTGAAGTTTAAGGATTAGTTGCCATACTATCTCACTAGATTGGCATAAAATGATCCACTAGCATGAGCCTTAGAACTAAACTGCAACCTTTTTCTCTACAATGTATTTAAATCTCTCTCTCCTTGCTCCCACCCATGCATGATCAGGGTCTAAGCAAGGCATAATGGGAATGCTATCTTGGCTCCAGGCACAAACCCAAGAGTGTACCTAACTCGGAGCTTGCTATAATGGCTAAGAGTACGGGCTCTTCAGCCAGTCTGAGTTTAAATCCTGCCCAAGTGCCCACTGCCCCAGCCACTTCCTAGTTTCCCATCCAGAGTTGAGAATGTATAGTATTAGATAATTTAATATTCTTTCTTGATACTAAGAACAAAATGAGACAATAGCTTGTTAAAAGTTAGTTGCAATGTGGAATCTGAACCATACCAATGAAGTTCTCATACTCTAACATTAAAACCCATTGGTCTTCACTATACTTAGAATGGCTGTTTCACCCAGGCAGGATTTTCTAACATTGCACATCGGAGGGTGGAAAATACCATTCACCAGGCGATGCAGATCTTCAAAATGTTAACACATTTCATAATACAATATTTAAAAACCCCGTTACTATTACTACCAGTTATGAGAAAAGTTTTTTTTAAAAAAACTGTTTTTATTAGAGAGAATGAGAAAGGGAGAGATAGAAACATGGAGAGAGAAACATCAACAGCGATCGGCTGCCTCCTGCACACCCCCTGCTGGGGATCGAGCACACAACCTGGGCATGTGCCCTGACCGAAAGTCAAACCTGCAACCTCCTGGTGCATGGGCTGATGCTCAACCACTGAGCCACACCGCCAGGGCAAGAAAAGTCTTTTAAGTATTGAGAAGATGTCAAGTTCACAATGATGAATACAAGCTTGCCAAAATTCTAATTTTCACTTGAAAGCTACAATTTTCTTACTTGCAACAGATATGTCAGGTTCTTATGGCAGACTGACTTTGTTCAGTTTTGAGAAATGTCTACCAAATACCATAGACTTAATAACCATATTTGTCTTAGTCTTATGTTCAAGTAAAAATGGTATTCCGTGGGGAAAAATAAAGAAGTGGATACTTCAGACCCCAAGTGACATAATTGCATTTTTGCAAAATACACATCATGATTTGGTATGCAGAAGTGCTTATACATAATTCCCATTTTGTCATTCCAATTATTAAAGCCATGTACTCAGCAGGTGATATAAAAAATAATTTGTACAGTTCCATCAGACACTTTGAAGTGAAACTGCCATTCAAAATATTCGGATACACGACCATGAAAACGGCACAGTTCTACCAGTAGTTTGTGCTGTGATGCCTTTACACGTGTGTGAAGGGTCAGTGTTTGTTTCTGTGTAAATATCTGTCAGTACCATCTGTTGAAAACAACTTGAAAATGGCTTATCTTTTATAGATGATGTTAGATTGAATTTGCTAATATTTTCAGAATTTTTGTTTGCGGACTACAGCCCTATAATTTTGTTTGTAATGTCTTTGTCAAGTTTTTGTATTAGAGTAACACTGGTCTCACAAAACAAGTTGGAGGTATTCCCTCTCCATCTGTTTTCCATAAGACTTTGTGTAACACTGATGTTATTTCTTCCTTGAATGGTAAAATTTACAAGTAAAACCATATAATATTGGAGTTCTCTTTGTGGGAAGATAATTTTCAACTGCATTAACAGATGTGAGGCTATTCAGGTTTTCTATATCCTTGTGCCAGTTTTGGTGAGTTTTATTTTTCTAATAGTTTTTCAATCTTGTCCAAATTATTGAAGTTATTGGCATAAAAATGGTCATGATTTTGTATCCTGTAGGTTAGGATCCAGAGAGGCACCTCTGATTTCATTCCTGATACTAGTGGTTTCTAATCTCTCTGGTTTCCTTGGTCAAATTAGAAATATTCCAATTTTGTTGCTCTTTTGAGAACTAGATGTTGGTTTCATTGATTTTTTTTCTCTCCACTGTTTTTGTTTTACATGTTGCTGATTTCTACCCTTTATTTTATTTCCATTTAATTTGGGTTTACTTTGTTCTTATCTTAAAGATATAGCTTAAAGTAGAACCTTAGACCACTGAATTTGTACCTCATTGTTTTCTAAGAGAAGCATTTAAATCTATCATTTTCTTTCTAGTTTTTTAAAAATTAAAACGATATACCCTGACCATAACAAAATTAAACTAACAATCAGTTAAGAAAAAACTACCTGGAAAACCCCCATTGTAATTGAAAGTTAAATACACTCCAAAGAATTAAAAACATTTCCCAATTCATTACACTGGAACCAAACAAAGGCCGTAAGAAAAAAAAAAAGCCTACAGACCAATGCCACTCATGAAAACATAAGTGTCATGACCAAATTATTAGCAAATTGAATCCAGCAATACATAGAAAGAACTAGACAACAGGAGCAAGTGGGGGTTATTCCTAGGACACAAGGCTGGTTTAATAGTAAAGAAATTAAGCAAGCAAATTCGTAATAGTAACGGGCTATAAAGAAGTTACATGATAAAAAAGAAATAAAGCTGCCCCGACTGAAGCTGACATGACTGTGGGAACCCCACCACGTTGGAAGAGGGATTCTCAAGTTTGTTCTTTTGCATTTGTTGTTAGTGTACTTGAAATGCTAAAACTAAAAAACTGTCTTCAAACGTTTGATATTCTTCCTCTAGATAATTCACATGTTGTACATCCTGCTCATGTAGGTACCCTTTAAATGTGTTACGTAAATACAAATGTTCAGGCTGTCAGGCAGTAGTACCTCATAGATTCTGGAGACCAACTGCCAGCATTGGTATCTTGGCTGTGCCACTGAACTCTGTTATCACTGTGGGCAAGTTTAACTTCTCTGCTCAATTCAGTTTCCTCCATTACATAATCCTGACAACAGTACTGAGTCCACTGGGTCATTAATGGATTAAAAATGAAAATATGTGCATGTGAGAAAAGTGTCTAATGTATAGATAGAGCTCAATAAATATTACTCATATTATTGCGGATATATGAAATAATGTCCCCATCCCACTTAATGTCCTCCCTCTAATCAAAGAATGACAACATTACTTACAAAAATTTAATGTTTGAGGATTTTCATCAAAGAGCAAATGACAAAAATTAGGAAAGCAAACAAATAGATAATTTGTAGCAAAGGAAAGAAAATTAGTACACATGGCAACAATACTCACCCCACGGGTTATTTACACAATACTAGTTAAATAACAATGAAGTGCCATTTTATAACTAGTAAGTTATAAGTATTAAAATTAACAGCCTTGCTGACTAGGCTGTGGCCAACAGGTATACTATATTGTGACAGTGTAAACTGTTTTGGCAAATAATTTGCAATGCATTTGAGAGAAAATAAAAATTTTCTCATGTCTGTTCTATGTGATATTGGGCTTCCTGTAACTCAGCATTTACTAGTACTCCCCTAGCCTCCCACAGTAGTCAGGACTAATTCCAGATTCAATCCTTTTCAAGGTATCCCATAATATCAGTTACCTGAGTGCTATCTGACATCCTCACATATGTATAAAAATGAAGAATGAAAAATATTAAACCCATGACCAAGAAGTATCAGCATATATTAGGGAAAGGAAAAACAAAGGAATTAGAACTGAAATATGAAGGGATGTGGGATCAAAATAATATACCCAAGATCAGATGAGATCATGTCAGAGATTTCAAGATTCAGAGTTTGGAGACACTGGTGATAATATACCTATAGACACTAACAACTATTCTTAGGTTGTTTGTCAGCACAATCTTTTGAACTGGAGAGTAGAAGACACTAAGAAACAATCAAATTTTGAGTTCTTTTGGTTAAACAGATGGATCTAATTTACTTACAAATATCTTAGACTGAAGAAAAAGGTAAATTTTATTTGGTATGTTGGCTTCTACATTCACACCCAACAACAGATTGTTATTGATTAGATTGACAGAAGTATTGGGAGACTTCAGATAAACTTGCACCAGAGAGCAGCAAGCAACATACCTTTCTCCTAAACTCCTACAGAAATATTTATAAATTTTTTAAAAATGTACGCATGTACAGATCAATTACTGAGCATCTAGAAACATGATATTCAAACATCACAAAATGGGAAATAGGTCTTGATTTCTGTCATTTGAGTCTGAATCAGGGATCTAGCATTGTGTTCTCAAGAAACTAACCACAAATAACTCAGAATGTGCCTAACACCTTGCTCTGTGTTCCCGTTGTTGGTCCAGCTCCTTGCTTTTTTATTCTTCCTTACCTAATGACTTTATTAGCAATAGAAAATACATTAATATTATCTTAGGAATTAAACTAAAAGCTGATTATCAGCTATATTTATCCCATAATCTAATTTTACCTGTTTCTTTGTATTTTTGCTTTTACAAACGGAATTTCCCACCAAACAGGTATCTCAGGCTCCCTACTCTACAAGACTTGTGTAAGAAAAATAATTGATGACATGCATAAAATCACAATCACAGTAATTGGGCCATAGTTAAACTAAGAAAAGAGAAATCATATTCATTTATAAGTGATTATATAAGGGAAGAGAAAATATGGATCAAGTAATAAAAAACATTAAATCTTTATATAAACAAATGAGATAAATCCCAGGTTCTTTAAAAGTCTGTTTAAAAAGCAGGTCAAGGTGAAGAAGTAAATTCATACTTTAAACTTCCACATGTGATCACTTGGGTCCTTTTGCCTTGGCCTTGGTTTCCTTTGGGACCTTTCCATTCTGACACTGAGTAAATCTGGCTACTGTAGAAACACCATCCACAAACTTGGTTTTGAAAAGGACGTTTGCATTGTTGAACATACCTTCCTTTAGGGACACCACAATGAACTTAAGGGAAATAAAAAAAAGCATAAAAGATACTTTTTATTATATTCTTAAAGAAGTTTACTTTTTAAAACTAATGAGGTTAAATAATTATTTGGAGATATTTTGATTCTTGAAACTCACACCCTCTAATGTAGGTAGCAACTAGTTATAATATTAGACATCTAAGCTTATTCTAGCTTTTCATATTTGTTTTAAGAATCTCTTAATTTTACCTTGATGGCTTCATTATCCAGGTTTACATTTCCTGCTGCTTGACAGCTTGTTGGTCTTCTGTAGCTGACAACTACTTGTTGTTAGCTCTAAATGCCCTAGTGAAATATTTTAATACTACCAAGGTCTGAAGTTCCTACAGCATTCCCACGAGCTCAAATGGAACATTTATATTTGTATAATTAATAGGTACCAATTCACTGTTGTCTGCAAATAACTGCCATAATGAATAGTCTATGGTAACTATGGTAAGTGAAGACCCGAGTTGTATAATGCATGATCTATAAACCATATTTGGCAGCCCCAGTTCAACACAAACAAACGGTTCTTAACTTAAAGGGGCTGCCTCTACTGTCTAGCCAGGAGAAATAAAGAGTACCCTACCAAGTGCCACATGATGTTCTGATACCTAGGTATATATCTCTGAAACATGTTTGTTCTGACTGCACCTCTGGCAGCTATCTAGAAAAATAATTACATTTAAACCTAAATTAATTCCTAACTAGGAAAATATTAGATTCTCCTTCATGCTACAACAATTGTAATGTCTGACTTTTTCTTTAATAGGAGACCAAACTCAACTCTTTCATTCTAAACCCATCTGAATATTAATAAATATTTAAAGAAATATACAATGCTTTAGTATTCCTCAATTTTAAATATCTTATTAATGGTGACCACTACTAAAGAATAGTTTCAGAAAAACAAATACTAATACTCAGACTTTCTTTATCCTTTTTAAAAATGAAGACATTCTGTCTGGTTCTTACCTGAGAATGTGTGAAATGAGTACGCAGCATCTGCCCAATGTTCTGGGTGTGAGAAAGATCCAGGGCTGCATCGACCTCATCCAGGATGTAAATTGGAGCAGGTTTGAAGAGGAGCATGGACAATATTAATGACAAAGCCACCAATGACCTAAGAAAAGTGTACAGAAAGCTGTCAAAACTTGATTTTTACCACTTTTTACCAAAGAACTGAAGCAAATCTGCTATGCTCTTATTATGATGCCAGAAGCCAGTTCCAGCATGTCATAATTGCAAGAGTTTCATCGAAAGGTTGATGAAACTTGGGGACTCAGCAAGGGCTGAGTCACATATTTTGTCACCTGTTGGAAATGGCTAAAGGCATTTCCCTAAATCCTGAAAAGCAGCAGTTCTCAACCTGTGGGCTACAACCCCTTTGGGGGTCGAACGACCCTTTCACAGGGGTTGCCTAAGACCATCGGAAAACACATATAATACATAGTTTTTGTGATTAATCACTATGCTTTAATTATGTTCAATTTGTAACAATGAGATTGGGGGTCACCACAGTATGAGGAACTGTATTAAAGGGTCACGGCATTAGGAAGGTTGATAACCACTGCAAAAGGGATGACTGCTTGCTGCCAGACAGCTCAGGGTATCTTAATTTACATGTTATTGCCTCCTATTGGCCAAACACCTGAATAGCCGTAGGCAAATTCTTCCAATCTGACAATGGGCTCTGTAAATGAAACCTGACCCTTTGATGTGTATAGCTCTGCCTAGCCTCAGGACAATTTGTGTTAATAAAAAGCATGGGGTCCTGAGAGGAGGAGATCTTAGTTTCTTTAGCTAGGCTCCTCTGACCCCCAAATGCCTTTTAAAATTATGTTTCTTATTAAGGTATACACAGCCCTTCTCCAGATTGCTGAACCCTTCTAGATGCTGGAACAAGAACCCTGGCATTATGAAAAGTACAGATTTTAGCTAAGAGATAGCCACAGAAAAAAAGAACCTTAAGTTTCAAACTTCAACACTTGTATCAAAATGTCTTTCATTTTAAGCCTTTCATTTTTTCCTTTCCCCAGTGAGTTTTATTTTTAGAACAGGTTTACTGGTATATTCTTCTTTCCAAATAATTAGGATATCATATTCGGCACCTATCTTTAAGAAAACATACTAAGTGTTAATAGTTTATTTCCTTCCACAATTGCATTAGATGCCTAGGTAGCAGATGAGTGAGGGCTATGTACACTTGTTAAGTAACAGCTACTGTCTTGGTAACAGTGTAACTCGCTTAGGTGCCCTCTTTCAAACTTGTACTATGTATGCATACATGTGCACACACAAAGTCTATCCATTTTTTATTGGCACATTTGAGTACGTTGAACAGATTATGGCCCATTACTCTAAGTACTTCACAGTGCCAGAGGTTTAAGCAATCCTTATGGGATGGTTAATTCTGTCAACTTTATTGAATCACAGGATGCCCAGATGTCTGGCTAAACATCATTTCTGGATGAAATTAGCATTTGAATGGGAACTCAGTAAAGCAGTCTGCCCACCACAATGTGGGTGGACAGTAGTCAGTCCGCTGAGGGCCTGAATAGTAAAAAGGTAGAGGAAAGAATTCTTCCCTCCCTGCTGATTACTTGAGTTGGGACATGAATATTTCTGCCCTGGCTGCTCCTGGTTCTCAGGTCTTCACACTCAGACTGAAATACCACTGGCTTTCTTGGGTCTCTAGTTTGCAAACAGCAAACGGTGGGACTTCTCAGCCTCTACAATAAAATGAGCCAATTCCTTATAATAAATCTCTCTCTCTCTCTCTCTCTCTCTATATATATATATATATACACTCCTATTTAAAATTTGTTGTGACACCCACTCTTAGATTCTGCAGCTCTTTTAAAGTTCTCTTCTAGCTAACCATTCCCTTTAACTGGTAGCTATTTTCATTCTAATCTGGTATAAAGAACTGTAATAATTTGTATTTTAATACAAAATGTAATTATTCAACATTAGAAAATTACAAGAGAATGTGTAACACACTTTTTCTATAATATCAAATATCTCCTATATGCAGCACTAGAATGAACTGTCACTTTAATGCTTACTGTATTCCAATAGATATTTATTAAGAAACATGTGGGGAAAATGTGCACAAGCAGAGGGGGTCTAGGAGGTGAAATCAAAATGTCTAGCAAAGAAAATGAATGAATGGTACAATAAAAAACAAGTAACAGAGTGAAATGTGCCTCTATGGCAGGTAGCTGAGGTCATTCTAACAACCTAAAATTATTTTCCATTTGCTTCCTCTGTGCCAAATGTTTAAGGCATTGCGTTTTAGAAAAATAAAAAACCCACACCAGGGGTTAAACTACTTTGCTGAATATTGGTACTGTTACAAATAATTTTATCCTCATCTTAATTATGGAAATAATTTTTAGATCCTAATAAAATAAACATGCATTTTATATTATCCTCAAAATATTTTCTAGGACTTTGGCAAAAACAGATGACTAGGATCTAAACTGTGGAATTCAATTTTGGTTGACAGGCAATAGAAAAAAATTATGAATTTTATTAATGAAAAATAGGGCTTGCTATTTTAATAAAAACGACAAAGGATTTCATAAGGAAATTAACAGGTCTTTCTTAGTATTTTCTATGTACATAAGAGTAACATGGCATTCTGGGGCATGTGAGAATAATTCAAGGACTATGGACTATACCTCTTGCGGGAGAAATATTAATAACCAACCATCTTCAATTATGTAAACATTCAATCACAATTTTGTCTTAGGAAGTTTTAATTACTTGGTTCTCTGCAGGTAAGGAGTCAGGCCATATGACCGTATCAATTTCTCCTGGTACTGACTGACTGAATCACCAAGAAAGGCTGGGAGAAACTTCCCTGAACCCCATTCTTTTATGGAGGTCTCACTTTCTCTCAGGTACCGTTTTCCTTTCACCTCAGAACATCCTTAACCTGTACAGTTCTACCGGGATCAAATCCTTACGTTTCCATTTCTCTCATCACATTCTTTTTTTGTAATTTTTGGAAATGGCTAATGTAACTACTTACCTTTCTAATCTGCTAGCTTTATCACCTATCATTTCTAGGTCTGTTTCCACTGATTTTTTCTCTAGGGTATGAATCACATTTTTTCTTAATATCTGTCTAGTAATTTTTATTAGATGCTGCACACTTATTGTGTTGTTCAGAGTCTCAGTTTTGTTGTCTTTCTTTAAAGAGTGTTGGACCTTGTTCTGAGAACCAATTAAGTTACATGCAGCTCAGCTTTATTCTTCAAGGCCTGCAATGACCTTTGCTAAGGTGCATCTATCGTGGCCTTCACTTCAGGGATAATACAGACTTAATGCTAATCCTTGTTTCCTGAATTTAGTGAGACTACTGGGCTTTGTGTGGATTTCTCTCACTGCACCTGCATTCCAGAAATTGCTCCCAGGAAGAAAGCTGGGGTACATATTCTGGACTACTCATTTTCTACTATCTGAAAATAATTGTTTTTCATCTACTTTATCTAGGTTTCGAGTTCATTATTCTTACATTTTTGCCTACCATTTTAACTAAATGTTTTAACTAAAACGTTTTAGTCCAAGCATGTCAAACTCGCAGCTGGCAGGTAGTCTTACATAATAGGCTTCTTAAATTCTATACGCAAAGAGAGTTAAACACTACAAACTGAAATAAGTGGTAGACAATGAGATGATGGGCAATAATAAAATAAGAGTAATTAGTAATTATAATGAACCTAAGGGATTACTCACCTCTGACCACCACTAAGTTCAGTTAGGTTTTCTTTCCAAGTATTTCCTAAGGCAACCTTGAACTCCAGACCATCCAACACGGTTTGCCCCTCTGGTGGTGCAAGCATAGCATTAGCACCAGGCAAAAGAGTAGAAAAAATAGACCCAAAGTCCTTGTTCACCTGGGAAAAAAAGAAGATATTAAAATACGATAGTTTCCTAAAATATCAAATATTGACAGGTGTATATGTAACCCAACAATGCATTTTGCTGTTACTCTAACTAGGGTTGACAAATTATGGCCCATATGACAAATCTAGCAATACCCATTCAATTATGTATTTTCTATGGCTGCAAGCACTAAAACAATGTAGTCTAGTAGTTGCAACAGAGACTATTTGGCGCTCACACACATAAAAAATATTATATGTCCCTTTACAGAAAGTTTATTACCTGTTCTAACTTCCAGAGGGACCTAGAGGCTATACCTCAACTCTACTCTGAAGTTTTGGTAGTTTTGTGAGCTATCATACAGGAATCCTCAGACACATGACTGTACATAATAGGAGATTCAACTTGTGGTTAGAGAAGGAAACATAAAAGAAAATCTCTTTTTGCCATAAAATGTTCTCTTATAAAGCTTGTTTTCTGTTGAATGGTATGGTAAGATGGCCCTGTGGTTATCAGCTAACCTTAAAAGCCTAGGATGAGCAGGGTGGCTCTAGGAGAAAGAGGCCTGAAATCAAACCACCAGACCTGCTCCAAGTGTTGGATGGTTCTCTCTATGCTGCTTCTCATAGCCAACGAAGTTGGGGTGACAAAGGGTGGGCATAGCAGTCAAATTCAAGAGAAAGAGGCTAAAGAAGCTGTTTGGCTTATCTTCATCAAGGCACAGTAGGAGATTACAGAGATTTAGGGCCAATAGGGTAGCTTATAATTGGGTAATTTTTGTGCATACACACTTAATGATTTGAGAATTCGGCCATCTGTTCTCAAAGACATGACTAATAACCTTAGAGAGTTCAGACAAATTTGAGGGTGTATACACTCACACACACGGTCTTGACACCCAGGTTCTCTAGGGAAATCTCCAAATTCAAATAAAGGCAAATATATTTCTCATGAGTATTTTTAGTAATAAGGAAATCTTAGACACAGCAGTGCTCCTGAATGTAGATTTACTAAGATTGCATATTTTAAGAGCAACTATACACATGCTAAATAATAATCTACAGGGAAGTGGAAAAAATGAGAATCCTTGAAATCTTCCAAAGTTGTCATAAAACAAAAATGATAATTGGGATTTTTAAAGTAAAGAGTCCAGTAAAAGAGAATATCAAACTTCCTTGTTTACTGCCCAGTTGTTAAAGAATAAGGGTGATAGTAGTTAGGCATAAAAGGCAGTTTTAACTTGGGTACTAATTTAGAAAAAAAACCACCCCGTTTTTCTACCTTTTGGCTATATGATCTTTGTAGGCTATTGCATTTTTGTAAGCTCTGGTTTCTTCATGTATTAAGTAGGGATAATAACTGCCAAAGTTATGGAATTGTTTTAAGATAATTCATTTAAAATTAACAGTTAATTTTTAATACGTGTTAATAATACTTATTAATTTGTAAGTGGTAAGGAATGTGCAAATCTTACTATGGAAACATTCTTAGAGCTAACATTTGACCTCTGAGTTTGGGCAAGAAGAACAAGGGAGGGTAGAATTGAAGGAGCCCAGGGAGAGCTTTCCAACAATCAGATTCCCGATGAGAAAATAATACTGCTCCAATCTCGAGCAGAGGGTGCGCGGGCAGTATCTGAGGTTTCTTCCAAATATAAGAGCCTGTGATCTCATGGGAAGGAAATAGGACAAATAGTGTCCCCTTTAACAGGGTAATAAAGAATTAGGAAATATTATAATCTAGGAACCAGAGAAGTAGACTAAGAGAGAATGATGGGATGACACACACTTACCTTTGCAAATTGGTAGTCAAGTCCTTTAGGACAAAATGCCTGAGGTCTATGAGGTTTTAATTTAGTATGCGCAATACCTCCTCCAAACACAAACCAGCCATTTCCAATTCAACTTAGAGTATAACCTATTGCCAGTATTCTTCATCTTTGCCTCACATAGAATAAATGATACTAGTTTTGGTTCAAATACCTTTTGCCAAGCAATGTTCAGGGCTTGGTTTTTCTTCTGGTCAAGGTCTTCTATAGTTGCAAGTATTTTGGATTTGTCATTTTCTACAATTCTCTTCTTCTTCATCAAGTCATTATACTAATAAGATAAAAAAAACACATACTTTTTGGAAAAACAAAATTTTCTATTTCTATTCTAGAATTCAGTCAGGAATAAAGAGCTTTCATTATTTTGTATACATTATATTATGTACGCTCTTATTTACCAAAAAGATATAGTGTATTAATAGTTATATTTACTTTCCAATAGTTACATTTACTTTCCTTATAATTGGTATAAATTATATCACCTATATGTAAAATTTAGTTATTATAGATGAGAATTTGTAGGACAAGCACCTAAAATATTTTGACTCCACTAATATTCCCTTTCTAATATTCTAGAAGCCAAGACATAAAGAAAAATATGTCATATGTAAACTCAAAAGTAGCCCTGCATGCTTTCTCTTTAAGGTTAATCTCAGCAGTGACACAAAATTTCACTTCTTCACCATGATATACAAATGCTACATCATCTGGCCTTTATTTATCTCTTTTTGATCTCACACTTTTCCCCAGGCAGGCTGTAGCCATATGGTCTTTCTTCAGGTCCTTGAACATACACCAGGTGTACTGGTTAATAATGGGGATTTTGTAATCACAGAAAACACAAAAATTTTAAGAGAAACATCAAAAGTGCTTTACTCAAAGTAATGTCCATTGCTAGCTCCATATTTCCCCCATCTTTCAGGTAATTTGTGGATACTGTCCCAATAGAACTTTTCTTGTTTCGAGGCAAACCATTCAGAGACCTAATTTTCCACTTCTTCGTATATTTTGAAGTGCTGCTCAGAAAGTGCGTGTGCCATCGATGGGAACAAGTGGTAATCTAAGGAGCAAGGTCTGGTAAATACCTTGTGGGTTAATACTTCCCAGGCAAGGTCTTTTAAGGTGTCTTTAACTGGTTTTGAAGTGTGTGATGGGGGTGTGTCATCATGAAGCAAAATTCTTTGTCGTGTCTTCTGGCACATTCTGGTCATTTTACAATCAAAGCGTGGTTCAAATTGATTATTTGTTGTTGGTAGCCATCAGTATTAACAGTTTCACATCATAATACACCACACCTTCCTGATCCCACCAACCACAGAGCATTGTCTTCTTTCCGAAGCGATTTGGCCTTGCAGTCGATGTTGATGGTTGACCTGGATCAACCCATGATTTTGTGCTTTGGGGATTCTCTAAATAAATCCACTTTTCATCTCCAGTCACAATTCGATGCAAAAAGACTTTCTTTTGTGCCGTTGAAGCACCGTTTTACTGATGACTTTTCGGTTTTCCATTTGTCTTTCATTCAGTTGATGTGGCACCCATTTTCCTTCCTTTAAAATCTTTCCCATTGCTTGTAAACGATCGGAAATTGTTTGCTGAGCAACGTTTAATCTTTCTGCAAGTTGTTTTTGAGTTTGGCACCCATCTTCATCCAATAATGCTTGTAATTGTTGGTCTTCAAACTTTTTCGGTTGACCTGGACATTCTTTGTCTTTCACATCGAAATGATCCCTTTTAAAGCATTTAAACCAGCGTTCACAAGTATCTTGAGATGGAGCATGTTCACCATAAGCTTCCTGAAGTATTCAATAACTTTCAGCAGCACTTTTCTTCAAAATAATGAATTAAAACTTCCCGCAAATGCTTTTTTTGGGCACGAAATTTGACATTTTTAAATGTAAAAATATCTGATGTTAACACCTTCAGAAAATGTGACATAGCAGTTTTAAAGCTTGCTGCCAATACGACAAAATAGCATACATATCAAATCACATATACACTGAGTGGCCAGATTATTATGACCACCCCATCAGTACAATGAAGTGAATTAGTTATGCAAATAATAAAAATAATAAAACCTTGGGAGTATTTGCTTAGGAAGTTTTCAATATTCAGTATTTTTGGAAGTGTTAATGAAGTACTGATGGGGTGGTCATAATAATCTGGCCACTCAGTGTATATCAACATATGTGTAACTCCATCTAGTGAAAAAAGTCTGCATTATTAACCGGTATACCTGGTAAACTCACTGTAACCTGATCTCTCTTCCTGAACATTTTTCCTCTACATCTGACCTAATTGGTGCCTCAAATTTCAGCTCAACATCACATCTTCACTGGCCTTTCCTGGTTAATGGATAAATTTTCTGGAAAAAAATTTGAGGTAGGCTGGCTGCAAAGGGATAATTATACCATGAGTAACAGAACTTCCTAAAAAGCCTCACATTTCAAGGCCCTTAAAAGCTCCAGCCAGTCCTGCTAGCACCTGGATGCTCCTCTTCTTTATGGCCAAACTCCTCAAACCTCTTTCCATGTTTTTATCTTATTCCTTGCATAATTCCATGTAGTAGTTTCTTATGTAGACAGACACATTACACCAACAAAAGGCCATCTGTTGACCAATAATAGAGCTTTCCTCTCTGGAAAGGAGATGGAAGTTGATGAATTCTTTTAAAAAATATTAGACCCAGTAATCATTATCTAATAAAAGCGAACATGTTTCATGATGTTCCGCAGCACAAGTTCAGGCTGACAGTTTACTTCCCCAGTACATTGCAAAGCTTTAATGGAGAAATGAAAACCAGCAGGAACATTTTATAGAAATCACAACATGCACATTATTAGCCTGTTTGTATGTCAACAGTTTTGTGGTGTTGTTATTAAACTCATTAGAGCAAAATTTCTTAAAAGTAATTGAGCTCATCCTAAGTATTATCAGTTTTACAGAGCTCTCATTAACTCCATCATACAAATTCAAATGAAATTTTGTAGAATTAAAGAAGGTATAGGGCATAATATAAAATTACTCTGACTGCTAGTCAAGAATAGGGCTTGCTTTCCCCTCTGGATTTTCCTAGGGACATGGCTGACTATAAATGTTTTGTCAGAGTAGGGGAGATGGATAACATTATAGAGCAACTGAAAGCATTACATAGCAAATGCTGCTGGAATTACAGATTAGGAAAACATTGGTTACATATATAACAGTTTTAATCTCTATTTATATAATGTTTCCAGTATACACTGGAGATTGGTAAGGAGGCAGTATACCTTATTTTTCTTAGCCTCTCAAGGTAAGTGAAACAAATGGTAATAGCAATGTGAAGCATTAACATGATCTGAAAGTATTTTTATTTATACCAAGAATAAGAGTAGAACATATTTATGACAAAAGGGCAAAGCCAGCAGAAAAGTCATTCAAGGTACAACAGAACGTATGAACAAAAGGTATTGCAAAAAGAATGAAATAAGAAAACAAAGAACTGAAAAGGGAGAAAAAGGAAACCAGGGAAAAAGCAAGTACCAAAGACATGAAGCAAAAGTTTGACCCTAATAACCACCTCAGAGGTTATACAAAGCCATTGAGGCTACAATGCTATTCATGTTCTAACATTGCCAGCCATAAGAAAATGACTTACCCGCTCTTCCGCTTCTGTTAGTACATTCATAGCTCTCATGTTGACATTTCTTCCTAGTTTTTCCTTCATTTCTTGCAACTTCTGAAGTCTCTGACCAGCTTCTTTTGGGTTATTAGTTTTGAAATCATAGGCACTATTGGGTAGTCCAAAGAGGTGTTTCTCTGCATTAATCCAGTCATAATCTTTCAACATTTTGGATACCTAGTCACATGATGAGAAGGATCTATCATTGTGTATAAAGCTACATTTAAATATTTACTAATTTTAAATCAAACACTTTGGAGGACAACACCACAATGACTCACTTGAAAAAATGAGGTTTACTGTTGACAGTGAACCAACCTATAATAAGTATGAGTATTTTTACCTGGAAGCCAGGCCCAAGAAATTAGGAAGTTTTTTTTAAAAAATATAATCTATTACTTAAGCATGATAATAAAGCCAACTCACAGAAATTTTTATAATGTATATGTATGTAAAACATTTCCATTGGAATGAAATGTAAATCAGATGAGGCTTCTTAGATTTTACCAAATTCAATCATTGCTTCAAAAAAAAAAAAGACAACAACCACCTGTAGCCCAACTGGTGTGGAATCAGTGGTTGAGTGTCAACACATGAACCAGGAGGTCACAATTCAATTCCCAGTCAGGGGGCATGCAGGAGGCAGCCAATCAATGATTCTCTCTCCCTTTCTCTTTCTATCTGAAATCAATAAAAACATATGGAAAAATGTAGTGTTTAAGGTTAGTTTTGACTAACAGAATAATATTTATCAATTTGTTTCTTTCTTAATTCCCTGGGTATGGTCTCATCTTCATCTCTAGGCTGTCTTCCCTACTGATACATAAACTCTATGAAGGCATTCTGTGTACATGTTGCTCATCCTTTTATCTAGCATCTGATACTAGCTGGTAATAAATATTTGATAAACCATGTATTTCAAAGGATCATTGACTTTTCAGCAGTTCCACTTTCAGGTACCTTTCTTAACCACCTTAACTGTAAATAAAATTCCCTACCAGTCACCAATACTAGCGTTTTTAATGACCAAAAAGGCTAATGGGAAGTCAATACTAATAAAATATTAGGATATTATGATGTGGCTATAAAAAAACTTTTTTAGACAGAACCTAGACACAGAACCTAGAGACAGAAGAACTTCGCTGGAGAGAACATGGCAAAAGATACTGGACAGAAACTGGAGACAGAACCTAGAGACAGAACCTGGATAGAACATGGCAAGAGAACCTGACTAGAACCTGGTGACTGAACCTGGCTGGAGAACCTACAGAACCTGGCAATAGAACCAGGCAAGAGAACCCAACCATGCTGATCCACTGAAAAAAAAAAAAAAAAAAAAAAAGGAAAACATGACTCAAGTATATGTTGTCTACAAGAGACCTACCTCAGAACTAAAGATTCATATATACATATACTGAAAGTATAGAGATGGAAAAATATTTTCCATGCAAATGGGAATAATGGGGCGGGGGCGTGGCAAGACTCATGTAATACTTTAAAGAATAAAGAATTTAAATAAAAAAAAAAAACTTTTTTAAAACCAAGTAATTAACCTAAATATGGCTCTTTCAGGGGGTGGAGAGACTGTTTTGTATACTGTGATCTTTTTGAAGTTAAATCTGTTGTACATTTATGATGCTAAAAAAAATTTAAAGGCACCAAACTGTTACATACTCGTAAGAAAACTCAATAAGTAAATTATTTAGAATAATGGATGCAGCCCATTAACCAAGCAATGAATTTCTCCAAAAGCGTGTATTTTCCTTAGGATACCTAAAACTAAGTGACCAAAAACAAAACAAAAAAACCTGAGATAGCCCAGCCGGTGTGGCTCAGTGGTTGAGTGTTGACCTATGAACCAGGATGTCAGGGTTTGATTCCTGGTCAGGGCACATGCATGGGCTGTTGGTTTGATCCACAGTAGGGGGTATGCAGGGTACAGCCAACCAATGATTCTCTTACTGATGTTCCTATCTCTCTATCCGATATCAATTAAAATACATTAAAAACCAAACAAACCTAAACCCGAGATAATATAAAAAAGACAACTGTTTGGTAAAACGTCAGATTTCAGATGAGGATGCAAAAATTGATTATATTGATCCTTAGAAAGACATCCAGAAGCCAATTAAGTTCAGAAGTTGCCTGTATGTACATTTCTGTGAGTCTTTAAATCCAATGTGAAATAAGGTAAAGAATATGTATTATTACTACCAACACATTAGTAATAGTTCTATGAATACTGGGGAGGAAAAACCAGTCATTTGTATGGGAGACCATTAAATATGTGGTAAAAACACCTTGTAGATTGGTATGAATACCTGGAATTAAATATAAAAACATTTGTGCCATTGGTAAAAATGCACATCGCTGAGCAGTTAACGTAGTTTTAAAGCTTCAAAATTATGTTACACAGTAGTTCTGCCATTTATACTTAGTTCTTCATCCAGAAGTTTATTGGAATATCTCAATAACCCAGAAGCAAAAATATGACTAAGGGTAATAATGAATACAAACATACCTTTGCAGCAGCATCTTCAGCTTCCCGTTTATGTTTGCTGATGTTGTGGTCCAGTTCCTTAATTTTAAGCTGAGACTCATTGTTTTGTTCCTTATGCTTTGCCACTTCTGCATATTTAGCTTTAATTACATTGTCCTGGGCTGTTATCACTTCTTTTTGCTTGGTCATCTCTTCTTGAGCTTTATTTAATGATTCCTGAAACCAATAATTAGACGATATATAGCAAGGATATAGGAGATATTTTTAGTTCACTAAAAGATCATCTAACAGCCTTCTGGGTAAGATAGCAATGTGACTACAGGCAGTAGTCACATACCCTCTATATATTATATCCCATTAAAATGACTAATAAAACTTATACATAGAAAACTGCGATTTCCACTAGGAAAAAAAAGAGATGAGATGCAGTGATTATGCTGGAGGCAACAAAGTTTTTGCTGAATATAATGTAGTTAGCATTAATTGGGGCCAGGAGAGACTATTGGAATCTGACCAGTGAGATTTCTCGAAAAAGTAGCAATTCTGGGTAGTTAATAAGGTAATCTGATAAACTCCCAAATGACACTTATCAGGAGGAGCAAAAAACAAGGGTAGAAATAAGGTAGGCTGGGATCTGTTCATTTTCCCTTCTGTAGATGTAAGCCACATTACCTTTATCAGTAACAACGGAAGGTCACTGTTTGGTTCTAGAACAGGGGTCAAAACAGGGAAATGGAAGAAAAAGGAACTTTTTTGAAGAACTAGATCTGTGGCACAAAGGAAAACTTCCTGGTCTGACTTCTATCCCCCAACCTCAAAGTGGTCATTACACCTGGAATTTAGTCTACCACCAATGCTTCTCCGTAGATCTTAACTCACACAAATACCTACAGACAAAAAAACCTAGGTCAACTTGTATTTGGGTGATGGAAAACAAATAGGACAACCTGCTCTCTAAAAGACTCAGGAAGAACAACCTGATTAAAAGTGAATGTAATAATTTTTTTAAGCATGCTCATAAGGAAACAATGTAATTTTGAACAATAAAGAATACTTGACATTATGATTAGGTTACTGAATATGCCCAAAATGCTTTTGCAGAAGGAAGATAAATCATGGCATTTATCTAAACCAGCGTGCCCATAGTATTTTTTTTTTAAAATATATTTTATTGATTTTTTACAGAGAAGAAGGAAGAGGGATAGAGAGCTAGAAACATCGATGAGAGAGATCGATCAGCTGCCTCCTGCACGCCCCCTACTGGGGATGTGCCCGCAACCAAGGTACATGCCCTTGACGGGAATCGAACCTGGGACCCTTCAGTCTGCAGGCCGGCCGACGCTCTATCCACTGAGCCAAACCGGTTCGGCAACTCATAGTATTTTTAAAACAAGCAATACCTGACCTTTTTCCCTTAGATTGTTAAATAAAAAAATGACAATAGCCAACACAACAATAGCCGTCTGTTGTATATCAATACAAATTTTACCCATTTTTTGGTCAGATCTGCAAAAAATATACATACTTTTTGGTGTGCCACAGAATTTTAGTAATTCATTTATTTGTGCCATGAGATGAAAAAGGTCGAAAATCGCTGATCTAAAAAGACCCAAAGACATTTTAGCTTTTTAAAAGGTTTAAAAAAATAATAAAAATACTCTGGTGATATTAACCAAAGGAAAACAGACAAGTTTATGCTGAATCTAACTAATGCTGTATCTGACAAAAACATGTTTATGAAGAAGACTGCCTAAACATTAAATCAGTCACACCTGCAGTGCAATGCTTAATCTTTTAAATAATCGTTTTTATAATGGTAGGGAAAAACAGGAAATCTGTCACTTAAGGTTGAGCAGAAACAAAATTTTAGTGTTATTTGTTTTAAGCTAATTAGTTTTAGGCAGTTTTTTTTCTTAACTCCCTAGAATGTCCTTGACACCTCTTACCAGCAAAGGAAAACAATTTAGAATGTAAAGTCTGAAAGAACAACCTTTAAAAACTAAGTGACCCATTTTATAGTTTTCCATAAAGAGAAATGGATACCCTCTTTATAGAAAGAGGTACATGCTTTGACTTTATTTAGATGAAGGAAGGAGTGTCTAATTTTTAAAAATTCTACACCATGATATTCATGAAAGACAGAAAATATGAAGGAATGAGATTAAAAGATGAATCAAAGGAAACAATGTTTTAAAAAAATTTCCTTTGGAGACATAATAGAAACTATAGAAAACTTAATTATAAACTACAAAGCTGAGAAGCATTTCTATCCCTTATAAACAACAACAAAAAACGAATTTAAACAGGAACAGAATCAAGAGGAAAGACCTACTTTTCAAAATACAGGATAATACAATAATTAAAAGTCGTTTCAAGGGGAAGATGTAGAAGTAGAAGCAAGGCAAAAACATTCTTTTACCACAATGTAGGTAAATGAATGGAACTCCTGTTAAGCTGTGTACATTTTGTTAACATGAAAATCAATAACATACTATTTACAAAAACAGTACTGATAGCAACATGACAGAAAACTTCATTTCTTATATCACAAAAATGAAAGTACATACACTGAACAGCGTGGTTACTAGTTAATGCATAATTAAAAGTTGCTAAGAGAATAAGTTAAAAGTTCTCATCACATGAAAAATATAACTGTGTGGTGACAGATGTTGACTAGACTTACTTTGATGATCATTTTGCAATATATACAAATATTAATCATTATATTCTACACCTGAAACTAATGTCAATTATAACTTATTAACATAAAACAACAGAATTCAAAGTCAAAATCACAAAAAGGGACAAGAGGGTATCCAATATTCAGGAGGGGCAATCTCTAATAATAAAGACATACCCTAAGAAACCCCCTTGACTCCAAATCCACTGCCTGCTTCTGCTATCATGAAGTCTCCCTCGCCAGCTACAATATTATGCCTCATCAGGAAAGGATGCTGTGCGGACACTGTGTAGAACAGGGGTGGGCAAACTTTTTGACTCGAGGGCCACAATGGGTTCTTAAACTGGACCGCAGGTCCGGAACAAAAGCATGGATGGAGTGTTTGTGTGAACTAATATAAATTCAAAGTAAACATCATTACATAAAAGGATACGTTCTTTTTTTTTTTTTTAGTTTTATTCATTTCAAACGGGCCGGATCCGGCCCCGGGCCGTAGTTTGCCCACGGCTGGTGTAGAAGGAAGGGGCTTTACTGTCTGGTGTGCTTTTCTCAAGGACAAGCTTCATGGCAGTGAGGGGGCTTCTCAGCATGTTCACAGGCTAGGCGCCTCCCCACAGCCAGTCTCCCCTGGCATCACAGAAAGCTATTTCTTAGCAAGCGCCGCCCACACAGCACTTTCCTACAGAGGGCTTTCCCTGGCTCTCCAAACCTCACCAGTGGGCCACAGTCAGGTCTTCTCCAACTACATCTGGTTCTCAGCCCTGCAGTGGAATGGGGCTCTTTCCAGATTTATTTCGTCCATGGGGACACTGCTTCAGCCCTACAGGTAATAGCTGTTCCCTTATCTGCTGTTCCTATTTTCAGAGTTCTCTAAACCCCTTAGTGATCCCACATCATTCCAAATTCCTATTACTGTTAATAATGTTCTTAATTTAAAAGTTACCCATTCAAATTACTGTGTAGTTTTTGTTATCTGAATAAACCTGGACTAAAATAATTAGTAACATTATTTCAGGACTCTTTCTGGATCAGTAGTTATTTTTGAGTGAAGAGATTGAGACCTCTAAAGTTAATTAAATGTCTTCTAGCCAATGTTATATAAGTAGATTAATATTTGCAATTTCTTCAATATGGTAAATAAACCTTACCTTACTTTTAGCCACCTCAGCTGCCATCACTTCAATCTGACCTTCATAGGATTTGATGGCTTCATTTACAGCTTCAAGCTGTTGTTCACAGGATGCATGCTCTCTCTTGAGCTCTTCTAGTTCCAGAGTGATAGCTTCAACTTCCTATAAGAAACACAGGGCATTAACTACTGAAAAGTAAATACTACATATCAACAAAATTAGTAAGACTCTCATGCAAGTAAGACCAACAGCTTAATTGCTTAACTACCTAAACAGTGATGGCGAACCTATGACATGCGTGTCAGAGGTGACACGCAAACTCATTTTCTTGGTTGATTTTTCTTTGTTAAATGGCATTTAAATATATAAAATAAATATCAAAAATATGTCTTTGTTTTACTATGGTTGCAAATATCAAAAAACTTCTATATGTGACACGGCACCAGAGTTAAGTTAGGGTTTTTCAAAATGCTGACACACCGAGCTCAAAAGGTTCGCCATCACTGACCTAAAACATATCTAAACTGCTTCACCAGAAGAAGGGAGGGAAAATAAAATTTACTCTCCTATACTTAAATATTGCACATACATTTGTCATTTTTTTACCAGTTCAAGGAACTTTGCATGAACTATTTTCCTTTTACTCCTATAGGGGAAAACAATATCGAATCCTACATAACAGATACATTAAGTACAGGTAAAGGCCTTTTCTAAACAATGTAAAAAAACTAGTTTCTCTATTTTCTTCTTTCCTATTATAGCCTTTCTTATCATTAGAAAATAATTTATGCAGCTATTTAATGACAAAAGCATGAGTTAAAAAAATAACTATGAAGAAAAGTAAAATTTTATGGAACAGTGATTCAGAACATAGACACTGGAGTCAGAAAAAAAATCTAGGTTTAATTCCCAGCTTTGGTACTATCCAAAAGATATAATCAAATATCACCAACCTACAATCGAATGGCATTCCATAAATACAGCATGCTTTGTCCTACATCATTCTTTCACAGTATACATTCACATAAATGATCAACAAAATAAATACTGAATCTGATATGACATAACAAAATATATTTCCTAAAAAAGTACTCTTTGTTTTTAAATTCTGTGATGAATACTGAAAAATAAGGCCAACTGCTGGTGCTCTACCACCTTTAGCTCTGTGTTGATGTTAAAAGATTGGTTCTATTTCAACAAAGGTTATTACCTGTTGTTTTTCTTTCATTTTCTTGCTGGAAGCATCCGCTTTTGTTTTGGCACAATCAAGTTTTTTCTGAGCATCTTTCAGCTCTTTCTCTCTTTCAGCTTCTGCATTTTTCATTTTATTCTCTAATACTTCATATTTTTCTTCTGCTTTTCTTTGAATTTCTTTGGTGTTTTTTAAGGTCTCCTCACTTTCCTCTGTTTAATAAAGTAGGCAAATGTGGCTAACTGAGGTACTTCAACTATTAACAGTTATAGATAATGGCTTACAAATTCAACTTTTAATAGAAAAAATGGTCTGGAAAGTTAGAGGCTAGAAGTTAAAAAACAAAACAAAACAAAACTATTCCAACCTTATTCTAGAAATGGTATGTTGAAACACAGATCCTGCATAAGAGCCATACTTGAACTATCTGGAGATCTATAATGAAATTATTTCCAATCATATGAAATTAATAAACCCTAACCTATAACTTATATTAAAAAGATGGTCTATGCCGAAGCCGGTTTGGCTCAGTGGATAGAGCGTCGGCCTGCGGACTGAAAGGTCCCAGGTTCGATTCCGGTCGAGGGCATGTACCTGGGTTGCAGGCACATCCCCAGTGGGAGATGTGCAGAAGGCAGCTGATCGATGTTTCTCTCTCATCGATGTTTCTAACTCTCTATCTCTCTCCCTTCCTCTCTGTAAAAAATCAATAAAATATAAAAAAATAAATAAATAAATAAAAATAAAAAAATAAAAAGATGGTCTATGATCTTTTTAATATCTGTGTGCTTCCTAAAACCAGAACAGAGAGAATAACTATAATATTTTTCCTTTATTATAATGGCCAGAAAGCTTAGACTTAATTCTATAAACAAGCTTACTTTGTGTTCATTGCTCACTTATTTTGATTCAAGAGAAATACTGTGAAAACATGTCTAGGATAAGCATAGTAAAAATATTGTCTCTAAATTTAAGAAGAAAGAATAAAGTAAGATAGAATGAGTATGTTACTCTCACAAATTACACACTGATAGAACCTGGAAAATTTTAAAAGTCTGAACAGGAATGGATTTGGAGAAATGAGGACTTTCATATGCCACTAGTGCAAATGTGTACTTCTACAAATGGGCAGAATTTGGCAATATAGTAATCATAACATGTAATAATTAAAATAAGTTTTAAAGATAATTCAAATAACTACATAATAAAGATAAGCTCTAAATACCTCAAGTATGGTTATCAGAAACACATTAGGTACAGTTCCTCATCTTACCAATGGTTTTTTTAAGAGCATCTAATTCTTCTTGTTGCTTGTGATATGAACTTTGCTGGAGCTTGGTTTGTAATAAATCTGCCTCCTCGGTTTTCATCTCCCACTGCTGTTTTAGTTTGCGATACCTTAGAAAAAGAGATGTTTGTACCAAATGAACATAATTTTTCTGATGTTTGAGACATGCATCCAAACTACAGGCTTTTCCCTAAAATAAACTCACATACTAAATATAAACAATATAAGATACCACTGGTTACAAGAATAGTTTTGAGGCATCAATTAAATTCAAGGTTGATTTGGTCATTGGAGGTTAACAACTCGAAATGACCAAGACCGATAATTATTTACAGCAATACTTCTATTTTTAGAAAACAATAAAAATCATCTTTGAATGAAATAGGGCTTCCTTAAAAATAACCCTTCCTACTAATCCTTACCGAAAGGAAAAACTCCACAAAAAAAACCAACACACCAGATTAATACTATACACTGAGTGGCCAGATTATTATGACTACCCCATCAGTACAATGAAGTGAATTAGTTATGCAAATAATAATAATAAAACCTTGAGAGTATTTGCTTAAGAAGTTTTCAATATTCAGTATTTTTGGAAGTGTCAATGAAGTACGGATGGGGTGGTCACAATAATTTGGCCACTCAGTGCATATTTACACACAAATTTAAAATTTTTTAAAATTTGATTATCTAGTAATCTCCATTTTCAAATGTTAAAAAAAAAATGTTCCCTACATTTTCTAACGAGACATAGTTTAAAAGTGCACAGCACAGAGTAAACATTTGCAATTCATTTTCCTTGCAAACCCTGTGATCTACCCCAGTTCTGGCTATTTAGTTATTTCTTTAGAAAGTATGTAGCTAATTCAGCTACAGTTAAATTTCAAGTAATTAGAAAAATCATGAAATTTGAGGAAAAAGTATAAAACAAATACTTCTATGTGTATCTAGCCTCAAACTGCTTGACATCAATTAAAAAAAAAAAAAAAGGCTATGTTCCTGATATGGTCTATGAAAGAATAGCTTTACTTGACCCTTCCATTCTCATATTTTTCAAAATCTACTTCGTTTCCTTAACCCCAATGCTACAAATCTATAGGACAATTCTGCAAATGATCCAATACTGCTGAACAAAGTTAACAGTTCTAAGCCAAATGTGAGCACAAACTCACTGCCATGCCAGAGCTTCCACACAGAGCTCAGGAAAATCTTGTTGCATTTTTCTCACAGAAAAAGTTCAGTCACTTTATGGTTAATTTATGTTACTGAAGGTAAAATGCAGGCTAAACATGTATATGATGTTTGAAAGTGGGCATTCTGATATACTGTATCTTGGAATGACCATGTTGACTGATTATAACAATTTCTTCAATATACATAGTATCCTAAATATCTTGTTACCATTCTAAGCTTTGATAATTTTAAATGAATGCTACAAATTTCATTTCTAAGTTTATGTAGATCTTTAAAAAACCTTTATTCAGCGTTATGAATTCTAAATAAAATGTTTGATTTTAATTTTATCTCAGTTGCCAATTGCCAGCTTCAGAGGGACTGGAAAAAAATTACACTTTCATATAATGTACTTTGTAAGTTGTAGTGTTTATACTACTGAAGCCTTTCAAAGCAAGTAAGGACTCTTCTCCAGAATAACCACACGTGGAGTTCACTCCATCATTCAACAGCCACCTTCTAAGCGATGCTTTCCCTGAACACCAAATATGTAATTTCAGCACCTGTTTGCCCTGGACAACTCAATATCTCCTTTCCTGTTGTCCTTTTTTCTCCTTAGAACTTAGCATTTCTCTAACACACTTTACCCATTTAACCTTCTTTAGTGTTTGTTTCTATATATATATATATATATATATATATATATATATATATATATATATATACATACACACACACATACATATATATATACACATACATACATACACACACACACACACGATGAAGGAAGAGATTTATCTGTTTGATTCATCACTATATTCCAGCTCCAATAAGGGTATTTGGCACATAGGAAGAGGCACTCAAAAGTGAGTAATGTTAAGTTACAAAAAGAGGTTACATTAAACACCATGATCCCAATTTTGAAAATATTATAACATGCATATACCTTGTACCATACATAAACAGAAGTAATATTGAAAGGTTAACATACATACCTATAATCTACACCGACAGAAGAAACATGTAAGGACACTTTAATTTTAGCAGTGACTTTCTGACATGAACTTACTTCCTCCGTACGCAACCTAATAATTTTCAATAGCTATAGTTCAGCCATAATGCTGCTAAAGTCAGTGCAGACACCTGATCAATGCTAAACTGTATCATTTCATTCAAATCAAGGACCAAGTATCTGCTATCAACCTCCAGAGTACATCTCAAAGGGAAAGGAGAATATTTGGTTAATTTTTCCTTCTGTTTAATTAATTTCTTATAACAAAGACATTTTTTTATTAGAAAACCTGCATAACAAACAATTTATTCAACTAAAAAAAAAAAACCAAGGACAGTCTGAAAAAAAGACAAAGTTGCATTTCTTCAAATAAAGGTATATTTTCTTTCCTTTTCTACCATGCAAAATCTTTGACCAAAAAGAATATATATAAATATATGTAGCTTAATTCAATAGGTCTTACTTTTCAGCAGTGTTTTTAAGACCTGCTAATTCCTCTTCTAGAGCCTGTAGTTCATTCTCCTTGATTCTCAGCTTATCTTGGACATCTTTGAGCTCCTGAAACTTGGTTAAAATTGAAGCCGCCTGGGATCGAGCACCTGATAGAAATTGAAATTGTACAATAAGTTATCACATACTTAGTAAATAAGAAGTTTTCTAAGAGAATTATACTTGAAATGATTCCATATGCAATCCTTTAGAATGAGCTTATGAAATTATAGAATTTACTTCATTTAAAGCTTACAACATACATACTTAGTAAGTACTTCTAATAAGATGTGGTGGATTATTTGTTCAAGCTAATCACTGTCCCTGCCTACTCATAAAGATCGGGGTTAGGCATGTAATTTGATTTGGTCAACAAAATGGTAAATGTGCCTCTTCTGAAAGTGGGCCTTAAATGACAGCACCTAAATCACCACATTTTCCCCCTCGCCCATTTCTCCTTCAGCCTGGGTTCCAGAATGAGATTAGCATGGGGCAGAGACAACTGACCTACAGTTATTGTAGCATAATCATGAAAACAAAACAAACAAAAAAACACTTGTAAGCCACTGAGATTTGGGGGCTGTTTGTTATACCATAACCTTGTCCGGGCTCTGATATAGCAGAGAGAATTGGTTTCACTTTATAAACAACTGTATTTGTCTGGCATTGACAGGCTGAGGTTATATTGGCAAGAAAACTCTGTAAGTTTGATAAAATACAAAGGTTAATTAGCAATGCCATTATGAGCATTTTGTTAATATGATATGGGGTTACACATTTGCCATCCCTTTGGAAGGAATTTTAAGAACATACAAATCAATGAAATCTAGTTTCTTCTATTTTAGATATTTAAAAATATTTGGTCTGTCTTCCCATTGTAACTACTAGTCATCTTATTGTGTACCAGGGAATTTGATCATCGGATTCATTTTGTTGACTCTTGTCTTCTTGGCCTAGAAAGAAATTGTTATCTAATATGTAAGAGGTGTTACCTCTTGGTTTGGCTAAAAGCACGAACTCTAATTATTAGAGTTCAAATTCTGAGTTTTGCCACTTATCAGTAAGTTATTTAACAACTCTGTACCTTACTTTCTACAATTGTATATGAGAGATGATTGTGATATGCTTACCTCATAGCTGCTATAAGGATTAAAAGAGTTAATTATTTAAAGCCCTTAGAATATGCTTTTATAGCGTGATAGAGATGTTCTCTACCTGCATTTTCCAGTTACCCATTAATTAACCATTTATGGTTACTGAGCCCTGAGAATGTGACTTGTGCGAGTGAGGAAATTAATTTTAATTGATTATTTAAATTTAAAGAGCCACATGTGGCTAACAGTTCCTATTTTGGACAGCACAATCTTACAACACTGCCTAGTACACAGTAAGTATTATTCAGTGTTTGATATTATGAGATCACTTGATACAGATCTGTAAACTCAATGTGGTAAACATTAAAACAAGAAGCATATGGTCATTATCTAAGAATTCCTTTCTTAAAGCATTAAAAAAAGTACCATCTCCAGGGCAAATTTAATTTTATTTTGACAGGAGCAGTGGCATATACACAAAGTAGAAGTTAACATGTTTGATGAAGGAGAAATGAGTGGTTAAGCTACAAATATACTGGGGGGGAAAAAGACTTCATTTCCCAGTGACTAGAATATTCTGATAGGGCAAAAAGCAAAAGAAAATAAACAGTAATAGTTTTACTTGAGATGAATAAAAAAAGCTAGGATTGATGCTTAGACTAGAGCTCATTGAGGACTATGACATCATGTAATCTCTCAATATTATTAAATACCTGTCATGTGGTAGGTATTCAAAGGAGAACCCAATTTCTAGACTAGTAATAAAACTCTGGATTAAGTCATTCCAACCCTACTATTTTCTGTTAAAGATAATAAAAGGTCCCACCCTATTTACCACATAGAATTATGAGGACAAATGATATAATACCTACCTCCACTCAGTGTCCCGTGAGGATCAAATACCTCACCTCCTCGAGTTACAGTTCTAGTCATTATCCTTTTATCAAAGGCTACTTTTTTTGCATTATCCATATTGTCACAAACAAATGTTGTTCCAAAGACAAATTCCATTGCTTTCTGAAGTTCCGGTTTGTATTCAACCAGGGAAAGAGCCACATGAACATTGTTAGGGCCAACCTGTGGGGAAAACAGATGTGTACTTACTACTCCTTTCCTTTCAAAATTATTTTATAAAATAGTAAGAATTGCTACAATAGAAATTTAGGTAATACTTATCTAGCAAAATAATTCCTTTAGAACTTTCTAAAATGCTATGGAAATCTCAAGAGTTTCATTTAGGAAAAATTTTTTTTTCCCAAATTTAAACCCTGAAAGACCTATTGAGAGTTTCCAGCAAGGAGGGGCCGCTATGAAGTTTCTAAATCCACACTGGACTATTCGAACAGACTTTCTTAATTAAAGTATAGCAATGCTGGACCAACGTTTTGACATAAAATGTTTTGTTTCAATTATTAGTAATATGGTGGTTCCACAGTGAATGCTTTTTCATTTAAATTAAATATGCTAGGGCAGCCACCGAAATAAAAACACAATAATTGAGTAAAAAAATTTTTTTAAATCCCTGTCCTTTATTTTGATACAAGTGTGTCTTGTCAGACTTTATTTACAGTGTCCATCTCTGCCCGTCTTTTAGAACAACTAAGCATTCTTTATGAAGCTTAGCAGCAGCAGAAGTCAAAATAAAGGAGGCTCTATGTAACACATATTCAGAATTGTACCGTGACGTAGCAGCTACATTAAACACATCTGGCTAAAGGATTTAGCTGTATTTTTACTGTTACTTGAAATCCCAATTTACTTCTGACACTGGAACTGGACCTAAGGTTGAAATAACTTTCAAAGCCTTCAAAGTAAAGGAAGTACTAACCCAAAATACCACCTTTCGATTACTATGCACTCATCTCCATCCCCTGACAGTGTATAGATCAACACAATTGTACTTTGAAGTAATTTTAATTGAAGACTTCTCAAAATTTCAGCAAATATACTGAATATCCATTTAATATCTTAATTACAAATGCACTGCGAGGTTTCAGTCTTTTCAACTCCTGCACTTGAAATAACTACTCAATAAGCTGATTCTGCTGCTGAATGTTATACAGTCGTTAATAGCCATTTAAATGAACTTTCTTATCCTCATCTGCTATTTTACTAGTAGTCATACCAGGGGTAGGAGTTAGCTACTACTTCTCAACAGCTGACTGAATATCTCTGCCATGTGTTTTGTATATCCACAGATTGAAAGGCACTTAGAAGAACTCTAACAGAGAAGCATCTCTGCAAGATCAACAGACACCTTCCATATACGGTCTTGCTGTGGACAGTTTACATGTGCCTAGCATGAAAAAAACTGAAGAATTCTGGTATTAATAAACTGTAATTCTAATTATTCAGAAAACAGAAATTCAATACAATCAAGAGCCACTTAATGATGGGGATATGTTCTAAGAATGCATTGTTTGGCGATTTCTTTATTGTGCAAACATCATAGGCAGCAGTCGCCAACCGGTGGCGACCACTGTCATAGAGTGTACTTAACACAAACCTAGATGGTTGAGCCTACTACACAACTAGCCTATTGATCTGTAGGGGAGGAAAAACAGTTTTCCCTTCACTTTTCTGGTTCTTGGCCGAGACATCCCTATGAAACAAAAGTTTAATAACATATATACCTCCTGTTTACATGGAAGAGACCTGGAAACTGACTCCTCAAAACAGCTGAAGCCAGCATTTTTACCATCTTACCTTAAATACCATCTTCAGTGCAAGGCAAAAGATGTTGGGGTGGGGAGAGTAAGTTACCAGAAAAAGCACAGTAAACAAAGGTAAGTTTGCTATGTAGATTTAATTCCTTGTCTTCTACACTGATATGAGTTTCTAGAGGTAAGGTGTCACTCCCCTCTTCACCCTTACAAATGAAAATATCTTTTACAAAGGGTAACTTCTACTTTCTTAACAACCCTAAAATATTTTTATACCAAATAGACTATTTAAGAGTAACAAATTGTTGCCCTACAGCTTCTAGGCTGCAAACCTGTTCAGCATGTTACTGTATGAAATACTGTAGGCAACTGTAACACAAGGGGTTAGGTACTTGTGTAATATGTGCTATGACATTACTAAGGCTAGGACTTCACTAATCCTTAAAAATTTTTGAGCTCCATTATAATCTTATAGGAACAAGGCCTTATGTAGGGTCCTTTTTTAATGGGGAGAGTACTGTTTTTACTATCACCTGATAGTTATGTAACTTGACTTAAGGGTTAAAGAGATTCTAATACTACAACTTTGAAACACCAACTATATTTTTTTATCTTAATTTTTAAATCATGGTAGCAAAAAAATTTTGCAGTTCTGCATATGATTAAGTCCCCCAAAATTAATGTTCTCTAATTTTAAAAATAGAGATAAAACATGTAAGACTTACAAGATTCTGAGCGACCCTCAGGGTTTCTGGAGCAATACATGTGGCTGAAATTTTATTGAGTGGAATTATAGTGTATCGACGCTTCAATTCCCCCTTTTCTAGTAGCTTTTTTCCAGTAACCTAAAACACAGTGCATGTGAAATAAAAATACATGTATATTATTAATGATAACAGAAAACATTTGAATGGAGAGTGCACATTTAGGAATCCATAATCAAATAAATATTTAGTGCCTACTATCCTGAACAATTAAAAGTCTAAGGCTGATAATATACATTCTGGATTCCTGAGTGAGCTTGAGACTTCCTCTGAAATACAGCTAAATCCTATATAATAAAGAGCTAATATGCTCATTACACTGAACAGCAGAATGACCCGAGGCTGCTGGGGCTGCGAGGGCCAAGCCCCTTGCACTATTTTCGTGCATTGGGCCTCTAATCAAATATAATAATATAGTAAAAATGTCATTAACTGAAAAGTTTTAACTTGTAAAAATAAGCAACTTTGGAAGAAGCTTACAACACCAAAGAAGTACCCAAATCTTCTAGCAGCATATCATTATCAAGCTGAACAGCAATTACAAATTTCCTTTATTAAAATCAATTTACCTCTGTGTCTACTACAACATTGTAGAGTCGTTCCCCAGCCACCAATTCTAAAGCTGTGGTTGCAGAAGTATCTTTCACACTAATCAAAGAAGCTACAAGTCCTTTCACACAATTTCTATTCCAGTTCTTCTCTGGATCCCTAAAATGGAAAAGTTGACAAAAGTCAATCTTAGATAAGAAAATAGAAAAAAATTATATATGTATAGTAATACTCAGGAGCTCTTTTCGACAACACATTAAACTGACAGAAGAATCATATAGATTTAACAAAACAAAAACTTGAAAATGTCCCAGATGACTACCCAGCTATTGTTTCAATGTAACAAAAATAACTTTGACTTTCTAATCTTTGTAATACATAATTACCATAGCATTCTATGAAAAAAATCCCATGAGGAAAGCAAACTGTAAAATGTTAATATAGATATTTATCATTAATGATAGAAAACCTTTAAAGAAACTTTGGATTGAGATTAAATTCCTCTCATTTTGGTTTTAAGATAGGTGGCATTCACAGCCATTAAATCTCACAAGAATTTCCCCTGCCCACACCTGAAACACTGCAATTAACGTAAAGCAGTTCACAATAATTTTCATACAAAAATCTTAATGTTCATGAAATTTTAAGACTGCCTTCCAGCCAAAATAAAAAGAGATCTTGGTTATTACTATGTTAAAATTCAAGATTTAAATCTCATACCTGTAGGCAAATTGAAGATTGGGAAATCTGGCCAAGAGAGCTTCATATGTTTCTTTCAATCTACTGATATCACGTGACAGCTGCCTGCGCTTTTCCAGAAGGCTTTCCTCCTTGTTTTCTAAACAGTAAATCATAAGTAAATTAAAACCAAGTCTTAAAATAAATATTCTGTTTTAAGGAAAATATTTGTAACCTCTATTTCCAAAGCATTTCTAGAAGCAAAATACAAATTTATGATAAGTATTAAATAAAAAGCATGCTTAACATTCAAATTTCTATTGTGTTAAGTAGACATTTCTGACAATACAATTTCTATTCCAAAAAATAACAAATGAATTGAATGCCTACTGAAGTAGAAATATACAAATGACATTTCTGAGTTTAAGTGTCAGGTCAGAGTGATTGGAGCAGGAAATTCTTGGTGAATCTTCAAAAATTTTAAGCACTATGTTGTAGTTAGATATTTTTGAGACTATATTTGTAAACATTTCTTATACTAATACTCATTAATAGGATAAAAATTTTTCCTACTTGCTATTTTTTTAAGTTAGTTTCACCAACCACCACTATCTCCTAATGATTTAATAGTATGTCTTTAAAGGCAAACCTTCATAATTTAGCTTTTTTATTTCGGCTTCAAGTTTTTCTTTAAGCTTCTTCACAGCCTCTAAAGCTTCTTGATCCTTCCTGTAGCCACTATCCATCTTCTTAACTTCAGCTTGTTTAGTCTTTAATTCTTGTTGGGCATGCTTCAATTTCATCTGAGCCTGCAAAGAAAAATGTAACAGACCATCTGAGGCAGATAGTTCAGATTGGTTTAAGAGAATCAGCCTTGAAAATGCAACTGTTGGCCACTTGGATTAGTATCCCAACAGATCAATCATTTCCCAACATTTTCTCCTCAAAAAAACTACTCAGAGTAAAAACTAATATGTTTAACATAAACCATAAAATAACTTGCAATTTAAATCCATATTTTTAATAATTATAAAATATGAAATGAATTAGTTCAAATTATATCAAAGAATACTTGTCATTAGCTGGTTAAATTAAGAACACAACAGAAAGCTAAAAATCCTAACTCTAGTTCTCTTCCTTTCCACTTAGACAACACTCACAAATATACATTAGTACAATCTAACAAGAGAAGCTATACTGGGCAATGAGAAATAACATTACATAGAAAAAGGGAAACTAAATTGACAGCAATTTAAATGCTAGTTTATATAATTGAGCACTAGTCCTTAAAACCATGAAGTAGTATTCTAAGCTCTATATGGGTATATCCTCCCTCTAAAACTGAATAACGATGGGCTTGTCCCAATACAAATAAGTTTATAGGAAAACCGAGAGGGTTTCAAAGTTTTTTGGCTATTGATTTTTAACAAATATTTTGTGATCATCTTTGTTGAATAAAAAAGTGGCAAATAGGTGATAGAAAAACTTTAATTGGATTAATATACAATACACACACATGTCCGTATATATTTTCAGAGCTGAGTCTTCCATTACAAACAAAGAATGTGTATATATACATTTTTTCTTTCTGCTATCAAAAGTCTTATATTCACAGGACTTTAAGAGTTGTACAACTATCTAAACATTTGAAAACCATTCTAATAGACTGACAAGCCTTTGAAAATTATGAAATCAGAGTAGGAAAACCAAAGACTAGAATGGGGGTAGGTGGGAAGTGGAGATACTTCCAAAGAGTATGTTGTCAAGTTTTAGAACCAAGGTTTTAAGAACTAGATGTGTTGGGCATAGAAATGGAGAGGATACTTTTCTGTTCCTGTTAAATCTTAGTACTTCAAGTTAATGATGCCAATAAATACAGCAAAAAAATATATATAATTGACTTACCGCAAATATTCCATATAGTGCTGGAAACAAAATAAAGCCTTTATTACACTAACAATTTCAATTAACCTATAAAGGCATTTTAGGTTTTAAAGCATCTTTAAACTATCAATATTTAGCAATCCACATATTAGAATTTCATTACAGTAAATGCTATAAAGTGGCAGAATAAAATAAACAAGATCCTTGACATTGATCTGACTATTTTTTAACAAAGCATAAATGTGAAGCATCTTCTCGAAAACAAAAAAAGTAATCACATAGTGCTTAATGTCTATATTTACCTGTTTGGCTTCTGTCTGAGCTTTACTTATGTCATTTTTACAGGCCATCATTTGACCAGCAAGAGTTGCTTCTGCTCCATCTTCGTTACTGGACAGGCCAGCGGAAACAGCATTAAAGTGCTGTTGTGCAGCAGCCAAAGCTTCAGCGTCTTTATTACTTGCTTCTTGAAGGGTGTTCAGCCCATCTGTTATCTTTTTAACCTCTTTTTCCTTTGCTGCTAAAGTTTTAGAATCCTTTAGGAAGAGTTTCAGATTGAAAAGTGTTATATTTTAGGAGAAACATCTATTTTCTAATACATATGTATACTTATGTCATCAAATTTCACTGCAATTTGAAGGTGGGCATGGTTACAAGGAAAATAATGTCACCTTAAATAAAATAATTTAAACATTTTATTCTCATTTTGAAATTCGCTCTATTTTTAGGATAAATGTGCTGCCTTTTTTTTTTTTTTTTTAATGAAAGGTAGGCTTCTTGTCTCCCAGGCCAGATCCTTTTCTTTTTTTTTAAATGTATTTTATTGATTTTTTACAGAGAGGAAGAGAGATGGAGCGGGATAGAGAGTTAGAAACATCGATGAGAGAGAAACATTGATCAGCTGCCTCCTGCACACCCACTACTGGGGATGTAAATATGTGCTTCTTATCTTTCTAGAAATACTTTCATATGTTATAGTCAAATCTGAGAGATAATGCGCTGACATAATTGCAAATTTAAACCACTTGAAGAAACTAAAAATCAGTTTCTAAATCTAAATAATTATAATAGCCATCCTACACCAATTTTAAAAGTAGAGATTTTAGGATTAAGAACATGTATATAAAAATATTTTTAGGCCCTGGCCTGGTAGTTCAGTTGGCTAAAACGTCATCCCAGTACACCAAAGGTTGTAGGTTTGATCCAAGGTCATGGTATATACAAGAATCATCCAATAAATGCATAAATAAATGGAATAACAAAACGATGTTTAGCTCTCTCCCTCTCTTTAAAAATCAATTAAATTTTTTTAAGATTATTTTTATAAACTATTAAGGGCCATAAAATTTAAGCATTAAATAATTGTAGGGATAGCATTACTTAACACCTTTTTATGCAAGATACCAGCCCTAAAAAATATGTATATCTATACTGTTTATATGAAAGTGACCAGAAATCAGAAATTTTGGCCCACCTGTTTAATTCATGATTGAATAAATATTTACCAGATGTTTACTATGTACCAAACAAAACTATGTATTGTTTTAGACTCCTCAGGAAGCCTATATGTTAGGGTGGAAGACATAGTAAGCAAACAAAGCAAAGCAAAGGGATGGAAGGTGATGGGGGGGGGGAGCTATTATTTTAAGAAGAATGACAAGAGGTCTTTTTGTGGTAACATTTGAGCAGAAGCCTAAATGAAATAAAAGGAGTGGCCATGCTATACTAGGAGGAATTGTAATTGGAGCAATGAGCAAGTGGTAAGAAGGAGCCAGGGGTTAGACCATATAGTATTGTAAACCATGGTAAAGACTTGGATTTAATTATACTTGTAACTTTGAAACCACTAAAGGTTTTAAGTACAAGAATGATGTGATCTAATTTGTATTTTAGCTTTTGTACAGATCAGACTATAGAGCAGGAGGGGCAACTAGTAAGGACACTATTGCAGTATCCCTCATGGGAGGTGATGGCTTATACCAGGTTAGCAGTGATGGAGGTGATGAAAAGTGCCTGTATTCCGGATATACTTTTAAAGCCAACAGAATTTGCTGATGGATTAGATGTAGGATTTGAGAGAAAAGGAGAAATCCAGGAGGACCCTATGATTTCTGGACAGAACCGTTAGGTTGCCAGTGGTGTCCTTTACCGGTATGAGAAAAATTCAATAATATAGGCAGGTTTGGGTAGGCGGAGTAAATTTAAGAATTTTATTTTGGATATGTTAAGTTTTAGACTTTGTTAGCCACCCATGCAAAACTATTAAGAAGCTAGACTAATGAGTCTAGAATTTATCTAGCTTCCCTGAGTTTAGAATTCAGGGAAAGAGTCAATAATTTGGGACATGCCAACATATGTACTTGGATTTGTATTTCTAACCTGGATTCAACATCTCTATTTAGATGTCTAACAGGGACCACAAGCCCATCAAATTCATACTATACTTCTTCCTATTCTCCACTCAGCTTATGGTAATCCTAGGTCCAACTGTCAAAACCTAGAATTTTCCTTCACTCCTTCCTTTTATATTTAACAGCCAATCTCCAGGTCATTCTGGTTGGACCTACCCTTAAGATGCGCATAAAATGTCACAACTTTCTCAGTACACTCCATTTCTACTGCGTTTTTCCAAGGGCTAACACCTGGACAAGCTACTTCCCTCATCCTTTAGTTTGTTCTCAAAACAAGGAGACTTCTGGTCAAGATGGTGGAGCAGGTAAACAATGTGCCCATGTAACAACTAAATTATAGAACAACCATCGAGAACTACCTGAAGACAAGCTCAACAGGTCCTATGATATAAAGCAGCCATGCTGAGAATGGTAGGACAGAGAAACAGAATAGGCAGGTTCCAAGTGCTGGCAATTAAGAATCAGGAGGCCTATCTCAGCTTCATCACACTCCCCAGCCCAGGGCTCCACTGCCAGGAAGAGGAGTCCCCATAACAACTGGATGTGAAAACCAATGGGCATTGTGTATAATAGAAACAGAGGGGTACTGGAGTCCTACCCACTGCAGGTCTTAGAGGGCCTGGACACAGACTCACTCACAGTCTCACTAGCTCTGAGCCCAACACAGCAGCTCAAAAAGCCAAAGAGACACAGGAAGAACTAACTTCAGGGCAAGGGCTGGAGGGCAAGGGCCAGGACAGTTCTCTCCCAGAGGAAAGTGCTGACAGGTGCTACTGTTCCTATATTGAGTGCCCCCCGCCACCCCCTAGTGTAGGTAGGCACCAAATCTGAGCTCTTCATTCATCTAACACCATTCACCCTAGTAATTCCCTGAGACCCCAGTGCACCCAACTCACCCACCTAGCAGAACCTCTTCCAGCAGCTCCTAGACAGAAGGAACCTGCCTAAGCTTGAGTTGTGGACTTCCCTAAAATCTTCCAAAAGTACACAAATTCCAAATAAGACTTGGTGTGCTCGGCACCTGTTGTTTAACTACTCCAACAAACACAAAGTGGTGACCAGTCTCTCAACTTGTTTAACTCCCATCAGATGGCCCCAAGCCTGGCATAAGCAGTGGCCAGAAGTGGCTTGGAACATAGCCTCAACTGACAAAAATCCGGCACAATTGGCAGCAAACCTGAGCTCCCAATGTGGTGTCCACCAAAGGGTGCCAAACCCAACACCAGAGGAAGTCAGCTATACACAAGGGGATATAACTCTTGTAAACATACACACACCCAACATAGAAGCACCTAAATATATAAAGCAAGTATTGATGAACATAAAGGGAGACAACAACAGTAATACAGTAACAGTGGGAACTTTAATACCCCATTCACATCAATGCATAGATCATCCAGACAGAAAATCAATATGGAAAAATGGCCTTAAATGACACATTAGATCAGATTGATTTAATTCTTTTAGAACGTCTGATCCAAGAGCAGCAGAATATACATTCTTTTTAAGTGAATATGAAACACTTTCTAGGATAGATCACATATTAGTACACAAAACCAGTCTTAATAAATTTAAAAGACAAATCATAAAAAGCATTTTTTCTGACCACATGGTATGAAATCAGAAATAAAAAAAAAAATTGAAAAACAAACACATGGAGGCTAAATAACATGCTCTAAACAATAAATGTGTTAACAAGATCAAGGAAGAAATCTAGGTACCTTAAAACAAATGAAAATGAAAACACAATGAACCAAAATTTATGGGACATAGCCAAAGCACATAGGGAAAGCCACATCAATACAAGCCTACCTCAAGAAATAAACATCTCTAACGAACAATCTAACCTTACAACTAAAGAAATCAGAAAAAGCATTAAACAAAGCCCAAAGTGAGAAGGAAGGAAATAATAAATATCACAGTGGAAATAAACAAAGTAGAGTCTTAAAAAAATTAATGAAACCAAGAATTGCTTCTGTAAAAAGATAAAAATTGATAAACCTTTAGGCAGACTCCTCAAGAAAAAAAGAGAACCCAAATTAATAAATTCACAAATGAAAGTGACAACTGACACCACAGAAATACAAAGAATTAAAAGTAAGTACCACAACAGTTATTTGCAAACAAATTGGACATTCTCTTTCTCGAAGAAATGAAATTTCTAAACAGATCTGTAAATATTAATGAACTTGAATCGGTAATTTAAAAAATTCCCAATAAACGTAAGTCCTGGGTTAAATGGCTTCACAGGTGGATTCTACAGCACATTCAAAGATTTGATACCTATCCTCCTCAAAATATTCCAAAAAGTTTAAGTTGAGGGAAAGCTTTCAAACTCCTTTTATGAGACCAGTATTAGTATAGGTATATACTAATACCAGACAAAAACACTTCCAAAAAAAACAAAATTATAAGCCAATCTCTCTGATGAACTTAGGTGCAAAAATCCTTAACAAAATATTACCAAACCAAATTCAGCAATACTTTAAAAAGATCATACAACATAATCAAGTGGAATTTATTCCTGAAACAAGGTTGGTATACCACATGACTAACGTGATATACCACATAAACAAAATGAAGTTTAAAAATCAAATGATCACATCAACAGATACAGCAAAAGCATTTGACATAATCCAACATCTATTTAAAAACTCTCAGCAATGTGGGGGTAGGGGCACCATACCTCAACATTACAAAGGCCACATAAGAAGCCCACAGCTAAATCATACTCCATGGTGAAAATGTGAAAGTTTTCCGTCCAAGATAAGGAATAAAACAAGGGTGCCCACTCTTTCACCACTTCTATTCAATACTAAAGGCCTGGTGCATGAAATTCGTGCATGGGAGAGGTCCCCTCAGCCCAGCCGGTGTCCTCTCGCAATCCAGGACCCCTCGTGGATGTCCAACTGCTGGGGTAGGCCCGATCCCTGCAGTTGGACATCTGGCAGTGGGACATCACTCTGCAACCTGGGACTGCTTGCTCCTAACCGCTTGCCTGCCTGCCTGCTCAGTGCACGTCATAGCGACCAGTCATTCCGGTTGTTCCGTCATAATGATCACTTAAGACTTTTATATATATACTAGAGGCCCGGTGCACAAAAATTTGTGCACTTGGGGGGGAGGGGGGCCCCTCAGCCCAGCCTGGGACCCCAGGGAGATAACGACCTGCTGGCTTAGGCCTGCTCCCGGTTGGCAGAGGGCAGGCCCAATCCCTAGGAGCAGCCCCTGGTCGGGCTCAGAGCAGGGCTGACTGGGGAGTTGGGGCACCACCCCCTGTCATGCACAGAGCAGGGCGGATCGGGAGGTTGTGATGCCACCCTCAGTCACGCTCAGGGTAGGGCCAATTGGGGGGTTGCGGGAGGTTGTGATGCCACCCTCAGTCACGCTCAGGGTAGGGCCGATGGGGGGTTGGGGCACCGCCCCGTCACACTCAAGGCAGGGTCGATGGGAGGTTGCTGCGCCACCCCCTGTCACGCACAGAGCAGGGCCAATCAGGGGGTTGGGGCGCTGCCCTGTCACGCACAGAGCAGGGCCCATCAGGGGGGTTAGGGCTCTGTACCCTGTCATGCACAGAGCAGGGCCAATCGGGGCTGGGGAGCTCCCCCTGTCACGCACAGAGCAGGGCCGATCAGGGGGTTGAGGAGCTCCCCCCTGTCACTCAGAGAGTAGGGCCGATAGGGGAGTTGGGGCACCGCCCCCTGTCACACACAGAGCAGGGCGGATCAGGGGGGTGGGGCGCCGCCCTCTATCACCCACAGAGGAGGGCCGATCAGGGGGCTGGGGCGCTGCCACTGTCACACTCAGGGCAGGGCCGATGGGGAGGTTATGGCTCTACCCCATCACACACAGAGCAGAGCCCGTGGGGTGGGGGTTGGGGCACCGCCCTCTATCACCCACAGAGCAGGGTCTATCAGGGGGTTGGGGCGCCACCACTCTCACACTCAGGGCAGGGCCGATGGGGAGGTTATGGCTCTACCCCATCACACACAGAGCAGGGCCGATCAGGGGGTTGGGGCGCTGCCCCCTGTCACACACAGAGCAGGGCCGATCAGGGGGCTGAGGCGCCGCACCGTCACACACAGAGCCGCAGGGCGATCAGGGGGTTGGGGAGCTCCCCCTATCAGGCACAGAGCAGGGCTGATCGGGGGGGGGGGGGGGGGGGGTTGGGGCGCCTTCCCCTGTCACGAACAGAGCAGGGTGGATAGGGAGGTTGTGGCGCCGCCCCCTGTCACACACAGAGCCGCAGGGCGATCAGGGGGTTTGGGCGCTGCTCCGTCACACTGATCCCGGTGCTGGGAGGCATATTACCCTTTTACTATATAGGATAGAGGCCTGGTGCATGGGTGGGGCTGGCTGGTTTGCCCTGAAGGGTGTCCTGGATCAGGGTGGGGATCCTGCTTGGGTGCCTGGCCAGTCTGGGTGAGGGGATGATGGCAGTTTGCAGCTGGTCACACACCCTTCAGGGTGGGGGTTCCCACTGGGGTGCCTGGCCAGTCTGGGTGAGGGACTGAGGGCTGTTTTCAGGCTGGTGAGTGACTGAAGCTCCCAACCGCTCCTTTTTTTCTGTTGTTTTTTTTTTATTCTGGGCCAGCTTTAGCTTTAAGGCTTGGCTCCAGCTCTTAGGCCACCGCTGCTGAAAGCAGGTTTCTGGCCTTTGTTTACCTTCTGTATTTGAAACAATGTTGCAATCCTGCTGGCTGAAGCCCGGCGACTAAAGCAGGTTTCTGGGGTTTTGTTTAGCTTCTATATTTGTAACATAGTTGTTTAGAGTTGCAGCTCAGAGGCCGGCAGCAGCAGGCGGGAAACGTTGGAGTCCTCCGTCACTGAAGCAAGCAAGCCTCATGTTCGCTTTAAGCTGCCTGGCAGCTGGCCGCCATCTTGGCTGGCAGTTAATTTGCATATTGCCCTGATTAACCAATGGGAAGGGTAGTGGTCGTATGCTAATTACCATGTTTCTCTTTTATTAGATAGGATATAGAGTATTGGAAGCCCTAGCCAGATCAATTAGTCAAGAAAAAGAAATAAAAAGCATCCAAATTAGAAAGGAAGAAGTTAAACGGTCATTATTTGCAGATGACACGATACTATAGAGAACCCTAAAGATTCCACCGAAAAACTATTCAAATAATAAATTAATTCAGTACAATAGCAGATACAAAATTAATATTCAGAAATTGATTGTATTTTGATACACCATAATGAACTACCAGAGAAATGAAGAACACAATCCCATTTACAATTATGTAAAAAAAAACCACAAAACAACCCTGGACTAAATTTAACCAAGTAAATAAATGGATCTGTAGTCAGAAAACTATGACACTGAAGAAATAAAAGAAAAAGAAAAAAGTAGACAGATAAATGGAAGTATATACTGTGCTCATGGAACATCATTAAAATGACTTATTACTGAAAACAATCTACAGATTCAGTGCAAGCCCTATGAAAATTCCAATGGCATTTTAAACAAAACTAAAACAAATAATCCTAAAATTATGTGGAACCACAAAAGGTACCAAATAGCCAAAGCAATCTGGAGAAAGAACAAAGTTAAAGGTATCAAGCCACCTGATATGAAACTACTAGGTGTACTGGTTAATAATGCGTATTTTTTTTCAAAGATGGAGTTACACATGTTGATATATATGCGATGTGATATGTATGCTATTTTGTTGTATTGACAGCAACCTTCAAAACTTCCTGTCAAATTTGCTGAAGTTGTTAACATCATAGATATTTTTACGATTAAAAATGTTGAATTTCGTGCCAAAAAAGAGCATTTGCGAGTTTTAATTCATTACTTTATTTTGAAGAAAAGTGCTGCTGAATACTTTGGGAAGCTTATGGTGAACATGCTCCATCTCAAGATACTTGTGAACACCGGTTTAAATGCTTTAAAAGTGATGATTTTGATGTGAAAGACAAAGAATGTCCAGGTCAACCGAAAAAGTTTGAAGACCAACAATTACAAGCATTGGATTAAGATGCATGTCAAACTCAAAAACAACTTGCAGAAAGATTAAGTGTTGCTCAGCAAACAATTTCTGATCATTTACAAGCAATGGGAAAGATTTTAAAGGAAGGAAAATGGGTGCCACATCAACTGAATGAAAGACAAATGGAAAACCGAAAAGTCATCAGTAAAACGGTGCTTCAACGGCACAAAAGAAAGTCTTTTTGCATCGAATTGTGACTGGAGATGAAAAGTGGATTTATTTAGAGAATCCCCAAAGCACAAAATCATGGGTTGATCCAGGTCAACTAGCAACATCGACTGCAAGGCCAAATCGCTTCGGAAAGAAGACAATGCTCTGTGGTTGGTGGGATCAGAAAGGTGTGGTGTATTATGAGTTTCTAAAACCAGATCAAACCATTAATACTGATGGCTACTGACAACAAATAATCAATTTGAACCATGCTTTGATTGTAAAACAAACAGAATGTGCCAGAAGACACAGCAAAGTAATTTTGCTTCATGGTAACGCACCATCACAGACCTCAAAACCAGTTAAAATTAGACCACTTTCTTATACCAGGTACAAGAACAAACTCAAAATCGATGCAAGACTTAAATGTAAGACCCAAGACTTAAAAGAAAACGTAGGCAGAAAACTATTTGACATCAATCTTAGCAATATATTTTTTTAAATCTATTTCTTCTCAGGAAAGAGAAACAGATGAAATAAATAGAATTACATTCTATTTAAAAAGTTTTTCAACAGCAAAGGAAACCATCAACAAAACGAAAAGACAACCCTATTCAATGGAAGAACATATCTGCCAATGATACCTCTGATCTCATGGTAGGAGTTAATAAATATCCAAAATTTATAAAGAGCTCAATATCGAAAACACAAACAATCCAATTAGGAAATGGGCAGAGGACCTGAATAGACACTTCTCCAGAGGACATACAGATTGTCAATAGACATGAAAAAGCTGCTCAATGTCACTAGTCATCAAAGAAATGCAAATTAAAACCGGAGTTATCAGCTCACACCTGGGCTATCATCAATAAATCAACACACAAATGTTGGGCAAGGATGTGAAGAAAAGGGAACCCTTGTGCACTGTTGGCAGCATCGTAAATTGGTGCAGCTACTATGAAAAACAGTATAAAGGGTCCCCCCAAAAATTAAAAAGATAACTAACATGACACAGCAATACCACTGCTGGGTATTTATCCAAAGAAACCCAAAACACCCATTTGAAAAGATATACACCCCTACATTCACTGCAGCATTATTAACAATAGCCAAGATATGAAAGCAACTCAAGTTTCCCTTGAGAGATGAATGGCTCAAGATGTGGTACATATATATAATGGAGTATTATTCAACCATAAAGAGAATGAGATCTTGCCATTTGCTACAACATGGATGGACCTAGAGGGTATTATGCTAAGTGAAATCAAGTTATATAAATGTCTAATATCTATGTTGTACACCTGAAACAAATATAATATTGTATGTCAACAACTGTAATTTAAAAATTAAAAAACACAATACAAGCAGTCCAACTAAAATAAGAAACATCATGTTTCTGCTCAACCAACTCCAGTGGCTTCCCATGTCATTGGAAATATAGGTCAAAGTCCTTCACACTGCCTTGTAAAACTACATGTGAAACTACATCCTATTATCTTTCCGCATTCCTACTACTTAGCGCTAACCAACAACACTGATGTTCTTGTTAGGCCCTGGGGAAATTCCTGTTTTTCTGCCTGGACCATCTTTCCCCACAGCCTCCAAATTTATCTACATGGTTCTCTGACATCCTTTGGGTCTTTAATGAACTATCACACTATGAGACCTTCAATGGCTACCCAACTTAAAAGCCCAAATTGCACCCCTCTCTCATATACTCCCAATCCTCTCCCCTGCTTTGTTTTCTATCCACATCAGTTATCACTATATAACATGCTATATACCTCATTTATTTATTTTCTTTATCATTTTCCTCACTAGAATGAAGACACAGAAGGCATTGCCCATTTTTGTCACCTAGTCCTTTGCTACACACCCAACCCAAACACGTACACTTGATCCATAGCAGACACTCAGTAAATATAAATAGAATGTATACTACTAGTGACATAAAAATTAAGCTTATTTGCTTACCTCAATCATATTTTTTTCCAGTTCTTTGCGTTTGTTTTCTTCGCCTGTCAGATTTTTCTTCTTGAGATCAAAGGCACTTTGAGATTTAGTATTAACTCGCTGAGCTTCTGCAAGAGCATCTTCTAAAGATCGGAGTACACCTCCAATTTCCTGTAATCAAATATATACAATTAAATCAAAATACTTAAAATTTGTTCATGTCATCATTTTCTTATATGATTTGTACATAAGTTACTTTCTAAAAGATTAGACTGACAATGCCCAGTGAATCCTAAATAATCATTGTACATAATTTAGCATTTGCTCAGGCTATATTATGTATTTGTACATGTATGTCTAACCTTATCTTTTCTTTTTTCCAACTCCTCTATTTCATGATTAAGCACTTTTATTTTTTTATCATTCTCAGACAATTCCTCTTGAAGCTTTTGAACTTTATCCTGCATTTCTTTTAAGTCCTCAGCTGAGCGTTCTTTGGTATCTTCAGCAAGCAAAAACTGATAAGCAATATATAAACGACTCAAATGTTCTATTTCCCTCATTACTTTTTGATACTCCAAGTAGGAAGATCTTTCCTGAAAGAGAAATCAGCAATAAAGCACAATTCAGAATTCGTATTTTTAAACAAATTTGGAAAGAATCAAACTGCAGCAACATGTATAAAATTTCCCATGACATGACAGATTTTGTCTTAGACTAAGTAATCATGGATTATAAATTTTAGGAAACCTGAAATAATATCAGAACTCTGCCTTTTTGGATAACATTACACCAAGTCTAGTGAATCCTATGTGGCTATTTCTTTTAATACATAATCAGGCAGTTGGAATTAACATAGAAATATGAATATATAGATGCATAGACTGGGGTTCATGAGTCTAAAAATACAACATTTACAACTATCAATAATACAGCATTAATATATTTTTCTAGTCTAATCATCCCTCTTTATTTACCAAGGATTGATTCCAGGACCCCCTGTGGATACAAAAATCTGCAGATACTTAAGTACCTTATATAAAACTAGAGGCCTGGTGCACGAAATTCGTGCACGGGGCGGTGGGGAGAAGGCAGGGGTCCCTCAGCCCAGCCTGCACCCTTTCGCAATTGGGACCCTTCGGGGGTGTCCTACTGGCAACTGGACATCCCTCTCTCAATCTGGGACGCTGCATGCACAAGTACCCATACTATTCATACAGATAAAAGGCATCTTGCTGTTGTATGGGCAGCTACATTTTTTTTGCCCTGATTATAAAAAGTAGTACATAACATGATCCTTCAAAGGCAGTAGTACCAGTTTCCCCATCTTATGGGTGGAAAAACTGAAGCAGAGAGAAGTTAAGTAAATGGCTTTGTCACATAGTTATAAGTGTCAGAATCAGGGCTGACCATAAAATGTGCAAGCCAGAGTCCATGCATGTCATCGCTGCATCATCCTGTTTTTTCAGTGTTAGAGTAGGATTGCCAGGTTGTAATTTTTAAATCCAAGAGACTGTTCCCAATATATAGGGTAGGGTCCCTAGGCCTGGCCAGTGGTCAGGGCTGATCTGTGGGGCGACCACAGGGGCAATCTGGGGGCCCCGACTGGGGGCAGTTCCTGCATTGAGTGTCTGCCCGTTGGTGGTCAGTGCGCGTCATAGCAACCGGTTGTTCCGCCGTTTGGTCAATTTGTATATTAGGGTTTTATTATTTGGATGGCATAATACAAAGCACTCCTATTACCTAAATGCCTACCCAACATTCATTCATGTAATTATTCTAAGCACTTACACAATACTAAGCCTGATTCCCATAAGGACCATCTGGGGCACACAAAGTAACTATTAAATTTCCTAATATGCAGACAAAGAAACCAATTCAGAATAAATGACCTTTTCATGTTGTCAGATTTAGAAAGAATTTGGCAAAATCAGGTGTGAAACCTAGGTTTAAACTGTAATCTAGTGTGTTCCACTAAATCATGCACACGGGGTACCTTCAAGATCACGATGTTTCAGTTTTTCAAGTGACACTTATTCTACTATATGGATTCAGAAGAACTTTGAGAATTTCAAATGTTAATAAGAATTTAATAAATTCTTAAATGCCTAACTTTAAAAATGTGCTATATATGTACCTTCCCTGAAACATTGATTATGGCGTCAGAAATTGCAAAGATAGAGAAAACTTAATTACCTGGTTCAATACCTTTCATTTCCCCAAATGCTTTCAAAGTAGTAATTGTAGTGATGGCCCTTATATCCTAGAAGTTACTAAGAGTTCTGTATCTTTAAGAAATGCTGTTCTGTGCAATTCTAATTATCCAAAAAAATCTAGAGTTCTCTTCAAAGTATTAAATTTTGGCATATCATTATCTAAGATTATCCAAAATCATTATGACTTAATAGATATAAAGTTCATGTTATCTAGAGTGGAAGGCTGAGTATGGGGTACCAACTCTAATTCTTTATCTCATCCCAGAAAATAATCCCTAAGACAGTGATGGCGAACCTTTTGAGCTCGGTGTGTCAGCATTTTGAAAAACCCTAACTTAACTCTGGTGTCGTGTCACTTATAGAAATTTTTTGATATTTGCAACCATAGTAAAACAAAGATTTATATTTTTGATATTTATTTTATATATTTAAATGCCATTTAACAAAGAAAAATCAACCAAAAAAATGAGGTGACACACGTGTCATAGGTTCGCCATCACTGCCCTAAGATGTAGTACATATTTCATCCCTATGTATATGATCTTGGATACATCACAAACTGTGAGAGATTCTAGCTTGCTGTCCTCACATATACATATATACACATACCTCTTTTAATTTCTGAATGGTTGGAGTAATTTCTTCTTCAAGTATCTGAAAAATTAAATAAAATTTTTCAGTATGTAAACTATCATTTAAAACATTTAAAAAAGGAGTCGTACAGAAGACTGGAAAACTGAAACAAGGGAGGGGATTTTCATCTTTAGAGCAGAGAAACTTTAAATGCAAAATGACTCTCTTCTCTAAAACTGTTTTATATAAATTTAATTACCGTCTTAATTTCTTTCAGCTTAGCCTCCTTTTTTTCTATAGTTTTTTGGGCAGCTATTTTTTTGTATTCATACATCCTGGTTCCAGCTGCTTCTTCTATCATGGACAAAATCTAGAAAGAGAATTTTATTGTTTTAAGAATCTAAGACAATAAATCTCATTGAAATTTACATTAATTATATCACTTAAAGCCTTGACCACACTAAGAGCTTATCAAAATAATGGCCCAAATGGATGATAAAAGATAAGTGCATAAAAATGTACATGTTAGCCATAACCTTCACATTCCAGAAACATTTCTGGCTGTCACTCCAATTCTAACATCAAACCTTATGCTATACCAGAGTACATTTCTTTTAAATTTAAAAGCCAGTAATTCCTCACTCCTCTTTTCCTTCAAATATAAGCCTAAAAAAAGTAAAGGCTAACACCATTCAGCTTTCATTTTACAAGTTTCTACTTAAAATTGTCCCAAGTAAGACTTGAGCCATTTTGTGCCTAGAAGGATGAAGCATGGCATAGCATCTGCATCCCAGGCATGGCACATGCTTCAAGAACTTGGGCAAATAACATAATTTTCTCTGTGCCTCAGTTTCTTCATCCAGAGAGTACTGGTAATATCTCAGAGCACTGCTAATATAATTCATGTGAAAGGCACTCTTAAAAAGGCAAATATTAATCAATTATAATTGTATAAGAAGTGAAATTTTTCCAGCACTCAGTTTTCAGAAGCTTCTACTCAGGACCAATCCCTATCTCAAGAGGATTGTTCCTCTGGAACTCGCTTTGAGTTCTATGTATTTGGCAGTTTTCAAATTAGAAGTTTTTCCTTAAGATGTTATCTAAAGGAAATAAACATGCCCCACATTCAAATTAGAAAGGTATTATCAATTATCAGTCTTATTAGCGCTTCTCAATAACTAATGAGCCTGTGTTCTCTAAAAAACATTCATTCCTTCATACCAACTCTTCTCAAGGGGGCGCCAAGAGAAAATATGCCCTAAGTAATCCATTATAGGCAATGAATTAATTTCACTCAAATCTTTTTCTGTAGGATTTTTCTATAGGGTTTAACTCTGATATGAAACACCGGTTGAGGAAAATTGCTTTACACATTCAAAATTTATTTTAATATTGGGCACATAAAACTCCTAGAAGAAAGCATAGGTCGTTAGCTCCTTGACATCCTTGCCATCATTATGATGTCAGAAGCTGCAAAAATTACAGAGAAAACTTAATTATTTGCTTCAATACCTTTCATTTCCCCAAATGCCTTGAAATTAGTAATTGTAGTGATGGACCCTGGTATCCTACAAGTTACTCACTCTACCAACAATAGTTACTAAGAGTACTGTAACTTAGCAATGACTTTTTGGATTTGACACCAAAAGCAAGTACAAAAAAAGCAAAAATTAACAAGTGGGACTACATCAAACTATAAAAAACTTCTGCACAGCATAGGGCACCATCAACAACATGAAAAGACAACCTACGGGAGAAAATACTTATTAATCATGTACCTGAAGAGGTGTTAATATTCAAATACACCAAGAACTCAATAGAAAAACACACAAATAATCCAATTCTAGATGGGCAGAAAATGTGCGAATATTTTCCCACAGAAGACAGATGGCCAATAGGTAGATGAAAAGGTGCTCAACATTACTAGTCATAAGGAAAATGCAAATCATAACTACAATAATATGTAATCTCATACCTGTTAGGATGGCTATTATAAAAAAGACAAGAAATAAAAAGTACTGGCAAGTACATGGGAGAAAGGGAAAATCTTGTGCACTGTTCATGGGATTGTATATTGGTGCAGTCACTGTGGAAAAACTTCCCAGTTTGGAAGTTTCTCAAAAAATTAAAAATAGAACTACCACATGACGCAGCAATTCCATTTTGGGGTATTTATGCAAAGGAAAAACACTAACTTGGAAAGATATTTGCACCACCATGTCCAATGCAGCATTTACAACAGCCAAGACATTGAAACACTTAAGTGTCCACTGATAAATTAAACAGTGAGGTACACAGGCATACCTCACTGTATTGCACTTCACGGATGTCCTACTTCTTACCAATTGAAGGCAAGACCTTTCACCAGATGATTTGCTTTATTGCAGTGGTCTGGAACTAAACCCACAATAACTCTGAGGTATGCCTGTATATATGATGGAATGTAATTCATCAATTTAAAAAAAGGAAATTTTGCTGTTTGTGACAACATGGACGGACCTTGAGGGCATTATGCTAAACAAAGTTCAGAGAGAGAAAGACAAATACTGTATTATCTCACTTATATTCTTTCTAAAAAGAAAACAAAAACCAAACTCATAAAGAGAACAGATTGGTGGTTGCCAGAGGTAGGGGACTGGAGATGGGTGAAATATGTGGTCAAAAGGTATAAACTTCTAGTTATAACATTTATAAATCATGAGGATACAATGTATAGCATGGTGACTTTAGTTAATACTGTATTTGAAAGTTGCTAAAAGAATAAACTTTAAAAGTTCTCATCACAAGGAAAAATTATAAGTGTGTGGTGATGCTAAATATACTATAATGATCATTTTGCAATATATACATATTGAATCATTATGTTGTGCACCTGAAATTAACATCAATTATATTTCAATCAATAGTTTTTAAAATCTGTTTAACATGGTCTCACACCTTTTGTTATAAATCCTTGGGTTAGGATTATTGACTCCAATTTATGGATTAAAAAACTAAGGCTCAGATGGTTATGTTATAAAATTAAAATAAAATATTGGGCAAATGTTGAAAAAAAAACTACTTTCTTTACTAATCATTCGTACATAAATGTTTTCAAGAATAATGGAAGAAAGCATACTAAAAATTGATTATCTAGAAGATTAAAACAATATATAATTATTACTATTTTTACTGTCCATTAAGTAGTTCTCTTACCTCTGGAGGTTTCATATTCAATACTTTTGTGATTCGGCCCTGTAAATAAAATGGTAAACTTACCATAATGATAACAAGTTAAACGCATATATGTTTATCTGCACTGAAGCTACTGTATCCTAATACATCAATCTTCTGGGAGTTCTTTTTTCTGTATCAGGAGTGGGGAATGTCCAGCCTGTGGACTGTATAATATGCCCGTGAAATCATTTGGTCTGGTCCTGCCAAGGCATTAGGGGTGAGTTAAATGTTTGGCCAAATATAGCAGGCTAATTTTTTTAAGCTGACAATTTTGTATGGCCCAGGAATGATGTTATAAATATCCAAATGGCCCTTGACAGAAAAAAGGTTCCCCACTCCTGTTTTGCACACAATAAAAGATGTTTCTTTTATTTGAGACTGAAGGTATCTTATAATTCTAGAGTGATACAAATTACAGAAGTTAATAAATGATAGATACAAAGTTAACTCTGCTCAGATTTCTGCAACAGTTAATACAAATGATATAGAATTTGCCAATTTCAAAACAGGCATATCAATAAACTTTTAGCATAATTATTGAATATTTCCTGGTCTTTTTGAAAGACAGCCATCCAAAATAATTTCTAGAAATAGACTGCATACTTCTAGGCCAAGGGTAGGAAACTTTTTTTCTACCAAGGGCATTTGGATATTTATAACATCATTTTCGGGCCATACAAAATTATCAACTTAATATTTAGTCTGCTATATTTAGTTAAACATTTAATTAACTCATCACTAATACCTTGGCAGGGCCAGACCAAATTTCCAGGGCCTTATATAGCCTGCAGGCTGTTTTAGGCATTAAATAGAATAGTAAAATGTTTTCTTTCAATGCTAGAAAAATCACCAAAATCATTCAGAGACAAAAAAAAAGAAAAGAAAAGAAAAGAAAAAGACCTGCTATTCAACTCTCAAGAGAATATTACTTAAGATTTAGTTTCATTTGAAGTAAATTTTCAGTTTTGAGGCTGTGATGTATTGAAAATAATTTTATTTTGGTATCATCAGGATCCTGCCATTGATCTTGCCTTAACTTTCTAAAGGATAGCTGGATGGTTCAAGTGAGGTAATATAAAGGCAAGATAACATTAATTTTTATTTTTCATTTGGATAAGTCTTGTAAGAAGAAAATTATTTAAAATTTAATATATATTTAAAATAAAATACTTTAATCCAATATTTTTAAATGAAATACTAAGACAACATTTAAAAATTTTTTAGAGTGAGCATGTATTGTTCTTCTAGTAAGTAACCAAGTAAATCAAGGAAAATTACTTCTAGATGTTCTTCAAAATTCAAATGTATACAACACTTTAGAACACATCAGTACAAATAACTTAAAACCCCATTTCTTAACAGGTGCCCAAAGACCAATAGAATAAAAAAATGGAAAAGTCTAAAAAGAAGCACTTTCCCTTTTGTATAACTTAAAACAATAAAAAAAGTCAAAACCATTGTGAAAGAGATAAAAGCATAACAAATAGAATACCTGCATGATGAGAAAGTGAGGGTTGTTAACGTTAAGGCCAACAGAACAAAAGAGATCCTGTACTCTGGTATTGTTTGCATTTACTCCATTGATTAAATATTTATTTCTGCCACCAATGACCACCTAAAAAGAAAAGTATTTTTAAAGATATAAACACACACACCTTGAACTAAGATAATAAACTCCCAAATATATTATCATGCATTTGTTTGTTTTGTCCAACTGATAAATAAAACCAATCCTGAGCAAAACCACTCTGCAGGAAATGTGACATGGTCGAGAAAACATGAGGTTGAATCAGAACAATTGCTTTCTAATCCAGAGACTTTTACTAACAAGTTATGTAACCACTTACAAATCTCCTAATGTCCCTACACTGGACTGGGTCTCTAGGTCACTTCTTGCTTTGTTTCCAACGTATTTTTTAAAAATATATTTTATTGATTTTTTACAGAGAGGAAGGAAGAGGGATAGAGAGTTAGAAACATTGATGAGAGAGAAACATCAATCAGCTGCCTCCTGCACATCTCCTACTGGGAATGTGCCTGCAACCAAGGTACATGCTCTTGACTGGAATCGAACCTGGGAGCTTTCAGTCTGCAGGCCAATGCTCTATCCACTGAGCCAAACTGGTCAGGGCTCCAACATATTTTTATCCCTGATCATCCTCTTCCTGCAATTTTTCCATTCAGCGTTTAACCCCTCTTCCTCCACCTTTTTGTTCCCAAAGAAACCAAAATCAGATATGAAAAAACTAAAGATAAGCAGTTTGATATCAATCCTTAAAAGATTGTAAAGGGGATTAATAAAGACATGACTTGTGAATACTTGCAAGAAAAGGAGTAAAATGGAGTTCCGGCATGGGTTCATTAAGAACTTACATCAGACACCAGTTTGTTTATATTCTACTATAGCACTCACATTGTCATTTATTGGGTATGACTGTCTCACTCATATTTTGAGGTCCTTAAAGATAAGATCTATTTCTCATTCTTAATTCTCCCTGTTATTTCCCAATGCATTCAAGAATGCCCAGCATACATCAAGCACTTGATAAATACTGAGTAAAGTTAATTTTTCTTTTCCTGACAGGATTATTAGGTTGATAGAACATATATTAATATACTTGAATTACAGACCTAGTACATCCATACTAGTAATTTAATGAAGTCTTTGCAATAAGCTACAGACATATGGACCACATGAGGACAGGGACTTTAGACAGATTAGTTGCAGACTTAGTGAAAATTCCTAAAGAGTGATTATTTGATATATGCTTAATGACATAGAACAGGATTCTGTCACATCATAGTCAATGCTTTTTTAATTTGTTTTTAAACCAGAGACTTTCATTAAAACAGAGAGGGATATGTGTAAGTTACATACACTAAGGTGGAGAATAAATGGGAGTCAGAACTTTTAAAAACAAAACTTTGACAAACTAAAAACATCTATATAATAAAAGCCCAGCAACTGAAACGGCGGAATGACCATGGCCCCTCATCCTGGCTGGCTACACCCCAGCGAGTGGTTAGGTCTGATCAGGCAGGCACGCGAGCAGTTAGGGGAGATCAGGCAGGCAGGCAGAGTTCTTAGGGGCAATCAGGCAGGCAGAGGTGGTTAGGGGCGATCAGGCAGGCAGAGGCAGTTAGGGGTGATCAGGCAGGCAGAGTGCTTAGGAGCGATCAGGCAGGCGAGTGGATAGGGGGCCAGCAATCCTGGATTGGGCCTAAACCAGCAGTCGAACATCCCCCAAGGGGTCCCGAATTTTGAGAGGTTGCAGGCCAGGCTGAAGGACTCCCCCACCGCCCTGCATGAATTTCGTGCACCGAGCCTCTAGTTGACTATAAGAAAAAAGACTTTTAAGGGGAAATATAAGGTCCTGCATCAGTTTCACAAACCTGCTTGCATACAGAAATGGCAATAACATAGCACACATGAAAAAAATTAGTGCAATTTTAAGTAAATCAGATATGAATTCATAAGGTATTATTAACTCTCCAGGGTCATAACATTTAGACATACAGAACACTTAAATATTGCTCTTTGTACCCTCAATAGAAGTTGGATTAATATATAAAACTTTAAGACAGCAATTATGCTCATTATATTGTTCAAGCTCTAGCTGGACCTGTCCAAAACCAGAATGGGTTACCGTAGAAGACGGTAAGATCTCAAGTACTGTTATGACTTCCAGCACAGACAGAGAGGATTCAGCTATGGTTCAAGACTGAAGCATGGCTGAGTGCTTATAATAATAGATGACTTTTCAAATTCCTGTCAATCCTGATGGTAAATGGTAAGATTTGCATGGTCAGATTTTAACATGAGGAAGACATTTTTAAGGAATCGAGTCAGTATTCAATGCATAGATTTCTCACATACAACACTCCTCTCCCCAGTAAAGTCCTATCACCAAAACACAGAGCAGACATGAAAGTTCATAGGTATCCAAATATTTCTTAGCTACTTACCTGCCTTGTTACTGTAATTTCATCATGAACTTCAAATCCTAAAGGACTTTGCTTTTTATCAGAATTGTCAAAGGTGATTGAGACTGAGGCTTTAGTAATACCAGCCTGCCCATTTTTGTAAACTAAATCTTGTAAATTAGAAGCCCGAACCTAAAATTAAAAAAAAAAAAAGTTTATCAATTACAAAACCCCATATTGCACAAAATGGCACTAAAAAATGGGTTTCCTGATATTTGGAAAACCACCCTTGTAGTATTATCCATCGAGTAACCAAGGACAGGCAGTGGGGCCAGGAAAATAGCAGCAACCTCAATGAGTCCATCTTTCCGTAGGAATTTTTCAACTTTAAATTTAATTGTTTTCTACTCATTTCTTAACAAAAGTTCATTTAAGGTACTCAAGGGTATACAGATCTAAGAATTTCACTATTCATCCAATCCCATTAGCAGACCCTGAAAAGGCATTTTAACCTTGGAGGCGGGGTGGGAGAAGGGGGCACAGAATACAGACTCTGGAATGGGCCTAACTGCCTTAAAGTAAGAATACCTGAGTTTGAGTGTTGCTCCAAATAACATAAGAGAATGAACCTTATGCAACCCACCTAAGTTTCTGGTTTCTCAACTTAAAAAACTGAGTAATAATCCCTACCTTTAAAGGGCTGCAGTGAGACAGAATTCCCATAAAGTAAAAAAATGCAACTATTGGCAATAGTTTCCGAGTTCAGTGAGGATTCCCCAAACTTAAATTCACATACATCAGAAAGTTTACACTTTACCTGAGACAGATTGGAGATGCCCAGCAAAAAACAAATGGAGTCCAATATGTTGGATTTCCCACTGCCATTTAAACCCGTGATAGCGTTGAAGAGGGGGTCAAAACCATTGACTTCAGTCCTCTGGGCATAGGACTTGAATCCTTCGAGAATGATGGACTTAATGTGCATTTTTACGACTGACTTGGACAGGTAAGCCTTTGCTAGGAATCCAATGGGCCGCAAAGGAAGTTCTGTACGAACAGAAACAACAACACACACGCGGGATGAAAACCTGGAACCCTATGCGGCGCATGCCAGACTCGCACAGAATGACAGCTCAGAGAAATAGAGCAGCAGCCTGCCAACCCAACCTACTTCGCCGGGTGCAAAGATCTCCTTCTCCAACTTAAAAACATGCAGGAGTTGGTCCTTACCTGGAGACTAATTAACCCATTAATTCAACCTGGAGGTCGGCTACTCTTCCAGGCTCACCTTCCACCGTTATAATACCCGGCCAACAGACCCTACAGGTTATTTCCCATGCCGGTCATTCCCTCTGCCCCGACGCTCCTCGCCCACCCCGGCGTGGCTCCCTCCTTTACCACTCGCGTCCCTGCCCACACGTCACCTTACTGCAGGTCCCTGCTGACTTCTCTATAGAAATCCACTTTGTAGCACCCCTACCCGTGCCCCTACTCTGCTTTCTTTTCCCTTCATTGAACTTAGAGGCGACACTAAACAGTATCTATTTACTCGTCTACCCAACCTGTCATCACCCAAGTTCCTAAAGGATCTTCGCCTCCCCCCCCCACCCCCACCCCCGCGCTGGGTGCTCCCATAAGCCTGACTCCAGGGCGTGCGCGCGGAGTGGGGAGCATCCATAAATACTGATTAAACACACGAATCCCACATATCCTCCAGTCTCCTGCTTCCACTCAGGCTGTTCCCTCGCCTCACCAGGCCTGTCAACACTCCCCCGCCACACTCCACGGCTGGAGAGGAACTGGCCATTCTGCCGGGAACCCTGTAGGGCTAATTTTAGCCCGAGGTCCCTCCTTGCTGCTCTCCCCGCTCCCGGCCCCGCGGCCCCCACCTGCTGCAGGAATGCCAGGCTAGGCCCCACCGGCCGCGCGCCCGCCCGCCCGCCTCGCAGCTGGTCCGGCCGCCTGCGCTCGAGGCCCCCACACGCGCTTCCTGCTCACGAGGGCGGAGAACGGGCCAACCTGGCCCGACTTCGGGCGCTAGAAACCGGCTCCCACCATGGCAGATGCAGCACTCGCCCCGGGTCCGCGTCCCTGCCGGAAATATTTATACCTTTGAATTTCGGCGCGAGCGAAGGACCCCACCTCCTCCGCTTAGTCCATTGGCTGATGCCTAGGAGATGCCTGACTCGGAGGGTTCCATTTTTCCCTCCCACCGAACAATCAAAGTGACGGGAAGATAGGAAAAAAGGTGGCGACAACGTTGGCTCCGGGGCTGCGACGGCGCGGGCCTGCGGGCTAGAGGAGCGGGTGGCATGTGCGGAGGCCGGCGTCAGGCACACCCCGGGCAGCCCCACCTCAGCCTCCGGGCCTCGCGCTCCGCGGGACCCGCCCCGTCTCGGGTGCCGCCTGGCCACCGCCGCGCCCCGGAGGCCCCGCCCCCGCCCCCGCTTGGGTGTGGCGGGCTCGGTGGTACCTACAGCTCCCGCCTGAGAGCGACAGGGGCCGGAGGCTGGGACCAGGTTGGTTCCGATTCCCCAGAACGGGAAGCTGAATTTGGGCTGAGAAGGCGCCGGCCTCTGACACCTCTGTGTCGCATTCTGGCTCTGCCCCTCGCCGACCCGGGTTCTGGCGGCCTTTCCCTCTGGGGTTTCCGGTCCGACGGGACGGGACCGGGCGATTCTATTCAACCGAGAAATTGTGTGGACGGATGGCAGGTGCGGGACGAATAGGTGTTCCCTCCTTACCCTGCCAAGCTGCTTAATCATAAGCCATGGCCAACTAACATTTCAGAGGATTCTTTTTGGAAACATGCTGACGACAGCTAACTTTTTTTTTTTTTTTTTTGAGCTCCGGGTCCCAAGGGTTTCTAAAAGCCCCGTAGCCACCCTTTGAAATCGGTGATACTGCTCTCGTTTTACACAGGAGCAAACTGGGTTACAGAGTTAAGCAACGTTTTCCGAGTGGTAAGTGGAGAAGCTGGGGCTCGTCCCCACCCAGTCTGGCAGCGCGCGCTCTTAAGTATCTCATAGTCCCTTTCATCCGGGAACCCAGTGCCACTGGAACCATGTGCGTGGCTTTCTCCTTTAAAAAACATCAGCGCCCCCCCACCCGCTCCCCATGTGACTGGCTGAGTGTGAGCCTATGAACCAGGAGGTCAGGGTGACTCCCATCAGGGCACAGGCCCGGGGTGCAGGCTCCCAGCAGCCACGCTTGTTTCTCATCATTGATGTTTCTATGTCCCCTCCTGTCTCTGAAATCGGTTACACACACACACACACAGGCCGTTTCCCTGGAGTGCGGCACATTGATACCAATGAGTTATGAGGGCGAAAGGGGCCCCATGCGAACCTAACTCGGGGAAGGCCCGCGTGGAGGCCTTGCAAACGCAGACCTGAAGTCACCACAAAGGATGGCCTGGAGTCAAAACCTTTAATTAAAAAGCAGTTGACAGTGGGTAGTGTGTCCCAGGCCAGTATCTTCCCTGACAATCAACTTGGACCTTTACTGAGCCGATCGCCTGCCTGCAGGAGGTCAGGGGAACCTGCAACTTCCCTTTTCTGGACGCTCGGGCACAACAAATGGCGCCAGGGCGAGAACACAGGTTCCCTCCCGTTACTGTTACCTGTGAGTTGTTGGCTGTTAACGGCCCGCACCCGCCTACGTAAAAGAAGCACCAATGTAAAAGAAGCACGTGTCGATCGTTTTTCTTTGTATCCAGTCCCAGAGGCCTCCCCCCACCCCTTTGCGCTCTCCCCCTCCCTGTTCTAACACCGGTAGATTTCAGGTAACCTACTCCAGTCTCAACCTTTGCTGGTAATTTACAGAAACGACCGTTCTCGGAGCATTATCCCAAAACGCTGAGATTCTGCTTCCTGGCAATTGTCCACAGTTTGGCTCAAATAAACCCACAAAAATTCTCTACAGGTTGTAATGTTTTCTTACGTTAACACTTCGGAAGAGCGTGGTTTGAGAGCGCGCTGTGGTGCTAGATCCCGAGAAATAGGAAGCCGGTGAGGAGGGTATAGTTAGGCCATCCGTGGAGAGTTCCTCTCTGGCCGGGGAATGGCTTTGCAGTATTTGACACCAGTCTTACATACACTACCAAATTCTCCGAGAGTAAAAGAATGTGTGTGTGTGTCTGGAGGTCAGGGGGGTTGTTTAAGAAAGAATTCATTTATTTACTCTTATATCTCACCTCCTCCTGTAATGTCAACCATTACAGCCCTAAAACCAATTTCGTTAAGCAGTTATTTTTGTCGACCTTAATTCCTGCATCCCCTTCACTCCATAGCTATTCACTTGTATTGACTCTATTTAATCTTTTTTTAAAATATATATTTCTTTATTGATTTCAGAGAGGAAGGGAGAAGGAGAGAGAGAAACATCAATGATGAGAGAGAATCATTGATCGGCTGCCTCCTGCACGCCCCCTACTGGGGATGGAGCCAGCAACCCAGGCATGTGCCCTTGGTCGGAATCGAACCTGGGACACTTCAGGCAGTTCTATTTAATCTTTATTTACTTTCAACTGTATCCCCTTCATTTCATCACTGTGAATAAAGAATTTTAATTTGCCAACAAACTGTAATGTGAATTTTGTTAAATTGTGAAATAATCCTTATTGGGTGAAATTATAAGTGTAAGACAGATATAAGCCTTTGCACTTATTTAATAGATTAATAACTAGCTGATATGTTTAAGATAAAAGGAAAAAACAAATGTATACAAATGCACTTTTGCCAAATAAAGGCTTCTGGGTAGTTACAAGAATATACACATCTCATTAACTCCCACTAAAAGTATTTATTAAAATGAAAAATGCTTATGAAGGGAGAGAGCTGTATCAATTTTAGAGCTTGCCAGAAATACTAAGGAACTGTTAGTACAGATGGCTTGAAGAAATCACTAATGGGTGAAGTATAACTGCCTCCGGAGATCACAGGAAAGTGGGGAAGACCAAGGCACTGATACACCCCCCAGATTTGGAGAGGAAAGAACTGTTAAGTAAAAGTAGACTACTGGGTAGGTGTATAAATAGAGCACTATTCTTTTATCACCATTGATCAAAAGCTTTTGAAAGCTTCAACTGTGGCAGGCCAGAGGAATCTTAGTTCTTACTGTAAAGGTATCATTAAAGTTATAAAGTGGCACCTAGGAAAAGGTTTGGTCTCCTCCTCCAGGGCACTGGGCGGGACCCTCTTTCCCACATGCACTTTCCGAACTTTGGAATCCGAAAGTAGCTTTTTAAGGGACCTGGGTGAATCCTCTCTCCTGAACTTAGAAGGAAAAATGGAAGAACTTTACTGTAGAAATAAAGAAAGGCTGATTTGTTTTGTTGAGGTTAATTTTGGCTTCAAGGGATGAATTGATAATGACAGGAAGTTCATACTTTAAAATTGTATTGAGTAGCAGCACATTTAGAATACAAGTACAGCCTGTCTGACCAACTTGGAAAGATATGCAGCTGAGCATAATTTAAAAGGAGGATTAGAAAAGGAGGTGATTATATTCACTCAGTTATGGGGTCTGGTTAGACCCATTCATTTTCATTTCAATGGCGATATTGTCAATACTACATGTTTTGTTTGGTTCTTTGAGAAATGCACCTGTTCTTTCATTTCTATTACTAGAGGTCTGGTGCACGGGATTTGTGCACTGGTGGGGGCATGGCCTTCGGGGATTGGCCCTCTGTGGGAGCACCACTCATCCCGGTCAGCTGAGCAGCTGTGGACCCGCCCTCTGAGCTGCTGTTCCTGGAGCAGCCGCTCATCCTGGTCAGCCCAATGGCATTCCCACTGTGGGAGCGCGCTGACCACCAGGGGGCAGCTTCTGCACTGAGCATCTGCCCCCTGGTGGTCAGTGCACATCATAGTGACTGGTCAACCAGTCATTCTGGTTGTTCTGCCATTTGGTCGCTGGGCTTTTATTATATAGGATTTTGCATCTTTAATCAAATTAAATATCTACTTTATCTTCCCTTTCAGGTTCTTCTATTCCAACTTTTGAGTTCCTAACTCTACTGTTTACAACATTTGCTGAATCTTTACTCATATCAATTTATTTCCTCCCATGGTGCTGTTCTGGGATGGGGTAGTCTTGTTTATGGGAGTCTCTTATGCCCTAAGTTGTAAATGAGTCCCTACAGAGCAGTGATGTATTTGCTTCTTCCAGAGTTATTGGGTCTTAAAGATCTCGGAGCATTGGTAAATTATTACTTCTGTTTGTGGTTCCTGAATTATGCAGATATTGTAAACATATCAGTTGCAAGCCTGAGAATTTCCTGTTTATTCTTGTTTTCTGTTATTGATCTTGGTATGTAGTTAACATAATAATAATAATTATATTTTACTAAGTATATCTCTTGAGTTTTAAAAGGAACTTGCCTGTTGGGGAACACACAAGACTTGGTTGGAAAGTTTCTAAGGAAGACATTCTGATAAAAGGGAAGTGTGTGGAAGGCCGCCTGCCCTGTTTAATGGAATTCCAACTTAGGGGAGACTTAGGGGAGTGTCGAGGGCAGAGCCCCTAATTATTCCTTGACTTTTGCAAACAAGTCTATGCATGTGTAGACCCCGGTGTTTACTGGAATCCTTATGCTTAATCCCTGTATGCTCTTGCCTAGAGGACACTGTAAACACATGCGTCCTCCCAAGGTTACCCTACTGATTGCATCTAAAGATAAAAATTCCAGTAAAAGCCCAAGGAGGCAGGCAATCAAGGCTGCCTAGCTGCCATAGCTGGGCCGTACCTTCGCCTTCTCTTTCACAGTGAAACTGTGTTGGAATAATATGTTCATTCATTGGTCAGGGGCTGCTGGTCAGCCCTGGACTCATCAGTCAACTGTGTTGGAGAAGGTCTTCTCATTTATTTTTTATGAAAAACATCAGTGATCTTTGTTTTACTCCTGCCAAGCCTTTCTTTCAGAATCCCACAGTTCACATTCAAAGCAGCTTTTAAAAAAGAATTCTGCTATCAGCTCTTAAAATATTTTTATTCACTACTTATAAAATCCAGTTTCTTCTTTTCTCATATTTGTTCTTTCAGTTTTCCCATATTTCCTTGGCTTTTATCACCTCCATGCTGGTTCATAGCCAAAGTCACTCATCTCATCTCTCTTCCTCTTTGTCACATCTCTTCCCTTATAGGGTTGATTACTGGCTTCTCTTTCTCAACTGGTCTTCTCATTTCATTGTTCTCCCTGTCATCATTGTTGCTTATTATCTTTTATTTAAAATCCTTACATATCTGCTTGATCTTCCTATTGGTTTCCTTTATTACCAACTCAGTTTTTACTAAACCCAAAAAGACTTCAGATTTTTTTTCACAAGCTCTGCCTCTTCTGTACATCATTCTGCAGTCCTTTACAGTCATTGTCTTCAAATTCTAACTTAAATTCCTATTTCAACAATACTTATTAACCACCTGTTTCTGCCCCTCTAAAGCTCTAACCTACAAATATCTGTTTCTATATCAGAAATATGTTATCTCATCACTGTGTAAACCCTTCGTGAAAATTACTTACAGAACTTTAATTCTAACATTTTTAAGGTGACATGCTTGGTCTTTGACAATTTATTCTCAACCTATTTCCCCAGACTCATCTTCTGTTTTGTTGTTGTTTACTACTGTGTACCAAGCACCTACCAATGACAAAAATAATGTTAGCTAATTGTTAATGAATAGATGGGAGATAGGCATTTATAGAATGCCTACCTTATGCTAAAGAGTGTGTTAGGTGTTGGAATACCAAGATAAGTAAAATATGGGCCTGTCTAAAAGGAGTCTATAGTTAAGTAGAGATAACACATATAAAGACATAACCAGAGCAAGAGAAGAATGAAAGGTATTATAAATAGAGATGCTTGCACAGGCAAGGATATAGAAGATAAACACAATATATGAGGCAAGAAGGAGCAAGATTTAGTGTAGGAGAAGCTTAGAAGCCAGACTATGGAGCACTTTATGTGTCATCTTAAAGGACTTTTTGTCATTCCTAAATGTTGATGTTCTCTTCTCCATCTCTGTGTCTTTGCACGTGCTGAACTTGAAATGATCATCCCCTCTTCCTATTTCCCCACCATGTGTATTCCTATATTTCAAACCCTGAATTATTTGCAACCTGGTCTATAATCCCTTAATCCTTTATCCAGATTTTTCTTCTGACCTCTATTCCTTTGTGACATACCTTAGTATGTAGCACATAGTATACAATAAATATTTGTTGAATATGAATACATTTAGGGGGCTTATTTGATGCTTTCTGATAAAGGTGAAGGCAATGAATAGGTTACAAAAAGAAAGCACTGCTCATAGGGAGTGAATTCTTAGTGGAGAAGCAATGGCCCACTAGTAATAAATGCTATAACAGGCTAAAAGGTAGATTTGTAAATGTTTATAAAAAACGGATGGATGTAGTGTAGGTAGAAATGCTGGGCCAAGGGAACAGGAGGAAAAGTTCTTAATAGTGGTGGCATCTTCTTTTTAATACAAAGAAATATTGCCAGCAATGCTGCTTGTACAACTAATTGGGAGTAATTCTTATTTTGTATATATTTTTTATTAGTTAATGGGATCTAGGAGTGTAATAACCTGGTGAGAATTTCTCTGCAAATGGCAATCAAATTAGTCTTATTCATGAAGCTCATAAATAAGCTATAATTTAGCATTTTATGTCTAGGGAAAATAAGACTATGGTCGCGCTGTTTAAGAGGATAAGGGAGTTTACCAGAGCACTGGGGGATTTGTGGCAGATTTATGATAAAGATGCATTCTAACTGGAACCTTAATTGTGATTTAAATTACAGGTCAAGCTGTGCGATGTATTTCTTTTTAGGAGAAATCTTTGGTGAGACAGAGTGTGCTTGTTTAAAGGAGAAACAGCAAATGAGAAAACAGATTGCATTTTCAGTTTTTCTTTTAACATTTCAAGCTCCTTTTAGCCAAACTGCCCCTGAGCTCCTGATGATGGCTGATGTGGAATTTCTTTGTTTTATTTCTTTGTGTTATTCTCACCCTCTGTTCCAGAGCAGTTATTTCACTTGACAGCAACAAAAAGATGTAAGCAGCATATCTGCCAGCAAACTAATATGGAAACTGGAGATAAGGTATGCTCCACCTTCCTAGAGTCATGGTATCTAGGCTGACTCACATAAAATCAGTAAACCCCGCAACTGGAAGAGCCCTTAAAGAATTACAGCTACTCATTCTCCAATTGGGAAATTAAGGCTTCTAGAGATTTTCCTAAATTTATTCTTTATCTCAAGTAAATTAAGGAAGGTCTAATAAGGTAGTAAAATATATGTATGAGTATTTTTAATTTAAAGTATAAAGAAATTGCTTCCCTATAAAATAAAAATTAAAATAATTAGATAGTCAGAGCTTGACACTGTAGGGAGGATTCCTACTTGGAAAAGAACAGTTAGACCTGACAGCCAGGCTCTTACTCTGACATTTGCCTTGCCCTGGGGGAAATCCCTTACAAATACCACTACATCCACCAAGCAGGATTCAGCCATGAATGGGGAATGGGGTCAGGGGTGGGAATGGGAACAGAAGGCCTGAGAAGGTATTGAAATGGTCTGCTCTCCCTTTAAGGCTCTGAAACAAGGCCAAATAGAGAAGGAAACATTTAAACGATCCTTTATGAAAGCTTTAAGAACAATAATGGAAGAATAATCCATAGAATATGGTAAAAAGAGAGAAGAAGCTAGCTTACAAGACACTGTAGCAACAAGGTACTTTGGGACTCATAGGCATTTAAATCCACTTCTTGATTTCCACCCCCCTCCCAACACCCCGCCATTTAGACCCTTCTATTTGTATTCTAAAATTTTTCCCATAGTGCTACAAATCTTATGTGGTTAGGATAAGTTTTTGTGAACTAAAAGCTGATGTCACTGTGCCTTGAAATCAGGAGCCAAGCTTTTTGGTATTCTGTACACTATCCTTCAAGTTAATGATGATTTATGGTGATAATTATAATAAATTACACCTCTAATGCCTCTTATAGCTTATAAAGCAAGTTTACATATACTATTAAAGTTATTTCCACAATATGCTCATGAGATTGGTTCAGGAAGTTTTAATAAAATTATTTTCATGCCATACATAGAGAAATTGAGGTTGAAAAAGTTAAAATAATTTAATTATATTTGCAGTTATTTATAGGAGCGAACAAACCACCCTAAAACAGTGGCTTGCAATAATAGCACTCGTTTATTTTGCTCACCTGAGGGTTAGCTAGGCTCAGCTTGTGGTCTCTCATGAGTTGCAAATGCGTGATGGCGGGGGCTGAGGTCACTCAGAGGCTTCACTCACACGTGCGTGCGATGTCTGGGCTAGGAAGAAGACTCCCAACATCTGGTGTGACAACAGTTGGGGCTCCTCAAGCATAGCTCTCTCTCTCTGGTCTCCCTACACGGTCTTTGTACATTGGATGTGCTACCACCCTCCCCCAAGGGTGTGAACTTGGAAAACATGGTTCTCTGCAGCCAAAGCAATCCCTGAAGGTGGTCACAGCTGAAGACTGGCTGCTAAAATGACTCCCAGAAGCTTGAAACAATAAGTTCTTCATTAAAAAGCAATGACCTCACTTTGGCTTTGAATCCAGTACCCTCCCATTATACTGCACTACTATATCTCCACTAATATAACATCACTATTCTGTAGACATTAATAGATGTTAATTGTAAATTAAGTTATACAATGAAAACGAATCATCACATCGGGACATTGTTAAACAATCACATAGCACTTTTGCATGTATATCTATCACCGAAGCATGCCATACCTTACAAATTTGTAGGTATCAATATGATCATATCAACATTGCTCAAATCTTTCTGGTTCCACACTCCCACATGCTCCCCCAAACAATTCTGGCTCCTTTCCTTTCAGAGTAACCATCCTTAAATATTTGTGGGAACAGCCCTAGGTAGGATTTATGGACTATGAATCGGCCCAGCCTTTATTTATGCTCCAGGCTGCACTACCAATGCCCCTACTCCTAATCCCATGCTAGTTACAGTGGAGATTCATTATTGTGCTTCAACCTATCCACCAAGATCCAGGCTCTTATACCCAACTGCTTAATCAATATTTCTGCTAATATCAAGTCAGCATCTTAAAATTTACTTGTCCAAAACCAAACACTTGATTTTGCCCACCGAAACCCCTATGCTTCCACATTTCTCTAAAACCTGGAAGTCATCTGGGTGTGAATACTTGAAATTACATTACTTATTTGCTCATCTACTTATTTATTTTCTGTCTCCTTTTCCTAAAGTTTAGCTCCCTGAGAACAGAAAGAGAAGTTGCTTTGTTCCCCAGTATGTATCTAGCACCGACAAAAACTTAGGGCCATGACTTAGAGTAGGTGTTAAACAAATAGATGATGAATTAATTTGTGAAGAAGTTAATTTCTTTTAACCAACTCCACAGCCACTGGCCTCAACAATTCTAAAGAAGAAGACATCTCTGCTCTAAGCAGAGATAGTTCTCACTGTCCTTAGATCAGTCTGTTTCTACCACTGCTATTTATTAAACCAGCCACTCTCAAGATCTGCTGATGTCACAGCCGGGGTTGCTAGTCTGACAGGGATTTCCCAGCTGCTGGCCTCCAAAACCGCTTTGCCCTTATTTTAATGATGCTCTATCCAGGGCCTCGGATAGCATGAAGCAACATCACTGCTGCCAATATGCAAATATCTCTGCACTTGTGAAGTGTGTTATGTTCATTTGTAAACAGAATTATTCCAAAGCACTAGTTTAGGTCCCAAATCATTACTGAGCTTAGTGAAATAGACCTTGCAATGGACACACAGCCTCTTTTATTCTCCCTGGACCTATACACAACCATAATTGGAAAAATGTAACACCAAAAGGGGCCAGTTTCTTTTCCTTCTAATTCCTTTCATTCTTCAAGAAAATTCTCTTGCAGAATCCCCATTGTCCCTGACTACCGTCTGGCTCCAGTTTATCCAAGTCCATCCTTCTTTCCCTCCTTTTCTCTCTTTCTCCTTTCCTATCTACCGTAACAAATATTCCCAGAGCACCTGTTCTGCTAAGTACTGAGGAAACAAAGATGAATTAGGCAGAGTCTGTAATCCCAAGGTACAGACATATACTTGGAAGGTACAAAAAATTGTTTCAGGTTTATGACAAATATATGTTCAAGTTTCAATGGGTCCTAAAGATGGTAGAAGTCAATTATTAGTGAGTATTTAATAAAGCCTTAATTCAGAAGGAGAAACAAGTTGTGTCTGGAGATACAGTTAGGTTCTTTTTTTCCCTTAGGCTTTTGATGGAGTAGAAGAAGCAAAAAGACAAAAGGGAATCCAGGCAGTTGGAGCATCATAGGGAAAACACAGAGGGGTGCCCCAACTTGTGACATACTGTAATGTATTAAATCAGTCTAAGTTGCACACCCAAAGATTTGTCTTTGTCTTCAATTAAAAAAATGTATTATGGGTTCAGCTATAAATAATTCATATGGGAGAAAAGGCATCCCTTTGTTTCTTTTTGAAAGATTTTCTGATAATAAAAGTATTCTAACTCATAGTGGGAATTCAAAAAATATAGAAAAGTATATGATACCATTTGGGCATATTTTATCCTATTTAAATATATGTTTGTGTTTTATATACTGGTATATATTCCTAATACTAATACACAATTTTAAATATATAACTAAGGTGATATTTTATATACCTTGTTACTTTTTTCTGACCTGTAACGCACATATGAATTAATTGTTCAAGACCAAGGTTATTTGGGCCTGTGATCTAAATGCTTCTACTGAACTGGCTGGCGGTTTTCAGGACATGACTAGTTTTTGTGAGTGGCCCAGCAGGATGCCATTTCCTAAGATAAAATTATGCCCAACACAGCTCAGGTTTCTGATTGATCTGATAGATCTCTCAGAGAGGAAGGGAGGAGAGAGATAGAAACATCAATGATGAGAAAGAATCAATGATTGGCTTCCTCCTGTACACCCACTACTGGGGATGGAGCCCACAACCTGGGCATCTGCCCTTGAACCGGAATCAAACCTGGGACCCTTCAGTCCACAGGCTGATGTTGATAGATCTCTTTTTAACAAATGAGAAACACACAGGCATCGTTAATAGAGTTTTAAATGTATAACTATGTATGTGTACAGAACAGAATACAGGTAAATTGTAAAAATATCTGTCTTATTATAATGACGCACAATACATGTTTTCACTTGTTTAGACAGAATAATAGCTGTGCTTTATCAAGCATGGGTTATTGGCAGATACTGTACTCTGTTTTCTCATGTGTTACATCTAATCCTCAAAACTATCCCTGTATTTATAGATGGGAAACTGAAGATCAGGGAAATTAAGTATTATTGCCCAAGGTCACATATCTAATAAATGCTCAAATTGAGATCAAAACCAAGAGTACTGTGGTAATTATTATGGCATTAAATACATACCACAATTTATCTGTTCTCCTATTAATGAATCAGCTTCTATAGATGCCAAAACAAGGGAACAGGTCATAGACAATAATATTTTAATAGTAGTTATCTCTGGTAGGATTTTGTAGCTGAGTTTTACTTTATTCTCTACTAGTACAATTAGAAAAAGTTAGGATGATAGGGGCTCTGCCACTTGCTAGCAGGTTGACACTGGGCAAATACCTCTTTACATTTAATTTTCCACCTTTGACTTATCTGAAATTGACAGTGTTCAGCCAACATTTTGAGGGCCCCTTCCTGCTCTGAAATTCTGTGACTGTTAAGACTTGTCAGGGGATGGAATATTGTATGCAGAGGACCTATGCAATATTGAGACTAAAGTTTATGTTTATATAACATTATTTCTAGAAATACATTACAAAACCCAATTTTGTCTAGCAAATACCAATAAAACTCAGAGGAAAAACCAGAGAAACTAAAGGGAAGAATCACTTGGGAAGAATGGCTTAGTAGAAAGAACATTTTACTAAGAAGCAGGACTGAGTTACATTTCACGGTTTGCTACTTACTGGCTGTGTTGAGAAAATGCTTTCCCTCTCTGATTCCCAGTTACATCTCCTGTAGTAAATGAGGCAACAGGGAATTGAAGAGGTTAATGTATTGTTATGTCAGGCAAACCTGGTGCTACATGGAAGATCAGAGACATAGTAGTAGGCAAAATAGGCTTATTACCTTCTGGGGAATGGAGGGAGGGCAAACATTGCTGGCTTCTGGACTGTAATACAACACATAGCACAGGTGTCTGATTCCAAAGACAGGATGAGCTTTCTTGGAGAACGTGGGGGTGGAGAGGGGAGGATGCTTACCTACTGATTCCCATGCTACAGAAGACCTAGAGCCTTGCCCTGTGAGATCTGTATGCTTATTTGCAGGGAATTCACATGGATACAGTCAGCCTTTAAATAATCAAACATTCCTTATATCCTCAACATTCCTGATTCTTCCTCCCACAAAATAAACCGCTTCCTTGGGCAACCCATGGTGGTAGAACTAATATGGTTCCTCCCCACAGTGAAATTATAATCCATGGTCTTAATGAGCAAAGCCTGGCTGTTGCCATAATTGATTACTACATTGAGGTCTGAGTAAAGAGGAAAAAGGAATCACAGGACATTGTACAGGTCATTCTATGATATTAAGAAAGCAGATAATTTATTTTAGAAAGGACATGTGGAGAAAGGAAACTCTCATACAGTGAATGAATTGTGAATTGGTAATACCTAGTGAAGTTGAAGGTGTATATTTCCTAAAACTCAGCAGCTTCTTTTCTAGCAGAGAAACTCTTCCATGTGTAAAAAAGGAGACGTGGCCAAGACATTATGACAGCATTGTTTGAGAAAGGGAAGAATTGGAAATAATTGAAGTGTCCATCAACTGGTGGATAAATAAATTGTGTGATATAGTCAGGAAATGGAATGTTACAAAAATAATACAGCCAAGATAAACCAACAGAGCAGCAGGTAGAATGATATGGATGAAGCTCACAAACGTAATCTTAAATAAAACAAAGCAATTTGAAAAGTAATATCATTCATTGTTAAAAATTCTGCAGAATCATAATATATATTGTTTAGAGGTAAATACAAATGTAGAACTATTAGAAAACCTAACCATAAATGACAAGCATTGAATTAATGATAGCAGGTTACCTCTGAGAGGGAGTGAAGACAGTAGAAATATGAAAGATTTTAGAAAGAACCTCAATTATAACTACAGCCCATATGGACTAATGTGAGAGTATAATAAAACCAGGTGCTAAGCACGTAATTTTTATTCTATTGTCCCAAAGTTTTGTTTGAGCTTTATGAACTACTTAATAATTGTGAAACTCTAATTTAAAAAGCTTAAATGTTACATATAGTACATTCAAGCTTTTTTTTTTCATATAAACTATTGCCCGTGCCTGGCCAGTGTTGCTTAGTGGTTGAGCATTGACCTATGAACCAGGAGGTCACTGCTCAATTCCCAGTCAGGGCACATGCCTGGGTTTCAAACTTGACCCCAAGCAGGAGACATGCAGGAGGCAGCCAATCGATGATTCTCTCTCATCCTTCATGTTTCTATCTCTCTCTCCCTCTTATTTAAAAAGTCATTCTCACTGATAAACTTTATAAAAAAATTGCCTTTGACATGTATAAAAGGTAAAATGCCAGTCAAATGTTAGAAATACTTAAGTTCACGTTCATAGGGCCTGTAGAAACATATGAACCTATAATAGGAGATTAGATTAATTAGGGAAATTATGGATTTAATTGTCATAAAGGATTATATTCTGTTGAGAGAGAAAAATTGTACCTATTTTCATATGAGTCAAATCCCAGCTCTGAGTTTTACTATGTATATAAACCCTTATATACTACATTTTTCTTGGACATATTGTCGTTTTTAGACTACTGTTTCAAAGCTCTTTGATAAGATAAGGTGACTTTTAATACTGTATGTAAAGTCAGCACATTTATTTGGTTACTAAATCCAAGTTGTACTTTATTTCAGCAAGTAAAGCTCAAGGGAATGCATTCTCACCATGTCTGTCTAAGACACATTGAGGCAGTGAAGTTCTAAGGTGGATTTCTATTATAGCAAAAATCTTTGATGCATGAGAAGTGTGTAGCCATACTGATTTTCTCCCCAGCATGCAATGCAGAATTTATATACTCTATTTTGCTCCCATGAAAAAATATATTGGCAAAAATAATGGTCCTGAACAAATTATAAGTTGAAAATGATCAAATACCTCCTTTGAAAATTCCCACTTTTTATTTGACATAAAAATATGTTAGGAAACAGGAATTTGAAGAAAAATCATTTAAATTGTTATGGCTTTTAGCATCAGTTTTTATTTTGCTGTATATATTACATAACTTGAATTAAATATAATTTTGAGATAACAATGCCTTTATTTAATTGCATATTTTTGTTAAAACATTTAAATTTTTTTCAGGAAGTCTTCTAAATTACATATTTCTATAATCCACTTATTTATAATTTCTTGAGGCCTTACTATGCACAGGACATGGCAGGCCAAGATGTGTAAGGGAGAGGTAATTTAGCATGTATTGAGTATATATATTCAAAGCATTTATTAAGTATTTTTGATCAAATATTATTTCATAATAGCTCTGAAATGGATATTCCCATTATGCTGATTTTGGCAACTCCTCCCTTCACGAGGTGGAGTCTATTTCCCACCACTTGAATCTGAACTTCCCTATATTTAGTTTTTGGCCAACAGAATGTGGTAGAAGTGACTGTCATTACTGAGCTCAGGTTCTAAGAAACCTTCCACTTGCCTTCTCCTGCAAGTCTCACTGCCATGTGCAAAAAGCTCCGGCTCGCTTACTGGAGAATGAGAACTTATGTGGAAAGAGTGTAGCTGTCCTAACAGACTTTCCCAGATCATCAATCACCAGCCAACCACCAAACATGTGAAAAAGCCCAGCCAAGATCAGTAACGCTGCCTCCTCCATGCAAATGTCATCGCAGATGCGTAAGGAAGCCCAGCTAAGACCAGAGGAGCCACCTCCTTTACGCACAGATTTAAGAGCAATAAGAAAGCCTTACTGTCTTAAGCCACTGAGTTTTGGGGTGATTTGTTACACAGCCATAGTTAACACTGATCTTTAGGAAAAAACATAATTTAGATGAACGCTGAATATTGAATCACACCTGCACAATGCCAAAGCCCATGTGTTTCCGTACACTGTGTGGAATACAAATAATGAAGCAGAAGTCTATGGAACAAAGTAGGATAGCCAATCCAAGAGGTAGGAGTTACTTTGACTGAAGTGATTAAGAAAGTGATCATAAGGAAAATGCCCTTTGGTTGGGCCCTTAATGGCTGGAGAAGGAGGTTTACAATAGAAAATGAGCTAAGGTGCAAAAGCAAGACGATGATAATCATGTTCAAAGAATGAATGGCAAATGAGTCTGTTACCCAGAAAGTACAGTTGGTATAACAGAGCACTGGAAGATAAGACCCTTAAACTGGTTTTAATTCATACTGGGTTGGTTTTTTTTTTCCATTCTGATGAAAATTTATGTGAAAAGAAATATTTACTCATTTATAAGCAGAGATAGTAAACTGGGATGATACTATACTGAAATTAAAGAATAATTTATAATAGAAAATTAAGTGTTTAGAGAAACAATCATATTTACCCTTTTAAATGACTTAGTATAAGTGAAAGATCATAGAAGTTAGAGAGAGACAACATTTGGATGTGAAATTCAACTAGGCCACTTACTACATGAACATGGACAAGATACTTAACTTCTTGGAGTCCTAGTTTCCTAACTTATAGAATGGAGACAATAGATACCTATTTCACAGGAAAATTAGATATAAGGTGTGAAGGTGTGTAGGAATGTCTGGCACATAATAAGCACTTGACACATTGTAGCTCTTTTTACAAAATAATTTAATAGAATTGAAAAAAATTTAAAGCACCAAAAAGTCCCCTTAGAATAAAAGTGTAAATAGTGACTTTGTTGTGACACAATCACAAATAACATCAGTAGTATTCTGAAGTGCAGGTATTTTTCATATTTTACTTATATTATTTCTTAGAATATCTGTCAAATAGAAATAACTATGCTATTATGAAATTATGGAGCTTGCAGCTACTCACCTCCCCATCTTATTGTTTTTTAGAGATAGGAAAGGAGCGAGTGAGAGAGAAATATCGATGTGAGAGCAAAGTATTGATCAGCTACTTCAGCACAACCCCTACCAGGGATTGAGCTCTCATGCAGGGCATGTGCCCTGACCAGGAATCGAGCTGGCAACCGTTCAGTGCATGGGATGATGCCCAACCAACTGAGCCACACATCCCCATCTTAATTGGTATTTATACTTCATCCACAAGATGAAATACAGAATGATATACTGTATATCATTTTCCAACATCAGAAAATGCTGAATTAGTGATTTGTGGTAAGAATAAAGTATGAAATGAATCCTTAAAACACAGTTGAAGGATAAACCAGCAGATTAGAAAGGGCCTAAAAGAGGGGTAGGATCACTTTCCCTTCAGAAGATTATCATTTTCCTTTGTAACCTTGTCACTGTCATAATCCTTATATCAGGGAGCTACAAACGAGGAGGTGAATAATGAGTCCACATACCAACAATCACATATAGAACAAAATTTAATGTGACTACTTATTAAAGAAGTAAAATCAATATGTATCTTTTTTTTTTAAATATATTTTATTGATTTTTTACAGAGAGGAAGGGAGAGAGATAGAGAGTTAGAAACATCGATGAGAGAGAAACATCGATCAGCTGCCTCCTGCACATCTCCCACTGGGGATATGCCAGCAACCCAGGTACATGACCTTGACCGGAATCGAACCTGGGACCTTTCAGTCCGCAGGCCGACGCTCTATCCACTGAGCCAAACCGGTTTCGGCAATATGTATCTTTTTAAATCTATTAAATTAGCACATAGTGAGTTTGTGTTGAAATTAGTGCTGAGACTGTATACTGCTGAGACTATAAATGGTAGTAATCTTTTGAAAACACAATAACAAAAACTTTGAAAGTTTTCAAGTTTCTTGACATGTTGCTATTGTTAAGATTCTATAAGGAAAAAGGAAAAATCACCTGCAAAAGTATTCATTGCTAACTTACTTATAATAGTGAGAGAAATTAAAAGCAGCCTAATGTCTGAAAACTAAAAAACAGTTTAGTAAGTAACAGAATATCAATTTGTAGACTATAAACCATCTATTAAAAAACATTATTGTGAAGAACAGCTACATGCTTATAATGTAATGTACAAATGCTTATAATGTAATGTCAAGTGAAAAAAAGTATTAAAATTTATACTATACTTTCAAACACATAAAATTTGTTTTCTTATGATCAAGAGAATATAAAAAATAAGGATTTGTTAGTAAGGTGGGATTATAAGAGATTTTTCTTTTTATTTCTTTCATTATTGATATAATGCTTCTTGTGCTACAAATAGAAAACAGAATTAGAAATTAATAAAATGGAACTAATCACTCTGGTGTCAGAACTTGAAGGCAATTTACAGGTTGATTCTCTATAGCTTACCAGTATCAGCGTAATTTCCTATTTCCAGAAATGCTTCATCTCCTTTATTCAATGTATTCAATTAAATGTTCTTGAAGCAGTAAACTTACATCAACCTGAAATAAATATTATGAGAATAATAGGCTTGTATTTAGGTAGTCTGCATTTGGGTAGAGTTTAGGATGAAGGATAAAACAATTATTCTCCAATTCCTCAATATTTCAATACATCTTGGATAGGGAAAAAGAAAAAAATTCTTGAAAATGGTGTTTTAAATGTCTTTTGGGTTATTTTTTTTGAAAAATGAGAACACTTACTTTTCAATAATAACAGCTGTAAGAATTTTAGCTAATTATATCATTCATATTCCACATTAAATTACATACTTCTTTATAAGAATACAGAGCTCTTTTTTTCTGTCCACATCACAGAGCCATCATAATACTGAGCATTTAAAAGAATCATTTTTTATGGGCTGAATGCTGATTTTTAGGAGACTTCTGAATGCTAGCACTAATTTCTGAAAGAGATGTTACTTGCTTTGAGCCTCAATGATCTTATCTGTAAACTGATGGCAATTTCTCTGCTTTCCAGTACAAGTTATGACAAACTTTAAATTAATGAAAAGAACTGTAAATTCACTGGAAATGTATAAAACAATAAAAATACATTTGCTATTCATTAGAGAGATATTAATAAATATTGAAAATATTCTACTACAAAAATAAAAAAAATACATATTTCCGTTCTACATAATAATTCCTTCTGTCACTCAATAAAATATATGGTTGTAGCCCATGCCTCACTGTGCTAGGTGCATGGGCTATAGCCATAAAACTAGCAAAGATCTTGTTCCACAGTCCAACAGGAAAGGCAGAAGAAATGAACAGGCAATAACAGTACAGTTTGATAAATTTTGTGGTAGGGTACTATGGCAGTGCTATGGATTGAATGTTTGTATCCTCTCAAAACTCACATGTTGAATTCCTAATTCATAATGTGATGGTGTTGAGAGGTGAGGCTATTAGGAAGTAATTAGGTTTGAATGAGGTCATGGGGTTAGAGCCTCCCCCCGCCCCTCCCGCCTCCCCCATGATGGGATCTAGACCTAAGACAGAAATTAGTACCGAGGAGTGGGGTTCCACTGTAACAAAAATGTGGAAATGGCTTTGGAACTGAATAATGGGTAAGAGCTAGAAAAATGTAATATTGCTATAAAGAGATTTTTTTTTAAAGGCAATTCTGGTGAGGGCTCAGAATGGAAAGAGGGAAGCATTAGAGAAAGTTTCTCTCTTCTTAAAACATACATTAATAATCATGTAGAGAAGTTAATAGAAATATGAATAGTAAAGGCCTCTGACGAGGTCTCCGGTAGAGATGAGGAATATGTTACTGGACAATGAAGACAAGATAGTCCCTGCTATAAAGTAGCAAAGGACTTGGCTGAAGTGTGTGTGTGCGTGCGTGTGTGTGTGTGTGTGTGTGTGTGTGTCCTGTTTCCTGAAAGATTTTGAGCTGAGGAGATTTCTAAGCAAAGTATTAAAAAGCAGTTTGGTTACTTTTGACTAGTTATAGTGAAATAAGACAGGGGAGAGATAAATTGAAGATGGAATTATTTAGCAAGAAGAAATCAGAATTTGGAGATGTAGAAAGTTTCAGTCTGTCCATTTTACAAAAATGAGAACACCAAGAGGGTGTCTGACTGACCTTTTGATAAGCAGATTAAGTGTGAGTGGGGAACCAGGAATCTAATCAACCATCTCAACAGAGACCAGGAATAGAGAGAGGATGATACCAGCAAAGACACTGCTAGTTTAAACTGAAGAGAATGGAGAATGTGAAACAAAATAAAGGAAGGTTGTAGGACTTCTTAGACCCTACAGTCTGTCCTATAGAGTTATTTGGCTGTGAACTTGGGCTATCCTTCAAGAAAAGAGAAGGACTGCATGGGCGATTCAGAGATCACCAGAGGTCACCACCTCAACAGGCCAGATGGCTTCCGACCAAAGCCGTGGAGGTGATGGTGCCACTCCAGCAGGCTTGGAGGGCAGAGCCTCAAACCAGAAAGAGTTATCTCGGGGCTTAAGGTCTGATGGAATTTGTCTTGGTAGCTTTTGGACTTACTTGGGATTTGCTACTCCTTTCTTCCTTCCCATTTATCCCTTTTGGAATGGGAATGTCTATACTATGCCCATCCCATCTTTACTAATATTTTGAAATATGATTGACTTCTATATATATAGACCTTGCATCCTATGCCCTTGTTAAACTCATTCTATTTTCTAAATAGACAAGCATGTTTTTGGTGAATACTGTTTCCCAATTCAGTCTGTTAGCCTTTTATTTCTATTTCTTGCTTTTTTGCACAAGTTGGTACTTATAGTTCCACTAAAGGCCTGGTGCACAAAATTCGTGCATTGGGGGAGAGGGGTCCCCTCAGCCCGGCCTACACCCTCTCACAATCCGGGATCCCTCTCACAATCCGGGACCACTGGCTACTAACCGCTTGCCTGCCTGCCTGCCTGATCGCCCCTAACCACTCTGCCTGCCTGCCTGATTGCCCCTAACCACTCACCTGCCTTCCTGATCACCTCTAACTGCTCACCTGCCTGCCTGATTTGCCCTAATGCCTCTGCCTTGGCCCCCGCCATGGTGGCTTTCTCTGGAAGGATGTCCAGAGGGTTGTTTGGCTATCAGGTCTAATTAACATATTACGCTTTTATTATTATAGATGTTGATTAGGGGTGATAAGGAAGTACATTCTTGCCTTCTTTCCAAGCTTAGAGGAAAAGCATTCAGTCTCTTGCCATTAAGTAGGTTAGTAACTATAGTTTTATTTTTTGATGTTCTTTACCCTAGTAAGGAAATTCCTTTCTATTCCTAGGTTTCCCTTGAATGTTGAAGCTTGGCAAATACTTTCTCTACATCTATTGAGATAATCATATATGTTTTCTTACTTAGACTGCTAATATGGTCATCTAATTGCACATAATATCTTATCATATATATATATACATATATATATATAGACATATATATATAATGTATATTTTACATATTGTTAGATTTTATTTGCAAATGTTTTGTGGCTGGTCAAATGTATAGTCTTCTGAAAAGAGCTCAGATACTGGAATTTGTACTTGGGGCAATCAAGCCTTTGGTTTTAGTTCCAATTAAAAAAAATGTAGGGGTGGATAATGAATGGTTTTATTTCTTATGAGTCCAGTACCACTTTAAAAAGCATATACATACAGCCCTAACTAGTTTGGTTCAGAGGATAGAGCATCGGCCTGCGGACTGAAGGGTCCCAGGTTCGATTCCAGTCAAGGGCATGTACCTTGGTTGCGGGCACATCCCCAGTAGGGGGTGTGCGGGAGGCAGCTGATCGGTGTTTCTCTCTCACTAATGTTTCTAACTCTTTATCCCTCTCCCTTCCTCTCTGTAAAAAATCAATAAAAAATATATTTTAAAAAGCATATACATACAAATACTTTCTAGGTGTTTAGTACTCAGAGGGCCCTTCAGAATATCTTGGGTTATAAGTAGAAGTCAGCTCATCAGTTGAGTCAGAAGTACACCCTCTGCAACATTTTAATGAGAAGAACACTGAAAATAAAGATGACACATAGTCTACAATCATACAGCTAGGAAGTGTCATACAGAGGACGAGAATTCAGAGTTATTGGCACCGAAGTCCAGGCTGTTTCCATAATACCATATTTCCACACTTTGCAGGGTACGTATCATGGGAAATATAGCATAAGGCATTATAAAACTCTTCATTCTTGTGTATATGTTTTCACATTCTCTTATTTGCAGGAAATTAACTGTTGTTTATTAGGAAACCAGACTATTTTTTTTCGTCAGAGCACCCCATGCTAGCTTTTACTTTAACCTTTGCTTACTCTCTTTCTTTGACACTAACCACATTGAGATTAGCAAGAGTTTCTTTGTCAGGATTCCATGGCTCCTGTGTCCTGGTTGTAGTAATTTATGTAGTCTGTCACATTTCAGCAATTAGAGAATCTAGATTTACTTTCACCAAACCAGTACTGAAGTCACAACTAGTGCTTTCTTGTAACTGGAGTGCATTTAATACATTAATTTAAAGGCTTGTATGAAAGATTTTTATCCAGAGTTTTCCTTCTCACACCCATTTTGTGATTCAAACATTTTGAGCATGTGCATTATTGTGCACTATTTTTTTTTTAAGTAATAAAAATCCACACCTAATTTGACATGATTCCTTTGGCAGTTAATAAGAACACATTGTATAGCTTAATGAATCTGCAAACTAAATAATAGTTGTAGTGGGTGTGAAAATAGGGATATTTAAATGCATAAGGAAATTTAGCACACATCCCAGTGGCCGTGTAAATAGACCTCTGATTCTCTTATAAATTGCAAATACTTTCTTGTGCAGAAACACAGTGAAAAATATAGTCCTGCATCCATACATAGAGCTCATTATCACACCTCAGAATGCTCACTGCATGCCTATTATCCACTTTAAAGCTCCATTAGAACACCCACTCTGTTTCAGCAGCAGCCAAACAAGTCAAAAACTAAGCCTCATTTGTCACTATTTATCCCCAGAGATTAAAGACAGCTGTATAGATGAGGTGTATTTTAAGATTACATCTCCAGTTATTTTGATAAAAAGCTCTCCAATATGACCTTGTGTCATATAAAATAAGTATTCAAAGCTCATTATCAGCATAAATTCTAGAATAGACAGACCCAAGAGGAGTGTGCATGAAGAAAAATTATTGGGGGCCATGGACATTTGGTGGATCATACTGTTAACTTGTATAAGAAACTTAAGCCTTTTTATGTAATAGTTGCTTATTGTTATTTACAATCTATGTGTAAGGATGTCTAATATGTTCAATGCTTTAGATGAAAGGAAAATAATTAACAAGATAACATATTGCTGAGAAATAAAAATTGAGTTCCAAGTAAAGAAATTATAATACAGAGATTGTTGACATTCAGAATATGCCATAGAGATCATGCAGTTTGAACCTTGCATTTTTAAAAGGCTGTGATATTCTCTTCCCTTTTCATTTGGCCCCATCTATCCTTTATCTGGATACCATGGACCATTGTTTTACAATCGCTGTGCTGCCATTAAGTGGGCAGGTGATAGCAGTATATGCAAACACAAATCAGAATGTGGTAGAAAGTGCTTAAAATGAATACAAAATGAGTGACTATTCATATGGAAATCAAATAATTATTTGTATGCATTAGGCTTGACCCTTGGATGTATGCCATGATATAAACTATGGTGTCTATTTAGGTGAGCTTAAATCCATGCATATACATGTGCTTTCTATGTTTAGACGTAAATGATGCATTACTATCTTGACCCATTACTCTATATTTTTATGCAAATATAATTATTGGGAATGCAATATACATTTTTCAGCAATATATAAACCTCTTTCACAAAGAGTGTTGGAAGAGCTTCCCTAAAGATACAGAGAAGCATGTCACTGTGTAACCATTGTATCTAAGCATTATTTCACTTCCTTTTCATTTATTTACTTTTAATCTGGAGGGAAGCTAGCATTTTGCTATTTCTTGATTTCTGGATGCAGCAATTTTTTTGTTTTTGTTTTTTTATTAACCATGGTCCTCATCCACTCTCCTTTTTTTCCTTTCATTTATTTATTTATTTTTGACATATTGCAATAACTAAGTTGAGGCTCAAAGAGCTTGAATGCCATGCCATTGGTTACAGGCTAATTTAAAAAAGCCTGGTTTTATTTGGTAGGTAGCATGGGAAGTTTATGAAATTAGGCATCAGTAGTCTAAGCTAAACATTTCCTTATGTTAGTGGAATGAATGAGCATGTCACCTGATTCTGGCCAATAAGCTGTTTGAAGGGTAGAGCTCCTTTGAGGAAATCTCCCTGATTAAAGAGAGAAGCCAAGGTGGTTCTTTCCTGACTCAAAAGTGCTCTGTAGGGACCTGCTGCTAGAAGCCAGGTTGGAGCCATGATGTTACCATGCCTCCTGTGTACACTGGCTGGGAGATGCTGGAGCTACTATGGGCACAGACACGACTGATCAGCCCTGTGTAAGCCTGACCCATTTGCATGCCTCTAAGTTCACCCCAGTGTACCAGTCAATATGCCTTTCTATTTCCCATTGTCTTCGGCTTGCAACAATTACCCTTGTAGAATAAAAAATTACAAGCAAAGAAAAATTGATATGAATAATTATGCTTAGTAAAAAACTCATTGAGTATATAACATTACCCTTATATCACAGAGTTAAGCGCAAAAAGTAAAAGCATTGTATTGATTACTCGGAGAAACACTAAAGATGTGCTTTTCAAGTTTCTTCAGACAATCTCATGTTAACTGGATAAATATGGAGAATTTCTGGCTGAGTAGAGGCAGAATTGTAATTAGAGGGAGGAAGAGAGCCACACAATATCCGTAAGAGGTGCCATTTAGTCTTTGTAATGATTAGGATAAAAAGACATTAGAATTTACCGTATGAAATAAGCAATAGAAACATTGGTGGTCAGGTAATGAGATGATTGGAGAAAGTCATCAAGGGGTGGTAAATTTTTATGTCATTCATTCTTTTAAATACACAGGGTAACCAAAGGAAAAATAAACAAATGGGACTACATCAAACTAAAAAGTTTTTGCACAGCAAGGCAAACTGTCAACAAAACAAAAAGACAACCTTCTGAATGGGAGAAGATATTTGCCAATAATATATCTGATAAGGGGTTAATATACAACTATATAAAGAACTCATATACCTTAAAACAAAACAACCCCCCCCCCAAAAAAAAAACAGTACTATTAAAAAATGGGCAGTGGATCTGAATAGACATTTCTACAAAGAGAACATCCAGATGGCCAATAGACACATAAAAACATATTCAACATCACTATTCATCAAAGGCAGATTAAAACCACAGTGAGATATCACTTCACACCTGTCAGAATGGCTACCATCAATAAATCAACATACAATAAGTGTTGGCAAGAATGTGGAGAAAAGAGAATCCTCATGCACGTAGGTGGGATTGCAAATTAGTGCAGCCACTATGGAAATCAGCATAGAGGTTCCTGAACAATTAAAAATAGAGCTACTTTATGTCTCAGCAATTCCACTTTGGGGTATTTATCAGAAGAAATCCAACACAAATTTGAAGAGATTAATGTATCCCTATGTTCATTGCAGTGTTATTTACAAAGCTAATATATGGAAGGAAACTAAGTGCCCATCAATGATTGGATAAAGAAGATTTGGTACATATACACAGTATAATATTACTTAGCCATAAAAAAGAATAAAATCTTACGGATTTATGAAAACATGGATGGGCCTAGAGGATATTATGCTAAGTGAAATAAGCCAGACAGAGAAAAACAAGTACCATATGAAGTCATCAAGGGGTGGAATCTGAAAAACAAAAGAAACAGACCAAACGGAGTCAGGCTCAGAGATGCAGGGAACAGACTGATGGTTGCCAGATGGCAGGAGTGTTGGGGGACTGGGTGAAAAAACGAACGGATTAAGAAATACAAACTGGCAGTTACGAAACAGTCACGGGGATGTAAAGTACAGCATAGGGAAGACAGTCAATAATATTATAATGGCTATGGATGTGCCAAGTGGGCACTAGACTTATCAAAGGGATCACTTTGTAAGTGATATAACTGTGTACCTGAGACTAACGTAATGTGAACTGTAATTGAAAAATAAAAATAACATAAAGGCACAGGGTTTACATGGCTATGTTTCTCTTGCTGTGCTGTAGTTCATGAAGGGATTCTAGTCCTGACTTCAATAATATCCACTAAGTGTTTACACTTTCTTTTCAAACAACTCTACAAAACCTGAAATTTCTTGATGTTGAGACTAACCATAGGGGTTTTGACATTTTATTCTGATAATGTTGTTTCATGGCTGGTTACTATACTGCTGGAAAACCTGATTAATTGGGTAGAAGCATAATTAGTGACAAATCTAAATTATTGAGTATTAAAAACCACTTGTCTTACTTTCAAAGAAACTAGATGATAGAATATGAAAATGTAGTCTAAGAGAATGTTTTTGAGAAATGGTTCCAAGGGCTAGAAACAATTGTAATTAGCCTATCATTCCAAGTATTTATATGTAAATGATACTTCTAAAGTACTTGAGCTTGCTTGAAAGGAATTACTTTTTTGAATTACAAACTTTCAGCATTCTGTTCACAATGGTTTTTCTCTATTATTCTGTCCAACACACCATTTCCTCCTCATTAACACAAACGTGAACTTCAACATAAGAAAATTTCAAACTATGGTAATCTACTTGCAGGCATACTACCTTGTCTTATTACACTTCACTTTCTTGCGCTTTGCAGATCTTGCTTTTTTTTTACAAATGGAAGGTTTGTGGCAACCAGGCCTCCAGCAAGTCTATAGGCACCATTTTTTCCAATAGCATTTGCTGACTTCGTGTCTTTGTGTGACATTTAAGAATTCTTGCAATGTTCCAAACTTTTTCATAATTATTATATTTACTGTGGTGACCTGTGATTATTGGTCTTTGATGTTGCTATTATAATTATTTCAGGGCGTGACAAACTCGTATAAGATGGCAAACAATTGGTAAATGATGTGTGTGTTCTGACTGCTCCAATGATGGGCAGTTCCCTGCACTTTCCCTCTCACTGGGCTTCTCTAATCCCCGAGACATAATAATATTGAAATTAGGCCAATTAATAACCCTACAACGGCCTCTCAGTGTTCAAATAAAAGGAAGAGTCACACGCCTCTCACTTTATTTTTTTATTTTATTTTTTAAAATATATTTTTATTGATGTTAGAGAGGACAGGGAGAGGGAGAGAGCCCACAACCTGGGCATATGCCCTGACTGGGAATTGAACCGTGACCTCCTGGTTCATAGGTCTATGCTCAACCACTGAGCCACACCAGCTGGGCAAAGCAGGTATAACCTTAATGTCAGAAATAGGAATTGGCAATCACGTAATCTTTTATTTTGACTGCTGATCATCCAAGATCCAGCATAATTGTCAGTCCTACCTAGTCTTGCTGGTAAGACTGCCTATGATATTAAATCAAAGGACAGTGTCCCTCCTCAAAGACTTTGTATCTCCTCGTCCCAGCCAGCAGCATGAGAGGAGAATCCTGTGGCATATCAGGGCAGAAGAGGGAGTCACAGGGAAAGTTTCGTGGTGATGCTAAGGGCACGAGTGAGTGAGTGGGGGCTGCCAAGGGGAATCAGCTCCCATGACAGATGTGCTCAGTTTAAAGAAGTAAATGCAAAACTATAAGAGAAGTAACTTTTCAGCACAAAAGGCCTAGAGGCCCTTGAGGATAGATGATGCCAGAAAAATGTGAGATTATTGTGCCTGCCAGAGTATATTAATACTATAAATATAGATGATTTCCTGAGGAAAAAGATCCTTGAAAATGTACCAAATGTATGCTGCTGAATATCAAGTTAAACGGCAAAGACACAGTGTCAAGCAAGCATCAATTCCTGCCCCCCTCCTTCGTCGCTGTACTGAAACATGGCTGGGATGGCTCATAGGTACCTCGGATTTAAGTGGGCCCCACACAGAATTCATTAATTCTTTTCTCGTGCTCCCTTTCCTTTCAGATTCTCCATCTTCATTAAATGTAGAGCTAGCCATCCAATAACTCAAGAGCTGAATGATCAGATTCATTCTTTCATTCAACAAATATTTATTATAACAATCTGAAGTGCTGGGCACTGTTCTCAGCATTTATTATACATCTGTGAACAAAATAGATAAATAGTCCTGCCCTCCTGAAACATATTCTAGTGAAGGTGAGCAGAATAGACATTAAACAGTAAATCTAACAAATAAGTAAATTATATAGTATGTTAATAATTGCTATGGGAAATCAGTAGATAAAATAAGGAGGGGTTCAGAATTGTGGTAAAGGATGGTGGGATGGATGGCTTGCAGTTTTAAATTAGGTGGTCACCGTAGCCTGAAATTGAATGAAACTCAATTCTACTTCCTGCTTCTTTTCCTCACCTCTTGCTGAGTTAAATTCTGTCCATCCTTCAATGCCCCTCAAATGGGATTCAAATGGGATCTCATCTGTGATGCCTGCCTTGATTCCTTCAATATTCCTTAAACATTCTCTCCTTTACACCCCCCCCTCCCCCATATGGCTGTGTTGTTGCTCACCCTGTCTTTCCTCTGAGTTGTGGACAGTTCCTGGTCCTGGTCCTGTGCAGTCTGACAGTTTCCCACCTCAAGGGCTTACATCTCAGTTTCTCTCCTTGGAGCTCTCTCTAGTGCTAGTGCTGAAAGTACAAGGAATCCCTGAAGTGCTGGGGATTTAACAGCCCTGGATATAATCCTCAAACAGGGAGAGTTGGGAGTGTGTAGGTAACTACCCCAGTTTCCCAAGCCCCTGGGGGAAGTAATTTTGAAGTTTATTCCACAAAATTCCTCCCAATGGGATTAAGCATCAGTTGCCCATCATGTCTGTTTTTTAATGCACCATCTACTGGTGTTTTGCCCTTCTCTGTATCCTTTCACTTGTGCTTTCTATACTCACTTTGTCAATAACCTACCCACACCCCAATCCTTTAGGGAAATCTAAATTCAAACACTTTGGCATTTCAATTCTAAACTCCTTATGATCTTACTGGGCTTTTCTTTACATTATATTATTTATGGGCATTTGCCACTTCTACTAACTTGTAAGTTCCCCAATTTATATCCTAAAAATTCTATATTCCTAAACATAGCTTTTGACCTTTAACCCAAAATATTAAGTTATCTATATATTTGGTGAAGGCAACTTTGGTTTAGTTAACCAATACCTGGATTTAAATTCTGGCTCTATCATTTAAAAATTGTATTTGTGAGCACAGTTCTCTGTCTCATATTTCTCATTAGTAAACTGGTGATAACATACCTACCTTGTCGTTTGTTCTGAGGATACAATGAGAAAATGCATGCAAAAGTCTTATCATATTATCTGGCATATATTAGACACTCAATCAGTATAAGTTTTTTCATGCCTCTCCCTACCTTTTTCTCTTGCTAAATTTAATTTTTTAAAACAAAGGAACTGGAACAGGAATAGTAGAATTTCAAGTCTGATTGTTATTAGCATGCTAAGTCAGAGGCATTTCATCTGAGTAAGAAGTATATCAGAAACCGATCATGTTTCTTTATTTTCCTATTCCTTTTAACTCAGTAAAGAATTTGGCATGCTATGTGACAAGCTTCCATTTATCTCTTCAAAGTATGTGATATGTATATTGTAGAAATACTCTAACAACAAAATAATCACTTTGGCCAACTACTAGTAGTTACCTAGGGCAGATGTGTGCAAAAGATGTATTACATTATTTTTAGCATGTGTTTGCCAATAAAAAAACTGTTAATCATTAGATACTCATTTTCCCCCTAATCTTTATCTTAAAATAATGATGTCAGTACAGGAACCCAATATTATAAGAAAATATTGCTAACTCACTAATAACTACCGATAGTGAAATATTTTCAGAATTTTAACTTAAGAAATACTTCCCACATATTCAAAATCCTCTATCAGGTGCTTAAAGAACACGGAGAAGAGTAAGTGTAGGGGCAAGACTTAGAATTATACATAATACTATTGCATGGGGTCAAATCCGTGTCACGAGAAAAGTATGACCTCATTGCAATATGGGTTCAAAAGAGGAAAGTATAAGAACTCTTTCAGGAGTCAGGAAACCCTCACGAGGCGATAATATCTGAGATGAGTATATCCTAAGAATTTTAGTTTGCAGAATGAATAGAGGGTATTTCTGAAATGATAGGCAACTTAGACAAAGATATGGTAATGAGAAATAAAAAAATATACCCCAAAACAGATTATAGTCTTCCAGTTTGGATCAAAAGTAAATTGTATTGAAACAAGTTGTAGATGGGAGGGAAGGAGCGAGCAATAAGGTAAAAAATCTTAAAAGCCACAGAGAGATTTGTATTTAACTTCCATACAGGGGGAAGTCTGCTTTTAGCAGAAAGTAACTGAAAACTCCACCTAACTTATTTAAATAATGAAGAAAATTGATTATCTAACACAAACAGAAAAATAAACTAAGTAGCTGAATAAAGAATAGAAAAACAAGGCTCTGGAGACACATAGCAGGACTCAGTATGTAAGTGAATATTTATTAGAGGCTGGTGATCACAGTGTTCATGAATTTAAAGTGATATTAATTACATCAATTTCCCCAGTTGTGTGATTTTCTCAGTAATTCTCATTATTTACGTTGAGATTAGAAACTAAAATGGCTCTGGCCTGTGTGGCTTGGTTGGTTGGGCATCGTCCCATCCACAGAGAGGCCACCTGCTCGATTCCCAGGCAGGCACGTGCCCGGGTTGTGGGCTCAATACGAAGTAGGGAGTGTGTGGGAGGAAATGGATCAATGTTTCTTTCATTGATGTTTCACTCTCTCCCCCCCTCCCTTCCTCTATTTCTAAAAAAATCAATAAAAACATATTTAAAAAACCTAAAATGATGTCCTGTATGCACATATCATAAAAATGAAATTTATAATGTTTAAATGGGTCAAACCTATCAGTTGCTTCTGAGCATCTCTTACTGAGCACCTGTTATGTGTCAGGTACTAAAGAGTCAAAGATACATCATGGTCCCTGCTGTGAGAAGCCCACAATATGGTAGTGCCACAGGCATTTACAAAATAACTGCAAGCCACTCACATCAGCATATACGAGCATGCTGGTCTAGGCCATGTAAACATAGGATCTTAAAGAATTCGTAGCAACTCTATGATTAAAAAAAAAAACCACACCAAAAGGCAGCATTATCTGATATTTATAGGATTATACAAGCTAGTATTTCTTACCCTCTAGTCCCCTCATTACATGATAAATATTGGATGTATTTCTTTTAAATAATTGTCGAAACAGCCTGATATTCTGTTTCCTACATGTCAAAATCTCTGAAGGTAAATGACACATGCCCTGAAATTATAAATACTAATTCTATGTTTTATATGTACATTCTGCCTCAATATGTGCTACATTCTGTGCTAAGCATTTGGTACATACTATGTCATTATAGCATCATACATACAAGAAAAATGTACATGTCATCATTAACTTTTTTTTTTTAGATAATGAAATGAGTCCAACAGAAGTAGGTAAATTATTTGGGGCCACAGTTTGAAACTGACAAAATTAAACAAGGGTGTACATCGGATCGGTCTACCTCAGTCTGTACTTTTAAGAGATTAAAAGTACTCTAATTCCACTTTGATAACTATTTTTAAGAATTGTTTTAAATGTTATACATTCTTCACTCCTGCTCCCCATCCACTGCCTCCGCCACATGCCAACAAAGGCAGGACATTGTTGTCCCTGTTATCTCCAAATAAATTCCTACTGTGCTATTCATTCCCATTCAAATGAGCTTACAGTGTGCTTGCCCATAGAATTTCTGAGGGCAGACATCTTGTCTTAATTTTCACACTTATCATTGTCTCCTGATTTAGTTCCTCACAGAGTTAGAGCTGAAGGGGGAAAAAAAGTCTGTTTGAGCTAAAGATTGAATATAATATTGTGGTGGGAGTTAAAGTGGTTGTGGCTCTAGGCTGAGACAGAGCATGATGACGTCTGGAAGCTCTGACCCAAACGCTCAACAATGCCTGGTGATTGGTAGAGAGGGATGCTTCAGACACTGACATCGCCTCCAGGATATTCTAATTAATGACGGAGTGCCTTGGAAAAACGGTGAGCTCAATGAGTAGGGGGGTTCTGTGACTGTCATTTAAGGTCAGGCTTTTCTGAGTAGAAGTGGCCAAGATAAGTGAGGCAGTGGCTCTTGTGTACTCGTATAGCATGGTGGTTCCACCACTGATAAGGCTCTTACCTCATAGAAGTGGGAGAAAGACAGAGACATAGGCAGAGAGAGAGAGAGAGAGAGAGAGAGAGAGAGAGAGAGAGAGAGAGAGAGAGAGACTGAACCCGCCAGCTGCTTCCAAGGGTAGCAAGTTAGTTAGTTAGTTCTAGGAATCATACATTCCTTACAATATATTTTCCTCCCAGGGTTGATTTCAAGGAAAAAATATGTATATATCTTGTGAAAAAACCTGGAGTTCTGCCCATTATGCAGAAAATGTCAAATTAATGGTACTTATTGATATTGTGACATTTTAAAACTGATCAGGAATTATGCTTTGTTTACTTGTATGTCCCTGATGACAAATCTGAGTTCAACTTAGATTAGTAAATCAAGAAAGAACTAATAAAAGTGATAGAATTTTTCTATTCTTTTGTCTTTCATCTTCCAAGGACTTTAGGAAGCTGAAGTTATGCATCAGCAGATTTTTCTAATCACCTATAGAAATCATTGAGAAAGCTCTGCAACAAGTATGGTTAAGACGCACATTTATATTTTAAATTATTAATCACATATATTTAGTTGAATTGACTTTTTATTTACTACTTGTCTAAGTGACAACAAACATAATTATTCTCATTATAAACTAATTTGAGAAGGTAATTTTCCAATTAATAAATATACACTAAAGTAAATTGTATTATGATAAAATAATTATAATAGCTGTCAACAATTTTGGAAAAAAACAAAGGCATTTATTAGTGGCAAGATCTAATAAAAAATCTGATGGGCTGTAAACCAGAACAATTGATAAGCACAGTTCCCCTCACAAGAACAATTTGTTACTGATGATGAGGAATAACCAGAATGAAATTTGTGAGATTCATAGTGAAAGCCCCCAGGGTAAAATTAATTTTTTTATAACACAGTTTAAAGGCAAAAAAAAGGAAATTGCTTGGGCCAGATGGGATGGGAAAAACACTGTGGATAAAAATGAGCATCTCTTTTCTGCTTACAAATATCTGCATTAACATGGTACCAGCATGTCTGTTACTGGAATAAAGGTTTGATGGTTGCACAAGTTTTAAAAGGTTTTCTCCTTTTTAAATGGACTTTGTCAACACAAGAAAGTACTTTAAGAAATATATTAAGCCTGGCACTTACTATCTCAGTACATTTTATTCTCTTTGAATGATCATTGTGGGTGAAACAGGAAGCATACAATGGATAAATCACTGGATTTTGAGTCAGAGAACCACTATGTATATGCTGGTCAACCACAATGAGTGAAGGAGGTTAGGCAAGTCAAACTCTCCAACAGACAATTTATTCGTTAGTAAATTGAGAATAGGAATACCCGCCCGTCCATTGTCTAAACTCCATGAGTATTAAATGAGATAATGAAGGTAAATATTTATTGAAAACCATAAAGCATATGCATGTAAACTCTGATTTTGTGGCTTATTTTTCTGGAAATGATCTCCAACATTGTCCAGTATTCTATCTAAACTGTGGGTTCACAGATGCTAGCTTCCTTCTTGTTGTAATCTCATGCATTTTTATGCATAACATTTCAAATGGAATCACTGAGGATGCATTTGATGATCTCGCTCTGCTCTAAGCACCTATAATGGCTGCTTAGTATTTATCATATGCCACCATTTATCTTCATAATCCTATGTCCTCTCTATGTGTCTGTAACCTAAACTCTTGAATATTAATAATATTACTAGTAATAGCTAACACTTATTGCTTACTAATGCCAGGACCTGACTGAGCTAAGCATCTTAAAAAGATTATCAAATTTAGCAAGAATAATACAATGCATCATATTTTTTAGTGGGGTCACATCATACATCTATTATATAATGTGAATTAACATTTCACACTTAGTAGCTTCCACTCTCCAAAAAATGAGAGACTAAAAAGCTATAGACTTACAGATTTATGTAGTGCAAACATTTGTCCTATCTTATCATTCAATGAGCTTATGCCCCAGAGTAAGAGTGAGAGTGAATATGTTCTCTCCCCTCCTGAAGTCACTTCCCATAGATGTCTCATAGTGTGAGCATCAAATTGTGGAAAGTATGATTATAATGTCTAAAGATAGACTGTTTTGTACAATATGGACTTGAATGTAGGCTATAGAATTTATCTGATATCAAACTGAGGAAAGTGTCAATGCTAGAGGAACAAGTGGTTCTACCAGATTTCTTAAGAGAGGATGTGTTAGTTTCCAATGTGGAACCTTCCAAGAAATTTTCAAGGCTCATTTGAGTCTATACAGGTTTTTCCATACCATGTTGAGTCATCAATGAAGTGGGAAGTCAGGGCATCAGCTGGAAGTGAGAAGAGAAAGGGGTTCTGAAAGTTTCAGCAGACAGGGAGGGGAACAGGGGACAGGGTTAGTGGTGTGGCAAAGTGGGGGAGTACATGAATGAGGGAAATGTTGTAGGTTGGTCAGCTAGGTAAGAGTATTCTATGATTTTGTGATTTTAAATTCAAAGTGTGACAAATTGGCATGAATGTGCTTTTTCTCCCAATACATTTAGCTTCTCAAGTACAGAGCGAGAAGTAGGTACAGGCTTGTGATTAATAGGAGTAAGGGTTTTGCCCTGTTAGTTCTTCAGAAGGAGAGAGAGAGAAGGGAAACATGAGGTTATTTTAACGCTGGCCCATGGGCCTAAGCTGGGTAAGAGGAAAGTAAGCACATGGATTAGGGGTGTGAACAATGGAGTAGGGTCAATGTATTGAAAATCCTAATGTGGACAAAAATCCTTAGAGTGGGAGTAAAAGAAGAGATATGCTAAAAAGTCACGAAGTGTTTGTCCCAGAGTGGAGTGCTAGAAATAAAACAATTCTGAGCTGACCAAGGGACGGGTGGTTGAAGTGGGGTAGACAATACATGTCTACTATTATAACAACAGCTTTATTACTCCAGCCCCTCCATTCAAAGACAAACTTTACAGAGCCATAAAACAACATTTTCAGCAAATGTCTATTTGGAATCTGCAGCAAAAATTTCAAATTAATCTCTGAATTGCAAACACTTTTTTTTTCTAGACCAGTTCTGTCTACCATTGTGTCCAGAACCTCTTTGCCTGTTGGCATAGATAATAAACAAAATCTGAAGACCTGATTGAGTCTCTTTGTGATCCCTACCAATATCAAAGGCTGGCATTGAGTCAGTATGTACAGGTATGACCATACCAAAAGTCAAAGGAATAAAATAAGTGCATACAATTTGAAAAACAATTGCTACTGCAAGGCTTCCCCATGCCCACTGCTTAGCTAACAAATCCTTTTTTTATTTTTTAATCAAGCCATTTTTGTGAGAACACTTTGGACCTTCCCATAATATAGGGGAAGTGTTAAAATCTCGCCCAGAAAGAGCTTCCAGGACCCAATTCCAACATTCTTTTTAAAATTTGTTATCTATCTATCTATCTATCTATCTATCTATCTATCTATCTATCTATCTATCTATATTGATTTCAGACAGGAAGGGAGAGGAAGAGATAGAAACATAAATGATGAGAGAGAATCATCAATCAGCCCACTTCCCTCATGCCCCCACTTGGGGATCAAGTCCACAAATTCAGGCCAGTGAACTGACTTGGAATCACACCCTGACCTCCTGGTTCCTCAATCACCGAGCTACACTGACTGGGCCCAATTCCAACATTGTTGATTGCGTGCTGTCTTCTTTGATTGACTGGATCCATGCTGTATCAGTTAAGTACTTTCAATATCAATTCTGCCAACATCCAAAATAAAAGATTCTCATCTTCTCTGTCTCCTCGCTACTCCCACCCCATACAACTCTGTGCTTCTTTCCCACCAACCCATTTCCCCTTTTCTGTGTCCTTACTGCCAAATCCTTCTTGTTGTACCTTCCATTTTATTGAGGACATTGAGAGCATCAGGCAGAAATTTCCTCTGCCATCTCCTACAAATTCACGGCATTGGGTTTTCCATTGAACAATTTTCCTTCATTTCACAGTATTTCATATGAAACAAAAATTTTTCTACCTGTAATTTGGATCCCATGCCTTTCTAATTCTTTAAAAATCTCTTTAAATCAATGATTTTCTTTCTACTGGTTTGTACCTTCCAGCAAATACACATCCTCTATTCTGCCATGTTAAAATAAAAATACCCTCCCTTTGCCACGCAGCCTATATCTCACCTCGCCTTTACAGCCAGACCTTTTGAAAATTAATCTCTTCTCACTGAAGAGCTGGCTTCCTCACCTGCCAGTTCCACTTCAACCTGCTGAAAACTGCTTCCTGCCTGTCACCCAACTGAAATTGCTCTCACAGTGGTTCCAATCATTTCCTAGTTGTCAGATCCTACACTTTATTTTTAGTCTTTACATTACTTGAACTTTCAGAAGCACCTGACACTGTTAACTATTTCTTCTTTCACATATTCTGTCCTGTCTTGGTTTGGAGTCATTAGCCTCCCTAGTTTATTTTCACATTTCTGGGCAAATCCTTCTCAATTACCTCTAATTCTCTTCACGTCATAACTCTTGGTATTCCCTAGGACTCTATTCGCATCTTCCTGTTTTTCTGTGACTTAATCTAAAATTCACATTAGATACCTTACATGTGCTGATTCCTTTCAAATTATATATTCACTTCTCTTGTTCCACCCTGCATCAATCCTTCCTGTGGTGTATGTATGTATGTGTGTGTGTGTGTGTGTGTGTGTGTGTGTGTATATATATATATATATATATATATATATATATCTCCACTGTCACATGGATATCTATCATTGTATCTTCCAGTAATACCTTGATCTACATGTACTTAAACTGCATGATTTATCCTCTCTCATAAATTTGCATGCTCTACAGTTTTTATTCTTTTTCAGAAAATGGTACCGTCTTCTTCCCAAACTCTGAAACAAGAAACCTAGGACTAATACTATAGCTCTACACCTTATTTGACTTCTTCCCCCATCAGTATTCACTCAATGACCAAGAATTATAGCTTTTATATTCTGATGTCTCATATCTATATGATCTCAAATACTCATAGCTTATCTCCTTGCCTTTCTATAAATTATTGCCATCCCAATATATCCCATTCTATCATCTGCATTATTTCCAGGGTGACATAAGAGAAAAATTATGCCATTGCTTCCAATAGATTTCAGGATTAAGAAAATATAACTTTCATGATCAGCCCTTTGTCTACCTCTCCATTATTGTTACCTCATTCCCTCTCCCATCTGCATTGCCACACAGTTGCTCCAGCCTTACTTGCAGTTTCCACAATCAGTTCAAGATTTGTATTTTTTTTCCTTGGCCTTTTCCATGAAACTATATCTAACAACTTCAGTTTTCAATAAGTGTCTAAGAGAATTAATTCCCTGCACAATACTTTGGAATTTAATCATTTTGTTATTATTTTTCATTTCAAAGGGCAACACAAGATTTTTCTAGTCTCTTAAAATCAACTTTAAGAACCCTGAGACTGGATTGAATATTGTATTTAATTATCTATTCCCTACAGCACCTAATGTGGTTTTAAATGCATAGGAGGTGCTAAAAAGCATTTGTTGGAAACGGGTCCTAAATAATTAAATAAATGAATAAATAAAATGACTGTCTTTGAAGCAAACCTCCATTTCCATGATTTGTAAGTGATTATTTCCTTTCTGATAACTGAGTTTAAAAAATCTGAATTAAAGCTTAGAAGAGCATTTTAAATATCTTGTGAGGATGCATGATTTTTTTCACCACAAATAGACCTGAGATTTAAAAAATTTCAAAACATTTGAAAAGTTAGAGATTTGGAAGTCCAGATTCACTTCAGTGCTTTATGGGTATTACTTAGTATTGGAGACTATGACTCCATTAATTTATTCATACAATATTATTGAATAGGAATAATGGACTATACTGTGGGAAGTGCTGGAGACAACAATGGTGAGCAAAAATGAATACAGTCTATACGCCAATGAAGTGTACAAGCTTGTGGGGAAGATAAATTTATTTAATTAATCACACAAATAAATGCAATTGTAAGTATTATGAACCAACAAAGGAGAGGAACGTGGTGCTATAAACATTCATAAAAGAGAGACTTGACTTGGAGTGGTTGTAGGGGAAGTGGGTCCTGCAACAGAAATACTCTTAGCCTTTCTGAACCTCAGGTTCTTCATCTCTAGATAGAAATAAAACCTTCCTTTTCTCTATGGGGAGCTGCTGTAGAGTTTGAATAAAATCATATCAATGAAAGATCTTTGAAATTGTGCATTATTATTTCCATTGTATTCATACCTTCTCTATATGTTGTATTTCCTTCTCTTCTTAAAGAGAGTAGGTCTTTGTTGTAAGTAAAAGTCACAAAGTCTCAAAAAGTCTTTGCTCATTGAATGAATTATTTTTCTATTTTATTTTTTGAAGCAAAATAAATATACTGTCCTGTCTTTGAAGTTTTCAGTTTTTGTTTGTTTGTTTGTTTTTCTTTTTACCTCATACTTTAAGTTTTCCAGAGATGGGTCTCAAATCAAGTTGGCAGAAATAGGTAGTCAATCAATGAATTCAATAACCTTTGGCAATCCTGTCCCATCTTACATAACATCTGTTCTGGAAGAATAGGTGGTTATATCAAACCTCTATGTGCCTGCCATACCCCACAACTGGGGCTTCTTGGGCAGCTCGCTCTGTCTCTATGTATTCTCCCCTCATAATTTCCCAAGCAGGGGGCATGGCTAGCTGGACTCTTCCTTGGCAGCTCAGAGCTTCAAAGGTTCATGTCCTGGGAGAAAGACAAAGCCAGGTAGAAAGAGAAAGCCAGGTAGAATCCGCTCATGGCTTAGCTTTGGAAGTCATGTAACATTCCATTCATCAGAATTTGATTATGCATTTCAATATCAGTAAGTACTACATAAATGTAATTCTCAGTGTATTTTTTCTTTCAGCACCAATCATTTTAGAGTTATTCCCAATAGAAGGAATAGCTTTGTTTCCATAATTCTAAATAGGGACATATTGGATTACAAATGACATTTTCTCCTTCATTATTTTTTACATGCAATGTCTTACAAAGGAATTAACTTAATTATACTTAATATTACATTTAATAATTTGTCTTTATTGAAAGAATACATGAAATTTGATGCCTTAACTAATCACGCCGATAGATTCCAACTTTAAATTAGAATTGTGGGGAGAAGAAAATACCAAGAATATGAACAGACATAGTAAATTGACTAAATATTCTCAGAGCCTCAAAGTAAACTTTAAAATCTCAAGTAATTCCTTTCCATATCTGAAGAAAATTTTCAAAACTTCATGGGAAAACACATATTGACTTTTAAATAGTATTTACTTCTTAAACATATAAATAAAAAAATCTGAATGTTCAGAAGAATTGGGAAATATTCGTTTCTTATAACTTAAAAAAAAACCCTGATTTTTTGTGATCATAGAAAAATGAATAAATGATGGGTTTTGGTGGAAATGCTTATTAATTGTCTATAGAAATATTCATTCTTGATTGGAAACTAAGATGGCGGCATAGATAAACACCGGGAAATGGCTGCCTCCCACAACAATTGAAAAATCTTCTAGGAACACAAAACGGACATCATCCAGAACTACAGGAAGGCTGGCTGAGTGTAAATTCTACAACTAGAAGGAAAGAAAAGCACACTGAGAGCCAGAGGAGCTGCGGAAGTAAAGTGCAGAGGTACGGGGGCTCGCACGCGCGGAGAGGGGCTGGCACCTGAGGACACGGCTGTCTTTTTGAATCCGGAGGGAGTCACAAGCTCCCGACGGCTCTGAACTCCGGTTCCGGGAAGTCTCTGGGGACCCAGGACTCATACGGGGAGAAGCTGGACTGTCTGGCAGCGGGCGAACTTGGGGGCGGCTTTCCCTCAGAGGTGCTTGCAGCCGTTACAGGGACACTGAGACACGCGACTCCTTAGGGCAGGGCTAAGGATCCGCCATAGCTGCTTGCTCCGCCCTTTGATTCCTTGAGACCCCGCCCCACCCAGGCTGCGGCAGAGGCTTTTGCATATGAATGCCTCGGCCCTTTGCAACCTGATAATTACCTAACTGCAGCCGGGCCAGACAGACCCAGAACTTCCAAGAGAAGGCCCAAGGCCCCACAGCGGCTTGCACTGCTTCACAGCTGAGCCTCATCAGGGCACCTCCAAACTCCAAAAAAGGAAGGGGAATCTGCAGTTCTCTTCGTAGCTCCTGCTGGGTAACCTCAGGCAGAGGCTAAATTAGCACCTCCTTAGATCCAAGAGCCACTGTACCTAGTGGTCAGAGGGGGACCATCCAGATCACAACTCCTCAGATCCATAAGGGACACACTCAGGGTGCAGACTCAGTGAGCACCAAAACCCCACTGAAGCAAGTCTTGCCCCAGAAGGGTGTCTCCAGCACAGAAGTTCTCCCACTGCAGACACAGCTGATTCTCACTGCCAATTGGCCTGTAGGTCAATTCCTCCCAGTGATCCTACAACAACCAAGGCATAACTACAACAAGACTGTGCACAAAGCCCACAAGGGGGTGCAACAAGAGTGTCCACCTCAGGTAACTGGGGAGGCTGAGACACTGGGCCCTACAGGACACCTAGCACACAAAGCCACTCTATCAACACAGGGAAGCAGCCAAAATGTGGAGACAAAGAAACAGGTCACAAATGGCAGAAATGGAGGAAAGCAAACGACTGGATATAGAGTTCAAGGCCACGTTTATAAGGTTTTTCAAGAATTTTATGGAAACCGCTGATAAATTTAGTGAGTCCCTCAATAAGTATAGTGAGACCCTGGAGGACATGAAAAAGGACCAACTAGAAATTAAGCATACACTGACTGAAATAAAGAATAATTTACAGAGATCCAACAGCAGACAAGAGGATCCCAAGAATCAAGTCAAAGATTTGAAATACAAAGAAACAAAAAATACCCAACCGAAAAAGAAAAAAGAAAAGAGATTCCAAAAATATGAAGATAGTGTAAGGAGCCTCTGGGACAACTTCAAGCGTACCAACATCAGAATTATAGGGGTACCAGAAGAAGAGAGAGGGCAAGATATTGAAAACCTATTTGAAGAAATAATGACAGAAAACTTCCCCTACCTGGTGAAAGAAATAGACTTACAAGTCCAGGAAGCGCAGAGAACCCCAAACAAAAGGAATCCAAGGAGGACCACACCAAGACACATCATAATTAAAATACCAAGAGCAAAAGACAAAGAGAGAATCCTAAAAGCAGCAAGAGAAAGACAGTCAGTTACCTACAAGGGAGTACCCATACGACTGTCAGCTGATTTCTCAACAGAAACCATGCAGGCCAAAAGAGAGTGGCAAGAAATATTCAAAGTGATGAATAGCAAGAACCTGCAACCAAGATTACTTTATCCAGCAAAGCTATCATTCAGAATAGAAGGTCAGATAAAGAGCTTCACGGATAAGAAAAAGCTAAAGGAGTTCATCACCACCAAAGCAGCATTATATGAAATGCTGAAAGGTATTCTTTAAGAAGAGGAAGAAGAAAAAGGAACTCTTACCATTTGCCACAGCATGGATGGAACTGGAGAGCGGATAAATACCACATGATCTCACTCATTTGTGGAATATAATGAACAACATAAACTGATGAACAAGGACTGATCCAGAGACGGAGAGGCATTCATTGGACTGTCGGGCCTTGGAGGGAAGGTAGTGGAGGGTGGGAGTAAGCGGGAAAGATCAACCAAAGGACTTACATGCAAGCATATAGGCCTAACCAATGGACACGGACAACGGGGGGGGGGGGGGGGTAAGGGCATGAGGGGGGGGGTAGAGGGTAACATGGGGACAAGGACACATATGTAATATCTTAATCAATAAAAAATATATTAAAAAAAAGAAATATTCATTCTTTCCTTCTTAGTAACAGAAACTTCAAAGTTGAAATAATGTCTACATTTCTTGGACTGTTTTACATCTAGGTTGGGTTATGTTACTAAGTAAAGCATGCAGCTTCGGGGAAGTTGACTAATGGACGGAGACATACTTTTCTTTATCCCTTACTCCCAAAGAACGTTTAAAATACGGACATGGTGGAGGAGTGTGAGCAGCCACCTTGGCATATGTGGCACCATATTAGGGTGGGCAGGGAATGACTGGATGAGCCAGGTTGCCAATGAATGTAGGGCCCCTGATGCTAGAGCTCTCTACCTGCTTAGGCTTTTATGTGAGAGGAAAATAAATATCGACTTTGTTTAAACAACTGTGATTTTGGCTTTTTCTGATATTTTTAACAAAACCTAATCCTAATGATAAATATGTTCTTTTGTGTTTTTAAGCAGGTAGTACTTTCTCCTCTCTCCTTTCTGCTTCTCTCAGTTGGATTCTCTCCTCTTCTCTATTGTTGCCCTCTGATTCATCTCATCTTTTTTCTTTTGCCCGTTTCCCTCCTTCTCTGTAATATCAATAAGTATCATAATTGTATCTTTGTTATTGTTATTGTTGAATCATCCCATAGCAATGAGGGTAAAAAAAAATACAGGTTTTATATTTCCTATTCTTATTTTTCATTGTTAGGAATTATTTTATATACATATTTTTTTTTCTAAAAACAAACACAAAAACACCTCATTGTATGAAATTTTTTCTTGGCCCTGGTATTCTACAGAAGGATTTTACCCTCCAGGGAGTCAGTGTTTAATAATTGACCGTTGTTTTCCCACTCTGGCTAAGGTCACACAAAGTCTATATTTATGCCTTCAAAAGTTTCAACAAATCAATGTTCTCAAGTTTAGATTTAAAACTCTCAGCCTCAAGGGTATGTTCTGGACTGGGCAACTCTCAAATGTGAGTCATGGCTTGGGAGTGAAAAGTCTGTTAAAAACAAACATAAAACTCTTCACAGCTGGGAGTTGCCCTTTCATTTTTAGAAACTCATTTCTTGTTTCCATAATGTAATAAAGATTTAGCCTCTGATCTCTGGTCACATCTCACAAGTTTTTGCTAAAAAGTGGCTGGCAGGAAATGTACTCCTTATAATTTCAGCTACATTAAATTGTCATTTTAAGGTATTCAAAATGCAATAAACAGAATGTAATAAACCAGAGTACTTAACATCCTTCCCTGCTGAACACTTCGACGTTATCCTTGAACTAGCTGATTCCTGTTTTGCATCTCCATTAAAAGACTAACTTCTTCAACCACACAGTCGGGTGATGTACTAAACCTAATTGCACAGGGACTTCTTTATACAACAGGATTTTATGCTGTCTCTCAGTTTTCTAAAAATTGTTCTTTTTTTCCTCAATAATCAATTTGGTGTAAAGTCTCATCTAACAGTTTTGAAGATGTGAATGAAACTCTTGTGATATCCTTAGAAAAGGTTTAAAGCACTGTGTGTTTCACTTTTCTGGGATTATTTTAAAATGGTTATGGATTTTAGTGTGTCTATGTCTATGAGGTTTTGTGTGTGGGTTTTTTTTTTACTTAATCTCTTCACCTGTTTCACCCAGCCTCACCAACCCCTCCCCTCTGATAGCTGTCAGTCTGTTCTCTATTTTATGAGTCTGTTTCTATTTTATTTGTTTAATTTGTTCATTAGATTCCACATATGAGTGAGATCATGTGGTACTTGTCTTTCTCTGACTGGCTGATTTCACTTAGCACAATTCTCTCCAGGTCCATCCATGTTGTTGAATAGGGTATGATTTCCTTCTTTTTTTATGGCCACATAGTAAATATACCACAGCTTTTTTAATCCACTCATCTACTGATGGACACTAAAGCTTCTTCCAAATCTTGGCTATTGTAAATAATGCTGTAATGAACATAAGGGTGCATATATTCTTTCAAATTAGTATTCTGGATTTTTTTAGATATATTCCCAGAAGTAGAATCGCTAGGTCATAAGGCAGTTCCATTTTCAATTTTTTGAGGTTATTCCATACTGCTTTCCACAGTGGCTGCACCAATCTGCATTCCCACCAACAGTTCCTTTTTCTCCACATCCTTGCCAACACTTGTTTATTGATTTATTGATAACAGATATCCTGACAAATATGAGGTGATATCTCACTATGGTTTTGATTTGCATTTCTCTTATGATTAGTGACGCTGAGCATCTTTTTATATGTCTATTGGCCATCTGTCTGTCCTCTTTGGAGAAGTGTCTATTTGGGTTCAAACCTGGATGCTGGTGCTGGATCTGAGGCCACTCAGCAAATGTCCCCGGGTATACCAAATCTAGCTCCACCACTGGGTGCTCACACACCTTTGTGTTGGGGCAGGGTTTCAGGGAGTCATCAGGGTGAGGCCAGCAGAGTTTATCAGGCCCAAACAGACCAAGTTTTGGCCATATGAAGGGAGGGCTATGCATTGGTTGGGTGTGTGAGGGAAAAATGGCCCCTGTCCTAGAGCCACACAACTCAGCCTGCCCCAGATTCTGCCAGCAGGAGACAGAGCTCAGCAGGGTGGGACCTTGGGGAGTAGGGAGGATGGGGCTAGTGATCTCTCCTCTTTTTTTTAGTGATCTCTTATAAGGGGGAAGTGACGGGCAGGCTTCAGGAAAGTTGGGGGAAGGCGCCCCTCCCCTAGAGCCACACAACTCAGTCTGTCCTAGATTTTGCCCCGACCTCAGCAGGGCAAAGCCACTAAAAGTTCAGCAGGTGAGGCCTGCAGAACCTAGAGGGTATGGCTAGTGGATCTCTCATGAGGGGAAGCACCAGACAGGTTCACAGGAAAGTGGGGAGAATGGCCGCCACCCCAATGCCACACAACTCAGTCACTGATACCCCCTGAGTCTTCCCAGAGCAACATAAAACAATAAACAAAAAAACCATAACCATAAAACAATAATAACAATGACAGCAGTAACACCCATGCAGTGGCACTGATTCTGTAGAAGGCTAAGGTAATACGTTTAAAGTATATCAGCTGCTGAAAATGATTCATTTCTTTAGGTCCCAAACAAAGACATATTCAATCACTGCATCCTGTGGTAGTAAACTTTGGACCAACACTCAGCAATCTCTGATGTGTGCAATGGGAGTGCTTAATAAGTGCTGAGCCAAGCTTTCAAAGCACCCAAACTCCTCCTGGGTTGTAAGTATTGCACTTTTGAAGGCTGCTATCTAATAATCTGGTACTTCATTGTGCTCGGCCTGATTCCGTATTGACTAAGTTCCTGGCCTTTCTGAGTTCACCACTCTTCTCTGTCAGTTGAAGATGATTGCCTCCATTTCTGTGCGTTTTCCCTGGAAATGTATCCCTTGCAAAATGCTGCCTGAACCCAATCCTTAGCATCTCAAGGCAGAGCCAAGTTACGCTATAATGAAAAAGGGATCATCTATAACACAATTTCTTTTACTCAAACAAGAATCTGTGGATTTATAGATTTTAGTTGGAGAAAGCCTATAAGTGAATTTTACCATAGAAAAATTGTACCTGAAGCCATGAAGAAAATTCAGTAGCTATTATAATCCATGATTAGAAATGACATACATCTCTATACTCAGCTTCTTGCCTTCTCCATTGAAATATGGAAAAAGAAAAACAGTCACATTATTTTTATTTTAGTTGCATGATTATTGAATTTTAAATTGGTAAACTCAGATTTTAGAAAGGTTGGTTTCTCTAAATAGCTGTGGATTCTCAGACAAATATAATATAAACTACTACAAATATAATTCCCAGCAAAATAGGTATAATGTTCTAATTAAAAAGAAAATAATATCCCCCCCAAAATGTATATAGACTTTGAATAATTATAAAGGCAGTATTTATTAAAATACATTTCATTTCAAAATGTAATAGAATCTACAAAGTATGTGTGATTCTACAGAAGAAAATATTGAAGAGGTCAGAAAATTGTACTTTCTTATAATAAAATGCTTGGATTTACTGGATAACAGGTGATCAGAAGCTATTCTATAGGACGTAGTATAGGAAATAGAAGAATAGATATAAGGGTTTAGATTAAAATAAGAAATTAGTCTTAGAGTCAATTAAAAAAGGTCAGACTTATTTGGATATAGCAGGGAAAAAAGAGAAATAACCTTAACTATAAACAAGTTAACACATTAAGACAAATCAGAGATGGTGAAGTGGATACAATGAAAGAATCCTATATAATAAAGAGGTAATATGCAAATTAACCCCCACACCCTCACAAAATGGCTGCCTACAACCAGGCCGGCAGGGGGGTTAGTGAGGGACGACCAAACGACTGAACAGCAGGCTGCATGGGGCGACCAGGCCGGCGGGGTGGCCTTGAGGGGTGACCAGGCCGGCGGGGGGGGGGGCAGTTAGGGGCAACCAGGTCGGCAGAGGGGGCAGTTGGGGGAGCCCAGGCTGGTGGGGGGGCAGTTGGGGGCGATTAGGCTGGCGGGGGGGGGCAGTGAGGGGCGACTGGGCCAGCAGGGGGGGCAGTAAGGGGTGACCAGGCTGGCAGTGGGGGCAGTAAGGGGTGACCAGGTTGGCGGCGGGGGCAGTTAGGAGCGACCAGGTTGGCAGGGAGGAGGCAGTTGTGGGTGACCTGGCTGGCAGGAAGGGGGCAGTTAGGGGCGACCGGGTCGGCAGGGGGCGTCAGTTAGGGGCAATCAGATCAGCACGCAGAGGTAGTGAGGGGTGATCAGGCTGGCAGGGGTGGGGGCAATTAGGGGCGACCAGGCAGGCAGGTGAGTGATTAGGAGCCAGCAGTCCAGGATTGTGAGAGGGATGTCTGACTGCCGGTTTAGGCCCGATACTAGATTGGAGAGGGTGCAGGCTGGGCTGAGGGAATCCCCCCTCCCCCTGTGCATAAGTTTCGTGCACCAGGCCCCTAGTATATTATAACTGCATATGAAGTGGGCCCTATATTTAAGAGTAATATCAAAGTAACTATTTTATGACATAGGAAAGGGGAGTGATAGAAAAAAAATTCGCCCTATCTTAAAATCCTTCTATAGGTCTCTAATACTTAAGTGGTTCTTAGACACTGTTTTCTTTGACATGTGATAGGGGGTAGCAGATGGATTAGAAAAGTAAACAATAACGAAAAGGATGCAGAAAAGTTGGGGGCCGATTTCTGAGAACAATAGCAAAGTAAGATTGAAAACTCAAATGGCATCTGTAAAAACAAATTATTTCAATATGTAATTTTTACACCTGTGCTCTAATAGTACAGCAACGGTATATACATAGCTTGAAATAACTTACATTAATGAAATACAGAGAAAGCTCTGAATTTCACATTTCTAGTAATTTAATATTTGGTTCTGTTTGTTAAAATAGTTTCAAAACTCCTCTGTTACATATTTACATGCGAAAGCTATAAATGCAGGCAGACAGAGGGGTGGTATTGGTGCTGGCACTGGCACTGGTAATGAATGGTAATGAAATGTCACACAACACTTGTTAAACTCTGAACACAACACAGTTCTCTTAAGTTATATGGTGGTTGCAGTGCCAAAATATTCAATGTATATTCAGTGTAAAAATAACTTTTTTACACATATAAATGATCTAGTTTTTTGGCTTACTATAAACAGATTTTCCACCTACATGCTATCTATCACCTAGACTTATAGTCTCTAAGTATGGTCCATGGACCAGTAGCATCAGCATCACCTGGGAACTTGTTAAAGGTTCAAATTCTCTGGCTCCAACCTAGTCCCCCTGAATTAGAAATTTGAGATGGGGACCAGCCCTCTTAAGTTATTACATGCCCTCCAGGAGATTCTAATGTAGGCTAAAGCTTGAGAACCACTGACATTTGAGGAATACTTGTCAGTCAGATAGGATGTGAGATAAGTCTTCATTTGGGGCAGCTGTCCCACACCTGATAGGACATCTCTGACTCTCACTCGCTAATCACCAGGTAGATACCCAGTAATTGCAACAATCAAAAAATGCACCCACAAATTTGTAAAGTACTCCTAGATGGCGATACCACTTCTGCTAAGAACAACTGGATTAGATAATGGCCAAAGTCCTGGCCTGCGATTCTATTACTTTCATGGAGGAAGCAAGAACCTAAGATTCAATGCAATTCAGAGCTGATAAGTTCAAAACTCAAAAGATTCACTGAGATTGCATTAGGACATCTGTCCAGAGGCTAGACTTCTGTTCAAATGTAGGTGTTGTTGAGTCTCATTCTTCAGAGGTAATTTTAAAATATTACTTAGCAGACAAGTGGAAAGGCATAAAGTGAAGCAGAGATACATTCTACGTCAAAATGCCCCATGCTATTTGTTCTTCTACTTCAAACTTCTACTGAATGCCCTAGTTCACACCATTGGTTAGTTATGATTGAGCAGATCATTAATTTGCATGATGGGGATTTGGGGGTGAGGGAAGGGAGGGGCTGTTAATCCTTATTGCTTTGATTGCTTTGCCAGTTCTACAAACCCAATCTATAGGATACCTCAGTCCTGCCTAATATAAGAACTTCAGAGTTCTGTAGTCAGACTCATGACAAATACTGAAAGACCCACCCCAGATTTTGTAAGCATGATAGAGTTCCATTATTCACAGAAGTGTAAACTAGCCATCACCACAAATAAAGTTTAAAATACCTAAAAGCACTACATATTGAGAGGTAGCACTAAGTCCCACATTACTTTTATCATATTAGTCAGGGTACAATTAGAGTTTTGAAGTGAAATACTAATGAAAGCCCAATCTGAGTTCCTGATAAATAACAGGAATAAATGGCATTTGGAATCTTAATGATTGGCCAATGCTTTGTCTGTTTGCACCATTTTTCCTTCATTTTGGTTCATCCCCCTCCCCCCCCACACTTCAGAAAAATTAACAAAGGAAAAATAATTAAGTGAAAATGCAGTCTTATGACTTTAATCTAATCAAATGACTTGCTGATAAGAGCAATCTAGTTTTAAGGTAAATTGCCATGTGACAGCTCTTTAATTGATCAATCGACCTGTCAAAACTTAAGAAGGAAAGAGATCCTCTTTCAAACATGTGTTCAGAGCTTCCATTATATGAATTTTCAATAAATACAACTTATGAAATCAATGTCAGTTTTCCTTTTTCTTTAGCTCTTTCTTCTTTTTCATGTTTATCAATCTTGAGAATTCCCATTTATGTGCAAACCCCTCAATTAGCCAAGAAACTAGTGTTTGAGTACATGATCTGAAATCAGGGCTCTGTCTCTATTTTATGCATTCAACAAACAAGGACTGAGCTGCTCTGTGGGATCATCTCAATGCTAGTGGTTGGTGACACAAAGGTAAGTAGGACACAGCAAGGTTAGAAATAAGACAGCAACACAAGCATAATACAATCTAAGTTCAGGGCATAGGTGAAGCACAAAAAAAGAATGACTTGATTAATTTTGACTGATAATCAGTGAAGAGGTGACTTGTATGTATGGATGAAGAACAAATATACTTGATGCAGGCAAGTAATATCCTCAACCTGCAAAGGCTGCACAGAGCATGTTCTATGTCTAACTTGTCATAACCTTGCCAGACTGATGTAACCTGAGAGCTTTCCCCACTGTTAAGTATTTCTTGAAATTCTCTCTTTTGGTAACTGACAATAATTCACAATATATCCTGATCTACTTGATTATTCATCTATTTCTAAATGTTTAGGGTGTTTCCATTTTAGAAAATCTATTCAGTAAGCTTTCTTAAAGTTCTTTTTGCAATGATCTCACCTTGGAAAGTGAGGAAAAGAAAAAAGGTGTTAGTCGATGCAAGATATTGCTTATAGAATATTGTGTGATCTCTTCACACATTGGAAAAGAGGTAAAATCATACTGAATATGTGTTGTTAGAAGATATACATAGATTCAGAGTTACTTTCTATAGAGTACATAATTTTATAGTTGGGGAATTCTATCTATAACAAGTAAAAATATATTTGTTTTTAAAAGTTTTGGATTAAAAGCAATTCCTCATATTAAATTCCTCTACACATCTTGTATAAACAACATGTACACCAATATTTAAAGTTTTTTTAATGTGACAAAAAATCTGGATTTCTATATGTTTATTTATTTATGTTGGATTTATGACATTATTTGCACAGGATAACATATACTTAACTATATCTATGTTCTATTTGGATGATGTCCTTCGTAACCAATCTCACAGAAGTTATGTTAATAGAAATGAAAAAATGCATTTTTAAAAACTTTCAGCAAACTCAGTAAATACATCTTTAACTTTTATTCAAAATTATGTAAGTGATGCTGTAATTTTCAAAATTCATCTTCAATTCTCATTAGTAACAAGTTTCACCAATTTATCTTATAAAACTTGTAGCTAAATTTAAATTATTTTTCAATGAAATAAATAAAATCTAGATCAATAAATTTCCTATGTATGGACTTTTTTGATGAAAAATTAAATCAAAATCGTATATCTATCTATCTGTCTATATATATTTGTTTTATTACAACTAATTTATTTTTACTCCGATTTCATGATTTCATTTTTTTGGTATAGTAACACAATTATTCAGTAGTCCACAGACTTTGGATATCAAAAGAAGAGGATTGGTGCCATGTCTATAATTAAATGTAATCTCTATGTTAAGCTGCTATTTAACCTGATGGCAAAGAAACTTAATTTGGGCAATTCTAGGTAAAATTCAGTAACTTCAGGTTTGCTTTAGTCACTTCAGTGTTATTCCATCAAATGGACATTTCCCTTCTTCCTGTAATCCCAAGTCAGTGCAGGGGGAATGTTGTGAGTAGGGAGAGTGCATCCGTGGCACCAGGGTATCAGGAGAAGCTATTACAGACCATGGGCTCACACTGCTGAAATGTAGAGCCCTGACTGGCCTTCACCACTGTCAACCCTTCATCCAGTATCTGCTGAGGTGTCCATGTCTGCAGTTGGGCTGAATACCCTGCTTCTGGGAAATCTTTATGTAGGACACATGGTCTATTGCTCTCTATCCCCAATTAACTTCCTGTTTCTCTCAGGGGCCTAGAGGAGGTGGGCTTCCCTGGGGCCACAGAAATTAGTAGGGCTGCTTCCAGCACTTGAGGTGCCTGAAACCCCAGGCAACTGCTCATTTGTGTGCATCTTACATGGCATAGGAAACTCCTGCTGTGGCCTCCCATCTCCCAGCTGTACTATCATTATTGTTTTTTTGAAGGGGATTTTATAGCTTTCCTCTATTATTCCATCACCAAATACCTCGTGTGTCTCTCCTACTGTTAACTGGAGCGAGTTCAGGGCTCCGTCTTAAAGACTGCCTTTAGTTGCCATCTTTTTGGCTGCTCTTTGGCTCATCGTCCACCTACAGCCCAGGGAAATTTTCAGTTTCAAAATTTCTTCTTAGGTGAGAAATAACAGCTCAATAATCATTCTCCCATATTTTTCTGTCTTATAACCTTACCATTAGCTTTTTTTTTAATTTTTAATTTTATTTTTTTATTTCAGAGAGGAAGAGAGAGGGAGAGAGAAATAGAAACAACAATGATGTGAGGGAATCATTGATCGGCTGCCTCCTGCACGCCCCCCACTGGGGAATCGAGCCTGCAACCTGGGCATGTGCCCTTGACCGGAATCGAACCTAGGACCCTTCAGACCGCAGGCCAATGCTCTATCCACTGAGCCAAACAGATTAGGGCACCATTAGTTTTTTAAAATAACTTGTTTTTTGAAGACTAGGAGTTTGATACCTTTTCTGATTCTTTTCCCTGACAGAAGTAGAAGCTTCAGATCCAAAAGCCTAAATAACCAGACAATTTCTCCCTGCTCCTCCCACTAAGTACCACTATACACCTAGCAATGATGCAAAGGCAACCAAAAGACAACTCTAGAAGGCGAGAAGAAGAAGGTGAATTGGTTGGGAACCTAGGACTGGATGAGCAACACAGAAGCAGGGACTCCTGTGATTCCCACCCAACTGAAGAAGGCAGTCTACAGCTGGCATTTCTGACCCTCAGGCTAGCAGCAGAGGAGGGCCCAGCTAGGCTCATTCCACACCCAGACTGTGGAGTCCGACAGCCACAAGAGGCAGCATTGAAACAGGCAGCCTCTGCAAAGGATGCCTCCGGAGCCCTGCCGAAGATCAGCAGATCAGCAGCCAGAGGAAGTGCTCCCTTCCTCCCCCAGGCCTGAAACTCCCTCCTTCTACCCAAAGACACATGGCAGCGGGCCACTCTCCAGGGAATAAGTCTCTTCACCGCAGGGCTCAGACTCCTATTCCCCACAGGCAGCCAGGGGACACGGACTGTGGGGATCCTGCCATAGCAGGGGCTGCCTTAAGAGTGCTCTGTGGGCTTCAGACTCCCTTCCCCGAACCCAAGGGCTTCAGGGAAAACTCCTTCACCTCAGACAGTGCCCGAAGGGACCAGTGGGAGCCCCAGAGACACGAAATCAACCAAGCCAACCAACATGGTACTGCAGAGGCTCTGAACGTGTTATTGTCATTGGAACCACAGCCCACAAAGGCAGGACAGGACTTTTGTGCTAAATTGAAACAGGGTAACTATATGCTAAATAAAATAAAAGATTTGAGTAGGAACCAGAGTCTCCTAACATAATAGATAAAATATTCAGTATTTAATTTTTAAAAAATCCTGTTGTTTGCTGTCACACCAAAAAATGAATTGTGAAGAGTCAGGGATAAAGGACGCGTGTGTGAATAAACGCATTGGTTCACACCTCAGTATCAGTTAATGAGAAAATAGGTTTTTTGTTATATGTTAGCTGTATTGAATGCTCCTAAGCAAGGGAAACTTGAATCTCTCTTAATTAGGCCTAAATTGTTCTGAATAAACCATAGGAGGAAAGAGGCCAATGACAAATAATTCCCTCCTAAATCTCATCTGTACTTCACTGCCTTCTCACACCCCGACTTCCAGAGAGGAAGGACAGAGAGAAGTAGGCCATGATCTAATTATGAGAGGGAGAGGCCGGAGGGGAATGAATACTCAAATGCTCTGAGGCTTGAACTCTGACAAACGGGTTGTCTCCTTGGCATCATATCCATTCTGATCTCCACCCCGCTGTTCCGGCTGTCCCCGCATAGAGGCTTTACCAGAGACCTGTGGTTTTATGCTGGTCTCGTTTCTAAATTTAGGTATTTGCATTTTATCTTGTGTTGTCTTTGCTGATGAGACAAGCTGGCAGTGTGTCTTAAGTTTGTTCTAACGGGAACGTTTGATCTATGGTTTATTTGTCATTCAGTTTTTTAATGGGCACAGATGTCTTTTAAAGAACTGCATTCCACTTTTCTTAGCATTGATTCTTTTATCTTTTAACTTTTAGTTAGATGTTTATTTTATTTTCATTCTTTCTTTTTTAACTCTAAAAACAGGGCTTTAGGGATACTATATATTTTTCTTGATAGTATTCTAATTATTATTCCTCTGAATAGAAACTACTCTTTTCTATTCTTCTTTTTGATTCTCATTATTTACTTATTTTTATTTTAAAGAGATTGGGTTTTTAGGACTGTTACTATTTTAAAAATTTAATTATGGTCATAAAGCGTGGCTTATACCATTTATACTATTTATTTAAATTTTACTGGAGGTCAAATATGTAGTCTGATGTGTGGGAACTTGGCAATAAGATATAAGGTATCTAATAAGATACATCCTCATTTAGAGGGTAAAGTATTTACTATACTTCTAAATCAACTTTATCATATTACTAGAGGGCCGATGCACAAAATTTGTGCAAGAGTAGGCCTTCCTTCCCCTGGCTGCCAGCACCGGCTTCCCTCTGGCACCCGGGACCCGGGCTTCCCTCACAGCCCTGGCTTCATCCTGAAGGTCATCTGAAAGGACGTCTGGTCTAATTAGCATATTATGCTTTTATTATTATAGATATTTCTCTATGCTCTTATGTAAATATATCCTTAACTTCCCTAGTTTTCTAATAGTTTAGTATGGTCTGAATCCTATATGACTTGATGAGCAGGAATTCACAACTTTTATTGGATTCCTGTTTTCACACATTGTTGAGGATGGTGAAGGGATGGCGCTGAAAAAGGCTCGTATGCACCTCAATCCACCCTGTGTGCTGGCCACCTCAGCCAACACCACGGCTTCTGGCAAATGTTATACTCTATAGATCATTGTTTCTCACAAGTAGTTTCTATTTAAGCAGTGAGTACCCAAGCATTTTAAAAGCACTTTGTCTAAGGTGAACACAGGCTCCTCTCATATCCCAAAGTTCAGCTAAAACCAAATTGTAACAAAACAGAATTGTTGTTGCATTATTTTTCTAGGGCAGTCACTGTGAACTACTACAAACTTGGTGTGTTAAACAAAAATGTATTCTCTTATAGTTCTGGAGACCAGAAGTCTGAAATCAGAGTGCAAGGGGGCCACACTCCCTCTGAAGCCTCAAGCAGAGAATTCTTTCCTACCTCTTCCAGCTTCTGGTGTTCCTTTGCTTATAGACACATAATTCCAATCTCTGCCTCCAGAGATTTCCTCTTTGTATATCTCTGTGTCCTTTTCTGTCTCTTAAAAGGCACTCCCACTGGATTTAGGGCCTATGGTAATACCACTCTACGATCTCATCTGAGTCCTCACCTTGATCAACCTGGGAATACCCTATTTCACAATAAGGTTGCAGTCTTAGGTTATGGATGCATGTGGACTTTTGAGGACACTATTCAACCCACTAAAGTTGGTATTAATAGAAGAGAAAATGTATAAATGTATAAGAAAGAAAAGGAACTATGTAAAACAGCTTTCAGTGTCCACATACACATATTTATGTATAATGCAAATAAAATATCTTTCCCTCCAAATTATCTGAAGGCTCAATTAAGATATGGATTTAATTTATTAAATATTATAAACAACAATGAAAAACCACAAGGGAAGGGAGAAATACGGGATAGGACATAGGTGGGATTATTAGGTATTGTATCTTACCTACTAGTATGTTTATACTACATATGCACTCTTGCCTTAGATAATTGATATTTGTATATTTAATTTATTCTCTTTCATTTTTCTATGTTCCTCTAGGTAAAGACTATGCCATATTCATCTTTGCCTAGCATAAAATTTTTCATTCTTTCAGTGCTCAAAAATATGCCTTTGAAATTTGTATTAGCAAGTTCAGAATATACTACAACAAATGCAACACATGCAATACAGCTTCAAATAAGTGTTAAAATAGAAAAGATACATATATGAATGGTTTGTACTGCAAATAGAGAAATACAGCTTAATCAGTTTAATCATAAATGCCATCGATGTGAGAGAGAAACATCGATCAGTTGCCTCTAGTATGCACCCCAATTGGGGATGGAACCCGCAACCCAGGTATGTGCCCTGACCAGGAATTGAACCCACAACCTTCCATTGTATGGCAAGTCACTCTAAACCACTTAGCCACACCTGACAGTGCTTCCCGTGGTTTGCTTTTAAACTAGCTCACTGCTCTCCTATCTACTCTTGGAAAGGGTTAGCCTCTTTTCCCTAAAGACTTCTGAAAGGTAAGCCTCGTCTATTCTTCACTTTACTTTTGCCCAAGTAACTCCCAATCCTCTTAAGGTTTCAGCATCAACATCCCTTCTTCAGAGAAAGCTTTCCTGACTTTCCAATCTAAATTAAACCATCCTTGTTGTAATCTCTGATCACACTCTTTTATTTTCTTGTTAGAATTTGTCATAGTTAATGACATAACACATTTAATCTCTGTCTCCTCTACTAGATTAAAGATTCTTGAGGGCAGAACCCATGTCTATTTTACTCATAGATATATCCTTGGTACCTCTCTTGTCCAACATCCAGAAAATTATCAGTAAGAATTGGTAAATTAAATTCTTCCTCTGTAAATCATGAATAAACAATCACAGAATTGTTATGATCAATGTGAGTTATATAGATTTTGCAAATAGTACTCCAGTACAAGGTATTATTATTTAAATAAATCCAGCTTCTTTTACTAATAAACTACTGCATCTCAATAAAAACATTTATGGGAGACTTTTTAAAAAAATAAACAAACTTCTCTACTATTATAAATTCATTTTAAAAACATGCTGGACACCTGGCTGGTGTGGCTCAGTGTTTGAGCATCATCCCATGCACCAAGTGGTCACCTGTTTGATTCCCAGTCAGAGCACATGCCTGGATTGTGGGTTCAATCCCCAATAGGGGGTAAGTAAGGGCTGAGCAGGAGGCAGGCAATCCATGTTTCTCTCTCATCAATGTATCTAGCTCTCCCTCTCCCTTCCTTTCTCTCTGAAATTAATAAAAAATTACATTTAAAAACATGCTGGACAATGTGCAAATTCAAAGCTTTAGAATTTTTGGTGGCCCTTCTAAATTATGCAAATGTCCTGGGGGAATGTTATCAGCCTTCCAACTGTGGTCCTGACTGAGAACGCTGCAGTTGGAAGAAGTGGTTTACAATGACAAGAGAATGCTAGTGGAATGGTGACAGGTGGACCTATCAGGTGGGACGAAAACCAAGGTTATCTGCATCCAGGAAACAGATGGCATTCCAACTCAACAATGAAAACCCATAGACTGCTTATGAAAGAAATGAATGCAGGAGATTATAAAGTCAACTTACTTTTGAGGAGAAATTATTGGCTGAGTTTCCAATAATTTGGCTTGTCATCCCCAACATCTGCTGCCTTTGCCGTTATATCACTTAGCTCCTGATGACAAATTGAATGGGAACAGAGTTAGTGCGTGATATCTACTAAACATCTTTCTGGGTAGAATCAGTTAACATCACAGGCAGGGCAGAGGTATCACAGTTCAGCTTCCTAGTAGAAACCTCTCCATCATTTTTTAAAATGTTTTTTAAATTGATTTCAGAGAGATGAAGGAAGAAGGAAGAGGGATAGAAACATCAATGATTAAAGATGAATCTTTGACTGGCTGCCTCCTGAATGGGAATTGAACCATGACTTCCTGGTTCATGGGTTGATGCTCAGCAGCTGAGCCACACTGACTAGGCAAACCTCTCCATCTTTATATCTTGCACTCCCCATAGATTCCTAATTTCATCCATCCCTCCCAGAAAATACTTTAATTGTAATATCCTACTTGTAAAAGTAGCCCTAAAAGAAACACATGTGTAATCCTATATAATAAAAGGGTAATATGCAAATCGACCGAATGGCAGAATGACTGGTCACTATGACATGCACTGACCACCAAGGGGCAGATGCCCAATGCAGGAGCTGCCTCCTGGTGGTCAGTGTGCTCCCACAGGGTGTGTGCCGCTCAGCCAGAAGCCCTGAGCCGGCTCACGGCTGGTGAGTGCAGCAGCGGTGGCGAGAGCCACTCCCGCCTCTGGCAGTGCTAAGGATGTCTGACTGATGGCTTAGGCTGCTCCCTGCCACCAGTTGGACATCCCCTGAGGGCTCCTGGACTGCGAGAGTGTGCAGGCCAGTCTGAGGGCCGCCCCTCCCCCCGCAAGTGCACAAACATCATACACTGGGCCTCTAGTATAATTATAAGAATATCTGATACATGTATTCTGATGTAGGATTATCTATCACAGTCTGTAATGAAACTGAAAAAACTACATTAAAAGGAATACCTAATGATTTGGTTCTGCCTTCTACATGGCCCATCTGCTATTATTTTTCCTTCCCTACTGGCAAGATGTTAGACAATATTTCAACTTAGCATCCCATAGACAGTTACACAACAGAATAGATACACTATATTAATTTTTCAATTATTTTTTAAAATTCTGTATATTATTTTGTTTTCCTCCTTAGATAGTAGCAAGGCTAAGTAGATCATCATGCTTTATTTGATACAGTGTCTACCATCCCCTAGTAAAAACCACATTACATGTCTAACTTTGCTTTATGCTATGTAGTGGATAAATCAAAGTTCAAAGTTTTTTGGTACTACTGGTCCATAAATGAAAAATTGCTATATCCTATATAATAAAAGCCTAATATGCAAATTGTCCCCTCAACTAGGAGTTTGACCAGGAGTTCAACCAGGGGGCGGGGCCAGCTGGCCAACCACGGGAAGGGAGGACCTGGCTGGCAGCCGCTAGGGACCCTACCCATGCACAAATTTCATGCACTGGGCCTCTACTAGTATTATAAAAAGCTTACAGCTGATATTTTGGGAGGATGATAGGTTCAGGAATCAAACCAAAATAAGTGCCAGCCACTGAATTAAGTTTCTAAAATTACTGTCTTTTTAAAAAATATATATTATATTTCAGAGATAAAAGGAGAGGGAGAGAGAGATAGAAACATCAATGATGAGAGAGAATCATTGATTGATGCCTCTTGCATGTCCCCAACTTGGGATCGTGCCCACAACCTGGGCATGTGCCCTGACAGGGAATTGAGCCATGACCTCCTGGTTCATAGGTCAACCCTCAACCACTGAGCCACACCAGCTGGGCAAAATTATTAAGTCTTATCTGAAACAGACATTCAATGACATGAGTTCACAATTTCCTAAGGATAGAGATGTATTGAAAATCAAACCTGCATTTTGGTAAGAGTGAAAAAACGCTGACTTCCATCCTATCATGCATTAATGAATGCATTATTCACTTATTCATTAAATCTTTTATTTAACCAGCATGACCTCAGGCCTCACCCACTTTGGGTAAGTATGAGGTTGGATGAACTTTAACACTCCGTTTCCCATGTCTCTTAGCTCTAATTTGTATGATTGCAGAACCGCAGCCTGCTAATACCTCCAGAGTATTATTGTTTTTTCTGCAACCCCCTTAAAGGAAGTTCAAATATTCTTTGAATAAATTCTTTCATGTTCTTCTGCTCTGATATGTTTGCCTAGGATCTGATGCCCAGAGCCACTTGAGGGAAGATCCCCTGCTCCTGCTATAACCACTGAGGCTTTCTGTGAGAGTGAGCGTTTGTTGGATGCTATAATCTCCCCTGTTACTTGGTCAGAACAGAGACTCTCCTGTGGGTTATCACTCTGAACCTTCTATCCAACAGGCTGAGGTAGGGTAGACTATGGCTTGGCACCTACCTCTGTGAAATTCTGCTCAGGGAACCTCTGGATTAGCACTTCTCGCCCAAAGTTTTACAAGATTCCTTCTTATGATCTGTTTAGCTTCTTTCTGTTGTCCTTTCTATCAGGTCAGACGTAGTTCTTAGGCTGGATCAGATCAGACACCAGTGCAAAATGAAAGAGAAAAAGAAGAAAAAAATAAGTAATTATTTTCTCTTTCTTTTGGACGACCCCAATTTATCCCAAGTTGAAAATGCATGTCAATATCAGTAAACTGATTCTCAGGTGTCACTAATCTCCTATTCTGCAAAGAACCAGTCTGAGTTCCAGTTTTGGTCAGGACAAAAACAAATATGATTGGGCACCTACTATGAGCCAGGAGTGTTAAGTAGTGGATTAGAAATAAGAATGAGACTCAGCCCCTGCCTTCCAAGAGCTCATACTTTGGAAACAGCATATAATGATATAAATAAACAAGTAATAACAAAACAATGTTATAGATGTAATGATAAAGAGAACTAGGGATTGTTGTGGGCATCGATGGGAATGACTAAGTTGGCAGTGTACAGCATCTTGAGAAAACATTCTCAGTGAGATTGACAGGTGAATTTGGGCAGTTATCTTGGTGGTTTTATGAAAAGGCTGACTTAACTCTTGCTGGGTTGATGAAGATGAGGGGCACCCAGTTATACAATGAGTAAAGTCAAAGCATCCTTAAGAGCTCACAGACCTCTTTGGGAAATAATGAGATTTCTGTGGGGCTGGAACATAAGGTATGTAAAAGGGGAATGGAAGAAGAAAAATTTTGCAGTAAGATTGTGAGGGGATTTTTATTGAAAATAGAGGTGTATGGACTTCATCCTGTGAGCTGATGAGTAGCTATTGGAGGCTAAAACAGGTTTTGACACATACTGTGTGTCAAGTCATAATTGTGGAAGAGCTTTGCAGAATGGATTGGAGCAGGGAGAAATTGTTGGCAGGAGGATGAGTTTGGATGGCTTTGAAATAATCCAGGAAACAGGTAAAAAGAGCCTGAATTTCTCAGCTGGTGTGGCTCAGTGATTGAGAGTTGACCGACCCATGAACCAGGAGGTCATGGTTTGATTCCCAGTCAGGGCACATGCCCGGGGTTTCAGGCTGGATCCCCAGTAGGGGGCATACAGGAGGCAACTGATCAATGTTTCTCTCTCATCAATGTTTCTATCTCTCTATCCCTCTCCCTCTCTCTTTAAAATCAACAAAAACATTTTTTAAAAAAGAGCCTGAATTAAGGATGCAAATGGGATTGAGAGGGGACATTTTTTAGATGTTTTAGAGTTTAGCTGTGGGAAGGAATGAGAGGAAGGAGTCACTGGTGATTTTAAAGTTTCCAGCACTGAACACCAGCAGAAAGAAGCTATGACAATCCCATTTGACCCTGTGATCCCACTTCAAGGAATATATCCCAAGAAACCAGAAACACCAATCAGAAAGGATATATGCACCCATATGTTCATAGCAGCACAATTCACCATAGCTAAGATCTGGAAACAGCTTAAGTGCCCATCAGTAGATAAATGTATTAGAAAACTGTGGTACATCTACACAATGGAATACTATGCTGCTGTAAAAAAGAAGGAACTCGTACCATTTGCAACAGCATGGATGGAACTGGAGAGCATTATGCTAAGTGAAATAAGCCAGTCAATGAAGGAAAAATGCCACATGATCTCACTCATTTCTGGATAATAAAGACCATTATAAACTTATGAACAATAATAGATACAGAGGCAGAGCTGCCTCAAACAGATTGTCAAACTGCAACAGGAAGGCCGGGGAGGGTTGGGGGGGCAGGAGGGAGGGGGGTAAGAGATCAACTGAAGGACTTGTATGCACGCATATAAGCATAACCAATGGACATAAGACACTGGGGGGTAGGGGAAGCTGGGGGAAGGTCAAGGGCAGGGGAAAAAAAAAGACACATATGTAATACCCTTTGTAATACTTTAAGCAATAAAACAATAAAAAAATAAAAATAATAATAATAATAATAAAAAAAGAAGCCATGACAGGTAAATACAAACAGAGGAATAGGTTTCATTCTGTTTTTAAAGCTGCAAATAAACAAACAAACAAAAATACTAAACCTGTTTAGTAGATAAGATAATGGCCCCTCAAACATATCCACGTCCTGATCTCTAGTGCCCGGGAATATGTTACCTTACATGATAAAAGGGACTTTGCAGCTGTGATTAAATTAAGGATCTTGAGATGGGGAGCTTATCCTGAATTATTCAAATGGGTTCAATTAATAGCAAGGGTCCTTATAACAGGAAAGCAAGAGAGTCAGTCTGAGCTAGGAGTTGTATTAATGGAAGTGGAGGTCAGAGTACAGTGCTTTAACAGTAGGGGAAGGGTCAATGAGCAATGGACGCAGGCAGCCCCTAGGAACGAGGAACGGTTAAGTAAATAGATCACTTCTGAGAGCCTTCGGAAGGAACACAGCTCTTCAGACACGTTGTTTTGAGCTCAGTGAGACCCGTGTTTCTGGCTTGTAACCTATAGAAACCTAAGATAATAAACTTGTGTTGTTTAAAGCCACTAAGTGTTTGTACCACCAGCTGATAGGTCTCGGTGATCTCTGCATGTTAACTGCGAGAACGTCAATGTTTTTTCCTCAGTGGAACAAAGATAAAACTTTTTAGTATCATTAATACTTTTATTGGTAGCTCAGCTCACTTTAAGAAGATATGGGAACGTTCCAGGTATAGTAAGCAGCCCCTGCAAGGGTCACAGTCCAACAGAGAATTGCTGCCTTCCCCGTGCTTTTTGCCAGTGCTGCAGGTGTTCATCATGTCTATTAACTTGCTCCAACAGCTCGATAGAAGTTAAAGCCCCAGTCGCAAGCAAGGGCTGCCGCCTCTGTTTCTGGGTCATTTGACTCGAGTTCTGGGGACCTACTCTGTAACCCTTGCTCTGGTGATCCGTTCTGGAGCCTCTTCTCTTGAATGCATATCCTACCAATACTGATTCCGCCACTTCCAAGCTCTGTGAAAGCGGTCACTGTATAAACCTCTGTAAGTGTCAGAGGGCTGGTTATGCTAAAATGGAAATAATAATGTCAACCTCACCAGGTCAGGATTTTGAAATTGCCATTTGGCATCTTGATGTATAGCAGTAGCTGGTGAAAGGCACCCAACCTCAGAGAACCCATAAAGAGCCAGCTTCCCCTAAGTCCACATGGCTTCTTATGGCTGCTTTCTCCCTTCACAGAGCTTCATATTTGACTGGAAGGTGAGAGGCATATTTCTTCCAGAGATATGACTGGGAGGAGAGGGAGGGAGGGTGTGCATTTCTGTTAGAAGGCTCCGGGTGTTAGAAAGACTCCCTAGGGGCAGGTCAGATCATAAGCTACAACTAATGACAGGGGCTGAAATAGAGGGCATTAGAATTCAAAGCCTATATTTTTTTTGATGTTTTAATTCACTTGTGGGAAGAATACAAATATTTTGGATATACCCTTGTTACTTTCCTGTTTGTGCTATTCCCTCCTCCTATTCCAGTCCCCACCGCTGACTTGAAGATTTAAGTACAGAGATGATGTGGTTTGCACAGAGTAGAACTTCTTCTCCCTACTTAAAATTAATGTGATGCTGGCAACATATATCCTAAATAATCTGAACATTTTGATGTTGACAGAGAGGAATAGAAACCCAATTAGAATATATTGTTATGTGAGGCTGGGTATTTTACACATACAGTTGATCATTGAACAACATGAGCTTGAACTGCACGGGTTCACTTATACCCAGATTTTTTTCCCAATAAATACTTATCCTGTTTTCAGTCTGAAGATGTGGAGGGCCAACTGTATGCATGGTTCTAGGCCATTTTATACAGGGAACTTGAGCATCTGCGAATTCTGGTATTTGCATGGGGTCCTGGATCCTATCTCCCATGAATTCCAAGGGAAGACTTACATTTTGAGGGAGTCAAAAGTTATATTCAGATTTTTAACTGCGTGAGGGTCAGCACTCCTAAGCCCTGCATTGTTCAAGGATCAACTGTATTCTCATTTAAAACACATCTCAACTTTAAGATGCTGGTGTCAATGTCTACTAGTAATTTTATGAATGATATTCTGATAATCAGTGAGATTTGTATATTGCTAAGGGGCACACAACTATCAAGTGACAGTATTAAGATTAGAATTTAGGCTAGGTCTGCTTAATTCCAAAATCAATGTTCTTTTCTCTGCCCCATGCTCTCCTGGGAATTTTTTTATAAGTCATCAGATGGACCCTAGTGCAGAAATCATAGAATCTGAAGTGAGAAGGTCTTGTTATAGCCGTGTGAGTTTGGACAAGGTAGTGTTTAATCTCTGAAATTCAGTATTACTGGTGGCATCACAAATGGAACGGTGAGTAAAACAGCACTTGGCTAAAATCCAGATGTTTCAAGGTTGGGTTCCTGCTCGTTAATAGGATAGCTGGGTGGTTTGAGCAATATCACTTAACCTTTGTTTGTTTGGTTTTTATGTTTTTGTTTTTTACGTGTAAAATGAGAAGAATATAGAATTCTTGGTGGGTTTTTTAGGTCTGAAATTTCATTATACTAAGGTTTTTAATTTTAATAATAATGGTTCCACCTAGGTAGCTAGTGGGAGCAATTCTAATGGTTCACTAATACCAACATAATATTCTTTGAGTAATGAAACACTGTTTTGGCCAGCCTGGGCTCAAGACAAATATATTTGCAGAACAATCTTTAACTGAAAATAGAAATTTATTGCTCAACCATCTGCTACAATTAAGAAAAGGTTTGAAAATGTTTTCAATGTGTTTTACTAATCATGTTTTAGGGTCCTGTGGGTGCTTTACAAATTACATGCCTTCCCTTCTTGGCATCAATAAAACCTGTTTCCAAAATTTACCAGCTTCTCTCTCTCTCTCTCTCTCTCTCTCTCTCTCTCTCTCTCTCTCTCTCTCTCTCTTTCTCTCTCCCTCTCTCTCCCTCCCTCCCTCTCCCTTTCCCTCTCTCCTCTGTTCCTCTTTTTCTTAAAGAAACTTGAGTCCCAAACAGATTAAGCAAATATGCTAACAGATGAAGTTAGTCTGTAAAGCAAATGAATTGCCTCTGCTGAATAAATACTTTTGACACAAATGAATGTTTAAATGCAGCTGTAATTTGTATTCAGTGGACAATGACTGGCTGGGATCAGCCATACGAATAGTTAGGCCAGCTAATGAGTGGAATCTCTGGTTTTCTCTGCTAAGAAGATAAAAATAAAATATGATGCTGTTCCGCTCTCCTTTACAAATGAACCCACCTATGGCCAATACTCAGTAAGAAACTATGGCAAGGGAAGAAAGCTCTGGACCCCTGGCACCTCATTCGCTCCTGCTACATCTTCTCAGCTCTATCTCTTAACCTCGCTTCCATAGTTCATGCCACGCTTGAATTCAGGGAGGTAAGAGGTAGGAATCAGCATTGGGCCGCTGCTCACTTGTGTATCATAATCTGCCCCATTCCCTCTCCTGATCAGAGGAGCGCTCCTTTTTCTTGGTAACGGGAGAGACATATTCCTCTTATAAGTGCTTCTCCTAAGGATATTCTCTACAGTTTCTGTCTGATTTATTATGTTGGATGGTGAGTTCCATCTCCACATGTGTCTATCTCCTGTGTCCATAATCTGCTCTTGTGAAAAAAGAAGTTAACGTATTTCTAGGACATGTGAGAGACCGGCTATCCATCAGTGATGATTTTGGGGGGTAGGGAGTAATGGAGAGATTGCTCTTTGGTTCCCTTCCATTTTACTTCCATAACCTGTAGAGTAGCCTTTCTCAATTCCTTTACTCTAGATCAGCGGTTCTCAACCTGTGGGTCGTGACCCCTTTGGGAGTCGAACGACCCTTTCACAGGGGTCACCTAAGACCATCGGAAACACATATATAATTACCTATTGTTTTTGTGATTAATCACTATGCTTTAATTATGTTCAATTTGTAATAATGAAAGTACATCCTGCATATCAGATATTTACATTACGATTCATAGCAGTAGCAAAATTATAGTTATGAAGTAGCAACGAAAATAATTTTATGGTTGGGGGGGTCACCACAACATGAGGAACTATATTAAAAGGTTGCGGCATTAGGAAGGTTGAGAACCACTGCTCTAGATGAACTACTGAAATAATTGTGGGGTCTCAGCGAACCCCTGCATAAAAGTTATTATAGTAATGGTCCAGAGTACCTTAAAATTATCAGTAAGTAGATATAATAATCCTACAATAATTGCCAATGCTTTTTTGAGTAGAGAATGATATTTTTCTATGGATCTCTTAATTTGGTTCCAAATTATTAGCCTATTTTTTTTGGTGGGGGAGGGGTGGGTAGTTCCGCTTCCCCACAGAGAAAATAAACTCTAAGCCAGCAGTGTTACAAAGAACAGCTCAGTTCTTCCTTTTCTTAAATTTCTTACTTGATTTTTTAAAATGTTATCCAAGTAGGCCTAAAAGTCTTTACACAAATTTATGTTAAACAAGCAGCTAATCAGATTTTTCTCCATTTAAACCAAAGATTACGTTACAGCCAAACTTCTCGGGGGGGAAAAACAAACAAACACCTAATCAGGTTGTTAAGCCTAGATTACCTTTTCCTTTTCAATTATTTAAAAACTCAAAAGGTAAATATTATAAACTTCTGTTAAATAATGACTAATAACCTCTTACTGTATAAGGTCACATAGTAAATATTTAATGCTTTTCAAGGCCTATGGCTTCTGTTTAACTATTCAATTCTGCCGAGGTAAAGCAAAAGCAGCAAGGAAAATACATAAGGGAATGGACATGGCTGTGTTCCAATAAAACTTTATTTATGAAAACTGTGGGCTGCAGTCTGCCTGTGTTAAATAACTGCTTCTTTTTTAAAGGTCAACTTAATAAATTTAATTTAAATAAAGATAACATAGTAAAATTACTAAAACGATAAAACAAGATATTTTGATAAAATACTAGCAGATATCCTAAAACACAATTTTATGTACAGCTTTGATCATTTTTTAAACTGAGTGACATATGACCATGTCAATTTTTATCCTAGTTCTATTTATTATACATGTGTTGGCTTCTTGCTCTATTTTATAGGATTATATACATACATATAAGTATAATTTTTGAGAGTAGCAGTAAAGAATGATTTACCTTTTAATATGAAATCTGTGTTTCATTTTTACTGCACAAATTCTCAGTTCTGGTTGAAGTCTGATATAAGCACAAACAAATTTCATTTTTAACAGAAATAAGGTAGTTTCAGTCCTTGATAACTGCTAAATGACAAAGTTGGCTCACACGTGTCAAAATTTGAAAACGTCACCACAATGTCCATTGCTTTACAATGAATGGTAGGGTACTTTATTCACAGATAAACTAGAACTTGTCTAAGGCAAGGGAGTATCTTAATATATATATTTTTGATTGATTTCAGAGAGGAAGGGAGAGGGAGAGATGGAAGCATCAATGATGAGAGAGAATCACTGATTGGCTGCCTCCAGCACACCCGCTACTGGGAATCAAGTCTGCAACCCAGGCGTGTGCCCTGACTGGGAACTAGCTGTGGCCTGCTGGGTCACAGGCTGAAGTTCAACCCCTGAGCCACAGTGGCAGGGCAAAGGAGTAAGTATCTTAAATACTGGCTCAGTCTGTAGCTCACAAAGTTCTTTTCTCTCAAAGTCAACTTCTCAGACTGAGCAGAAAGTTCAGAGCAGAAGTCATATCCAGTCATATATGTGTGTTAAAGGGAGAAAAAAATACTGTTCATTTTCCCCCTGAAGCTCTCCTAGGTGGTTTCAACAGAACTTGATTCAATTCCTATACTCTCAGACCCAAGTAGCAGTGGAAACTTTACAAGATTTTCTTTTGCAATATGATGTTTCCCCCACAAATGCAGTTTCCTTTTAAGTCCAAGAATATTTCAATTGTGTTCAACTAGTTCAAGTGGAAAAAAACCCTCTCTCTTAAGTAGACTGCTTTCTGTAGGATTCTTCTTCCAAGCACTCAGGAAAATCCATCTACTATTTTTTGAAAGTACTAGCACTCCTACAATAAATATTTTAGTTCAAACACTGTATTGAGAAGTCTTTTTTGGTAAGTCACCAGCTTTCTGCATTTAGAGGAAAATTTATATGCTCTTTTCCAAGGTTTTTACAATTCTTAAAACATTTTCAAGGAATATGGTCATTGCTTAAAAAGCTAATCACTTCAGTAGCATCAACCAGAATATCATTTATTTCATCTTCACTGCTCCGAAAAAAAAAAAAAAATCAGTGCGTTAGGATTAGAAAGAAAAACCCTCTCAGGAGCCAACGGCTGATGGGCATCACCAGGAAGGAAGCTAGTGTAATTTCCCCAAGATATGAGAACATTATTTTTTTTTCCCAAGTATGAAAACAAAACATTAAACATATCTTGACCTCTGCTTTAGGCAACTTATTGCAGCAGTAAAATGTTTCTTGAATTTCTCCACCATTTACAAATCTTATAAATGCTATAGCATGACATTTATTGGTGAAATCCATTTATTCATCAATCTGGATAGAAAAGCTCTTGTTTTTCAGGTCATTACACAAAATCTGCTCAATATCTTGGGACATGTCATCACTGAATTGACATATTTTTTCGAGAATGGAACCTTTTCAATTTCTCCTACTGAATGTTATTTTACTCACTATATGCTGGCTTTTTTTTTTTTAAAGTTTCTCACCAACTGTGTAACTTCTTCTACGTGATATGTTTTGTTGCTTAGTAACTTGGTTTTGAGACTTTTTACTGAATGTGACCTTTTCTTGACAACAGTTTTGCTCTGTTTTGAAATTCCAATAGATGTTTAAAATAATGAGCACTTTTCCTTGTCAAATGGATGTGGTTTGTAGTCAAATGTCTTTCTGAGATTTCTGGAGGCACTGCAGCATTTTAATTTGCCTTCCAAAGAAAACACGCAATGGATCAAGACTACTTGGTTACCAGCCCACGTAAAATCTATGGATAAATAGCTCCCCTTGTTATGAAAGAGCTTTTTTTTTTGGGGGGGGGTCTCCTTTTATGTATTAGTGCTGTAAAATAACTAAGAAGATTGTAATTCTTCCTCACTAACCATATAGGAATGGTTTATAGGCCTAATTCTAGAATCTTCCTCTTTCATCTCACATCCTGTCTTCAAAAATTGCCTAACTGGACCACCAGACTCACTTATAAGATACAAACACTAATCTATAATAATAAAAGCATAATATGCTAATTAGATTGGACATCTTTCCAGAGTCCTTCCAGACAACCTTCCAGACGAAGCCGGGGCTACGAGGGAAGCCCGGGTTCCAAGTGCCAGAGGGAAGCTGATGCTGGCAGCTGGGAGAAGGAAGGCCTACTCTTGCATAAATTTCATGCATCAGGCCTCTAGAAAAATATAAAAAACAAAAGGATATAAGGAATAACAAAATGAGACATTGCAAAAATAAAAAATGTCATAATGCAATTCACTTCTAACTTACACAATCCATGTTTTGCAATACTAGTATTTATAACAGCACAGCAATAAGACAGTTAAGTTATGGCACATAAAAATTCCTTTTTTTTTGATAATGAAAAATTCCCTATGATTGTGTTTTATATCAAGAAAGTTATTGTCTCTCAGGAAGCCAGTTGGAAGCATGAGTGGCCAACAGTCTAGGAAGGGATTAAAAGGCCCAGGAATGTGGACATTCTGGACAAATATATTGTGTGAGGCCAGAAGATTCAGCAGAGGCTTAATGGGAAATGTCAAGAAGCACACCATTCACCGAGGTCTTCAGGGATGCACTGGGGAAATGGGCACCATCATCCCTGGTTGATGGTCACAAGCTTGGCCTATTAATAATAATGAGGAGGATGAAGTCCCAAAGCTGCACAAGGAGCCGCAATTACTGTAATGAGCAACAAGTTCAGAGGAGCAATCGAGGATGCTTAGAGATGATGAGAGGAATAGTATCCCTAGTGGTACTATAGATTAGCAGCCATCAAGAGCATGGCTTAATATATACAAATAAAAGAAGGTACATAGGCATATTCAAGAGACTACGGGTGGGCCACTTTAAGTGGAAATCATAATCTTTTGCCAAGATTCTCAATTTGAGTCAGTTTTTGACCTAGAACCTTTGATGGAAGAGACAGTCATACTCCCAGAAAGAAGTACCATGCCACACTATGCAGAGATAGACTGTTATTCCTCAATGATTCCTATAATCATTTATTCAAGTGACTGTGTCTCAGGGATAGAGTAATATCCAGACATTTTGAAGGCTATTGGATGCAGGCTCTGTGTTGATATTGATACCTGGAATCTCAAGTATTACCATGGATCTTATCAGAGTAGGTGCCTCCAGGGACCAGGTAATAAATGGAGTCCTGCCAAAGGTAGGTTGACAGTAGGACTCCCGGCTCTCTGAGTCTTCCCAGTATTACAGGTCCTGTAGAGATGGAGTGACCATGCATCCAGAGCTCTACATTATGAGTTGAATTCTGTTAGACCTACCAGGTCAATAAAGTCAGGTGGGCCCACTGTAAGATGAAGATGGTACCTGTGTTCAAGACCAAGTAGGGACAGAGGATACCAGTAAGTTAGATGAGCAATTAGCCTGGGCCCAACACAGTTTGTCCTTCCATCAGCTTACATCTATGACCACACAGAGGAAGGAAGGAAAAGCTTGAATTTGGCTTACAAATAGGTATGCTTGATTTGTGGGTGTTAGCCAAAAATGGGCAGTGGCTGCAATACAGCCATGCTCACGGGAGGCCTTGAGATACACTTGTGAAAAATATTCCCACTGAGCAGAGTCAAGTGCTGGACCTGGTCATCCACTCTGCTCTCCGTCAGGCCCAGCCTCATACACTTTCTGTGAGGGAGTGAGAACAGCCTGTAAGTAAGCTGTTCGTCTTTATTTCTGTTCTGGAGTGTGCTGGGAGAGAGAAAATGACACCCCGTGTCCCACTGAGAAAGCAGAAAAAGAAAAGAAAAAGGCAACAACCCCTCAACATTACCACTATGGGATATAATCTTGTCATATGTGTTTTGAGCAAAGAACTTTGGAGGTCTAGAAATGTTAAGATAGCCCTATATTAAAACATTAAATTTTAAAGTAAACATTTCTTTATAACCTTCCCTAAATTCCATCAGCTTCCAATCCTTCCCACGTAATCACATGACTCATAGTTTTTATATTTTCTTTCACTGGATTTGTTTTTTCCTGACAGGTGGGTGATGATTTTATCCTACAGAATAAGAGCCATGACTATTCATTTGATCGGTTTTTCCATGGTCCCTAATTCTTAGTTTGCTGATTTAATGTATATTGTAGTTCTAATCCATTGAGTTTTCTATTTTTTACCAATTCATGATTTTAAACACTTTTTTTGTTATAAATTATCAAATAGCTCTATCAGTAGGTTGAGAGAAAGCAAAAAGCACACCCTGGGAAACAAAAAGGTAAATATTTAATGACAGTAACAGATGTCAAAAGAGACACAGTCTTGTAATTAGGTTAGAAGGTTGTCATTTCACAATTGTTTTTCACGGGCTACTTATTTCTCAAGAACTTCAACATATTTTTATGTCAGAATGATTACCACACAGAGCTGAGTATCAAAAGACCTGAAGTGGAGAGTATTAAAGGCCTTTTCTCATTATTCCTATACTTATTTAACTGGCATACCACAGACTAGGTGTTTCACAAACATATTCCCCATTAAATGTAATGATTCCTTTTAAGTGACAGTTAAAAACTCTTTTACTCATTTTTAGTGACAATATATCAAAACAGCATTTAATGTTTTGCTGACTTTCTGTTTGCACTTAAATTTTTAAACTTTCTCTGTAAGATGACGTGGGGGTTCTTGTCAGCCGCAGAGAGCCTTATTATCCTACATCATGTTCACTACACTCATGTCCCCGAAACACAGCCGGCGAAGGAGGTTTCTCACTTCAAATACATTTTATTTATGGACAGAGCGTCTGCTCTGAGTTTCTGGTTCTATTCATGCCCTAGTGGGTTAGGATAAGTAACATAAAAGAAACTCCAAATGCTATGTTTCCTTCTCTTCTAAGGTTGCATCTTGAGGTCAGCAGATGTGGCAAACTGTCTTCTCCTTGAACTCCAACATTGTTTGAACTTGTTCTTTTCTCAGGATGAGAGTCCCCAGGACAAGATTTCTATTTTCTGAGATTTTCCTAAATTAATATCAGTCCCCCATGTAAGCAACATTTTAGACCACAATTTTTCCTCTTATAGCCAAGTGGGAACTTGTCTGATTTTTAGATTGAAATAACTAAGCTACACATAGGATTTTTTTTACTTAAACACATTCATCAATAAAGAGCTTCAAGAGACTATTCGTTTTCACTTACTTTCTTTTTCTTCCATAAATATATATGTACTATGCAGGTAAGGAGTTTTCAAAGTAGAAGCATAACAGTTCCTTAGACGGCTGGAACAGGGTATCTGGGAGGGCTCAAAAATGGCCACAGGGATAGCCATGTGAGTTTTGGAAACACTGTAGAGTTTATTTCTGGTATATTTAGTGTTATTGTCACCCAGTTGAGAATCACTCATTCCTGGGCATTGGAAGATGCTTTGTTGCAAATGACTAGGTTGAAAATACCATAGTTTTACATTGAGAAAACCTGGGATCTTGTCCTGGTTCTGCTGCTCAGCGTATGACAGGGCTAATTATTTTATACTAGAGGCCTAGTGCACGACATTCGTGCACGTGGGGGATGGGGCCCCCTCAGTCTGGTCTGAGCCCTCTCGCAGTCCGTGACCCCTTGGAGAATGTCTGCCTGTTGGCTTAGGCCCACCCCCTGCTTCCCTGTGGGAGCGCACCTATCACCAGGGGGCAGCTCCTGCAGTAAGTGTCGCTCCCTGGTGGTCAGTGCATGTCATAGCAACTGGTCATTCTGCTGTTTGGTCGATTTGCATATTAGCTTTTTATTACATAGGATGTATCATCGTCAAGTTTCTTACCTGGTAGGAGTTTGAAATTGTTGGAGCACACAGTGGAAGGTAAGGATTAGTGAGAGGTGAAGCTGGAACACAAGGCAAGGGATGCATAATGGAGTCTGAGGCCAAGCTAGGAACTTGACTTTTATCCTGGAGTCAAAGGGGACTGTTGAAGGGTTTTGAGTAGATACTGTGAAACAGTCATATTCTCGTTTTTGAAAACAAATTCTGGCAGCCAACTTAATAAATTTGAGAGCAATATGACTGGAAACCAAGAAGGAGTTTCTTTCAGTAATAATTTTGGCCAAAAATAGAATTTGGTGCTCAGCACTTTATATATACATACAGGTACTATGTAATATATAAACATCTTATAAATAATATAATGTATATTTTAATTTTTAACTGATTTTAGAGAAAGAGAGAAAAAAAGAAAGCGAGAGAGAAACATTGATTTGTTGTTCCACTTATTTATGCATTCATTGGTTGATTCTTGTATGTGCCCTAACTGGGGATTAAAACCCAAAACCTTGGTGTATCCAGATAATGTTCTAATAAACTGAGCTACCTGGCCAGGGGCCTGTAATGTATATTTTATATATAATTTCAAAGCAGAGACTTACTTTCTCCCATTTTATATATGTACTGTGCAAATATGGAGTTTTCAGAACCAAGACATGTCTGAGTTTTGTGGGAAGCTGAGTCAGGATGTCTGGATGGGCTAAAGCCCCGCTGCAGGGACAGCCATAAAAATCCTATATAATAACGAGGTAATATGAAAATTGACCATTACACCTTCAAATAAGATGGCCGCCCCCATGTGGTCACAAGATGGACACCACAAGCTGGCCAGCGGAGGAGGGCAGTTGTGGGCAATCAGGCCAGCAGGGGAGGACATTTGGGGGGCACCAGGCCTGTAGGGGAGGGCAGTTAGGGGTGACCAGGACAGCAGGGGAGCAGTTAGGTGTTGATCAGGCTGGCAGGTGAGTGGTTAGGGGATGATTAGGCTGGCAGGCAGAAGCTGTTAGCGGCAATCAGGCAGGCAGGCAGGCAAGCAGTTGGGAGCCAGCAGTCCCAGATTGTGAGAGGGATGTCCGACTGCCGGTTTAGGGAATCGTGCCTAAACCGGCAGTCGGACATCCCCAGAGGGGTCCCAGATTGGAGAGGGTGCAGGCTGGGCTGAGGGACACCCCCCTCCAGTGCACGAATTTTTTGCACCAGGTCTCTATTTGATAGAGGTGCATGAATTTTGTGCAGCAGGCCTTATTTGATAACACTATAGAGATATTTCCAGCAAATTTAGTCACTCTGTTACACACTTGGAAAACACTCATGTACAGGCACTTGAAGTATGCTTTGTTGCAAGTTGCCAGGTTGAAAATATCATAGCATCTCATACCAAAAAACTACCTCAGAGTTATTGACATTTTGCAATACAATGAGGGTTTGTTTTATGAGGATGATGATAAATAACAGTGTGCTTTTTTTCTATTACAGAAAATGAATTGAAACTTTCAGGACAATATTAGTGTGAACTCAGTTCATAAGTTTCTCTTAAGTGAGCTCTTCAATTAAGTGATTAATAATTTCAATTGCTAGTCATCCAAAAACCATCATGCTTGACTACGCTTACAGTATGCTATAATAATTCCTTATGACTAGAGCTTTATCCTCCACCCGATAAAATCCATGCTGTTTACTCAGGGGTACTCCAGCGTGTAGGAAAGTCACAGAATACGCCAAGGAAAGTGAGAAAGTCAAGTAGCTACTGTCTTCAAAGTGCCCCCCTGGGAAATCTGGTATTTCTTGAGATGTAACATTTCACATTTTGCTTGAAAGAGATAACCTCAAGCTGCCTCTGTACTTTTCTGTATGTGACTGTATCATATTAACAGAAAAATATATTTGAATGTGATTGTAAACAACACTTTAGATCGAACTTTTTAGTCCTACAGCCAGGCAGGCACTTGTTTGAAATTTAGATGGAAATAACTCGGCTACACATGGGATTCATGACTTAAATGCATTCATTAAAACAGAACCTCAAGAGACTCTGGTTTGGCACTGCCTGATTCAAGTTAATAAATGTCCCAAAAAACTTTTAAAAATTCTAATATGCCTCATTTGTCTTTTAACTACAGGTTTATTTGTTAGCAAAACAACTTATTTTGAATACCTATTGTTACCAATGGAGTCATGATGTCTGACTATTAATGATTTATCCAAACAGCTAACCTCAGTCACGGGGATATAGGAAAAGTCAGATGACCTACACCTACTTACTTGTTCACTCATTTAATATCAAGCACTGTCTTAGGGGTGGGGCAAAAAGTAACAACAACAAAAAACCCCCCACATATTTCCTGCTTTTTCATGGAGCTTAAACTTTGGTGGAGAGGGAAGCAGAAAATAAACAAGAAAAATATCTAATAGACCCAAGAGGTATGCAGAAAAGTAAAAAAGAGGGAAGGGACACAGAATGATTATAATGAAAAACACCCTGTGCCTTAAAGTGGAACTTAATAATTTATATGGAAAAATATTCCTAGGATCATGGGCTCCACTTATCTGAATACTGATATATTTTTTTAAAAATATATTTTATTGATTTTTTACAGAGAGGAAGGGAGAGAGATAGATAGTCAGAAACATCGATGAGAGAGAAACATCGACCAGCCACCTCCTGCACATCCCCCACCAGGGATGTGCCCGCAACCCAGGTACATGCCCTTGACCAGAATCGAACCTGGGACCTTTCAGTCCACAGGCCAACGCTCTATCCACTGAGCCAAACCGGTTTCGGCTAAATACTGATATTTTACATTTGGGTGGGGCCTCTGATTCTGAATTGCCTGATAGGATCTCAAGTGGACTCTTGTGAATTGAGAGAGGCTTGTAATGGGCAGTAAGATAGTTCAGACAGAGATGCACATTGAAAGGTACTTTGAATTCTTGAGAACTCTCGAGAACACTTGAATTTGGTTCATAGGAACAACTACTTGCTATTAAATGTGGATTTGATGATTTTCTTGACAAAGTTTTGCTCTTTTCAGCCAGCTGTTTCACCAGATAAACTATGAGGATTGCTAGAGACTGTAGGGTGTTTCTGAAAGTGCAGTTAACTTGAAGACATCTCTTTAATGAAGACACATTAAAACTTGTACCTAATCTATTAAGAAATGCCAAGCTACTTATGTGATGAAATAAAATGTTCAGAAGAGATCATTTCAGTTTAATCCTTTCTGAAATTTGATTTGAGAAGAGTAAGGTGAGCCAGAGCCAATGAGGTAATTGCATCATGGAAAGATGAAGTATGGAGGTATATACCGATCATGCAAAAGAAATATACTTTCCAAGCAATTAGAAAGAGAAATTAGGAAGGGGAAGTACTCAACATTTGGATGAAGGAAGTAAGAAAGAGGTATGACTTTGAAAATTTGTTCTTTAACAAATTTTACCTCCGTGGTTATATTTATAAAAATTGTAAAATAATAGAGCTCTAAAAAATTCAGAGAATTAGAAATTTCAAATACTGGCAGTGTTTAGATGTCTTAAGAAGGCAGTGTTAAGACAGAGTTATTTTTAATGGCTTTGGATAGAGAACTAGGTATAGGGCAAAGAAAAAACCTGTGTTTAATTTCCGCCCCCCTGTATTTACTGCCTCTATATTCTTGGTACATTATTTTCTCTATTCTCTCTCTCTCTCTCTCTCTCTCTCTCTCTCTCTCTCTCTCTCTCTCTCTCATATACATATAGAACCTTAGCTAATGTATATCAAAATGTACTCTGTGCTATCTGATTTCATCTTCAGAGCAATAAGCCAATGATACAGATGGTACCAATATTCATATTTTATGGGCTAGAAACTGATTATTATACCTATTATGAATCTTCCCTTAGGTCATGCATTAATAAATGGAAGAGCCAAAATTTGAAATTAGGTCTATCTGAGACCAAAACCTGAGCCTCTAAGCCATGTGCACTACAGACACAGAAGGTCATTATAACATTAAATCGAATTATGTATGGGACTATGCCCCACATAATTTAAGCACTCAATATAAATTCAGTAGTTATGAATGTTAGTATGCATCCTCAATTTTGTGAGAAAAATACTATTTATTTCCACGTAATCAAAATAATTAGAATTTAAACCCTTATCATGCCTTGCTGGTCAGAAATCTGATCTGATTAATTATTTGTAATCAACCTTTCTGGTGTTATACTGAGGTCTCTGGGTCCTATGCTGGGAAAGGAGTTGGAGCAGGTCCCCTCCCCTACCCCGTTTTTTTTTTTTTTTTTTTGGACTTGGTCCATGCTGGTGACTGCTGAGAGGCCCTCTGTTCCTCCTCTGTTGCTTAGGTGTGATATATCTGAGGCATGAAATTCTTTGTTGAGTCAGGGCAGGGGGGTGGGGTGAGGGCGGGATTCTATTGCCATTGTTCATTCATTTTATATTTATCAGGTATCACTTACATATCAAGCACCATCCTAGATATTGAAGAAAAAGCAGCAACAAGACAAACATTTTCTGTTCTCTGCCTAGAGTCCAGTCTCCTTGGTGTGTTAGGCAATCATATAGCCTGTAGAATCCTGCCACCTCTTTTTTTTTTAATTAAATCTTTATTGTTCAGATTATTACATTTGTTCCTCTTTTTTCCCCCCATAACTCCCCTCCTCCCAGTTCCCGCCCCACCCTCCGCCCTCACTCCCCACCCACTGTCCTCATCCATAGGTGCACGATTTTTGTCCAGTCTCTTCCCGCATCCCCCACACCCCTTTCCCCCTCAAGAATAGTCAGTCCATTCCCTTTCTATGTCCCTGATTCTATTATGATCACCAGTTCATTCTGTTCATCAGATTATTTATTCACTTGATTCTTAGATTCACTTGTTGATAGATGCATATTTGTTGTTCATAATTTGTATCTTTACCTTTCTCTTCTTCTTCCTCTTCTTAAAGGATACCTTTCAGCATTTCATATAATACTGGTTTGGTGGTGATGAACTCCTTTAGCTTTTCCTTATCTGTGAAGCTCTTTATCTGACCTTCAATTCTGAATGATAGCTTTGCTGGATAAAGTAATCTTGGTTGTAGGTTCTTGGCATTCATCACTTTGAATATTTCTTGCCACTCCCTTCTGGCCTGCAAAGTTTCTGTTGAGAAATCCGTTGACAGTCGTATGGGTATTCCCTTGTAGGTAACTGAGTTTCTTTCTCTTGCTGCTTTTAAGATTCTCTCTTTGTCTTTTGCTCTTGGCATTTTAATTATGATGTGTCTTCGTGTGGTCCTCTTTGGATTCCTTTTGTTTGGGGTTCTCTGCGCTTCCTGGACCTGTAAGTCTATTTCTTTCACCAGGTGGGGGAAGTTTTCTGTCATTATTTCTTCAAATAGGTTTTCAATATCTTGCTCTCTCTCATCTTCTGGCACCCCTATAATTCTGATGTTGGTATGCTTGAAGCTGTCCCAGAGGTTCCTTACACTATCTTCGTATTTTCGGATTCTTTTTTCATTTTGCAATCATATGTTGGTTGTCTAACCTTTCTGCATGTTTATGATCTGGTAAAAGAAAAATTGAGTTTGCTGTCAACATTGTTAGTTGTACTAATACTATGGTGCTTATGAAAAATATGTTCTCATTTATTAAAGTTGTGTACTGAGTATTTATAGGCAAAAGGATGCAAAGTATGGAATTTTCTTCCCAGGAGAAAAAAAGAAGGAATTCAGTGAAAGAAAAGCTAACAGAAGCTGAAGCTGGGGGATAGATACATTGAGGTTCATTACAGCATTTTCTTTATTTCTGTGTATTTTTTGACAGTTCCAAATTACAGGGGTAAAAATGACAGAACCCAGGCTAAATCTGGGTGTTTTAGTTTTCACATAACTTGTTTACAGTCTTTTATTTATTTTTTCCCCTGAAGTATTTAAGTTATATTTTGGTTTTGCTTTTGCTATTAATCTTATCACATTTCAAGAGTAGCACATTTAATTCATAGGTTGAATTCTGCTCAAAATGTTTTTCATATGCTCTTATATTTTATTACTACGTTTGCTTACCTTGTATTCTTAGTTTCTAAAGTTTATTTGTTATATTGATGATTTTATTTTCTGCAAGTCAATTTCACCACTTATTGCAACCTATTACAGATTGAAATTTTGTTCTTGAATTCGGAGTTCCATGTGTTGTCCATTTTTATTAATTTCATGAGTTCATTATGCTTCTTGCCTACACTTCTCTGTATTGACTCTCACCTTGTAGCTCTCCGTTCCTCTCTCATAAGGCAATATCTTCTTGCAACTTGTACACTTGTAAAATAAACCAAGCAACCAACTTAATATCTCTTTTTAGAAACTGAGAGGTGGTATGAAATAGTCCCTTTTCCTTTGCTGCAGTATGTCTTCAGAGGCCTCAGAAGTACATTGGTGCATTATGTATCTATGGGTATGTGGAGCCCTATACAAATTTCCAGCTACACTATTCCATGGAATCTCAATTTGGAAAGTATTGGCTAAATATTTTGAAACTGTTCTTTTCTGCCCATAATCAATAGGAAGAAGGTAAATTAATGCTTTTGATCTTGTATGTGTCAGTTCAATAAAATATTACTTAGCATCTAAATAGGACCAAGCCCTGTGCTGGCTCTGGGAATACAAAGACTATACTTCTTCTAAGTCCAAGAGGACTCCATGGGATAATAAACCATAAACACAGGTGTACTGACGACAGAGAAAGAAGGCGTATATAACTCTCACTAATAGCTTTGAGCTAAAGGCTACAAAAAAAAAAAAATCCATTAACAGAAAGAAGTCTTCCAGGAGTAGTAACTCAATTACTAAGTGTTTTGAAAAAAAAAATAAAATAAAAGTCAAGTGTTCTTTTTATAGGTTAAAATTTTTTGGTTTTGTTTCTGGAAACTGGAGGAAGAAGAAAACATCCTATTTTGCCAAATGTTTCAAAAACCTTTTAATATGTATTGAAGTAAATGGTTGTCTGGGTTTAGGAAAAAAAAGGTTGTTCTGGTTCAATACTAAACCTCTTCAGGATTTACCAAGAGGGTGTTTAATATTAGAACAACTGTTTTGGTTCATTAAATTTTTTAAGAGGTACTAAACTTTAATCAGTGAGAACTCACTCAAGCTTAATACCTGCAAGAACAGGCTATTTTTAAGAAATGTGACAACTTTAAATTCTTACAGTTTTAAGCTCCTCTTCATGAAATTTTCCCTGGGTGCCCCAGAAGTTTTATATTTTCCTAACAAGATAATGTTTATAAAAAGAAGGCTTTATCTGTAGGATGTAAGGACTAATAGAAATGAGTTTTATAAGTCTAAATTTGGTTTGTACTTAGGAATTTAGAGATTATTTTAAATGTTACAAAAAAGCTAATATTTGTTAAGAGCTTTATGGTTTAGTGTTGTCTTCTGTTCTATTTTGTAATTATTCTTATGTTAGTATCTCCAACAAAGTAGTAATTAGAAAATATAACATCATGCTAACACTCTTAAAATATGAGACACATTGAGAAGGAAATGTTGACTAGTCCTATAAAAATGGTCAAAGGAACTAAAGAGAATTGCACAAGCAAGCATAAAATACAAATTGTCAATACACATGTAAAAACTGAAAAACTGAGCCTCTTTAGTAACAAAGCAACTATAAAAAATTGTAATAACTAAAGAAACAATAAACTGGCATATCATTTTAAAATAATAATCCTCTTTTTGGTGACAGTAAAACATGAATTCTGGTACCCAGCCCTTCTAGAAAGGAAAGAGGCAAAATATACCCCCAAAACATAAAAAATATTCTGTCTCTAATTTATACTTATGGGAATTCATCCTCAGAAAAATTTACTCACAATGTTTCAGCATGATGTCTTTGTATGACCCTCATTATAGTTTGGTGATGTAAGTGCTCACATATGACTGGTAAAACCAAACCCAGTGAGGTTGACTTGTACAAAACCCCATGACTCATCAGTGGCAGACTTGGAACAGATCTTTTAGACTCAACTTCATAGCTATTGCTCATGCTGGAAGTATTTGGTCCAATAATTTTTTGGTACCTTCTCCATGGTACATTCAATGTTTGGTTCTGGATCTACAATGCATTGTTTATTAAGCATTTACTATGCACTAACTTTTTCGTACATGGATTATCTTATTTTATTCTCAGAACTAGAGGCCTGGTTCATGAATTTATGCATAGGTGGGGTCCGCCTGGTCTGCCCCAATTGGGGCCAATAGGGGCCGGCTGGCCAGGAGAGGTGGGCCAGCCAGCCCCACCCCTGATTGGGGTGGGAGGCCGATCAGGGGCCGGGCCAGCCTGGGAGAGGGGCCGCGGAAGGTTGGCCAGCCAGACTTGCCCCCATCGGGCTGGTTGGCTGTCCACAGTGCACATCATAGCAAGTTCCGGTCGTTCTAGTCTAGGGGTGGGCAAACTTTCTGACTCGAGGGCCACAATGGGTTCTTAAACTGGACCAGAGGGCTGGAACAAAAGCATGGATGGAGTGTTTGCGTGAACTAATATAAATTCAAAGTAAACATCATTACATAAAAGGGTACGGTCTTTTTTTTTTTTAGTTTTATTCATTTCAAACAGGCCGGATCTGGCCCGTGGGCCGTAGTTTGCCCTCGGCTGTTCTAGTCACTTGGCTTTTATATATATAGATGAGCCTTGGTGTCCTGTTTTCTTCAGCAAGGAAGCTGATTAACTCTCTAAATGTCAAATAACTGAGTTAACACACCAAACTGAGCAATTTTACTCCAGAGGTTTCTCTTCTTAACCATGACATTGAGTTCTCTCCTCAAGGTAGATGATCCACAGGTTCTGTCCTCCAAGTGTTCACAGTGTAGTTGGGGGAAGACAGATTTGTTATGGTTCAGATACATGACAAAAATACTATGGGGACACCAAGGAGGAGACGAACGTAACAGCCTGCTCAGAATGCTGATGTGGTTGTAGCTAGGAGTGTCCTCAATCCTATAGCCATTTTGTAAGACTACTATATTTTTAATTGCAACTTCAGATAATCATGTCCACTGCCTGGAATATATATATATATATATTCCAACCTCATGCATTGGGTCAACGTGGTGCTGTCAGACCGGTCTTCCTGGGTGGACTTAATTCAAAGCTTACGTGTACAGTGGCAGGACTGGCCACAGAAACAGCACAGTAGCCATGAAGCTGAAGTGTTGGTTGTGAAACCAAATGAGAAGACATATACTCTTCCATTTGAAAACATATATTTGTCATATAAATACAAGATATATTTCAAGGTTTGAAAGGCATGAAAAGTAATCTCATTAGCAGAAAAATTGCCAAAGAAATAATGCTACCTAGAGTGTTCCTGGCTTTGATCGTTACCACAGTATAACCTGTCAGCCTCAGTAGATGCTCTCTTGAAGGTAAATATTGGGTAGTTTTCAGGCTCTAATACACAGAGCAAACATCAATGGAAACTTTCTTATATTAAGCTCCTTAGGGCATTAATCATTTGAGCCTCACAACAGGTTCTTGTTGTCATCACTACAAAAAAGGGATCAGAGGCTTAGAGAAGGGTCACAATCTTGTGAGTTATAACACCGAGAATTAAACTCAAGCAGCAATTGGGTTCTTACTCATTACTCAGTGATCGATTGCGCTGAAGAAATGGCATATTAAACATTTGGAATTTGATAACACTTCTTCTATGTTTTCTGGTTCTACTACCATCCACCTAGCTTATAACAACTCCTCCAATACTCTGCATAACATGTTTTTAATATGCTAAGTAATATGTTTTATAGTTATCATTTAACTATTAGGAGATAATTTGGCAGAATTAAATATACCCAGCAGTCCTAGAAAATGAGAACTAAGATTCTCTGGTGTGGATAAAAGAGACAAACTAGCAGAGAATACACTCCTTTCTTCCCTCTCTAGTACACAGTGTTTTGAATAGCTCTATGTGATTTTGTATTTAAAAAATGTCCCCAAATACATCCATTCACAAGATTTTTACCTCTCAATTATTCCACTTTCAACTCAGGAAAATTGATAGCTCCCACTGTTTATTGTCCCTGAATCCAAATATGCCTACTATAATTTTAGAGTAAATGCCACACTATTATCTTCATAGAGTGTCCCCTACTCTAGAAGCAGGAGAGAACAAAGTGCATATTCTAATTCTGATTATCCCACTAATTATTTATATGAATATATAATTAATGCATAAGTTCAAGAGAAGAGTCTCTATCCCATTTGGTAGGTAGAAGATATGTGGAACAGCATAAAGGTGGGGGAATCTCCTACAGGCTACAGGTGACTCTATTGGAGATGTGCAAGACCTTTAAGAAGTAAGGAAGACAAATAATCCAATTAAAACTGGGCAAAGTCCTGAATAGAAACTTCTCCAAAGAGGACATCCAGATGACCAATAGACATATGAAAAAATGCTCAAGGCCGACAAGATGAAAATAAAAACTACAATGAGGTATCACCTCATACATGCCAGAATGGCTACTATGAATAAATTAACAAACAACAAGTGCTGATGAGGATATGGAGAAAAGGGAACCCTCTTGCACTGTTGGTGGGAATGCATTCTGGTGCAGCCACCGTGAAAAACTATGGATTTTCCTCAAGAAATTAAAAATGGAACTGCCATTTGACCCAGCAATCCTACTTCTAGGAATATATCCTAAGAATCCAAAACATCAATAAGGAAGAATATATGCACCCTGATGTTCATAGCAGCATTATTTACAATAGCCAGGATTTGGAATCAGCCCAAAAGCCCATCAGCAGATGAATGGACAAAAAAGCTGTGGTTCATTTACACAATGGAATACTACGCAGCTGTAAAAAGGAAGGAAGTCTTACCATTTCCAACGGTATGGATGGACCCAGAGAGTATTATGCTAAGGGAAATAAGCCAATCAGAGAAAGACAAATAACATATGATCTTACTAATATGTGGTTTCTAATGAACAAAATAAACTGACAAACAAAATGGAACCAGAAGCATGAATAAATGGAAGAGACTGGTCTGTGCCTAAAGGGAGGGGATTGAGGGTGATTGAATAAAGAAGATGAAAGGATTAGTTAAAGAACATATATGGATACTCCATGGGCATGCACAATAATTTAATAAAGCCCAAGGAAGGGGGAGGTGAGGGAGGGTGGAGGTGGGCAAAATGGGATGAAGGACAACTCCTACAATAATGTCAACATTAAAATTTGTTTTTGTATTGGTTTCAGAGAGAGGAAGGAAGAGGGAGAGAGAGATAAAAACATCAATGATGAGAGAGAATTATCAATTGGTTGCCTCCTGCACGAGCCTTCTACTGGGGATTGAGCCCATAACCAGGGCATGTGTCCTGACTGGGATTTGAACTGTGACCTCCTGGTTCATGGGGCAATACTCAAGCACTTAGCCACAATGGCCAGGCTAACATATTTTTAATAATAACAACAAAGAAATACCTCGCAGAGTGTTAAAAAGGAGAATTTAGAAAGAAAATTATGAGACAACATGGAATAGTAGAAATACTGGAGGCTTTATAGTTCTAAGATCAGGTTCAAGTTCCATCTCTGTCATGTATAAGCTACCTTACCTTGAGAAATTCAATAAAAGCTGGTATTCTGATCTAATCCCACAGGGATATTTTGAGGATTAAATGAGTTTCTGCAGAATGCAAGAACACTTTAGATGTCGATTATATAATACCTTTCATATTCACTCTTGGATGACTAATTGGGGATAATAACACTTATTATATAGGATTATAGTGAGAACTAGATGAGTTTCTATGCGGATGGAGTTCACTGCCCTGTACCACTGGGTGGATCTGGCTCTGGTTCAGCCTTGGTGGAAACATTAATTCATTTTCAAAACTTAGTTGCAGAATTTACATATCCCCAGTGGCATTCTACATAAATGCATTTTCCATATTTTTTTGCAATGAACAAGTTTTATTTTTATAATTTGACCCAAATAATATTAAATGTTACTTTGGGGGGAGGCAGGAATCATAACCCAGGAATATTTAGCCACAAGAGGGTAGTAGAAGAACTTGCTCAGGAAATCCAGCAGTGTTTCACTTTGTTTAATGTCTCCTTCTTTCTCTCCTCACTTCCACAAATCTGTTTTCCATCTTGTACTTGTCGCCTTCCTGATTCTAAAAATACCCTCATGGGCTCTATACTTGGAAAGTTTATCAAAGTCAACCTCCTCTTGCTATCTAAGTGATGTCTGCAGGGTGAGGTAAGCGGTGCCTGGCTGCTGCTGCTGCCTCTGATTCCAGGTCTGTCCTTACGGATTTAAAGCAGTAATTGCTCACTGCAGCACTGTCCTGGGGGTTAATCACAGAGAGGGAATTACCTGTGACCACAGTGAGATGACTGTGTGAGAGCTGGCACCACGCCTGCATAGGAAGGGGCCCCTTTTTGGTCCTGCTCTCTTGGGGAATTACTCATTTAGCTTGCCTGTGCATAGCTTATAGGATTTCTCTGGAATCTACCTGTTAGGTTACTCCTTCTTTCCTATAACGAAGGGCCTCAAAAATGCATTCTCTTTGTCTGCACTGGATTCATATTCAAAATTTAGATAACACAGATTTAATTTTTTTCAAGGCTGCTTATTTTACTTTATAAGTATGTTACGTGGGCCATTATATCATACATTTTTTAAGCCACGAGTTATGACATCAAATAAGGCAAGGGCTCTGTTCCCAGGGCACCTGTAGTTGTTTTCTTCCATTAATATTTTATCTGTATGGATATATTTATATATGCGGCTTTTGAAACTCCACAAAATGTAAGGCTGCATAGATCAGGGTCTTTGAAGAAAGATACCCTCCCCTCAAAAACAAACATATGAAAAACGATTTACAAAGATGGGTGGGGGAAGGCAAAGGGAAACTCACAAGTGATGGGTAAAGCCGCAGACTCTAACCCTGAACTAGGTGGGAGTTGCAGTGGCAGGTGAGGGTCACGCCACAGGAGATGAGCGCTTTGGTGGTTCAGTGGCTGGGAAGCAGCCTAGAAAGTAGGAAGCCAAGGAAAGACATGTCTTAATTTATCAATCACTCCTTCTGCCTCATAATCTCCATCTGGTGCATCCACTGGCAGAACCCAATAGGAAGCCAGAAGGTACGGGAACATGGCATATGCGGTCCCCAAAGTTCAGCCTCCTGGAACCCAGAGCAGGATAGGTTAGGGTGGACAGGAAGGGAGCAAACACAATATCCAGCACAGAGGACACTCCAAATTCACCCCAGCTTAACTTGCCATTTATTTTACTTCTATCCCTCTATTTCTGTTCCTATTTACTACCATGCTGATTCCTATACATGTAGACAATCCTGGAATTAAATCCTCTTTAACAAGAATTCCACATTAAATTGATAAACATTTTTGAAGTAGGTAGTATGTGCCAGACACATTTCTAACGCTAAGGTTTCTGCTCTTCGGGAGCCCACCTTTCAGTGAGTGACGTCATTACAAGGAGGCACAGTGAGTGTAGGAGGAGAAAAAGACACAGGTGTGACAAATCCATACTTAGGGGGATGCCGAGAGGGTTCCCAAATGTGGTAATGGCTAAGCTCATTTGTGGATGATGATGAAAGAAAAAAAAAGGTGGTGGTGGTGGTGGGGGGGGGTAAGGATGTTCCAGACAGAAATGAGAGTGTGAGGAGGCCCTGGAAGTGGAGAGGGCATGGCCGGGTGGAGGACTGCAGCGGGTCCTGCTGGCCGCCTGGAGGAAGGGGCAGAGGTGAGACGAGGTAGGGGAGGTGAGCGGAGGCCGAACACAAAGGCCTTTGAGGCCACATTGGGGGCTCAGGGCTTTTAGAAGGCACTGAACATGCTCTGCTTCCTGCAAAAATCCTATCACAAAATGTCTGAGAGTGTTTTCTGAGAAAGGAGGCTGTTGGGGAAGAATCCAAACTTACGCCCATGATCCCGAAGTTCACTGCTCTCTGGCTGCTCCCTGTGTGGTTCCATTAGCAGTCCCCCAGGCCTAAAGCAACTAGGATTAAACACTGTCCACATGCTGCCTTGGTGCTTTTTGCTATTACCAGCGAGTGGCCTCTGGTTTGCCATTACTGAACTCTAATCCCTGTGAAGAGAAAGCCTCCTAGTGTGCGCCCCTGCCTAGGCTAGGTGGGCATGTGGAGATAAAATCTCCATTCTCTGTACCCCCCGCCTCCTCCCCCCTCCCCTGCCCCACAGCCGGGGCCAGTTTGTCTGCACTGAAGTTCAGGCGCTGACGTACACGGGTTCTGTGGCACTGGCATTCCTTTGAATTTCTCCGGAGTTCACTTTCCACATCTGTGGAATCTTGAGAATTCTAACTTTTGTACTGAAAATTGACGACAGGTTCTTTAAGGGTGAAGTGAAACAATAAAATAAAAGGTTTTATAACATGTAAATCCACTGCTGCCTAAGGCTCCCCTGGTCTGGCTTTAGAAACAGGTGCCTCTGGTCCTTAGTACAAGGGGAGACAGAATCCTTCTGGGCCGAGGTTCAGGGTGTTGGTAGGACATGGCAGGGGGACAGGCAGGGCAAGGGGAGGCACGGATTGACTGGGGTAAGGCTCTGGGGGCGGGCACTGGAACAAGTCTAGCCATTGTTTGACACAATGATCCTGTGCCTTGATGAACACTGGGACTGCAGCGGAAGGCTTTGCGAAGGCCACTTAATGCGGGATTTCTTTCCAGAGTGGTTTTGAAACTGAACTTGAAGGACAATTTTTCATTTGTTTGCTTGATTGTTCTTTTTATTGTTTTGTTCCTCGTCAAGACATTTCTCTTTTTAGTTCCAAAACTTTTGAAAACTTTCCTTCAAAATGTGCACGACTGGCTTTTAAATTTGCTGAAAAAGAGTTTCATGCAGTTTCCTTTTTCACACAACAGATACTGAAATTTAGACTAATCTGCATCTCGCTGATAATAAAGCCCGTGCTTTAAATAAACATCTAAGCACATCCTATGTTTTTTATATTGACGACTGCTGCTTAGTACGGAGTCACTGATTATGCTGAGAAGTGTTATCATCTTTGCTTTCAAGTTTTGTGGGACGCCTCGGGGACTAGACAAAGTGCCAAGTTTTCTAATCTGTTGCTACACATAAAAACGTCTACTTTCAGAGTTTTTGTGATGAACACATGGTTGTGTGAGAAAAACAGGGTTCTGCTGGCTTTGCATACACGGGTATGTGGTGAGACCTCTTAGGAGTAAAGACCACAAAACTTATTTTACCCCAAATTCTGAGTAAACCATGAACTTTTAAAACAATGTTCCATGTTATCTGGTGCCTTCACTTATGCCCCAGCATAACATCTGCCAGGTGGTGAGTGGATCCGGCTGAGAGATTTACCTTCTAATCCCAATTTGGTCCTCCCCAAAGTGAATTTCTCAAACTGCAACCAAAGTGACTCTTTCTCCTTAAATAGAACTCTTATAAAGTCACGGTGCTGCTTAAAATATTTTAGAGAGGTTCTGATATCTCTGTTGACCTCCAGAATATAAGTCACACATCCAAACCCAGTTTACAAAGCTTAGGAGGGTCCATCTTAAGTTGGTTCATGTCTGCCTCTGCAAGCCTCAGCAGTTGCCATTGATTTCCTCACATACATTCTTTTTTTTAATTATTATTTTAAATATATTTTATTGATTTTTTACAGAGAGGAAGGGAGAAGGATAGAGAGTTAGAAACATCGATGAGAGAGAAACATTGATCAGCTGCCTCCTGCACACCTCCTACTGGGGATGTGCCCTCAACCAAGGTACATGCCCTTGACTGGAATTGAACCCAGGGCCCTTTAGTCCGCAGGCCGACGCTCTATCCACTGAGCCAAACTGGTTAGGGCTCCTCACATACATTCTAAACTTTTTTCAGTTCCCTGAACCTGTCATATTCTTTTCATTTGGGTCTTTGCCTATGATGTTCCCTTTGGCCAAATCACTGCTCTAGAACTTCAAACGTCCCTCCTTCCTTGGTTCATTCCTTTTTATCTTTTAGGCCTGGAAAGACTTCTCCAACGTACCAAGTTCAGGTCAGTTTCCTCCAGACATGAATGTGAAAACATAGTCTCTACTTCCCTATTATAGCGCTTGCCACATTATTTTAATTTCTTGGTAGGCTGTCCTTCCTGTGATCTTCCAAAGGCAGAGATGAACTCTCTTTTGTTTTGCTACAGTTTTGGTCTTTCACATAGTGCCTTGCACATAGTTGGGATTCAGTGAAATACTAGTTGAATGAATGAATAAATGCCCACCGTAATAGGCAACCACCAGTCAAGAGTCCATATTACAAGGCTTTAACTTTTACAATGTGTTTTTTAGTTGGGACTGAATAGTGCAAATCTCATTAGAGCTTCGCAATAGGACTCTGAAGTGAGGTTGATTGGACAGGAGGTATCCATCTTTCCTGATACATATGCACACTCCCCTGGGAGCTTTTATAGCACTTCTTACCCCATATTTTATCATTCTTTTCCCCAATAATCTGTAACCATTTTAAGGGCAGTGATTTTTTCTCATTTTCAATGTTGAACACTGAATCTAGCACATAGTACCAGAGTCTCTAGCCTATATACATTTAATGAATGAAAAATCTATTTTATTTATTGGCCGCAAAAACACAGATTAACATGTTTGAACTTCACAACTACTAAATGGTTGTAGAGGCATAGAAATCAGAATTTTTTAATCTTTCAAATTAACAGTAATCTGATGTACTAAATTCCGTGACTCTATTCAATAAAAGAGGCAACCAGTAGGCATACATAGCAGGAGAAAGGTAGATCTCAACTTCTCTAAAGGAAATGACTCAGATCAAAGTGATCCTGTAGGAGAGAGACAAAGATAGAAAGAAAAGAAAAGGGGAGGGGTAAGGCTATTCCAGACAGAAATGAGAGTGTGAGGAGGCCCTGGAAGTGGAGAGGGCATGGCCGTGTGGAGGACTGCAGCGGGTCCTGCTGGCCACCTGGAGGAAGGGGCAGAGGTGAGACGAGGTAGGGGAGGTGAGCAGAGGCCGAGCACGAAGGCTAATGGGGTCCTGTCCACTACAATGGACAATTTTATTCTATATCTTTCTCTCTTTCAAACTTTTTTTTTTTTTAGATAAAACATACATAAACAAATAAACACAGATCAAAAGTGTAAAAGTCAGTGAATTAACATATTTGAATACATCTGTGTAATTGCCACTCTGGTCAAGAAAGCATCCGTTTTCCAAATTTGTTGCTAGTGTATAAGGGATATAAAGGAAAAAACAGCATCATCTCTGGAAAGAAGGCTCTCATAATGTAATAGAAGAGGCAATTTTATTCAAATGGAAGGAGATAATATACTAAGAAGCTAGCAATGTGAGCAAAGTATTAATGAAACTCAAAAGACAGAACCTTTTGTGGGCTGAGATGGGAAATACAGAAGTCTTCACAGGTCATAAGAATTCTAGGGAGCTTAGGAAAAAGTCAGCTTTCTTAGCCCTACTCCAAACCTACCAGGTAAGAATTGATTAGGGAGGGGGTCTGAAGCTCTCTCTCTCTCTCCTTCTCCCTCTCCCCCCCCATCTTTTTCTAACCCATCTGTGACCCCTGTTTCTTTCCAAAGAATTTAGGTGATTTTTATGATTACACACTGAGAAACATTTTTTCCCCCCCAACTAGTTGGGAGTCATTTAGACTTCATCAGTGTCAGATCTGCCATAAGAATCATCTTGGTAGAAATCTATTGGCTGAGGAGAAGAAAAATATTTAAATAAAGGAGAGGAGATGAAGGCTTGTTTTATAATTTGGGGGCTCGCTGATTACAACAATCACTTTTTCATCTATGGTGTGAAACTAATGAGTGTATTAGTTTGGAGAGACTTTACTATTTTAAAGGGCATCCTATATAATAAAAGGGTCATATGCAAATTGACCCTAACAGTGGAATGACCAGAATGACCGCTTGACCAGTCACTATGAGGCGCACTGACCACCTCTTGGTCCCTTTCCCTGGCCAGCAGGCTCTGATCGCCTGATAGTGAACAGGCAATTGGGAGTGGGTGGTGGGGGATGCAGGTGGCTCCAAGCCAAGGCCCCTGCCCCACCAGTCACCCCACACACAGAGGGCAACCTGCAGCAGGCGCGGGGCTGGCGAGTGGGTGGGAACAGCCGACTTTTTGGTCCCTTTCCCTGGCCATCAGGCTCCGATTGCCTGATGGCAAATGGGGAACCGGGATGGGTGGTGGCGGGGGGTGGGGCTGGCTACAGGCAGCCATGGAAGATGGCCCTGATTGCAGGCCAGGCCTAGGGACTGTGCCTGTGCATGAATTTCGTGCACCAGGCCTCTAGTTTTAAAATAAAGAGGACTTGGTGAACAATTGAGTGGAGTTTGGAAGAGGGAGCCACTGAGCATAATTTGAAGATTTCTTGCATGATATGATTGGTGGGTGGTAACACCACTCATTGAGATAGGATCAAGTGGTATTTCTTAGATTCAAACTTGAAGAAAGGCTATTTCTTTAAAAAATAAAAAGTTGCCAGAAAAAGACTTCCTTTGAACATCACAGAACTTCACTCTTTATATTTCTATGCAGTCAGAACAACACCTCCAACACAGAACTCTTGCTCATGATGCATACTGGCATGGAGTAATGGGCTATGCAATTACGGTCCAAGCCTTAGGCTGGTAAAGCCAATTTTCACACCTTACAGATCCTCTCCCCTTAGCTCCACTCGCCCTCCTTACTCAGAGCAACTATTTCCCCCTGCATAACAACTTTAACACATAAAAAGGAGGGAGCATGGCTGAATGAAATGACGGCTGTCTGATTTTGTTACAGTATCTGCTGCAAAATCCGAAGTGATGTAACTCAGTGCCAGGGTTTAAAACAGAAGGACAACACTCTAATGGAATCTAACCTACAAATAACCAGAGTAATAACAGAGAAATGCGTGTGGGATTTCATAGTAGTTGAATTGGAGAATTCTCGTATCTGCTTAATTTGAGAATACTCCACATGATAACTTACCTGCATATTAACAGATCATAGGTGAGTCTCGATTTTTCACCTCAGTGAACATTTTCCTGGCAATAACACAAGCAGTACTTTCTTTCCTTATTACAGTAAAACTGCCACTGGGCTTCATTTAATAAGAATTAACTGTGAATAAATTACAGCATCAAATTGTGCACCATGACATGAGTTGATGTGAAAAATCTAGGCAGCTGCAAAACTCCTTGAAGTTAATTCAAGCTGAGCTCAGTAGAAAAACCCTTTAATTACTTCCTGGAACCCGTGGATCTATTTTCAGTGCCTGGTGCCATTGGATCAGTTTAGATGAATTACCAGCAAATGCTCATGAATGGTAGCAGTGGGGATGGACCACAGCAATGGGGGTCAGTAGTTTTTATTTTTGGATTTGCCTCTGGCTTTTACTGCTAAGGGTGTATCTACAAATTGGTTTGAGAAGTCACAGCTGGATATAGAGGAATCTACATTTTATATTTGGAAGGAAACATAGAATCGCCTACTTCTACCTCCCATGGAGAACAAACTTCCCTTCTTTGTCATTTCTGACAGATGGTCAGCCTTTGCTTATAATGGCTCTTTGACCATGGCTCACTTCCTCCCAAAGCAGCTTATTCTTCTGATGGGACAAAGTTTAAGAAATTGTAATAGAAATCTAGCTGATTTTAATCAGTCTTTCTAGATCTAGTTCTATGAATTGGAACAGAGTTTTCCTGATAATACCACCTGTTGCACTTGATAAACCTAGAGATTACCTGGCCTTTTCCACTGGGAAATTTTGAACCAGAAAGTCTGAGTTTGGGCCTGGGGATCTGCATTTTATAGCATCCATCAGATATGTTTGGGAAACTCTTCTAACCACTTTTAAGATACAAATGTACAGGTAGGAATCATCTGGGGATCTTGTTCAAAAGTAGGGTATTATTTAATGAGTCTGCGATGAGGCCGGAGGTTCTACATTACTAATGAGCTCCCAAGTGATGTCCACACAGCTGGCTGGTGCACCACATGTTGTGTATCAAGACTCTAGAATAAGGTCCAACCTTAAAGTATTCTCCTTAGCTTCTATTTCTCTGTATCTCCAAGCTAAAAGCCCCTGTTTACTTTAGTAATTTCTCATACAGCATATGAGGATATGCTGTGGTCTCTACGCCCTTTATCATCTTGTTTTTTTTTTTGTCCTGGCTTCATCTTGTTTTGAGAATGTCTCTCATCAAATATAGTAACATACATAATCCAATACCATTCTCCTAATGTGCTCTGAAATTGGTACTCTAGTGTTCTTCCAATAATTTGATCAAATTTTCACCAAATTGTTAGGTCATATTAACTTTGTGATCTGCTAAAATCTTTAAAGCTTCCTTGCTTAACCTACCACTAAGCATGGTTGTTTGGAAGCCAACAATTTTATTTTGGTGTGTGCATGCTAAATTCTATACCCCTGTTAAATTTTCTTTCTTATTGAAAATAATTTGAATCTTAAATGTGTCATCTATAACAACAGCTATCCTTTCTGACATTATTTCATTTGTTCTAGTTCTTTGTTCATGTATTTTTTTTTAATGTTGAAAATGAAAATACAGATCATTTGGACGTATTAATGTTGATAACTTATGTAAGAGGCAAAGTTGCTAATACGTATACTTCCAGTGTGGTTTTTAAACAAGTGGGGCTCTACCTCAAATTACTATACTGTATAATTGATTTGTAAAATAGAGACTCTATCAGTATTTCAGATACGACAATTTGTTGTGTGGGACTGCCTTGTGTATTGCAATTCACTACCCTCTAAATGAAAACAGCACTCCCTATACATATTTCCAAATATCCCTAGGCCCAGGGTACAGTCCCTTCCCTGATGGAGAACTGTCCAGCTTATACTTGACCTTCTTTCCACAGTATATCACAGAAGACTTCTGTATTTAATATTTTTCTCAAATCCAGTTTCTTGTGTTGAACTGAGACCACTCCTTGTAGAAGAACTAAGGCTGCTACTCCCACATAATCTAAATATATGGTAATGAGAACTGAGATAACATGTGTCAACATGACTTAACTGTTTGCTTAGGAAACTCTTAACCAGGAAGATAAAACAGCAAACCAGTAAATAATTCCATTTTTTGCTTGAAGAATTTTTTTCCTAGGGAATTATTTGGATAATAGTTCATTCGCCCAGATACACAGCTTGCTTATTAGAGCAATAATTTGTTTTAAGATCCTCGACCTGCTGGTGCAACAACCCTAAATGATATGTCATAAACTTTTCCCAACCTCAGTTTCCCATCTTGACAGCCCTGCCTTAAGCCACTTTATCCCAGACTCCAAAGCCCCAAACCTTGCCTAACTTCTCCTTTTGGAGACATCATCGAAACCTTCAAGGTGATCTCTCTGGCTCCAGTAAGTTTAACGGACTCAGTTTTGTTGGATTAATAGGTTTCTCTGGTGGCCTTTGCAGTGAGAGCTGACATTGTTTATTGATAAAGGCTTTAAATATTTCTTGTGGTGAGCTTTTGACATCTCGATCTATGAGTCCTACGACGATGCTAAATACTTGCTCCAAGCTTGTTTGTTAATGATTCGTGTGTACTTTTGCAGCTACTCAGGAGGAGAAGAAAAAGAAATGGAAAAAGAAAGAACAGTAGTGTTGAGAAGGATGACAGAAAAGAAAGATAAGGAGTAGGTAGATGGAGAAGAAAATGGAGAAGACAAAAATAAATGAGAACAGGAGAGGAGAAAAGTGCAGGGTAAGGTGAGGGAGGACTGAGAGGTGGTATAAATCCAGTACCATAGAACCTAGGAACACTGGCCAAATTAAAATCCAAGCTAGATAGAACATCTGTTCCAAAAAAAAAAAAAAAAATTCTGTTCTAATTGGGGCAGACGTTTTGTGTGGCATTTTGAATTTGAGAGCAACAGAGGGGACATTGGTGAGGAGTGTGAGTAATGACCCCAAGTTGAGGTCAGAGACTCTGTACACCCAGTCATCAGAGGGAGTTTAGTCTGTCGTCAGACTAGCAGAGACACGGCATAGCATCAGGATAGGTCAAGAAGGTTCAGCATGGTGCTCTCACAGGCCCCAGGGGCTTTGAACAGCTCCATTCTTTGGGCATGGATGGCAGCTGTGAATTATTTCCAAATAGTTGCTAGGAAGTGAACTATTAATACATTTTTGGCTGACTGACATACTGGTTTGGGTTTAGCCTGTAGGTGGGCACAGATCATTCCTGGAATGGGGTTAAAGAAGTCATAATTAATATTGATGTGTGTGGGGTGGGGTAGAGGGTGGAGAGTGGTAAATGGTTCTCTTAGGCTATTCTGGTGGAGAGACCATCTCTCCCTCCTCATAGTTTATAATTCTAGGCCTAAGAGGCACCTGGTAGCAACAATCTCTGTCACGATTGCCACCTGTTATAAACCAGACTATGATCAGGGCATTCATTGATGGCGTTTCATAAATGATCCCAACAAATATGTAAACTATGTATTAACAGTTTTCATAGATGAAAGAATAAAGAGTTATGGAGAGGTAAATACTTTTCCTTTGTCTGACTCCAAGTTCTGTACTCCTCATCTAAATATCTTATTTTGGAGACATTCTTTTTATATCTCTCATGTCACACAAAGCCCCCTGGTACACTGACCTCATAAATAACCCTTGATGACTTAGAGTAATCCATGGTAATTAGGCAAATTAAGCTGAAACAAGGGTCCTATATTCTTACATATTGATACCCCGAGGAGAGATAATTTCTGAGACTACTTTCATAAACCCGGCCAAGGATAGTATATATCATCACAGAGCATGACAGCATGATGCTGTGGTATGATTCCATGTAGATCATAAAAAGCTTGTATAAAGTACTTTGTATTTTTATCAGTAAGCGCCATCCTCCTAAATGAAAGGACTGAGGCAGTCCTATTCTCTGAAATCCTGTAGCTGCTTGGGCTGTTGTGCTTTTCATAGCTCCGATTATAGGTGTTAGTCCAGCACAAACACTTAGCAGGCCATGGCCATATCTCTTCTGTGCTCTGTTTAATGCCCAAACATTAAAATTTTATGAATGAATGCAAATAGATAAAAAGTGCCAAGGCAGGCCCCCGTTGCTATTGTTCGGGAATGTTTGCTCTGCAGCCGTTTGCTGAGCTTTGCATACACATCTTCCATCTGGCAACTGGCTATGTTTTCAATGTTTTTCTGTGTATAAAGTCCTTAGGCAATGCGATTTCATACAATCTGCTATTCAAGCTAAGTGCATAGCCAACCAAAATCTTAAAAAGTCCTAATGATTAGTATTATTGATGAACTACAGAAAAATTGCATGCTATTGTTTGACTATTCCTCATTCCTTAACAGAATCCATGAAAAAAAGTCCTTAAATGCAAAAGTATATGTTTGGTCAAAGAATTACTTTTTATTCTTCTCTTTGTTAGGTGCATAGGCATCCTATGCCTTGCCCAGTCCTACAGTTTAGGTGTCACTGGTTATCCTGCATCTCCAAACACAACTACAGTCTGAGGGCAAGTTGGTCAAATCAACCTCTTCTACGCCCCCGTTGACCTAGTCCTGGAATTTATGTTGCTTCTTGCAGACTCAGTATATACCTTGTGCCATTGATTAAACTTCAAGTCCATCTGAGCTGTCAGTGTTGCAATATCTGCCGTTCCTGGTCCCACAAACCGCACTGCCACTTTTACAGATGAGCGTTTGCTTTAGGTTTCCCATTACAGGAAAACCAATCTATCTGTTTATGATATTTACACCTACCTATCTCATTCCAGATGACTTCCCCAGAAAAAAACTGCCCCGTGCATAGCTATTGTGATGGATGCAAATAGCTTTTTTGATAGATAGTGCTTTAGCAAAAAGAGTCAATTTAGTTTACTAAAAATAACAAGAACTTGGATGTCAAAACTGTGGTCTTTGGACTGGCTGGTGTGGCTTAGTGGTTGAGCATCGACCTCTGAACCAGGAGGTCATGGTTAGATTCCTGGTCAGGGCGCATGTCAGGGTTGTGGGCTTGATCCCCAGTGTGGGGCTTGCAGGAGGCAGCCGATCAATGATTCTCTCTCGCCCTTTCCTCTCCTCTCTGAAATCAATAAAAACATATAGAAACAAAACAAAACAAAAAAACTGTGGTCTTGGATCCAATTCTATTGTTATCAATTTTGTTTTAAGCAACCTCCTAGTGAACTCTAGGCCACAATGTCCATATCTGCAAAATAAGGAAGGTGGTCTCAGAGCCTGTTTGGAAGAGGCAGAGAAGTTTGTCTACTCAGATATCCACCATTAAAAAATGAAAGAACAATCCTCCTACGTACGAGAAGACTTCCCTCCTTAACTCCCACACCCACCCTCTCAAAGGAAATGTGTCACACAAGGAAAGAGAAAGAAAACACTGCCTGGGCAGATCAGCTTAATGTAATTGCATGATAGACAGGCAGACCGCCCTAAATTCTGTATTAATTAGATGATTCCTAAGGTGTCCTTCAGTCCCAATTAAGTCAATAATTCACTTACTTTTGTTAGGAAAGTACAAAGTCAGTTAAATAATCAATTGATGTAGTTTATGAATTTGACTGGCTTATAAGCACGCTGGTTTTCATGCTGGCAATGCAATAGTTGATGTGGATTCTCAGTTTTTTACACAGTTCCAGCTTCAAAGTTCTGTCTATCATGGCACACAAAATTGCTGCTGGAGGGTAAAGACCATCTATAACTGAACGATAGTGAGTGAGTGAAGAAAGCCTTACTGGCAGGTAGGAAACATCAGTTAGGGTCTGATATGTCAAAAGAAGGGCAAATAAGACACTGGTTTCGAGGAACAAACAAATTTAAAAAGTAGAAGTACCATTATAAGTTAATGCACATATTTTTCATCTTAAACAGGTTCTTCTTGTATTTTGAAAAGATTTCGAACAGACATTGAATCAATCTGGATTTATCAAGTTTACATACTACAACACATGGAATCTACAAAAGTTATTTTAAAAAACTTACTTTAAGTGTTAAATTTTCCCATGATTAAAGTGTTATAGCTCCAATTCTTTTCAAAAGATAACTTTTTATTATAGAAAATGTGGACAATATTAAAATGTATAAAGAAGAAATAATTTACTCTGAACCTCAATGAATATTAATATTTTAGAGTTTTTCTTTTAGTATTTTGTATACATGTGTACTTGAGTGCATATTTTGCAAAATTTATATTATAGGAATATGGTTTTGAGTTGTTAGTTTTACTTAACCATATGCTATGAGCATTTTCCTATTGCATTAAATATTTCTCAAAAACTAAAAAAAAGAATGTATTAGACTCATCATAATAGTGTTAACCAACATTAAGTTTTTACAAAACAAGAGGCATTATTCTAACTATATTACATGTATTGACACATTTAATCTTCATACACACATGATGTAGGTATTCTTATTTTTCTTATTTTATGAATAAGGGAACAGAGTTGCTAAGAAGTTAAATAAGTTGAGAGTAATAAGAACACCTCACTTACTTACCTCCTATTAATATACTAATAACATGTCTGATAGCAAATCCATTGGCTGTGTTTGTTAGCAGGGGAGTCTTTGTAATAAAATGCTTTAGCAGGATATACCCAACCTTTATAGAATTGTTTTTGGTAAATAAACCTACATTTCTAGGGACTAGATCCTGGATTATGTCCTATATGCTATAATGAATAAATGAGTATGAAATTGAGTGACTGAATGAGTATATCGCTTTCTGATAAAGTATTATGCAAGATTTAGTTGGGATTGGCGGGATTCCTCTTTTCTAGTGGGAGTGGGGTGGCTCTTGCAATATCTTCAGAAAAGGAATTTTCTAAGACTCACACAGGAGAATGAATGGTTTTTATCTGCATAGAGTTACATTCCTCAGTTTGCAAAATCCCCTTGTTAAACCTGGAAAATATGCAGCTGGGGCTCCAGCAGAGCCACGAGCAAACCCAGTACCCAGAGTTTCCGTTCCATGTGGAGCTGGGTCTGATGTAGCATCAGGCTAGCTTCAGACCATCAGTCCATTATGTGGGTCCCACATGGCCATGAGCCATGTGGGTGAATGCTGGGGACCATGCCCCCTGCAACAGGAGTCCTAAGAGAGCAGGAGGGCCAAGAGCACAGGAGAGTAAGGGAGATGCCTCCCTTTGTTCAGGAGTTTAAGTGTCAAATCTTCCTGTGTTTGCAGTGGCCACACCTATTTTGGCCACTGACTTCTTTTCAGGTGTGACTGACATGTAAGCATCTTCCATATCACCCACACCTTACTGGAGATGCATCCAAATTGCCTTTGTCCAGTCCTTTTCCCATTGATCTGTAGGGAATAGACTGGGAGAGTGTCAAACTGTAGCTTTCTGGCAAAGCTGTACAAATAGCATGCATCTAGTCTTCCCTTTATTCCTTTCCTGTTAATAATAACCAGGTTATTAATGTTATCAAGGTAATAGATGCAAAGTGCTTATTACAGTACCTTATGCATGGTAAATGTGTCATTAGAAATAGCTGTTATTACACAGACTAATTATTTGTTAATTTTTTTGTTAGTGTCTGTCAGTAAAAACCAATCTTGTACTCTGTGTTATGCTGTCTCTCCTTCCTCCCAGCATTATTTTCCACAGTAAGAAGCTGATATTCAGGTAAGTTAAGTAGGCCAAAGTCACTCTAGTAGTGAGAGAAAAGTCATATTTAAATGCAAAGTCCATGCTCTTAATTACTCTGGAAGATTACCTCCTCAGGCATCACATATGTAACTGAGCAGCAACAGTAGAAAATATTTTTAAATAAAGAAAACAGAGATTCTCAATTTCTATGTGTACTGCACAATTCTAGTGGTATAGATAATTGTGTTTTTGTTACCAAAATAAAATTCATTGAAATTGTTCCAACTTAGACACAATTTCCATACATAGTCCTGCCTTAGGATCATCCCAGAAAGATGAATACCTGTTTCTTCTCTAAATCTTCAGATTGTTAAATAAAGAGAAAATTTTTCGGCCAAAATCTCATGTCCTATGATGATGTCCTCATAGTATTTTTCTGATATTACCATAAAATATACTCACAAAGTAGTTAGTAGACTTTGAGATTTTGAGACAAAATTTGGACTAAAAGAAGAGTAGCTCTACCTGGATAAGTAAAAAATTTGGTATTCGTTGCATTTCCAAAGGAAATACAGTTTCATTTTTTTCAGCTACACTTACTACTTTGAAAAGCATAGGCTCTTTTTAAAATTACCATATTAACCATGCACATGAGGAGATGCCTCTAAAGTGATTACAATTCTTCAAAAACAATTTTATTAGTTCACTTAAATAGTTCTCATAATATTCTTATGTTATTATTGCATCCTTGAGAATTTAAAAGCAATATAGAAAGAACAGGTAGCAGAAACCCCCCAATAAGAATAGCAAAAAGAAAAAAAAATGAAATTTGAGAATAGTTTAAGGAACCTCTGGGACAACATCAAGCATAACAACATCTGCATCATAGGGTTGCCAGATGGACAAATTATGAACAACTCTATGCCCACATATTTGATAACCAAGATGAAATGGACTGAGTCCTTTAAAGACGCAATCTACCAAGACCCACACTAGAACAAATAGGCAATCTGAATAGGAATATATATCTATGAAAGAAATTGAACAAATAATTAAAAACTTTATAAAACAGAAAGCACTGCACTGATTACAGATGGGTTCATCAGTGAATTCCAAAAAACACAATTAAACCAATTCTCTACAATCTCTTTCAGAAGATAGAAGCAAAGGGAATACTACTTCCTAACTTATTCTAGGAGGCCAACATTGCCCTTATACTAAACCAGATAAAGACAGTACAAGAAAAAAACACACACAAAACCAATATCTCTCATGAATATAGATGTAAAAATCTCAACAAAATATTTCCAAATCAAATCCAGCATTGTCATTACACATTTGTCAAAACTCATAGAATATATAACACCAAGAGTGAACCCTAATGTAAACTAAGAAGTTTGAGTAATAATGATGTGTTAATGTAGTGTAGAGTACTGCAGTGTTAATGTAAGTTCACAGATCATAACAAATTACCAGGCTGGTGGGGGTTGTTGATAATGAGGGAGGCTGTCCATGTGTGGGGTCAGTGGGTATATGAGAACTTGCTGTATTTTCTGCTAAATTTTGCTGTGAATCTAAAATCTAATATAAAAAAATCTTTAAAAGTGTTCAACTTTATATGATGTGGCTTTCACCTTGGATGTATCATCGCTGTTTTTATTTTCCTTCTTATGCTCATCATTGTTACTACTAATAAAATGCACTGGAAAAAAGTGAAAAGCAATTACCCATGACTCACTCTATCCTAATGTAGCAGGTGTTTTCCATTTTTGCTTATGACTTTCCTATTGTTATTTTACACAGTTGATGTCAAGTATAAATTACAATATATGGTCTCTTTTTTGCCACTGAAATTGCATTACAAATAGTTGTTTCCTCTTTGTCTTCATAATTATCATTTTTCATAGCTGTGTAATATCCCATTATGTTAATGTAATGTAATTTAGTAAGCCTTTCTCTATTATTGAACATTTATTTTATTATAGGTAATGTTGCACTGAATATACCTTGGACATATTCCTTCTTGCTTTAGTTGAATTATCCCCTTAGGAGAAATTTCCTCATGTAAAATTACTGTAGCAAAAGCCATAAAAATATTTGTTTTTCTGCTACATATTATCATAATCCTTTCAGAAGAATTAATCTATACTGGCTTGAGCAGAGTATGAATACATCAATTTAACTGCATTTCCCCTCCCCCCACTACTATCACCTTTAATAATCATGGGAATGTTTTAAACTGATTTAATAATTTTCTTTAAAAATTTGGTTTTAATAATAATGTTTATATAGGAATTTCAGTATTGTCATATTTCCTGGTAAAAATTATAAATTTATCTATGTGTCAGCATAATTCTTACAAAGAAATATTTGAAACAAGGCGATTAATAATTGGCAATTGGCACCTGACTTTCAAAAATATATGGTTTTGAAAGTTTGAAAATTGCTTACTTCTGATGTAATTTCAACCAGTTATATTAAAATAATTGATGTTTAGCAAACCTTTTCATAAATATTGCAAGCTTTAAGACAATCTCTGTTTAATCAGGGTAATTACAACATCAGAAGTTTGAATTTAACATTACTTTCCTAAGTGTGACGAATGAGGGCAGTAGCAGACTCCAAGTTTCTTAGGCACGGATTTTACTTTTTCACTGTTCCAATGTAGACATTGCTTTGAGAATGCAGATTAAACAGACTGGCTCAGCAATGCTAGAATGGATTTAGTATTTAAAGTTCAGTCAAATACCAAAAGGCCCCAAGGTTTTCTTCTGCACTAAAATAGCAAATCCTATTACTATCGGAAGAGAATAGAGTAGCTAACCATCTTGCACACACCATTTCTTGATTCTTTTATGGGTAGCACTGCCTTTTAGAGATTAGATAGATCTGCATTCCATTTTTTACTAATATGGAGTTTGATAATACAGAGTTGATAAAACGCAGTTGGTCAAAGTTATGTATGTCTACCAATTTGGGCAATTTCTAAATGCATTCTCTAAATAAATCCTCATAAAAACTGGTCTGGCCTGCACCTTTCTAAAAAAATGTATGGGTTTCATAATAAAATAAACTGGATTTCTTTTTATTCTCCAGTATTAAGTTGTTGGCTGCCTTAAGGGAAGAGTAATTTATAAGTTGTTTTAGTTTTTTATTTTTCTAAGCTAAGCAGTATTAAATTATTGTAGAGATGTTGCTCTAAAATTGGTAGGTTAAATTGGCCTTCTTGTGGTGTAAACATATATAGGGTGTCCCCAAAAATGTATACAAACACATTGAATAATTATAAAGGCAGTGTTTATTAAAATACATCTAATTTACAAAGTTGTATATATACTTTTAAAAGTATATACACATTTTGGGGCACCCTGTATATGAAAATTTAACTATTTTATTTTTCTTAGGTTTATCCACATGTGCATCTAATAACTGTAGGGAAAAATACATATGTTAAATTGATGAATATATTTAACAGGGAAATAGGCTCTTTGCATGAATAATTAATACTTATGAACGAAGAAAACATCTATCTATCTATCTATCTATCTATCTATCTATCTATCTATCTATTTATCTATCTATCTAAAAGGCTAATATTCAAAGTGTCCCCTTGGGAATTTGACCAGGAGACCGGGAGTTCAATCACTCGCTATGACATGCACTGACCACCAGGGGGCAGTGCAGAATGAAGGAAGGCCCTGGCTGGCAGCCAGAAGGACCTTATTGGCCCTGATCGCTGACCAGGCCTAGGGACCCTACCCCAGCATGAATTTCGTGCACCGGGCCTCTATTAGTAAAATAAATCATCATGGAGATAACCTATCTGCTCTATTGCTAGTGATAAGTGTATTTTAACGTATATTTGACCAGCACCAAGTCTACAATTAAAGATAAAATTATTAACTTAAAATTGAGTTATTTAAATTGAGTTCTTTTTTCAATTCCATGTACAAAACCATATAAACAAACACAATATCATATGATATTGAAAATCAGAAACTGCTTTGGAGACAAATATATTATGTCAAAAACGTTATATCGGTAGAATAAATTTCCTTTACTCTTTTACGTTTTGGGTTATATAATTGGACAGTACATGCTAAGCTGGTCAAAACAGTAGAGAAAACCTGTTTAAAATGTTCATTAAGTGTCTACTTATTAATTTATGGATTCAAAAAAGCCCTGTGGTTGTTATATTTCTTCTCATGAAAAACACTGTCAAGGTTCTATTTAAAGAAGCTAGAAAAGAACATCTAAGTAAACCTAAAGTAGAGAAACAGAAATAATAAAGACAAGAGCAGAAGCTGTGAAGTATGAAACAGTAGAAAAAGTAATAAAGTGAAATTGGGTTCTTTGAAAAGATCAACAAAATTCATAAACCTCTACCTAGATTAATCGAAAAAATGAGAAAGTGCAAAAATTGCCAATATGAGAAATTAAAGAGTAACTATTAGGAGAGAGTAAGCAGACATTAAAAGATTAGAAAGGTATGCTAACAAATTTAACAATTAATATAAAATGGAAAAATACTTTGTAAAGCACAGATTACCATAAATGATACAAGATGGAATGGAAAAATGGAAAAACTGAATGGCTCTGCATCTATTAACATAATGAAATTTGTTACTAAAGAAAGGGGAGTGAGGGAGTGAGGGAGGGAATGCTCCAGGCCTAGATGGCTTCATTGATGGATTATTTGAAAGATGTCTCTATTCCCTCTCGCTAGCCACCTCTCTCCATCATTTATGGGTTGCAATCTCACTTCCTGTATGAGGTCTCTCTTAGACACTTGTTGTCCCTCCTCAAAATTTCCACATTGCACTCTAAAAGGAACCCCAAATGTGACTCTCACTTCTTGTCCTACTCCTTTCTGCTTTCCTTACCCACATCAACGTAACAGAATCTTTCTATTTCTGTAATTACATCATAACCGTTTCTGTCTCAACATGGCATGTGACCTGCTTTCTTCAGGGAGACCATAATGGTAGAGAGGAGGTCAGAAGGGAAACAAGTTTGCACATAAAGGAAGATTAAAAAAAAAAAAAAAAAAGACCTCCCTTAAAGCAATTTTTTTTCTATTTAGCTTAATTTCATGGTTAGTGATAAGATTATAGATAACCAATATATGAAGCCCATAGGGGCCAGTGGACAACATAAATGTGTAAATCAAGCCAGGTACAAGATTCAAAATGATGGCAATTCTGGCAGTCTGAAGAATAAATTCTATATATAAGAATGCTTAACGTTTGCTTTAGTATGAGTATTATTTTTGTCTTTTTAGCACAGCAGACTTTGAATAAGTAGTCTGGTGGGTTGTCAGTTTGTTGCCTACAATTTAGTCCTATTGTGCAAAGTTTTTGTCATCTTGAATTGTTCCATTTTATTTATTTTAAATATGCAAGTGCACTTAATTTCCAAGAGGAGATAAAAAAAAAAAAGTCACGGTATCTACATCAACAAAGCTTAGTGAAGCAAATAAGCAAATGCACTTGTGAAAAGTAAAATGAGCAGAGATGCATACAAAAACACAGAGGCTGTTGTGATAATCATAATAGACTATTTTTATGACATTCCTTCAATATAAACAAAGCAAGAACATGTTTAGAAGGGGATTAAGAGGATGTAGCATATATCTATTTGCAGAACTGGAAAGAACAGAGTACACTCTTGTAAAAAGAGGGAGTTCACATCTAACTGCTACATAATATATAATCTGCATAAATTCATTCCAAGTCATCTGTTATAATCCACATTTCTCAGTTGATAAATACTGTATTAGAGATGACATTACTTGACCATAACACTACATCTAATTAGTGAAAGAGCCAAGATTTAAAGAGCTGGATTCAAAGCACAAATTCTTTCCATTACACCTTGTTCACTAGGTAGATAAGGGAGCCGATGCAATTAACCAGAGGAAGAATTTCACAACTATTTTATTGTTTAATAACAACTGATTTGAATTCCTGAGGATGAGGTGTTAATGAGCCATGGCTGTTTCACTGTACAACACTCTCAATTATAAAGTACTAGAAATAATTCTAAAGTTGTTTATTTTACCAGTAACTTTTAGAGCATTTATATCCCTACAAAATGTGTGTTCAGTAACCATTTATACTCAGGAAGAAGACATTGCACTAAAGCTAATTACTACCTCTCTTACAGTAGTTAATAATGTTGCAGCCTAATAGCATTAAAGATGAAAGTTTTCTGGTCTTACAGCCTGAGGGTATCAGAAGTGATGTATGATTCACCAATCTTATTAATCATTTGTTTTTAAAGTTAGGGTTTTAAAAAACAAGCAAAAGCATTCTGGAATTTGAAGCAACTAGGCTTTTATACCATCCATTATTAATCCACATAAGAAAAACAGCTATGATGGCAAAGGCCAGATACTTATACACAGGCTATAAATATGGATGAATAATTCATTTTTCTATTAATTTTAAATTTATAGCCTAATGGTTGAACTCCATTTTTTCTTTTCCTAGAAGGGCATGCACTGCACAAAATACTGCACTGTCAATAGTCAAGACATGAAGCACTGCAGTAAGCAAAATGAGATTCATTGTACACATATTTGCCTTATCTGAATGACACCTTATTTCAAGACCCTATATTATGACTCGCTTGAAGGTTTTGGAAAATCATACCTTTCAAGAGACAACCTTAAATATGAGGAAGCATTTGCCTCTGCATTAGGTAACATGTGATTTGAGAGCTGCCAGAAAGCTCCTGTGCCCCCAATGATTGTCCTCCTTAACTTGTTACTGAGTCCCTAATTCAGGGCATTTCCTTCTGAAATTCCTTATTACAATTCAAATTTATTTCCCTGTCTCTCAACTTTACACTCCAAGTCAGACAAGAAAACTGATGGTCAAAACTTGGAATTTATTCACTATGTTAGGAGGTTCTTAACTGTCTCTTTGGAGATTACCTACTTTTGTGACACTGAGAGAGGCTCATTCCAATCAAAAGGTTATTGCTATAACAAATATTTCCTGGCCAGCCTCGGTAATCTGGGATGAAAAGGACAATCGGTTTGGTGCTACCCTAATGTTGCCCATTGGGTGTATGCTTATACCAAATATAGAAATGAGTACACCGTACACACTCTGCTAGCCTGAGACAGATTATATATCACCTGTGCAGGATTCACACACACACACACACACACACACACACACACACACACACACACACCAGTTTACCTCCTAGCTGCACAGATGTTCCTCTATACACTTCAATCCATCTTCATGCCTCCACTCCCATATACTAGTACCTCTGGTGCTGGTATCACAGATTACATTCCTATTTCAATATCATCCTGATCCTGGATCCTCAAGATACAACCTAGATAAGCTGGTGCAGCAGATAATGGGAATATTTCTGGAATCCATTCCTACACCAGACAGCTAATAATTCCTTGACTATAAACAGAAGTGTCTCTGAATTTCATAGATATAGGCCAACAAATCCAAATTAAATATATCTGTGATTCAACTTCCTTTTAGCCAAACTCGAAATAAAACTGGTTATTCCATAGGCTGGGAAGTTGGAATGAAAAGAAATGACACTTGAATTGGAATTCTTATCTATAGGTTCAAGTAGATAAGAATATCCTATTTAAATAATATCCTACTTCACAAAAAACATGTGACTATATGCATCCAACACTAGGGCCTTTCCCAGGCCCCTTTAATTAAGAGGATCTGAGGTTTAAACTTCATTAGTTTTTTTTTTTTTTGGCATACAGACCCCTGTGTCCTGCAATGTTTCAGATAAAGGAGAGATAGGAAAGCTTGCTGCTGCATCCTTCCCATGAACAATATACCAATGATGAAGGCATACCTGCAATTTTCAAATGAGTCCCAATTTATTATAAAGGGTGCCAGATACTAAAAAGCCTATAAGTATGATGGCAGTGATAAGGAAAAGTCTTAAGGAAATACACAGAATGGCAAGCTACATATCTTTTCTCAAAAATCTAACTACACTAGAAATCATAAAATTTCATAAATCAACTTTGTTCATTTAATACTTAATTCATTTTCAGGAAAGTTTCTTTTCAAAAACATAAAGCCTGTCAAGGAATGACTTACTCTATTATTAAACAATATATATGTATTAGAGGCCCGATGCACAAAATTCGTGCAAGGGGCTCCGCCCCCACTGCTGCAACTTTGTCTGGAAGGATGTCTGGTCTAATTAGCATATTATGCTTTTAGTATTATAGATTAGCTTAAGCTTTATATAGCCATCTTTTACACCCTTTTTATAAGGCAATTTAAATCTATGCTTCTTAATCCTGTAAGAGAAATAACTTTTTGAATAATTTTAGTTAATTGTTCAATAAGATCTTTAAAATGCTTCTCAAGAATATTTTTTTTCTCCCATAGTTCCAATGTGTGATACATTACTGAAAATATCTCAAATTCCAAAGCTACTATGTACTCATGATGTTGAATTTTTGGTCTGGGGATGTGTGAATAAAAGAATTCGTGCCCTAGCCAGTTTGGCTCAGTAAATAGAGCATTGGTTTGTGGACTGAAGGGTCCTGGGTTTGATTCTGGTCAAGGACACATGCCTGGGTTGTGTAGAGGGTGAGTAGAGGGCAACTGATCAATGATTCTCTCTTATCGTTGATATTTCTAGCTTTCTCTCCTGCTCTAAAATCAATAAAAAAATATTTTTAAAAAAGAATTGGTGAGAGGTAAGACACGGACTTGTAAAGTTCATTAAGTATCCTATTCTGCCTATAATCATATTTCACATGATCTCAGATAAGTTCATATTAATTTTAACCATTTTAAAAAAAGACTGCAGTTCTTTTCTTATTTCCTATGCTGCCTTTTATAATGCTTCTACTATGTGCCAGTCAATATAGTTGTCAAAAATAAACAGGACTCTGCCAGGTCATCAAATCATTGTGAGCAGTACCATATTTTATTCACTATGGCATTCCTTAAGCCATAGCACAGGGTCTCCTAATCAGATACTCATTACATATGTTTTGTTGGAGGAAGAAAGTTATATTGAAGCTGGTTTTAGAAAACTAAATACTTTGGCAAAATATCTTGATGGGCAATTGTGACATTAGTCTGACTGTGGTAAAGATATAGCTGGGAGGAAGCCAAAGAACTATATATGAGCAAAACTTTGGGGTGGTGGTGGTGGTGGAGGGTGCTTAAACTAGGAAGGAGAAATAATGAAATCAAAGAAGAGAGGACACACAATATTAATTAAGGCAGGAGGCTGGATCTAGCTGGAAGGGATGACAGATAAGCTCCTCCCCCACTCCAAAAAGCCTTCCAGGGGATGCTGACTTTCCCTTTTCACGTAGGGTACAGTTTGAACCAATTTTATTTAAAGTAACGAGGACCGGTTGATTCCAACAAACTGGAAGAAGTGAGGATATTCCGTGTGTTAAAACAGGTGTGAGAAATGCTTAGAATTAATTAAACTGAGGACATTGTTTCTGCCTAGAAAGAGCTTAAAGGCTAATGACTGAGATGCCCACAGGCAGTTTGATAAATTCAGCAACACAGATGTGATGAACATGCAGTGAGAACACAGACCGGGTGTTACACTTGACCTGCTGGGGAGAGATACCAGCAAGACTGTGTGGAGGAAGTAACTCAGGCCAGGACTGAAGGATAATCCAGCATTTCTTAGGAGGGAAGGCATTCTGGGGATAAGACACAGAGAGTGCAAAATCCTGGAAATAGAAAAGGGTGAGGTGCATTGGGAAAGCAGAGAAAAGACTGAAAAGCAAGACAGGACCCAGCTTGGAAAGGTCTGGCTATGCCATTCTGAGGAGGCAGGAACTTGATCCTACAAACAAGGAATTCCATCACAGGTTTTAAATCATGGAAGTGACTTACACCTCAATGTCTGTTGGTTTTGTTTCACTAACATGTTTTATTTTTGGCTTCCCTTAGGGAAGAGCAAAATAAGACATTTAGAATATGGAATGACGTTCAGTGAGAAGACAAAGGCTTTGGAGAGATGATTAATTACAGTTGTCTGTAATCAGCCGGAAAAATGAATTCCTTTTATTTCCCTTTCTTGAGTCTTTTCCTGAAAAGACATGGAATGTGTCTTTTGCAATGCATTTTGTAATCTGACCCAATTTGCACATTTCTTTTCAGGGCTTTGCCCATTTTATATCAATGTTTCATTCACAAAAAAGACACAATGACAGATTATTTTCACTTGTCCACCCATACGTGGAGACACAGGCGATCCATATTCCACTTTCTGCTCCAGAAAATGGAATAAAGAGGCAGTGAAACAGCATATGGGGAGAATGTTACAGAAAATCTATAATGCTGATAAAACCTACAGGTTTAGCAGAAATCAGATAATGGAGAGGTTTTATTTTGTTATTATTTTTCCTGGTGAAACTTAACCTATTTATTATAAAGCTAGGACAAACCTCAAAGTGAAGAAGTTTACTGAATTTTGTCTAGCTAGCCATATTTAAAATGTGCTTTTTTTTTTTATTGTTCTAGGAAGTGATTCTGAGATATACTGAAGGTGAGTACACATTCTTAATATATTTTTCAACTAGCAAATCACAAATTTTATCTGTATACAAAATCAAATTCATTCTTCATGATCCATCTGCATTACCACCTCTTCCATGAAGCCCTATCTGATTCTCCTCTATTCCATCTAGTCCTATATTGCTGACAAGGTAATCCAGCTTTTATTAACAGGACAGAGATATTAGCAATTTTTATTAGAAGCTGAAAAGCCTCCTGGGAGACAACTTATCCCAAAGTAAGAGAGAATGAAGGTACAGAATGAATCATTAGGCCAGTTTTGGGTGGTAGATGACAGAATGCATGATTCTGAGTATGTCATAGCTTTCATGGATTCATAAATGAACCCTAAGATGAGGAGAATTAAAATACCTGAGTGAGAACATTTAGTGGAGAAATGTAGCTGGGAAATGAGAGCCCAGTGTTTAACAGTATTGATAACAAGGCTTCGATAATGAAAAAGAAATTTAGGAAATAAAGTCCATGGTTCAGATATTAGCATGTTCTATATTCAACAAGGGGCTCAGAGTTGACACTGACAGGTGGTAATGCCACCTCCTGACATCAGCAGAAACATGGAACCCTTTGCATATTCATATTTATTCTCTCTCTCTCTCTCTCTCTCTCTCTCTCTCTCTCTCTCTCTCTCTCTCTCTCTCTCTCTCTCTCCAGTTGGAATTATCAGGAAAGTGAATCAGGACATCTCAGTGAAGGGTTAAGTAACTGCAGGAAAGGCAGAAGTAAAGTTGGACATGGGGTACAACACTTACCAATGAAGTTAATGAGAGCAGAGATCTTTTCTCCCTTCTTTCTCTATTATGACATCACCAGAGGCCCAGTGCATGAAATTTGTGCACTTGGTGGGGCGAGGGGGTCCCTCAGCCCAGCCTGCAACCTCTTGCAGTCCAGGAGCCCTCGGGGGATGTCCTACTGATGGCCGTCAGTTGGACATCCTTAGTGCTGCCGCGGAGGTGGAAAAGGCTCCCATCACTGCCGCTGCACTCGCCAGCTGTGATCCCGGCTTCTGGCTGAGCAGCGCTCCCCCTGTGGGAGTGCACTGACCACCAGGGGGCAGCTCCTTGCGTTGAGCGTCTGTACCATGGTGGTCAATGCGTGTCATAGTGACTGGTCATTCCACTGTCAGGTCAAAACCAGCTCTCCGACATCCCCCGGGGGGTCCCGGATTGTGAGAGGGTGCAGGCCAGGCCAAGGTACCCCACTGGTGCATGATCAGGGCCAGGGAGGTTGGCCAGCTGGGGAGGGGCTTTGGGAGGGCTCCAGGGCATGTCTGGCCTGTCTCACTCAGTTCTGATCAGCTGGACCTCAGCAGCAAGCTAACCTACCGGTCAGAGCATCTGCCCCCTGGTGGTCAATGCACGTCATGGAGAGCTGTTGAGTGGCCTTAGCATAGCATTAGCATATTACACTTTGATTGGGTGAATGGCTGACCAGACTACCGGGCACTTAGCATATTAGGCTTTTATTATATAGGATTCTCTCCTGCTGCAAACTGGGAGTCTTCCACAGGGCAGACAATATGCTGTTGAAATCTTCAGGGCCTTATTTCCTATTTCTTGGGAAAAGCTGACCCTTGCTTAATCTAGTGTCAAATGATAAAATCCAAGCAGAGGGTTAAATTTGAGTTACGTTCCCAGGACCAAGCTAATTATGTGGCAAGTGAGTGGGGATGCTTTAAGAATATGTAAGCTTTCAGAACTTATGTTTAGTTCCAAAGGAGGAGCATCTCTCTGCAGAAGAGAGACAATGCTTCCAAAAGAAAAAGAAAGGGACCATGGGCAGACATAAGAACGACTAGAGCAAGCACATAGTAGGCTGTGGCATCTTTAACATCGACACGCATGCTCTTAACCTCTGTCATGGGCTGCCCCAGGAAAAACAACTCAAACTTTTGTTGGTGTTGGCATCAGTGAGTGCCTGCAGACATCAATAAGAGGGCTCGTGCTTTTTGAATCATTATCGACCAGGCGTAGCACCCTAGTGAGCTAGAGCAGGGGAGGAGGAAAACAGTACTTGCTACTGCAGTAAACAAGATTCCTGGGGACTCCTTGAACCACAGGGGAAGTATCTGAGTGGATTGGATTCCAACAGAGCAAACGTTGATGAAGCCAGAGAAACAGTTTTGGTAAGATGCCCCTATTTATACTTTACAGGTTGCAATGGCCTGGGATATGGACTTCATGTATATATGGGCTATGCTATTGTCTCCTCTATCAGATGTGGATCCTAGCACTGTGCATTGATGCTGAACTAAGGGAATATTGTGCGGAATGATGGTATGGATTACATCCACCTCAAATTGTAGATTTCTTACATATCCATTTTCTGCGTATGTCTTTTAAAAGAGTTTAGCTAATCGGGTATAGGATGAAGTCATGGTTTGAGTCAAATAAAAAACATGAGTGCATAGCAACACAGGAAGAGTGACTGGAGGAATCAGTTAGCTGATTATGGATGTCTGAAGTAGCATAAAAGTCTCAGGCACAAATCTAGCACCTACAGAGATGGTGGGGAAGAGGTGGAATCAGTACTTAAGATTTAAGAATTTTATGTGTATGTGTCACATGACCCAATTTGGAGGCTCAGCCATTGGACTGAACAGGGTCTTGGAAAGTTTTGTGTTTGTGTAAGGCAGGACTTATAGTCCTAGAGAGGGAACTAGAGTATTCATCAGTATTTAGCTGGAAGTTATTCATTTTAGAGTACTTAGCTGGCAATTAGAAAGAAGGAATAAGGAAGAATTTTAGCCTTCTAATTAAAGCAACAAAAGGAAAAGAAGAGAGCTTTGATTTAGATGGGTTCTCTGTGGGGACATTCATCCTGAATGTCATTGTTAGTGAAGATATCTCAAAGAGCAAAGAGGTAAACCAGCAATCTTGGCTGCCACATTGGATTCTGACTCCTAGGGGTGTTAGATCTAAGCCACAAAAGACCAGATCTGGGATGGGATCATGGGAGATAGAGGATACGGATCTACTCGCTTATGTCAGGATTAGCCCAGAAACTGCAACAGGAAAGAGTTTGCAGGCAAGTAGGAATACCAGTAGACTGAGCTTATACAGATACAAAGAAAAACAAGACTGGCAGATAACCTTTTGCATTGAAAGGAGGCTGTCATTTAATGCTGTGCTTCCCTCCTTAAATTTTTAATTGCTTAACTGCAATGAATAAAAACATTGTTCAACAACCATTTGGTGTGGTTAGATGTTAGAAGATGGACACTATCTAGCACTATGGAGATCTATGTGCATGCCATTTGAAGAGATGAGGTTTGATCTGTAAATCTGTTACGGAAGACTTGCATTAGGTTGTAGGAGATCAGAGTCCAGAGAAACAGGTTGCTGGGCTCTTTTAGTGCAGTGTTGTCCCAGAAGCATGTAACCAGAAGCACTCAGAAACATTCGGTGCCCTTTGTGGGCAGCTCCCCTGGGTATGTTGCAAGGGTTGTTTTCAATCAAGCTGTCAGAACAATGACAGCTGTGAGAAGGGACCCAGAAAGCTATTCATCAAGCTCTGCAACAGCCAGCACTTAACTTGTCTGGACTTATTTACTAGTGGTTGATGATGACACAGTTGAGTGAGGCAGAAGCTCACAATGCATCTTGGCTCTCTATTTTGGTGAGAAGGTCATTTGGGAAGGGAGAATTTTAAGGTGTTTAGTATAATCAAGTCTAGCCTTTAGTAATATGGTAAAACACCAATAAAATAGAAAAAAGGCATTTTTAGAAGGAGCATAGGCTATGATGTTATAAAAACTTGGATTCTGTATCGGTCAGGTTCAGAAAAGCAGAACCAATAGAATATATAAATCATGACACTATATGAAGAACTGATTGAAGCACATCTGAAACTTTAAATCTAGTAATGAAATTAATTAGGTATATATCTTTGGGTAAAGAATTTAAAATCTCCATCCTGAGTCATCATCTGTAAGCACTGAGATTTGGCAAGGCATGTATTTAATGTTTCTTTTCTGTTTAACTGTACATAATTCTCTGTGTATATTAAAATTTGTCTTCTTACCATAGTTGTGAGATCCCTGTAGATCAGGTACCCTGGCCAATTTTTCTATATCTCCTTCAGAATGTAGAATATTCAGTATGACTAGCTATCTACTAAAACAAAGAAATCCTTGAATAGATATTTATGGAAGACTAGAGGCCCGATGCACAAAATTTGTGCACAGGTGCGGTCCCTAGGCCTGGCTGGCGATTGAAGTGCAAGCATCTGATATGGAAGGGCAGGTCCCAGCTAGCCTCTGGGCTTTGGGAAGCACCTAGGACCCTGGGCCCCTGCATGCCCCCCTCCACCTGAGTCATCGGGCCCCTGCCCAGTTCCCTCAGCCCCTGGGAGCTGGGCGGTGGCGGCCCTGGCCCCCATTGCCACCTGGTTGCCATCTGGTGGGCAATCGGTGGGACACTGCCCACTCACCTGCTCCACCATCCCACCTTGGTCCTGAGGGCCTACCTGGGCCGGCAGCGCCTCCACTGCCGCCCACTGCCAGCACCGCATCACTGACGCCTGCCATGTTCCGCACTGCCCACTGGTGGTTAGTGCACATTATAGCGAGCAGTTGAACTCCCGATTGAACTCCTGGTTGAGGGGACAATTTGCATGTTAGGCTTTTATTATATAGGACTAGAGGCCCAATGCACGAAGATTCGTGCAAGAATGGGCCTTCTTTCCTCTGGCTGCTGGCACCGCCTTTGCTCTGGCCGGAGCCGCCTGTCTTCCCAGGCTGCCCAGAGGTCTGGGGTGGCTGGGGTGGTGTGGAACACCTGTGTCCCACCCCGTCCCTGGTCGCTCAACACCTGTGTATGCAAATTAACCCAACAAAGATGTTGGGTTAATTTGCATACTCACTCCTGATTGGCTGGAAGGCATGGTCAATTTGCATCTTTCTCTTTTATTAGTATAGATAATTGATGGATAATTCAATCAGTTTGATTAAACTCAGATAGTTTATTGTGTCATTATTATGCAGACATTTAGTAAATAGTTTTTGATTATATGTAATGGTTTTCAAATATGTTCTAAATGACTATAGTATAGGTATTTTGGAGAATCTTGCTTCTGTTGCCATGTTTTAAGCAACAAACAAACAAACAAAAAAACCCACCCACATTATACCTGGAAACTTAAGTCCAAGTCAGTTTGAATTTCCATATTTTAAATACATGAAATCTGTGATATATGGTTCTCAGAATTTTGATTTTTTAAAGTCTATCATATTCTTCAAATTTGGTTTCTTCCAGCTAGTGAGAATAAAATATTGTGTACTTCTTTTAGCTGATAGCCATCTGCTACAGAAACATTCAAATGTCAGCTCATCAGAATTTAAAAGGACTTCCTGAACAGAAGTTCACTGAAGTTTAAGAAACTTTAATGGAACTTCTGTTGCAAAATGATGTTGTCTTGGCTTTAGGCTAATCCCCCAAATACACCTACAAATTCATCTCCCAAAATGTCTGCCACAGAGTAGGAGCTGGATCACTTGTACAATTTTTATGGCAAAGGTTAAAATAAGTAATTTCCTCAACAGCTGTTGACATACAGTCTGTCTTTGGAGGCTGCTTTCCCTGGAGAGTTTTATTTCTTCAAATGTCATAATTATAATTTCATCTCCAGTGACTACTCAGGGAAATCTGGCAGCAGGAGACAGCATGGGTCACATTTTAATTACGGATGCATTCTTCCAGTCGGAAGGGCCAGGAGCTTGTTGCTAGTCATGTCACAGTAACCTCTGTGCACTGTGAATAATTAAATGTACTTTTCAGTGTATAGCAGTTGTTTCCTTAAATTTAGTGAGATTTATCAGAGCATTAACAGATATCTGTCCTACCAAACACCAATGGGGTGCAACGATTTCCAGGCAATTAGAGCTGTGAGTTGTGTTCACGTACTTGCATTAACTATGATGGATGTGTATCAACAGGAGGGCATTTTCATGCTTTCGTTTATTCATTTTCTTTCTTTCATTGAACAAACATTTATTGAATATCTACTTTGGTGTTGAGCACTGAACTTGGGAGACAATGTTGAGTAACACTATCTTTTTTCATAACAGAGACATATCTGAATTTGGTCATAAATTATCATTAAGTGAGTGACACAGTGAAGTTATATTCATGGTGCTTTGGGGACACCAAGAAAGAAGTACAGTAATTAATTCTACTTGGAGTGATTAGGAGAGACTTGACAAGAAAGGCAACATTTCAGTTGAGATGTGGAGGAAGAGCAAGAAGGAATTTGATAGACTGACAATGAAAGGGAGGGAATTCCTGACAAAGGAAACTGCATCTGTAGAAACAAGGGTGTTTGGAGGAATTTATAGTTGTTTCTGTGAGGAATCAAAGTGGAATGCTTTTAAATAAGTAGAAATGGGCAGGATCAGGGTGTATTTTAAATGCAGGCAGAAATGTAGATGTTACAGACAAGATATTTATCTTCACAAAAAGGTTACAGGTATGACAAGATATTGATCTCCTCAGCTCTCAGAACATCCACAAAGAATTTTTTAGTAACTTTGTCCTTTTATCCCAATCACCTGAGAAAATCTATCATTTTCCTTTTTATAAGTGAAAATGATTGATACATCTATACAATGAAATGCTATTTAATAATAAAAAGAAATGAAGACATCCTGAGACATGCAAGGAAATGGATGAATCTCAAAAGCATTATGCTAAGTGAAAGAAACCAGAGAGAAAGCCTAAATAATGGATGATTCAATTTATATGAAATTCTAGAGTATGCAAAACTATAGCAATGGAAAGAAGATTGGCAGCTGCTAGGAGCCAGGGGTTAGGCAAAAGATATTGAATGAAAAAGGGCATGAAGGTATATTTTTGGGTGATCTATTTCATGGTCGTGGTGTTAGCTACAGGATTGTAAGTGATTCTCAGAACTCATCAAACTATATGCTTAATATTGGTGTTTTATTGTTTGTAAAGTATAGCTCAATAAAGCTGACAACAAAGGTGAGGTACATGAGGGACTTTGGGTTAGAATGAGCTAACTTCAGAGGCACTAAAGCCCTATAAGCCAGAAGCAATATCCTTTCCAATAAAAATATCCAGGATGAGGCCACTGAGTGAATCTCTTCAAGCACCTCAAGAAGGGGAACTATATTAGCTGACACTGAGCAGAATCAGAAATTGGGGGTTAGAGAAACAACTTTCATTGTTATTAATCCTCACCTGAGGCTATTTTTCCATTGATTTTTAGAGAGTGGAAGGTAGGGGAACAGACAGAGAGAGAGAAACATCTATGTGAGAGAGACACATTGATTGGTTGCCTCCTGCACATGCCCTGACCAGGGCCAGGGATCCAGCCAGCAATCCACCTACATGCCCTTGACAGAAATCAAGTCAGCGGGCCAGCACTCTATCCACTGAGCCAAACTGGCTAGGGCTAGAGGAGTAATTTTTTGATTTAAATGTAACTTTTGGACTTTAAATAGAAAGCACAATAATAAATAATTATTATTTTTATGAAGCACTTATCTGCCAGAAATGTCTTTAAAATTTTATAAATGTTAATTTGCTTAATGTTCACAATAATTCTGTAAGTCTTATCATGTGTCAGATGAGGAAACTGAGGCAAAGGGAGGTTAGTTAAGTTTCCCAGGGTCACAAACCTAGTAAGTATAAGAACTGAGAGTTGAAGCAGGTGCACTTAATCACCGAGTTATTATAGTTGAATTTAAAACTTCCCAGAAATGTAATAATGAGACACCTTGGGACATCTTAATGGTATTGTATTTTATTATCATAGTATATTCATATAGTCGTTATATATTACTGCAGAGCCCCTGATAACTTTTATAACACAGTGTGGCTGGACCTAGAGTAGGGGTGAATTTTCAGCTTCAAATAAAATGGGACATTGGCGTTAATTAAATACACTGTTCTCCTCCATTTCAGTGACTTCAGGGGACAAAATCTATACTGAGTATCAGAGGTCCAAAAAATATCCATGAACGAACAATGGTTGATACTGAAGGAGTGGCTACATAAAGATGGAAATGAAGCTTTCCTTATCCTTTGCAAGAAAGATAGCCATAGTCGTGTACGATCACGGGCTTCATGAGCAAGCTCAATGGATTAGATGAGGAAAAGTCACTGGGGAGTTTTGTAGGGATATATTATAATATACTACATATATTGTCCATGCATTGGGACCTCCACTGAAGAAGCTCTTTTAGGATAATCTATTCAATTACTGGGTGACATCATGGTCTGTATTTCCAACTGAGTGGAGATAATTTGTAAGCACTGGGAATCTGGCCTCTCTTCTTCATTTTTTGTCTTGCACTAGTATAAGGAAGACATCCTCAGTAGTTATGTCTGCCCTGAAAATGCAACATTTCCTTAGTTAAAGTGTCCCAAGATCTCTGTTTACTACAAAGAGCATTAGCAAGCCAACCTGGTCATATAGGCTAGTCATAACCTCTAACCTAGCTTTTATCCATAATAAACCTCTTGTTTTGTCTACTCTTGTGCCTATTTCTCAATTGGTTCTAAATTAGACTACAAAGAGGGGAGATGTTATTCAAGGACCCAAATAATAGCAACAATGCTGATGCCATTCTTTTTTGATTCACAGTGAAGAGGAAAGGAAGAGGGAATATTAGGAATAAAGGCGATATGAAGATCAGGATATTATGGGGAAGAAAAATAGAGCAAAACGAAAGTCTCTAACTTTCTTATAGAACTTATCCTTTATCCATGCAACATAATCTTCTTCTGCTCTTCTTCCTACCATGGCTAACACACACATCCATATCACCTTCCAACTCATCCCACCCAAAAGACTACTACAACAACAAAACCTTCTATCTACCAATAAACTTCCCCGCTGTTTTTATGTTTGTCTTATTATGGTCTAATGCCCGAAGACCATTAACACGTTAAGCACCATGTCAGTCACAGGTGACTGGAAGACAAAACAGGCTGGGTGCTTAATGTGTTAAGAACATAGGTGGGGTCAAACAAATTTAGGTTTTTAACGTGCTGCAGTAAGGAAAAGTGCATCCGATGAGGAAAATAATCTGTGAGTTGGTATTAGGATGGTCTTGTTCAGGGTTGAGTTTTGCACTTGATTTTTGGTTGGATTTGTTTTTATTGGGTTTTCAGAAAAATGGGGTCTACTTGGTCACTGTGTATATTAATAACTTTAATTTAGGAGGTGGGAGGAATCAAGTTAGGCTATCACTTGTGAAGAAGCATTGGTTACTCATATTAACTCTGAAAGGAGAATGTGGTGGCACAGTGTCCTTGTTTTTGTCCTGTTCCATCAGTGTCACAAAATAACCTTGTCTGATGGTGATATTCTGTAAAATTGTTTATATTCAGAAAGAAATACTACAACCCAGCTATTGGCTACCGGGCCAGCTCACAGTTGTCAGCTGTTAGAGATTGTTTTACTATTTTCTTCTTTTTTCTCAGTTTTTTACATCCATCAGCTCACCTATCTGTTCTGAGGCAGCTTGAATGTTTGTTTTCAGAGAAGAAAAGTAATTTTTTTTACCATCTTATCAAACATGACTGAATTTTAGAGTACAAATCCCAGGAGAAAGAAAAAAACAACCACCACCACCACCTTTTAAGAAACCATTTATGCATAAACATGGGAGTGTATTGACTATGCATGTGCATGTGACTACTTTATTGAAAGTACACATTCCTTTCAAACAAATGCTTATAGCTGCATTACAGGCATAGGCACTAACAAGTCAGAGCTATTTGAGGTAAGCAAACATATTAGCAAAGTTTTGTATACAATTTGGTTATGTTAAGCTGGCTTTAATGATGCTTTTAAAGACAAAAAATAATGCAAGGAAAAGGTTATGTCCAAGATATCAGTATACTGAGACATTTTAATCTACTTTTTCAGAGATGGAATATTAACAGTGGAGAAAAGTATTACATTTCAAGCATAATATAGCTAAGCCTCAAATGAAAATTTCATTAGGTTTATCTTCAATAGCAGATTGGGAGCACCAGAGATTGCTTTCCACACATAACACGGACCTAATGTATTTCACTAATTCTCTTATAAAAGAATTAAATTCCCTAAACTATAAACTCCTCATTGGCTTTCTGGTTTGGGATTTTTATTGATCTATTTTTTAAAGTATGTTATTTCTTTTACCTATATGATTCCTACAGAAACAGTTTTGGATGTGACCTGCTTCTTAAAAGCACATTTTGGCCATTTTCCAGCTTTCTCATATTTCTTATCTATATATAAATGCCTATTTATCCCTGAATAGATGTTCCAGGAAAGGAGCTAATGGTGAAGAAACTGGCAAATTTTCACTACATTTGATTAGGTTAAATGTTTCCTTCCTTCGTGCATTTTTCACTCAGAGTCTGAATTGCTCCCTCTGTACAGTCCTGTCCTTATTTTTCATTTCATCTCCTCTGGAGAAATGAGTCATGGAGACCACTATGAAAGAACGGTGAAAATGGTGGAGAAAAAGAAGTAAATGAGACAGTATTAGAGTTTTTTCCTTGTTCTGTTCAGGCACAATTATGCCTAGAAAATAATCTATTGAAATATGTAGACTGAAGCCTCCGAGTTTGTGGTTTGTTTTTTTTCAGTTGAAATACCCCAAATTGGTGGATTATGTGAACTAAGATCCAGACTTTACATGGATTTTACCAGATGTTCCACAAATGTCACTTTATGGTACAGGACCAATCCCAAGTACCACATCATATGCTTTCCCAGCCTCCTCTGGTCTGTGAGAGCTTCTTTCCTTTCCATGGCCTTCACCGTCTTGATCTGATCATAAATTCCTAACTGGCCAGGTCATGCCCCAGGCTTATTACTTTTATAGTAAAAAAATTATGTTTGCCTTAAGCAAGCCTGGGCTAACATGTGGTTTAACACACTTTTGAAATAAGCAAAATCACTTTCGAGAAAGCACATAATCTTGTTAACTATTCTGAAATTAAATCCCTGCCTTGCTTTTCCCTACCTTCATATAATCTTCCTTACCTTTGTTAACATAAAAACATTCAAACCTGTAAAGAATTTTTATGCGTTTATTTGAGCCAAACTGTTGACAAACGCTGGGAAGCAGAACCTCAACGATTTGAGATAATGCTCTGGAGAATGGCAGGTTACATCTATATTTGTACACTAGAGGCCCGATGCATGAAATTTGCGAAAGGGGCTTGGCCCTTTCAGGTCCGCTGCCTCATGTCCCATAGCCCCGCAGCCCCACCCATTGGTCATTCTGGAAGGTGGTTCCGCTGTCTGGTCTGATTAACATATTACCTCTTTATTATATAGGATTGCAATCAAAGGAAGGGATGTAGGTGGTTTTCATGAAATCCATTGGTGATCAACTAGAGAGGTGGGAGAAAAACAAAGCGGGGGTGGGGGGGACCACCTGGGATTAGATAAAAAGTAAAACGATACATACTTAGGTGGGTGCAGGAACAATTAACATGATAACAATGAAAGAATTTGTGGTATCTGTCCGGTGCCCAAGCACATTATGTTGTGCCCCAAGGGGTCCAGAAAAAGGGAAGTTACAAGTTACTCAGACATTTCAAGGGTATGTGATTATAGATGCAAAAAGACAGATAGGCTCAGTTAAGGTAAAGGTTGACCTTGTCAGTGAAGAAACCAGCCTAGGATGTAACTACCCACCATAACTGCTTTTAGTTAAATTTTAATTTCAGACCATCCTTTGTGGTGACTTTAGGTCTCTAAGACCGCCAAGCGGGCCTTCCCTGAACTTGTCAGGTTAGCATGTGGCCCCTTTCGTCCATACCTTCTTTACTCTCTAATTTCAAACACATAAAAGAAACTGCAAAACTGTTATTCTGTGAAACATTTGAGGTTTTGCATTTCGGCAACTGCCCATTTGGGCTCAAATAAACTCTTATAAAAATTCCCTACAGGTTTGAACATTTCTTACTCTGACAACCCAACAATATATCCTGTAGAGTTTTACAATCAGTTCAGGAAGGACTTCCTCAATCTTTTTAATGGCTGCATTTCTTTTCATTGTATAGATATATGTACCATACTTTATTTAAGTGTTCCTCTATTAATAAATATTTATACTGCTTTTATTCTTTTATTATTACAATCAATACTGCAATATAAAATCTTGTACATATAAAATTTCTTACGTGGCTGAAAATATCTATAGAATAAATTTTTTAGAGCTGAAATTGCTGGGTTAAATGGCATGTATACTTATCATTTTGATATATATTATTGTTTTCCACAAATGTTTAACAATTTATATGCTTTCAATAATCTTCAGAGAATTTCTGTTTCTCCACTCTCTCATTAACATATTAGTATGTTTTAAAACTTGTTTATTTTTGCCTACCTGATAGGTAGAAATTGCATTTCAATGTAATTTCTATTTGCATTTCTCTTAATATGGGTAAGACTATACATTTTTCACATTTTTAAGATGGAAGGGGAGTAGAATCTGCCACCCCAAAATATGCCCCTTTGGCATAAGGATGATTTTGGCCGGTGATTTTTAAGAAATTGCAGATGTGACAGCACAGGAACTTCATTTCTTTAATACATTTTTTCCCCTTGATTCAAATTAGCTTTGTCCAGTCTAATAGCACCATGACATACTGCACATCCCAACCCCTTAGTCATTAAGCCTTAGGACACCCAGATTCTGGGCAGCATGACATGGTCTTAGGAACAAAGCCTCAGGTCTGTTGACCACAGAAACAGAGTCTTGGTCAAACTAAAAATAACATCTTGATTTCCATTGTGTTTCAGCCCCAGGCCCATGAAAGCAGAACAGCCCTACCCACCACACCCTCATAAAACCAGAGAGAAGGACTGACATCAGAAGCTGATACAATGATCAACTACTCTCTAGCCTGGCCCCAAACAATCAGTAGAGCCCACGACCCCAACTCCCTTAGTCACCATGATTAATATGTTTTCCTGTATGTAATCTGTCCCCATGTCAGCCCTGGGGGAGCCAGGTTTGGAGCATCTTTTCACCTGTGTCTCTGGGGTTGGTACTATGTCCTTAAACAACCCTTTACTTTCTTTGCTGCAAATGCCTATTCCTGTTTTCCGGGGCTTTGATGCGTTCAGGCAAATGAACGTCTTCAGTTTGGTAACAGAGATACAAGAGAAGTTTTGAAAACCAAGTACCAGTTACTCTTTGGGAAGATACATTTACATTTACAAGGGAACTCTCCATCTGTAAGGGTGTCTTACTCTATACCAGGAAGGACAGGATGACCAAATCTCTAAAAACTCCTAACAATGGAAAAGGCCAGACTTAAGTCTGCATAACAACTACAAGCTTGTTTACTGTGCTTTTCCTGTTAACCTCCTATAACTGGCATCCCCTACCCCAACCCCACAAAAAAAACATCTTTCTTTTTTATTTAGCTCCATGATGTTTAAGGTTGTGGCTTGAGTCATTTTGGGGAGTTACTTAGTTTTTCTGGGTATCTCCCATATGTATAGGAGGCATGCGTGTTACTAAACTTCTGTTTGTTTTTCTCCTGTTAAGCTGTCTTTTATCATTTTATTATGGGGGATGGGGAAGTTGGTGGGTGGGGTCTCAGCCAAGAACCTAAAAAGGGTGAAGGGAAAATTATTTTGCCTCCCCAACAAGATACATTGGCATATTCTCTTCCTTGAGCTTAACATACCTTTTTCTTGTAGGTTGTATAAAGAAGTTTTTAAACACATCAGAAATATTATCCCTTCTCCCTAATACCATTTTCAAATATTTCAACAGTTTGTGACTTAGGTTTTTGAAATGCTTATGTTGGGCTTTTCCATGGGGTGATTTTATATTTTATGTAAATTATTGAGCTTTACATAATTGAATTTTGGCTTCTGAGGTTTATGTCACATTTGGAAGAATCTTACCATTCCAAGATTACTTAAAAATTTTCCCCATTTGCCGAAACCGGTTTGGTTCAGTGGATGGAGCGTCGGCCTGTGGACTGAAAGGTCCCAGGTTCGATTCCGGTCAAGGGCATGTGCCTGGGTTGCGGGCACATCCCCAGTGGGAGATGTGCAGGAGGCAGCTGATCGATGTTTCTCTCTCATTGATGTTTCTAACTCTCTGTCTCGCTCCCTTCTTCTCTGTAAAAAATCAATAAAAAATATTAAAAAAAAAATTTTCCCCATGATTTTTTAAAATACATTTTTATTGATTTCAGAGAGGAAGGGAGAGGGAGAAATATAGAAACATCAATGATGAGAGAGAATCATTGATCGGCTGCCTCCTGCATGCCCCTACTGGGGATTGAATCTGCAACTCAGGCATGTGCCCTGACCTGAATCGAACCTGGGACCCTTCAGTCCGCAGGCCGATGCTCTATTCACTGAGCCAAACTGGCTAGGGTCCATGATTTTTCTAATATTTTTATATTTTTTCTTAGTGGTTTCACAAAATATTATTAAGTTTTGAAGTAAATAAACATGGAGTTGATGTTAAAAATTATTTAAATTTATGCAGTTTTTCATTATGGGATGTATTGTACTTTGGTTGAAAATTCTCTTGCTGGACTCTAGGTTTTCATTTTGCTTTGATTCCATTTTGCAAAATTATAAATTTTAACATTATATAAGATCCCTGATATATCTACAATAATATTTTCAAGCATACTATATAAGCATACTACTACTATTACATATACTAATAAGTGTATATGCAATCATATTATATTCATTAGAACAAACATGTTGATGAGAATCTACATGTTTGCCAGGTTGAACTCTGGCAGCATGTATTATATTGAAGAATATGTTAATTCCTTAATATAAAATTAGGAGTGGGTCTATGTCCTTTTTAGCCCCCTAGCTTGAATAGCTTATTTTTGTATGAATTTCTCAGGAGATCCAAGGTAAGTAAATTCTTACCCTTGGATCTCAATACTAGTCAATGAAGGTGTCGTTTAGAAATTTCTGAGAATATCTACATTTCTTTATTGATAGCATATTTCCAGAAGCTGACTATATAAAAAGTGTCAAAAACAGCATGTCCAATAACTAGGCAGACTAGAGAGCTGACAAAAGATGGTGAATTGATTAAAAATTGCTTCAAGCTAATAGCACAGATATGCAATATGCCAGCCACATCAGGATGACTAAAAGAAAAAGAGTGAAAATGAGTTTTTCTTAGCCAGACTTTGCATCAGGCGCTTTTATTGCTCATGCTTGCTCACAAGTCACCATATTCTAGGTATGTCTTCATTGACCCATCTATCATCACAACTAAAATGTGGCATTTCAAAGGACACTATCAAGAAAGTGAGAACACAACACATAGACTGCAAGAAAATCTTTATAAATTATATGCCTGATAAGAGACTTGTGTCAAGAATAAAAATGGTGTTAAATGATATAAAAAAAATCATGATTTTTTTGCAGAAAATTTAGCACTTCCTCAAAATGTTAAACTGAGTGACCATATGACCCCGCAATCTCACTTCTCAGTATATATCCATAAGAACTGAAAATATATGTCCACACAAAAACTGGTGCACAGATGTTCATAGCAGCATTATTCATAATAGTCAAATAATGGAAACAACCCAAGTGCCCATCAACTGATGAGTAAACAAAACCATAGAGACAGAAGTAGATTAATTGATGGCCAGGAACTGCTAATGGGTAATGGCGTTTCTTTTTGGCCATGAAGATTTACTCCTAAGTTTCTATCTAAAAGTTGAATAATTGTTCTTACGAGCTTTTGCTTGAAATGGACCTTCAGGCTACATCTCCTTCCCCTCCCTATCACATCCTACACTGCAGTAAAAAGAACTACCTTGATTTTAAGAGCCAAGTACTGAAAATAAGTTGTGTCTTACTATTGGTGTGTATGTTTAATTTGGCAAACTTTGTTTGTTCCTCATTAGCCATTTAAACTATTAAAAGTTACAATCAAAGACCTCTTAAAATGCATATAGGTATGAATATAGGTATATATATCTGTTATTCTGGAGATTCTTGACTATTCCATTATGTTTTTAGAGGAAAAAGGGTTTTAAATTATTTCTACTAGGCTTATATTCAACCTACTTAAAATAAAGTTATTTCTGAAGTGAGCTTTAACACAATGCTACAACATGTTGTCAGGAAAGATCAGCTGGTTGTCCTCAGTTACTCCACAGGATGGCATTAACTTACAGAATTTACTATTGTTTAGGTGTTCAGTCCCAGTTTTATTTGTCCAGAAAAATCAAGACTTGTGTATGAAAGAGTATGGAAAAAATTTAGGAAGAAGAGTTTATTCTAAAACAACACTGTCTCACTAGACTTCTCTGTAAACCAGCCAAACGACCTTAATGGATAGTCGTGTCCTCCTTCAGTGCAATATCTCTGGACTGAGAAATCTTCAAAGATGTCCAAAGCTTAACCCATAATTAGCAAGAAAGAGGGGCAAGTTATATTATTTGTAATAATATAAATAAGTTAGGCAATTATAGGTGGCTAGAGGCTCTCTGTACTTCATATACATAGATATCTGTCCTTGCTTCTCCTCACTCACCCACACACCAGTTCTCTTCAGAGCTGACTGAGCACTGTCACAAATGTTTAATGAGTGTTTATGTGCCAGCAGTCTTTATGTATGATACCACATTGAAAAATATAAGTTTCTGTTCTACTGTAAATGGCAGGTAATACCTAAACCTGAGAAAACAGACAATGACAAGTGATACTAAGATATCAGATGATATAATGCAGTGACTAAAAGGCATCATTATATTGGTTTTCCTCATTCTGGAGGTCTTTGCTGGGTACAGGTCCAGCACAGACATGCTAACACTGACAAAGTCAGTGTCAGTGTACTTTCTAGGGATGGCCCCGAACATATTCATTTGCTGAAACACAAATGGAAATAGGGATATCACTCTTATATGTGACATCCGGAAAAGGTCTCCCAAATGAATACTGTACATATTCATTTATTCAATTGTTTGCTTGTTATCTATCTATGCATTTGATTATTCTATCTATCTATCTATCTATCTATCTATCTATCTATCTATCTATCTATCTATCATCTAAAAGCTTTGGCAAAAGCAATTTTATAGAGTAGTAAGTGCATCAAAAACAATTGTTTTTGTGGCAGGATTAGAAGACGATGCAGAAGAATATTATGTAGATTGTACATTTTCTTTCAACAGCAATCAGCCAAACTCCAATGGGAGCTTGCATTGGTCCTCTTGATAATTATGTGGCAGATGGAGAGCACTGAGGGTGCTAAAACTCCACCAGTAAACCAGTCTTCCATTATTTTAATATTTATTTATTTGGTTCTAAGACTAAGCTCTCCATCCAGAGGAAGCAGAACTATCCCTAGCTTCAAACCAAAAAGATTTGCTATTATAAAGGGCACCCAATCTCCAAATAACTGCTTGGTTCTGGCGAAGCTCTCCATATGAAGTGGCACATAATCAGTACACAGCAAACATGGCACAATTCTGGGGCCTACACTATATTATTTGCACAAGGACAGGTAACTTGTTCAGTGACCCTGGAATACTCATAGGATTTGTGCAAAAGGTGTTTTTTGGGAGAACATATTACAGCTCTTCATGCAGACAGCAGGAGGACCAAAAGCTAGGCCTGTTTCTTTGTTTCTCTTCTTTAGTGTTCTGTTTTTAAGTTTAATGGAGCATTTCTTGGCCTCCTCTGCAGTATAAGCTTTATCAATCCTAGTCATTTGTGTTCGTGATCTTGTAAATGAAGTAAACTATCAGCTATGCAGAAAAAATAATCACCAAAACGAGAAGCACATTCATATAAAGACTGGTGAGCTATAGCTTAAGGATTTTAGCCACATAGAAATTTGAGCAGCTGTTGTTATTTTGCACAAGGATGATTTTTCTTCAGATAACTCAATATACCCTTTACCTCTCAATTCTGTAATTTTGACAGCCATATCTCTAATATCCGGAATTTATCATAGTGCCTGGCTTTCCTTGGGATTTATTACTATAAATGACTCTTGCAATTGCATTGTGGAATGCTGCTCAAGATGCTTTCAATCTAAGTATCCTATTTTACCTCTGTAGGAAGGTAATTTCTTTCTTGAAATTGGGCATGATTAACAATAAATGGGATGTTTGAGATTAATAGCCCAGAACATAAGCTATTGTGTGAATAGGTAGAGGGTCCAAAATCCACCTTTTGACCTTCACTTTGTGTGATGAAGTCTGGGCCATGCATACAGCTACAATCCATCAGGAATAGCAAAGGGATTCCTGAGGTGGGCTGACAGATATATCAACACCTGATGTGCCCCTTGTTATATTTCTGGCTGGCATTGTCCACTCAGGCAAAAAAAGACAACTGTTTAGTGAAAAACGTCAGGTAAAATGAATCATTCATCTTTGTCTATTTGTTGCTAGACTCTTCCTTTATACATGTGTCTTGTTTTCTGCTCAGCACTTTTTAAACATGTCACAAAAACACTGCAGCAGTTTGGCCTAGGGAAGCTTGTTCTCTTTAGTTGTGTATTTATATCCATCTAATAGCATTCATTTATTACATTGTATATTTAGCTTAATCAACACAATGAGCTTGCATCTTAATTTTAATGTACTTTGTTCAGTTGTGACTGAAAGCCTGAGGTCCTCAGCGAGGTTACTTCACTCTGACTGTAACTTCAATGTGCCTCAGAACCCACCACCTCTCTACATCTCCGTCTACCTCACCACCCCACAGGGGCATCTCTGATGGAACCTAACTCTGCACTGAGGCAGCCCAGCCAGGGCCACGAACGTTTAGAAACCACCCATTCTGATTTCTGTACTCCTTGCAAGTCCATGCAAGCCCCCCATTTCTGGCTCCATGCCCTGCAAATTCCAGCTATTTTTATGTCTATGTCTTCCATAAGATACAGGGTTTTAGTTTGACTTCACTCCCTGGATCAGTTTGGAAAGTTACCTCCTACAGAAAAAGAAGATAAACCTAAGGCTTACTTCATAGGTTTCCCTTCTCTCAGGGATTGCTATCCTGCCATATCTGTTGTGCAGTATTCAGAAATCACTGCCTCATATATTTTGTCCAATTTTATAGTTGTTTTTGGAAGGAGGGCAACAACTGCCAGTTACTCCATCACAGTTACTAGTAGAAGCAGAATCTCTTTTAATCCATCTGTTAATGTATTTTACAGAGTTATGCAATAAAAAGCAAAGAGGAGAGAATGAAAATGAAGTTATTAGACCTCATACCTTTAAAATGAAACAATTAATTGTAGCGTGAAGCACAGCAGCATTACCTCATTGCTACGGCTCATAGAGACAGACATGATCCACAGGAAGGCTCCAGACTTTTTATCTCTGGGATGGTCCGTCTAAGAATCAATATCTCTGAAAATTCATGAACAGCTCTAGGACTAAAGCAAACTAACTGCTGAGGCTCCTTTAGCCAAGCACTCGAGTGGGATCAAATTTGATATGAATGATAAAATGATAAATATGTAACAAAACAACCTTTTCCTTTTATAAACTTAATGATTCTCTAGTAGCGCTGAGTGTGAGATCTGGAAAGTGAAGAGACACCAGACCATGCATAAAGTAACACAAATGGTGAGAAAATTCTTGGAGTTCTTATGAAAAATAAAGAAAAAGAAAAGGAAAAGAGAAAGGAAAAGGGGGGTCGAAGAGGAAAATCAGAGGCGGGAAGGAAAGGTATTTATTTATTTATTTTTAGGCCACCCATTTAACTATGATTTTGACCCTTCTTATCTATATTCTTCCTAAAATTCAGTTACTTGTTATTTCCCATAACTGGCTTGGATTTTTGCCTTGCCCATTAATCTCAGCTCCTTAAGTGAGATCTATTGATTCTGTTAACTTGCCACATTGCCTACATTTTGCAAACATGGTGCTTCAAAAGTCTCCCTTCCCAGGAGAACTGGTGACATATCAAAACTGTCCCAAGAGATCTGGATTGCTAGTTTATTTTGTAGTGACATTTAGCCACTCTGACAAGTGTTTAATTATTATATGTTCCTCCATAAAGGTTGTCTCTGACAATATGAGTAAATCAAATAAATTAAAGCACTATAAGCTATTAGTTTTCTGTTTTGGTTGACATTAAGTATTTGGTTATACTTAATAAATAATTAAGTATATTTGTAGACAATGATGAAGAGAGCATCATTGCTTCTGGGATTATTTTCTCCCAAAAGATATACGAGGCAGCTGTTTACCTCTCATAAAGTTAAATCTAATGCCATGAGTTTACACTTTGTTCTAATAGTCTAAATATCCTATATTACTTTATATTATGGATATACATAATATATTGCTATGTAGTGTGGTATAGAGGAAGGGCCGTTATGGCCACCAGGAGTCATATATTTAAGTCCCAAGCTCTCTGACGTCCTGTAAATGATTTCTCCCATCTGGATCTCAGCTATCAAGACCAAGTTATGAACTAGATAAACTCTAAAAGTCTTTCAAGTCCTAAAATTTTCAAATGTTGTGTTCTGTTAAATCTCTACTGGGGCTCTGATAGCGATTATTCTCTCATCTATTAACACTAGGCCTTGCCTACACCATATCTGTCCTTCATACTCTGAGTTTCTGACTCAACTATTATTAATTGTGGGATCAGATTGAGGCTACTTGAAGTATATATCATTTTAACATGGAAAATAAGCCAAAGTCAGGTTGACTCTTACACCCTCTAAAAGTGAACTCACCTTAGTTTTCTATGTGACTATACCGATTTTCCTAGTGTCTTCAAATATGATTTGGTGAATAGGTGGGTATGAAGAGAATAGTGAGGGAGATGGATAAAGAGAGAAAAAAATATTTATTTCACTTACCTAAGGAATATTTACTGCAGTTCCTGCAATGTCCTAGGGATTGAGAATACAAAGATGAATAAGAGTCCCTGCTCTTAGAAAGCTCAGAGCCCAGTGGTAGAGAGAGAGTTAAAACAATTATTATACTACAAGGTGATGTGAGCAGCACTTAAATTTTATGAGCATTTACAATATGCCAGATTCTGCGAAGAGCTCTATAAGTATTATCTCTTCAATTATAAAAAAAGATCCAAGATGTTAGTCAAAACTACTGTTTCTTTACCCCTAAGCTGCCGTGGTCCCCTGCATTGCTTCTTTGAAATCTTTGTTAACTTTCCTCTATCTAACAATTCTCTGTTTCTATTTGTGTATGCATTTCATGGTCTAGAGAAAGAGAATGTGATCAGACATATTTAGCAGTATTATAAATTTCGGAAACAGTTTTGCTTTAGGTCACCTCACCTCCCTTACATTTGGATTTTGTCACTTTATAGATTAGTGATTCATGGGACAGGTGCTTTCCCACTGGGGGAATCACATATGACAAGGAAGCAGGACATGTAGTATAGAAAATGCTGCTCTCTTGAGGAAGCAAAATTCCATGGAACATTGTGTGCAATAGGCTGCATGATTGGCTTACTCAGTTCAAAAGATATGGATGGGTTTTCAAATACTGGAGTATATCAACTGTGGAGTATTCTTTAAGTTATCATAGGTGAATTCCATGCAGTACTATTAAAATTAGAAACAAAGAAATAAGCCAGTTAACCTTTCATGGGATCTAAATGAAAATATTTCTCCAAATCACATTCTATAAGTATATGGCTCTATTTCTTTGGCATGGAAAATTTATTTTATTTGTTATTTTGACAGGTAGATATTTAAATTTGGGAGTACATAGAGATTTGGAACATTTTGTTAATTTTTAGAAGTCTGAGAAAATAGCAAGTAGAAAATAGGAAGTATAATGCAACTCCCCAACTCTTTAGGAAATGGAGGTGGAGGAAGCAGATTTGAGAATATATGTGAGATTAATGGTACAATGGTGTGTTTCAATGGGCTGTGCCACAGTTATTAGATTGGCGGATAGCTGAATATAATTGCCATTAAACTCAATACACAGTCTACTTCTGTCCAGTTAACAAACGACAGTGGCAGGGTCTAGTAGAAAATGACCCCTTCTTTAAACAATGAAGTAGGAGGACCACAAATCAGAACTTCAGAGTATACTCCATGCCTCAGGAGTGGGACTGTTTAAGATTATATGAACAGGAGGGAAAGTGGCACCAATGATTTGGTGTCTCTATTTTTATTGATTTGAGAGAGATATGTATTGATTTGTTGTTCCACTTACTAATGCAATCATTGGGTGCTTCATGTATGTGTCCTGACCAGAGATCAAACCTGCAACCTGTGGTATCAGGACCACACTAACGAACTGAATTACCCCGCCAGAGCCTTGGTGTCTCTATTGAGAATATCATAATATCATTTCCTTCATTATTTCATCATATCTTTTCCCAGTAAATTGAAATATTTCCAAATAAGGCAAATCTCCATTATGAACTGTCTCTCAAATACCTCATATCCCTCCCCAACCCAACTTCCTACAAAAAGAAAATATATCTGTCCTTTGTCCCTTCATACCCATTAGTAGAATAACATTTTTCTTTGAATGCTTTCACACTCTTTAATCAAAATTAGCTTTTAACAATTGTCAGTGGAAAACCTATTATGATTGTAGAGAATGAAAAAATATTTAATTTCTTTAAATATCACTTTCTTACTTGTTAAACACATCTATTTTTTTCCTGTACCCCTGAAACCTATATAATTTTATTAACCAATATCACCCCAATAAATTCTAATAAAAATAATAAAATAAAACTACTGCCAGAAAGTATTAACACCAATAAGTATCAAGAAAAGGCAATGGACCAAACCTTTAATAACACCAAGTGTTAAAGAAAGCAATTTCCTGTCCCTGGAAGGTAAAGGGCAATCAAGGCTTTCTGATAGAAGTGACATATCGAGTATCACTTAGGAAGATCATTGTATGGTAGTATATGGATAAACTAGAGAGGGGAAGACACTACAGGCAGAAAGACCAGCATCACTCTAAACACATCTATTGAAATGAAAGATGATGCTATCCAAAGTAACAAGTTATTATTAGAAGAGTAATGATTTAGGGTTATTGTTTATCAACTATTTTATACTCTCAACATTCTTCAGTTATCACAAATACTAAATTTTGCATTTAAGAGACCCTAGGTTTGAATACACAATTATGTGTCAGTTTGCTTTCTTGTAAATTACTGGCCCACAAAAAGATTACTGACAATGATTACCCATTATACACTTGAATTAAAATTAAAACTTAGATGAAAATTAATGCTGATAATTTGTCCTTGTTTGTAGGAACCATACAAAAGCCGCTGGGAGTTCGATTGGTTTGAGGCATTTGAAATTCAATGTTTAACTGCCAAATGGATAATATAAATGAGTAAAGTTGGCCTTGTGCATCAATGTTGGGGATTTGCAAACTGGAAGTATACACACCGTCTCAAGGAATCAGCCACTCTGAAGATACTCCTACGAATGGTGTCATACCATGGAGTAGTTCTGTCCTAGTGTTGTCAGATCTTATTTTTCAAAAAAAGCCTAAAATTTAGATGTAGGGGAAAAATCTTATTTTGTAAATCTAAGTTCAATTTTTAAAACTGCATTGGCCAAATAAAACATATTTTTCAGGTCAAATATGGCTATTTATCTATTTGAGATGTTGCTTAATGACATCACACTAGATATCCAATGTGTCCATCTTATAATTGTAATAGATTTGAAAGTGGCTCAGGATATTAGTACAGAAATTTAGAGAGAGAGAAAAAGGTGGCCAATGTTAAAGTTGGTCTCTATAACTTCTTTATTTATGCTATTAATGCTAACTTCTCCCCACTCTCCATCACAAACCTTTAAATTTGCTGCCAAGTTTTAAAGTGGCATAGTTGTGCTCTGATTGATTGTTTTGATATTTTATTTTATTCTTATGGGACAACTTTACTTCCTTGTACTTGAAGGGTGAATGGGGGAGAAGGGAGGTCTCATTCATCAACTACAACTGCAAATGCTTTCTGGGAATAAAAGCACTGCAAGAGTCATCCAACTAATATTAATTGTGTAAAAAACAGTTTTCCAATTTCATCCACTGGGAGAGGGTCCACCTTCAAACTTGAAGAAGCATTCCTTAATTGGGCTAATTAACGAGGATATTATTACTAAGTAGAGGCCCGGTGCATGAAATTTGTGTATGTGTGTGTGGGGGGGGGAGGGAGAAGCCCTCAGCCAGGCCTGCAGCCTCTCCAATCTGGGACCCTCTTGCAATCCAGGACTACTGGCTCCTAACTGCTCACCTTCCTGCCTGCCTGATCGCCCCTAATCGCTCTACTTGCCTGCCTGATCACCCCTTACTGCCTTTGCTTACTGGCCTGATTGCCCCCTAACTGGTCCTCTGCTGGCCTGGTTGCCCCCTAACTGCCAACCTGCCAGCTTGGTCATCCCCTAACTGCCCCCTTGCTGGCCTGGCCACCCCCTAGGTTCCCCCTTGCAGGCCTGTCCATCCCTTAACTGCCCCCCTGCTGGCCTGGCTGCCTCCTAACTGCCCCCTTGCCAGCCTGGTCATCCCCTAATTGCTCCCCTGCCAGCCTGATCACCCCTAACTGCCTTTGCCTCAGCCCCCACCACCGTGATGTTGTCTGGAAGGAAGTCGGACATCCAGAAGATGTCCAGTCGACCCAGTCTAATAAGCATATTGCCCTTTTATTTGTATAGATTGCATGAAATTCGTGCAAGAGTAGGCCTTCCTTCCCCTGGCTGCCGGCACCAGCTTCCCTCTGGCACCTGGACCCAGGCTTCCCTCTCAGCCATGGCTTCATCCAGAAGGTCATCCGGTCTAATTAGCATTACGCTTTTATTATTATAGATTTGTTCTTCTAAAAAGTATTGGGTAATATCAACACACGTTTGCAGTCTAGCCACACCATACCTACATGTGCAACAGACAGGGACTCCAAGTGACCTTGATAGCAAATGGTCCTTGGTTTTCTACTCACATGTACTTGTAGAAAAAGACTAGAACCCTCAGCTCATAATTTTGAAAAATTTCTCAGTCACATGATCACTAATTACCATACAGTATATTAAAGGGGCAATAAAGTGTTTTTGGAAAGTCCCTGTTATTTAGAGGCCCCAGCAGGCAGTGAGGGTTGATCATATTGATTCAAATCTTGGTGACTGATTATTTGATGGGTTCTAGACCCTCCTAGCCATTATTGATCCCATGACTCCAAAGTGTTCTCCCCTGGGTACTCATTTGCTGATAATAAGTTTAAAAAGATAGCATAGCTTCCAGTCTAAAGCAATTACCCATGGCTTCGTTTCATATGCTCTTGTTCCTGAACATCATTATGTTTAATGTTTCTGTTATCATCCCTTGGTGGTTTGCTTCATATCCTCTTAGGGAAAACAAGATTCATAATCTGATGTTTAATATTCTAGTTGTGCATTAACTTTTTTACATGTCTCTGAGGGTCAATATCATCTCCTAATTCCATCATATACTGTATCCCTTTATGCTCCAACTAACTATGTGCATATGTTAGGATGGTAAGACAAATAATCTCTATATAGATTGCATTTCCCCCCATAGGTATTTGTAAAACACTATATATTTCTTATTAAGCTTATTTTCCATTCATTTAAAAATATTTATTTAATCTACTTACTGCAGTGTGGTGGTAGTTTATAATCTAATGGGTGAGGTATTCATGTCATGAGGAACTGTAATAAAGTTAGACCAAAAAGTGCACTGAGAAAAAACCAAAAGCTATAGAGCACACTGTGTTTAATTCTGATTTGGGGGGCTAGGAGACATCTAACAGTTTACTGGGAAGGAATTTTAAGATTAATCTGACAAAGTTATTCTTCCAAGAAGCTTTCTTTTATAAACACTGGAAATCATGCTATCCAAAAATAAGCACGCTGCTATCATTAGGCATGGAACATGCCCTCTCTCAATGGTTACCAATAACAGTAATGAACAATTGAAAATCCAGTTCTCTCTCATTGACTCATTGCTATTAATGAGACAAAATGAAATGAAATGCCAGATATTCCTCATGGAAATACAGAAAAGGTGAAAATAAAAAATGTGATCTGAGATTTAATTTGCATGTCTGAATATAATAAAACAGAGTGTACCCTCCATGATCTATCAGAAAAGTTAGCTCTAAAATTTTCAGAAAATTAACCAAACCACTCCACAAATATATGCAATGGTACAACTGTTACACTTTCGATGAGTAAGAGGCACATCATGCTGTGAAGGAAGAGAGGTCGATTTTAGATTAGAGGTTTACAGGAGTGATAAAAAAAATATTTGCTTGATGAACCAGCAAGTGGAAAAACAGTTGAACGAAAATAAGAAATAAATACATTCTCTTAAGGTAGTAAACAAAGAAAGAGTTTTACAATATATAATTAAATTCTAATATTATATAACATTATTTTTTGTTGAACCAGTTGAAGTACATAAATTCATTAAACTAAGCATCATAGCCTGCTTGGTATTACATATCCATTATGATTTAAAAGGAAGATCTTGCTTTTTTATTACATTTTGCTCCTTCCAGATTGAATTTATATTGCTTCCTTATTTTATGAAAATATAATACCCTTTATTATCAGCCCTTGATAGTAATTCAATTTCTTTACTCTGAATTTCTGAATGCAGAGAAATGATTCACAGCCTTAATTTGACAAGGTCAGTAAATAGCACCGGAGATTATAAACATCTGGATTGAAAGTCCAAACCCTTTGAATTAAAGTGTTTAGCTTTCATTTGATATAAATCTTAACAAATAAAAACCCTAAGCTATTTGCATAAGTGACATGTCTCAGAAAAAAAATGGATGGGTTATGTGTGATAAACCGTTTGTATGCATAAAAGTTCCTGATATTTACTGGAATTAGGTACAGCAGATGTCACATTAACATTTGGCAAGAATAAAGCCCAAATGAGTGATTGGAGGAAGTTAATATGCTACAGGGTTTTAATAGAATGTGTATATACACCAGAGACTTCAAAAAGCTATTAAATATTGAAATATATTAACTGACATTGTATGTGGTAGCTATATTTGGAATGAATGGGACAAAGTGAAAATCAATGACCCATTGAGATGGGTTTTTCTTCTCCTTTGTAATTCCTGGAAATATGGGATTTATGGAAAATGTTGGTAAAATAGTAGGGCTATCCAAATGGAGAAATAAATTCATTAAACATCTCCTAAAAACAAACCCCAATACACACAAATACTTCATTCTTTTAATCATTAGGAAATTCAAAATTTACTGAGTATCCACAATGTTCTCTATATGGTTAAAGTTAGTTAATGTCAACATTTGGTTCACAAAAACAGGTTAGATTCGATGCCTGGTAATAATATAGTAGTTGAAAGAATGTAGAATGTGGTTCTGTCCAGGTAGCTCAGTTGGTTAGAGCGTCATCCTAATACACCAAGGTTGCAGGTTTGATCTCTGGTCAGGGGACATATAAGAAGCAACCAATGAATGTAGAAATAAGCGGAACAATAGTTCTTAATATTTTCCTTACTGGTCTTTTCACTCTTTTGGGTAAACTATAGTAATGCATATTTTTCTACTATGTTGACAATTTTGCACAGCTTTTTAATATTTTTGGAAAAAAGAATCAAATAGCATCATGAAAACAAAAGTACTCATCCATTCTTAGACTTATTTCTTACTTGGTAATTCATATTTTATTTAATTTGCTAATTGGATTTTCCAGAGAAAAATCTTTCTTTTTGACTCATCTTCCTATAAATAACAAATAAAATTATATACCCAGATACTTTCTTCTAAGTAAAACAGAATAAAAACATTGATTCCTAAGGGTTGTTTTAAGATTATATACTTTTGCTTCTTATTTTCATATGCTGCAGAAAGGCTATTTTGGGGTCCTCTTACTTGAATATGTTCATTATTTTCCGCTAAAAGAAGGTATAAAAAGAATGTGGGTGGGGGTATAGAAAGTGTGTTGTTGTCATGAACTTCACAAGTCTTAAAATGCTTGTGTTTGGGTAGACAGTTCTCAATTACCCACCCTCCAATTTTCTCTGTAAAATAGAAGTCAGTGACTTTGGGTAAAAGTTATACTGAATATGAACAGTTGAGACAAAGAGGATTCACGACAGAGAAATTTAATTGTGCATGCCTCGTCCCCACCCCACAAGGAAAACAGTTTTTCCCTAAAGCAGCAGCTCCCGAACTTTTTGGTCTCTGGGCTCCTTTGCATGCTTAAATATTATTGAGGCCCCTTAATTTTTTTTCTTTTATGTGGGGTTTAGTGTGAATTACAACTACCAAAATTGCACTGTCAAAAATTAAAATTGAGAAAAACATTTAGCAATTAAGTAACAAAAACAAGATGAATTCATTTTGTGTTAACAAAAGTAACTAGTGTTATGAAGAAATAACTTTCCCAAAGGAAAAAAAAAAAAAAAAAAAAAAATTGTGATTAGCATGGCATTTAAAAAAATCTCTTAAATGTCTTACTTAACGGAAGACAGCTGGGTTCTATATCTGCTTCTGATTTCGGTCTTCTGGGATATCACATGTTATGTAGCCTCTAGGAACCTCTGCCATACACTCTGGAGCAAAGGAGTACAAAAAGGCAAATAACACGCCATGTTGTAGTGGAAATAGTTTTGATCATGCAGACCCACTGAAAGAGAATTGCTGTTCTAAAATGAAATGTCAATCTGTTCCAACAAAAGAACAAAGCGAAGGACAATTTGGAAGTGAATTTCATTTGCCTTGATTCAGAATACTTGAGTATGCAAGTAAGCCACAGAATACATTAAAATTTTAGCAATATTTGCTTAATTTTTGATGAGCTGGCTTCCTTGGTATGCTAATCAAAGTCTTAACCTGTGATATGGATAGGTGTTTTTTACCTTTTGTGTAATCTGCCTACATAAAAGAGATTCTGTTTCTTATTAAAGTAATTTTCTGTGCTTTATGTTATTGTTGTTATGTCCTTGAAAGTCAAGGAAGGAAAAATAATACAAGGAAGGACAAATAACTAAGCTTTTTCAGTTAGGACAGAACTAAGATACTTTACAATAGTGCCGCCTGTTATGTTTGTTTTTACATATTTTGTATCAGTTGGATTAAATAGGTAATCAAGTAATTTCTCAGTCACCTACAATTCTAAGTCAGGAAGGTGCACGAATCTGTGAAAGTGCTTCTAATTTTGCATTCCCAAAAATCAAACTCTAAATTTAGAAAACGATAAAATTAAGATTTTAGGATATCTATTACATGCAAAAATATCTTTGTGATTTCCCAGGGAGCTTCTGGAAAAATCACAAATATAATTTCCTTTTTTTTTTTTTGTCATTTCGAGAATAATGAGATGTTTCTGTGGATATTGCAATCCAGTGGAAAACTTCTTACTCATCAAAGGAAAAGGCAGAAATCTTTGCCAATCCCTTTCCTTTCTGAGCATGTTATTTCAGAGTTCTATACATTAATTCATCTATAATTTTCACTAATCTACCTCAGCTATACTTCAATTTAGGGGTAATTACTCTGAAGCTTTTTTCCCAACAACTTTATTATGCACAACACATTTACACTTTGATGCAACATAAAACACGCTCACAAGGAAACAAATGTTTTAATTGATACAACTCTATACATTTAAGATGCATTATTATTCTACTCTATTCTAGATTCTATTTGGTTTGACTTAATTTGATTCTACTTTATTAAAACAAAATTTCTGGTTGCAAGCGACTAAATTGATTTTATAATCCACAGTTGGAGTGTGAACGCTAGTTTGAAAAACACTTTACTAAAATAATTTTTATTGTAATCTTACCTTTCCCTACCAAGCAAATTTTCGTATTTCCTTTTTATTTTTATTTTTGTTTTTTTTAACAGTGAAAATGTGGGACGTACATCAGCAACCTGTCAGTGACATTACCTGTGATCTGTCTTTTCTTTTCTCTTGCTACAGAGGAATAGAAGCAGCCACATGATAAACCCTGAGGAAGGGCTTTAAAAATTTGGATCGAATCAGAATCGGCAGGTCCAAAGTATTGTTTACTTCTTTTCCTTGGGGGAATTCAGAATAAAAGACAAATGATATGCTAAATTAATTTCAGACCCGGTGCACTTTGCTCTTTCAAATGAATCCATTAAAATCGAGGGAGCATCTGCTGACCTATGCACATTGCTATTCAAAGCTGATTCAATATTTTCAGGAAGAGAGTGGAATAAAAACGTGTATTTTTAAGCACTTTAATACCATCTACTGATCATGTGCCTTAGCTGTTTTATTTTTACTAATATCATAGAGAAAGCTGTACCTCATCCTCAGGAAGGTGAGCTTCTGCGGAAGAATTGTACAACTCAGCGTTCCTGAACTGGAGGCATTTCTGAGAGCTCGCCAAGACCAGCATGAAGGGCTCCCCTTCTCTTTCCTACTACAGGCATCAGTGCCTAAGTCTATTGTCTCTTTTTCTCCTTCTTTTCCTTCTTCTTCTTCTTTTTATTTTTATTTTTGAAATATATATTTATTGATTTCAGAGAGAAAGGGAGAGGGAGAGATAGATAGAAACATCAATGATGAGAGAAAATCATTGATCAGCTGCCTCTTGCACACCCCCTATTAGGGATTGAGCCCACAACCTGGCATGTGCCCTTGATCAGAATTTAACCCAGGGCCCTTCAGTGCACAGGCTGACACTCTATCCACTGAGCCAAACCAGCTAGGGCAGGCCGTCTCTTCTTCTTTATTGTGTACCACTACCTACTGTGTCATGCCACATTCTCCAAACTGGCTGCCAGAAGGTTTTTAATAAAAAGTTTTACTGAGAAGATAGACTGGATATAACACATTCAAAATATAAGTATGTCAATGTGACAATAGTTTAAAGACTTTTTACCAGGTCTTTCCAGCGGTTCTCAACCCGTGGGTCGCGACCCCTGAAAATACATCCTGCATATCAGATATTTACATTACGATTCATAACAGTAGCAAAATTACAGTTATGAAGTAGCAACGAAAATAATTTTATGGTTGGGGGTCACCACAACATGAGGAACTGTATTAAAGGGTCGTGGCATTAGGAAGGTTGAGAACCACTGTTAGGTTTCTTAATGGGAGCAGGATAGTTTCAAATAGCCTTCTGGTCTCGCCTTCTCTTGTGAAGGGTAGCATACATTCAACCTTCTTCCCCCTTACACCCTGCCTCTTTCCCAGACTGCTCACTCCATATTTTTACGTATTCAACCTGAAATATCAACTGTAGGGGATTAATAGGTTTGAACTTGTGTCCACTCAAGTGTCCAATTACATCAAGCAAGTAGTTTGTACTCTGGAGACCACCAGTGTATTTCCCACATGACTGAACCCTGTATATATTTCCTATATCCTCAGGAAATGTACCATTACTACCTTTGCTCACAATCATATTTTTTATATTATTTTTGTTCTTTTGGTAACCATGAAGCTTAACACTAGTGATTCCATCAAATAACTTTCCCTTCAAATATAATCTTAAGTGGAAAAGCAATATATAAACCCAATAAAAGAGGAGAATTTCTATTTGAGGAGAGGAAAAGAGTTTTGGAGGCCAGTAAACTCATCGCTTCAGTCACCTCATCCCTGATACATATCCCATCCCCTGAAGTCCTAAGACTTTGCAGCTGACATATACATACATGTGAGAACACATATACCATTGCATGTCTCAACAAACAAATCCCATTTCTCCTATTTGATCTTGATAAGCTTTTGAAAAGGAAAAACAATAAGACATACTGATTTCTGATTAAATATTTAATCACTAATACTAAATTTAAAAATCACTACTAAATTGAAAGCCCATGAATGAAAATTTTGTTGATTCATAATGGACAATGAGAATGGGGGAGAGACCTGCAGATGAAATACTTCTAAAAATGTTGGAAGACAAAAACCAGATAAAGAAGAGGTAGCTGAACCTAGGAATCTAAGAAAAAAAAAGAATAAAAGATAAAACTTAAGAGTCTAAAGAGGGGTTTGCCTAAGGATGGTTTTCAAAATTTTAACATCTGTACAGAATGTGCTCTGACCAGAAATTGAGGTTGAGTATCGATTAGATAAACAAATACCAGCCCTGAAAAATGAAAGTGAGCATTTCCAGTAAGCTCTGTGCATGGTAGCACCCTGCCTTTGGAAGAGAAGAGTGAGATCTGGGCCAGAAAACTGGGGGACTACTTGAAAGTTTGTCTAGGGAGTGATTTATGTACCACTGACCATGGTACTCATACTCCCTATGTGCTAGGTCCTACTCTTGGTGCCCTACAAACATATTTTTATTTATTTAATAAACCTAAGGGTATCAATACTATCCTTTACAGGTAAGGAACCTGAGGCCCAGAAAGATTAACTTACTCAAGGTCACCCATATAGTTAGTGATGAGCTATGGTTCAAACCCAGTCAGTCTCTCTCCATTTTCTTAATGACTATACTATGTTGCTGCCTACTTCTTTCCAAAGACAAATTCTACAGAAGGAGTTACAGTTAAGAGAATTTCTGCATAACAGGAAGCAGGGTCAATGGGTGGAGCTGAAAACAATGGGATTAAATTAATTCATTCTGAATTGTGTGGCCTCTTTAAAGAACAGGGTTTATGCCCCTGGCCAGTGTGGCTCAGTGGTTGAGCATCGACCAATGAACCTGGAGGTCATAGTTCGATTCCTGGAAAGGGCATGTGCCCAGGTTACAGGCTCGATCCCCAGTGTGGGACTTGCAGGGGGCAGCTGATCAATGGTTCTCTCCCATCATTGATGTTTCTATCTCTCTCTCCCTCTCCCTTTCTCTCTGAAGTCAATAAAGATATATTTTTAAAAAAGAAAAGGGGTTATAACATTCATCTCTAATTAATCACCATTTGTCTTCAAATAATATTAAACTACTTAATAAATGGTATAAAAACTTTACACAATACACTTCCAGTTTCTCCCTCCTATCTAATCTTCTCTTCTATCTACTTTTTACTTTAACATATGCTATAAAACCAAATTACTTTGGTATTATTTTTGCCTTATACTATTGCAATAAAAAATATACTTTAATGTATCTTCATTTTATTATTTTCTTGAGATAGTAATTTTTTTTTCTTTTGTTAATTCTCACCCAAGGATTTTTTCTATTGATTTTTAGGGAGAGGGGAAGATAGAGAGAAAAATTGATGTGAGAGAAACACATAGATTGGTTGCCTCCTGCACAAGCCCAGACCAGGGCCCAGGCTGGGGAGGAGCCTGCAATCAAGGTACATGCCCTTGACCGGAATCGAACTCAAACTCGGTACCCTTTGGTCCATAGGCTGACGCTCTATCCACTGAACAAAACTGGCTAGGATTGGAGAACTAATTTTTTAATATCTTAGTTTCTGTGTTATATGTTTTTTTCTGTTAAAGAATTTCTTTTTACATATCTTATATTGGAGGTCTGTTAGTTTTGCTTTTGTTTGTTTAAAAATATTTTTATTTAACCATTATTTTTGTATGATATTTTTGCTCTATAAGATTCTGGGTTGGTAAGTTATCTTCTTTTTTTTCAAACCTTTAAATATGTAATTCCACTGTCTTCTGGCTTACATAATTTCTGACACAATAATTCTTATTCTTGTTCTTCTGTATGCAATATTGTTCTTTTTATTTGTTTGAGCTGCCTTCAAGATATTCTCTTTATCTTTGGTTTCAACAGATAGAGAATATGATATGCTTGGATGTGTTTTTGGAGTGAGTACCTATTTTGTTTGGTGATTCTCTGAGTTACTGGATCTGTAGTTTCATTTCTTTTATTAATAATTTAAATGTCTACTTCCTTGTTCTTGCTCTCTTTTCTTTTTGGGATTCCAAGTAAATGTTTGTTAAACTATTTGATATTGTTCCATAGCTCTTAGATTATTTATTGTTGTTGTTGTTTTTAACTCTTTGTGATTCAGTTTTGGTTATTTCTACACCTTCTCTTTATGTTCATTATTTTTTTTCCCCCTTAGGCTACGTCTAGTCCACTGAGGAGTCCTTCAAAGGCATTTTCTCCTCTATTACTACACTTTTTATCTTTAGGATATCCATTTGTTTCTTTCCAATGGGTTCTCTATCTCTGCTGAAACTCCCCATATGTGCATGTAATGACAATTCACCTTTTCCAAATTTTTTTTTACCATGTTAGTCAGAACTAATTTGAATTTCTTCTCTGATAGTTCCTGTAACTGGGTCATTTTTTTAGTCTGGTCCTATTGATCGCTTTGCCTTTTGACAACAAGCTATTTTTCTTGCTTCTTTTCCTCATGTTTTTTTATTGAACTCCTGTCATTGAGTGCAGAACCGTAGATTTTGAAATACATAGTATTTATGCATGGAAATGGGCATACTTCTTCTTTTGGTAGGTCTTTTGTATGTGGGGTGAGTCAATCTAGTTAGAAGCTAACTGTTTTTTAATTTTTATTGTTATTATCAATACCTTCATGGCAGCACTGACTTCAATTTCTCAGTGTCCCTGTCAAGCATCAAACTTCAGCAATTTGTTAAACATTTTAGCCAAAATATTCTTTTCTGGTTGTGTGGCGCTTGACTTGACACCTCTCCCTTATGGTTTGCAGCAGGGAAGCCACTGCTCCCTGTCTCTGGAGGAATTGGCCTCTCCCTCGATTTTAGCCCACTTGGTTGTCTTGAGATCTCATCTATCTCAGGAGTTCAAGAATAGATAGGATTTTGTAGATTGTTGAGCTTTTCCTTGTTGTTAGGGTGAGACCAACACTATTTAAAAATTTCTCATCATTTAGTGGAAATGGAACTACTCCCGCCAATGATTTTTGGGTCTGAATATCACCTCCTGAGGCCCACTAAACCCACACCTGGCATTACTGGCTTAGTTCAGGAGTTGGTGGACTGTGGTCAGCTTGGCTCAGTTACAAAGGTAAGGCCATTCCTGCTTCTTCCTAGTTTTCTGTAGGCTCACCTGAGGGAATTTTACCTCTTTCCTTAGCATCATGTAATGAGATTTTGCAGTTTTGCACCAAACGTGGGGACTTTTCCACCCTTATCATTACACAAAGTTAGAGCTTCTAACCTCTTTTGCCTGTGTTTGGACCTGGAGACTAGCAGGTCTTTGCCCTCAACATTGGTTTTGCTTCTGTTCCACCCCTGTGTAAAACAGCATCTCTGGGGAGGTGCGATGCTCTAAGTGGGGGGAAAAAACCAAACATCTTGGCTTTGGAAGACCTGGACACAAAGCCTATCTCCACCATCGGTGAGATGTAGAAAACACCTTCCTCACATAATTTGAAACTATGGGTATGTACTTTAGTTGGCTGCATTTAGATCAGTCTTGAAAGTTAAGGATGACGTGTTTGGCATGTATTAGTATACAGTGTTAGTGAATCAATAGGATTATCTTAAAGATGAACTAGATATAATTAAACAAGTTGCATTTCAAAACAATGTTTCAGTTTATTTGCAAAACCTTTTCATCTGCCTTCATTTTACGTTATGACTGTCTTGAAAATCATTTGGATCAATATCTCCATTTTTAATGAAGAGGCTATGGAGACAGAATAATGAGTAACAACTACTGAGAAACAGGTCAGGGCCACAAACACAAGTGTTTCCAGCTCCACCCCTCTGTGCACTTGTATTGTGCAATGATGTCTCCTTTAAAAAAAATTACTGTACATTGCTATACAAAAGGTAGTTTCATTGTGATGGCTCCATGGAAGAAAAGAAAAACACCTTCAATCAATACAAAATAATTCAGTGCTTTCTGTCATAAGTAGAAAAGAGATTTTTCTGTCCTGAATGTTAAGTTTAAAACTTGCTGAATTGACAAAGAATGATGAAGTAGTTGATATCAATGCTTTTTAAAAATTGATGGCAAAGAAAGAAAAGTGGACAGGTGGGCTGTCTGTAGCAGCATAACAGACTCAGGGGTGCTGGTAGAAATCAATGAGCCCAGCGAGATTATTGAAGCTGGGCTTACAAAGTACAATGGGTAATGAAAGTCTGCTGCTTTGGCACGCTTGTGTTTTTGGGATAACACAGACATCAGAGCGCTTACAGCTGTCTGTAACCGGTACCTAATCCTCTATTCTGTCACAAGAAATATGCCTGGCGTGTCTCACTGCCGCATCTTTAGGCAGCAGGATGGGAAGGTCTCTGGCAAATGGGCTTGTGTTTCAACAACTTTACTTTCACTCCCCAACTTCTTAGAAAGTGAAAATCTTCGCAGAGGGCCACTGTCCCCCCTTTGTCCCTGTGCCCAGCGCTCTTATTGGATTCCCTCCCTCTCCCTGGCACCTCTCACGTTTACTCAGAAGGCCCCAAGCAACTTATAAGCCAAGGCTGAAGCCTGGTGAGCAAAAGGAAGTTCATTTTCCTAAAAACTTCATTCTGCCAGCGTCTTCCCTTTCTAGAGCAAGTAATGTAATGGTCAGAAACACATTTTAATTTTTGGTTTCCTGGTCTTTCTAAACAATTCATGATGTATTATAAAATCCTTTAATGAATTTGATATCAATGTACCTTTGTTGGCTATAGGAAAAAAATTAAGAGGAAAGGGTATCAATATTAAAATGCAAAACGTTTGAGGAATTAAAAAAAAATAACCTTGTATTTCGAGTTTCGGATTCTTTTCATACTTTATCTTATTTTAGCATATGTGGGTATTGGCAAAGTTCATTTCAGTAACCTGTTTTTTAAACAACTAATTATTGTAGAAATGGGATTAAATCCATTTATCCATTTCTCCAGACTGACCTTTTAGCCTTAGGTTTATTAGGGGGCAGATATTTCTTATTTCTAATTCCTTAAAACCCAATTTTACTCTATATCATCAGAGAACCTTGCTTCTTCACTTTAAATTTAAGGCTAGAATTACATGGAAGCAAATCAAACTAAGCAGACCAAGAAAAATGATTCAGTGATGTGACTGAAAAGATGCCTTTTTTCCCCTAGGAATTTTGAGTTTAAATAAGCCACCCTTTATCATGCAATCACATATGACTCGTTCCTACATATCTAAAGCTAGACATTCCATTCAGGCAACTGTATTTCCCAGGTATGCCCTGTTCAAGTACAGAATGTTATTTATAATTTTTAGAAGGTACTTATAGGACATTCACTCTCAGCAACCTAGGTCTTTTATTTATCTGAAAGGCAACAGAAGGTAGTTAAATTGGTTTTTCCTTGGGCATGCTTTACCTCCTACCACTCCACTCAGGTCAGAAATAATGGCCTGATGCAGCTCTCAGAACTTGGGGCAGACCCTTCTAACACTCTGCATACAGATGTGCCCACAGGTACATGATGCCACACGTGAAGCCAGCTATAATACATTATGATAAGAAGAAAAGTTGTATCCACAACTGTATTAGCAGGAAGCATTTATACTTGTGCATAACATTTCTCATGAGGTTTGATGGGGAACATCTTGAGAATAAATTCCTACATTTTTATTAATGTCTTCACACTTCAGAATATCTGAAAGCAAGAGGTTCAAGCTTTTTGACCTAAAGCAGCAGCACAGCACAGCAGCTAAACCTTCGCGGCATCTTTGATGTCAGCTTATTCACTAAGGTAGAGGTAATATTGCTCATGACACTTTTCATATCTGAGGTTTTGTTGTTGAGGTCCATAGTTTGTATTGCAAAAGTAATTTTTTAAATACTTTTAATCATTTTTACACATTTCCAGCTTTGGAGAAATATTATGCTTTTATCACTTTTGCCAGTTTAGATAAAGATCTTAATACTCAATTTCATAAGTGATTCTTAATTTCTCAAGGTACTTTTTAACCACTTGGAAAATTTTCAATGCCCTTACTTTAGAAAGCCTTAGGGGTTTCAATTCCCTAACCAAGAATAAAATTCTGCATTTTATCATTGCAGGATTTTATTACTTTAAAGTCTTTATTATCCATGAAAAGTTGATCCATAAATTTACACATGTAACTAGTTTTTTTTGTTGTTGTTTTTTTTGCCCCATGCCTAGCTCATCTTTAGGTTAGCTGAGATCTGAATGCTACAATAAGCACAATGGGAAGCCATACATGCTGTAAAAATCATTACAAATATAGGACTATTTATTTCAACTTGTGTTAGTAACAAGAAATTAAAAATAATTTGGACAGCTCTTGGGTTTTAAAAAGGGGAAAGTTTAAGAGCTGCTAATGTTAATACTTCTGTCCAGAAAAATTTTAGCTTAATCTCAGATACATGGATTATCATAAAATAAAAATCTAATTTAATATAAAATAGAGACAGTCTCTGATTTGCAATCATTTCACTTAAGATTTTTGACTTCACAATGGTGTGAAGCTATACACATTCAGTGGGAACCATCCTTTAAATTTTGAATTTTGATATTTTTCTGGGCTAGAGATGTGTGGACTGACACTCTCTCATGATGCTGGGTGGCAGCAGTGAGATCATTTTGCCAAACAGAAAGTTAACGTAAGTGTTCTGAGCTCCTTTAAGGTAGGCGAGGCTAAGCTATGATGTTGGGTAGGCTACATGCAGTGAAAGCATGTCGATTTTCAACTTACAATACGTTCCTTAGGACATAACCCCATCGTAAGTTGAGGAGCATCTATATTTCTTATGCTTTAAATTTAATGATTTGCTCAAAGTGGTATGCACTGTTATTTAATTTTGTTTATGGAAGGTATTGAAGTAGATGATAAGGAATTTGGCATGACCTAATTAAATAAGACTCTTAAAACATGCGCCAAGTTATATGGTGGGTAGGAAATTCCTCTCATAGAAGACTGCTACCAATAACCCAAAAGTAAAATGTCATGTTATACTTGGATGACAATTTTTAGAGCACTTCTCACCAGTTAGGTGATGTGACCCTTGAACTCACCCTACAAGGTAGGTAAATGTCATCAGAATATGAATATAATGGCATGATGTCTTTTCCAAATGAAAGATAAAATTACCCTTTAAAAATAACATTGGGGGAGAATACAAATGGAACACATGAGATCATCCTGCTGTAGAAATGACAAAATGCATGAGGTTGCCTATAACTCTGCTATCCAAGACTTCAGAAAATATGAAAACTTTAATCAAGATCTCCTGTCTGCACACCCTAGGATGCATGCCTGCAATGCCATCTTAACTGAGCAAGGCTCTGTGGTAACAGGGTAAGAGGGTCTGCAAGAAATTTACAAATGCCGGGTCTCACGAGCAGAAAATCACATTATATTTGCACTCTTCTGCCTGGAAGAGGTTTCCCTAATGAGCCAGCACAAATACTTATTTGTGTATCTCTCCTTGAGGAAGACTTGCTGCATCAGGCTAAAGCTATTTGATGCCACAGGCAATTAAAGTCCCCCAACTTACAACTCTTGCTGTATCCATGTTAATAGATGACATACTATTTTTATAATAAATGTGCTTAACTTGTGCCTTTCCAATGGGAAGGCACCTATGAGGCATGCAGATCATTTAGGTTTACTTAGAAATGATAAAATTACAAGGCATTTTGGTAAGATGGCAATGTAAAATCTTTTTGGTTACTTGGCAAAGGAAACTCTTCTATTAAGAAGATATAATTCGCCCACTCCAGAGTCCTATTGAAAGGAACATATACCATAAAATATTAAAAGGGAAACAAGCATCACTGGAAAGTGGGAAAGCTGCCATGAATATGTTGCAATATTCATATATTTATTCTGCTCTGAGTTATTCAGTGCTCACTAGAGGAGAGGTAGATCTCTAAGTGCTAGCATTATATCAGTAAATAAAAGATACAAAGATCCCTGCCTTTATGCAGCTTACACTTTAATTGGAGGGTCCAGAAAATAATGGTAAACATAAAGATATTAGAGCGTGATTAAGTCCTTTGGCAAAAGAAAAAATCAGGATAAAGTGGTGTTATGAGTCTTGGGAATGAGAAGGCAATTTGTGGTATGAATAGTGAGGCAGGATAGACTTCATTGAGAAGATGAAAATGGAGCAGAGACTTAAAAGAGGAGGAGGAGTTAGACAAACAGATACCTGGGAGCAACTACACACCTGCCAGAGGGAACAGCTAGTCTGGAGCCCTTTGTGAGTGTAATTTGTAGGTTTCCTCATATATTAATACTAGGGCTCAAATTGAGTGCAAACAAGAGAATAGATTGATGACACTACTTCCCTTGCCCACCCCAAAGCAGGGCATGTAATTGGAGAAGAACCTAGTGGATGCCTGCTAGCCGTTTATAACTTACAGGGATGTGGAATAGCAACAACAATAATGGCAGAGGAGTATTTCAGCTCTTCCGTTCAAAAACCTCTTTGAAATGGATTAACCCAAAGAAGGAAGAAAACGCAAAGAAGAAAGGGAACTTACTTCTATTCAACAAGAATTCAAAAATAGCTGATTTAGTTCTTGGATCTATTCAATTAGGCATTGATGAAAAACAAAACTTTGAAGTGAGTAAGACTTGGATTGAGATGATTTCGGCTACAAACATGGTGATTTTTGTCTGTGGTTTCCACTTGCTCGACCTTCCAAAATGTGAATAAATGATCAAAGAAATATGGAAACCAATGAAGGATTTTTAAGAAATCTCTGGAAAATTTACAGCAGTCAAGACTGGTTTGAAGGAAGAGTCATTTAACACATATGATTCACCAAATGGCAAATTAATGAGTTCACAGCAGCATAAGCTGAGGTAAAGGCTGACTGAGAGGCAGCTGTTGGGCAGCACATAACCTGAAGGTCTCAATGTACAGACTGGCATAGATATAAAAGTTTATTAACATCATCTGCTATAATACATCTAGGATAATTGACAACTATTAATATGGATCTCTGGTGAGCAGAAACAGGTTAATCATAATCCTTGGTTTATGATATATTAAATAATTGGCCTGCGCAAGGACTTTTATTCATTTGATCATGTATTTATTTATTGTCAATAATATAATTAGTACCCTTAAGCTTGCCACCGAAGCCAAAACTTAAGCAATAATATTAACTTAGTTCTACCTATGTGGTCCTCCTCTAGTTTGTCCCCTGCCTCTTTTCTACAGCTGATAACAATATTAAATTTTATGCTTGCCATTCCCCCCCCCTTTTTTTAAAGTTATCACATATACGTATATGAATGGTGAATAAATATGTTGTTTAATTTTGCTTGATTTTGAATTTCATAAGAGGGACTCATTAATATAGTCTTCTGGGTCTTGCTTTTTGATTCACAGTGTATTATGGAGGCTTGACAGTGATTTTGCATTGAGCAGATGTGCGTAGCTTCTTTGCAAGTTCTGCCTTAGCACAGCCCAGTTCTCTGACACGGGCGAAGCGATCCCTGCTGATCCTTTGTGGCCTCCCTACCACCTCTGCATCAGCATCTGTTCTGTCCATGGCTTCATATTTCTGGTTTTTCCGTATCAGAAGACCCTCTCCTGTGTGCTACTTTGGTCAAAATTAAAATCAGATCAGTAAATAGAACGGAGTACAAGTTTATTGTGCACAAAAGAACCGTTCACAAAGGGAGAGTCTTCAAATCCGAAACCAATATGAAGCTCTAAGGCTCAATGGTACAGGATGGTGTGCAAAGTGAAAGAGAGGACGTTGTTAAACCTTTATGATGACTGGTTATTACAATGGGGGTTTCCAGACAGCAGGACACTGGTTAAAGCTGATCATCTTATACTATCCTGGAGGATGACTTAAGTTTCTTTTATGGTTATCAGAGGCATTTACAAGAAATAACCTATGTTAAGTTTCACTTTATGTTCATGAAATCAGCTAATTTAATTTTGCTTAAATGGCTTAAATGGTTTTATCTGCTTGGGGGATTTTCAAGCCTGGTCTCTATTTTATTGTATTTTAACACAATAACAATAGCTCAAGCCAGGCTACATTTCTCAGAGGCCACTTGGCCCCTGTAAACTTTGAAATGCTGGGAGTCCAGCTGCGTCCACTATTGCCCTCTTCCCTAGTCCTGCCATATGTAGCTGCTCTGCCTGAGAACTCCCCAGGAGGGACAGAGGCAACTTCTCAATGTTCAGGTACTGGATGGTTTCAGAGCCCAGGAGATTTATGTTTTGTTCACTTAGGGCAAGCATGTCAAACTCAAAGGCTAACATGGGCCAAGTAAACAAGGTTTAAGTTTCTGTGGGCAGCAAAAAAACAAAAGCTTCAATTTTCATAGAAACATAGATTTATTTCAATAGAGACATGCTGAATACAAAGGGCTGAAATAAATGAATAATAGCAAAAAATAATAGAACATTGTATTTTATTTTTAAAAATATTTTTATTGATTTCAGAGAGGAAGGGAGAGGGAGAGCGAGATAGAAACATCAATGATCAGAGAGAATCATTGATTGGCTGCCTCCTGCACACCCCTTTACTTCGGATCGAGCCTGCAACCCAGGCACGTGCCCTTTACTGGAATCGAACCTGGGACCCTTCAGTCCACAGGCCGATGCTCTATCTACTGAGTAAAACCAGCTAGGGCAAATAATAGAACATATTAATAAAAATTAATATTTTTTCTTGAACATTAACTTACCAGACACTGAAAATGGCACAAATTAATAAGCGTAACACAAATAAACCTATTTTTCTTGTTCTCTGAAAGTGAAATATTTCCTGTTGTGCACACCAAACAAGTCAGTACGAAACTAATGATGTGGCAATCGGCTGCTAAAATATTCGCTGCTAGTATTAGTGGAGAGAAACGGTGCACCTGTGTGTAAGGTGCATAAAGAAAATGAATGCAACATGATTACAGTGATCAGTCATTAGTGAACGTTGTAGTTCGTTATTAATAATTATGTATAACAGGATATTGTAAAAATTAAGTTACAAAATTTTTATTAAAGTGTTTCTCACACACTGCTATATTGGCTGGGCCGCAAAAACATTCCTTGTGGGCTGCATGCGGCCTGCAGGCCGCAAGTTTGACATGCTTGATTTAGGGCTTTCACTGAGCTCCATCTGGTGTAATGATGAGAACCTAAATGTTTCTTCAGTTTATTGGGGTGATTTGGACAAACCTCCCTGCTCGGAGGAACCCCCAGTCCCATTAAGAGCCCTCTCCACTTGGCTTGAAGGCAGGGAAGCAGCTCTCTGCCCTCTCACAAAGAGAAGTGAGGAGATAAGCTATAGTACGTCCATCAAAGGCCACACATTGTTCAGAAAAACACTTTGCTTTAAATGCTTGCTATCTGTTTACATGAGGTGAAAGACCAGATTATCAAACTCAGCTACACGTTGCAGCTTTCCTTTTTCTTTTCTTTTCTTTCTTTCTTTTTTTTTTTAATTAAAGGAGATAGTTTCTATCTATTGTTTTCAACTTTGACACTTTAGCCGTTACTTCTGAGAAAATTGGGAAATATATTAAATACTGGCTACATATCTACTGTTGACATCATCACAAGAAGTGAAGATCAAGGTGTGTAAGACAATATTAGTTTTTGATTTGTGTAACTTATGTGCTATATTATAATAATTAGGTATTACTTCTTACAATTTGTAAATCTATTTGGGGAAAACATAAAAATCACATAGACTTAGTGGAAAATTATTTAACAGAGAGGGTTAGCAAAACTACAAAAGTGTTATTTTGAAGGAGTTTGTGTTCAGGGAGTCTGTCTGATGAAATGATTTTTTGGGGACCATTGGTAGGCTTTTAAGTTTGAACCATTTGATTCACAAGACAAATGAATACTCCTCCAGACACTTAACAAAACACTGAATCATAAAAGGAGGCTATAAAATATTCTAATACAAACAGGGATCAATAATCAGTAATAGTAAGCTAAAATAGTGAAATGTTGTGAAACACTCACTATTAACATGTATGTTTCAAATTTATCTCCAGTATAGAATGGTTAACTCATTTTGGAAATCATTTAATTGAATAGGAAGATAGATTATTACTTTTTGACTTTGGAAAACTAGAAAAAAGCACTTATTTATTTTTATATATTTTTATTGATTTCAGAGAGGGAGACAGAGGGAAAGGGAGAAACATTAATGGTGAGAGAGAATCATTGATAGGCCGTTTTTTGCATGCCCTCCACTGGGGATTGAGCCTGCAACCCAGGTATTTGTCCTGACTGGGAATTGAACTGTGATTTCCTGGTTCATAGGTTGGTACTCAAATGCCTTTATGTAAATATTACTTCCTTGATAAAAAATGTTCTCTTATGTGTTTAGAGATTTAAATTAGATTATTTGTCCCCATAAATTTAATCCCACCATCTTCCATTGTGCATACCAATATTAGTGTAAAATGAAAATCCATCAATGCCAATCTTTAGCTTAAAAATATGTTTCTGCGCTTTTTTGCCATTTGCCTGCCAGATAAGATTAACACTCCTTTGGATGATGCACAATGTCCTTCATTATTAGGTATGAGACCCCTTTTCATTTTAATTTTATAGCACTTCTCATGTACTCTACATTTCAGTAATATTGAAGAATTCACTGTTCCCTGAGCTCATCATAGCCTTTTATATATCTACTAGTGGTCTGGTGCATGAAATTTGTGCACGGGGGAGGAGGTGTCCCTCAGCCCGGCCTGCACCTTCTCCAATCTTGAACCCCTTGGGAAATGTCTGATTGCAGCAGTCAGACATCCCTCTCACAATCCAGAACCACTGGCTCCTAACTGCTCACCTGCCTGCCTGCCTGAACGCCCCTAACCACTTTGCCTACCAGCCTGATTGCCCCTAACTGCCTTCCCTTTCGGCCTGATCACCCCTAACTGTCCTCCCCGCCAGACTGCTTGCCCCCAACTGCCCCCCACCACCGGCCTGATCTCCCCCAGCTGCCCCCCCCCTCCGCCCTGCCTGCCCCCAACTGCCCCCCCTGCTGGCCTGATAGCCCCCAACTGCCCCCCCCCCCCACCAGCCTGATTGCCCCTAACTGCCTCTGCCTCAGCCCTGCCACATGGCTTTGTCCAGAAGGACGTCCAGAAGGTCTCCCGGAAGGTCTCCTGGTCTAATTAGCATATTACCCTTTTATTAGTATAGACTAGAGGTCCAGTGGGGTCCCTCAGCCCGGCCTGCACACTCTCACAATCTGGGACCCCTCAGGTAAGGTCCCTAGGCCTGGCCTGAGACCAGGGCCTATTGGGGCTGTCCTTTCCCCGGCTGCAGGCAGCTGGCCCCACCCCAACTGCTGCCACTTCTTGCCATCTGTGCAATGCTGCCCCACCTCCCCTGCTGCCGGGAGCCGGTCCATGCTTGCTGTTTCAAGGGACCTGGCATATATGGCATACTGTTCTTAATATGTTTGCTCACCTTCTTGGCACTATGTGTTTTAACCAAGGTCTCTGAGAAAGGTTGTTTGCCCAGGTAGGGATTTTCCCATGAAGTTAGGGAGGGAATAAAACCTCTTAACAAGTGCCAGGCAGGTAATTAATCACTTTATGAACAATCATGCTTAAGCTACATAATCTTTACTCCCTGGAATGGAGATAAGAAACGCCCTAACCTTTGAAATAGAGATTGATAGGATTGAATCAACTGGTATAAATACAGATGTAATAAGACAGCAAGACCCAGAACTTAGGAGACAGAACTTAGAACACAGAACTTAGAACACAGAACTTAGAACACAGAACTTAGAACTCAGAACTTAGAATACAGAGCTTAGAACACAGAACTAAGAAGAAAGAACATACACAGAACCTACAGACAGAAGAACTTCGCTGGAGAGAACATGGCAAAAGATCCTGGACTGAACCTGACTACAGAAATTGGCAAGAGAACCTGACTAGAACCCGGTGACTGAACCTGGCTGGAGAACCTAGTGAGGGAACATGGCTACAGAACCTGGCTGGAAAACCTAGCAAGAGAACATGGACACAGAACCTGGCTGGAGATCCTAAGCAGAACCTCTCTGGAGATCCAGACCAGAACTTGGCTGGAGATCCTGGCTGGAGATCCTGGCAAGGCTGCTGATCAACTGAACGCTGTCTCTGCATCATTCCTTCTTCGCCGATTCCGTCCACACCTTTGGGGACCCCTGGACCCGCTGGGGTTGAACCCTGGCAAATGGCGCCCGAACAGGGACCCCTAGGTAAGCCCCACTCTCGGGATGGATAGGACTCCACCGTAGGAAGAGGGTGGATAGTCTTCGCCGACTCCGTCTACGCCTTTGGGAACCCCTGGACCCGCTGGGGTTGAACCCCGGCATATGGCGCCCGAACAGGGACCCCTAGGTAAGCCCCACTCTCGGGATGGATAGGACTCCACCGTAGGAAGAGGGTGGATAGTCTTCGCCGACTCCGTCCACACCTTTGGGAACCCCTGGAACAGGATTCCCCTAGGTAAGCCCCCCCCCATTGAGAACCCCCATACTCGGGACGGATAGGACTCCACCAGGGTGCTACAGACCCCCCTATAGAGGATAAGTAGGGTAAGAAGGTGGATAGTACAGAACTTAGATTGAGAAGATGTGCCATACTGAGTCCAAAGAAAGAAGACTCTGTATTGATCTTTAGATTAAGAAGATGTGCCATACTGTGTCTAAAGAAAAAAGTCTCCGTATTGATCTTTTAACACACATGCTTGCTAGCAGAGGAGTTAAGGTTACGCCCAGTCAGATGGAATGTTTTATACAAGAAATACGTCCATACTTTTCTGAGGAAGGAAAGGTGCCGGAAAGGTAAATGTAAAGGCATGGGAAAGGTAGGCCCAAGGAGCCTTATCCTTAACCCCACTGCAGCCTTTCCACCCCGGGAAAGTGCAGGATTGGCAAGCTCTCCCTGGGGTGATAGATCAGGACTCAGGTAATAGCGGAAAGCGCCAATCCTACTCTTAAAATGGATACAAGAGACCATTTGGGGTTTTTCTTTTTAATGCCCGCTTTTAAAAAATAAAAAAGGGGGAATTTGCCGGGAGCCGGTCCATGCTTGCTGTTTCAAGGGACCTGGCATATATGGCATACTGTTCTTAATATGTTTGCTCACCTTCTTGGCACTATGTGTTTTAACCAAGGTCTCTGAGAAAGGTTGTTTGCCCAGGTAGGGATTTTCCCATGAAGTTAGGGAGGGAATAAAACCTCTTAACAAGTGCCAGGCAGGTAATTAATCACTTTATGAACAATCATGCTTAAGCTACATAATCTTTACTCCCTGGAATGGAGATAAGAAACGCCCTAACCTTTGAAATAGAGATTGATAGGATTGAATCAACTGGTATAAATACAGATGTAATAAGACAGCAAGACCCAGAACTTAGGAGACAGAACTTAGAACACAGAACTTAGAACAAAGAACTTAGAACACAGAACTTAGAACTCAGAACTTAGAATACAGAGCTTAGAACACAGAACTAAGAAGAAAGAACATACACAGAACCTACAGACAGAAGAACTTCGCTGGAGAGAACATGGCAAAAGATCCTGGACTGAACCTGACTACAGAAATGGGCAAGAGAACCTGACTAGAACCTGGTGACTGAACCTGGCTGGAGAACCTGAACTGAACCTGGCTGGAGAACCTAGCAAGAGAACATGGACACAGAACCTGGCTGGAGATCCTAAGCAGAACCTCTCTGGAGATCCAGACCAGAACTTGGCTGGAGATCCTGGCTGGAGATCCTGGCTAGGCTGCTGATCAACTGAATGCTGTCTCCGTGTCATTTCTTCTTCGCCGACTCCGTCCACACCTTTGGGGACCCCTGGACCTGCTGGGGTTGGACCCCGGCATCTGGCCGGGAGCCGGTCCATGCTTGCTGTTTCAAGGGACCTGGCATATATGGCATACTGTTCTTAATATGTTTGCTCACCTTCTTGGCACTGTGTTTTAACCAAGGTCTCCTCTCTGAGAAAGGTTGTTTCCCCAGGTAGGGATTTTCCCCTGAAGTTAGGGAGGGAATAAAACCTCTTAACTAAGTGCCAGGTGGGTAATTAATCACTTTAACTATGAACAATCATGCTTAAGCTACATAATCTTTATTCCCTGGAATGGAGATAAGAAACGCCCTAACCTTTGTAATAGAGATTGATAGGATTGAATCAACTGGTATAAATACAGTTGTAACAAGACAGCAAGTCTCAGAACTTAGAACACAGAACTTAGAACACAGAACATAGAATACAGAACCAGGAGAGACAGAACCTAGGCACAGAACCTACACAGAACGTTCTCTAGAGACAGAAGAACTTCGCTGGAGAGAACATGGCAAAAGATCCTGGACAGAAACTGGCCTCAGAACCTAGAGACAGAACCTAGCAAGAGAACATGGCAAAAGATCCTGGACTGAACCTGACTACAGAAATTGGCAAGAGAACCTGACTAGAACCTGGTGACTGAACCCAGCTGGAGAACCTGGACAGAACCTGGCTGGAGAACCTAGTGAGGGAACATGGCTACAGAACCTGGCTGGAGAACCTAGCAAGAGAACATGGACACAGACCCTGGCAGGAGATCCTAAGCAGAACCTCTCTGGAGATCCAGACCAGAACTTGGCTGGAGATCCTGGCTGGAGATCCTGGCTAGCCTGCTGATCAACTGAACGCTGTCTCTGTGTCATTCCTTCTTCGCTGACTCCGTCCACACCTTTGGGGACCCCTGGACCTGCTGGGGTTGGACCCCGGCACCCTGCCATCCGTGGCCTCCCTCTGCAAGTGACAGGCTGGGGTGCGATGGCTTGGCTGGCCTGGGCCTCCCTCTTTCTTTGCTTGGAGGTGGGGCCAGCCCTGTGAGGGGCTGTCTGCCTACCTGATCACCCCTAACCACTTGCCTGCCTACCTGATCACCCCCAACCACTCTACCTGCCTGCCTGATTGCCCATAACTGCTTGCTTGGGGAAATACTAAAATTGCTTAGGCTTGTTCTCACCTAAACATGAATTACCATTAAAACAAACATGTAGAGTTAAATATAGCTAAATAAAATAAAATACATCTAGCTGTGTAATATTTCATAGTCCTAGATGATGCAAGTGTGCTCAATCAATACATTCCATAGTGCTGTCCTACTGATTCAGGGAGGAACCCATGACATAAGATGGCCCAATGAAAAGTCGCCCTAAGAATTTTGCTAAAACTATTGAAAAAGCAGTACCTCTGCTTTTTGCTATAGTTGTTAATCTGATACAATACAAAACTAGAGATTCCAAGTGTCATTCACAGGGAAAATCGACATGAAAATGTGGCCAATGCAAAAAGGAAGCTGAAACAAGAAATGGAGACAGAGAGAGCTCTAATAACATCTTTTGTGCCTATTGAGCCAGATGTGATTAAAGTCATCTCAACTTTGTAATTTCCAGTTAACAATGCATCTTTTTCTTCTTTAAGCCACTTTGAATTGGCTTTCTCTTACTAATTGCTTGAGTTACAAGAAAAACACTCCTGAAATATCAGAGCATAACAACTGCATAGGCAGAATTTGATTCAAGAAGCAGAGCCACAATGAGTAAGTAATTTATACTGATAAAAGGGTAACGTGCTAATTAGACCGGACATCTTCTGGATCTCCTTCTGGACAAAGCCATGGTGGCAGGGGCCGAGGCAGAGGCAGTTAGGGGAGATCAGGCTGGCAGGGGAGAACAGTTAGGGGTGATCAGGCTGGTGGGAGAGAACTGTTAGGGGCAATCAGGCCAGCAGGGGAGAGCAGTTAGGGGCGATCAGGCAGGCAGGCAGAGTGGTAAGGGGCAATCAGGCAGGCAGGCAGGTGAGTGGTTAGGAGCCAGTGGTCCTGGATTGTGAGAAGGATGTCTGACTGCTGGGCCTAAACCGGCAGTCAGACATCCCCCAAGGGGTCCCAGATTAGAGAGGGTGCAGGCCCAGCTGAGAACCACCCGCTTCCCTGCATGAATTTTGTGCACCGGGCCTCTAGTATAGAATGATGGACTTATTATAGTGACTGTACCTTTTTGCAATTGTTGTACCTGGGGGATAATTCAATGGAAGCTTTTGTTTCTGAATCTGGTAAGGGCCTGAAATCACTGTACTTCTCTGGGTCAGTCATTGGAAGTGAAGCTGGACAGAAAGAAGAAGTAGGAGATTGTAGGGATACACTGTAAGTCCCGAGCACACAATGGAACCCATGTCTATCTCTCACCATCTACAACAACAGTCACATGGTGTCCTGTAGGAAATGATAACTTCATCACAGAATTGCACATGCACTTCTCCCGGGACTTGGAGAAACTGAAGAAAGAGACAGGAGATCCACCAGGAGATAAAGGAGTTCCAGGCTGGCTGTTGCCCAATTAAGGTAAACTAAGCAAATGAGCTACAATGTATACAAGTTGTAACAGAACTACCAACCTGCAGGGTACAATGGCAGCTCCTTAGTTTCCACTTTCCAAATCTCACACAAATTTCTCTTAAAGCCCACCTTAACTCAAAACCTTAAAGGGAAGAAATTCTGGGAAATTAGTTCCAGCTTAGCTGAACTTACACAAGAACATCCAAATCCATTCTACCAACTCCTCTATCACTATTGGTAACAAAACACACCTTCCATTTTAAATATATTTTTATTTATTTTAGAGAGAAAGGGAGAGAGAGAGAGAGAAACATCAATGATGAGAGAGAATCATTGATCGGCTGCCTCCTGAATGCCCCCCACTGAGGATTGAGCCCACAACCTGGGCATGTGACCTTGACCAGAATTGAACCGGGGACCCTACAGTCCACAGACCAACTCTATCCACTTGAGCCAAACCAGCTTGGGCCATCTTCTAAATTGGACTCTGTATTCCATCTCTTCTTACCTTCCTGGGGACTCTAACATACTGATTTCTTTTCAACCCTCCCCAAAGGATTCTTTTCACACTAAAGGAATTCTGTACTGTGGAAACCCTTCCATAGAATGCTACCTCAGGTCCAAAAATGGCATAAAGGTACAATGGTACCATTAAAAACAATGAGTTAGGTTAGTGTGCACTAAACATGAAAAGGCTGTTCAATGTATATTGTTCAGTGTAAAAGCTTTACATGCAAATATGGATGTCATGGTGCTTTTATTATACACATATACAATATGCAAACATAATCCCCAAAACATAATGGGGAGCATATTTTGGAAGGAAATACATGACACACAGAGCATTTATGCTTGTGGTGTGGGAATAGGGTAGAATTGTGGTTTTTTATTTATCTTATATACTTTTGTCCTCTGAGTTTTGTTTTATAATTATTATTCAATTCTGTATGTAAAAAAGTGATTAAAACCAGCATACGGTTATATTTTGAAAATCTCTCAATTTAAAATTCAACGCTAGCCTAAGATTAGGAGAAAGAAGAAACCAACAGGCCAAAAGCATAAAATAACAAACAACAAAAATAAAAATAAAAACCATAAAATAACAAAAAAATGCAAATTCAAAATTTCATGTATAAATGTGTCCATGAGCTACTCCTTGACCAAAAAAAAAAAGGTAACTGGGAGCTAGTTTATTCAACCATACGAGAGAATTAATGAGTATGAAAAACCAAAATGAGAACATAGATATAAATACATGTAAAAGAAAAAGTACAAATACATGGGGAAATGCTCAACGTTATAAATATTAAAACCTAAAACTGCACATGTATTAATGGATTTGTATATATACTTCTCACAACTCACCCTTTTTTATGTGCATGGTTGTGTTGTATTGACTGGAGCCTGAGTTTTATGGAACACAATTTGGAAAATAATACTTTGGAAATATTAAGTTTTTGTTTTCTTAAAAATTAAATCTTTAGAGAAATAATTTTAACCCTGAAATTTTCTGGACTTAAAAAATAATAAATATATGCATATTTGAAAGTTCTTGTTGATTTTCCTTGGGACATAAATTTCATTGACCTAGATGAAATTTACAACTAACAGGGCATAATGCATTTATGGAAGGTTTTTGTTTTTATTAAGCTGTCTTTATATAATTAAAATTGCTTAGATATACTCTCTTTTTATCTTTGGCTGAAAATAATCAGAGAATAAAGTTCAGATTTTTACTAAAATATTTTCATGCTTATTTTTTTATCTTTATTGTTCAGATTATTACAGATGTTCCTCCTTTTCCCCCCCATAACTCCCCTCCACCCAGTTCCCAACCCACTCCAGGCCTCCCCCAACCCCTGACCTCGTCCATAGGTATAAGCTCTTTGTCCAATCTCTTCCCCCACCAACCCCTTCCCCCCAGAGGATTGTCAGTCTGCTCCCTTTCCATGCCTCTGATTCCATTACATTCACCAGTCTGTTCTGTTCATCAGGTTTTTTATTCATTTGATTTTTAGGTTCACTTGTTGATAGATATGTATTTGTTGTCACTTTGTTGTTCATAATTTTGTATCTTTGCCTTTTTCTACTTCTTCATCTTCTTCGAGAATACCCTTCAGCATTTCATATAATACTGGTTTGGCGGTGATGAACTCCTTTAGCTTTTCCTTATCTGTGAAGCTCTTTATCTGACCTTAGATTCTAAATGATAGCTTTGCTGGGTAGAGTAATCTTGGTTGTAGGTTCTTGCTATTCATCACTTTGAATATTTCTTGCCACTCCCTTCTGGCCTGAATAGTTTCTGTTGAGAAATCAGCTACCAGTTGTATGGGTACTCCCTTGTAGGTAACTAACTGTTTTTCTCTTGCTGCTTTTAAGATTCTCTCTCTGTCTTTTGCTCTTGGCATTTTTAATTATGATGTGTCTTGGTGTGGTCCTCTTTGGATTCCTCTTGTTTGGGGTTCCCTATGCTTCCTGGGCTTATAAGTCTGCTTCTTTCACAAGGTAGGGGAAGATTTCTGTCATTATTTCTTCAAATAGGTTTTCAATATCTTGCTCTCTCTCTTCTTCTGGCACCCCCATAATTCGGATGTTGGTATGCTTGAAGTTGTCCCAGAGGCTCCTTACACTATCTTCATATTTTTGGATTCTTTTTGCTTTTTGCTTTTCCAGATTGGGTGTTTTTTGCTTCTTTGTATTTTAAATCTTTGCTTTGATTCTTGGGATCCTCTAGTCTGCTGTTGGATCTCTGTATATTTTTCTTTTTCAGTCAGTGTATGCTTAATTTCTGCTTGGTTCTTTTTCATATCCTTGAGGGTCTCACTAAATTTCTTGGAGGTTTCTAGAAGATTCTTGAATAACCTTATAACTGTGGTTTTGAACTCTATATCCAGTATTTTGCTTTCATATATTTCTTTCATTTGTGACTTGTTTCTTTGTCTCCGCATTTTGGCTGTTTTCCTGTGTTTGTTTCTATGTACTGGGTAGCTGCTAAGTCTCCTTGAGTTGATAGAGTGGCCCTGTGTGGTAGGTGTCCTGTAGGGTTCAGTGGCTCAGCCTCCCCAGTCACCTGAGGTGGACACTCTTGGTGCACCCCTTTGTGGGCTGTTTGCACAGTCTTGCTGTAGTTAACCCTTGATTGCTGTTGGTATCACTGGGAGGAATTGACCTCCAGGCCACTTGGCAGTGATGACCAGCTGTGTCTACACTGGAAGATCTGTTGCGAAGGAGACACCCTTATGGGGCAGGACTTGCTTCAGTGGGGCTTTGGTGCTCACTGAGTCTGCCCCTTGAGTGTGTCTCTTATGAATGTGAAGAGTTGTAATCTGGTATGGTTTCACTCTGATTCCTGGGTACACTGGCTAATTGATCTCCAAGGAGTTGCAAAGTCAGGCACTGTCTGGGGCTGCCCAGCAGGAGCTACAGAGACATCTGCAGATTCCTTCTCTTTGTATGGGGTTTAGAAGTGCCAGGATGAGGCCCAGCTGCTGCCGGCCTTGGACCTTCTTTTGGAAGCTCTGGGACTCTCTGACCTAGCTGCAGTTGGACAGGTTTTAGGTGGAGAGAGCACAGGCCATTCATATGCAAAAGCCAATGCACACAGCTTGGGTGGGTTTGTAAATTGGGTGAGGCAGGGTCTCTGGGAATCACAAGGGCGGAGCAAACAGCAATGGCTGCCAATCAGCCCTGCACAGGAGAAGTCCCCGGGTCTCTGCATCCCACGCCCCCATGCAGGAACAATGATCGCTGCGAGCACCTCTGAGAGAAAGCCGCCCTTGTGTTTTTGTCCCAATGCCAGACAGTCCAGTTTCTCCTCGTATATGTCTGGGTCCCCCAGAGTCTCACCTGGAACTGGAGTTCAGAGCAAGTGGGAGCTTGTATCTCCCTCCCGATTAAGAGAGCAGCACATCCAGGTGCCAGCACTTTCCGTGCCTCTGCACCTCTTACCAGTCTCAATGCGCGTTCTTCACCTCTCTAGTTGTGGAACTTCCACTGAGCCAGCTTTCCCGCGGTTCTGGGTGATAGTTGTTCTGCCGTTTAGTTGTTATCTTAATGTGGTTGTGAGAGGCAGCAAGTATAGGTGTTCACCTATTCCGCCATCTTGGTTCTCTTTATGCTTATTTTTCAAGATAAATATTTACTTACATATTGTTATAAGTTTTCCTTAGGATTGCGTATTAAAAACTGCTTATAAAGTGATTTGATATAGAAATATCTTCTACCTTTTCCTCAATGATCACACTAATTTCTGAAAAAATATCATATAAGCATATGAATATATACAAATATATTATTTATATGGAGTTTATGTGAAATATTAGTTCATTAAATTTTATATTCTTGAATATAATTTTTTATTGAAAACATCAAAATATATATTTTATTTATTAACCATCAAACTACATCCTTTAGCATACAACTAAAATAGAAAATGAAATCCCCTTGATTCATTATATGCATATAACTTGCTGACCAAACATTTGAATTTATTGTATTTATTGATTTCCCTTTTCCTTGACTACATTTATGATAGAGAAAAATACAAAGCAAATTAATTAACACTAGTGGATGCAAAAGGCATACTCTGGCGAAATATTCATTTTTCTTTTAGGCTATGTCTAATCAGAGAGGTTTGTGGTAATTGCATCAACCCTTAATGTTTGTGTTAATTTGTGCTCTGTGGGGGTTTATAAGCTTATTAGCCAAATCAACATATTGCCTATAAAAAACACAGTGGGATGGGAAATCTCTTGATTTTGAATTTATAGGATATTGCTGTTGAATCTTATGTTTTGAGATGTTCAGTGGACATAGAATAATTAAAATTATTTCTAAAATTTACTTCTGAATAAATTATTTTGTGTTACTATTTTTTTCTCATATACCTTTTTTTAAAAAAACAACAACAACAACACATCAATGAATGCTTTTGCAATACACACACTGACAAGAGGGCTGCACATGTTAATAAATCCTTTCTTATTAAAACTTCTATTAGTTTAAATCTATACATTCTACACATTACCCTTTAAAAGGATAAATGTAAAAATAAAAAATTCATTTAATGGAGCTGATTTCGTGTAAAGTGTCAGGTGGTTGGTGGAGCAGAGCCATGTGGCTCTTTGGGTTGCTTCTGACCCAGATGCTGGATCCTATGCACCCGCGTTCCCACTTGATTAGTTCTTTCAGAGTCCTTGTAAGATCAGCTTTGTTGTGACCTGTTTCCATGGCAAGATATCCACCTGAACAAGATTCAACAGAATTCCATGGAGCTTAGGTCAGAGGAGTTCTTTCACCAAACTTGGGACCTCTGAATGCCAATTCTACTCACACCGTAACTATATCAATGTCTCTACTCTTTTCCACACGTTCAGGATTTATACCTGCCAGAGGAGTGTTTCCTCATGTTATGCTTTAGTAGCAGAAATTTTAAGAGCCAATTTCCATTCATCTTCCCCTTTTTCCTTTCTTTGACTAGGTTCGTTTCCCTTCCAACCTGCAGAAAATGATAGTGGTTCAACCATGGTAGTAGATTCCGAGGGAGCTACTGGTGTGGTTACAACTGTCAGGTTAGTGCTCACTAGCATCTCTCAGAGCCATATCTATACTGTCTGTGACATGGTCTCTGTGTATAATTTCAGAAGGAGTTCTTACAAACTTAATCAAAATGTCTAGACCTAAACTTTCTCATCTATTAGATAATGGGGGTAAACGGCATATTGGAAAACTGGAAGATTCAATTGAAATAATTTATTTTGGAAATCTTGGGGGCAAACTGATACCAGCAATAAGACTAGATGATTTGAGGATTAAGACACTATTAAGTTAAAAAAATAATTTTAATGCTTTTAGGGCAGGCATGCACTTTATCTTTGACCGTGGTAACCACCCGACTCAATTGTCATCTATTGCTAATGCCTTATGCATTTATATTACCTGCTTGCCTGCTAAAAGCATTTGAGTTAATATCCCCTGATGCAAGCTTTAAAACTGAATTCTCATTATAATATAGAACCTAAGAAACTCTTTCCAAACAGTAAGCTTACAGTTTATGCAAATTATTTCTATGTAATCAGAAGTTCTATTATCAGATTGTATGGTATTTAATGTATCATGCAATGGTAAATGTTCAATTTTATTTTGTGTTTGCTATTAAAGGACTCTAAAGATAAAAAGGATGATAATGTATAAAATTTGAGTTCCATAATGACCCTGAGAAATAATGCTAATCACTCCTTTAATATGCAGAAATCTCAGTTTAATAAAATTTTCATAAGATAATTTCGTTTCTTGGCAACAAGTATTTGTAAAACATATGATATGAACTATAGTATTTACAAAATGCTTCATGCTTGATGTGGTATCTTGGGATCACAAATATTTAAAAGTTGCCCTTTGAGATTTTCTTTTTATTATAAGGGAGCAATGAACAAGTTCTCTACTCCCCCAAATTAAATAGCAATTAGGAGGGAAAGAAATCTGGGACTGCCTGAAGTCTTTTAAAAAAATAAGATATATATTTGTTTGAATATGTAATTAACTTCCTATACAGGTAAAATTCTCACAATTTGTGTTTTGCATGGATACAGGAAAGAAGAAATTTAATTTTGTGTCTCTACATGGAGTTATTGCATCAGAATACACTTTGTTTTATTGATTTGATATGCAAGCTACTACCAGAGATTGCTATTTAAATCATATTTTGTTATTGATAAAACTGGATTGCTTTCCTCATACTTTTTCTTCACAACACATATTCAATAGGTATTTACTCTCATTTTATTTTGGTTTTGGATGAAACCATATGAACGTATTTACAATATACAAAATGAGTATCTGGAAAACAAATGAGAAAGGGCCTCCCAATCAGCATCAACATAAAAATCCTAGAATTCATAATAAAAACAAAACTTTGGATCTGGGAGTAAAAGTGTCAAATTTAGAATCCTCATGTACAATTGTAGGGGTTTGAGTGATTTTGAGATGATCAAGGAAAAAGATAAGACCACAAGAGGCAGTACCACACAGTAAGCTCTATTGGAAGACATATGGATAGGCCTGCAGAAGATAGGAAGTCCCACAGAGCAGGAGTCTGTCCAGAGGCTACAGCACAGGGTCCCTACTCAGAGGCGAGGAGGGCAAGAGGACTTCCCCGGGAAGATAAATAGCACAGAGGGGTTTACGTGTCCAAGTGATGTCACCCTGCAGCATGGTAGTGAGTCTTTGGGTTAGAGAACTCCAAAGGAAAAATAAACTTGGTTGGACTATTTAAAATAATTGGATGGATAAAAATTTGAGTTTGGCACTGGCTGGCATTTGAGGTAATGGGTCTCAATCTACAATGAAGAAATAAACAACATAGTGTCCAATACACAGAAGACATCTTTGGCTCACTTACTGGAGAGAACAAAACTTGAGAGAAACCTAACAGTTGCTCTACTAAGGCATTTCAATGTGTCTGATGTGTACTGGATTTTTTCGGGTAAAATGGACTGCGATCACTTTAAAATGTTTCTCCCTTGCATCAAACTCATAATCATTTTGTACTAAAATACACACATTCGGTCTTTTATGAAATCAAGAAAGGGAAATCATCATGTAACTAAGACAGAGGACTCAATGTAATGAATGGAAACTGAAGATAAAAAGCACACGGGGAGCTAGGAACACGGAGAGTAGGCCTTTGGGCCTGATGTCCTAAAACACATGTGGTCAGGGTGTTAAGTCAAGAACCACACATATGTAGGTTGAGGATGCAGGTGGGCTCCCATCTTGGAGTAGAGAAGCAAGACTACACTGAATGGGGCCCTAAGTATCTCTTTCCACTGCCCGAATAGATATCAGAAATGAACTACTCAGTTACTATGAGACCAGTAACTGCATCTAAACATAATCGTACCATCAGATGCAAGAATGAACTCTGAGCCAACTCAGTGATACAGATTCCACCTTCTTTTAGGGCCCTGAGAAGGGAAATTGTTCTCTTAATGTGCTTCCCGTGGTGTGTGTACAAAAATACAATTTTTTCGTCTTTTCTTTATTAATTTGTAAACATTCTTTAGTAGGAAATATATGAAGCCTATATTGTATATATTGCCTGCCATGAAGTTTACATCTTTTTCTTTTATCCCGTTTTGCATTTCACTGCTTCAGGAAGAAGCTGCCTACTCTGCATATACCACCCTTCTCAATGTAGCCTCCTAGACTTTAGTCTTCCTAGAACAGTAAGTGATTTATAAAATTACTTCTGTCTTCTTTTCTCATGCAATTAGTACAGATTCTCTTGTCACTTAAAGATAACATTGCCACACCCATCAATACAAGCTTTGTGTTTCAGGACACGGACTTATTCCTTGTATTAATCAGCTCAGATACCCTCAAATTCTATATTCTAGAAAACAAAAGGGCTTCAAGTAAAATATTCTTTACATTTCTAATATTTTATCTATCCTTATCTATAGTTCTTACATGTCCAAAATTGTGGAATTATCTTTGGGGTACAGGGTCCCCCATTATTTATCTCCAAAGAGACCACACTGTTTACTTAGAAGGTGAGTAGCAAGTTGTCCATATGTTATTTCCTAAAATGTTCATATTAGATATAGCACACATAGATTTGGAGTGGGATCTTTCCCTGGCTCTCAATAGTAATGCATCTCCCTTTATTTTGATATCCGCATGTTCATTTCCATCATGATTACTTAAAATGAGATGGAAGGGGAGTTGGAAAGAATGCAACGCCTACTATAATTATTCAATATTTTTATCTTGAATACTTTATATTCCATAAAACTATATTTGATTAACTTACTAATTATAGAACTAATCAGAACATATAAACAATTACATAGAAGAATCAACTTAACACTAACCACCTGAAAAAAAGAATATTAAAAAAATCTTGTCTTATTATACCAGTAAAAACAATGAAGTTAATACTACTTTCTATAAGTCCTTGTTTGAATAGTGAATATTCACCGAGGATAATTTTGGAGAAAGTTCTAACTATTTGAACATTTGAAAACATTTTTTTGATAACACATTGAAAAGTACCTTTATAATGGATGATATTATTTGCTTCCCCTTCCTATAGGAGGATTACACATCACTGTCCTATTGATGTTGAGTTTGACCACATGACCTGCCATGTTCCATGTGGCTGTTCAGAAAAGTTTATGAAGTCATTCTGATTGTTTCCTACTGATACTTTTAAGATGTGAACTGGCTTTCTTCTGTGAGAAATAGAAACTTGTCATTTTCATTTTTATCTACTTAATTATTTTCTTTAATAAGAACAGAAGCACTAATTTTTAAGTCAAAGCAAATAATAATAAAACAAATTATGCTGATTAATGTAAATAGAATAATAGAAATAGAATGTATAACAAACAGCATAATATAAAGTATATATAATTTAATACATATTTATATTTTACATAAATATATAAAATGTTTGTTATTATAATGACAACTTTCCAATATGGTAATAACTTCTAATTCTGTCCCAAAGAGATATTAGAAAAATTTGGGGGGCTAATGCAGTTAAAGGTATTGTTTTTCTTCTTATCCTTTGTTTACTTTTATGTGTCTTGATTTTGCATTGTATACTGACATCCTTTTGTGTAACATGGTGGTTATTTTTGTTCACTCCCCTTATCTGTACCAAATGGCCTCTTCTTTTGATGAAGGTTGATCTATTAAGGTGGATTAGTCTCACAATTAGTAGCAACCATTGTCCAAATGTCAGGTTTTAGTTAGGCACAGAACATGTAGTGCCTTTCTATAACTTGAGCTACTATTGTACCCAACATGGTGCCATTAAATCCTTTCATTACTGAAACCTAAAAATATTCATGCCTATGCATTATATGTTTCATTTGTCTCATACACCTGCTGGAGGGATATACTCTACCCTGCGGTAGGGTTGTTGGTGGGGTTATATCAACTGCCCTGGAATTTCTGAACTATAATATCAACTATCAGGTATATATAACCTAAAAAAAATTCTCTCTTTTATAGAAGTTACTAACCCAGAGTTAATTCCAGCTAAGATAAACCTTATAGACCTCTCTTCTTATGCATCTCTGTTTTGCTCTTTATCTGTGTATTGTCCTCATATCTCTTTTTCTAGTTCACAGATTGCCATGTCTAATCTATTTAAATCTGTCTCAGACCTGAATTTTTAATTTCAAGAACCATAAAGCATTCAAATTTAGGTATTTTTTGCACATCTGCCTGTGCATTTCCCAATACCAATTCCTTTTTAATCCATTGAAATTTTGAAATATGTATTTTATAGTCTCAGATTTTTTTTTTTAACTTAGTTTTTTTTTAGAGACAGTAATCCTTTTATTTGTGGGCCTGGAAAATTAGGATGGATTATTTCCCTTTAAGGTGTGCCCCTCATGGAGAAATCACTATTTAAAAAAGTTTTACATTTTTCTTTCTGTTGTGTTCTGTTCGGCTTGCAATGATGCGGAATGAATTGTTTTTATGCTAATTTTTAGCTTTCAAATTCCTGAACCATATAGTTAACCTAAATATGATCATTACACTTATTCTTAGGTGCAGGAAGTAATAACAAAACCTCCAAACCTGTTTCTGAATACAAGTTCCTGGCAGATGTTTATTTGGCTCAGGTGTTAGAAATTTGTAATTGAGTGGATGTCATTTGATCAGCAATAACTTTAGGGATATTAAATTCAAAAGTCAAATTAAAAAAAAGTATTTGATAAACCATTTGAATCTTACCCCCGGAGTATCGATTTATATTAAAATAATCACTACATGCACATAAAAATTTGCATAAAAATATGATCAAAATGACAGATCTTTGAGCAAATGTGCAGCTTCCAGCAGAAATAAACCATGTTCAGGAAATAGAATACATCATGATTTCCCTGTTGAATTTAAAAATGCAGTCTTAGCAATGATTGAAAGTCAGGACATTTTAGGGCTATAAAGGACTTTAAGGATAGTTCTATGCAACCCTTATTTTAAAAATGAGGAAATTGAGGCCTTGAAATATAAATGTCTCATTCAAAGGCTATACAAATGCATAGCAACTCCAGTAATAGGTTCTGAATTCTGAAACTGAACCCAGTTATCTTTCTTTCTTTGCATAGTTTACTAGCTTCAATTTGTAAATAGTTAAGTAAATAAGGGCTCAAGACAAAGGCCAGGTTGCCATTTTTAGCTGGATTAGTTTAGATACAAACTATTTTATGTATTTATTTAATTTTATTTTATTGTTGAGAGTATTACTGGTATTCCCATTTTTCTCCCTTTGCCCCCCTCTGCCCAGGTCCCGCCCCACCCCAGGCCTTTACCACTCTATTGCATATGCATATAGGTTCTTTGGTTAATCTTTTGCGGTGCCCCCCACTCCCTCTCTGTCCCTCTTCCCTCTGAGATCTGTCAATCTGCTTCATGCATCCACATCTTTGGACCTATTTTGTTCGTCAGTTTATTTTGTTCATTAGATTCCACATACAAGTGAGATGATGTGATATTTGTCTTTCTTTGACTGGCTTATTTCACTTAGCATAATAATCTCCAGGTCCATTCAAATGGTAAGAGATCCTTTTTTTTTTATAGCTGCATAGTATTCCATTGAGCTACAACCTATTTTAAAGTAAAATTATAGCAATTATGCACTTCCCAGGTGCAATGTAATCACCGAAGCCCAATTGCTAATCTACAGTTGACACAGTCAATGTTAATTAGAATTATGACAATTTTCAACATGATGCATTTCATAGTGTGATGAATAGAAAGTAAGTTGATAATGCTAACTATGCAAGTGTTTCACAGGCAGCTGATTTAATAAGGGTGCAGAAGCCGTGAGACCTTTATTTAAATGAAGATTTAAAATTCTCCTGCCCTCGTTCACCAAAACGTAAAATTGTTCTCTAAAGTTCTATTGTCACAATTTAAAAAAATTAAGCTTGCTTAATGTAAGCATGAGCAACTTCTATCACAGGTCAAATTCTCCTGGTTGTAGAGTTCAGGATCTTTCATTGTAACAATAATGTATGAAAAATGCTTAGCTGCAAATCCAACACTGAAGAGACAAGTGAATGTGGTTGCTAATAAATGGGTTATGGAAGAGAACTGAAGCAGGCAGAAGCAATGACTATAAGTTAGCATAAACAACAGTTTTCTGTATGATACTCATAGAACTTAGATATCTAAGGATGATATTCTAGCTTTAAAACACAAGATAAGGTTGAGACTGTTCCCTAGAGTATGCACAATTTTTAACCAAATTCCATGTATAATGTCTGGTATTATTTAACATGTACTGTGCAGACCTGGTGTTATCCTCAGGATATGGTACCAGTTGATATAACAGGGCTAAGACTATAGAAGATTTCTAATGAAGATATTAGTAGAAAATTAAGTATCCAAAATTACAGATATGTTTTCAGGTCCTTATGCACAGCAATGCCTACACAAATATATATGAAATGAGTAGAGACATCTGAAAGTGAGTGAGCAAGATATAAATATGAGAGTGTAACATCTGAATGAGCGTAGCAGCAGGCTGACTCACTGAAAGTCTAGGTGAATGCATGGTCTGTCAGAGTCAGCATTCATTAGGTGGTGTCAGGGATAATTTGTGTAAACTCTCTAATGGTGAGCAGATACCTAAGTCCTCATCTATCCAAGATTCTTAATGAAATAAACTGTATTGGTATCTTCTATGTCAAAAATTCACTGATGAGGACTTGAAGACACCAATGACAAATTATCAGAGTAGGAACCATGGTGAAAATAGTTGTTGTGTTTTTGATATAGTATAAAAGTGTGTACTATTTTAATCTTTAATGGATTTTGACTTTTGAGTGACTGCTTTTATTGTCTTGGAAACAGCTTGCGATAATATTTAGTTTGTTAAACAAACAAACAAACAAAAACCAACACAGACACAAAAATAGCAAAGAGCAAGGTTAACCTTTAAATGAGATTTTTTGAGGACTTTTATAGTGTTTGTTCCTATTCACATTGTTACTTCAGCCTACTTGTTCTTAGATCTTGCGTTTAATATTTAGAATATCTTATAATAATTGCAGTAGTGCTTGACGAGTCTTTAGATTTATCTGCAGCAAACAAATGCAATTCAACCATTTGTTGCAATTTAAAGTCTTCCGCCTGTGTGTATATATGTGTGTATGTGTGTGTGTGTGTGTGTGTTTTAAATATCTTCTAGGTTCTCTGCCCCTTAAGACCATAATATTCTGAAATTTCATCACATTCTTGGGATTGATACTTGCTTTGATTGATGCTAAGCAGAACACAGCAGGATACCTTAAGGACTTTTCTGTGCCCCCACTCATTTGTTCATTTAATTAAAAATATTTATTGAGTGTTACTCTGTGTCAATTACTGATTTAGGTGATAATTCTCTAGTGAATAAGACAGATCCTGCCTCTGCCCTTTTGGAATTAAGAGACTAGTGGAGATACAGGGAAGCCACTGCAAAAAAGGGTGACCCGTTCTATAATGTGGAGAGCACAGGAAGTGGTGTATGAGTCCTAGAGAATAGGATGGAGTTTAGAAGAACAGCAAGGACTGAAGGGTTCCAAATTATGAAGGGTCTCACATCCTGAGAGAGCATGGCCTGCCCCTGTAACTAAGAAATGACAACTCTGGCTAGAAGGTGGAGTGTGAAAGGGTAGTGGTGAGAGATAGGACCTGCTGTATAAAAGAAATTTAAACAATTACAAAGTTTTAAATAGGTGAAGACATAATCAGAGTTAAATTTTAGGAAAAAATAATTGTTCTTCCTGCAGTTTAAATATTGGACTAGAGGGGAACAAGTGTGTATAGGTGGAACCAGTTAGAAAGCTATTGAGATAAAAGAAACTTAAGATTTCTACTCAGATTGCTGTTCCCAGGCTCAAATTGATTAGATAGATTGGGCTTAGCATCAATGATCAAATTGCATTAAATTTTGACTAAGTCAATACAAACCAACACTTGTATTTTGAAATCTAATTATTCTAATTCTATAGTCATTATTTTATTATACTCCTCATTACGTCATAGTAACTCTAATTCTAAAGAGTTCATGGATCTGAAGACAATTGAACAAGGGTCACTAAAGTTCATACTAATAGAGAAAAGCATGGTTATTTCAAAGAATCTTATCAAGATTCTTATCCTTTATCAGAACTATATTAAAAGAGAGGTGGACCCATGGTTTAAATTGACCTTTTCTTAACCTTTCCTTGACCTTTTCTTAAATTAAATTTCCCAAGGAACGTCTCTCAGTTCCTACTTCCAATATGTACCGTATCACTTTGCATCCTGATGCTATATTTTCCTGCTGTCCCTGGGCTAAAATGGCTCCATCTACTTGCCAGTTCAGCTCCTACCTCTGCTTTCCTTACAGCATTTTTCTGTTTTAATCCATTCAGCTGACTAAACAGGTAGGTTTTTTCTGAGCATACAGTGCTTGGCTGGCTACCTTTAATTAGGCAAGGGCAGCCAGTCTGCGAAGGTCACTTGCATGCCTCCAGTGGCCCCAGCATTTGGTTATGTTGCCTCAATGAATTGTTACGTTGCAGAAGAGCCTTAATATCTTTACTCTTACCTCACAACAAAAATGTTGTTCCTATTTTCTGAAATTTGTCCACTCTGCACATTAAAATATTACTTACTTTTTCAAGAGTAATTTCAATTGTACCTCTTCCAGGAAAGTTTACTTCCTCAATTTGGGAAATTAACTTTTAAGCAAGTATTTATCATGTGAACATGTATCTTTTGTTGTTGCTAATCCTTATCGAGGATATTTTTCCATTGATTTTTAGAGAGAGTGGAAGGGAGAGGGAAAAACAGAGAGAAACATTGATGTGAGAGAGACACATTGAATGGTTGCCTCCTGAATGCACCCTGACCAGGACCAGGGAACCTGCAACCAAGGTACCTTTGACCTGAATGGAACCTGGGACCCTTCAGTCCTCTGCCCGATGCTCTATCCACTGAGCAAAATCGGCTAGGGCCATATATCTTTAATTTCACTACACAGTACTGTATTTCAATCAGATTCTGGAGCTCTAAATTGATCACAATATATTTAAGATTATTCACAGCTCATATTGTGGTAATTCCTGCTTTTAAATTATAACACAGCTCTCCATTTAACGCCCCCCCCCCCTTTTTTTTTAGGTTGCAACTATAGTTGAAAGGCGGGGAAGAGATTGTGCTCTTTTAAACATGTTATTGTCCTAATTCCTTACAAGTATTTCTTGTCCTTTCTCTCTACTCTCCATTATATTTTCCTTTTATTCATTCAGGTACTTATTATTCACTCCCAGTTACTAATCTCACACATAGATTTATGAGGTCTTTCTATAGTAAAGAGAACCCAACTCACATTTAAGAGGCACCAATTTTGAGCCTGTTTGAAATTCAGACAATGCTTGAACCAGTCTGAGAAAACATATAATTTATCTAAATTACATGTCTTTCATGAATACAAATCTTGTTATCCATGAACGTGAACCAATTTTAAAGTTTCCACTCCTGATTCCCAAATGATTAGTTGGATTGATCCAAAGATACTTTGGAGATGCTTATTGAATATATTCACATCCCAATAAGTAAAATCAAACTGATTTACTTCTTCAATGATGTTACCAAATACAGGGTTTTTGGTTTTGGCTGGGTAGGGTGTGTATATTTATTGGAGGGGAAGAACATTTGCATTTATTTATCTATTTGTTCCTTCTAGATCTCCTCCTGATCCACTTTGTTTCAGGGCCAACCAGCGGGAATAGGGAGGAAGGGGAGATACTGTTTTCATCTAGAAATAATAGAGCCTGTCCTTGAATTATCCTGACTGCATTTCCAGTCCACAAACCCACCTCTAGCTAACCTTAGCAGGGGCATTCTGACTGCTCCACATGATTGACTAACTGAAATTTTCTCATTAATAGTTCATCATGATCATCCTCATCGAGGTGACTCACCCCTGAGGATTATCTCAGTAAACACTTTTATCCAGAGTGCACAGATGCCCTTATTTTATGAACTGGTTTGATATGCTTTTACTAGAACTGCAAGTATAAGCTGTAGGTGAGCGATGCAAACATGATCTTCAGTTTAGCTAATACTTTGTCATACCAAGAATTTTATCTTTGAAGAATTTCAGATGTGTGCTTTTCAATGAAACAACAACATCTACCGTTAAAAGTTTAAAGATATGGTCTAGAGATGAATATTCCTGGGTCTTAACTCTCTTGATGAGTCTTCACATGATGTGACTATAGATCATAGTTTGTTTGTTTTTTCCCCCTAAAATATATTTTTATTGATTTCAGAGAGGAAGGGGGGGGAGAGAGAGAGAGAGATAAAAACATCAATGATGAGAGAAAATCATTGATCTGCTGCCTCCTGCATGACTCCTACTGGGGATCGAGTCCACAACATGGTCATGTGCCCTTGACCAGAACTGAACCCAAGACCCTTCAGTCCACAGGTCCATGTTCTATACACTGAGCCAAACCAGTTAGGGCTAGATCATAGTTTTAAAAACCCATTTGACTATATAGAAGTTTATATATATAGCCCCTCCCCCCAGCCGACCCGGCCTGATTAGGCCCCGATTGGGGCGGGCTGGCTGGCCAACCTCTTGCTTTCTCCTCCTCCCGACAGGCCCGACCCCAATCTGCCCAGATTTGGGCCGAGCCGGCCAGACCCCACCCATGCATAAATGCGTGCACTGGGCCTCTAGTTGAAAATAAAAAGATTCCTTATGAAATCTCCATGTCAACATTAATCAAGTATTCTTGAAATCTTTATATAAACAGAATCTGAGGGCTAAATGGTGGTGGAAGATGGTGAAAATTCAATAGAAATGTCACTTCTGTCATATTCCTGTGGTCAGAGTGTATATTACCTTTATACTACTATTTTTTGGTAAAAAAATAAAATCCAACAAAACAAAACAAACATCAAAAATTCTAATTCTTAAAAACATGATTCTCATGATATAGAGGATATCAAACTTTACTGTGCCAAAGAATCATCCAGGATGTTTATTAAAAATGCATATTTCTATGTACTAAACCCATATTTTTTGCTTAAAACTTCTTGGATGGTGCTCTGGAATGTATTATTGAATATGTACTTCAGTTGATAATTTTGGGTGTGTATATATAGAGAGAAATCTGTGCTGAACCTTTGAATAAGGATTCATGTGGTACTGGGTTTCTCTACTCTTTCTGGGGGACAGTTTTGCTCCTTTTTGACATTAAATCATGAATTTTCTAAGAGTTATGATTCTTTATTCAATCCTGTAGGTCATGTATTTAATGGAATTTCCTTCAAGAATCTACTGAAGGAATAGTCAGTATTATTTTTCAGTATTTTGATGAGATTTCATCTCTTTTTGCATCTTCACTGATATATTTTTGTGGAAATTTTGGCAAAACTGAGTCCAAGATGGCTAATCAGATGCCATTTTAATCAGATTCTTATCTTTGTTACTTTTGAAGGTTCTTTCAAGATCACTTTAGTAAAAAAAAAAAAAAAATGACGTGTAAGCTGAGTGGACTATTAATGAAGGTCTCTTTGCACCTCTTTATAAAGTTGCAACAAATCACTCAACTCTTTTCTGAAGGTCAAGCTTCGTACTGAGGAAATGATTGATTTCCATTGCTTCATCAGGGAAGTTTGAAGCCTGGAATAAGGAATTGCTCAGCTCAAGTGTTTTGAAGTCAGCCTCATATTTATTCCCATAACTTTCTTCTATGCCACATCATCACTCAAGGATGCCAAGCATGCTTTGGAGCATTTCTCTGATGATTCCTGAGAGCAAGTGTCTAGTAGGTAAGGGATTTGAACTGACTTAAAGCATAACCCCAAAGTTATGTAGATGTTTCAAAGATTTAATCTATTCCCACTGAAGAGAATCCTTAAACATTAAATGTGGTCTCACTCTGTAGTTTCAAATAGGTTTAATTAAGAGTAGATTGATTAATTTATTCATAAATCTTTTAATTTTTAAAGCAAAAACTATTCTTTCAATGTAAATTGAGGATCATTTATCAATTATACCAATTATGGTTAAGCATATATTCTTATTTGGTAGCTCACTTTGACCATATATTGACCCATGAGTTAACGAAATAAAATTTTGCTTGAGGGAAATAAAATCTCAAACATAAGATACACATACAATGATAAGAGATTGTACAGATTTAGCAAAATGTTTGATGCAATTATTCTTTTAAATGTTTGAATTGATAAACATCTTTTAATATGTCTTCAGCTAAGCAAAGGCATCCATTTTTAAAAATATTTACTTAAGAAATGGACATTTCCCTCCCATACAAAAGAAAATGTTTAAGATTCCACAGAATGAGTTTTCCTTGAATTCCACTGAAGCACTGATTCCAAAAATAATTACGTTGAGGTTTGCTACCTTAAATCTATTTTTCCCTTTCAAATGAATATATAATTAATAAAGACTATTATAACAGACTAGTCTCATCAGTGCTAAAGACTTGTATAAAAAAATAACACATATTCTTAAATATCTTAACAAGTATTTAGTATTCTTTCATGTAGCAGCAAAGTATCTTGATGTTTCCTCCTCTATTACTTTTACTTTTTAAGCATTTTTAATTTTTCAATTACAGTTTACTTTCAATATTTTGTATTAGTTTTAGCCATATAGCATGGTGTTTAAATAATCATATACTTTACAAAGTGATCCCCTGATATTTCCAGTACTCACCTGGCACCACATATAGTTATCGTATTATTTTTTATTATAATCTCTATGCTATATTTTACATCCCCATGACTTTTTTGTATCAATCAATTTGTTTTTCTTAATCTCTTCACCTCTTTCACACCATCCCCTAACCCACTCTTTTCTGGGACCACCAATCCGCCCTCAGCATCTATGTGTCTGTTTCAATTTTGTTTGTTCATTTATTTTGTTCTTTAGATTCTACATATAAGTGAAATCATATGTTATTTTCCTTTCTCTGACTAACTTGTTTTACTTAGCATAATGCCCTTTTTTAATATATCTTTTTATTTATTTCAGAGAGGAAGGGAGAAGGAGAGAGAGAGAGAGAGAGAGAGAGAGAGAGAGAGAGAGAGAGTCATTGACTGGCTGTCTGCTATATGCTCCCCACCGGGGATCGAGCCCACAACCTGGGCATGTGACCTTGACCAGAATCAAACCCGGGACCCTTCAGTCCGCAGGCCGACGCTCCATCCACTGAGCCAAACCAGCTAGGGCAATAATGCCCTTTTTATATGGCTGGATAATATTCCATATATGGCCACTTTTTAAAAAATATACTTTTATTGATTTCAGAGAGGAAGGGAGAAGAAGAGAGAGATAGAAACATCAATGATGAGAGGGAATCATTTATTGGCTGCCTCCTGCATGTTGGACCTAGCCTGCAACCCAGGCATGTGCCCTTGACCAGAATCAAACCTGGGACCCTTGGGTCCGCAGGCTGACGCTCTATCCACTGATCCAAACCGGCTAGGGCTACAGCCACTTTTTTATCCATTTGTCTATTGATGGGCACTTGGGTTGCTTCCATATCCTGTCTATTGTAAATAATGCTGCGATTGACATGGGGCTACACGTATTCTTTCAAATTAGTGTTTTGTGATTCTTTGGATAAATACCCAGACATGGAATTGCTGGGTCATAAGGCAGTTCCATGTTAATGTTTTGAGAAACCTCCATAATGTTTTTTATAGTGGCTGCATCAATCTGCATTCCCAACAACAGTGTATTTTAGGAGTCCAGCATTATGTTAATTACAAAACCAGACAAACACACTTTCGGTTTTTATGCTTGGCACTTGCTAACAATTTCTAGTCACCTTCCTAGAAATTTTGGATCACTGATGTCTCCTGAAATTTTAATGAATTCTATACATTTACTTTTCTAGTTAGAGATTATGTATATACTAAGTGGCATTTTTCAATTTATTACCTTATCCACAAATTTTATACCTCTTTCCATTATCATTTTTTATATCATAGAGACATAGATGCAGTTTTGTTATATCATATATCACTTATAGTACTGATCTATAATTATTGTTGCATGATTTATAGATTTATTAATCTCATATATCTTTCTAAAAGCACTATTCTCTTTATTGCAAGCAATCTGGTCAGAGATTCTCATATAGGAATATATATATGTATATATATATGTATATATATATATGAAAAAATATATGTGTATATATTTTAAAGGCATACTTTTACAGCATAAGAAATATAGTTAAAAATATTATAACTATGAATGGTACCAGGTAAGTACTAGACTTATCACTTCACAAATTATCTAAATGTCCAACCATTATGCTATACACTTGAAATAATATAAATATTGAATGTCAACTGTATTTGAAAGTAAAAAAAAATAATTAAAATAAAACCCAAAAACATAATAAAAGTTCAAGAGAGCTGAAAATAAAATACTTTTTCCCCCTTAGCAATTTCTATGTTTTCATCACCCATTTACTTGCTCACATTCCTGGGGCAGGGAGGATCATCATTTTTAACATGTTATTTTAAAAGACTTGAATGACATATAAGATTGCATATTATTGAGAAATGAATGACAGCAATATATAATATTTGTATGTAATGAATAGAATAGTGTATTCAGTCATAAGTATAATACTGCAAGTTAATAAGATGTATATGTTCATGGAAAAAAGGATGGGAAGAAGTTACACCAACATCTCCAGGTGGAAAGAATACAGATTACTTTTACTTTCCTAATTTTGCTTGTATGTACTGTCTAAATATCTTCCACGGGCATGTGCAACATTTATAATATAATAAGCCGTCACTCTGAGGATGCTTCTAGTCTTCTGTAGTTGTGCTTTTTCTGAACACTAACATAAAAAATGGTTCACATAATCCTAAAATCCAGTATTCCATAGGATTCTTTATTTTGGATCATCACAAACACCACAAAGAATCTTCAGAGGATTAATTTGAAAACATTAAAAAAAACCTAAGTACACTTTACACAGTGTTGAAATAGATGTACCATGAAAGACACATGAAACATTTTCATATCTGTCTCCAGCTCATCCTCACTGACTGATTATGATGCTACACCGCCTTGTGCTGCAGCTTTGTTTATCCTGGAACTCGTATCTTTAATATATGCCCTATCTCTAAATTTCTTTTCTAAGTTCCCTGCTTATCACATAGCAACCAAGAGGGTCCTTGGATGTTGCTAATGCCAAGCATTAATGTACTATGTAATAAATAAGTTCTTTTCTAGGGAAGGGCTCATTTCCTTGTAAATTACTTGGCATATTCATTCTGCTGGCATTTCAAGTTAATAGAAATGGCTGAGATACCACAGATCTCTTTTTCTAGAACATGCATGCTTCCATCAGTTAGAATTATTTGTTGACACCTTAACATCATATGCAGCATTATGCTAGTCTCTGTCTTTTGACAGCAGCAGCTTAAGTGTTTATCTACTCCATGCTTAATATTGTTTGGACTACCGAAGCATCACATGACAGGATAAAAGAAAATCAAGTTGTTTTTGTGGAATAGGGAGCTCACTGCCTTTTAGCTTTCTCTTTCACAGAACACTTTTCAACAACAAAAAAGACTTGCTAGTTCTTTTTATTTACTCATTTTTTAAGTTGATAGGGGTTTACAGAAAAATTTGAACTAGACTATGGAGTTGCTCTGAAATGTATTCTAAGGACAAAAGACAGCATTGGATCCTTCAAACCTATTTTTCAATGTAGCCTATTTTTTGGTAGCTGGGCTATAGAGGGTTTGCCCTTGCAAAACTGTGTATTTCAATTTTACAATTTTTGTATAAACTTGATATTATTTTTCTAGAGATTTTGTAACTAAGTATGATTGGAGTAACATAAATTTGTTTCAGGGGAACCTAATTCTGCTTGGCTAAAAATTTAATTTAAAAAAATGTTTTGTGCCAATGAACTTATCTAACGATTAGTGCTATCTGACCAACATATCTAGTTCTGTGAAGAAGTATAATTGGCTGCCAAGTGATCAGTGATGTTGGGTTACCTTTGCAGGAAGATGTGCAACTAACTGTGCGTCTATACTAGTACAATGACCCAAATAGATTTTTTTTTCTTTGGTGTAACTTACAGATTGCATATCTGTGGATTCACTTGGACACTCAGTGGGTTGACAATGATCACTATGTGAGAGATGCTGTTGTGGGAATGGGTGAGGTGACTAGGGTCATAAGTCCTTAAAAAGGCCAACATCTAAATAAACCTTGGGATTGAGAGGTCCATTTTCTACTGCTGTGATGCCAATGTGTATCAGGGGTTAAGGAAATCTTCTAACATTCTAAAGTCAGATTGATCTTTGTCTTTTAAATGTCTCCCAGGGTTTCCAAGTTTTGAGGAGGGAGCTAAAGGGCAACAACATATATTTTCATGAGAGAGAGTGAATGGGACTGATTGCTAGCACACCTCAGGCAGAACAAAGGTGACAATGAAAGTGAGTCAGAGGTACATCCCATTTCATGTGTCTATCTGCAGAATAACACTGACTCACTCAGTCCATAACTCAGACTTCCCCACATTTACTTTATTTACAATCTTATTGCTAAGGGAAGTGTATATATAAATGAATACACATATATTTTTAATTTTCAATAAGAGAACTCCTGGTTGGAAAATGATTAATGTGCACACTAGTGTGTGAACAACTGGAGTAGATTCAAATTTACCACACGCTGAATAAGTGATATCTAAAGCATGTAAACTCCCTATGTCTTTCTTACCCTACAATGTGCCCATAAATTTAAGGAGTTGCTATATCTGAAATCAGATAGTCTTCTCCAAAAGGTTCTGACCGTCTATGTGTATTTGTATATGTGTGTGTACTTTATTTCATGATATTGAGAAATTACTAAATAAAGTCCAGTAAAATGTAAGAAAACTCATTCTAAAATGGAGACATTGTTTAGAGAAGTTAATGTGCTTAAGCTAAATAACATAGTATATATGAATGAATTTGTGTTGTGAATTGATAAGCCTATATCAATATTTCACTTTTAAGGATATCAAAATTTTATTATGCACAGAACCCTACATTTAGATAAAATGCTGTTTAAAAATATACTTTGAGCAGGATAGCTATTTGTTTATATGCCAAGTAAAGTATTATGACAGTGACATATAAAGACTGAAATTCAGTAACATCGCCACCTCACTCTCATTATATAGTAATGAACCTTGTACATGAGTATTTACCAGCCTGCTGCAAATAATTGTTTATATATTTCTTTGTATGCATTGGTCACTACCCAATTATTTGAACATTAAACTATTCAATAAAAATAATAATATTGCCACCAAAACTTCAGTTTTATTCATCTCACTTTCAGACATTTTGTTACTAGCTCATTTACTCTATTACACCTATTTTTCCTTATTTCCACATCTCCTTCTGTATTTGCTTCTCTTCATAGCAAACTTTATTCAAAGCATTGAGTAGACACTTTTGCATGGCACAGTTTTTCCTCAGACCACTCCAATGTAGCAACAGTCATTACAATGGCTTATAGGGTTGTTGTGAATATTAAATGTCAATCCACTAAATTAAGATACTTAGAGATGAGTTTGGCCGATAGTGAGGTCTCATTAAATGTTAGCAATCATAATTATCATTATGTAATTAGTATCACTAGTTTACTTATCAAGACTATTTTGTGAGTAAAGATCTTCATGCTGGCCTGGATTCATTAATGAATGAAGACCATGTTTTATTTATGTCGATAGCTCCGGTACTGAGCAGGTTCCCTGGAAGATAGTATAAACTCAATACTATTATGAAAGTAGCTTTTCAAATGTTCATTTGTATATTAGCACATGATGGTTGTTCATTTATTAAACATTATATTGTTTCCATAACATGTGGTTATTTAAATCAGACCTAGGTACAGAGCTTTATAAGATCACAAAGAACACTTCTGTGATTGAATCCATTCATAAAATGTAAAGAAATTCATTTGAGTATGAAATCTTTAGTAGCAATTCAGATGGTCTTCAAGGATGTACAATTCTAGAGTTATGCTTAACTCTAGCATCCTGTAGACACACTTACTGAGTATTTTCTATAAGTCAGAACTGTACTAAAGACCGAGAAAAAAATGTGAATAAATGCTTAATCCTGACTTACAAACAGTTCACCTTCAATTATAGAAAGAAGGAACACAAGAAATTACAAGGTGTAGTGAATGTGGGGTACTTTGGATTCACATAGAAAAATCAACTGATGATTTTGATATTTCTTGGTAAAAGTGGAAAGTTGGGGAAAGAAGTCTTGGCAGAAGCAGCAACATATAAAAAGATTTTGAGATTAGAGAGAAGAATGCTTTGAGAGGGAGCTTACTTAAGCTTTTGTATGCTTAAAGTCTGAAGGGAGTTAAGAGCATAATGAGAGATGAAGTTGGAGAAGAAATTGACATGGGTCACAGAAGCTACACTAAGGAATTCCAAACTTATCTGGAGGGCAATGGAAGAGTGGGATCAGTACCTGTGGGAGAAGTAACAATCGAGTTGCTGCACTGTAATGAGCACTCTGACAGCAATGTAGGGGATAGATTGAAGGAAGCAAGACTGGAGGCAGAGGACTTTAAGAGGCTGTTGCAGAGATTCAGGTTAGAGCTGATGGTTGTCTGAAATAAGGTAGCTGTCAAGGAGGCTGAAATAAAAGAATGGATTTGAGCAATATTAACAAGAAATGTCAAATACTGTGGCAAGTATTCATAGGAATATTATTGGTGAGAAAGCCAAGAACTGTAGGAGTGTAAAAATATTCCAGCCATTTTAATAAGCTTTATCAGTTGCCAAAACTGAGGGGAGAGAGGCAGTCACTTTCCAATAAGTGACAATAGTGACAAATGGGAGCTAAACCACAAACTTCATGGTTATGACTGTGACTGCTGAAGGTAATGCCTGCTAAGCAGTTAATATTATAGACACCAGAGCAGGGTAAGTGCAGATTGCAATTGCAATAGGCATATGGTAGACATTAGCTCATTAAAATATTCAGACTAGCAGATGCACAGGTTTAAGTATGCCAGGGAAAATATTAATTTTTAGAATTTAAAACTGCTACGACTTTGGAAGTTTCCAAGCTCTTGGTTTTCACAGTTCTCGGGTGGGCAAATTGGAGGTATTTCATTGGTTGTGTGTTCAGGCCCTGATTATAGCTGAAAGGCGCTCAAACTGCTACTAAGGCAAACCTGTGGAGAGGAGAATAAGGAGAGAAACAGGCTGCAACATCCCTGTAATCACACTTTAAGCTAAGTCACTGACATGAAGACTTCACTGCAAGGTCTAAAGGTAGAAGACATTTCACATGAAAGATTTATACAAAAGTTTTAAAATAGGAAACTATAGATATATATCTTGTTGAAGAACAAAATCAAATCAAGTAAATTCGAAGATCAAATTGCTTTAGTGAGCAGCATCCAATCTAGCAATTTCAAGGTCGATCCCAGGTGTTGTACAAAATGGAAGGTTTTTATAGGAAGAAGGTTTTTATAGGGGCAAGGGAGCTACTGACAAAAGGAAAGACAGGATTCTTTTTAGACCAGGACATCTTTGGATGGAAGGGAACAGCAGGAGGTGGTTTTTGGGTGTTTTATTTATTATTATTTATTTTATTATTATTATTATTATTATTATTATTATTATTTTTATCATGCAGACTACCTCTTCTTTCTATGGGTTTTGTGCGGTGGTTGGAGAGGGCAGGCCCACAGGAAAGATCGGCTCATTGGTGTTGACCAGAAAAATCTGAACTGGAGAAGATGAAATAGCATTCAGGTCAGGTATTGCATCTAGTTTTGTCATCATGAGCTTTAGCACAGGTGACACCATTTTTAGGGTCTATGGTTTTCTGTTTAACAATCTAAAGCTATCATTTGACTCTGTCTTGAAAGGGGATGACAAAAATCTTATAAATTCCACAATCTATGATTGGGACACTTTCTTTTTAGGAAAATAAAGCTCAAAGAGACCTGGCAAGTTCCTTAAAGCTCTACTCAAACAAAGCCATCGCATAGAAAAAAGGGATCAGTTTTACGTCACTTTTTCAAAATTTAAAATGCAACAATTTCTCCCCTTTTCTTTGTGAGTTAAATAGACAAGAAAAAAGAAAGACGGAAAGATTGAAAAAGAAAGTAAGAAAAAAAAAACAAAGAAAGAAAAGAGCATTTGCTTTTGCACTGGAGGAAAAGAAAAGAGCAGTCATTTGAATATATTTTATTTATAAAAAGGATATTTATATATTAGTGTACTTACTCAATTACTGTACTAAGTGTTATGAAAATGGTGACTAGTCAAAGGGATTAAGACCTGATGAGGACTGAACACTTGTGTGTAACTTCCTCACTTCTACCAAATATATTGTATGTATGCATAGATATCTATATGGGATTGGGTGAATATTTTATCATATTAATCTGTCATTTTTTGAGAGAGCGAGAGAGACAGAGAGAGCGAGCGAGCATAAGTCTAGAAAGAGTGTTTTCTTCAATCAAGACACTGCAATTTTGAGGCATCCATCCCTGAAATCAAACAGCAGATGAAGCTGACTATTAGAAACAACTACAGTCCAAAAATGTGCCCTTGAGGGAACTCTATACAACACTATCAGGATTGAGAACCTATTTACCCAGAAAACAAGCCATTTGCATACCCTAAGGAAAATCTAGTAGGAAAGACTTTCTAGTATTCTGGAAGAACACCAAAGCCAGTCACTAATAAACGCAGTACTGTCAGCGCACAGGAATTATCATTCAGGTTAAGAAACTCTATCCTAACTAGCTAGACTGATGAAGCTATATTTTCATCTATAAACATGAACAGATGATCAGGAGTCATGAAATACTTGAGGGAAACAAAAACAATAAACAGAGCTAACCCCAAGGGTAAACAGAAGGAAACTTTAAAATATCATAAGGGAAGAAATTAATGGACACGAAATGAACAGACTGCTGAGGAAAATATAAGCAACAAGCACTTTTCTTTTTTACATCAATACCAAATTTACTGAAAGAAATTTCACCTTAAAGTATGTTTAAAGGGATGGATAAAATGGGACTAGGTATCTATTTGGGCCACAATGTAATGATACTGATACAGGATTTTTGGACTGGAACATGCGGTGTTCCCCTAGCCAGGATGGCTTCCCCGGGGTTTTTGTCTATTGGAGCCAAAGAATGAAAGAAACCACGGACAGAAGATAGTGTAGCAAAGGTGGAAATTTATTGAAGAACAAGCACCGACTCCCACGTGGGGAGGGGGAAAAAAGTCCCACTGAGTTCCTTCCCTGCACCCTTCAGTTTATAAAGGCTGCAGTTTTTGTGCCTCGATATCCCCTCTGATTGGCCCCTATTCCCTTTTGATTTGGTCACTACAGCAACTCCTGAGCTCAAAAGGTCAAACCTCACATGGGACTTGTGAGGCCCTCCTTCCTTACTGTTTTCTTAATTTTCCTTCTTTGAATGAAGGGCTTCCTTCCCTTTATTTTGTAAATGTGTATCTTTTGCTCCTTATAGCTCCCATGTCTTATGGAAATGTAACTTCTGCCTCCCCCAACTCCCTTGTCTTATGGAAATGTAACTTTTTACAGCTCTGTAGCCTGTGCTTTTTCCATGGACCTCATTCATTTTTAAAATTCCCCTAAACCTGCCTATTTCACCCCTAAAAATTCCTATTTCAATACTGAAAGCTATATCAGTGTAAATTTTATTGTCTAAGCAAGATTTTGCATCTTGACATAAGATTGAATTGTTTGGAATACTACACTGCAGTAAAAAAGAAGTTCTTACTATTTGCATCAGCGTGGATGGAACTGGAGAGCATTATGCTAAGTGAAATAAGCCAGTCAGAGAAAGACAAATACCACATGATCTCACTCATTTGTGGAATATAATGAACAACATAAACTGATGAACAAAAACAGATCCAGAGACAGAGAAGCATCGATCAGACCATCAAACCTCACAGGGAAGGTAGGGGAGGGTGGGGTTTGGGGGAGAAATCAACCAAAGGACTTATATACAAGCATATAGGCCTAACCAATGGACACAGACAACAGGGGGGTAAGGGCATAAATGGGGGGGGGAGGGGGGGATAAGGGGTAACGTGGGGATAAGGACACATATGTAATAACTTAATTAAATAATTTTAAAAAAGATTGAATTGTTATTGTCTATCAAGGACAAATGAAATGCATCACAGCTGAGGGTAAACACCAAGGTGGAGTCAGTATTTCATTGTTCCCAATGTTGGCTTGCTTAGCTGATATTATATGAGGCTAAACAGAGTAAATTATTTAAAGCACAAACCATACAAGTTGTTACTGCACGTATTAGGACTTATTGTTTTTAAAATATATTTTTATTGATTTCAGAGAGGAAGGGAGAGGGGGAGAGAGACAGAAACATCAATGATGAGAGAGAATCACTGATTGTCTGCGTCCAGCACAACTCACACTGGGGATCAAGCCCACAATCCAGGCATGTGCCCGATGGGGAATCAAACCGCAACCTCCTGATTCATAGGTGGGAGGATGCTCAACCACTGAGCACAGGCCTGGGCAATTGTTTGAATTGCTTAATTGCTTCAGAATTGGAAAGAGAGATTTGTTCTTAGTGACTATTAATGGAATTTGAGCCACTAGCCAGGGTTAAAAGTTACAGCATTGGTGGATATATAAAGGGCGCCATCCTCAATCACCTTGATTCTTGGTTCAGACTTTCCCCCCTCAAAATAGTGCATTTTCCCCCCTATTTGCTTCTTTAATTACTGATATGGTAGAGAAAAGACAAATAAACATGATTTGTATTTTCTTGTAGATAACCAAGGTTTAGCTGTGTACATACTACATTTTTCCCCTTAGGGTTCAAATATTGTTACCAAAAAACAAACAAACAAACAAAAACAGACAACCCTGGATCAGAGATGCTTTTGTCTCATCATATGACACAGTAATTTGACCTCTAAAGAAGTTAATGCAAACACCAATATATCCACTATGGTAATTGAGAACCATTTTAATATATTACATCTCTGTAGCAGCATCTTAAGCTTCTTCCTTTAGTAATTTTCCTGCTATGGCTTATAAACAGTGTTTAAAATCCTGCTATTTATATCCACATATTTGTGTGTTTCCGAGTTCTCAAAATATATAACCATGCCAAAACAAAGATATAAATTATCTCTGTAGACGAAAGGGGCCATATGCTAACCTGACTAGTTCAGGGAAGGCCTGCATAGCGGTTGTGCAAATTCAGAGACCTAAAATAACCACAAAAGATGGTCTGAAAATTAAATATTTAACTACAAACAGGTTATAGTGGGTAGTCATGTCCTAGGCCAGTATTTTCCCTGACAAAGATCAACTTAGATCTTTACTGAATCCATTTGTCTTTTTGCCTCTAAGATAATGTATCTGTGAAATGTCTGGGTAACTTCCTTCTCCCCCCACCCCCCCACCCCCACCCCTCAGGGCACAACAAATGGCACCAGGACATTCCCTCATTGTTATTGTTATCAAGTTAATCATCAACTGTTAATTATGTTAAACTATCCTGTATCCATCTGTGTAAAAGAAGCACATGTCCATCATTTCACTTTTTACCCTATCCCAGAGCTTTCCCTGCTTTGCTTTATCCCACCTCCGTAATGAAAGACCAATCGGAGTCGAAAACCAGGATAACAGGCTTTATTAGGAGAAAAGACCTGCCTGGCTGTCTCCTTTTGAGGGGAGGAATGGGAAGGAATGGGGGGATTAGGGTACTCGGCAGGCGCTGATTGGTGGTTTAATGTATGGTCCATATAAGGTACATAGTTGGGCACTCAGGTGCTTAGGAATCAAGGGCTTAGGGCATTTGGCAGGTGCTGATTGGTGGTTCAATGTATAGTCTATATAAGGTACATGATTAGGCACTCAGGTATTTCCTGGCTGCAGGTTTCCTCATACTCTGCCCACCAGTTGGGGGAAGGGAGGATCTATCACTTAATCTATCACCAATGAATTTCATATAACCCACTTAGGTATTTTCCTTTCGATGGTAATTTATTTTAAAAAAAGTATGAACTCCCCATTCTCTGGAACATTATCTCAATTTGTTGAGGTTCTGCTTCCCTGCATATGTCGACAGTTTGGCTCAAATAAACTCACAAACATTCTGTACAGGTTTCAGTGATTTCTCACGTTAACATCTGCATGTTGAATCTGATATAGAGTGTCAGCTCTATTCAATTCAGCAAAATTTCCTAAAATTGTCAAGACTGTATACAATGTTCTGGTTACATTCACTGAGACAGGCAAGTCATTTTCCCTTGTTGGTAAATAATTTAAAGCATTACCTTGATTATCAGACAGCACATATATAATATAAATTCAGGGAAAGCTTGCATGGTTTTTTAAAAATAAATTATGAGATGTGGCCAGCTGGCTTGTGTTCTCGAATTGTCTAGGGGTATATTTTAGTTCTTTCCTGCCATTGGAGTATTTCTTTACAAAAATTTAAGTACTGTTTTAATTAAGATCAGGAGACACTTACCATAATGAATTTGGTGTAGTTATTTGTATTCAACTCACTTCAATTGATCATTTTCTTTGCTTTCCTTGAACTTTTGGTGCCGTTGCCTTTCAGTGTTTGTGGTCCTCACAAAGGTGAAATTTAACTCACAGGTGATTTGCTGATGGGTCAGTGAATCAAGGACAGCCTTACTTCCTTTTTTAAATCACCTGGCATTTTCCAAGTTCTGTGGAGAGGCCCAGACATAGAAGGCCTGACTGCGCCGCTGAATGGATAACAGTTTCTCTGACTCTGGCATTCAATTTTGCTACCACGGTGGAATTTTTCCCAAACTGCCAGATGGTATTTGATTATATAGATCATAAAGGATAATTGGTAAGTAATCATGCACCTAATGCCTTTTTTACCCTTATTTTGCACGGGACAGAAAGATTGGTGCTTCCATCATAATGTACACATTAGAAGCACTAAGGCAGAGGAGATGGCCTTTTCCTGCTTTGAATTAGAATGAGGGATTCAGAGGAGATGCAGGAATGTTCTAAGACTTTATTCACGTTTTCTAAAGAGATTATTTTCCCACTGTTGAAGTGTTTCAAAGTCAACTGATACTCTAGATTGGCAAAAATAGAAGATTTAGAAGATGTGGGGATAGCAAAGACCTCATTCCTGTCTTTCTTATTTCCCTCAAAGCGATGTTTGATACTCCAATCTTCCTCCAAACATCCAGGGGGGCGGGCAGGCATATAAACAAGTAGGTTCAATAAACGACAGAAATTTGTCCAAGGCCCAGTGCGCCTTATGGTAAGGTGGCCAATTCTACCTAGACCTGAGACTGAAACTGGGGGCCCTCATTTAATGTATAGTTTTGATTTAATATGTACCCCAGCACCCTATTTAGTTTCTTCACAGACTGCCTATAAGCCTTAGCACTTATCCCCCTGACACAGCAAGAATCAATGACCATACATACCTTGACTAAGGTATGGGCTCTATTAAGCTAAAGATAACTTCATAGCCTCGGTTGTGTTTCAGCTCCTCAGCCCTAAAGCAGAACGACCCCTGGCCACATTCTCATAAAACCAGCCTGAAAAAAGGCCAAAGCTGATCTCAAGACCTGAAACAATGAATCATTGCTCTTATCTCACTCTTGACCAACCAACAAGACCCATGAATGACCCCAGACTCCTTACTTAGGATGTGTACGTAGAGCTCGGGAAGTATGTCTCAGCGCTGTGGCTGATGCAATGGTGTGAGCACACTCCACCATGACATGCTTCCTCGGCACACCAGGAAGTAGCAACGCCTGCCTGAAGGAATGCCTAGAGCCACGTGCACAGTACCCCAGCCTTTCAGCCATTGGTCGCCTGTAGCAACGTGTCTCCCTCTGATTGGTCTCCTCATGCTATATATATATACCCCTGTAGTTCCACAATAAAATGGATCTGCGTCACCGAACCTGGTCTCCGGAGTCGTGCATGCAGACGCCCTAGCGCGTTGGGGCTCCATCGTCCTCACCTCCGAGAGACCCCCTGCTTCAAGGATGACTCTTGATTTATACTCTATAAAACCTGTTGTGTGCAAGCCATTGGGGAGCAGGGTTTTTGGAGAACCAGATGGCCTGTTCTCCAGATTGGAAACAATCCTAATAAACTAATTTTTTCTCCACTGCAAACTCTTACTCATACATGTCTTTTTGTTTATGCACACAGGTGGACAAACTGTTGTTGAGCTCTGTAAGAAGGCCAGAAACGACTTTACTAGAATGTACAGTGGTTTTGATGCCATTGTAATTAATCCAACTATTAACAGAAAAGGAGCAAAGGGAAGGTCAGATAATATAGGCATACCATTTGTACAGTGCCAGAAAGCTGAGTTTAACACTCTCCAGGTCTGTTCCCTGCAGATGCTGGGGTGATGGACTGGACAAAGAAAAAATACACACATGCTCAACAACGTATAAACAATGCAGAAAAGGTGATTACCTGCCAGTCACACCTGGGAGCAAGTCATTATTCCGAATAAGCATGGCCACTGCAAAAGTGTGAAGTCTAACATCCATAAGCTCCTGAACAAAGGTAGTTCTCCCTGTAGGCCCTCTAGCACTCTGGGGACTCTTGTAGTAAGGGGTGTGCTCTTATGCTCTGCACTCACCCACATGGTCCACCGTCATGTGGACCCTCCACACAATGGACTCATGGACTGTGACTAGCCTGATGCTATGCTGGACTTAACTCCACCATGGAACAGGAACTCTGGACACCAACTTTGCTTTTAGCTCTGCTGAATTCCTAACCGTACCTTTTCCAGGACAGGACTAAGGGAAATGGGACTCTAAAAACTGAGGGCTAGATATAACTTCATGCAAATAAAAATGACTCATTCTCCCAGAGGAGTCTTAGAAAATTATTTTTCTCAAGATATTGTAAGAACCCAACCCCCAGCACCCAGTGGGAAAGGGAACCCCCCACTTCCACAGATAACAGTTCCATCCAATACAACTTTCTGCAGTGATGGAAGGATTCTTTATCTGCATTGTCCAGTAAGGTAGCTGCATGTGACCATGGAGCATTTGAAATATACTAGCATGCCAGAAAAAATGAATTTTAAATTTAATTTGATTTTAATTAAGTTAAACTATATATGGCTAGTGCCTACCATCTTGGGTAGTGTAGGGATGGAAGATTCTACATGAATTGAGTTCTTTATTCTTCTTACACTTTTATTTTGTAAATATGTGTCTGAGGCTTGGGTGGAGTTCTCAAATAAAAGGAAAAGTTCTCTGTCATTTAAAAGCCTGTCCTCTGTTTTATTTGAAGAAGAAACAGGTTTGACAACTAACATTTATGTTGACTCTCACTCTTCTAAATCACTTCACTTAAAGTGGCTCAATTTCCAGACACCTGAATTTGTTTACTCTGTTTAGTTTAGCGAGGCCAATGGATGAGGAATAATTTTAGGATACATTATTTTCCACAGCACCACCCCTTATAAGTTTCTTTGGGGAAACAAATACAATGAAGGTTTAGATAATTGGAGGTGGTTATAACCTAAAGAGATAAAAGTTCATAAACACTGAAAATTGGATAAAACATATGACTCTTCTTATAATCCAATATCAAAAGTCATTCTATTTTATTAATGCTTATAAAATTAAAAACAGTTTCTCTAGGTTTATTGGACTTTTGTATCCTCCTTTTGTGACAACTTTCTAAAGTTTTTGTTTTAATAAACATTATTAAATTGTAAGAACTTTAAAATCGTAAGATATAATCTTTTTTCATATATATTGCAAGTATGTTTACAGATTTGGCTTACATTTTGTCAATAGAGCATTTTTGGTGATAAAACACTTTAAAATGTACTGAGTGTTGGTCTATTTATCTTCATTTTTGTTGTTTTTTTTGGTCTGCTCTGATGTCATGCTTAGACATACTGTACTATATACCAAGATTAGATTCCTTTTCAATAACATTTTCTTCCAGAAATGGTTTCATTTTTCACATTTAAAGCTTTAATTTTCTGGCACTTACTATTATGTATGATGTGCAATGTGAATCTAAAGTTACTTTTCTCTCCAAATGGCTAGCCATTTGTCCCCAAAGCATTCATTAAACATCCATCATTTTCTCCTATCTGATATAAAATGTCACCTTTATCATAAGCTAAGTTTATGATATTCCCAAGTAGTTTTTGTATTTTCTATCTTACTTCATTGATCTGCCTTCCCCCCCTGCAGTAGATACCACCATGCATTCTTTATTTTCTATAAATGTCAGTGTCAAGAGCAAGATGGTATCCTTTCTATCACACCACTTTAAGACAAATAGTTCATACTGGCTTCTGTTTTTCCAACATCATTTTTTACCTTTCCCTCACACATATTTCAATGTTCTTTGATACATGAACTTTATATTCTTTAAAAATATATTTTACATTATATATCTTCCATTCAAGATTATTTTTGGCATTAAGTTTAGTTACCAGATTGAGAAAAAATGCTTCTTTATATGTGTATATGTATTAACTATCTATGTTTGTGTAAACACATGCACATATACTACCTTCTATATTTCATTGCTTGCCACAAGTCCTTTTAATCCATGAATTCCCCATTTCCAAGCTTATATTTTTATTTCTTATCTTCTTTTTTTTTTTTCCAAAAATGGTATAAGGACTGAAAATATTTTAAATATTTTCTTGTCTAGAAGAGTTGTTATATTGGCTTGACATGTAAAATTGAGCTTAGGTTCATTTAACATTCTTTTTAAAATATATATCTATTTTTATTGATTTCAGAGAGGGAAGGGAGAGGAAGAGATAGATAGAAACATCAATGATGAGAGAGAATCATTGATCGGCTGCCTCTGCACGCCCCCACACTGATTGAGCCTGCAATCCGTGCATGTGCCCTGACTGGAAATCGAACCATGATTTCCTGGTCCACAGGTTGATGCTCAACCACTAAGCCATGCCAGCTGGGCTCGTTTGATGAACGGGTTTTTTTCCTTCAAAATTGAAGATATTTTTCCATGTATGTCTCATACTTAGCAATGCAGTAGAGAATGTAGAAGCAAACCTGATTTGTGTACTTTTATAGATAAACTGTGTTTGTTCTCTTCTTGATTTTTTCTGTAGTTCAAGTATTATTTCAGGATTTACCTGTATATAGTTCTTTGTTAAAAAACTGGTTTATCCTGGGATGTGACAATTCCTCATATTTTTTTTTATTGATAGTTCGTTTAAAAACTTTTTTCATTTACATTTTTTGGTTATTCCTTCTTTTTTTCTCTTCAATAATATCTAATTACTCTTTACTTTATTATCTTATTTAACATTATTCTTCATTTGGGCTAATTAGTTGGAAAGCTTTTGCCACAATCCCAACCATGGAAAAATAGAATGAAGTAGCATAAAAGCACGTCCATTAGAGGAGAGATCTGGGGGGTCTTGCCTCTTTGTCAATTGCTCAAACTCCTCATCATCTGAACAAAACATGTGGACACATTGCTCATTATAAACTTAAGAATGCCAGGACATAAATTTTTTTGGGAACTCTAATGAAAGTACAGGATTTAATCAATGGTTTCTTTTAGATTGTATAGTCAAGTGCCTTTTTGAATTGTTACTAATATCAGAATAAAGTGCTCTTATGACTTACATTGGAGTTTACAGTATTCTTTTACAAATTTAATTTGTTTCATCATCACTATAGCTAAAAGAAATCTATATTGAGAAGTGCTTACTATCCAGATATAGTTTGGGATTCATATACAGTATTCTATATTGATAATGTTAAACATTATTACCTTATTTTGTTAGGTTCATACAATAAATTATACATAAGCAGTTATAGGTTGGTAACCAGCTATTAAAAAACACAACAAAACAAAAACTGTAACTTGTTGCATTTGCTAATTTCCTTAGTCTATATACTCACACTATGGCTGATTTCAAGCTATCAACAGTTTAACACCTGGTCAGTAAAATTTCTGAATATTTTAACATTGGCTCTACTAAGCTAGTATTAAGCTGGCTCCAGCATGCCACTGTATGTTGGCACATAGTAGGGGCATTATTATTCATAATAAAATTACTGGATTGTTTATTGTGTGCTAGACACTATGAGAGGGCTTTATAGACTTATCACAAAAATCCTATGAATAAGGAATATTATTGTCCCCATTTTCATATGGGGACCTGTAGTTTAATAGTGACTAGGTAACTGACTACAAGTTATATAACAAACTATATATAAAAGAGTAGAGTCAGAATTTGAACCCACTGTTAAGAAAATATTGACCAATAATTATATACTTTTCCTGCATCAAAGACCATATGCTGAATAGAAATACTGAGAGAGAGAGAGAGAGAGAGAGAGAGAGAGAGAGAGAGAGAGAGAGAGAGAAAGAGAGACCCAAATATAGAAATTTCAAGACTATGGTCAGAGAATTTATAACTTGTCCAATAATGAATCTATCCCATTTGTGATTAGAATAAGTAAAGCAACAAAGTCAATAACCCTTCAAGGCTTCAAAACTCCTGGGCCAAACCAGTGGGTGAAGCTTTTGGTAATAGAGTTGTGTGGTTTTGAGAGGAGTCTACTTATAGATTTCTGGTTATCATAGAGATACCCACTGAGCTATTGAGCTCTGACCTTGATGTTTGTTTCCTCTCCTGAATAAAGAGTTAAGGAGGCTCACGTAGAATAAATAAACCTTTCCCCAAGCTATTTCATTCTCCCATTTCTGCATTAGAGACTCTCAGACCTGCAAAGCCTTGCTGGTGAGAATTCCCAGACTTAAGGCAGGGGACGATGTTAGGAATAGCATAAACCATAATTCTTATTTTGACATCTGCATCCCAATTCCCACTGCACAATTTCTGCTTTAAGAGCCTGATGTCAAGCATGTTTAATGTGATCAGCTCATGCAGGTTAGGAAAGAAATTAGATATCTTAGTAAGGGGCTGAGAGCTATAAGTCTTCATTAGTGACTCAGACCTACCCTGGGGTTACAACAATCTGTTATAAAGGTCCATGAGGTAGAGCCAGCTATATCATCCTCTTCTTCTCTGAGGAGGTGACTGAAACTCAGAGAAGTTAAATAGCTTTAACAAGGTCAGATAATAAGAAAATGTTAAAGTGGACACAAATCCATGGTCTTTAACTTCAAACACATTCTTTATCCACAATATACTATTCTGGTTCATGGAAAACCATAAAAAATTCAACATAGGATACTACACTGCAAATTATTATATAATTGATCCCTGATGTATTTTTTTAAATCCCATAAATATGGGGGCTGGAGAGAAGCAGTTTGAGATCAGCTCAAATTTGAGAGCTTTGATGTGATTTAATGCGATTTTTGTTAGCTAATGTGTTTTTCTCCAGTACATTACTTATTATTCAACAAACATCACTGTGTGATGGACTCTGTCAGGTGCTGATAAATCAAGGACAAGAAGAACTCAACATTTTAGACATTGATGCCCTTCAACTATCACAGTATAACACAGTACACTGTAAAATAGATAAACCTATACAATGAGCATGTGGAGGGAGTAACTAGCTCACCCTTGATGATTTGAAAAAGGGTCCACAGAAGTGGTGGCAATAGGGATACAACTTAGATGATAGGAGGCATCCTTAGATAGGAAGAAACGGAGTTCCAGGAATGATGTAAATAAGGCAAGAATGGATTCATGGCTGGAAGAATTCCTCTGGGGAAGAGTAGGCTGGGGAGTTGGTGGTCTGGTTTTGAAGGAGCGTTTGTAGCAAAAGATGGGGTTTCGCCTTAATTTGTAAATGATTAGACATTAGATGAGGATGAAATCAGTCCATTAATTTTTCCCATAGGCATGCCAATGTTTCCTTTATTATACATTAATAAACCATGTATCTTACAGGTAGGTAGACATATTTTGTACCTTTTCTCCAAGTTGAGACTATGGGCATGGTGTCATTGTTTTAGGAATACCCTTCGTCTACTTTTCTTTCCATCTTATTTAATTTTGACTAAAGTTAAATCATGGACAGTGCTGTAGGTGGGATAGAATAGAGACATATTTAAGCAGAGAACCTAATGTAGTATATGCTGCTGCAATTTTTGTAGTGGGAACTGAGGTTGGCTCAAATACAGCATCAATGATGGGGATGAAATGGAGGGTAGGCATTAGCAAGATTCTTCCAGACTTGGCAGGATTTGTTGATCAAATGCATATGGGCTTTGACAATGTGGAGTGTTAAGGAGAGACAGAGACAGAGAATGTCTGCATCTTACAAAACTGGAAAACCATAAATGTTTGTAATAAAAATATGGTAAAAATGAAAATGTGCATTTTGATCTTAAGAACTGCGGCAAAGATGCAGGGTAGAAATATACCATTTTTATTGTTTATCCTCCAGGAAGTCACATATTTTATTGCATGAATGTCTCCATTCATAAAGTACTTTGAATAATCTATTTATAAATTAGGTTGCACATTTCATGTTATTAATATTTATAATTTGAAGCAAAATGATCAAATTGCATGTTGATATGCCCTCTAATTGAGCAGCAAGTAGATCCAATATGTAATTAACTTAATGGATTTGGTTATTAAGTGAGCCTACCATTAGTTAAAGAACAAAGGAAAGATCAATTATTTAGTACTATTAGGATTTTTTACTATAATTATGTGAGACCAACTGAAATCTTAGGTTTTCTGCAGAGAAATAACTATAAACCTAGAAAAATAAATAACTACACTTTGTAATTATCTATGGGAAAATTTTAGGAGAAATATACTTTATTATCTCATATTTTTTTTAACATTATCCAGAAAATAAAACACTTTTGCCTTAATCTTGGATCCACATTGTCTGTGCTGAAAGTCTGCATTTGTAAACACTTGGTAATGACAGATCTAGAAAGACTGGTGAGGAAGCCTGATAAAAACTATGTAGCAATTTTGTTGGTCAGTAAAGGCTTCGGATGTTTTTTATTCCCCAGTTAAGCCAGATTCAGGACATTCTGCACTTAGTTGAAAGAACAGTGGTTCAGAACCAGAACATCCAGGTTGCAATAATAGCTTCATTGCTAATTAGCCTAAGAACTATGTCAAGATAAAAGCTAATTCTTAATTATCTCTTATACAAATTACAAACAGTGATGCCTGCCTTACCAAGTAAATAGAAATTTTGCTTGCCAAAGTCATTTTATATAAAAGTGTGTGGAATTATAAAACAACATAAACATGAAGCTGTTATAATCAGAAAAGTGAACTAGAAGCTCAGTGTATGACAACTACTGGGGCGAATAATGATAGCTCTGTTCTATTTCTACCTTTTCTTTTTTAAATTAGTCTGGCTTCTGTCATCGAGTCTGCATAGTTTCAGACTTAGTTTGGAAAAAAATGTAGATGAAGTGTCTGCTCTCTTCTGATCCTTCCATACCAAGATTCAATCTTCTAGATCCCTTGTACTTTCTGAGGAATATAACAATTAGGGCTCATTTGTTTGTTTTCATTGCAACAACCGAGTTCAACATGAAAAAAATATATATTCGTCAACTACTGAGTACATTCTCTCTGCTAGGTACTGTGTTTTAAGATATTAGCTAATTAATTCTCCTTTATAACCAGGTGTTATTGAAAGTTATTTACTCTATACACTCTGCCTCTGTGGGTGGAGTTTATTTCTCTGTTTTTTGACCTGAGGTTTGGTCCTGTGACTGGCTTTGGCCAGAAGAATATTAGCAGGTATAATGTGACCAAAGCTTGAACAGTTCTTGCATGATCGAACTTCTGTTCTTGTGTGCTTCTGTGACAAACAGAAGCAATAACATGTCTGCTGGTCCCTGGAGGAGGGTAACAGATATGTAGGACAGAGGCATCCCAAATGAGCTGCCACTAGCTGGGCCTCATTTGATCAATCATTTTCCCAGCTCATCACAGAAATGGGAGCTAAATAAATGTTTATTATACTATGTCATTGAGATTTTGTGGTCATTTCTCACACATCATTATTTTATCAGCGTTGACTGATACAGTAAGGTACTGTCATTATTCCCATTTAACAGGGAAGGAAATTGGGACACAGCGATTAAGTAATTTGCACAGAATCACACTGCTAAAAAGGATCAGAGGTGGACTTTGAACCTAAGTAATTCAGCTCCACTATTGTAAAGACCAGGAAATTAGGACATAATATTTGGAGCCCATTCTTCTTACTGGGTGTATCAAAAACTACAACAGATATGTTTATGGATTTTATTTATTTCTTTTAAACTCTTGTACTGCTAAAAGTTTTTTCAAAAGGATATTGGTAACAAAGCCTGATGTCATAGGATTGGCAGAAAGATGACAATATGGACATATTTTAATAGGTGATTAGTATATAATATACAACTAATTTGATTACTGAACATGATATTATTAGTATTTCAATATTAAATGTTCCTTATTTTTGCCTTTAATATGTCTACTCCTCTTCTATGGAATCAATGCCTTCTCTCAATCTGTTGTGAGTGACAAGTTCCTGAATTTTTTTTTTTTGGGGGGGGAGGGATTCCAATAGTAGATTATTTCTTTAGAGGTGTTTGTTGTTTTGAGTCTTTGGGATGAAGTTTACTTTAATTACTGCTCTATTTTATTTCTAGAAACTCATTATCTCTCTTATACTCTTTAATCATCTTTGAATCAGGCAAGACCTATGCCGATGCAGAGCCTGTAGATTGCTCTTGGACACCCTCTAATGTCTGGTTGGGTAAAGGTTGAGTCTGTTTCTCTGATCTAAGGCAGAAGATCTAATAGAGAACAACAACAACAGATATATACATTTTCCCCTGCTTCTATTATTGCCTAATTTGCTGAAATTCTATTCCAAAGGAGATTCTAAATACTATTTCTGATTCTGCCCTGGAGAAGTGAGAACATTTTTGTTTATAAAAGTATTTAGAAAAGTGACAGGGAAATTTTTGTCAGCTCTCAAAAATTATTACCTTTTTAGCAGAGCAATGGTTATCCATATTTCTGATTATAGCACGGCTTTTGTAGTTGAATCAGAAGGCAGACAGTGGGTGAGAAATAAAGTAACTTCCAACCTTTTTTCCTCGCAATTTCTGTTTTTAAGTGAAGTGTGTACAACATAAGGTAAAACCAAGTATGGTTTTAACTCTACAGGTTCACCTGCCTCATGGGTAGTGTTATGTCCTTCCAGATTCTGGAGTAGATTTTTCCCAAATTTAAACTTTTATTTTTTTTTTCTAGGAAATGGAGGTCTCAAGTTGTCTTTGAGTTGGGACATCCTTTTAGTATTTTACTAATCTTGTTTCCACTGTGACTATCTCTCTTCTTATCCATGATTAATAAGTAATTATTTTAAATCTTAATTTAGAAATCTCATGATAGTGTTGGAAGAGCAATAGTATCATTGTTAACTTACCTCACTTTAATTACTTTGATAGATTTACAAACAAAACACTTTAGAAATCAGTAGTAGGTCACCTTCATTTTATAAATGAGAAGGAATTAATAGTTTTCCTCAAACAGCAAGCCAGTATTAAAGTAAGTACTAAAAATCTGGGCACCTAATGACTTTATACAACTTGCTTCACATAATTTTTGGTTGGCCAAGTAAATTATACTGGAAGCTAATTCTACCCAGAGGCTTAAAGGTGATTAAAAAGAACAAAGAGTTTGAAATATAGGAGGGGAACTCAAGTGATGAGCATATATCACATGTTACACATTGAGAGGGCATGCTAAATATTATCTCATCAAGTACGAACAACCATCCTATAGAACGTAATATTTTCCCAATTGAAAGACAAGAAAATACTTAACTGAGGCATTTATTCACTTGTCCAAGGTCACACAACCAAAAAATTCAGGCTTTAATGTTAATCCAAATTTGAAAGGTATATTGAAACTCCCTTCCCATTTTTAGACATTATTTACTTTCTCAAATTACTTGCAATCCTTGAGCCATAGTTTATGCATTTATTTTTTTAAAAAGAGGGGTAAATATTTCTACCTATCTCATAAAATGGTTGTGAGGGTGAAATTGGATAATGAACGTGGAATTGCCTTTAAAATCATATTGTGCTATACAAATGTTAGATATTATTCATCTCCTATTAAAGTAGTCATCATCACCAGGTTATACCATCACATTTAGTACTTAAAGTCAGCCAAGCGTTACTGAGTTCTGTTCTGACAAGGGAAAGATAACAGCAGGCTAAAACGAATGCTCCCTAATCCCTATCCATTCATTCACATTGCTGGGAATTGATGATACTCCTCCGAATTTTCCACAGTATTCTGCTAACATCAAAAGTCTGATGAACGAGTGAAGCTGTTCAGCCTCAAGCAGCATTTATCTACAGAGGTCCATTTCTTTAAGTTTACAAAGTTGTAAAAGCAATCTGCCAAGAAGAAAGACAGAAAATATTGCCTTCCATTTGTAGCAGGTTATCCTGTATTTCAGAAGTACCGACTGTGCCCATCCACACTGATAGAACACCTGGTGGCCACTGTTAAGTGTGAAAGTAGAGCTTTTGCCAAGTCAGGATGGGATTTTAAAATGGTTTGCCTCTACCCAAGGGAAAATATTTTAAAAGTAAGGAGGCTGTTTTGGCTATTCTGTTGACTTCATTTATAGTCTGCCATTTTGGTTTCCATGAACTTTTATGTGCCATAAAATAATACTGTTAGTTTTATTTTATGTATTTATTATTACTATTAATTTTTAATCTTCACCTGAGGATATTTCTACAGAAAGGGAGAGAGAGAGAGAGAGAGAGAGAGAGAGAGAGAGAGAGAGAGAGAGAGAAAGAGAGAGAGATGTAAGAGAGAAACATCAATTGGTTGCCTTCCTTACGTGCCCGACAAGGAATAGGACATTCAATCTAAGTAGATGCCCTGACTGGTCAGCATGCCACAATTCAAAAAGGCCTTCAGAATTACATAGGAAGTGGAGGGTTTTTTGTCCCCAGAATGATTGGTCTGCTGTATTGTCTGCTTAAAAAAAAAAAATTTATTGATTTCAGAGAGGAAGGAAGAGGGAGAGACAGAAACATCAATGAGGAGAGAGTCATTGATTGGCTGCCTCCTGAACGCCCCTTACTGAGGATCGGGCCCACAACCCAGGCATGTGCCCTTGACTGGAATCAAATCCGGGACTCTTCAGTCCGCAAGCCGGTGCTCTATCCACTGAGCCAAACCAGCTAGGGCATGTCCACTTTCCCATATGTCTATTTAGGAAACAATATTTAAGAAAGTGGGCCTAGAACACATTAGGAAAATGAACATAGATAAATGTTGTAGCAAATTCTTATGTCTGCTCAGGAAAGGTACTAACTTTTCTAGTGCCATAGATAAAGAATGGAATTTAAGTTTTTTGAAAGCCACTCAAAACGTTTTGTGTGTCTATAGCTCAGAGGGCAATTGGAAGACTGCCTGCTTGTTTCACTTTCCCACATAAACCTTGACCCAGAATTCAGTCTTTTCACTGGCTTTGACCAGATAACCTATCCCATCTAGAAGTTTGAATATTTTTAAACTCTGTGAAAGAACTAGGTGGATGTTCAGAAGGATTCCCTCTGGCAATTAACTACAAGATGACACAGTTTTTCATTCCTGCTCACTCCTCTTCTCACCTGCCCCTTGTAAATTTCCTTCTGTAAGCTCTCAATTTTCATATTTTACGATGTAGAAGAACTTTCTTCTTTAAACTATTGGAGCTGGCTAGTGTGTCTACAAGAGAAAACTTTTAAGATATTCTTCATATGATTAATTATTATGTTATCTGTTAAAATGATGAAATTTTCTATTTATTTAAAGAAAAAAACCTGCTTAACAGACAAGAAAGTGCTTGACTGCAAGGAAATTCTCAGAAGTGTTGGAAACAGGGACTCAGCCACCTAGAAACACTTCATAAGAATATTTTAGCAAAGTCATTAGCAGTTTAATAGACTGTGTTGCTACATTCTCATGTGCAAGTCCTTTTACTTTTTAAAAACTTTTTAATTATGAAAATTTATAAGCATATCAAAATAAATAACACAATGCCATCACCCAGCTTTAAAAGCTTTTGGTACACATTTTATCTACTCCTCCTGCTTTTTTCCTTTGCTGAGATATGTCAAAGCACTTCATTCTTAAATCCTTCAATCTGCATATCAAAAAGGGCTGTTTAAAAGTCTTTAGTGCCTTATCACATTTAAATAATTAACAAAAATATTTAATAACATTTAATAATCACTACACATTCCAAGTTATCTGGTTGTTTAAACATACATCTTTTTCATAAAATCAGCATCCACTCAAGGTCTATTAAATCTTCTAACATGATTCTATTTTATATATGGAAACTTTTAATTCTAGTTTTATGTCCTCAAAGTGAATCTGCTGAAAACATAATTCAAGTAGAGCAGAGAAAGAATTTTGTGGATCTTAGGGAAAGAGGCAGTTGTGAGGTGGGGCAGGAAAGAGGAGATATATTTCAGAAAATACAGCAACAGTAAAATCAATTTTTTGGTGTGTTTTTTAAAAATCCTTACCCGAGGAGATGTTTTTATTGATTTTTTTTTTTTTTTTGAGAGAGAGAGAGCGAGAAAGGGAGAGAGAAAGAGAAACATCGATCAGTTGCCTCTCCTACATGCCCTGATGGGGGAATCAAACCTGCAACCTAAGTATATGCCCTGACCATAACTCAAACCTGTAGCCCTTTGGTGTATGGGGCAATGCTCCAACCAATTGAGCCACCTGGCCAGGGCAATACAATAAATTTTTAAAGAAGAGAGCAGTGCTTTAGAAACTGTGCAAATTAGACTGTAGGCTGTTTTTTAACTTAGATCTTATTCTGAAATTCTTTTGGCTCATTTTAACTTTTGGGTTACTCTTTTCTCTTTTTTTATGGCCACATTTTCCAGATGTGTGCTAATTATTTTTTGGGACATCATTTGTTTCAAGGTGAGTTTTATTTTTTGAACATGTATATTTGTTTGGTATTTCTAGGATCTTTAACAGCTAAACTGCTTTAGCAATGTTTGTATTCTCCACAGTCTCCTTATTGATCCTCCTCATTCTTTATTTTCCTCATGAAAGGGCTACTGATCAGTTAGGTTTCTCCTCATTCTTTTTGTTTACCCTAAACCTGGAGCTTATAAAGATGTTTTCCAAATGACCCTAGTTGTTCTCAGATTTCCTCTCAGTATATGAGCTCCTTTTGGGCTGCGTGTTGGGAATTTCCCAGGATCCCTTCCCTTTTCCTGTTCTCACTGCTATTAATTCTGCCCACGACGTTTGGGAAGTATTGATTGTGCTCATTTATACTTTGGGTGTGTGGGGATTGCTTGTCATCTAACTCTGTTTTAGAAAACCATACATGTGTTTTGATTTTCATTTCACTATTGCAGTTTTTCTGTGTGTTTTTAAGAAAGCTTTTTAGGGAGACAGATGATAGAAAGAAATAAATGATAGAGACGATAGATAGATATTGTTGTGTACTTGCCAGGGGAAGAAGTCTTAGTTGATAAAAATCTCAATTGATAAAAATTACACGTTGATAACATTTAGTTGTCATTTTGGACGTTTCACTAGCATGTCCTCAGAGAACACAAGTTCTAGTGATAACACATGCCAAAACAGAAAGCCCCGCAGACCTCATTCTCTGTGTTCGTGTGTGAGCATAGTTAAGAATCGCTGGAGAATAAAATATCTATAAATATTAATGTATGTTTTCTTCAGTTAACGTTTCAGTTATCTGAACAATTTCAGCATCACAATATAAACTCCAAGTGTAGGAACCCTGAGTTTCAGGAACATCACCTTTAGAAGGAAATCACTAGATCACTTTGTTATATCCCTTCACGTTAGGAAGAAGCAAGACAGAAGTTGGGAACATCTCCTGCCTGTAGTTGTGCTGCTGGGCCAGTTTGATGTCAGTATGATTACTGTCAGTGTTCCTATGAGTTCAGTGAGAGTATGATTAACAGTTCTCTATCATCACAGAAATTAGAGGAGAAATGGGTTGATATGGATATGGGGAACAGTGGCAAGATTCAATCTAAGAAATGCCCTTACTAAACTACTTATGGCTTATAGCCTGCTATAAAGTATTCTCACCAATCTCTTTCCCTGGCTACTTATAGAGAAGTACATATACCTATCTGATAGGATTGAAATAAGGGATTAGCCCCGTTTACACATTACTAAAGATAGTCAATCGATGTATTATCTAAACATGAGTCTCAGTTTTCTACCTAGCCTACCTGGTTTACCCTGGAATCTATCTATCTATCTATCTATCTATCTATCTATCTATCTATCTATCTATCTATCTATCATCTACTTATTTATTTTGCTCCAAATCTAAGACCTTTAGGGTAAGGGCAGATGACAGGCTTCTATACACCCCTGATTAGATGCACTGTTATCATGTTTGTTTGTGTATTTATTGTTTTGGTTTAGGATGTACTCAGATGATGCTGAGGCAGCATGAAAGAGATACTGATCAGTGAGGTTTTGCTCAGCTTCCCTGTTCTTCCTCAGTAGCTCATGGTCATTGGCTGGTAGACCCAGAAGTTTGCACATTGGTCTCCATCATGTCTGCGAGCCCTTAAAAAGGACTCGTTCATCAACAATGAAGCCTTCTACTGCCACTGAGTTCCTCAAGTATTCTATTTACTTATATATATATATTTCAGAGAGAGGACAGGAGAGGGAGAGAGAGATTGAAACCTCAATGATGAGAGAGAATCACTGATTGGCTGCCTCCTGCATCCCCTACTGGGGATTGAGCCCGCAACCCAGGCACATGCCCTTGACCGGCATTGAACCCTGGACCCTTCAGTCTGCAGGCCAATGCTCTATCCATTGAGCCAAACCAGCTAGGGCACTTACTCTGAAAAATATTAAACATTCACCAAGTTAATGGTATATTTAGTTTACCTGTACCTCTGGGTTACTTCCCTTGTATAGTTTTAAATGTCTGAGAAACTATTAGCATAAGTACCCACTGCTACCCACCTGCTGAACCTGTTGATTTTTGTTATTTAATTTTTGGATTATATAAATTGTTATCAACACTATGAGTCTCAGTTGGTAACTCTAGATTTAAATACTTTAAATTTTGTTGAGTATAATGTGTGTGTGGAGTTTTAACATCTTGACCCGCACACTTGAGTATTAGGTACCCGTTTCATGTATGCAAGAATTTAATCCTAAATTCTGAAATGCAAATCATCAGTACCACCCTAATTACTAAATATACACAGTCTTTTGAAAGGGTGTTACTGGTGGAAAGGAAGGGAGTGAAAGAATGCTTTTAAAGGCAAATGACAAAAACAGTAAAGGCAAATAAACACATAAGCAACACACAAGTTCTGTACCATGCCATTGCTTGTCATTGTGTGAACCCTAGCCCATTTGCCTACCTGAATCTTTCATCAACCTTTTTATCTGCAGTCTCAGTGCCCATTCAGTGAAATTCTACCCATTGCACTGAGACAGACATATTCTCCAGTTTTTCATCATTGGAAACTGTAGCAAGATGTTTTGTTCAGACTAAAAGTTGTATCATAAATCAAGTATTTTCCACAAATATAGAAGGTAGTATTTAACAGGAATTCAAGTAAGACAGAGTAATATATCTCATTTGTCCATTGGACAAGGATACTCCCCTAAGGCCTTAACTTCTCCCATACCAGGCTGCTCTCTAAGGGCATATGGCTTTAACCCATGGCTTCATATCACCATTACAGTGTCCTTTATCTAGTGCCACGATAAATTAAAAGAAGTGAGCAGGAAATGCTGTTCAGCCCATATCCCCATATCCCATAGGTAATGAATGCTGTTCTCCAGCTCTTGCTCTCTTGATGGTTATTAAAATAGTGAAAGAGAGTTTACACAGAGTTCATAGATATATTCTTGGGAAAAAGGATCAAGAAAGAAAATGTAGGAGCATGAAATCATTCCTAGTTTTGTGTAATTAACATAGATTTCCTTTTCAATAGAGGTCATTTTTTGGTTTTAATGTTAACACAGAGAAAAAGAAGAGATTAAAAAAATTTTAGAAGAAAAATGATATCATTTTAAAAAATGTATATTTTTATTGATTTCAAAAAGGAAGGGAGAGGGAGACAGAAACATCTCAGCTGCCTCCTACACGCCCCCTACTGGGGATCAGCCTGCAACCCAGGCATGTGCCCTGACCAGGAATCAAACCCTGACCTCCTGGTTCATAGGTCAATGCTCAACTACTGCAACACTAGCTAAGTAGAAAAATTAAATCTTATAGAAAGCATTTATCCAGATTCATGGAAATTACTTGACTGATAAACTTGAAGATGTAAGATGGTATTTAAGATAAAATTATAGGACTGTAGTGCTAAATAGTTGTAACTTTAACAAGAGTATCAAGTAACAGGCCCAAATGCCATTTCTTCAGCTACTGATTGCTACATTATCTATCTGAGAAGGAGGTCATACTCAGAAAGAATTGTGAAATTATAGTAAGTAGCTAATTGAATTTACTAAGCATTTACTTTAATTAAATGTTTAAAATAAATGTTCAGTCAGGCATGGAAACTAGAATTGCTAAATTTGATTTGGAATGCTAATGTTGACTTTGCGTGTGGGGTCCTGACAATCTCAACAATTGGTAGAGAGATTGTGGCATCACACAATATTATTATTTTTTCCATGAGTTCTATAGCATTCAAGATGAGTTTCATTTGTACTTGTATTTAACAAACATTTCTTGAGCATCTTAGGTACTCTGGCGGGCATTGGAGAACTCAGAGATAAGCATCTCACACAATCTAGTGGGGAAGATTTTTTTTTTAAATATTGAACTTATATAAATAGCCTCTTGAACCTTCAAGCTGGCATATATATATATACATATATATCCCATATAACTCTCATCCTGTTGATTTTGGCTCAACTTCTTAGCCTGTGAAGATAATATGAAACCCTGATTTTGTCTTTCTTATTTTCTTCGTTCCCACCAACTTATTTCACCTATAAAATAGGTAGGTATTTCAGTAAACAGGTGAGCAGCATAGTTTTATGATTTTTGTAGTCAGGCAGAATTTCTTCCTCTCAAATTATAACCAGTGAGATGTACAGAAAATTTACCAAACTGCTTTTATCTTCAGTCTGATCATAAATAACATAATAAATATAATATTTACCTCTGAGGGCTTATGTGACAATAGAATCGATATTACATTAGTATATTCAAAATGCCTGGCACATCATAGGATCTAACTAATTAACCACCAAACTATGGCGGAAGACCAGAGTCATCTTATCTAGTTATTATTGATCCATTGCTTAAATATTTACCCTATTCTAAGTATTGTACCAAAACATAAGGATCTTAGGAGCATCAAGGTGCATTTTGAAGTTTGCAATTCATTATAAGAGTCAGATAAATAATCTAAAAATCAAATTAAAGCAATGATATCATCAAGCAAGACATGGCATCAATCACTTTCATCCATATTTTCCTACATCATTCACAAATATGCCAGTAAAGCTTAATAATTTTCAAAAGCTCGAGGTCTCCCTTCATCATCTGAATGTAAAGTTCAAATTTCATATGATAAAGATCAACACCCTTTAAAATCAAGCTTAAATCTGTCAAGCCTTATTTTAATTTATCTCCCTGTGCCTTCTACATACCCTGTTCTCTACCAAAGCAAGTGCTCACCATATCACATACACTATTTTGCTGCCACGATTTTGCACATGCACACTCTATGCCTGCAATTTCTTTGCCTGGCAAATATACATTTCAAGAATGAGTTTAAATAAATCCACTTTTATGAAGTCTGTCTGATCTTCCTAGGCAGAAGGAGTGCTTGCTGCTTCTAAGTTCCCATAACATATCATATTTGCCTTTTCCATAATTAACAAAATCTTAATCTTAATCTTTTCTAATGACAAAATAATATTTTGGCTTGTGTAATGTTTAATTTACTTAATCATTTTTATATTGTTGTATAGTTGTGTTTTGTTTTTTAAACTTTATATTTGCTAATGAAGTTTTACGATAAATGACAGAGGTTGAATTATTCAGTCAACACTGCACTATTATTTGTATACTTATTCCCTGTTTTATTGTTCATTTTTAAAAATATATTTGTATTGATTTCAGAGAGGAAGGGAGAGGGCAAGAGAGATAGAAACATCAATGATAAGAGAGCATCATTCAATCAGCTGCCTCCTGCACACTCCTGCAACCCAGGCATGTGCCCTGACTGGGAATTGAACCGTGACCTCCTGGTTCATAGGTTGACACTCAACTACTGAGCCATGCTGGCTGGGCTGTTATATTGTTAATGTGACTAATATTTAAATATATTGAAGTATCTCAAAGTTTAAAGAAGCTACCCACTTGCAAATTGGATGGTATTGATGCAACACAAATAATCACCACATTTCTATCTGCATCTTAAATATATATATATATATATATATATATATATATATATATATATATATGGTGTTTAATTTAAGAAGATAACCATCTGCGTGCAGTCTTCCCAGCAGCTGTTCTCTCTTGCTCATTTTGAGAGTTTGATTTCTCCAAATCAAGAATGGTTTTATGCAATTAATGATGCACAACTACTATACTTTCCTCTCTAAAGCAAATTCCTTATAATTTATATCATTACATGATTGCCACATGTCAACATTTGCATTTTGAATAAATGGTCAGAGATCCAAAGGTGATCCATTATTCAAATATTTTTTTATTTCTTCTTTAAACCAGTCTTTAAAGATACACTAACAAAAATCATTATTTTACATTTACCCCTCTTCTTTCTTACTAAATAATTCATCACATCACTGATAGCTGGCATTGTTTAGAAAGTTATATTCTAATTGCCTAAAGGTTAAACATACCTTCAAATTATGAATGCTAAAAATAACATGTCTGAACTACTTCCAAAAAGGGATTCTTAATAATTTTTAAAGCACATTTAAACCAAGTATAATCTTCTAGAAGTAGTACTTACAAGATGATAGAATTCTTCATTTTCATTTCTTGTGCAAAATCTGCTTTATTGTCTTGGTGTTCCAATTTATATTGTCATTTCACAATTTTTAAAGCTCTTTCACATACAATATTTTCCATTTGACCCCCATATCAGTATTTTTAATGTAAACAGGTAGTTATTAAACATCCTTATTTTACTGATGAGTCCATGACACTCAAAGAAAGACACTGTGTCCATCCTTGCACCAAAAGGACAGTAGAAGGTGAAACTGAGACTAGTTAGTACTCAGGACTTATGATTTCTACTCTACTTTTACTCCTTACACCATCTCCAAGCTATTAGAATTCCTTATCATCTGAAAATGCCTCCATAACTGTGAATTAATTAACCCAACATAGTAAGAGACTTCGTAAGTCTCTGTATTTTATAAGTGTTCCTATGCCTTTAGAGAAATATAATAGGCTTCATTTTCCAGGACTTTTTTATTTTTTTTCCACTAGGCAATATATTATCTATGATAATGAACTCTCATGTTTTAATGCCTGTACCAACAACTCAGTAAACTTATTGTACTCTGGGGTTTTAAGCACCTTGAATAGTCTTCTAATTAATTATTGAGCTAACTGCTTGTAGTCCAAGAAAGACATAATATCTCTCCAAGTCTCATAAGAAATATTTTTACCTAAGGATAAATATAAAAGATTAAATAGCAAATCTCCTATTGTTTCATGATTCTTAAAACACTACAGCCACTCAGAAGGCACTGTATCTACAAAACAAGTTAGGGCAATTGATTTATTAAGGTTCTTTTTTCGATTTAAATCTATATCATATTGAATATCTTCATATAAGGTACTCAAGGGAAACTCCTAGTTAGGATGCTCAAGAAAGTTTGAAATCTCTAGGGCTGCTTTAGAAAGTTCCATGTAATGCCAGATGGTTTCCCAGAATTCTAAGATTATTATAAGATTCCCAGAGCTCCTGAGGCAGATCAGAAAACTAAGTAGAATCTGGACCCCTTCTGCCATTCTGTGTGTACTTTTGACTTTCAGAAACTTGATTCCGTTCAAGTTAGCAAACACTTACTTCACTGTTACTATATGCCAGACACTTTATAGGGCTGGCAACAAAAAGGTGAATAACACAAAGCTCCCGCCTTTAAGGGTCTTATTATCAAACAGGAGAAGTAGGCAGGTAAACAAATAAATTAAGTCTGGTGAGTAGGAGAGAAATATGTGCAAGATAGATGGGTCGCAAGAAGAAAATGGCAAAATTATGCAAGGATCAGCTTTCACACTGACCCCCATTTAAGTTAACTTCTTTATCTGAAGCAGTTGGTGATGGAAATCACATTTATTCTACAGAGTAGTTCACTGAATTACAAAGCACCAGTATAGGGTGGGGTAAAAGTAGGTATGTAGTTGTTTGTAAGGAAAAGAATACATTAATTAATAAATAATAATCCAAGAATAAACTGTGTTTCTTGTACTTAGAACTGTAAATCTACTTTTGCCCCGCTCTGTACACATACCATTATGCTGAGGTTTCTTTGGGGCATAACATATCCTGGTGTTTCAGACATGGGAGATTATCAGAGCCTCCCATCTAAAAAATGCTTGAAACCCTTGACTTCATAATTGGCTACTTGGACATTTCCCCCCCCTTTTGTTAACAAAATTATTTGAAGCCAAATCATTAGTCTTTGTATAGCTTTATCAAATATTTCCTTTGACTGATACAGAGTACCAGGTATAAGTCACTGTGGACCCCAGAAGAAAGACTCAGACATAAACCTGAAGAAGGAATTTGTATGCTGAAGAACCACCTATTGAACTCTGGCTTCCTACACTAGGCTCTGCTTGTTTACGCCATCGGAGTCAACCATTATAAGTGAGCCCTGGTTTCCTCTTTCCATCAATGGACCAAGACCTGACTTGTCCAATCAAAACTATGCAACTAATATCCTCATTTGCATCAATACTGACCAATCAGAATGGTGCAATTTGGAAATCTCGTTTACATGAAATGAGCAAAAATGGGAACTGTGGTTGGGAAAACTTTCTATAAAAGGTGATCTCTGCTTTGTCTGGGAAGAGCACAATTTAGATTGCTATCTGAATCTGTGTCTCCTGGGCTACAGCTCTCCCTCACCCCCAAAGTCTTTATTACAGTGTCAAATTAATTTTTATTTACATGGGATTTAGTTATAAATACATGCTAAGTACTTTGAGAGGAGGGAGGGAGGAGGGAGAGGGAGAGGGAGAGAGAGAGAGAGATATTAAAATGGGGTAGTAGAATTTATATAATATTTGAAAGGCCTGCAGAAGCAGAGGTCAGAGGTCAGAGAAGCTACCACTGAGAATATTAGCTTCTTGTAGCACAACAGTGGAGGATTCTCAGGATAATCGCTGGAAACCTACAGAAACTACAGTCAGCATGCAGATGCCAGCTGAATAATGATTTCTCCCTCCCCCTTTTCCCTTCCAAGTCTTCCTCAAATGCTTTTTACTGATAGACTCTCCCTGGAACCATCTAGGACAGTGATGGCGAACCTATGACACGCGTGTCAGAGGTGACATGCGAAATCATTTTTTTGGTTGATTTTTCTTTGTTAAATGGCATTTAAATATATAAAATAAATATCTGAAATATGTCTTTGTTTTACTATGGTTGAAAATATCAAAAAATTTCTATATGTGACACGGCACCAGAGTTAAGTTAGGGTTTTTCAAAATGCTGACACGCCAAGCTCAAAAGATTCGCCATCACTGATCTAGGAAATGGGATTCCCAAGACAATTAGATCAAGTTTTCTCCCTGGCTATGCAGTAGATATTGTATAGGGCTTATGTTGAATTGACAACAGACCCTATCATATGTCTGCCAAAATTACCCCAAACACAGACCTATGCTAATTTGCTTTTTATTAAGTATATTATTGTTTTCATTTTTATATTATAATTTCAAACAGAATAAATATGGAAAGATAGACAAGAAATACCACATAAGTGACAAGCCACTTAAGAGCTATCACGTTTACTTTGTACAGAAAAGTGACAGGTTATAAAGTGGTTCAGAGCACAAACTAAGATGAGACTAGACCTAGGCTTCAGTTCCACCATTACCATTTAGTAGCTGCATAATTTGAGCAAGATATTTAAACTTTTTAATTCTCAGTTTTCAGATCCACAAAAATTGGGACTAGTTTTTTAATTGCTTGGGCAGATTAGAATAAAGAATGCATAAAGAATACTCAACAGAGAGCCCTGCATATAATAAGCACTCAGTAAATGATAGTTATAGTTGTTATCATTATCATCATCATCACATTGATCATATTTTTTTGAATAAAGCATAAATTATTTGATACTCAACTTGGTATTTAGGCTGAAAAATGTTAACTTCAAAATAAAATTACAATACTTAGGGAGATTAATGCATATATTGAGGTTTATGTTTTCAGGAGAGTGGGAATGTAGGGATGCTAAACAGAATATTAGCCAATCAGGAGACGGAAGATGGCAGCGGTATAGGCAGACGCGTCCCAGGTCCTGTCCCGGAGCAAATGGAGTGAGCAGCTGAAACTAGTAACATCCACCCCGAATTGGCGAAATTGCTCAGCTGGTGAGATGGTTTGCAGCCGGGAAGAGCAGAACTCCCCTGGAAAGGTAAAAAAAACCAGGGATTTGGGCAGGAAAGTTTGCCAGACCTCTGAGCCCAGAGAGTCGGAGGGAGACCGCGTGGCAGACAGCCGCGTCCCTTGGGACAGGCACAGCCCCTGATGGGGGAAAGGAGAACCGCGGGATTCCTGGCGCCGCCTGGGGAATTGCGAGCTGGGTTCTGTGATCACGGAGGACTGAGCCTAAAGGGGGCAGCCTGAAGAGCTGACCAGACCATGCAGTCCCGGTAAGAGAAGAAGCTTACAGAAACCAAGCCTTCCCCGTTTCCGTGGCTGGCATTTGTTTGTTTGTTTTCACTGAATCCTGTTCATGGGACATTTCGGATACAGACACTCACCTGTGCTGAAGAGAGGAAGAGGGTGCGGAGGAGTGGAATCTGGGGAGAGACTGAGGAGAGAAGGGGGGCCGGGAGAGGTGGCAGCGAATTGAGTGCTGAGACACCCCTGAGCCCAGGACTGGGGCAGCCATTCTCTCCGGAGAGTGAGACTCCTCCCCCTAGCCCCCAGGCAAGGAGCACAGCCACACCCAGATTCCACCCTGTAGGAGATCAAGGATTAAAATAACCTGATCAGTCCCTGGGAGTTAACAGGGTCTGGCCTATAGAGGGATTTTCAATCCCAGCAACAACACAGCACTGATAACTCTTACGCAGCCAGCTCTGGGCAGTGAACTTCCACTGGACAGAGAGGCCCTATAGCCTCAGAGGCCAACCCCAGAGCACTGCCACCCAGAGGCTGACCCACAAACTGACTCTTTGCTAAACACAAAATAGGGCAGTCTGGGAAACAAATGCGGCTTGCTTTAAAGTAGGGACTGTGGTTTACAACACGGAGGAACAGTGTATCGCAGGGAAACTCAACACCCTCCTGAATACCTGGCAGGTCTAAGGCGAGCCACACTGAAGAATAGAAGAACCAAAGGACCTTCACTACTGCAATATTTTTTTTTTTTCTTTTCTCACCTTTTAACTGAGAAACCAATTTTTTTTTCTTTTTTTTTCCTTTTCTTCTTTTTTTTTTTCTTCTTTTTTCCATCACCTGATTTTACCCTTTTAATTACTACCTTCTTATTTTTAACCAGTATTATTACTGCTACCATTTTACCATTTTTTTTTAAAGTGCCATTTTATTTTCTCTTTATTTTATTTTGGGATTAGTGTTCTCCATTCTATTTTCATCGTTATATTATTGGTTGTTTCTAGTTTGCATTCATCTCCAGGGAGCTGTTGCTGGAATTTGTTGGGATTAATGGCTGTTCTATAGGAGTATTCTCCTCATATAAAAAAGTCTCTTCCCCTCTTCCACTTCATTCTCTCTTTTCGCTCTTTTTTTTCTTTTCTTTTCTTTTCTAGCTTTTATTTTCCCCCCTCCTTTTTCCCAATTTCATTTTTGCACTCCTTTTTTTGGTCCCTACTTTTCTTTTCTTTTTTCTCTTTTATCATTTTCTCTTCCTTCTTCCTTATCCCCTAATTCTCTTAATTCAGGTGGTCACCTTTATTTGGGGTTATTAATATCGTGAATATATTTGTGTTTAGTGCCTGGTACGTGGTGCCTTGTTGTGCTGTATTTTGTGCCTTTAAATCAACGCAGCAGATCCAAGCAACAGCAACCTCCTGAGCACCACACCCTCTGCTGAGGAACAGCAGCTGTACGTGAAACCTCGCCCCACCAGCCAGAAGAGCCACCACAGCTGTGAACAGCACCCACCAGAGGAGCTGCTGCCAACTGAAGAGCAGCTGCTACCGCAACCGCCCGAAGAGCAACCACAGACCGAGGAGTCACTGCCACCAAGGAAGCAGCCACTGAACGACTCAACATCTAGATATGTCAGTGAGATCAAACATGGGTAGACAAAGAAACCCCCAAAGGAAAGAGAAGGAGGACTCTCCAGAAAAGCAGCTAAGTAATACAGAGGCATGCAACATGACAGAAAAAGAATTCAGAATACGGGTCCTAGAGTGCATAAACCGGATGGAGGAAAAAATCGACAACCTCTGCAAGAAGCAAGATGAAACAGATGAAAAAATCGATAACATATGGAAGAAGCTAGAAGAAACAGATGAAAAAAATCAACAACTTAAGTAAGACCCAAGAAGAAATGAAGAGTGATATAGCTGCAATGAAAAACTCCATTGAAAGTATCAACAGTAGACTAGGTGAAGCAGAGGACCGAATTAGTGAATTAGAAGACAAGGAAGCAAAACACACCCAAAATGTACTGCAATTGGAGAAAAAAATGAAAAGACAGGAGGAGAGCCTAAGGGAGCTTTGGGACAACATGAAACGAAACAACATACGAATAATAGGGGTACCAGAACAACAGAAGGATGAACAAGGATTAGAAAACCTATTAGAAGAAATAATATCAGAAAACTTCCCTGAGGTGGGGAAGAAAAAAGTCACACAAGCCCAGAGAGTCCCAAACAAGGTGAACCCGAAAAGACCCACACCAAGACACATCATAATTACCATGGCAAATGTTCAGGACAAAGAGAGAATCTTACAGGCTGCAAGAGAGAGACGGAAAGTTACATACAAGGGATCTCCCATTAGATTGTCAAATGATTTCTCAACAGAAACACATCAGGCCAGAAAAGAATGGACGGAAATTTACAAAGTGATGCAAAGCAAAGGACTGAATCCAAGAATACTCTATCCAGCAAGGCTATCATTCAAACTTGAAGGGGAAATAAGAAGCTTCACAGACAAAAAAAGGCTAAGGGAGTTTATCACCACCAAGCCAGCAATGCAAGGAATGCTAAAGGGACTGGTATAAAAATAAGAAATAAAAAGCTCAGAAAGAAAACAGCCACACAAAAACAGAAATGCCTACAAACAAGTACCTTTCAATAATAACTTTAAACGTAAACGGACTAAATGCTCCAAACAAAAGACATCGAGTGGCTGAATGGATAAAAAAAACATGACCCATACATCTGCTGTCTACAAGAAACCCACCTCATTAGAAGGGACTCACACAGACTGAAAGTGAAAGGATGGAAAAATATCTTTCAGGCAAATGGAAAGGAAAAGAAAGCTGGGGTAGCAATACTTATATCGGACAAAATAGACCTCAAAGTGAAGGCCATAACAAGAGATAAGGAAGGCCACTTCATAATACTAAAGGGATCAATACAACAAGAAGATATAACCCTGGTAAACATATATGCACCCAATGCAGGAGCACCCAAATTCATAAAAAAACTCCTGGAAGATATCAAAGGAGAGGTCGACAACAATACAATCATAGTAGGGGACTTTAATACACCACTGACAGCACTGGATAAGTCCTCTGGACAAACAATCAGCAAAGATACAGCAATCCTAAATGACTCACTAGATCAGATGGACTTAATAGACATCTTCAGAACACTTCACCCGAAAGCCAGGGAATATACATTCTACTCAAATGCTCATAGGACATATTCAAAAATAGACCATATATTGGGTCACAAGCAAAGTATCCCCAAATTCAAGAAAATTGAAATCATAAAAAGCGTCTTCGCAGACCATGATGGCATAATATTAGAAATAAACTACAATAAAAACAACCCAAAATACTCAAACACCTGGAAGCTGAATAGCATGCTATTAAATATTGATTGGGTTACCAATGAAATCAAAGAAGAAATTCGAAACATCCTGGAAACTAATGACAATGAAAACACAACAATCCAAAACCTATGGGACACAATGAAAGCAGTCCTGAGAGGGAAGTTTATAGCTCTACAGGCCTATCTCAAAACACAAGAAAAAATGGTAGTAAATCATCTAACTCTACAACTCAAAGAATTAGAAAGAGAGCAACAAGAAAACCCCAGAGTGAGCAGAAGGAAGGAGATAATAAAGATTAGAGCAGAAATAAATGACATAGAGACCAAAAAAACAATACAGAAAATCAATGAAACCAAGAGCTGGTTCTTTGAAAGGATAAACAAGATTGACAAACCTCTAGCCAGACTCACCAAGAAGCAAAGAGAGAGGACCCAAATAAACAAAATCAGAAACGATAGAGGCGAAATAACAACAGACCCCACAGAAATACAAATGATTGTTAAAAAATACTATGGACAGCTCTACTCCAATAAACTAGACAACCTGGAGGAAATGGACAAATTCCTAGAAAAATACAACATTCCAAAACTCAATCAGGAAGAATCTAAAAATCTCAACAGGCCAATAACTATGGAAGAAATTGAAGCAGTCATCAAAAAGCTTCCATCAAACAAAAGCCCAGGACCAGATGGCTTCACAGGGGAGTTTTACCAAACATTCAAGGAAGAACTAAAACCTATTCTCCTCAGACTACTACAAAAAATTCAAGAGGAAGGAACACTTCCAAGCTCATTCTATGAAGCCAGCATCACCCTAATACCAAAACCAGGTAAAGACAACACAATGAAAGAGAATTACAGGCCAATATCCCTCATGAACATAGATGCCAAAATCCTCAACAAAATCTTAGCAAATCGGATCCAGCAGTACATCAGAAAGATCATACACCATGACCAAGTAGGATTTATCCCAGGGATGCAAGGGTGGTACAATATCCGCAAATCAATAAACGTAATACATCACATAAACAAATTGAAAGAAAAAAACCACATGGTCATATCAATTGATGCAGAAAAAGCATTTGACAAAATTCAACACCCATTTTTGATAAAAGCTCTCAGCAAGGTGGGAGTAGAAGGATCATACCTCAGCATAATAAAAGCCATATATGACAGGCCCACAGCCAACATCATACTGAATGGACAAAAACTAACACCATTTCCCCTAAGAACAGGAACAAGACAGGGATGCCCCCTCTCACCACTCCTGTTCAACATAGTACTGGAATTGTTAGCCATTGCAATTAGGCAAGAAGAAGAAATAAAAGGCATCCAAATTGGAAAAGAGGAAGTAAAACTGTCCTTATTTGCAGACGACATGATATTATACATACAAAACCCTAGAGACTCCACCAAAAAGCTACTGGACTTAATACATGAATTTGGCAATGTAGCAGGATACAAAGTTAACCCCAAGAAATCCGAGGCATTTCTATACACCAATAGTGAACTTTCAGAAAGAGAGATTATAAAAACAATCCCGTTTACCATCGCACCAAAAAAATTAAGCTACCTAGGAATAAACTTAACTAAAGAGGTAAAAGACCTCTACGCAGAAAACTACAGGACGTTGAAAAAAGATATAGAGGAAGACATAAACAGATGGAAGAACATACCGTGTTCATGGATTGGTAGAATCAACATCATTAAAATGTCCATACTACCCAAAGCAATCTATAAATTCAACGCACTTCCCATTAAAATACCAACGGCATACTTCAGAGATCTAGAATGAACTCTCCAAAAATTCATCTGGAATAAAAAAAGACCCCGAATAGCTGCAGCAATCCTGAAAAAGACCAAAGTAGGTGGGATCTCAATACCAGATATCAAGTTGTATTACAAAGCCACTGTTCTCAAAACTGCCTGGTACTGGCACAAGAATAGGCATATAGATCAATGGAATAGAATAGAGAGCCCAGAAATCAGCCCGAACCAATATGCTCAATTAATATTTGACAAAGGAGGCAAGAACATACAATGGAGCCAAGATAGTCTCTTCATTAAATGGTGTTGGGAAAATTGGACAGATATATGCAATAAAATGAAACTAGACCACCAACTTACACCATACACAAAAATAAACTCAAAATGGATAAAGGACTTAAATGTACGACAGGAAACCATAAAAATTCTAGAAGAATCCAAAGGCAACAAAATCTCAGACATATGCCGAAGCAATTTCTTCACTGATACAGCTCCTAGGGCACTTGAAACGAAAGAGAAAATGAACAAATGGGACTACATCAAAATAAAAAGCTTCTGCACAGCAAAAGAAACCATCAACAAAACAACGAGAGAACCCACTGTGTGGGAAAACATATTTGCCAATGTCATATCTGATAAGGGCCTAATCTCCAAAATTTATAGGGAACTCATACAACTTAACAAAAGGAAGATAAACAATCCAATCAAAAAATGGGCAAAGGACCTAAATAGACACCTTTCAAAAGAGGACATTCAGAAAGCCAAGAGACATATGAAAACATGCTCAAAGTCACTAATCATCCGAGAGATGCAAATCAAAACAACAATGAGGTATCATCTCACACCTGTCAGACTGGCTATCATCAACAAATCAACAAACGACAAGTGCTGGAGAGGATGTGGAGAAAAAGGAACACTTGTGCACTGCTGGTGGGAATGCAGACTGGTGCAGCCACTATGGAAGACAGTATGGAGTTTCCTTAAAAAACTGAAAATGGAACTCCCATTTGACCCTGTGATCCCACTTCTAGGAATATATCCCAAGAAACCAGAAACACCAATCAGAAAGGATATATGCACCCCTATGTTCATAGCAGCACAATTCACCATAGCTAAGATCTGGAAACAGCCTAAGTGCCCATCAGTAGATGAATGGATTAGAAAACTGTGGTACATCTACACGATGGAATACTATGCTGCTCTAAAAAGGAAGGAACTCTTACCATTTGCAACGTCATGGATGGAACTGGAGAGCATTATGCTAAGTGAAATAAGCCAGTCAATGAAGGAAAAATACCACATGATCTCACTCATTCATGGATAATAGAGACCATTATAAACTTTTGAACAATAATAGATACAGAGGCAGAGCTGCCTCAAACAGATTGTCAAACTGCAGCAGGAAGGCCGGGGAGGGTTGGGGGGCAGGAGGTAGGGGGGTAAGAGATCAACTAAAGGACTTGTATGCATGCATAGAAGCATAACCAGTGGACATAAGACATTGGGGGATAGGGGAGGCTAGGGGACTGTCTAGGGCGGGGGGATAAAATGGACACATATGTAATACCCTTTGCAATACTTTAAGCAATTAAAAAAAAAAAGAATATTAGCCAATCAAGGAGGTGTGTGTGTGTGTGTGTGTGTGTGTGTGTGTGTGTGTGTGTATCTGAAGGTTTGAAAGGTTGTCATAAACAGCAAGAAAAGCATGTTCTAGCTCATAGATGTGTGAGAATAAGATATTTTGGGGAAGCCGAAAATAGTTCAATTTAGCTGAAGTTTGAAGTTTGATAAAGGGAAGCATATTAGTCAGGTTCTCCAGAGAAACACTATACACACACACACACACACACACACACACACACACACACAATGGTTTATTATAAGAAATTGGCTCACACAATCATGGAGGCTGAAAAGTCCCACAATCTGCCATATGAAGCTGGAGACCCAGAAGAACTGGTGGTGTGAATTCCAGTCCCAGTCCGAAGACTTGAGAACCAAGAGATCTGATGGTGCAGAATCAGACCAAAACAATCAGGCAGAGAGAGCGAATTCCCCCTTCCTTGCCTTTTGTTCTTTATGGGCCTCCAATGGGTTGAGGAGGTACACCCATATTGGGAAGGACAATATACTGTATCAGTCGACTGAATCAAATGTTACTCTTATCCCAAAACACTCCCATAGACACACCCAGAAAAATGTTTAACCGAACATTGGGAATCCCATGGCCCAGTCAAGTTGACACATATAATTAACCATCAGAGGCAGAGACTGAGGAGAAACAAGGGTGAAACAATACACACAATTTATCAATTGTGAATCAGACTGAAGAGTTTGGATTTTATCTTAACAGCAAACTGATGCTGATTAAAATGTTTTGGCAGGTTAATGACAATATCAAATGTAGTTAAAGTAAAATCAATGTGTTTAGTGTGTAGGGAATGAATTATAAGGGGAGAGACTTGAATCAGTGAAATAAGAATACAGATAATTACGATAATCTGGACAAGAACTAACAAGGGCTCAAACGGGCAGTGGTGGAGAAAATGGAGAGGAGAGGATAAATGAACTAAAATTTAGAGAAGTTGGGCATGAAAGCAGGATCACTAAAAAGGGAGGAGTCAAGGCTGACACCTAGGTTTTTGCTTTGAGTTGACTGCACATAGAACAACTCAGACATTCAGAGAGAGGGAACAATAGGATGGAGGAGAAAAGCTCAGGTCAGAATAAGCTTGGCCTGATGTGTCCCCAGGATATCAAGGTAGAGGTATCTGGTAGATACATGGGCATTGCATTTCAGAAGCCAGATGTAACCTGGAAATTTAGAATTAGAAACCATCTGGTTACAGGATGGCCATAAGAGTGGTTAAGCAGTTTTCTGGAAAATATGTAGAAAAAGAAGAGAGATGGGCCATAGATGGAAAATTAGGAAGAGAGGAAAGAGGAAAAGATAGGCGATGAAAGAGAATGAGAGGCAGAAAGTGAGCTCTAGTTTCAAAGAATAAAAGCTTAGGGCATAACACCATAAGGGCTCCCAGGTACCATCTCAGAAAGGAATAAAAACCAGAGTTCAGAGATTCTGAATGATTGGTCTTAACATAATTCTTCAAACTCTGTCACGTTCTCATTTTAGTTGTTTGATTTTTAGCAATCAATACAGGCCTAAAATGGACATGCCTCTGTAATTACTGCGGGGACAGTCAGTAAGAAGATGCCTGGAGACAGCATGTTCCTGCAGGCAGTTTCAGGGATAACAGGAGCCCAGGGGTTAAAGTAGGGAAGGGTCACTGAAACGGAGGCAAGAATGTTGAGTTCATGCTCCCAAGGGGAAAGAACACTGACACTGACAGCTCTCCTAAAAGGCTGGTTTTACGTCTATGGGAAAGAGTTAAGAAATCCTGTAATTTTCCTTCTAATTATTGTGGTAAGAAAGGAGGCAGGTGAATGAGAAACATTAGCTACAGAAACGGAGGGAGCATTTGGCAGGAATATCACTGGTGTCATGGTTTATAGAAACCTGATGGTAAGGAACAGGTACAATAGGGTGAGGAACAACTGACCGTCTACTTTGTAATTTTTCTATCCCTGATGGAAGAATGGTGGCTTCCAGGAATTGAGTTGAAGAAGTAAAGACTCAGGTAATTCGTTGGCAGTTGGTTTCTGACATTTATTACTAAAACCATCCTCCTTTCTATTTTATGAACATCTCCCCATTAAATAGGAAACACTATCACTCCTGCTTGTGGAAACTAGCTTTCAGCTTAACTTGATAACCTTTGCCCAGAGTTAGCTGGCATTGACTTCAGTTAAGAGATTAGAGGCTGTTGCAATATCTATAACCTCCCTTGAGAACAGCATTTAAAGTGTTAGACTGACGACCTTTTATGTGGTACTCTAAGTCCAGAATAAGCCCTTTCCTCTCACAGTGCCAAAGACAGTTTGCTGATATTCCAACCTGACAGTGTTCTCCTATTTTTTTGCAGTAGCTTCATTGAAATTGTTTCCTAATTTTAGTAAAATGTTATAAGACTTCACTAAGTGGATTCTTAGGATGAGTCAAATCCTTTGTTTTATCTGTTGGAATACATGATAATGAGACATTCAGCTTTGACAAACACGCTACTCCTTCACTGTTCTGATTAGGAAATAAAACATTTGTCTCTTCTAGGAAAGGAAGCTCTTCTCAATACTCCCTTAAAAACAAACAAACTGCCCTGACTGGTTTGGCTCAGCGGATAGAGCATCGACCTGTGGACTCAAGGGTCCCAAGTTGGATTCCGGTCAAGGGCATGTACCTTGGTTGTGGGCACATCCCCAGTGGGGAGTGTGCAGGAGGCAACTGATTGATGTTCCTCTCTCATTGATGTTTCTAACTCTCTATCCCTCTCCCTTCCTCTCTGTAAAAAATCAATAAAATATATTTAAAAAACAAACAAACAAACAAAAAACAAACAAACAAATAAAAACAATCAAACAAAAAAACCCAAGAATAGCCTCTCATTTTAACACAAAACATTTGCATAGAACATTGGATTCTTTCTCCTTCTCCCAGTCTCTCTGTAGGAGATTGTATTTCTGTTCTCTAGTTTTATTGAGGGAAATCTGATTTATTGGAATGAATTGTCTGAATGCTCAAGGGTTCAATAACAACCTGGACTCCTGTTTCCACGATCTGGCCCTTGTTCTTCAATTCCAGAATTGGAAGTGTTGCCCCATCTCTGCACTATGCTTGACTTTTCTCAGACAGCTCTCTCTCTCTCTCTCTCTCTCTCTCTCTCTCTCTCTCTCTCTCTCTCTCTCCTTCCCTCCCTCCCTCCCTCCCTCCCTCCCTCCCTCCCTCCCTCCCTCCCTCCCATAATGACTGTCTCTATTCTCCCGTGTCCTCATCTCCATTCTCACCCCACCCCCGAGTCGGTTTTATGTCAAAGTTCCATTACAACTACTGTTAACCTAAGAGTCTCTCACTGCTTCCTGGAAGTGTAATTGGGGAGAAGCAGGCTGATTTTCATGAATCTGGATGAACAAGTTTGGGGGTGGAGATTTCCACTAATCACTACTTATTACCCATATTCACTGGAGTGCATATCAGAATACAGGTGCTTTTACATAGACCCCAATACACCACCACAAATTTATCATAAGTCGAAAATGCATTTAATACTACAATGTAGAGTAACAGTTTCTTAGCCTCATCATTGAATGGCTAACTAGGAGACGAGGTTTGGTGCTGCTGCCCAGCATCACAAAAGTATCATATTACATATCTCTAGTCAGGAAAAGATCAAAATTCAAAATCTTAAGCATAGTTTCTACTGAATGTATACTGCTTTTGCAACATTGCATAACTGAGAAGTCATAATTCAAACCATTGAAGTCAAGCACTGTCTGCTTATAAATGACTAGAGGCCCGGTACACAAAAATCTGTGCACTTGGCGGGTGGGGGGGGGGAGAGGGGGGTCCCTCAGCCCGGCCTGTGCCTTCTCGCAGTCTGGGACCCCTCAGGGGATGATCACCTCCTGGCTTAGGCCCGCTCCCTGGGGGATTGGGCCTAAGATGGCAATCAGACATCCCTCTGGCAGCCCAGCAGCCATTATGGGATGTCCACTTGCCAGCGGGGAGCAGGCCTAAACTGTAGTCGGACATCCTTAGCGCTGCTGAGGAGGCAGGAGAGGCTCCCACCACCACCGCTGTACTGGCAGCCATCAGCCTGGCTTGTGGCTGAGCAGAGCTCCTCCCATGTGAGAGTGCCCTGACCACCAGAGGGCAGATCCTGCATTGAGCATCTGCCCCCTGGTGGTCAGTGTGTGTCATAGTGACCAGTCATTCCCAGTCCTTCTGCTGTTAGGGTCAGTTTGTATATTACCCTTTTACTATATAGGATAGAGGCCTGGTGCACGGGTGGGGCTGGCTGGTTTTCCCTGAAGGGTGTCCCAGATCAGGGTGGGGGTCCCGCTTGGGTGCCTGGCCAGCCTGGATGAGGGGCTGATGGCTGTTTGCAGCTGGTCACACCCCCTTCAGGGTGGGGGTCCCCACTGGGGTGCCTGTCCAGTCTGGGTGAGAGGCTGAGGGCCGTTTTCAGGCTGGCGGGTGACTGAAGCTCCCAACCTCTCCTTTTTTTCTTTTTCTTTTTTTTTATTCTGGGACTTATTTACCTTCTATGGCTGTCACTGAAGCTGAGAGCCAGCTCCAGCTCTGAGACCTCGGCTGCTTAAAGCAGGTATCTGGGCTTTGTTTAACTTCTATAATTGGAACACTGTTGCAACTCCAGCTCTGAGGCCTGGCTGGCTGAAAGCAGGTTTCTGGGGTTTGTTTAGCTTCTATATTTGCAACATTGTTTCTTAGAGTGCAAGCTCAGAGCCCAGCAGCAGCAGGTGGGGAACCTTGGCTTCCCCCATCACTGGAGCAGCAAGCAAGCCTCCTGTTCGCTTCAGCTGCCTGGCTGCCGGCTGCCATCTTGGTTGGCAGTTAATTTGCATATCGCCCTGATTAGCCAATGGGAAGTGTGTCAGAGGTATGGTTAATTACCATGCTTGTCTATTGTTAGATAGGATTAGTAGTTTCAGAGAAGCAATACGGATTAGAAGGCTTGCACAATCCCAGCAGCATAATAGCTAATACTGAATATTGAGGACATGAGGATTCTAATTAAATAAAGTGGAGAGAGAGACATGCCAGACACAGAAATATTATCCCTTTCTCCTGATTCAGGGCATGTGTGAGAGATCGTACCTGTTCAGGCAGAAGACAGAGAACAATTACAACCTCTAGAGGGCACTCTAGAGGGCACAGTTACAACCAATGGGTGGAAGTAGGGTAAGAAGACTAGGGACCCCTATATATGAGAACTTCCTGCAAATTTGAAGGGTATAAAAATTGAACTTGTCTTATGTCTTTTTCTTCATCTCTAGAAAATTTTTAGCAGAGGCTACCAGTCAAAAATATTGTAGAGAGCATTTCTTTATTAGGTGAGTGACGGGGTTGGATGAACTTAAAAAAAGGGGGGGCGGGCAGTTCTAATTTCTATTGTTTAAATAGAGTCAGTGAAGCACAATGGAAAACAGTGTTATATTTTCAGTCAGAAAAGCTGTCATCAGTTCCTAGCTTGGTTACTAATAAGAGTGTGACTTTTTAGCAGGTCATGTAAGCTTGGGGAGCCTAATTTCTTTCATTTGTAAAATGGTGATAATATATACCCACCAGGAAGTGTGGATAAAATTAGAGGACATGTGAAGCACCTAGGACATAGCAGGTACTAAGTGGATTTTTCCATTAATTCTTCAGATGTTGATTCTGGGACAGTTTTCACCTAAGCAGCAATATATTCTAGGGCAGTGGTCGGCAAACTGTGGCTTGCAAGCCACATGCAGCTCTTTGGCCCCTTGAACGTGGCTCTTCCACAAAATACCGACTTCTGCGCATGGGCCACAAAGTTTCAATCGCACTGTACGTGCGTGCCCGTACGTGGTATTTTGTGGAAGAGCCACACTCAAGGGGCCAAAGAGCCACATGTGGCTCACAAGCTGCAGTTTGCCAACCACTGTTCTAGAGGAAGAGAGAATGTGGGAAATGTGAGAAGCACAGGTTTCTAAGATACAATTGGTAGTAAACACTGCTCCACACTACCACATGGCTTTTCTGTTTCTAATCCTAACCGTGCCAGGATAACATTGTCAGAACCACGACAAGCCCATTTCTTGTGCCTTTAATTCAGATGTCAGTTACTGAAATTAACCATGAGACAATAGAAATGCACCAGGCATGCATCATAACGATTTTCTGAGTGCCTATTAGGACCTACTGTATCCCATCCTAACAAATTTAAGAAAAAAGTAACTAGAACTCAGAGTTGCATGCAGAATATGAATTACAATTTTAAAGTCTACCTCAAAATTAGGTTGCTTTCCTTGAAATTTAAAATTAATCTTATTCTTGCTTTCAACATCTTCCTGGTAGATTATCTTAGCAAGGGAACATCATGCCTAATTACTTTAAAAATGTCTTTTCATAGGAAGTATATTAATATGTATTAGACCACTGCTGTCCTCAAAGTGAAAATAACAGTTTTACCTGGTTTTCTTCTTTTTCTCATACTAAACTTTTACATATCCTTTCCCCCCTTAAAGTTACACAAATGTTTGAAGGAATATTTTACCATAACAAGTTCATAAGTCCTCAGAAAATCTGTTATGAATATTCTAAAAAAATAAAGTCTTTTCAGATTTTTTTTAAAACATGGGCAAAGCACACCACATAAATTATTTTTTGTAACTTTTTAGACTGAAGGTTATATCAGTTGAGGCCCATCAGGAAATAGAAAACACAGATTAATTTGGGCAGGAAATTTCATTTAAAGGATTAAGAACCAACTAAAGGCCTGGTGCACGAAATTCGTGCACTGGGAGGTCCCCTCAGCCCAGCCTGCACTCTCTCCAATCCGGGACCCCTTGGGGGATGTCCGGCTGCTGGTTTAGGCCCGATCCCAGGGACTGGGCCTAAACGGGCAGTCAAACATCCTCTCACAACCTGGGACTGATGGTTCCTAACTGCTCACTTGCCTGCCTGCCTCATTGTCCCTAACTGACCCTCCTGCCAGCCTGATCACCCCTAACCACCTCTGCTTGCTGGCCTGATTGCCATTAACTGCCCCCCTGCTGGCCTGGTTGCTCCCAACTGCCCCCCCTTGCTGGCCTGGTCACCCCTAACTGCCCCACCGCCGGCCTGGTCGCCCCTTACTGCTCCCCTGCTGACGTGGTCACCCCCAACTACCCCTCCCACCAGCATGGTCACCCTATGCAGCCTGTTGTTCAGTCGTTTGGTCGTCCCTCACTAACCCCTCTGCCAGCCTGGTTGCCCCATGCAGCCTGCTGCTCGGTTGTTTGGTCGTCCCTCACTAACCCCCCTGACGGCCTGGTCACCCCACACAGTCTGCCAGCCTACTGTTCGGTTGTTACTGTACTGTGAAGGCATCCTGGCCAATTTGCATATTTCTCTATTATTAGTTTAGATTAACAGAGGATTAACTGAGAAGTGCTAATGATAATACTAAAAATACAAGAAAAGCATATAAAGGAAGACACTAACCTTAGGGCTGATGCAGAATACTCAAGGGAAGAAAATTTAAAAGAGGTCAATCCACTCTTAAGACAGAGATCCATCTCACTGGGGGAATGACTGTGGCCCATTGGGCAGGTAAGAGGGAAGTGGAGGTGACATAGACTGAGGCTGGCAAGCCGGTAACTGCCCAGTGGAGTACCTACAAATATTGCAGGAAGCTGCCTGTGGGGGTGCTGCTGAAACTTGCTGGCAAGTTGCCTACTGGGGTACCTTGAAGACTGCCTGGGAATTCTATTGAATTTCTTGGAAAATTGGTTGTGGTGCTGGTGAGATTTTCTGGGAAGGTCACCAGCTTGAACTGTACTGAACTCCCTAGAAAGTCAACAAAGGTGCTGAAAGAACTCTGGGGTGTCAGCGAAAGTAGTGGGAGGTAAACGCCACTGGGTGCCCTGCATACTGATCAGAGCTGGAGCAGCAAGAAGAGGGGAGCACTCTGGAATGGGACAGAAGCAGCCCCTTCCTCTGTAGTGTCCCTGCAGCATCCTCTATTGGCCAACTTTAACATGTGCCCCTGGCAAAAGAGAATGTTTACAGGTCTGACTTTGATATCACAAAACAGAACAATAAAGGATGGATTTGTTGCTAAGGGGCAAAACATTAAAAACAGACAAAAAGGCCATTATGACTCTCATCTGTGGAAATCTGGGTTGGCTGTAATGAATTATACAAATTAACAGAAGTCTTCCTACTGAGAATAGAATAAATTTAGAGCTAAAATAAGAATATAGAATACAGTGACAGCACTGCACTGAAGGACTAGCCTTGCCAAAAGAGTAGTTTGGCCTTTGCTCCTGGGAGGTAACCTCTAAGCCCTTGCAATGCCCTGGCTGATGAGTGTCTTTGTTTACCTGGGGCCCCGGGCGCCCGGCCACACCGTACAGTGTATGCAAACACTGTGATTTATGGTGGATGCTTTAGGTCAAGCAGTATCAGCTTGATCTCTGGAGAGGCTGGAGGTTAAGGTCACCCAGGCCGGCAGTCAGCCAATTCTATTTGATTACCCCCCCTGGTAAAAATTCTAGACATCAATGATTGGTGAGCTTCTGTGGTTGGCAATACTCAGTGACTACCATAATACATCATTAATGGGAGAAATAAGCACTGTCCACACAACTCCACTGGCATATGACAAGTGAAGGCACCCCATCTGATTTTTCTTAGACCCTGTTCTATAAGTCTTTTCCCATTGTCAGTTTTAATCTTTTTTTGTTATAATAAAGCATAACTATGAGTATAACAGCTCAAATTCAGGAGGCTGACTGACCTCCTGCACTCACATATTTAGTTATCTATTGCTACATAACAAATCACTTCCAAACCTAGCACTTTTGCATGGCCTGTGTGGCTCTGTGGTTCAGCACTGACCCAGGAACCAAGAGGTCCCAATTCAATTCCTGGTCAGGGCACATGCCCTGGTTGTGGGCTCAATCTCCAGTGTGGGATGTGCAGGAGGCAGCCGATCAATGATTCTCTTTCATCATTGATGTTTTTTTCTATCCCTTGACCTTCTTTTCTCTCTAAAATCAATAAAAACACATTAAAAACAACCCCAAATCCTAGCACTTTTAAAGAACACATATTTTTAAAATCTCACTGTTCCAGTGAGTCAGGAATCTGGGTATGGCTTAATGGAGTCTTTTACTTCAGTCTCTCACAAGACTACAAAAATGGTATGAGTTGAGGCCATGCTCTCAAATAAAGCCACAGATGTTCCAAGCTCATTGGCATGATTCTTAACAGGATTAATTTTTTTCAAGGGTTGCTGGACTGAGGGCCTCAGCTCCTCATTGGCTGGAGGCTGGAGTCCACCCTTAGTTCCTTGCCACACAGCCTCTCCTAGTGCAGCTCAAAACAGGGAATCTTGTTTCATCACAGCAAACACATGAGAAGAATCAGAGAGCATCAGCAAGATGAAAGTCACAGTACTTCATAGTCTGATTTTGGAATTGATATCCTATCCTTTTGCCATATATGTATATATTTTTTGTTAGAAGCAAGTCACTAGGTCCAGTTCACACACCAGGGAGAGAGTTACACAAGAGCATGAGGAGACAAGAGTCATTGGGAGCCATAAACACTTAAACTATCTTAGGAGGACTGAATAAAATAATGGCTATGGAAAATATTTAACATAGAAGGTAGGTCTTTTTGTAATGACTAGTGTTATTAGTCTGCAAAGTATAGTTTTTGCTCTGATCTCTAATTTGAATTCCTGCTCTAGTAAACTACCTGCTTCTCCCATATTATTTTATAATTGAAAGTTGACTTGGTTCTGGCCTGTTTCACTCTGGGGATTAGAGCCCTGCCAAATCCCTGACCACTGAGCACTCAGGCTGATGTAATTATTTCTAACGTCAGGCACCGTGGATTCTGCTTGCCTGGACGTAGAGCATGCTTAGCTTGAGCACACTGTCTTATTTAGTGGCTTTGTCCCTGGCTTTGTACCAGAGTTAACTCTTTGCTGAGCTGCTGGGAACCACACCTTTTCTATGATGCCAAATTCCTGTGGTCACCTTTCTGTGAAAGTGCCATACTTGAGGGATAACTTACTCCTCCTGAATTAAATGTGTGTTCTGTGGGTTGGGAGGCTTATTGTGCAATGCTATACCCCTCCCCTATGCTTGAGTAGGGTTCTGGAATTAGACTATCAGGACTTGTGAAAAAGGGTATGACCATTTAAAAATAGCATTTTAAATGTTTCAGACAGAGAAGTAAAGAATGATTCAGTGAAATTATCATATACACTCATACACTGTGGAAATAAGAGTGATATGAGCATTTAATGATACAACAACTATTGGTTAAAAATGCCTATGAAGTTGGAAAAATTATTTAGCAAAGGAAAATATTCATAATGAGTAACAGGTTTTCCTGTAAACACTAAATTCAGCTTCCTGTGCTTTTGGACCTTTGTGAGTCTTAAGGTCAATTTCATTAACCCTGCTCTCTTTTGGCCATGCTAGACCATTGTGCTCCACAGCAGGGTAGGAATTTGTAACATGCAGTAGTTTATGAAGAGTCAGTTACATAATTGGACCTTTAAATGCATGTGGAGCTCTTATTCCCACTAGCAGTTGTTACAGTGTCATCCTCTATGAGTTTAACCCAAATTATAGAGATTCCTTTGTTGAATAATTGTAATAATTTTTACAATGCCCTCCAGTCTCAGCTCAAATTTCATACCATGGTTTTACATAAACCAAAAGCTATATCAGAGATTACATAAATGATCTTGAACATTAGAACAGTAGAAATATGAACCACAGGAATGCTGCTGGTGAGGGTTTAGAAAAAAGTAAGGAACCTGTTATTAGAAACTGGGAAAAAGGGGACCCTTGTGATGTAGTGGCAGAAAACGTAGCCAAATTTTCTCCTGCAGTTACGTGGAAAATAGACCTGGTAAACAATACAACTGGCTATGTAGCTAGGGAGGCTTCCACACAAAGTGTTGGAGCTGCTGCCCGATTTCTTCCTGCTGCTGATGGCAAACTGCGTGAGGGAAGATAAACTGAGGGGATGATGTTATACAAAATCAGCTGGGATCAGAGAATTTTGAAAATTCTCAGCCCGTCTGGACAGCACAAGTCAGAAATGGCAGCTGAACCTGCAGCATAAGGCAAAGGTTGAGTGTGTGTGACTGTACAACCTTTTGCTAAAATTTCTGAAAGATCAAAAGGCCAAAATAGCCCTGACCGGTTTGGCTCAGTGGATAGAGCATCAGCCTGCGGACTGAAGGGTCCCAGGTTCAATTCCAGTCAAGAGCATGTATCTTGGTTACGAGCACATCCCCAGTAGAGGGTGTGCAGGAGGCAGCTGATCGATGTTTCTCATTGATATTTCTGACTCTCTACCCCTTCCCCTTCCTCTCTATAAAAAATCAATAAAATATATTTTTTTAAAAAAGCCAAAATATTCAGTCACACAAAGGGCGTTTTAACTGAGATTGTGTGCCTTACAGATCCCCTCAATCAAACAGGGGGCCTCTATGAAATTCAAGAGCATTTAACCTTCAGCAAGCTTAGCAGGAGTCAAAGAGAGAAGGAATTATGTCAAAAAGATCTGTGGGTGTGGCTTTTGGTTAGTGGAGTGAAGCCCAGTGAAAATCCATGCAAGATCCTTTAAGTTTTTGAGAAAAAAAAAAATCATTTCAGCAGAAACGCTGTCAGCTTGGACTAAAAGGAGGAGAGAGTATAAACCCCAAGATTCCACTGGAAGTAAGCGGTTAATAAAACTACTCTGCTGAAAACATGTTCTTTCATATAAAGAATCGTGACCAAGAGCCTCAGGGGTGAAACAGAAAGCCATGGAAGATTATGTCCAGGCTTTGAGACCTAATCGAGGAACTCCGGCTGGATTTCAGAACTGCCATGGGCCAGTGACTCCTTTCTATCTTTCACTTCCCCCCTTTTAAAGCTAGAATGTTTATAGCTACTCCTCTATGCCTGCCTCTCCATTGTACAAGCACCACGGGGGTTGATAACTTGTCTCTTTAGTTTTATAAGTGTGCAGATGGGGGAGATTGAGCCCCAGATACTGCACTTAAAGAGATCATATCTAGGAGCCTCAAAATTCACCTGGATGATTTAGATGATGTGATTTGGGACTTGAGCTGATGCTAAAATGGGAGGAGACACTTAGGGAGCTTTGGAAGAGGTGAATGTGTTTTGCATGTATGAGGAACGGGAATGATCAGGGTTAGAGTTTGGATTGTTTTAAACAAAATTCTGAAATGGCTCTCAAGTTTCCTACCACCTCGGTGTAAAACTTTTATGTAATACCCTCACTTGAATGTGGGCAGGACCTGTGATATTGATGAATGTCATTCTCATTATTAGGTTACATTATATAGTAAAGGTCCTGGGGTTTTTGCAGATGAAATTAATTGATTTTAAATTAATCTGAAGCAAGAGTATCCTAGGTGGGTCTGATCTAATCAGGCAATCCTTTTAAAAGACTGTCTAGGTTAGAGGTTCTCCTATTGGCCTTAAAGAAGTAAGGTTCTATGTTCTGGGAGGATAAGGGAAAGAGCTATGTAGCAAGGGCCTGAGATGGAACTCAAGTTGCTGAGAGCTGCCTCCCATTCTGTAGCTTATCTCATGCAAGATTTTGGATATATACATATATAATTTGTGTTTTACCTGAAATTTAAATTTAACTGGAAATTCACCCCCCTGTCTTCATTGCCTTAGTAATGTCTTCAGCCCTTTAGCCCTTTATAGGACACTATACTTTATACGTTCTTTCTTTTTTCCAATTTTGTATATTTACATTTTGTTTACTTTTGATTGGTAGACTAGTTAGCTTTTATTTTTTAAACATATTTTGTTTTATTTTCAAATGTCTATCCCTAGATGTAATTACTTTTATTGTTTTTACATTGTCTATTTCCTTTCTACCTACATCATTAATTCATTTCTTTTGCTTTTTTCCCCTTTGGTTCTTCAGTTGTTTTGTTTCTTATGTCTATATTGGCAGGCTTAATTCATAAAATATTTTTTTTCAGTATTAAAGGCATTTCCTGTTTCATCATATATTTACAAATCTATTTCTGTTAGGTTTAATACTTTTTGAATTCATTTTCTCTAAATTATTTTATTTTCACAGTTTTATTTCCCCTTTTTCCCAGTTGAATCCTGAGATTAATTTTAAAGGAGATGATGATCACATTTAATATTTATTCAATTTAAATCACAATCTATTGAGACAATTTTAATTTACTATTACTTAGGATGATGATGAATATTATATCTCTGCCATGGATAGTAAAAATTGTTAGAATAATTTCATGCCTTTGGTCAATATTATTCAGAATAGGTGATTTTCTAGTCACCTTTTAACTATTTCTAAGACTAGACTTCATAAATTCCTTAAGCGTTTCTAAACTCCTCTTAATAGTACTATCTCTGGCACCATCTTTTGCCTTCAGATATATTTCCCCAAATAGCAGTTAATATTTATTTATTGCTTAAATATTAGGTAAAAAAGAGAAAACCTACCAGGTTGGTTCTCTTGTATAAAATTCTATCTTTTTATTTTTTCATATTTTAGCATTGTATAAATTTTACTGTTTTCAAAGCTCTTTAACTTCCATTTATGAGCTTGAGAGGACTTGTGTTTTCCAGAAAATTGAGCCGAGGTTAAATAAGAGCAGGGCGTCTACCCTAATTAATATATTATGTGTTATGATGGCTACCACAACAGCTGGTCTCATGCCAATCCTTTATATAATTTCAGGAGCTAGTATTTTTGAGCAATTTTTAATAATAGCAATCAAGAGCTATTTCTCAGAAACAAATGATTGGGGACTAACACATGGCAAATTCATGGCTCAGCCTTTTCTTTTTCTTTTTTTTTGTTAACCAGACTACTGTATTTAAAATTAAATCCTCTCCCGGGCTCACAGCTGGTACTGCAAACACTGCTAATTGGACAGACTGAAGTGTGAAACTAAATATATATGTTGTCATTTTACTCAACAGTTTCTGGAAAATGTATTGCAGGTAAATCAGCAGGCGTTAGCAAAGCTCTCGAAAAAGTACACATGAGCATATTAAGCCTCGTGATGGATATGTCTCCCTGCCGGAGCAAAGCAAGCATCTGACTTTTGTAGCCATTACTGAAGCAGCATAGATTAGTCATTCTTAAAACAAATGGGACTTCTCCCTTATGCAATTTTGAATGTTTTGATTGACTTTTGGATAATAGCCTTCCCAATTCCTTTGCAGCTTTTTCCCCTCTTCAGCATTTTGTTCCCCGTTCTTTGTCCTAAGAGGAATACCAAATATCTCCTCTAAATAATTCCAAAATATAGTTTTAAATGCCTCTTGTCATGTCAATTATACTGGAGGAACATGTGAAATATGTAATAGCCAAATTAGGAGAGAACCCTATTTTACTCATGTTATGTTTTATTCTGAAGTCTCAGTGAGATAAAAGCATTGGAAACCAGGCATCTAGATATTTTAAAGGAATGACAAGAAAACCTCATCAAGGTGTGATATCTACTTATGTAGTAAGATTTTTCTGTTCCAAACCTTTATAACAATTACCAACTTTCAGTTGAAGACATCACTGATTAACTTTTTATTTTATTGATTTCAGAGAGAGGAAGGGAGAGGGAGAAATAGTAACATCAATGATGAGAGAGAATCATTGATCAGCTGCCTCCTGCATGACCCCTACTGGGGATCGAGCCCACAGCCCGGGCATGTGCCCTGACTGGGAATCGACCCAGGGACCTCTTGGTTCATAGGTCAACGTTCAACCACTGAGCCACACTGGCCAGGCCAGTGATTAACTGTCACATGTAGAAGAGCCCCAAGTTAATAACAGTGCTATCTTTCTCTGTGGGACAATCTTGATTCATTTTCCATTCTTTTATGCCCTGCTCTGCATCCTGTGAGGACGAATTTTATGAAAGGCAGCATCCAGGCTCTCTTGACTTCTGACATGCAGTGGCAGAAGATTGGAAGGCAGGAAAACAAAGAGACTGGGCATTTATTCCCTTGTTAGTTTTCTACCAGGACATAGTTTTATCAGTGTTTGCGTTCCTCTACCTAAGATTTAGTCTGTATGACAGCTCTCACTCTCAGCAGACTGGGAATCTCTATCTCTTCCTTTCTCTTGCCCATTCAGGCACAAAGGTACCAGTGTTTCATAAAGTTGCTAATCTCTGAGCTCTTCATCACTCCTCACTGGTTCCCTTACACCTCTCCACACATCTGTGAATTATCCTTTCATTGTAGTCTCTTTAATTAAACTGTTGAAAGGGAAATCTACTTTCTGATAGAATTCTGATAGACAAAATAACTGGTGGCTGGGTCTGGCACAAGATACAAACCCTCAAAGTGGGATTCGGCTTTTGTAACATGAAAACTGAATGACTAAATGGACAATCTTGACATTGGTAATGTCATGTAGCAGCAAAAATATTTTAAATAGTCACTGTTGGTGTCATTAGTTAAATAATTAGTAGAGGACAAAGCATCAAGAGGACAATGACAATATGGCACTTTAGAGTTTGTGATATGTTTGTTCTGCATGTGGTAGTTTTTAAAAATCGAAATAAAAAGGATGAGAATAGAATCTGAATGGCCCAAATGGTGGACTGGACTGGCCCATCCCCATTTTTACCTAAACATATTTTATTTGCCTTTTTTTCCCACTGCCCTGTGCCTTAGGAGGCTGACTTCTACAGACAATATCACCAGATAGCTTTACTTTCTGGCTATTATTTGGGGTGCTTTCTCCCTCAACTATGATTGATCTCTATAAACTGTCCTTTCACTGAACTTTCTTTAATTAAACTTTTTGATGTTCTGTTTCTTGTCATGACCTTGATTGATAAGACAAATTCCTTAAACTACAGATGGAAGCATTGAATCTTCTTGACTTTGCAGTTTGTAACCTACATTACATTACTAGTAAGAGACAGGGAGCCTGAAGTCAAGTACTTCTACTCCGTCTGCTTTTACTCCCTATGGATTAAATATGACCAAACGGAAGAGAGAACCACACTGGAACCATTTAAAATCCTGCCTACAATAACCTTTGAAAAAGGGCAAAGATAGCCAAAGAGAGAACAGGGTGTATTTAAAATAATTACAACAGCAACGAAAACAACAATAAAAACAAGGTCTGAGTAAGCAAGAGGGAACACACAGATTGTGGGAAATGCAGTCAGTTTTCCTGATTGGGAACACAGGAACCTAGGAAAGCACTGAACTGAGAAAGAGTCATATTTAGACACCTGCTCTGCCCAGAGGGTACATAACCCACTTGAAAGAGCAAGTAAAATAAGAACTTCATGGCTGCAGTGAAGGTTAACTTTATGTGATGATTTGAAAAGGCCATGGTATCTAGATATTTGGCCAAACACCAGCCTTGATGTCGTTGTGAAGGTATTTTTTTTTTTTAGATGAGATTCAGACTTAAATTAGCAGAGGTTGAGTAAAGCAGATTATCTTCCATAATGTTGGTGGGCCTCCTCTAAACAGTTGAAGACCTTAAAAGAAAAACATTGAGATTCCCAAGGAAGCAGGAATTCTGCCTCCCACTGACTTCAGACTCTAGCTGCAATATCAGTTCTTCCCATGAGTGTCTAGCCTGCTGCCCTACCCTAAAATTTTCAGATTTGTTAGTCCCCCAAATAGAGTGAGCCAATTCCTTGAAATAAATTTCTCTCTATATGTATACATCCTACTGGTTCTTTTTCTTTGGAAAAAAAGTGACTAATACAGCCTCCTAATCTGTTCTTATTTCTTCATCTGACTACGAATAGGTTGCAAAAATGAATCTGTAAGTTCGTTTTTAGTTAGCAAGACAGGGTGAAGAAAAGGACTTATTAGAAATAAAAGAAAGAATACAGTCACTTTCTCAGGCTTCTATCTAATTAAAGGACCCAAGGACTGGGGAGGAGATTTATGTTAAATCAATTTTGATTAATAATGGTCATGGGCATTGGAGTAAAAAGCACATAAAGGAAAAATGGCCCAGCCAGTGTGTCTCAGTGGCTGAGCATCAACCCATGCACCAAGAGGTCACCTATTTGATTCCTGGTCAGGGCACATGCCCCAGTTGTGAGCTCGATCCCCAGTAGGGGGTGTGCAGGAGGCAGCTGGTGGACATTTCCCTCTCATTGATGTTTCTTTTTCTCTCTCTCCCTTTCTCTTACTATATCTAAAAATAAAGAAAAACATATTAAAAATGCTCCTATAATAAAGGTACAGTTTGCTCAATTTTCACAAATGGAATACACCCAAGCAACCAGCACTTAAATCAGGAAACAGAACATTAGAATGCACAAAAATAAATTTTAAGGGTAGAAACAAACAAAATAAATTTGCGTTCTGAATATACACACTGTAATTCATAATTGTTTAATGAAAAGGCTAGAGCATCACTATTTCCTTCTGATTTGTTATAACACAAAAGCTGCAAAGTGTGTGTGTGTGTGTGTGTGTGTGTGTGTGTTTAACCATGAAAAGCGAGCATTTAACATAAAGATTTGATTTTATCCCCTAGGTCTCTTCTGATAATATATGGTACATATTCAAATTCATAATGTTCAAAAATAATTCAAATATCTCTTGTCAGAGTTTTTACTAAATTCACAGATTCCTTTTGTTAATAACTACCATTTTTTCTGTCAGCCAAACAAAACATTATAAATTCAGCAAAGTAAATTTTAGGCAGCAATTCAGTGAGCCAAATTTATTTTTCTGCTTTTTATTGAACTTAATTGCTAGAATGTCCTGCTATAATATAGAAACAGCCTTTAAATTTAGGGATCAAGTTTTCTTTTTCCTATCCCAGGTAGGATTTAATAATAGTTCTTATGTTGCATTCTCTGGAAGTAATGTGATAATTAAAGTAATTAAAGAGAAATCATTTTTTCAAAGGAGAGAACACTTTATAATCCATCATAAATGAGTGGTAAGGGTCCATTATTTATTAACAAGTTCCTATAATTAATTGTTAAATCCATGGATGGTTTAAACTCCCTAGCAACAAACTGGATTTCTTGTCTACAAATATCTCATGCTGACCTACGAAACATTTCCCCATAAATTTCTTCATATCTTTAAAAACCCCAACCAAGTTCTGGATTACAATTTTTCATTAAATTTAGGCCTTATAAGTAGATGGCAAAAAATGAACCTGCATATTGCCTATTATAGTTAGCATAGTTCCAAGCACACTGGGACATTAGTAAATATTGTTTGGTGATTTCAACCTGAAAATGAGGAAATGAATAATATATAATTCAGTAATTGGTGGCTTTAATATTTTTTCAGAGAATAAACAAATTGAGTAATAAAAATAGCTAGCATTTATATGTTTATTGTACAAATATTTATGGGACACTTTTATATCTTCCAGTCCATTTCCTATTATTATTACTACATCATTTTACAGATGAAGAAACAGGCTCAGTAAGGCATTAGAATTTGAGGATCTGTGCTCTATCCACATAATTATAAGTGGAAAAGTTTTACTTCAATTAGACATACCAATTTTGTTTCCATAGTAGCAGAACAAAAAAACAGATACCTTGACCATAAAGGCTGCAAGATCAGAAAAAGAAGAAAATAATTTCTAGCTTAAGGCATTGAATTAGCCCATTTCCACATAAAATAATTATGCTAGTTACTAAATGTGATTTGTGAATCTAATGCTAGTATTAAATAAATTGTAGTTTACTTACAGATTCCAGGAAAAAGAAAAGGTAGAAAATGTCCCCTTATAAAATTGGTGTTGAATTCATTACTCTGATTTTGTGTGTGTGTGTGCCCAATTGAAATTGGTCTGGAATTTTAATGGAAATTAAAACCAGAAATGAGAATTTGCACAACTACAGCCCTAAACCACCAACATTGGTTTACTAACTCTCTTCCACTAGTTCTGATTTCTGTCTGGTCCTTAACAAGTACCTAACTTTATGTTTCTAAACTATCAAGTACAGAGTTCTTTCAACTAAGTTACAGGATGACAAAGAACTTCAGTATTTTGTGAAATTCTTTACATTGGAATTTTATTATAAAGCACAGGGGTTAGGATCAATCAGGCAGGCAGGCAGGCGAGCAGTTAAGGGTGATCAGGCAGGCAGGCAGGGATTAGGCATGATCATGCAGGCAGGCAGAGTGGTTAGGGGCGATGAGGCATGCAGGTGAGTGGTTAGGGGTGATGAGGCAGGCTAAGTGGTTAGGGGCAATCAGGAAAGCAGGCAGGCCAGTGGTTAGGAGCCAGCAGTCCCAGATTGCGAGAGGGATGTCCGACTGACAGTTTAGGCCCGATCCCACAGGGGTCCCAGATTGTGAGAGGGTGCAGGCCAGGCTGAGGGACACCTCCCCCCATGCATGAATTTCCTGCACCGGGCCTCTAGTTTTATTATAAAGCATGTCTTTTAAGGATATTAGGTATTTTGCTAAATTATGAGCTACACTGTCAAAAAGGGAAATGATAATTAGCAATAAATAATGAAACACTAGCAAAGTGACATTCATAAAATAAATATACTAATATCCCTATATATACACAATTAGGAATTATGAAATATCATGGAAAACTGATTGCCTTTATAAATTTGTAAGAACCCTGTTAGTCATAAAGTGGCAAAGCATAAATAAATTTAATTAGTAAAATCTGAGGCCCTAGTGAAGACAGTCGCTACATTGCAAGAAGAAAAAAAAATTTAAATTTGAATAATTGTAGAATCATATCTATTTTTGGAGAAGGAATACATATTTATTTCTTACATCAGCATGCAGATTTATTTCAACACAAAACAAACACCAGTGATTCTAAAGCCAGTCAGAGGAAAAATTGAGTGAGAATAACCATAACTAAGAATAGTAGGCAGATAATGGGGATGCAGGCATAAATTATTCAAGTTATTTTAAGTAGTAATAACAAAGTAGACAACTCAAAACTTGGTCTAGATATGATTCTGTGTATGGCAAAGGAGGCATTCCATAAGAATGAGAGAAAGAAGAACTCAATGCTAGAAGCTCAAGCAAATATTTGAGGAAAAAGTCTAATTAGAGCATACTTTCTGATAAAAAATTCCAGATAAAACGTTAATACATTTAAAAGTGAATCATATGATTTCTTCACAAATAACTGCCATTTCAGACATAGATTAAATGAGACCAATGGAAAAGATCGTCATCTCTGCCTCCACACAGTTTAGGGTACTTTCACTATCATAGCCCCCAATGTGTGGACGTTGGTGCTCAGTACTTGCTAATGGATCCTTTTTTATTTTCTTGGTTCCTGCTAAATTGACTAGACCAGTGATGGCGAACCTATGCTATGCGTGTCAGAGGTGACACGCGAACTCATTTTTTTTGGTTGACTTTTCTTTGTTAAATGGCATTTAAATATATAAAATAAATATCAAAAATATAAGTCTTTGTTTTACTATGGTTGCAAATATCAAAAAATTTCTATATGTGACATGGCACCAGAGTTAAGTTAGGGTTTTTCAAAATGCTGACACGCCGAGCTCAAAAGGTTCGCCATCACTGGACTAGACCTACAACGGTCACACAATAGAACAAGTAGGAATCTCCCCAACACACTTGTGTTTTCTGTTTTCTGGGAAGACCCAGATTTCTCAAGAAACTCACTCTTAGATATCATACCATAGACTTGGATTTGTACACAGGAATAGACAATTTTACAAATAAACAATGGCAACAGCCAAGAACTCATAGACTGAGAAGAAGGAGGTTATGCTTATCATCCAGGATTTGTGTGTCTCACTGTAGCAGATTTAATGGAAGAAACGAAGAAACAAGAGAGGCCATGAGATAAGTAAACAACAAAATAGTATTTCTAATGCACAATCTCTATGGGCTCAGGAAGATACAGAAAAGATGGAGTAATATTAGTCCAGATTCATTCTTCACTTTTTCCACCCCATTTTCCTTGTGCCATTAAAAACAAATCAAATTTCAGGGGTTAAAACTGAATTTTTAGGGACTTGGCTAGGTTGCTCAGTTGGTTAGAGCAGTGGTCGGCAAACTCATTAGTCAACAGAGCCAAATATCAACAGTACTTCTTCAAAATAGACTCGCCCAGGCCGAAAACCGACTTCTGCGCATGGGCCATGAAGTTTCAATCGCACTGTATGTGCGCCCACACGTGGTATTTTGTGGAAGAGCCACACTCAAGGGGCCAAAGAGCCGCATGTGGCTGACGAGCTGCAGTTTGCCGACCACGGGATTAGAGTATTGTCCCAATATGCCAACATTGTGGGTTTGATCTCCAGTCAGGGCACAGAGAAGAAACAGTCAATAAATGCATGAATAAGTGGAACAACAAATCTATCATCTATCTATCTATCTATCTATCTATCTATCTATCTATCTATCTATCATCTCTTACTATTGTCATACTTTACATATTGGATTCAAATTTTCCTTATAGTCCTCCAGAATCCTGTAAATGTAAAGGGAGAGGATGAAGCAAACAAAAGAATAGACTTGCAGATTTTAAGTGTTCCTGAAAACATCTGTTTAGTGTTTTACCAATCAATGTACTACCCAAGGGATGATTTAGCACGTTTCTCAAACTAGAGTGTGCCTTAAAATATCTGGCAGGCTGGTTAAAATACACATTGCTCAAGTTTCTAAGTCAGCTGGCCAAGCATATGCATTTCCAAAAATGTGATGCAGAAGCTGCTAGTCCAGGGACCACACTTTGCAAACCACTGAAGGAAAAGCTGCTCTGGGCAGGCAGTGGTGGGTTAAACACCTAATTCCATCCCTTAATGGTGCTGTGAAATACTCGAACTATTTGATACAAAATCTATTTGAGACTCATTCTCTTATTTGCGAAAAGGGGAAATTAATGCCTACAACAAAGGTTTGTTGTGAGTTTTAAGTTAGACTAACACATATTAAAAACATAGCACAGTATTTGAAAAGTACTTATTATACTATAAATATTATTTCCCCTTTCCTCTATATAATAAAAATCCCAATATTTTGCATTGTATTTTGTACTTAGGTGTGTTAACTTTCTTTTACATTCCATTTATTAATGATTAGAAGCCTGTTGAATGAAAATTCATGCACTGGACGGGGAGGTCCCTTAGCCCAGCCTGCCCCCCCCCCTTTTTTTTTTTTTCGGTGTTTAGCAAAAATATATTGAGAATAAAATCAGGAACGTAAAGAAACGCCAAATGAAAAGAATGTACAAAGTCTCCCCAGGTGTTGGCAAGAGCCAGGGCGGTGGAGACGCCAGCGAGCTGGGCTCGGAGGAGGGAGCTGCTCTCTGAAGGCTGACAGTCCAGGAGCCCTCAGGGGCAGAAGGCAACTCAGTGATCAGGGGAAGTTGATGCCCCATCACACCTTTGCTGCTGCCACTGCCAGCAGCGCAAGCTTCAGTGGGCCCTGGTTACCTGAGTCTCAGGCAAACCTGGGTGGCTGGGCAGCTGCCATCCAAGGCTTGCCTGTGCCTCAGGCCGGCCCTGGGCGGCTGGGCAGCTGACATCTGAGGCTTGCCTGTGCCTGAGCGTTGGCTGGGCAGCTACTATCCGAGGCTTGTCTGCACATCGGGCCAGCCCTGGGTGGCTGGGCAGCTGCCATCTGAGGCTTGCCTGCACTTTGGGCCAGCCCTGGGCGGGTGGGGGACTTAGAGGACTGGGGAACTTCAGAGGCAGGCATGCAGTGCATCTGGCGGGCCCAGCCTTGCTGCGTGCCTGCCACCCTGGCAGGGCTGAGGGGACTAGGCGCCGCCATCTTGTGGCTGTGGGTACCGCCATCTTTGAGGGCATGGCAGTCAATTAGCATATTCCCTCCTTATTGGCTGTGGGCGCCACCATCTTTGAGGGCATGGCAGTCAATTAGCACATTCCCTCCTTATTAGATAGGATTTTCTCATGATGCATTTTAAAGATAATGTAAACCTTGTAATTAAAGTATCAGCCAACTCTTTGTCAGGTATAGGAAGCCAAACAATTTTAAATGCTTTAAGGTTATCTGTCAAGAGGGGAACAAATTTGAAAAGTCAAGTTTGATCATAGTTGTGAAATCTGGAATACAAGTAAAATATTACATCATTTACAGACTCTATTTCCTCCACCAGCTGTGAGATATATAAATTATTATCTTTTCTAATATTCTGAGTTTTTTTCCATCAAAAATTTTTATTAAAATTATTGAGGTGACATTTGTTCATAAAACTAGATGGGTTTCAAGTATACAGTCTACAATACATCATCTATATATTGCACTGTGTCCACCACCCAATTAAAAAGTGGGCAAAGAACCTGAATAGACACTTCTCCAAAGATGGCCAATAGGCATATGAAAATATGCTGAACATCACTAATCTTCAGAGAAATATAAATTAAAACCATATGATATAGCACCTGACATTTATCAGAATGGCTGTTTGAAAAATCAACAAACAAGTTTTGGTGTGGATGTGGTGAAAAGGGAACCCTCATGCACTGCTGCTGGGAATGCAGATCAGTGCAGCCACTGTGGAAAGCAGTATGCAGTAACCTTAAAAAATTAAAAATGGAATTTCCTTATGACCCAGCAATTCCACTTCTGGGAATATATACAAAGAAACCCAAATTACTAATTCGAAAGGATATATTTACCTTATATTCATTGTGGTGTTATTGACAATAGCCAAGATTCAGGAGCAACCCCATCAGTAGATGAGTGGACAAAAAGGCTATGGTACATTTATGCAATGGAATACTACTTGGCCATAGAAAAAAAGAAAATCTGAGTATCATTTTACAATTGATTATATTAAAGCATAAAGAAAAATTTTATAAACAACCAGAAAGGATTTGCAAATCTATAAAATAATAGACCTATCATAGATATAGAAGAGGTTTTTATTTAGGTATTTATACAAAGCCATGTTTTTAAATTGCTATTATTTTTATTTAATAATTAATACATGTTTATTTAGAAGATAGAAAAGAATATTCACAAAACACATATTTCGATTCACTATTAACATATAGTTTGCCTTCATTGATGTTTCTCTCTCCGTCTCTCCTGTGTGTGTGTGTGTGTGTGTGTGTGTGTGTGTGTGTTGAGATGACAGAGAGAGCAATAGAGACAGTTGCTCTTATCTTGTCAGATTGAGGTCAGTTCTAAATTAGCAATTTTGAAAAAGCCAGTTTAATCTGGGAATCATAAAAATACACTATTTCAAATTAATGTTCATTGATTTGGTCACACTTTGATGTAGGGCCAAGGAATACTCATGACATTAAACTTGACTAAGTGAAATTTTACTCCTTAATTCTATAAACCATACTCCTAATGCATCCTCTAGAATACCAATGTTAGGTTTCAAAATTAAGTGGAAAGTTAATATTTTATAAAGCAATATGAGTGTAGAACCCTTCTACATTTCTATATTTTTTTCTAAACTTTCAAAGATGTTTGTATAATTGCTTAAAATATAATTTTTAATTACATTTACTGGGACTTTGAAAAACATTTAATTTAGAACTTATAGAAACTGAAAATTTTCACACTAATATTTTATCAGAATACATCAATCTTATTAAAGTACAACATCAAACCAACAAGTAACGCTAACCAGAACAGTGTTAGAAGCAAACACAAGTAACTATTGGTTGCCATTTTTCTGGTGAGTGTAGAAAGGCACTAAGTACTCCTTTTGCTACATTAATATATAATGTTATTTTTAAAAACTGGTCACAAATAGGCAGAAAAATTAATACATCCAAAACATTTTATAGCTACTATCATTTATAATCCCTCTCTTTTAAACTTTCTAATTTTGATTAATTGTTCTTATTTATCTATTGCTGTGTAACTTTCAGAATGTGCATGGATGGTATGCTTTTCAATGGCTTATGTGTCAGAATGTTTTCCTGGTGTAGCTTGTACACAAAGGTTAATTTGGCTCTGTGATACCAAATAAGTACCTTTATTTAAAAAATATTTTCTTTATTAGCTCTATAGAAAAGGAAGTGTTATCTTTTGGCTTTGGGTATTGCCATATGTTTCAAGATACATATATATTTTTTTGGTAGATAGTCTAATCTATTTTCCTGGATTATTATAGACTAGACGCCCAGTGCACAAATTTGTGCACCAGTGGGGTCCCTTGACCTGGCCTGCAGGATTGGGCCAAAACCGGCTCTCCAGCATCCCCTCAGGGGTACCAGATTGTGAGAGGGCACAGGCCAAGCCAAGGGACTGCACTGGGGCATGATCAGAGCCAGGGAGGAATGCCGGAGGTTGGCCAGCAGGGAGGGACTGCGGGAGGGTCTCCAGGGCGTGTCTGGCCCGTCTTGCTCAGTGCTGATGGACCAGACCCCAGCAGCAAGCTAACCTACCGGTTGGAGCGTCTGCCCCCTGGTGGTCAGTGCATGTCATAGCGAGTGATTGAGTGGCCTTAGCATATCATTACCACATTATGCTTTGATTGGTTGAACAGACAACCGAACGACCAGACACTTAGCATATTAGGCTTTTATTATATAGGATACCTGAAATAGATATGCATTCATATACATATATCTATTTATGTTTATGTATGTATAATTTATTTAAATCAAGAATATGTAAGTGCTGCTGTGTTTAAATTAATTCTGCCATGTACTCAGTTATGGGTGCTCATTTTTCTTGAGAGATGACATACGAAACTGCTTTTGAGCACAGATTGCAGTCTGACAGCCTCAGGTTTAGTCCTGTCTCTACCACATAGTACCTGGGATCCGAGGCAGTTGATTTCTTGGTGTTTTGTTTTTCTGAGTGTAAAGGGCATGATAATTATAGCCCTTAACCCCAGCTTGTTGTGAGGATTAACTCAACTAATTAACTACTATGTTTAGAGCAACAAGATCATGACAGGTAGAGTATAAGCCAAAAGCAGGAAGCAAGTGTAAGCTCCTATCTTTAATTCTGTGCCTCCTGAAGACATTTTTTTTTTTTGCCATATTATTTGCTTCTTCCTTGTAGTTTTTTTTCTTGATTTGTTCTTGATGCCTCTAAATTATCTTCTCAAGCTTGAAAATTTCCCTCTGATTTGAATTTTTTTTTGCAGTATCCAGACTTCTGTTCAGTACTTTTCTCATTCTTAATTTGCTTATTATGCTTTTCATTTTCATGCTCTTTTCACATTTCATATTTCCCCTCTCTATGAGTACATGCTTTTATTTAAAATTAACTGTATTCTCTCAAGTATTATTCATTACATGAATATTAAATATCCTACTATATAAAAATGTTTGCAATAAATATTTCTATACATAATAGTAGAATCTATTATGAATAGAATGTCACCCAAATGGCAGAAACATCAATGACTTTCAATCAAGATATATGCAAATAGAACAATAGAACAATTAAAGAATGAGATGAATTATAAAATGTGAAATAATATAGTGAGCTTGCTTGGAGAATAATTACATTTGACCTCCAAAAGCTCTACTAAAATGTGAAAGAGCCAATGGCTAAAATGCTGGTGGAATTTGAAAGAGCTAGTGGGAGTATTCTTCATAGTTCCAGATTTTATAGTATGATATGGGATGTCAGATTATTTATAGTATGATATGGGATGTCAGAATCAATATATTCATTGATTATATACATAGTAATATATTATATAATTATTATATATAAATGTATATATTTAATGTTTACATTTTATATTCACCACAATTATTTTAAAATAATTTAATATTTATCTGATTTCCATATTAAATGCCAGACATCATTCTTCACTTTTAAAATTTTGTTTGATTTATGTCTTATTGGAAATACAAAAAAAAAAAGATAAAAAGGAACAACAACAAAAAGGCACTAGGTGCTTCCATTCAAGTCATTATATTTTCTTGCAGTCTCATCCAGTTTCTTCAGTCTTCCAAGTCAGCTCTATTAGTATTTTGGCCTATTTTCTAAATAGCTTAATTTGATATATTATTTCATAAAATCAAATGAAATTTGAATTTCATTGAGAAAAAAAAATTACTAAAATATACTTCTTACTCCTGTGGTAATTCCCTCTCCTTCATGCCCCACCATCATAGTATAATGAATATTTTAAGTCTTTTACAATGGAAAACGCTTTTATTCGCTCATGTTTTGTTATTGTATCTGTTCATAGATTACAATTATGTCAATAAACAGAATGAATGATGTTCTTCTGGTTCCCCTAACTATAAGGATTTTTTTTATTAGAACTTGGTTTTAGTTTTTAAGCAGGTGAAGTTAGGAGGGTGGTAAAGTTGAATATTCATAACTACTAACCTCTTTACCTAGTCTCCTCTTATTGAAACAAGAAGAGATATCCTGATTCTGCTGCCTAGTTGTCTAATTATATACAGAGAAATATATTTATATATTATTTTACAAGTTCTATAGGAAAAATACTTTAAGCCAAGGCTATGAAAATGAAATGTAGTGAGAGCCACAGAAAAGAAAGTCACATATGCTACCAAAAGTTTTCTAGTAATCACATTTTTTAAAAAGCACAGGTTAAATTAATATTAATAACATATTTTACTTTACCCAATAAATCTAAAACATGTAATTAATATTAAACATATTGATGATATTTTTACTTTTTTAAAAATACAAGCTCCTCTTAATCTGGTGTGTATTTTATACTTAAAAAAAAAATCTCAATTAGGACTAGCCACTTTTCAAGTGCTTAAATGCCACATATGGCCATTGGCTACCATACTGGACAGTGAAGTTTTAAAACCTTGATAGAAAGATTGTGTAAAGTGCAGAATCCAGGGTATATTTCTCTCTCAGGTATTCTATTGCTTATTTTATATTCCAGGAAATCATTTATCATTACTTGTCTTTATCTGCTCTAAGTTGTAATAATTGGACACCATAGACTCCAAATCCATATAGTGTTTTTCACCAGGAGGCAGGGAGGTGGGCAGTTGTGAGGTAATGAAAGATAATTAAAGCAAAAAGTCCAAAACAGAATAAAACAAACAAACAAAAACCACCTTTTGGTCAGGGATGTATGGATCTGTCCCTCTGCTAAATATATATCTGAGAAAGAGTGCTATAATAGGTGTAATAAAAATGTCTTACTGTCTTCCCTGAGTTTGTTCTCCTTCAGGATTGCATCCTTACTTTGATTAGTGAATACTTCTCTTTGGTACTGGCAGATAATTAATCAATGCACTCACTTCCTAATGCTATTGCAATTGTGTGTTTCCATCCATTGTTTTTTGTGAGTGGCTCAGTAGAAAAATGGGAGAAGATAAACAGGAACTGCTAGAGAAACACCATCATAACCTGAAAGGGTCTGAATATAAGAATTCTTAATAAACCAGAAAAAATTATTTTACCATACAGAAGAAGACTTGTTGCAATACTTAATTTTATTTTCTTTCAAGTTCAATAACAATGTGGCCATGATCTTTGCCACCTCCTCCTTTATCCTGAACAAATATTTAACCCCCTGCTGAACTTGTAAGTCATATGCTAACCAGAATTACTGGGTGGACGTATAATACTAACTTCTAATTTTTTAAATTAATTTTAAACATCTTGTTCATTTTATTTTCATTATGTTTCTACATACAGAAGTGATCTTCAGGGATTTTCTTTTTCTCAATAAAATGCATGAATATGCAACAAAAGAAGTAATTAATTCAATGAATTAATCATACCATTACATTTGGTAGTCAGGCATGTTATATCATTTCTTGGATGTGAACTACCACTGGGAACAATCTATCTTATCTGTCATTGCAATGAATTTTATTAAAAATTAAAAGTCTCCAATCTGTAATAAAGCTAAAAGATCAAGGACATGTCTAATAACATTTTATTCACATTGCAGCTGTGCTTTGGCCTTTAAATACCTGCTTACTAGGGTGCTATTCTGAGATAACAAATCCTATATTAGACTCAAATTTCTGTAGAGAAACAAGTAAGAAATAGTAATTTATGCTTAAGCCTTTTGTTGTCAAAATATTTAAAATCAAGATATCTTCTTAATGACTACAATGATATATTTAGCAAGATGACCAGAACACTCTCTAAAAATACTGAGCAGCATTTAATGGCCATAAGACAAAATGCAAAACTGTATTAGGTTCCTAATACGGTAAGAGCCTGGAGAAGTCTACTCTGGTTGATATCATGAGATAAGACAGGTTAATTTAAGACTGACTTCAAGGAAGAATGTGCCCCAGAGAGTGTTCTCAGAGTTTTGAGTATGCTTTTTCATGGGGTGATCCCCAGAGAAACCTAAAAATGTATACTACTTGCTGGCTCTGTTTCAGGTGTGTTTTTAGTATAAGTAATTCCTTGTAAATCACAATGTTTTAGGGTACAGGAGTGTTCATTAATTCAACAAAGCAATTTGCTGAGTTGTTCCCCCTAGAGATACATAAGTAAAGCACAATCGCTACTTCAAAGAGTTCACAGTTTGTTGGAAAAGGTAGACAAATAACAGAACATTTTCAATACAATGTATAAATACATAGCATATTCATTTCAAAAATTTACAACTCAATTTACCATTAAAACTTGGCAGTCATTGAATGTTTACCTTGGGCCAGGTAATGTAAGTAGCATTCTTTTTTCTTTCTTTCTTTCTTCCTTTCTTTTCTTTCTTTTTTTTTTTTTTAACATTGCCTTTCTTTGCCTTCCCTGTCTTGGCCAGTTGAGAGCAGAAGAAATTTCTCTGTTTTTATTGTTGTTGTTTATTTTGTTTCTTTTAAACATGTATATTTTTTTACTGATTTCAGACAGAGGAAGAGAGAGAGAGACAAACATTAATGATGAGAGACAATCAAGGATTAGGTGCTTTCAGCAAGCCCCTTACTGGGGATCAAACCCTCATCAGGGCATGTGCCCGGACTAGGAATTGAACCACAACTTCCTGGTTCATGGTCTCCGCTGGCCTGGTCTCCCCTTACTGCCCCCCCTGCCAGCCTGGTTGCCCCCAACTGCCCGCCCCCCCCCCCCCAACCCCAGCCAGCCTGGTCGCCCCTACTGCCCCCCCTACTGGCCTGGTCGCCCTCCAATTGCCCCCCTGCCGGCCTGGTTGCCCCACGCAGCCTGCTGTTCAGTTGTTTGGCTGTCCCTCACTAACATCCCTGCCGGCCTTGTCACCCCTCACAGCCTGCTGTTCCATCGTCTGTCCGGTTGTTTCGGTCATGATGGCCCCTGGCTTTTTATATATTAGGATAATGACAACAAATAGCGGTTCAGACTATTTTTTCCTTTTTAGAAACATTTTTCAAGGTAAAAAAATCTAGCAACCCTAAGCTAGCAACCCTAACCCTTCATTTTTTTATTTCTTTATCTACTTTGATCCATTAATCCTAAATTCTGGGACTCTGGCTCTAATCTAAATTATAGAGAGTTTTTTTAAAGTGGTTAAGAAAAGTTCACTAATTTTCCAGTCTGCATTATGGTACATGAGAATGCCTATCCATTGTTTTCATGGAGAAGACCGATTTACAAAGGAGTATTTTTCTGCCAAAAAAATTCTGAAGAAGGTACAATTATGATAGTTGCCTTGCTACTACTTCTTAGCAGAGATGGCTTTGACTTTTAAGCTGGTATTTGTCTCTGCTTTAGGGCTTCAAACAAACCTGACCCAAATGAGTATCAGATAAGTAGGTTGTTAGTGTGGAGAGGACTTCAATTAAAGGTTTATGAGCAGAAAAAAGCAGATGTTAGCTAAAAGCACCTGTTTCAGGAACAGTCTGGGGGAAAACTGGCAGCCTTTGTGCTGCACCTGCTGAAGGCAGCATCTGGAGGAGCCACCTTCATATTCCAATGCATGTTGGCACTGATGACAGGTTAACTTTTATCTATAAAACACATAAGATCAACAACAGCATTTCATTTTGTACAACTCCAATCTTTTGGAGGAACACACCACATCTCTTATATGCTATTTGCTGATCATGTTTTCAAATTAAACTTGTCACTTTCAAGTAAGAAATGGTGAATGAATTCAATAAGAGCCAAGACAAATGCTCTAGTGTATTATGTTCATCTACGCAATTTGTATGCAGAAACAACTCAGCTCCCAGAATGGAATGCTTTTGCCTACCAACCTGATAGTAACAGCACTGAGGTCAGTCACATCTATTGCTACTGATGGCTCCAGACTGTCCTTGTTAAGGTCTATGGAGCTTGAGTGCTAACCATGCCTTGTGAGGATGAGGGGGCCTGGATGTTCTGGAGCCCCAAGGACAATGACTACAGCTGAGGGACATAAGTAGAAAATAAACCACGAGTGAATTGTGGACTCTGGGGATGCTGCCTTCTTTAAAAACAAAACAAAACTGAAAATTAGCAGTGTGCTGGTTAGGCATAGCTAGGAGACTGGGACTATTATCCCTACTGAGTTCTCTATGCCCATGCTCATTGTGTTGTTTGTTCCCAGACAGCAGAATCTGCCCTACTTAAGAGCTTGTGAGAAATGCAGAATCAAAATGTTAACAAAATCCTCGAGTGATTCATATAAATATTAAAGTGTGAGAATCACTGCTCTGTCACACCTCTTGCATCTTCTGAATCCCAGCTCACGTTCTGGGATTATGTCCCTTTGATAGCATGCAATTCCCATCCTCTGACTCAGAGGTTTCTGCCTTAAGAGGCAGGGTGGGCAACTTGTGTTCAGGAAAATTTGTCTCTGATTACACCTTTTTTTTCTATCCTTCTCAAGCAAGCCTTAACTGGCTCATCATTGTAGCTTTCATTATGGTAAAGTTTGCTGAGTAATATCCATCGTTCCCATTGTGGGGAGGCATGGGACATGAGTTGGCTGAAGGCGCCTGCCCCTGCCTTGACTTTTCCAAATACGTCTGAGCCCCTGGGTGTTTACTTAGACACTGCCTTGCTTAAAGGACACTACAGACACATGTGTCTTCTCAAGGATGCTTACCCTACTGGTAGTATCTAATAGTTAATTTTAGTTCAAGCTGTTGTTACAATAAAAGCCTAAGGCGGCAGGCGAACAGGGCTGCTTAGTTCCTATAGCGAAGCAGCCCCTTAGCCGCTCTTTCACAGAAACATGTGTCAGAGTAATCATTCATCCGTTGTTCGGGGTCTGCCAGTCAGCCCCGTCACCCATAAGCACAGGTTCACCGAGTCATGGACTTTAGTCCCATGAGCATTTATGTCAAGTTCTGTCTAACATCTCTGCTAGGAGATATCCTCAGCTCTATCTGGGATCATGTTCCAAGCATGTGGTCCTTTGCAGCACAGAGAGCCACCTTACTAAACTTTCCCTGGGTCAGCTTCAGGCATGTTAATTTGCTAAGTCCCAGGAGGTAATTTGTTGATTTGTCACAGTTACCTTGGTTGTGACCCTCTTCCGCCTTAGAGAACATTAGGAGAATTAATCTCCTGTCAGAGTTGTGTATCTGCTCTGGAATATGTTAGTGGAGGGAGTATCCTAACTATCTTCACTCCTCTGAAGCCTTAAGCATAATGCCTTTGAATTATGACATGATTGTCAACTTCCACACTCCAGCTCTGAGTTGGGTCGCACTAATGGCTGCTTCTGTCTGGGGCTGTTTTGTAAAAGCAGCCCATGCTACCCCCTTCTCTTCCTTTCCTAAGAGGGAGAACTGCAGGAGGGAAAATCCCTGCAAATCTCCTATGCCGAATGAGGGTTTCTATCAGTGTTCTACTATAGAGAGTCCCATTATTTGCTTTAATCAAGCCTGGCTCTTCCTTCCCTGCAAAGAAGCTGCTTTGTATACAGCTCTTTGCAGACGCCTCTCACACTTTTTTCTGTTGGTTCAAATGAGATATGTGTACACTACAGGTGTTCTCCATTCTATCGATTTCTCATTTGATTGCTGCTCAGCAGCCAGTTGTACACCCAGCAGCATTTGCTGTTTTAATGCCGCAAATACTAGTAGCTTCTGACGCCTGAGTGGCTCCTTGGCAGTCTTTTTAACTGCTCTACCACATGGTCCTGTTATTATTATAACATCTCTGTGATATGGCTTAGTCATTATTTTCTGACAATGCAGTTGCTAAGAGTAGCCCCGGTTTCGGATGGCTACTCAGGGCTCGCGCTATTATTTACCTACAATAGAAGTTGGTGCTCGAGGAGTTCTTTCTCAGTAGATAAGTAAAATATGCGTCCTGCCGGGGTCCAACCCCAGCGGGTCCAGGGGTCCCCAAAGGTGTGGACGGAGTCGGCGAAGAAGGAAGGGCACGGAGACAGTGTTCAGTTGATCAGCAGCCTAGCCAGGATCTCCAGCCAGGATCTCCAGCCAAGCTCTGGTCTGGATCTCCAGAGAGGTTCTGCTCTGGATCTCCAGCCGGGTTCTGTGTTCATGTTCTCTTGCTAGGTTCTCCAGGTTCTCCAGCCAGGTTCTGTAGCCATGTTCCCTCGCTAGGTTCTCCAGCCAGGTACTGCCCAGGTTCTCCAGCCAGGTTCAGTCACCAAGTTCTAGTCAGGTTCTCTTGCCAATTTCTGTAGTCAGGTTCAGTCCAGGATCTTTTGCCATGTTCTCTCCAGCGAAGTTCTTCTGTCTCTAGAGAACGTTCTGTGTAGGTTCTGTGCCTCCTGGTTCTGTCTTCTTCTGAGTTCTGTATTCTAAGTTCTGTGTCTTGCTGTCTTGTTGCATCTGTATTTATACCAGTTGATTCAATCCTATCAATCTCTATTACAAAGGTTAGGGCGTTTCTTATCTTCATTCCAGGGAGTAAAGATTATGTAGCTTAAGCATGATTGTTCGTAGTTAAAGTGATTAATTACCCGCCTGGCACTTAGTTAAGAGGGTTTATTCCCTCCCTAACTTCAGGGGAAAATCCCTACCTGGGGAAACAACCTTTCTCAGAGACCTTGGTTAAAACACATAGTGCCAAGAAGGTGAGCAAACATATTAAGAACAGTATGCCATATATGCCAGGTCCCTTGAAACAGCAAGGATGGACCGGCTCCCGGCAAATTCCCCCTTTTTTATTTTTTAAAAGCAGGCATTAAAAAGAAAAACCCCAAATGCTCTCTTGTATCCATTTTAAGAGTAGGATTGGCGCTTTCCGCTATTACCTGAGTCCTGATCTATCACCCCAGGGAGAGCTTGCCAATCCTGCACTTTCCCGGGGTGGAAAGGCTGCAGTGGGGTTAAGGATAAGGCTCCTTGGGCCTACCTCCTCCCATGCCTTTACATTTACCTTTCCGGCACCTTTCTTTCCTCAGAAAAGCATGGACGTATTTCTTGTATAAAATGTTCCATCTGACTGGGAGTAACCTTAACTCCTCTGCTAGCAAGCATATGTGTTAAAAGACCAATACAGAGTCTTCTTTCTTTGGACTCAGTATGGCACATCTTCTCAATCTAAGAATCAATACAGAGTCTTCTTTCTTTGAACTCAGTATGGCACATCTTCTCAATCTAAGTTCTGTACTATCCACCTTCTTACCCTACTTATCCTCTATAGGGGGGTCTGAAGTACCCTGGTGGAGTCCTATCCGTCCCGAATGTGGGGGTTCTCAATGGGGGGGGGGGCTTACCTAGGGGAATCCTGTTCCACGGGTTCCCAAAGGTGTGGACGGAGTCGGCGAAGACTATCCACCCTCTTCCTACGGTGGAGTCCTATCCATCCTGAGAGTGGGGCTTACCTAGGGGTCCCTGTTCGGGCGCAATATGCCGGGGTCCAACCCCAGCAGGTCCAGGGGTTCCCAAAGGTGTAGACGGAGTCGGCGAAGAAGGAGGGACACGGATACAGCGTTCAGTTGATCATCATAGCCGGGTTCTCTTGTCAGGATCTCCTGCCAAGCTCTGGTCTGGATCTCCAGAGAGGTTCTGCTCTGGATCTCCAGCCGGGTTCTGTGTTCATGTTCTCTTGCTAGGTTCTCCAGGTTCTCCAGCCAGGTTCTGTAGCCATGTTCCCTCGCTAGGTTCTCCAGCCAGGTACTGCCCAGGTTCTCCAGCCAGGTTCAGTCACCAAGTTCTAGTCAGGTTCTCTTGCCAATTTCTGTAGTCAGGTTCAGTCCAGGATCTTTTGCCATGTTCTCTCCAGCGAAGTTCTTCTGTCTCTAGAGAACGTTCTGTGTAGGTTCTGTGCCTCCTGGTTCTGTCTTCTTCTGAGTTCTGTATTCTAAGTTCTGTGTCTTGCTGTCTTGTTGCATCTGTATTTATACCAGTTGATTCAATCCTATCAATCTCTATACAAAGGTTAGGGCGTTTCTTATCTCCATTCCAGGGAGTAAAGATTATGTAGCTTAAGCATGATTGTTCATAGTTAAAGTGATTAATTACCCGCCTGGCACTTAGTTGAGGGGTTTTATTCCCTCCCTAACTTCAGGGGAAAATCCCTACCTGGGGAAACAACCTTTCTCAGAGAGGAGACCTTGGTTAAAACACATAGTGCCAAGGTGAGCAAACATATTAAGAACAGTATGCCATATATGCCAGGTCCCTTGAAACAGCAAGGATGGACCGGCTCCCGGCAGCGTCCCAGAATAGTCCCAATATCTTCATCAAAGAATTCCTATCCCCTTTCTGCAAGACCTTTGATTTTAAAAGAAAGTGTGTGTCAATTGATAATGCTTTTGCACCATCTTTCAGGGTTCTTCCTTATTTCTTAATGTCGGAAAATATTGAAGATAATTAGTGAGCAACTATAAATACTCCCAGGCTTTTCATCTGGAGCTTCCAACCAATAATACCTAGGAAAAAGGCTTTGAAGTCCAACTAAAACCTTCTTTTGATTTCTAAGGTGTTAGTCAGTGAACTAACACAATCAATATTGTGTAAATGTGCTCTTTCCTTCACCTTTTGTCCAATAATTTAGCAGCCATTTATGAGGATAAAATATTGGATCAAACCTTAGGTAGTAATTTAGTCTGAAATGCAGATGGATTTAGCTTTGGCGTTTACCACAATCCTGGACAAGTAACCTATATATTAACTGGGTTCACCCTGCCCTTCAAGACTAGAAAAGTTCTGTTTCTACTTAGAATATATGTGAGAATAAAGACACAGCAGAGTATCGCTGCTACTCTATTGCTGAGATAAGAGTAGGAAAACCTACAAAAATCAGTTTAAAAATTTATCAGAAAAATGAGATCCAAAGAAACCCAATAAACTAAAATTAAAGAAGTGGCAAGTTCCTCTTAGGATAAAACAGTCTCATACTGCAGTTATCATTGGTGAAGAGGCAGGAGGATGAGTGTGCTACTATAGTTGAGGGTAGAAGATAAAAGATGAACTTTTAAAAAGACTGGGGTATATGCTGGCATGTCTACAAAGAATCTGCACACACCCCAAACTCTTTCTCATGGGACTTAACAAAGCACACATATTAAAGAAGAAGGTAGGACAATGGGAATGCTCTCTGAGGCATATGCTTACCAGATGGGCTGAAGTAGGTTCAGATGTAACAGAACAACACTGGGATTCTGAGAGAGAATGAGGTGGTGGCTACCTCTTGCTGAAGAAGTGACAGCAGAGATGACTGAGAGAGACTCCCAGTGAGATGCAGGTGTACACTGTCTGTGAAGTCTGAGGCCCATAATGGAGAGGAACCATACAGGTATCTCATATTAGACTGAGTATGTAGCAGTGGCCATGCACAGCTGGAGAGTTGAGAGGGAACTCCTGAAGTCACAGGTGTGTGGGGCTTACTGAAATCTAAGGACAGAGATGAGAACAGAGAAAGCCCATAGGCACCTTGATTTTTAAATTGAAAAAATGGCAGCCAGACGTCTGTGCTTTGGGAAAGCTAGAAAGCTAATTGAGACTTTCTTGAAGTGCATGCACAGAGGGCCTGTGTTTGGCAGAATAGTAGTCTCCAAAGATGTTCAAGTCCTAATCTTTAGAACCTGTGAATATGTTACCTTGATAGCAAAAGGAACTTCCTTCTGCGACAGGAAGATTGTCCTGGGCTATCCAGCTATATAAATGTTACCAAATAGGTCCTTAGAAGTGCAAGAGGGAGGCAGGAGAGTCCGTAAATTCAATGAAAAAACAAAGAGGAAGATGTGACAATGGAAGCAGAGTGGAGTTATGGTTTGATGCAGTTACTAGGTTTGAAGATGAAAGGGATGCAGGTAGCATCAACATTGGAAAGAACAAGGAAATAGATTCTCCCTTAGTGCTTCAAGAAGGAATAGAGCCCTGTGGACATGTTCATTTTACCCTATTGAGACATATTTCAGACTTATGACTTCTAGAACTATAAAATAATAAATCTGTGTTGTTTTAAGCCACAGAGTTTCTGGTAGTTTGTTATAGCAGCAATAGGGAAGTAATACAAAGCCTGCTGAAGTTTGAGAGGAGAATCAGAGACATCTTCCAAGCATTCCATACCATACACTGGGCATGAAGGCACCAACTGCCTATTGTTGGAAAGGAGAGGAAGGTCAAGATAATGGAATGAGATCTCCTTAAGGTGCAGGTACACAGAGTCTACTGAAGGTTGAGGGAAAGATAGAATAAATGGAAACCCTCAAGGCACCCAGAACACAAGCGCTGCTTAAGAGGGAAGTTTTGGTTCTGCTATAAAATAATTTGAAACCTACAATAAATGAAATATAACTAAAATTACCACAAAGCCCAATCCTAACTCAATAAAAACCAGGTTTATTCCTCCCATTTCCCCCCATCAAATGACTGCCTAGTAGAAAAACAGACATGCTTGTTACTGAGCAAAAATCTTACTTACCTTAACCTTTAATGCTATATCACAAAATTTGGGCACTATTTTTAAAAAGTGACAAATATGAAGAAGCAAGGAAATATGATGCTTTGTCAAGAGACAAAAAAGTCGATAGGGACAGGCTCAGAGATGCCTCAGATATTACATTTATCTGATAAGTATAATGATAATATAACTATAATAAATATATTAAAGGATCTAGCAGAAACAGCATGCATGGAAAGAGCAGTGACAAAAATTCTACAGTGGGGCCTTGACTTACGAGTTTAATTCGTTCTGAGATCGAGCTCATTAAGGAGCTCGTTAAAGAGCTCGTTAACTCAAATTACTCTGTCAACTCAATGCAAAAAATCAGCTGAGAGACAGCTGGTATCTCAAAAAACTCGTTAGTCGGGACACTCGTAAGTCAAGGCCCCACTGTATATATAAGAAATATAACAAAAATAGTCCTGGCCGGTTTGTCTCAGTGGATAGAGCACTGACCCGCAGACTGGAAAGTCCAGGGTTTGATTCCAGTCAAAGGTATGTACCTTGGTTGCAGGCTCAATCTCCAGCCTTGGTTGGGGTACATATAGGAGGCAACCAATCGATGTGTCTCTCTCACATCGATGTTTCTTTCTCACAACAATGTTTCTTTCTCTCTGTCTCTCCTCCTCCCTTCCACTCTCTCTAAAAATCAATGGAAAAATATCCTCAGTGAGGATTAACAACAACAACAACAAAATAATAATTTTTTTTGGATGGGCTTATCAAAAAATGGATGGACTAAACGTAATAGGGAAAAAATAGTGAACTTGAAGGCAGGTCAATAGAAATCATCTAAACTGAAAAACAAAGAGAAAATGAGTTATGTATAAACAGTTCATCAGATCTTTAGGGGTACTATATCACAGTCTAGTGTAAATGTAATTGCATTTCTAGAAGGAGAAAAGAGAGAGAAAGATTAAAGCAAAAGAAGTATCTGAATACATATTGGCTGACCATTTTCCAAAACTGGTAATGAGTCATATATAAAAGATGCTTAGAAAGCACTAATTGGGATAAACACAAAGACAACCACACCTAGAAACATCATAGACAAATTACTACAACTGAAGATAGAGACACAATCTTATAAGCGGTCAGAATAAAAATATACAGTATATAAGGGAACAACAAAATGAAATGTGGCTGACTTCTAATCAGAAACAATAGACTAAAAACCTTAACTAAGAGGCAGATTGTCAAAGCTGACAAAAGACAAAGTCTGACTATATGTTATTTATAAAAAACATATTTTATAAACAAATTTAAAAATGGATATATATATGTATATGTATATATATATATATATATATATATATATATATATATATATATATATATAATCTCACAACCCAATCACATTGGCAGAGTTCCTCTAAATCTACATAGGGATATTTTGGAGGATATGTCTTCCTTCATCTCTGGTTTCAAATTCCTGCACCTGTGAAATTAATTCAATTAATGGGACTCGCTTTATCATTCACAGCATGCTGTCACCTTCTAGCACTATGTTATTCTATGTTGGGTAAAATCCTGATTTCTTTATTCGCATAAAAGAGCGTCATAGAAAGCAACAAAAAGGAGTTCTTTCCAAAAAGGAGTAGTTGTGGTTATCAGTGTTGAATGCTGTCGACAGGCAGTTAATGAAGTGAGTGTGTTGGAGAGAGTAACAGAAGACAATTGCTAATTTTACAGGAACCAAATGTCATAAAATTTCTAACTTCACTTGAACCCTAGCTGTTTTTATTATCTTTAATTGCTCAACCTATAAAGTAACTTTTATTGTGGCACCACTCACAATGCTCACAGTAAAGTCAGCATTCTTTGCTACACAGAAGATTAAAATATAGTGGCTGTCAAATTTCTAAGAGGAGTGAGGGGGAGGAGCCTTCTGATGTGGGCTTTGGTCACTTGCCTAAATGACCAAAGAAGCAGTGGTGGCAGGTGGAAGGTGGATGTGGGAGGAGCTTCCAGCATGCTAGAGCCAGGAACTGGCACTTGGGGTGGCTGCAGGACTAATAGCTGAGGAGGTGGTGGTGTAGGGTCAGGAGAGACAACAGAGTGTTTGACAAATGCAGAGGTGTCAGAGGGTGGCAGGAGATAAGCAAGTACATATATTGAGAATAATGGGACCCAGGATAGGATTTACAAATATAGAAAGAACATTGAGGTTTTTAATTGGAATTGGAGGTGAAGCACGAAAATATATTTTTCAGTTATATTCATAGATATATTTGTAAATATAAAGACACATATATTTTTTAACTCTATCTGCTGAATAGGCCTAAAAGCAATGGTGGCCCAGTAACAATTAGCACACTGGGCACTAAGATTTTTGTTTTGAAATACTGACCTCCACTGAAGGAACCAGGGTTCCTTAGAAATTTGGATGATTCTAGGACTGGGTCAAAGAAAGCACAATATGAACCTGAAGCATATTGTGCCAAAAATAAGCAAATGCTGAAAGAAGATGAGAACATGCCCAAAGGACACAGAAGCCATCCTGAAAGAGATTTCACTGACCAAATCTGGGAAAATTTTACCATCAAAATTTGCTCTAGTATTTTCCAGCCGTAATAGTGGTAATACATTCACATGTTGTTTGCCAATACTAAGACTAGAGAATGGGTTTGATGAGGAGCAGGCTCTTGCTATAATCTTACAGTATCACCCCTCAAAATAGCTAATTAGAAAATGAAACCAAGTTTTTCTGTGGTAGAGGAAGCTTAGCAAGTGATTCAAGTCTAACCTACCCCGTGATGGCACAGGCCAACATGAGGTGCCAACCTGAGGTGGTGCCCTGAGAAAAGCACACCACGTCCACGGGGTTCTAGTCCAGGTACTTGGCCTGAGATGGTCATCTTACAGAATAAAATGTCGGTATTATTTCAAACTGTCTGCACTATGAAAGACATTAAAAAGCTCAGGAACTGTTCCTGATTTAAAGAAGACTGAGGAGGCAAGACAACTTAATGGGATGTATGATCCTGGTTTGGTTCCTGTATCAGAAAGGAAAAAGAGAAATCGTTGACAGTTGGTGTTTTCTAATTGGGTTCTGTGATCTGGGTGGAAGTGTGCAATACCTGCTAATTTTCTGATTAGGAGAACTTAAGAGATGCTACATATGAGTGCACTTATTAGGAGAAAATACATATTGGCATGTTTGGGAATAATGGGCAACATGTCAATTGCTTGATAATAGGCATGAAGAGAGAAAGAGGAAAGAGAGGGAAATATTAACAATTAGGGAACCTGGGTATAAGGGAAGATTTACACAGTTTTTGAAAGATTTTCTCTTTTCTGAAAATTTAAAATTAAATTAAAATATATTATAAAATAAGTATGCGCAATCAATAACCTCCGGCATAATTAAAAATAACTTCTATGATCTGTGTTTTTTTTTTAAATTTTCACCAGAGGATGTTTTTAATTGATTTTTAGGAAGAAAGGAAGGGAGGGAGGGAGGGAAATGGATGGATGAGAGAGAAACACTGATCAGTTGTCTCACATACATGTCCAAACCAGGGTTTGAACCTGCAAAGTAAGTATGGGACCTGACTGGGAATCAGACCCGCAACCATTTGGTGTACAGTATGATGCTCCGACCAACTGAGCCACCTGGCCGGGGCTATGGTGTTTTATTATTAGTACTAAATGTGTTGGGATAAAGTACTCACCAGATAGGATAGATAAATCAAACAAGTTTCTATGACAAAATCAAGCAACTAAATATGTTAAAATGAATTACTATGAATATTGCTTCTATTAAGCAACTTGCTAGGCAGTAAACTAAAAATAAATTTATAGTTATACAGTATATACATACATATTTAAAATATAAGGTATCTTTTTCTAGCTTCTGAACTTTGAACTAAAATTATATTTTAAAAATAGTTGTTATTAGAAGTAAAGAATTAACATTTAAAACTTAGAAGGCATGGCTTGAAGTTTATCCCAGACAACTGGAATTGAAGGCAATGTGTTCCAATGACTTAGCTCTGGAATTAGCTTTTGCCTTTATAGGCATTATTTTGCTTGTAAATTAATTGGCCAGTTCAATAGAAGTGGAAGAAACAGTTATTATATTCTCAATGTCAGAAAAAAAACACATGTAAATTAATGGACTCCGCCAACAATGTTATTTACTACACAATGCTAATTAATAATATGACAGGATATTTCTCCCTATTACATTGATCAAATTTAAAGACAGCTTTGAAACACTGGCACCATCTTCATACTTATTTTGCTTCTAAACTCATGAAAAACTGGGTAAAGGAGTTCCAACATAAAGAATGTTTGATAAGGGTGGGAAGTCTTTAAAGAAAAATAGGAAAGGTAAAATATTTTAGGTCAATTGAAAAAAGAAGAAATGGAACCTGCCTACTGTCTAGTACATGAAATAAAATAAATTACACTTAACCCTGGGTTTGTGAGTTGGGAAAACATGAAACTCAGTGACAATCACATTTCAAAAAACAAATCAAAACCAAACACAAAACAAAGCCCACTATTAAAGTAATGACAAAAACAAGCACCCAATTTTCATGATGATTATACAAATGTATTCAATATTTGCTAAAATATACTTATGGTTGTGAAAAATACATGAGGTATATTGTTCATACTACTTTTAAATTATTTTAATTAAGGTGGAGAAATCGGCAAGAATGCAGAAATGATGAAAGTATGATAAAGAGTTTTTATTTAAAAGGGAGCAAGAAAATATGTCTTGTTCTGAGACTAGGAGGAAATAATGGACAGAAAACCCTAATACTTCTGCTAAAGACTGGGCATTAGTGCCCTGTTGGGTAATTTATGTAATGTATCTCCTTTACTATGTGAAGATAATACAATTGATTCATAATTATAAAGCATGTGTATTGAGTTCTTTTAAAAATAATGTTATTGACTGGTAATTGTTCTACCACACCCATTGTCTCAGCCTTATAACCAATTACACTCATCTCCTAAAGAACACATTTAGAATCTTTGCTCCCCTGGCCATTTTTAGAATCAAACCTATAATTGAACTTCAGCAGATTGCTGCTTTAATTAACTGAACGATAGTCACAGAGCAGCTTATAGAGCAGTGGTGCTAAAAATATAATCCACAGACTAGCAACATCAATGCCATTATCTGGGGACTTGTTAAAATGAAAATTCTCAGGCCCTACCCAGGATCTCCTAAATCAGAAACTCTAGCAACTCATGATGCAATAAGCCTTCCAGGTGATTATGATGCACTCTCAAGTGTGAGAACTGCTATTGTCAAGTAACTTCTTTCTTTTTGAACTTCTCCAGGATTGTGGAGGCAATAAGAGTGGCTGGCCATTCTTTGAAAATATGTCTTGCTCATGTGAATTCATAGGCAGTTATTAACATTTCCGTTGAAGGTCTCTGTTGCTTGGGGAAAAAAAAAAAGTGCCTTTACTTGGTATATCCTGCCAAGCTCTCCTAAGAATTCCTATTATTTTGCTGGACAATGTTAGAGAAAAAAGATTGAATAGGGCTGACAAAGAACAAACATTAAAGTTTACAGATTATGTACCAAGGCTAAAGTCTTCAAAATCTCATTAACATTGTCTGAATCAGTAATTTCAAAATGGAGAAAAAGGGGCCAGGCTTTTATTCCCAGAAGTCAGAGTGCTGTGTTGTTGTTGTTATCCTCTGCTACCCCTAATGCATGGCTCTCTCATTAGTTTTTGACAACTGCTGCATGCCTCATAAAACACAGTAGATTTACCCCAGCAAGCTTCTTTCTTGTTTCCTGGCACTCTCATCCTCCACTCCATCGTGCTCTCACCATTTCCTTAGTTTTTTCTTCCCATCTAACTAATTACATAAAATGGCCTACAATATGCCTATTATCATAGTGCATGAAACATACATTTAGCCTTCCTTCTAGTGGTGATTTAGTGAATAAATAGTTCCAGCAGTTATCCTGGTTACCCATTCCTTTGTAGATAACAACAATGATCCAGTAATACCAAACATCTATTAGAAGCTTATTTTGTATGAGACAATGTCCTAAGAGTTTTACTTCCAATTGTAAAATTAAAAGGACAGCACAGACCTTGAAAAGGAAATAAACAAGAGAGTGAAACAAAAAATTTTCTAAAAAGAGTATACAGAACACATTTAGAAGATCAGTAGAACTACAATTGTTTATATCGACGTAATAATTTTACCTTGAGATATATTTAAAACCAAAGCGTAATAGGGAAACCCAAATAATCAGGCACCAAAAGGATTCCCACATATTATACACAGTAATATATGAATGCAACAAAGAACTCTGTATACAATACAAAAGAGGAAAATATTAATACTATTTGACTGACTTTAAAATGTTAAATGTCAAGTCAGTTTTTTGTATGTAAAAAATTTACTCCTAAACATTTGTATTTTCCCGTCTCCATATGTTTACTGCATAGATACTTTGTTTAGAAGGATATTTTATACCAGTTGCTTATACATCCCCCTTTCTCTTCAATCCCCTTAAATAAACTAATGATTCCATCCCTAGTGAATATTTAAAGTAACGTTTTTAAATTAAATAAACTAATTATTCTATCCCTAGTGAAAAAAAAATTAAAAAGTTTTTACTCATAATGCTCCAGAATATATATATATTGTTGTCTGGATTAATGTCATGGCCCTGTCACTTAATAACTGTGTGATCTTAAAAAAGTTACTTAACCACTTTGTACATGAGTTCCTTCATCTATAAAATGGGGAAATAGTAATAAGTTCTCAATAATTTTAGGTATTATTGTTGTTATGATTAGTATGATAATAAAATGAGTATGAAAAGTACATATCTTTAACCAATAATTGCCTTCATTTATACAAAATTAAGAGTTATAAACTATATTATAGTTAACTTAATGAACTTTATTTTTTCTATTTTAGAAAGAGGGTTATAAGCATCTTTATGTCTTTAGATAAAACATATGCACTCTTGGTGATATATGGAGTTAAAAGTTTATTAATTTGTAGTTTAAAAACAGTTAGATAAGCTTACACTAACAAAAACATGGAAGGCAGAGGGTAATATTATTCTTGCTGTACAAACCAAACTATCGTAACTTCTACAGTAAAATTTTATATATATATATATATATATATATATATATATATATATATATATATATATTTCAGAGAGGAAGGGAAAGAGATAGAGAGAGAGAAACATCAATGATGAAGAAACTAAGATGGCGGCATAGGTAAACACCGGAGTTTGCTGCCTCGAACAACCACTTCAAAAATACAACTAAAAATGGAACAGACATCATCCAGAATCACAGGAAGGCTGGCTGAGTGGAAGTTCTACAACTAGGAGGAAAGAGAAAAACATACTGAGACTCAGAGGAGGCGCAGTGTGGAAGTAAAATACTAAGGTGCGGAGTGCATGCGGAGCGGGCTGGCAGCTGAGGGCGTGGTTGTCGTTTTCAATCAGGAGGGAGTCTCAGGCTCTGAGCTCCTGCTCCGGGCGAGTCTTTAGGGACCCAGACTCATATGGGAGAAGCGGGACTGTCTGGCATTGCTCAGAACCCTAGGGCAGCTTTCTCTCCGTGGGGCTTGCAGCGATTACTGGGACACTGAGAAGCAGAGCCTCTGAGGGCAAGACTGAGAGCAGCCATAATTGCTAACCCCGTCCTGTTGATCCTGTGGGACCTGCCCCGCCCAAGCCCAGCAGGGAGATTTTTGCTGGATAGCCTCAGGCAAAGGCTAGATTAGCACCTCCCTAGAGATCCAGGAGCCAGGAAGCCCAGAGGTCAGAGTGGGACCATCCAGTTTGCAGCTCTGTGGAATCATAAAAGACACACTCAGGGGGCAGACTCAGTGAGCACCAAAGCCCCATCGAAGCAAGTCTACCCCCAGAGGGATGTCTCCAGCACAGAAGTTCTCCCACTGCAGGCACAGCTGATTCTCACAGCCAATTGGCCTGGAGGTCAATTCCTCACAGTGATAACTACAACAATCAAGGCTTAATTACAACAAGACTGTGCACAAAGCCCACAAGGGGGTGCACCAAGAGTGTCTACCTCAGGTAATTGGGACACTTAGCACAGAAAGGCACTCTATCGACACAGCGAAGCATAAAAAATGCTGAGACAAAGAAACAGGACACAAATGACAGAATTGGAGGAAAGCAAACTGCTGGATATAGAGTTCAAAACCACACTTTTAAGGTCTTTAAAGAACTGTCTAGAAGCTGCCGATAAACTTAATAAGGCCCTCGAAAAGACTGGTGAGACCGCCGATAAATGTAGTGAGATCCTCAAGAAATCTAATGAGACCCTCGATGTTGTGATAAAGGACCAACTAGAAATTAAGCATACACTGACTGAAATAAAGAACATTATACAGACTCCCAACAGCAGACCAGAGGATCGCAAGAATCAAGTCAAAGATTTGAAATACGAAGAAGCAAAAAACACCCAACCGGAAAAGCAAAATGAAAAAAGAATCCAAAAATATGAAGATAGTGTAAGGAGCCTCTGGGACAGCTTCAAGCGTACAAACATCCGAATTATAGGGGTGCCAGAAGAAGAAGAGAGAGCAAGATATTGAAAACCTCTTTGAAGAAATAATGACAGAAAACTTCCCCTACCTGGTGAAAGAAATAGACTTCCAAGTCCAGGAGCGCAGAGAACCCCAAACAAAAGGAATCCAAAGAGGACCACACCAAGACACATCATAATTAAAATGCCAAGAGCAAAAGACAAAGAGAGAATCCTAAAAGCAGCAAGAGAAAGAAAATCAGTTACCTACAAGGGAATACCCATACGAATGTCAGCTGATTTCTCAACAGAAACTTTGCAGGCCAGAAGGGAGTGGCAAGAAATATTCAAAGTGATGAATACCAAGAACCTACAACCAAGACTACTTTATCTAGCAAAGCTATCATTCAGAAGTGAAGGCCAGATAAAGAGCTTCACAGATAAGAAAAAGCTAAAGGTGTTCATCAACACCAAACCAGTGTTATATGAAATGCTGAAAGGTATCCTTTAAGAAGAGGAAGAAGAAAAAAAAGGTAAAGATACAAATTATGAACAACAAATACACATCTATCAACAAGTGAATCTAAAAATCAAGGGAATAAATAATCTGATGAACAGTATGAACTGGTGATTGTAATAGAATCAAGGACATAGAAAGGGAATGGACTGACTATTCTTGAGGGGGGGAGGGAAAGGGGTGTGGGGTGAGGGAAGAGATTGGACAATAATCGTGCACCTATGGATGAGGACAGTGGGTGGGGAGTGAGGGCAGAGGGTGGGGTGGGAACTGGGTGGAGGGGAGTTATGCTGGGAAAAAAGAGTAACTAATGTAATAATCTGAACAATAAAGATTTAATTAAAAAAAAAGAAAAAGAAATATCAATGATGAAGAGGGGGTGGGGATCGAGCCCACAACCTGGGCATGTGCCCTTGGCCGGAATCAAACCTGGAACCCTTTAGTCCGCAGGCCAATGCTCTATCCACTGAGTCAAGGTGGCTAGGGCTATAGTAAAATTTTAATGTAGCTATTTCCAAAACAATGTGCAAGGATGCTAGAATTGAAAAATACACTCATTTGCTGATGGAAAACCTGAAATATAACGATATTAAGTAAACCACCTCCGGTCACTAGAGATATAGCAGGAACAAGCTGAGTTTACACCTAGCAGGGAAATCAACAGAGGCTTGTTCAATGATGGAATGAACATTAGTCAGTTTAAGTTATGGTGCTCAATGAAGAACATTAGCCATTTGTGTCTTCTGGGCATGTTCTTAGCAAGCACAGTGGCAATCCCAAGATGTAATTATAGTTCAAAGAGAGTGGGGAAGAAAACTTTTCACTTTTAATTAAAGAGTATGAGTCCGTGTTAAGCACAAACAGGGTATATGTCAATCATTCACGGGAATTTAAATCATGGCTTATTTTAACTTAGAGGAAGAACTGATCTCAGCCAAAGAGTTAGAACAGGTAATTGCTCTAGGTAACTGCAAAGACTAGTGAAGATGTACACAGATTGAAGCAAAGTTCACATGTTTTCTTAGTTATTTGGGAAATGTGAAAATACCTACTGGAGAGTCAAAATTATTAGAGTTGAAAGTTTATAAAAAGAAAAGGCTAAAATGATAACTTCTATTAACAGACTGTCATTACTAGTAAAGTAATGTATGGAAAAGCAATTACGTAAAATAATCAAGTAAAGTGTTTTATAACTATTAAATTAGTAAATATATATATAAGCTTAAGCATTTTATAACTATTAAGCTAGTAAATATATATATATAAGCTTAAGCAACCAAATGCTCGAATGACCTAAGGACTAAACTAAACGATTGAACAACCGGTCGACCAGTTGCTATGATGCGCACTGACCACCAGGGGATAGACACTCAACACAGGAGCTGCCCCCTAGTGGTCAGTGTGCTCCCACAGTGGGAGTGCCGCTCAGCTGACTGACCTGTCCCAGCGGGTCACCAGCCAGCGGCAGCCACTCCCTCAGTAGTCCTGCAGGTCCAATCTCCAGAGAATGGGCCAGGCACCGACGGGCCAGCACTGTTAGCATGATCCTGACAGTGCTGCCGGCCTCCTGGAAGTCAGCTTTGGCACAATGGCTGCTTCACCTCCCTAGATGCTCCGCAAGGAAGAAACAATAGCCGTCATGTGGCTCCCGGCAACCCGTGTGAATGTCAGCAGGATGGATCCAGATCCCGGGGTGGCAAGGACATCCCACTGCCCACCCAGAGGGCTGATTGCATCCACGCACCACCCCGCCCCCCACCCTTTGGGACAGGCACCAGACGTAGGGCTCATGGCTGGCGAGTGCCACTGCAGAGGCTCAAGCCTCTCCCAATTAGGACTGACTGGGAGCGAGCCCACGGCAGGCATAATGGGCCGGGATGAGCGGCAGTGGCAGGCAGGAGCAGCAGGCAGCATTAGACGGATGGTTCTGGCCCAATCCCTGCAGGCCATGCCGAGGGATCCCACCCGTGCATAAATTCATGCACTGGGCCTCTAGTATGTGTGTATATATAGTATTAGAGATAGTATAAATAGATAGATTCTATTTTCAAATAGTTTTCAACTTTTATAAGTATCTATATGAATTCTTCCCAACTGGCCAAAGGGGGGTGTTGTCTTTAATTTTCAAATTTATAGTAAAGTTGGGAACTTTATATGTATGTATATATTTTTGCCAAAGATATAAGTCCAGGCTACATGTTGTCTCTCTCTTCTTTTGCAGATTTACAAGGCTTAGTAATATTTTAATTCGGAAAGATTTCAAGTATTGCCTTATTGACAGTCTCATGTTTGACATCCTTGCTGTAATCAGAGTGTGTATTCTATTAAGTGATGCTCTATAATATCCCTGAAGGTTCAATTACTGTGTACTTTGTATCTGGGCAGGTATTGGAGTAACGTCTGGTATCACAGGGGCATATTTTCTTTGAATATTTTTAAAATATTATCATAGTAAATTTCTTCTGAATCTATCATGCTTGATGAAAATAATATTCATAAACATACATTAATATAGACAATATTATTATTTTACACTAGAAATGTGAAAACTCTTGTTCATGAGTTTGTAGCCTTTTAGGAAAAAGTATAACATCTCAATCTTCTATTCCATCTGCTATATTCCATTATATTGTATAAAATATATTAAAACTCAAGGGAATATTATGGGCCTTTGACATTTCTGGAAGAACAAAATTGTAGGAAACTTTGTAACTGTTTTATTTGGCTTCATTGCTTTAATTTGAAAAATGTATTTGAAGCATCTTAGAGGAAAATCACAAGTATGCCAAGACCAAATACACAACAGAAAAATAAATCAAGAATTAAAAGGGTAGAAGGAAAACAATTATCAAAAATTCCTTCATAAGGTAGTTACACTGAATTATTATTAACCCTAATTCATTACAGTAAGCAGAACATAAAAGGAACTACGATGGATTTCAGGACTCTAAGTTTTAAAATCAATTCATGTGTTCAAATATTTTACTAGTTCTCATCTTGTGGAAGAATTTATTGCAGGTTTTAGGCCATCTGATCCTTGTCTATCTTAGTCAATAGCAACCAGATTAGGCCAACAACCTGAAGTCACCTTGGGTCTCTCCCTCTCTGTCACAGGGCAAATTCAACCCTCCTTTTACAACAAGTCCTTTTAGGTCTACATTCAAAATATATCCACAGACTACCTCTGACCACCTTTGAAGTTATTCTCCTGGTTCAAGACACATCTCTTAACTGGATAATTCCCATAATAGTAACTCCTCTTCTTGCTTTTGCACTTGCTCCCCTGCAATTTATTTCAGCACAGCTCAAGAGTGATGTTATTAAGCACAGAGAAGATCATCACACTCCTCAGAACCCTCTGATGCTGCTATGAATAAAGGAGAAGAAGGCCCTACCTAATTAGGCCCCTACCTCTCTCTTTTTATCATCCACTTTCTATTTTAATTGTTTTGCTCTAGCTGCAGTGAAGGTTATGCAGCTCCTCAAGCACACCAGGCATTGTCACACCTCAGGAGTTTTGTTCCTTCTGTCCCCTTGGCTTGCCATGCTGTCCTCCAGAAAACTACATGTCCTGCTTGTCCCCTGGATCTCTTCTTAAAAGTCACCATAGTAATGAGCACTTTCATGACCACTAATTATAAAAATCACACTCCTCTTTATACCTCATATGCTCTTACCGAGTTCTGTTTTTCCCTCCTGCGACTTTATTACAATATGATTTATGTACAAACACAGTTACTTGTTTATTTGTGATAGGGTGATAATGAGGAGAAATAGGAGTAATCACAGCACATGCGGTTCCTCCCTATTCTGGGTGCCTTGCTGTGTTGGGGGAGCCAAATGGGTTTCAAATGGAAAGAGAGCCTGATGTTCCACACTCCTTACCAGTAGATCTTTTAAGCCATTTTAAAATGGAATTCTCACATCCACTCCTTTGATTATGCAGAGAGGGCCTTGGGAGTGGGGTAGGGGACCACTGTGTTTTATATATCAGGCAGCACCTTGCCATATGGGAACCATACTCTGTGGTCACTCCTGCCTTGTTTTAGGTCATCTGTAATGTTCATTGATCTTTCAACACCTTTAGCTTCTACCATGCAGAAGCTGAGTTTTTTTCCCCTCCTCCTTTTTCTCTTTTTCTCTCTTTTTAAAAAAAAATATCAATAGCCAGCTGGCCTATATTATATTAATTGAGGCCAGCTGAGCTATTGATATGGAGGTTATGGTTTGATTCCTGGTCAGGGCACATGTCCACCTTGCAGCCTCGATCCCCAATGTGGGGCATGCAGAAGGTAGCCAATCAATGATTCTCTCATCGTTGATATTTCTGTCTCTCTCTTCCTCTCCCTTCCTCTCTGAAATCAATAAAAAATATTAAAAAAATAAAAAATAAAAAAATAATTATCAATAACCTCTCTCCTTCCCTGAATACATGAACTGTATCCTGCAGACTAAAATCGTGTAGCCTCTTGCATGGCTGGAAGGACTCTCAACCTCTCCAAAGTATGGTTGGTTTTGGTTCTGTGTATTCAGAATCATTAGGTCAGCTTCCTAATCTGTACTTTTGACCCACACGTGCACTATGTTGATCAGAAAATGAAATCATATTCTGCTCTTGGTTAAACCATAGCCTATTCCCTATGATGGATACTGTTATGGCCTTTTCCCACTACTTTTCTCTGATGGGCAAGAGACTGCTAAGCTGAATTGTTAAAGTGGTCCTATTATAGCTTCTGATTATATAGGTTAGAGTGGCAAAGATTCACAGGTTTGTTGTAGATCAGGATACTTTTTCCAGTGGCCAGTCGGTTTGTGTATCTTGAGTTGCAAAATATTGCAAGACTCTCTCCAAGCTGAGATTTGTTGAGCCTTATAGAGGTGCCATATGATTTTACTGCTATCTGTTGTTATGGAGACATTATATAGTTACCAACCATTGCCACTGGTGCTCTCCCAAACAAATATGGGGCTGAAACTATAAGGGTAACTCTTGGTAATACAGGAACGGAATTAAAAGCTCTCCAGTGATATACATGGTGTTTTATGTTTCAGAATACATTTCAGAATCTAATATACTTTCTGTAAATTTTCTTGGTTTGCGTATTCCTTTAGAACAGTGGTTCTTAACCTTGGCTGCACATTAGAATCACCTGGGAATCTTTTTAAAATCCTGATTTCTGGGCCTCATCCTCCGGAAATTCTGTTTCTTTGTTATGGGGTGGGGCCACAACATTAGTAACAAAGAAACAGAATTTCCGGAGGATAAGGCCCAGAAATCAGGATTTTAAAAAGATTCCCAGGTGATTCTAATGTGCAGCCAAGGTTGAGAACCACTGCTTTAGAATGATAAAGAGGAGTTGTATAATTACCACTAATTCTATGTGAAAAATACCTATAGTAAATGCCCTAAAAAATCAATCCCTTTAAGCATAATCCTTAAACTGCATTTTCATGAGCCAATGAAGTCATGTCAGGGCCTGTCAGTTGCTGAGAGAAGCCTAAGGCCTTTCAGTTGTATATTAGAAAATAAAAGATACCTAGAGCTAGAAAAAATTAGTCTTAATTATTCATATTTACCAATTTCATTATTTTATCCTATACGCTGGGAACACTTACAGTTTATTCTCATCAGTAGATAGTAAATTAAAGTCTAAAATAAACATCACGCTGTGAACCTGATGTCCAGTACAAATGACCTCCTGACTCCATATGATAAGCTATTATCATGTTTTATAGACAGTTATATACATTTAAGGGATAGTATGCACATAGCTAATTGGTAAGTGATACTGACAATCCTGCAACAGAATTCTAGAGATTCTGACAGGGGTCGACTCTCACTGTGCTTATGAATTGGATGATTTATTTACCTTCTCCTCTGGCCAGAGCTTTAATTTATCATGATGCATTTCATTTCTCTTCCCACTTGTGGTTTCAGTGATTGGCTGAGACTACCGCATTCCAATTGATACCCAATTATTTACTTGACATCTCCATTTGGATCCCTAATAGGAATCTCAAAAATTTTCCTCCCAGCTTTTCCGAGTTATACTTGACAAACAAAATTGTATAATTTAAAATGTACAATATGATGATTTGATATACATTGTGAAATATTTAACACAATCAAGTTAACATATCTGTCAACTCATGCAGTTACCTATTGTGTGCATATATGGTAAGAATGCTTAAGATTTACTCTTTTAGCACATTTTAAGTATATCATACAATACAGTATTATGAACTACTAAAGGCCCAGTGCACAAAATTCGTGCATGGGGTGGGGGGGTCCCTCAGCCCGGCCTGCACCCTCTCCAATCCGGGACCCCTCGGGGGATGTCCAACTGCCTCTCGCAATCCAGGACCACTGGCTCCTAATCACTCGCCTGCCTGCCTGCCTGACCACCCCTAACCCCTCTGTCTGCCTGCCTGATTTCCCCTAACTGCTCCCCTACCGGCCTGATCGCCCCTAACTGCTCCCCTGCTAGCCTAATCTCCCCTAATCACCTCTGCCTCGCCCTGCACCCGGGACCCAGGCTTCCTTCCCTCTGGCCAGCCATAGGCACCCAGGACCCGGGCCAGCTTTGCCTGGGCTGGCCACAGCCACAGGGGACTGCGGGTGGGCGGCTTCACCTGGGCCGTAGCTGCAGGTACCTGGGATCATGGGGTGGGTGGCTTGTCCCTCTCCCAGGCTACAGGCACAGGTGCAGGTGCAGCTGCTGGCACTCAGGACCACGGGGCAGGCGGCTTGTCACTCTCCCTGGCTGCAGCCTGGCTGGTCCCCATTCGTCTCTTGCAAGCTCATTTGTGCCTGGCTGGTCTCTATTCCTCTCTCACAACTCATTTGTGCCTGCCTGGTCTCCATTCCTCTCTCCCCAGTGTTGAGTGTCTAAGCCATTATGGTGTGAGGGTGTGAGGGTGTGATGACCATTTGCATACTAGCTCTTTATTATATAGGATAGTCACCGTGCTGTACATTGGACCTTCAGAACTTACTCATCTTATAATGGAACGTTTGTGCCCTTTGATCATCTCCGCTTTTCTTCTATTCCCCAAGCCCTGGCAACCACCATTCTAGTCCCTTTGTATGAGTTCTATTCTGTTTGTATGAGTCATTATTACATATTTCAGCCATATTAAAATAGCCTGAAAGTTTATGTTACTATGTTGATAAAAATCCTTCCTCCTCTGTGATTAGGAATGGGATTGAGTGGGATAAAATTAGCAAGACAAAATTTAGTCCTGTTCTTGTGGGGAGTTGCTTAGCCAAGTGTTTCATAAAAGGTGTAAAGATGCCCATCTTGTCCCATTGATGAGGTTGCAGAACTGGCATTGGATGGTGTCAACTGGCTTGTACAGAATGAGGCTCATATGATTTAAAAACTTTGACCCACAGGAAGCCCCGAAGTAGCACATTAAAAATGACCCCACGTTCCTAATTCACATGATGAGTGGGACCAAGGCAAAACAGACAGATCAGCAGTTCCTGCTCTCTTAGTTTCTCTAAGGGTCTTCATAAATGAGAGTGACCCTTTTAGGAATGGATTCTGTCTAGGGTATGATGCCACAGCATGCTATCCTGGTAAACAGACTGGGCCCTTTCCCAGGGTCTTGTCTTAATGATAATGTCATACCAGGCAATGACATACAGAACATAATCCCTTATGAAGTTAAATCAAGGTGTGGTATTAAAACATTTTTATGCAAATTCTCACCGATTTTTAAATCATTCCTATTATTTTTTTGAAGGCAAAGGAAATCTAAGAATTATTTAAATTACTTGTCCTCAATCATAATAATTTAGTGGAATAGATATTTGGGAAGATAGTTTTGTATCAGGGCTCATCTTCAACCCTTATTAAATAATCACAGCCAAGTTGTTCAACTTTGCTGACTTCCAGTTTCCATATCTATAATGGAAATGATAGCAATAATAATTGTCATGCCCTGTTGATGTGAGAATTAAACATTACATAAAATCCCTTTGTAAACTCTAAATCATTTTACAATTGTCACTCATTATTTTTACTTCTGTTATCACTGCTAACATCCTGCAAGTACAGGATTTAGTGCCTTAAGTCTCAATATGTGGTCTATAGGGTACTGTTATCCTATAAACATTATACACTTTCAGTCCCAGGGTAGAAATGTTTTTGAGCATCATCTAGTCAAAGCACTCATTCATTGGTTCAATCTTCTCAATCAGCTACTTGAAGCTCTTCAGTGACAGGGAACTCACAATTTCAGACAGTTTCAATAATTTGTCAGCATTGACTGTTGGATGGGCCATCTTTATCCTGAACTGAAATTGATCTTCCTGTAAGTCATATTCAATCATTTCAATACTACTCCTGTGGTTCAGATAGTTTCTGTTTATAATCTCTATAATATATCCCCCTTTCAGGGTATATTAGTAGTTAATTCATAATTTATAATTTTAGAAATATTGTTTTTACTTTATGCTTCTAGACCCCATTAGCAATATTTGTCATAGCAAACTGAATAGAAGAGTGGTCATCTGCAGCATATTTTATCCACTCCCATGGGTGTCAAGGGGCATTGTGGGAGGTGTGCACATAACAAGGTAGTTAGGGGATACACTCAAGAGTTGCATAAACCAAGGGCTTAGGAAAGCATCATCTTAATGCAAAGATCTCTACTCTGAAAATGAGAATTCAAGATATCAAGCTCATTGCTGACAAGACAACTAGGTGAAAAAAGGGCTATAGGAGAACCTAGTATTTCTTTATTTTATTCAAGATACTAGACTGTTGATTAAATTTTGTTTGTATATTAAACTGAATAGCTAATTTTGTGACTTGGAAACAATCATCTCTGGAAATCTTAATTTCCATCTTGTACATTGGAGTGACAATAGTCAAGTTGAAGTGACTAGTAGTACTTAAGTTAGCTAGGTTAAATAACTTAGTTTGAGATAAGAGTAATGTATCTAGAATTATACACACTAAGAGAAGTATTAATGGTATTGCAATTATGATAAATTTACAAATATTTATATCCCAGAGAATTTATTTCTTTTACATTAGGAAAAATAGAATCTAAATTTCTATTTTCATATCAAAAGGTAAAAGGGAGCTCAAAATTGTTAAGTTGCTTAGCTCACAAGTGTAGTTAGTGAAGGAGCTGTCCATCATGTCAATGACTAAATATCAAAATCATTGTCCATTGCTTCCTGTGAAACAATATGTATACATACTTGATTTTTTATAACCTTACTAGAGGCCCGGTGCATGAAATTTCTTCACAGGGGCGGGAGGGTGGGCCCTCAGCCAAGCCTGCTCCCTTCACAGTCCAGGAGCCCTCAGGGGATGTCCAACTACATTTTTTTAAAAATCACCCTGTACTTAATTTTCTTACTAACTCCTCCTTTTAAACTCCCCTCACTCTCACATTCTGTTTCTTCTTTTTATTTAACTATTTTCCTGGCCTCACCCCATTTTAGCATCCTTCTCTTTTCTGCTTTCTTTCCCTCCCACCCTTTGAACCTCCTACGGCCCCTCTCCCTCCCTCCATCCTCCCTTCTCTCCCTTCATTCCACGTGTCTGTCTCCTTCTTACTCCTCCCACCCTCCCCCCCATTTGCCTTTCCCTTGTGAAACTGAACCCTGCCTCCCTCCTTCCCTATTATTACCTCCTTAGCCCCCCGCCATGTTCACTGGTTTATTTTTTAAACCTTTCCCTTTCCTCTCTGGGAACTGCTTCTAGCCCCGCCTGAGAACACTTTGATATTAAAGCTTCCGTTCAGGGGGCGTTAACCCCCAACCCAGGACCCAGCCCTGGCCAGGCCTTCGCCGCACCCCCTTCCCCAGACTCCCCACCACCATCCTCCTCCCATTCTCTGTCTGGGACGCCCCAACTTCTAGTCAACAAAGTACACTTAACGCTCCACCAACCTAACCCTGGCCAGTGTCTTTGGGGTCCAGCCCTCAGGGATGAAAGATGTACCCTCCTTAATGTCCAACTCTGCCCCAGCTAAGCTGCACCTCCCCTCCCAGTGCGGGGTGCCCGGCCCAGCGAGGGTGGCTGAGGCCTGCGTGGTCTGGGTGCTGCTGCCGCGGAGCAGGAGTGCCTCTGCCTGGAAGTCCTCCGACCATCCACCTCTCCCTCCCAATGGCCCGCACTGGGGGCCACCGCCCTCCTCCTGCATCTGGGTGGGGCTCCCTGCTCCGTGCTGCCTGCACCCTGCCCCTAGCCAGGTGCAGCTGCTCTGCCCCCCCGCGGTTGCCACCCCCTCCCATGTGCAGCCCCACATTTCCTTCCCTTTTCCATTCCTGCGTCTTTTTCTTGTCCCCTTTCTGTATTTCTGTTTCTCCTCTCCGCCTGTCTGCATGCAGGCCTGCCATCCTCTCCCTCTCCTTTCTTATCTCCTCCTATTTATCCTATCCTACCTACCCTGGACCTCACAGCTGCCTGAGCAGGGGACAGGGAAGCAACCTGCTGAATGGTCATTATGTGATGGCATCCCAGACAATTTGCATATTCCTCTATTATTAGTATAGATTATATATGGTTTGTGCATGCAGATTGTTTTATTTTCTTACATCTGTAGTCCAATTTGCCTTTACTTGGCTAACTATGTGATAAATTATTTTTAACATACCTGTGTTTATTAACACAACATGAAGGTCTGTCTATTTATCTATCTATCTATCTATCTATCTATCAATCATCTATCTATCTATCTATCTATCTATCTATCTATCTATCTATCAATTATCTATCTATCTATCTATCTATCTATCTATCTATCTATCTATTATACTTTTATATTGATTCAGAGAGAAAGGGAGAGGGAGAGGAAGATAGAAACACCAATGATAAGAGAGAATCATTGATTGGCTGCCCCTTGCACACCCCCTACTGGGGATTGCACCCACAACCTGGACATGTGCCCTGACCAGGAATTGAACCTGTGACCTTCTGGTTCATAGGATGACGCTCAATCACAGATCCACATAGGTCAGGGTGAAGGACCCTTTAATCAATGTTCCTGCCACTGTTTTAAGTGATGGAGATATGGAAATGATCAAAACAAACACAAATTAAATTTTACAACCCAGGACAGAAGACAAAGCGGAGCTTTTCAAAGGCAGTGTATTCCATTTCTACTGATTTATTTTAAATATAACAAAGCTAACTTTAAAAATGAAAACACCTCATATATTTCAAAGACAAATAATTTAGTCTATTTATTCTCCCCCCGAGTCAAATTTTTAAGAAATAATGATTTATGCTTTATATGTCGTGCCCACCTCACTATTGTTTATTGGATGGATACATATAGCATTTCTATTCCAAAGACATTATCAAGGTGCCATTGAGTGGCTCTTCTTTTCAACAATCTGTACCAAAAATTATATATATATATATATATATATATATATATATATATATATATATATATATATATATTACTGTTTTATCTTGAGGCTGAGTCAGTAGGTAAAAACCCAAACTAGAAAATACTTCAAAGTAAACTTAAAATAAATAGCTTTCCATAAATCATATACTACATACATGGTGTATCATTTTTCTTTTCATTTAATTCACCTCTGTGCAACAGTACACTTTTTGGTAGTGGGAGCAACAGAAATAAATTAATAGAAGAATTGAATAATACAACATTTTATCACTGACTATTATAAATATAGTCCATCTGCTCTTTTCTGGGTTAAATATACCCTTATTTTGAATGCAGGCAGGCAGAGAAAAATAAATTGTCTTTTCCCATCACCATTTTACTTCTGGGCTTTTTCTGTCTGTTTCAAAAGAGTCTCAGATATGTGACTCCTGACTTCATTCTTTCTACAATAAAATGCTAAACCTGGTTTAGTGTGATATTATGAATCTGGAAATACAACCACATTTTCTCAAGAACCTATTAAATTCAGCCAACAGCAACTTACCATTAAATGCTTCAAAATAAAAATGTAGTCAGCCTCAAAATGCATAAGCATCTTGTTTATACAGCAAGCCTTAAATGTAATATAAATATTGATAAGAGTAATATAAAGCAAGCTGTTTTTAGTCCGGCAACCTTTAGTAAACACCCCATTTCCCATCTCCCACATCATGCATTTTGAATATCTGCACAAAAAGCATTCCTTCTATATTATGAAATTTGATTAATTCAATTTATATGAATGTATTTGATGATATATGTCTTCCATACTGTATGATTTACTTAATTCAATTTAAAAATCCAATCTATATTATTAAGTGCAAAACAGTGAACATATAAAGTTTTTTAACCAGTAAATGAATGCAGAAACATAATTAGATTCAAATATGTGGCAAATTATATTGTAAGTCTAGCAAAATATACTGAAATTCTAAAGTATCTATCATTATTCATAAAATTAAAATTTTCTCAGAGAACAGACTACCTCTAATTTTTGAATATCACAAAACTTTTATCTTGTCAAAATATTTGAAGTTATTTTGGAAACATGTATTATATGTAAATTAGAAAATAAGAAGAATTCATAAGGGGTCTTAAAAATGCATACATATATTTATAGACTACCCATGTTTTGAATGGCTTGTTCAACACGGGACTTTCATTTTAAAAGTTAATCTTATATTTTCTGATTATAAAAATAATTTATACTGATTGTAAAACATAGATATTATGAAAAAGTTAAAAAAATCACCCTGTATTCAATCACAATGAACTTTTCCAAGCATCCAGTTTGAGATAACCAACTTTTTTCATTTAAAATTTCAATTTACATAATATGTTCTGCTCTACTCAATCAAAACATAAGCCTTTTCTCAAGTTACTGAAAATGCTCCATAAGCCTAATTTAATGGTTGCTTAATGTTTCATCAAGTGAAATATTTCTCAATGTGTTGTCCTTAGACAATCTGCAACAGGATTTTCTGAAAGTACCTGAGCAGAAATTGTGGGATAGGGGTCAATAATGTTCATTTTAAATAATTAGCCAGGATGATTCTTTTATTTATTATTGATTCCAGAGAGGAAGGGAGAGGGAGAGAGAGAGAAACATCAATGATGAGAGAGAATCATTAATCAGCTGCCTCCTGTATGCACAACACTGGGTTTCGAGCCCACAACTTGGGCATGAGTCTTAACTTGGAATCGAACTGTGACCTTCTGATACATAGGTTGATGCTAAATCACTGAGCCATGCCAGCCGGACCACATGATTCTTATACGTTCAATTTTGAAAAGACATAATTAATTAAGTGCACTCAATTTTGTTTCATCATTTTATCATTTTATTTAGAGACAGGCTGTTTCCAATAAATTTTATAAAAAATAATAGCATAATTGAAATATATCACATCCCATGAAATTCACCCATTTAAAACGGATATTGGTACATTTACAATATTGTGCTGGCAACACTATTTAATCTTGGAATATTCTCATTACCCTAAAGGAACTCTGAACTGAACAATAAGCCTTTGTCACTCTCACCACAGGCAACCACCTATCTACTTTCTTTCTCTGTAGGTTTGCTTTCTCAGGATGTCTCATAGAAATGGAGTCAAACAATATGTGGTATTTTATGACTTGCTTAGCTTGTTTTCAAGGTTTACAAAAGTTCTACCATACTTTTCCCTTTTTATTACCAAATAATATTCCATTTCATTGCTCTACAACCTTTTGGTTATTGATTTATCAGTTGATTGATATTTGGCTTATTTGCATTTATTGGCCATTATCAATAATACATGAATATTTTTATGCCTGTGTTTATGTGGGCATATATGTAAAGTTCTATTGGATTATATACCTAGGAATGGTAGTGTTGAATTATATAGTATCTCTATGATGAAATACCAAATTGTTTTTCAAAGTGGCTGTCTATCATCAAAGCAGGGAGTTTTCTATTTCTTCCCTTCACCATCATTTGTTATGTTGGTATGTTTTGGTTTAGCCAAGAAGTATGAAGTGGTATCTCATTTTGGTTTTGATTTACTTTTCCCTAAAAACTAATTATGTAAGCATATTTTAAAAAATGATTTTAGAGAGGGAGAAAGGAGAGAAAGAGAGAAACATCAAGGTAGTAGAGATATATCAAACGGTTGCCTCCCATATGTGTCTCCGCTGAGGATCAAACCACAACCTAGGTGCATGGGACGAGGCTCCAACCAACTAAGCCACAGGGCCAGGACATGTAAACATATGTTTTCATGTGCTTACTGATCATTTGTATAACTTATTTGGAGAAAATCTATTCAAAATTTTTGCCCACTAAGAAATTAGATGTTGCCAACTTCATTACTTGTTTCCCATGGGTGTAGGGTGAGTCTGACTATGCCATACAGTGCTGCCTGAGTAACATTTTGTATGGGTAAAATTTAAAACCGAGGCAGTTTTAAACATGACCAACATCTCAGAAAGACAGGAAAGGTATATGCCAATTATATGAAATACTGAGCAGAATGATGCTCACATATATTTAACAAGAAAAAAATAATTCAAAAGCATGTATATACTTCAAAAACTGACTTGAATAAGTTTTCCCAGAATGGAAGGACTGTGGTCTGTGTAAAAGGTAAATAGGAATAGTGAAGAGGTGAGTTGGTTAAGAATAAGTAGATTTATACATTTATCATAGATATGCCTATTAGGGGTGTGAGTGCAGTACTGTCAATAAAAAAAAAAGACTAAGGAAGCCTGATTATATAGAGAGAAGGATTGTGATTTAGGTGCATTCCTTTTTTCCAAGGTCATATCAGTTATGAGAAAAATCAAATGCCTGAACTCTGACCAGAGAATTAGATGTTGTCAGAGTTATACCACTGTGTTCTCCCTTTACTATGAGGAGACTCTGACAGAGCAGGAGTTTTTGTTATCTCCAATGTCATTGTGTTGCCAACCCTACTAATGTCTCTAATAGGTAAACCCTGCTGCTCTGACTGCCCTCATCAAGGCTCATGGTTCTTCCTGCCTGTGGTACCAGGAAGCTGTCCTATGGCTGATTTCTCTTTAATTAAAATTTTGGAGACCTGTTTCTAAAGTCATTTAAAGTCCTTTGGTTTCCTTAAAAATTAGCTTTGAATTCTGAGCTTCATAAAACATTGTTAAGGGTGTTGTTTTCCAGAGGTTGAACATAAACTTGCTTTATTGTTCTGTCTACTACCAACACTATACAAGGTTTCAATTTCTCCAAATTTATCTTCTTTTGTGATGTCATCCAAACAGGTGTGAGGTAATATCTCATGGTTTGGTTTGCATTTCCCTGATGGTCACTGACATTGAATGTCTTTTTATATATCAGGTAGTGTTTGTAAAAATAATTGTTCTGTAGACTTGTGATATAGACAAAACAAAATTTTTTCTAACAGTAAGTTTTGAGGTTTGTTAATATGTGTTAACTAGAGAGAAGTCCCGGTAATTCACTAGTTTTTTAACTTATAAATCTAAGAATGATGTTATTATAACATATTTAATATAAATATTATATTCAAACTGAAAGCACACAGTATCATCAGTCTTAATCAAAGACTGATTTAATGAGATGTGGGGAGATAAGTTCAGAATACCTACTTGATCTGTCTGTAATGATTTCTTGGCACTGGATGCTAAACATTTCCTTTTATATTTTTCCAGGCTGTTTATATTTTTTACTGCCCAAGTATTTTAAATATGCTTTTACTGCATATAGAATCATGACTTTGTTCTCTAGCAGAGTATCAGCCTACTTTTGAAGATATTGTTGAGTGATTTAGAGTCTGCTGAAATTTAAAGCTTGGCAGAATTTTCTCAATCTAATCCTTGAGAGATAGTTATCTAAATAAGTACATTGAATCATCTAATTTAAAAATATGCAAATTACCTTTCAATTTTAAAGATGTGTTTCTATAACTAAGTCTCAAAAGATCATTTAATGAACAGCCTTCCTCAAACAATTCACTCATATTTTACAACCCAATTACAATTAAAACTGTGTATCTTAAAAAGGTGTGAATTATTTTATGCAAATACTACTTTTATGTAATGTACTGTGTTCCACAGAAGATTTAATTAAAGGAAATATTACAGAAGTATAAATTAATAGTAAATTGAAGCACAGAAAAATCCAGTTTTGCTAATAAATTTAAGAAGAATTTTATGTTTCATTTTATTTGCTAAGATTGAGTAACAGTCTTTCGCTTTCAAACTTATTTGAACATATGCTAAAAACTTAATTTAATAGCTCCAAGAATCTATTTCAGATGCTACTTTTTAAATGCTATAAAATATGGGAAGCAAGCATTTGATGTTAAGTACTTCTTAAGTAAATGCTGAGATTGGTTAGAAACTGGGCTTTCATTAGCCATGATTTTCCTTTTACCCTACCACTCTTAAATAGTTTCTGCTTTCAAGCCTACCCTTCACTTCTTAAGTTTTCAGTTCTCTTTCTGATCTTGTTTGTTTGATTGATTTAGAATTTATCTTTTCCAGATAACTTTATCTTATTCCATTTTTTTTTGTACTATTAACTTTCTTTTGAACTACAAACATGCCCAGGTGTACATTACACAAAAATCTCTATCAAATTTCTTATTCTCTCTCCCACATCTCCAATTAAATAGCTTGAAAGTATAGTTTATATGAGGAGTTGTTAATATTTCTATCTCCAATTTAGTAATTAATTTCATTGCCTCAACTATAACAATTTTTAAAAAATCCAACTTCGTACATAATCATCTAATTGAAAAATCCAAAGACTTCTTCATTTTATATTCTATCTAATCATTTCTAAGTCATCTAAAGTCTTTAATAATACCTTCTTGAAAACATACACTTTTGGCTTCAACTTCCCCAGTCTATTTCCTTTTCTAAAATATTTTCTACTTCATTGGTTCTTCTTCATTTTTCATCCTAAAATTGGAGATAATAAAAGAAGGGTCATCAGCCCTATTGTTTCTCTATCCATTTTTGCATTCTATGGGTCTTCTGTTGCATTGCTGTGACCTAAACACATTCTTCATAGAATTGATGTAAACAAACTAGATGATAATATAGTGATATTAGATGATATTAGATAATATACGTATATATAATTGATATGTCTATATCTATATCTATATCTATATCTATATCTATATCTATATCTATATCTATATCTATATCTATATCTATATCTATATCTATACACATACATTTGTGTATAACCTACTGGAGAGAATGACATAGTATATTTATCATACTTATAAGTATGTATCCTTAATTATATATATACTGCCAGTACACAGCTCCTTTCTGATGGTCAGACCTGTATTTCAAACTGCCTGTTTGATATGTTCCATGAGTCTGCCCCTTAAACATAATTTTAAGTCAAAAATTTATCTATTTATTACAAGCCCTCCCCATTTGCATCATCCAACTGTTACCCTTTTGATATCTGCTAATTATACTAATGGAGTCATTGGCCAAATTAAGACATTTTGTGTAGAGGTCAGAAACCTGAAAGTCAATATGGGGCTTCCTTACCCCAGCCCCGCAGTCAGTGAATCATCAAATAATGTGAAACAAATTTTTGAAAAACTCAAATCTATTCGCCTTGCTCTCTATTTCTGCTTCTGTTCTTGCATTTCAGTCATGTAATCCCTCCTATGGGATTTTCTAAATATCTATCCTTTGGCTCCCTGCCTTCAGCTCTTTCAACTCATTCATTCTCTGCCACCACATGCACACAAAGCCTATGACCACTTGCTGAAATTCTGTAGTAGCTCCGCATGGTGTTCCATGTCAGAAAGGCTTTTAGTGATGTGGCTCCAAATGACTTTTCATGTCTCTCACCTGCCATTCCTACACTGATGCCCCTTATGCTCTAGTCATAACATATTATTATTGACACAACCTCAGAGATTTATTTTGTGATTTACATATTGCTATACTGTAACTCATTTGCTAAGAATGCTTTTCCCCTAAAGTTTCTTTATTCTTTCTGAAGTTTTCCTTGCCCAAATCACTGCCTAAGAATCTTCAGTGTGAGATAAGCAATGTGGAAGCACAAACACACATGTACACACACATGTTGATATTCTATACTATCAATGTTATTTATATTTCTTATTGGGTAGATATAATTTTTAAATTAAATATGATTTATCATTTTGTTTCATTATAGCTTTAGCTTTTTATTTTTCTTATTCAAGAAAGGCTTCCTAATCCCAGTTATCAACATACCTACATATAATTTTTACTAATAATTTTATAGACTAAAAAGATGCCTTAAATCTACATATTTTGCTTTTAATGGTGTTAATAGATGGATTAATTAGGTCCCTCCAATAATAACAACAAAAGTTGCCCTATCCCAATTTATTAAATAACTCTAGTAATTTGATTTGAAATACAATATTGTATCACATGTAAATCAGTATTTTCCTAGATATTTAATTCTGCTGCATTGATTTTACTCTTTATACCAACACCATATTTACTTAAATATTATAGTTTTATATAGTTATATTCTAAAGAAATTTTATCATTTCCATGCTGCTGTATTTCCTTGAGTATCATTATATATTTTAATTTCATAAAGATCTTTAGAATTAGCTGAACAACTTCCAAAGAATCAATGTGCATATTTTTCTTTGGAATATAATAAATTTATAGATCAATTTAATCATTTTATACACATACATAGACATGAATACACATGCGCACATACATATATACATTTACATGTTTGGCTTTGCATTTTTAATATAGTCAACATTTAATTAATAATAAACTTTAAAAATTGTTATGTGGATGTCTGCTGTTAATTAATATGAACCTACCTTTGTATATAATCTACTAGAGATGACATAGTATATTTAACATACTTATAATTACATATACAATCTGATTTTTTCAAGTATTAAAAGCTGCTTTATAACCTTAAGTTGAATTCATAAAATATATAGCATTTCTGAATTTATTGTTTAAATATTCAAAATACTGAATATTAAAATAAATAATATATAATTCTATCAACTATACTATATTCCAAAATTATACTTTATTTTATTTTGTCTTTACTATGACTTTTCAAACATTATACAATTTGTAATTATAATTCAAATTGCAAACCTTTATCCAATTATATACATTATGACTCTCTATATTGCAAGTAACAGAATATGTAGCCCTATCATAAACAATACAGGAAATTTAATGAGTCGTGTTACTTCTGGATCTACAATTATGCTTGATTTTATATAAAACCAGATCCAATGTTCAATAAAGATACTATGGGTCAGATTTCATCCCTCCCTCCATTATGTTGCTCCTTCTTCCCTTCCCTTCTTTCTTCTTTCCTGTTCTATTTTTTTACTCACTTTTTAATTGATATTTAAGTTATTTGTGGTGAAGTACACAAATCATAAGTACATAATGACTAATTTTTACATCTGTGTGCAGCATATAACAACCTAAATCAAGATACGGAACATTTCCAGCATCCTCAGATGTTTTCCTTACATTAACTCCCAGTTAGCATTTCCCTCAAGAATAACACTGTAATCATTACCATAATAAATTGGTTTTCCATATCCTTGAACTTCACATAAATGAAATCATATAGTATGCATTCTTTGGTATCAGGTTTTGTTGATTTACTGCCTTCTAGGAAGTCACCTTCAAAATGATCTCTTAATTTTACAAATAAATGACATAATTCTAGTCCTCATTTTCTTGGATCTTTATAAAATGCATTATTATTAATCATACTTCCTTCATTTCCTCATGCCATCAACCTTATGCTCTTTCTACCAGTATAGTACACTGTTTCTTCTCTGTCTCAGTTGCCTTGCTCTCCTTCTATCCTAGAATAAAAATACTTTGAAAGCATAATCTCACCCCATTCTATCTAAGATTAAATCTAATTTATCTCAAAATCTTCAAATGTAGATCTTTCCAAGGAGTTCTATTCTCCTCCTGCATTCCAGGTGACACTCACAATAGCATCACTAAATCAATAAAAATCAACCTAAATCTTCTATATGTCTAGATTTGATTCCTCACTCATGGCTGCAAATCCAATTTCCTAAGTGCCTGCTGTGCATTATCACTATTATATCCTGATCATTTCTCAAAAGATAAACATTAAAATATTACCTTCTCTTTCAAATCATCAAACCACCCTATATTGCCTTCCTTTTGCCTTTGCAGATAATGACATGAGCCTTTTCCATTATATAAGGATTAGATCCTCAAAACTTTACCCTGTTTCCTACACTCACATATTTAAACAGTTGCTAAAACCTACTGATTCTTCATTTTAATGTATTTTATACATTTTCTCTCTTTTTATTCCTAAGCTGTCACCCTAATATGTACTCCGTTGTGACATTATACTTGAACTACTTACAATAGCCTTCTGATTTCATTTGTTAATTTAATTCTAATGCATCACATACAGCACATACTGTTATATGTCAGAGTACCTCTTCTATCACTCACAAGTTCTCAAGTATTAAATAAAAAGCAATTAAGATAAAACCTAATTTGCATTCAAGATTCCTTATTACTGAGTTCATCTATAGACATTGCAACCCTACTTTGTATCACTCATTCAGTTACTTGTTTTTTTATAGTTCTACTAGAAGCCCAGTGCATGAAATTCATGCACAGAGGGGAGGATCCCCTCAGCCCAGCCTGCACCCTTTCCAACTGGCGACCCCTTGGGGGATGTCCGACTGCCGGTTTCGGCCTGATCCCTGTAAACCGGCAGTCGGACATTCCTCTCGCAATCTGGGACCGCTGGCTCCTAACTGCTCACCTGCCTGCCTTCCTGATCGCCCCTAACTGCCTCTGCCTGCTAGCCTGGTTGCCCCCAACTGCCTTCCCCTGCTAGCCTGGTTGCCCCCAACTGCCCACCCCTGCTGGCCTGATCTCTCCCACAACTGCCCTCCCCTCCCGGCCTGGTTGTCCCCAACTGCTCTCCCCTGCTGGCCTGATCTCGCCCCCAGCTACCCTCCCCTGCAGGCCTGAACTTGCCCCCAATTGCCCTCCTCTGCTGGCCAATTTGGTTCTAATTGGTCGGTTTCTATGCCAGTCAGCGTCAAATGCTCCACCTCCTAGGCAGCCATTGATTCCCCACAGCACCCACATTTGGTTCTGATTGGTCAGTGTCTATGCCAGTCTGCATCAGAAACTCTGCCTCCTAGGCAGCCATTGGTTCTTCATCGCACCCACATTTGGTTCTGAGTGATCGGTTCCTATGCCAGTCAGCGTCTCTGAGCCTATCAACAGGGGCCTGATCAGAAAGGCAGGGCTGATCAGCAGCCCTGGTGGAGGCCTGGAGAGAAATGGAGGTGCGGCTGCTGGCCAGACTGGCAGAGAAAGAAAGAGGCCAGTGCTGACCAAAAGCTGCCACAGAGGCAATGGATTTGTCCCTGCTTCTCTCTTCAGGCCTCTCTCTGGCTCTGATTCACAGCCCCCTCAGCAGTCAGTGCTTGGGCACCATGTCTGCAGTGGTAGCAGTCAGCCCTAACCCAGTGCTGACTGCAGGACTGCCTTCCAGTTGGTGGAGCCTCTGTCCTTACTGGTCATTACAACCCAAAGTCTTTATATATTAGGATTCCCTGAACAGACCGTCCAACCTCAGAGAGAAGGCAGGTGTGTGTGTGTGTGTGGGGGGGGGATTATAGAGATCAACCAAAGGACTGTATGCATTCATATTATAGCATAACCAATGGACACAGACACTGGGGTGGTGGGGGCTTGCCCTCAGGGGTGGGAGTGGCTGGGGGGAGTCAATCAGGGAAAAAGAAAACATGTATAATACTTTAACAATAAAAAAATGAAGTTAACACCAGGGGTGAGATTTCTATTTTATTTTTAGAGTTCTTAGTCTCTAAAAGAGTGTTTAACACATGGTGAATATTTATTTCAAACCAATGAAAGAATGAGAGGCTTCTTCTGTAGTCAAATTGGAATACTTATATCCCCAAACATAATGAATGCTTTTCATTTTCATACTAGAGGCCCGGTGCACGAATTTGTGCATGAGTGGAATCCCTCAGCCTGGCCTGTGGGATCAGGCCGAAACTGGCTCTCCAATAAGCCCTGAGGGCTCCCGAATTGCGAGAGGGTGCAGGCTAGGCTGAGGGACCCCACCAGTGCACTATTGAGGCCGGGGAGGGACATGGAAGGTTGGCCAACCAGGGAGGGACCATGGGAAGGCTGCAGGGTGTGTCTGGCCTATCTCACTTAGTCCTGATCTGCCAGACCCCAGCAGCAAGCTAATCTACCGGTGGTCAGTGCACGTCATAGTGAGCAGTTGATCGGCCTTAGCATATCATTAGCATATTACGCTTTGATTGGTTGAACAGCTGCCTGGACAACTAGACACTTAACATATTAGGCTTTTATTATATAGGATCCTTACTTAAGCTATGTACCTTTAGTGTAATGACCTTTCTTTCTATCTTCACATCATAAATGCACATAATTAAAGATAGATTTCAACTGTAGTAATTCTTTAAGGCTCTTCTAAATCTCCCTAATTCAATGTTAGTTCTTTCTCCTTTAAATTCTCGTAACACATTACATCATGTTTATAGGACCTATAATACTAGGCCCTTAAGATTCACTTAAAAAATTTCTTGTCTTATTCTCCCTAAAAGACCCTATATTCTTTGAGGCCAGAAATTGTGTTTTAGATATCTTTGGAACTTTCATATTTATTAGAATAACATGTTAAAGACAAACATTCAATGAATACTTATTGACTGGTATTTATTGTACTGGGTATTGTTTTCTCTTCAACATAAATTTGGCAGAATAAACCAGTATTTATCAGGCATGAAAATGTCAAAGGATATTGTGCTTATTTTTCTTCCAACAGATTAATTTGCTTGTGTCTGCCAATAAACAATTTAGTTACTATCCCTGGGAACTAAGGACATTCTAAATTTATTAACAGCTACCAGTGTAAACAACCTCTGTGACTTCATGTTTTACATTGTAGTCATTATTTTTAGATAGAACTCATTAAGGAAGGATTGTCCTATTTCAGGAAAAAAAAATGTAATTCATGCTCTGGAAATATAAATGAAGTAGGGTTCAGACTGCTAGCTAGTCTGAATTTCAGTTTGGATACTTAGCATGTTAATTTATACAAATGTATTCCAAATTAATGTGTCACAGATCCAGCAGGTTTTAAGAATGTTATGAGAATGTGTTATTTGCAAGATTAATAGGGTGAATATATAAATGCACAAGTATACAACCACAGAGAAAAAGGTAAGTTGTGGCATGATGAGACCCTCATAAAATGGGGCCAGCACTCGTTGGTTCTGGAAAACTACTGAAAACCTACAATCTCTCCAGGGTACATGCCGATTAGACAAATGTTAAACGTGCAGAAACTACTGTGCAGGTCAGTATGAGAAGCAAAGGCTTTGAATTAATATAGAATTGCATTCATAACCATGACCTGTGGATAAATAGTGCCTCCCTCCCAGGATGATTCAAGAGTTTAGCAGTAAAGTGGTGACTAAAATTAAGCACATAATTAACGTTAGTGTCTTATGTTTGAAGTACAAACAGGGCTCCTTTGAGGAATAAATGAGATAATGCTTTTCAACATTTTAAAGTATAGGGGCTTCATACCAAAAGCAGTAGTGGATCTGCAATCCTTATATTACCATTTTTGTATTTGATTTAAAAAGTTAAAAAAATTAATAAAAAGGTATTATGGTTTTTAAAAACTCTTAAAAAGAATGTTCTTTTATTTAATCATTACAGCACTTACATGACTTTGAAAAAGCAATAATACACATGCATGTCTAATGAGGTGTTATGTTTCCTGCCAGTGGGTTTTCCCCTAATACTAGAATCATCCTAACATAAAAAGCAATTCAATAATGCTAAAATGTTACTTGAGAAGAAGCTACAACATTAATTAAGGTTGTTTCAAGGAGCCCTACTCATAGGTTATAACCTTCTCTTTCCAGAGAGATTGAGTAGCTGATAACAAGTGAATGAACATTGCTGTTGTTGGCAATGTTGGGAATGGGAATGCCTTCAGTGAACCCTCCCAAAATTTACTTCACATACACACAATTAAAACAACAATGTGATTTCTCATTAAACAGAAACATTTACATTTTACAAGCAATGGGCTTCCAGAGTGGCATCCCTAAATGCCACTGACAATTTAGGAGTTTGGTTTTTAATTTCTACATGTAGTTTTTTAAGCCAGCTGCAGAAGAATTTGGCTGGGTGCCCATAAAGTGAGAGACGGGAAAAATAAAATCACAGTTTAAAATATTTCCTTTATAATGACATTTTGTCAGCTGATTAATCGTTTCTGTTACACAGCTAAATAACACCATATGTTAGCTGTGAGTTTATTGCTATGAGATACAAGAGAGATCTACCTCATGATAAATGATTTGGATATTTTCTAGCTAAAAGTAAAAGAGGGGAAAAATGCTGTCTGAATATTTTTCCAAAATCATTTAGGTAGTTTGATTATTTCACATATATCATAGAAATGAGTATGTCTTCAGAGATCAGAGCAACACTTTATAAGTTAGCTCTTTGAGGTAAGCCCAAATGGGAAAACACAACTTTCCTTTAAATCTATGTGGATTATATTTTGGCAGAACTAGACATTCTTTCCAACACTAGTGACTTGAAATTTAATTAAATGCTTATGATATTTAAACAACAAAATAATTAAGGATACATTTTTGTTTGCACATGAAAATCAAATGAAGCTTGATAATTAATTCTCCTATTTTATTATCCAGTTATGTTGTATTTAATATACAAACAAAATTTAAGAGCAATGAAAATGATAGTAGATTGGAAATTATTTTCTTCGTATATTATTTATTTGATTCAGTAAAGTAATTCAAAGTTATTCAAAGTGCTTACTGTATCACCTATGACTTATATGCTTTCAGGATATGACAGGGTTTAAAACACGTAAGACCTTGTTCTCAAAGAAGCTATATTCTTGTTAGGGAAGACATACTATGAATGAATGAATGAATGAATGAATGAATGAATGAATAAATAAATAAACAAACCATTCTATCTACCTAATATAACATGATGCAATATTACCCAACAATTGCTAATGACTTCACAATAGATTAGTACCATAAGGAATTTTAAATAATGGAATTTATATAACATCTACAACAATTCAAAATTAAGAGGGAAAAAATGAAATAAAATAAAAGTTAAATAGCCCAGGAAATTCCTTCTTCCATTCCACCAAATAGATAAATGAGACATAAGAACTTATCTTTTCTCAGATTCTACTTTAAGTAACATGCTATGGTGAATGTATTTCTATTATGCACATAGATACATTTCATATCATCTGTAAAGGGGAAAGCTATATCAACATTAATTTATTCATTTGTTCATTCACTAGTTCATTTTTAAATTCATTGGACATGTGTTTAGCAGGCCAATATAATGCAACATAAAAAGTTAGGACTCTTCAGTAGCACTGTCTGGCTGGAAATTTGGCTTGATATTTTATTAGCTGGCACCCGTGGCTTTTTAAACTTCAGAATAATAGCACATACCTTATAGAATTGTGAGGATTAAATGAGACAATACATGGTATTATAAAGCATCCCCCAGTGAATCAAGCCTTTATGAAATTGTGAGGATGGGTGGAATCCTAAAAGGCTTCTAAGCAGGAGATTATGGCAAAGATGATGGAATATCACTCCCTTGATTACAGTTCCTTAATAAAGACTGTCCTGTCAGACTGTAGTGTCACTTGGTGGTCTTCAAGAAGCAAACCACAATATTGTGAACTGTATATGGAATCATATGGCAGGGACCTGTGGACGCCCTCTAGGAAATGAGAGCAGCTCCCAGCCAACAGCCATTAAGAAGCACGGTCCAGAGTCACACAGCTACAGAAAATACTGCCAACAAACTGAGTGAGCTCAGAAGCAAGTTCTTCCCCAATCAAGTCTCCAGATAAAAATACAACCTCGTTAACAGCTTCATACCAGCCTTTTGAGATCTTCAACAGAGGCTCCCAGTTAAGCTGTACCCTGACCTCTGATATACAGAAACTGAAATAATAAATGTATGCATATAAGCTGTTAAGTTTATGGTAATTTGTTACAGAACAAAAGAAAATGATTTTTATATGGAAGGTCTTAAAATAATATTCCAAATGAATAAAGGACTCAATAAATTATAGCTGTTTGTATTATATATACCAGGACACTAGTCACTTAAAGAAAAGACGGACAAAGTATGGTACTTACCTTCTTGGAGTCTACTGTCAGAAACCAGCTTAAAGAGATGATAATAACATGGAGCTGCTGTTTTAATGGAAGGAATCATGGGATCCTCTGGGAGTATCTAGAAATGAAAGAGACACAGGCTGAGGTGATCAAGGAAGGTTTGGCTAGAGAAGTTGATGCTTGAACTAAATCTTAAATGATGATCCTCTCTTTCTATCACACACTTAATTAATAAATTTTTTTAAATCCTCACCTGAGGATATTTTCCCATTGATCTTATAAAGAGAGTGGAAGAGCAAGGGAAAGACAGAGAGAAACATTGGTGTGAGAGAAACACATTGATTGGTTGCCTCCTATAGGCACCCTGACCAGGGTCTGGGCCAAGGAGGAGCCTGGAACCAAGGTATGTGCCCTTGACTGGAATCGAACCTGGGACCCTTTCGTCCGCAGGCTGACACTCTGTCCACTGAGTAAACTGGCTAGGGCAGTGGTCAGCAAACTGTGGCTCGCAAGCCACATGCTGCTCTTTGGCCCCTTGAGTGTGGCTCTTCCACAAAATACCACGTGCAGGCGCACATGTACAGTGCGATTGAAACTTCGTGGCCCATGCGCAGAAGTCGGTATTTTGTGGAAGAGCCACACTCAAGGGGCCAAAGAGCTGCATGTGGCTCGCGAACTGAAGTTTGCCGACCACTGGCTAGGGCCTTAATTACTTTTAATGTATTTCCTCCACTAGAATGTAAGCTCCTTGAAGGCAGGACTTTTTGCCTGAATTCCTAGTGCTAGATGAATGCTTAGTACATAGTACGTGCTTAATACATATTTGGTGAATGAATGTATTCCAAGTCAATCAAATGGGTAAATTTGGGGAAGGTCACAAGAATGTTGGGCAAGCAGATATATTAGGAAAAGGTAGTGCATCTGCAAAGGCTTGGTAGTCAAAGAGCCACTGTGTCATGATAGCAAGTAAGTCCTTTTTTCTCAAAAAGTTTCCCTGGCAGGACAATGTACTACACTGTAGTCTACACTTGGGTGTCCAATCACATCTGCAGAAAAATATACCGTAAAATTTCTATGTATTTCTACCTTCACTCATGACATGTTAGACATTGCCAAATGACAGGAATTGCCAGAGATGCTTGCTATAATCTTTGAGAGAGCAATAGAAACTGTATTTATATTCTCTGGAAAGATTAAAAATCCCTGCAATGTGAAGGTCCTCATGGACTTTAGGGCAGTTATAGAACTTCTCAAGGATAAGTTCTTGACATTTTATGATCTTCAGCACAGAAAAAAAAATTGAACAATCTGGATATATTTTTCTTAGTTATCTATTCTTTTCTCCCTTCTATCTATCATGCATTATTAAGTTAATAGGGCAATACAAGTATTGCATATAACTTATATTGTCAATAGGGGCAAAAGTTAAAAGCTCAGATGCAATTTCCTGGATCTTTTTACCAGATAAAGAAATAATGAGGTATAATATTACTGTATTAAATATAGCACTAGGTTAAAGCATGCAGCATTTTAGCCCAGAGCATTCTCCAAATCAATTAAGCAATCAATATGTGTTACTTTAAATTTTATCTGGCTCTGAAATTTAGGATGTGTTTATTTTAGATTGAACCCTATACTAGAATACTGAAATTCTTCTATGTTAGAGATATGCTGTGTTTCATAAACATTTCTTTTGTCTATAATTTACCAGGCTAAAGTTATCCTGAATCTCTTACTTCAAACCTATCCACCTAACAGGAGGATTGAAAAATAATTGCAGGCTCACTACCTTACTAAAAAATTCACAAATATGAAACTGCTCAGTGAGATCAGTAAATACTCATCATATAGGTATGTTTTTATGGAAATTATGTTTTTTTTGTAATAGGGATCTGGAATTCTATAAAATCCAATGAATATGTCTTTATTTCTAAAAACTGAAAGAATTACCAGTCATGATTTAATCTTACTCACTACAGGTAGATCAACAACACATGAAGTATGATTATCATTTTGAATATTATATTGTGTACATACTATAGAATGAGGTACAAATAAAAAAGCACTTAAATTATTCAAAAATATTCAATAAGGGCTATATTGTAGTTACATTTAATTAAATTTTGACACAACCGCAAAATAATTTACATTAAAATATATATCTCCCAATGCAAAGGGTTTTTATTATTGTCATTATTGTTATAGTTGTCATTTTTATCTAAAGCATGAAGTTTTAACTTTTGCCATCTCAGGATGAAAAACTTGACTAGGCATTTATATATACACTAAGAACAATTAGTCTTGCAGCCCTGTCTCTGTTATCCATTTCTACTTCCACTCCAAGTGAAGGGCATGGAAATCCAAAAGAATCTTAGGATATTAACATCTGAAGCACATGACTGCTTTCAGTGCTGGCCATCTGCCTATCTGAGGGGGAAGAAGCTCTGATTTATTATTACTGCTGGTTTCCACAATGTATATTCCTACCGTGACTAATTTCAAGCTACCAAATTATTTAATAATTAATGGCAACATTTCTGAATATTTGATGGTAGCTTTTGTGTGCCAGTAGGAACCTCTAAGAGCTGGATGAAGCACACACAGGATGTATTCAAATGCTATGTGGAGAGAGTTTAGAATATTTAAATAGTAAAGTATGGGAAGACTTAATATGTCATGAGGTTTGGGCAAGCTCATTGAGGAGGCTCTTTGTCGTATCAACACACTAGCATTTGTTTGTAAAAATAAGAGTCATCAAAGGTTATAAAAAATATGATACGGTCAGATTTGCTAATTTAAAAGATCATTTTGACAGTTATGTGGAATTCAGATTAGAAAAGATAAGTCTAGAGGCAGAAAGTCAACTTTAGTGCCTTCAAGCTTGATGCAAAAAATACTAATTTAAAAATCTTTTTAGTGAAGTGCAATGGAGAAATTGACCAGAATTACTGTTCAACAATCAAGGCCTCATAAATTCATTGTGTCTTGGCACTTTGCTATTTCCTTTTTCCCTTCACCCTCTTTGTTAGCTATCTACTATTTCTGCTTCTAAAACATTTTGATAAGAGGAAACAAATCAACATAAATAGATTGATTCTGACTCAGTGATAAGGACTTGCAATCTGAAAAGGCCTCACAGTGAAGGGCTAGGAAAAGGTATCAGAGAAGTCTAAAGAACATCTAGTCTACAGACACTGAAATTGTTTTTTTTATATTTTATTGATTTTTTACAGAGAGGAAGGGAGAGGGAGAGTTAGAAACATCAATGTGAGAGAAACATCGATCAGCTGCCTCCTGCACACTCCCTACTGGGGAAGTGCCCACAACCAAGGTACATGCCCTTGACCGGAATCGAACCTGGGACCCTTCAGTCCACAGGCCGACGCTCTATCCACAGAGCAAAACCGGCTAGGGCCAGACACTGAAATTTTCAGTGTTAATCATAGGGAGACTTGACAATCTACGCCTTGGACTAGATCTGAGGCTGAATTACAGGTCCCAGAACATCAGCCTGTTCCGAAGGGAATGGATTCAGTATTCTAATTAGAGGGATTAGTTTCTAGAGGAGCCATTCAGGGGCAGAAGTGGTCAAGAGAAACAAAGCTTAGGAAAACCAGACTAGATGACAGCAGGACCAGAAACACAACTGACTTGATGCATGTATGCTCAGTACTTGAACTCAAGGTTAAGTAAAGTCCTGCTGACAAAGTCGGTTCTCAATGTCCACATTGGGTATGATGCTGCACCTTGCAAGAGTGCCCAAGTGATACCAGATTTGGAAATGTTTGAACACAAGGACAGAGGGCTAGGCCAATTAGCACAACACCATCTTTGACAAGTGGAAGATTGTAATTTAACAGAATACACATTCCTTACTCTATGATATAATCAAATTACTTGCATAGCTGTCAGAGAAATAGATCTGTAGAATTGTGCTAAAAGAGAAAATTTTGGTGATTACTTGTGTTTGGAAAAGAATTAAGTACTAGAAATTATTCTACATAAGTAGAGAAGTATAACTTATTAGAAATTGTATGAATATCTTTTTTATACTTCCAAAGAGAATTTCTAAAAGAAATATACTTTACCATGAAGTACAGAGTTTTTCATTATTAGGAAAAGCTTATATTCATGAGCACCATTTCCTATGCCAATACTAGTGTATATCAGAGAGGAAAGTTTCAAATGATTTCAAATCTCTGTTGCATAGTAAAAGTGTCAGTTGATAGTTCTAATGATTTAAAAATGAATAAACTCTACATTAGTTTCATGAAAGTACTAAAATTAAAAACTACCAATCACATATGATATTTTCTAATTAATATAAATAATAAATTTAAAAACGGAATTCTTATATATTCTAAAAACAAGAAAACCTTGAAGTTTTAATGCTACTTCCTGCATGTACCTCCTCACACTCAGATCAAGTTGGGGAGGAAGGAATGTGCTTAGAGAAGAGAAAGGGCTACTCATACTCCTTACCACTCTAGAACCTGTATGTGGCTGACGGTAGAGAGAGGAGCAGATGTCCTCTAACGGGCCAGAGCCCAGAGGAGTATCAGGCTTCCGCATCTGTTCAAGGCAGATTCCAGCTAATATGAAAATAAAAGGGCATTTGGTAGTGTGTATAATTTCAGTGTCCCAGAGAAGGACAAGAGGGCTCTTTATTTTATGCCTCTTATCTGAACCTTTATGTGATAGTAATTCTATGTAATAGCAATTCTTTAAAATTATATGACTTAAAAGCAAATACATTCCCTTAACTCAAACACTTATTTTAAAAAGTCAAGTCAAAACATTAAAATAATAGCACAAAATTACTCCTGATTTAAGGTCTATAGCCTTCAGCTAATTATAGAAACAACCGTGTGTCCATAGTCAGAAAATATATTGCAAGATAGCATTTGTGTAGAGGGCCCAAGGCCCCCAAACATGGAATATTTCCCAGGATTCCCGAACAATACACACATATTTTCTCTCTTTGTATATACTCTTTAATTCCAATACTTTGTTCATCTTGGATTTCCCCTCCTCTATTTAAGCAGGCTGTGGCTTTGTCTTCAATGCCTTTGGAAACAGGGTAATTGTAAGTAGCTAGCAATTTCTTAATTCCTCAACATTATTAATTTCTAGAATTGCAAACTAAAGAAAACTTTAAAAATCAAACAACAACAACAAATGAAACACAGGAGGTTAAAGGGTAAAGGGAAAAGAAAAGAACATAAAAATAACTGGTAAAAACATGAGAAGATTTTTTTCTAGGCTATCTATATATATAAAAGCCTAAGTGACCATTCAACTATTCGACCGGTCGACTGGTAGCTATGACGTGCACTGACCACCAGGGGGCAGACGCTCAATGCACAGGCATGGAAACATGGAACAGACTGATGAATCTCAGAGGGAAGGGGGGAAGGGGAGGGTGGGAAGAGATTAACCAAAGATCTTATATGCATACTAGAGGCCCAGTGTACAAATCCGTGCACCTCTAAACCTGGGCCTCCAGTAAAGAAATACACATATATTGTTTTGCTCATCCTAGAATAGGGACTGATTTTTTACTCACAGTATGATTTGGTCCACAGATCCATACATGCTACATAATATGCATTCGTTTTATTTACTATCTTAACTGCAATGTGCAATTTAAAATATAGATGGTACGGTCCATAAAAATACATTTTTATATACCTGCAGTGTCTATCATATTGTTTGGCCCACAATATGTGTTCAACAGTGTCAGCTGAATGAATAAGTTAACACCTTGGAGAAGGGGCCATCTTGAGACAGGCTAATAAGCCAAGAGATGTGGAATAGGGAAAATGGGACAAAAAGCTGAACAAACTGGCTGAGTCATTTACAGCCAGATACAGAAGGCCATCAGGGCAAAAAGCAAAACTGGCAGTAGACCTCACCCCTAGGGTGGCTGTTCCTCCCCTGGCATAACACTGGTCATTCGTTTTACACCCCCTAAGCCTTTCCTCCTTAGAGATCACATCAAGGCCTCAGTTGCATTTCAGCTCCAGAAAAGCAGCAAAACCGGGTGGGTGATGCCAGGACCAGCTGCAATGACTAATGGTCCCCTGTCCTGGTACTGATCAATCAGTAGAGATCACGACACTGAAAGACACACCTGAAAAAGCTGATGAATATTCCTTTGAGACCCTCCTCTCAGACCTCCACTAAACTACCTGTCTTTAAAACGAAAGAACCCAGCATGGGCTTTCCTTCCAGGAAGCATGCCCATGCCTTTCCCTGCCTCCTATTCTTCCACCACACGCATCCATTTCCTAAATTCTAAAGGACTCCAGGAGATTTGCAACCAGGGGAGAAATGGGCATTGGCATTTTCTTCTAGGCTAATCCCCTGACCTGTCCACCAGGTCCCCTTTTCTCTGACTCTCCTGTGAGCTGACAGCAGCCCCACCTTGACTCACTTCTTTCCCATAATGTTTCTAGAAAGTCAAAGTCCCATTTAGTTTCTCTCCTGTTGCTTCTTCAATCCTAAGCCCTTCCTTGTTTCACTGTTCCAGGTTCATTAAAGGTACTCTCAAAATCATATGGACTCGTGTTCTGCTGAAGTCAAGAACCCACACATTGTAGGCTACCTGAGGCAGACCCAGCCTGAGGCAGCCTTGCTCCTGGCTTGGTCCTCTTTCCAGTAATAATCTGTTACAAATTATAGTTAATTGGCAGATATATGACATGAAGGAGCAAACCAGAAGCTTCTCTTCTCTCTCTCCTCTCACTTAATAATCTACTAGTGGCCCAGTGCACGGATTCATGCACATTGGAAGGAAATTAATTAGAAGGTGGCCGATGGGACAGGACTGGCGAGGTGGGCTGGACATGCCCTGGAGCCAACCTCCCACAGTCCCTCCCTGGCCAGCCGCACTTGGGGTGGCGCCACGGCTCCAAGGGCATCTGGGGAGTGAGGTCCCTCCGGCAGGTGGGGTCCCTCAGCCTGACCTGTGGGGATTGGGCTAAGACCAGCTCTCCGACATCCCCGAGGGGTCCCAGAGTGCAAGAGTTGCTATTGCTGGGCATCTCCTGTGTTGAGTGTCTGCCCCCTGGTGGTCAGTGCACTTCATACTTACTGGCCAAGTTGGTCGGTCATATATATATATATATTTATATTTATATTTATATACATATACACACACACACACACACACACACACACACACACACACACACAGACTCGAGGCCCGGTGCATGAAATTCATGCACAGGGGCTGGGTGTCCTTCAGCCCGTCCTGCACCCTCTTGCAGTCCAGGACCCCTCGCTCCTTACTGCCCGCCTGCTCGCTGCTCCTTACTGCTCGGCTTGCTGCTCCTTAGTGCTGCCTCTGCCACGGAGACAGGAGAGGCTCCTGCCACCACCGCTGCACTCGCCGGCCATGAGCCTGGCTTCTGGCTGAGTGGTGCTCCCCCTGTGGGAGCGCACTGACCACCAGGGAGCAGCTCCTGCATTGAGCGTCTGTCCCCTGGTGGTCAGTGTGTGTCATAGTGACCGGTCATTCTGCCGTTCAGTTGATTTGCATATTAGGCGTTTATTATATAGGATTGCTACTGTCTCCCATTGGCTGAAACAAGAGGACCCAACTGATGAAGTCATCCTTCCCAAGCACAGAGCAAGGCAGGAAAAATGGACATGAATCAGAGTGGTGGAACAGGAAAAAATTACCATCATAGCAACATGATGAAAATTTCTGACACTGTTATTCTGAAACTTTTATTATTCTCCAACATTCCTCTGAGTTTTTAATATTATATAACTCTTCAAACCTCCCATTGACTATGAAGTTGTTAATATTTAATCTTTAGGTGAGAAAATTGAGAGTTAGAGAGATTAATAAATGTGTCCAAATTTATACAGCCATTCTCAGCTAGTGTGTTCCTGCAAATGTCCCTCTCCAAGGACAAATTTTATTTGATTAATCTAAGGGAAATTTGTAGAAAAGAGAATATTGAGGATAAGGATGACTTAGAATCTCAATGCATTCTCCTCATTTTACAGATGTGACAACTAAACCTCAACTATAGACCGTTCCTTTCTAATGTCATTTTGCAAAAGACAAATCCAGGGCCAGATTACAATGTTTTTTCTACTTCCAAATAGATTATCATTTGTAAATCAAGAAGCTATAGGGATACTTATATCTTGACTATAGGGATATCTGATTAAGCATTATACAGAATAGTGAGGTTAACTTTTTTCAAAATTGCTTTTGATTTCTATTGCAGAAAATGGCTATTTTCTCACCTCAATTAATACCTTCAAAACTGTGCTAAACATAAGTATAGCACAAACATATTTGAAGTGCATAATGGTACTTAGCTGGGATCCATTTATTTAGTATGACAGCAGATGGTGATGAATTCTAGCTATTGAAGTATACTATTACTGCAAGGGGAATATATGGTTTATTAATAAAATGACAGACCTTCCCACTCAATTCTTTCCTTTATTTTCCCATGTTTTATTTTTTAAATTTTTAATTCTTGGTGTCTTTAAGCTACTTAAAAACTTTATATTTTGACTTCTGATAAAAACCTGAATTACAATGAAATGCTTATGCGTTTATTCTTATTTTCAATATTTTATTCATTTCTGATATTCATTTCTGGATCTTAAAAGAGGTACAAGTTCACTGCATTAAATTTATCAAATAGAGACAAAAGATAAAAACAATGTAAAAATGATGACCTTATAGAGACTATCTGTTTGGAGATGGTAACTTAATGGAGTAGATTGACTGCATTGATGGCTATAATTGTTGGCCTTCCAATTTAAGTGCCTTTTGCCAGTAACATTTTGGGCCCTTTTGTTAGTCAGGATAGATAGCTGCTGGGCAGGAGGAGGTGGTAAGAGGGTGGAGTTTATCTCACCCACTAAAAAAAGAAGCCAGCAATCTTAGGATCTGCCAAGATAACATCATTAGATATTCTCATACATTCTGGCAAAATCCACAAGAATGCAATCTAGTCTGTTTCCCAAGTTATCTGGCAAGTGGACCTTGAAATCTATAGAGGGGAGGGGAGAGAATATAAAACCCTTGAATCCCCACCAAGTGGAGTGATCAGACTAGCTGAGTTGCCTGCTTGTGCTTTATGCAAGTGTATTCTTAATAAGTTTGCTAGCTTTGCTTCAGTACTGCTTTCTGTCATTCATCTGAACTCTTTCTCATTGATGTGATAAGAGCTGAGGATGGGAGAGCCACCTCTGACTCAGGTTGCTCTCTGGTTAACACTTTCATTCTTTATTCACTCTTTCTTTGAGATGGTTTTGTGAGTTGCTTTGGCCAACAGAATACACTGGAAGTGAACAGTGTGCAAATTTTGAGTCTCCACCTCAAAAGGTCCTGTGGATTTCTTTCCTCTCTTCTATAATAAGCCTCTTCCATAACAGGCATAGGCTTGTCTCCTGGATGATGAGACTGCATGTAAATCAGAGCTGTCTCAGTCCAGTTATCCCAGCCCGAGCCCCAGATATGTGAGAGAGCTCAATTAAGGCAAACACAGATGACTTACTGTTATAGGGGGAGTTGGGGTATCCCTTTACCCACTGAGTGCTGGCAGTGGAATCCTTATAATATCTCAAGAAAAAGAATCTTATGAGACTCACATGGGAGGAGGAGTGATTTTTATTTGCATGGGGAATTTCATCCATGGGTTTCCAAAGTCCTGTTTCTTTTAATCCAGTCCTGGAAGAACTGTAATTGGGGTTAATCAAGATTTACAAAATTAAAATAAATAAAACAAATATATTCTAACATAAGAATATTTTGAAATGTATAATTACACAAAATAACACCTTCTCTCTAAGACCTTTTAGAGCCAGATAAAGCACAATGCCCCTCTAGTCATGCTCTATGATATTACACCATTTACTTCTCCATAGAACATTTCAGCATTTGATATCACATTTGCTAATCTGTTAACAAGTCATAATAATAGCTTTATAGTATCTAAAATGCTGCCCAATAATTATGGTATCTTTCTCTAGTCCTTTCCTAGTCTTCCTCACTCTTTCTCAATAAGTTCACATCTTTGCCTTCCCTTTTATTACTGTGAATACACTTTGCTTTATGGCCAGGTCAATCCTTCAACCCATACAGGGGATCCTATCTCCTGTCATCTGAAAACCATCACTCTCTTTTTAATTTATGACTTTTTTTCTTTATTTTTTTCTCATCACCTTGAGGATCTAAAAACTACATTTTTGTAGTATACAAGTGAGAAGACTTCTCTGCTTTCAATGCCCCAGTGTATCTTGTCTGTCATCCTTCTAGAAGGATAGCCTCAATGTGAGCATTTTCAATATTATTTAAAATGTCCAAAACCATGGCTGGTAAAAGCTGCCTATTTCACAAGCTATGTGTAATGTAAAACATTGTATCCATTCAATTGTTAAATGTTTAGATTATTTTATAGTTTTTCACTTTCCATACAAAGAATCATTATATCCAAATTCGTATAGATACATAAATATTCCATATTTCTTAGTGGAGAAATACCTGAATCAATGGTTATCACATTTTTATGGCTTTGATATATTTTCTCAAATCAACTTACAGAAAAGTTGCATTAATCTAAATGTCACTAACAGTGTAAAATTATGCCTGATTCCTACTTTTGAGAATGAGCTTTCATATATTTGCTAATGACAAGTATAACATTTGATTGCTAGAGCAATTTTTGTTTTAATTTCATTTTCAAGACTGTCTTCATCCACATGAAAATGGTATTTTCAGTTTTTTCTTATCCAGTATAAGTGGAATATCCTATCTAATAAAAGAGAAACATGATAATTGGCGCATGACCACTACCCTTCCCATTGGCTAATCAGCAAGATATGCAAATTAACTGTCAGCCAAGATGGCGGCCGGCAGCCAGGCAGCTTGAAACTAACATGAGGCTTGCTTGCTTCAGTGACGGAGGACTCTAACGTTCCCCGCCTGCCACTGCCGGCCTCTGAGCCTGCAGTCTGAAACATTGTAACAAATATAGAAGATAAACAAAACCCCAGAAACCAGCTTTCAGTGAGCCGGGATCTCAGAGCTGGAGTTGATACAGTGTCTTGATTATAGAACCCAGCAGAGGCCTCAGAGCTGGAGCCAGAGCTAAAGCTGGCCCAGAATAAAAAAGAAAAAGAAAAAAAGGAGAGGTTGGGAGCTTCAGTCACCCGCCAGCCTGAAAACAGCCCTCAGCCCCTCACCCAGACTGGCCAGGCACTCCAGTGGGGACCCCCACCCTGAAGGGTGTGTGACCAGCTGCAAACAGCCATCATCCCCTCACCCAGGCTGGCCAGGCACCCCAGTGGGGACCCCCACCTGGTCCAGGACACCCTTCAGGGCAAACCAGCCAGCCCCACCCATGCACCAGGCCTCTATCTTATATAGTAAAAGGGTAATATGCCTCCCAGAACCAGGATCAGCGGAGCCGCGAGGCCTCCCAGCACCGGGATCAGTGGAGCTGAGAGGCCTCCTGGCACCGGGATCAGCGTGACAGGGGGCAGCGCCCAAACCCCCTGATCGGCCCTGCTCTGTGCGTGACAGGGGGTGGCGCCGCAACTTCCCCATCAATCCTGCCTTGAGTGTGACAGGGGGCGGTGCCCCAACCCCCCAATCGGCCCTACCCTGAGCATGACTGAGGGTGGCATTGCAACCTCCCAATCCGCCCTGCTCTGTGCATGACAGGGGGCGGCACCCCAACTCCCCAATCGGCCCTGCTCTGAGCCCGACCAGGGGCTGCACCTAGGGATTGGGCCTGCCCTCTGCCACCCGGGAGCAGGCCTAAGCCAGCAGGTCGTTATCTCCCAAGGGGTCCCAGACTTCGGGAGGGCTCAGGCCAGGCTGAGGGACCCGCCTTCCCCCCCCGAGTGCACAAATTTTTGTGCACCGGGCCTCTAGTATATATATATATATGCACATACACATACATACACACACACATTAGAGGCCTGGTGCACTAACTCGTGCATGGGTGGTGTTCCTCTGGGTGGCCTGCGGGGATCGCGGCAAAACCCGCAGTCCAATGCTGCCTGCAGCTCCTACCTGCCGCTCCCACTCATCTCAGTCCCACTGTGCCTGCAGTGGGCTTGCGCCCAATCAGTCCCGATCAGGAGAGGTTTGTGCTGCCACGGCAGCCATGAGCCCTGAGTCTGGTGCCCTCCCAAGGGGAGTGGCCTGTGGGATCAGGCTGAAACCAGCTCTCCGACATCCCGCGAGGGGGCCGGGATTGGGAGAGGGCACAGGCCAAGTTGAGGGAACCCACTGGTGCACGATTGGGCCAGGGAGGAACCGCGGGAGGGCTCCAGGATGTGTCTGGCCCATCACGCTCAGTCCTGATTGGCCGAACCCCAGCAGCAAGCTAACCTACTGGTTGGAGCATCTGCCTCCTGGGGTTCAGTGCACATCATAGTGAGCAGTTGAGCAGCCTTAGCATATCATTAACGTATTTTGCTTTGATTGGTGGTTTGGTTGTTCTGCTGTTTGGTCTATTTGCATATTACCCTTTTATTATATAGGATGTGTTTATATATGTATATATATATATATAAATGATGTTGACTCTAATTTATATATATGCATATATAATATACTAGAGGCCTGATGCATGAATATTCGTGCAGGAGTAGGCCTTCCTTCCCCTGGCTGCTGGCACCGGCTTCCTCTGGCACCCAGGACCCAGACTTCCCTCTGGCCTTTGGCAGGCACCCAGGACCCAGGCTTCCCTCCAGCCACCAGCAGGCACTTGGGGCCTAGGCTTCCCTCGCAGCCCCGGCTTCACCCAGAAGGTCGTCCGGTCTAATTAGCATACTATGCTTTTATTATTATAGAAATGTATATGTACATACGTATACACATATTGCTTTCTTGATTATTACTTAATTTACCTTTTATTTATGTGGTGTTTAAAAATATGGACATTTATTGTAAAATCTAACATATTTTTCATATTCAGGCAATGTGGGCTCTCTAATCATATAGACCTGAGTTTGAATTCTTGTTGTGCCAATTACATGGGAAATTAAACATAGTTTGTCTCACAAGGTTGTTGTGAGAATTAAATATAATTCATGTTGAGCACTTAAGCAAATAGGAATAAGAAGAGCTAAGAATGAACTGGCACTTAAAACATGCAGGCACTTTGTTAAGTGCATTATAATATTATCTCATTTAATTCTTAAAACTCTAGGAGCTAGGTAAGGTAGTCATAGTTTACAAACATTTAGTAACTCGCCCAACATGACAATGTAAAGAGCCTGCCCTTTTTTATTTTTAGGGAGAATGAAAGAGAGAGGGAAAGACAAAGAACTATTATTGAGAGAGAAACATATCAATTGGTTGCCTCCTGTATGCACCCCTACCAGGGCCCATGCAGGGAGGAGCCTGCAACCAAGGTACATGCCCTTCACCAGAATCAAACCCAGGACCCTTTGGTCCATAGGCTGGTGCTCTATCCACTGAGCCAAATAACTAGATTTAACTGTCTCACTTGCACAATGAGTGATTTTTTAGTAAAAAAACCACACAGAGACAGTGGTTTCTGAGGCAAAAGTTTCCATTAAGACACCTTATGATGAGCCCCTTGGAGGGCTTGTTACAAATACATATTCTTGGGCTCTACCCATATTTCCAGGGTAAGTTTAATAAATAGCAAGATACTTCTTCTAAATAGGTAACTTTGGGAAACATTTTATTAGGTCAAATATTTGTCATTACTCTTCACAGTGTCATTTGTTGTTCTATTATTGTCTAGACATCCAGGGGGATTCTACTACACACATAATCACTCATATCCCAGAACAAGTTTTCTCCTCTATTCCATTTATCATAAACTGGTGGGCGCTTCAGTCAGTCTGGTTCTATATCTATTATATTGTATAATCATTATTAAATTTTTTAAGCATAAATTACACTTGAATGTTTTATTTTAAAAATGAGACTTTAATCATTTTTATTTTATTGATAAAATTGCAATGGAGAATTTAAGAGATTTGCCGGGAGCCAGTCCATGCTTGCTGTTTCAAGGGACCTGGCATATATGGCATACTGTTCTTAATATGTTTGCTCACCTTGGCACTATGTGTTTTAACCAAGGTCTCCTCTCTGAGAAAGGTTGTTTCCCCAGGTAGGGATTTTCCCCTGAAGTTAGGGAGGGAATAAAACCCCTCAACTAAGTGCCAGGCGGGTAATTAATCACTTTAACTATGAACAATCATGCTTAAGCTACATAATCTTTACTCCCTGGAATGGAGATAAGAAACGCCCTAACCTTTGTATAGAGATTGATAGGATTGAATCAACTGGTATAAATACAGATGTAACAAGACAGCAAGACACAGAACTTAGAACACAGAACTTAGAACACAGAACTCAGAAGACAGAACCAAGAGAGACGGAACCTAGGCACAGAACCTACACAGAACGTTCTCTAGAGACAGAAGAACTTCGCTGGAGAGAACATGGCAAAAGTTCCTGGACAGAAACTGGCCTCAGAACCTAGAGACAGAACCTAGCGAGAGAACATGGCAAAAGATCCTGGACTGAACCTGACTACAGAAATTGGCAAGAGAACCTGACTAGAACCTGGTAACTGAACCTAGCTGGAGAACATGGACACAGAACCTGGCTGGAGATCCAAAGCAGAACCTCTCTGGAGATCCAGACTAGAACTTGGCTGGAGATCCTGACTAGAGATCCTGGCTAGGCTGCTGATCAACTGAACACTGTCTCCGTGTCCTTCCTTCTTCGCCGACTCCGTCTACACCTTTGGGGACCCCTGGACCTGCTGGGGCAGGACCCCGGCAAGAGATATCAAAAAAGATCAAAATTCTGGAGGAAGAATTCCTTTATCTTCATTAGTTCTTTTCTGTAGGTTTCCATGAGCTTTCTTTTAATTGTTTTTATAATCTTTAAGTTATTTCATTTTTTGCTTCTCTATGTCAAAGTTCAAAGCATTTCTGATGTGATATTTTCTAATATTTCAGCTTTTGATATATTCTTTTTCTATTTATATAATCAGAACTTGTTCTCAGTTTGCTGTTTATTAGAAGAATTACATTGAACTGTCATTTAGAATGTTTTCCTTGTGCCTGTTTGCTATAGTTTTTAAAAATATTTTTTCAGTTTTTTGAGGGGAGACTAAGAGTTATGGTCTACATAATTTCTGTTTCATGGAATTTATGGGACCATTATATTTATAATATTTTAATTATTTTAGTGGTGGTGATAAAATGTATATAAATAATAGCATATATTTCAACATGTTTACTAATCATAACATTTGAGTACTCTCTATATGAATTTATGTTTGTAGTCATGTGAGCTATTAAGAACTGAGAGGTATATTATTATCTTCCATCTTTATTCTGCTTCTATCAACTTCTTAATGAATTAGTAAGAGTTTTCCTTTATATATTCAAGTGCTATATTACTCAGCACATGCATTTTTATACTCTTATCTTTTTATAATGAAATATAAACTTCATGAATATAAGATAGTTTTCTTCCAACTTCATGCTTTTTACTTCAAATTCTACATTGTCAAACTCTAATAATGTGAAGTGCTTTTTTTATTTGTATATTATTTATGTGATTTTCTGAGGTTTTAGTTCATGTTGTTTTTAATGTGATTTTTTATAATGTGTTTTTAAATATTTTTTATAAGCATATATTCCCAAAATTGAATATATATCACTATGGCTTCACACCAAGATCCAAAATGTAGTCAGATGGCTAAATGTATCTGCAAGAGAGGCTAGGTAATGTCTCTTAACTAGGAGTTCATATGCCCAAGATCAATGAAAGAACTTATCTATATACATAAAGGCTAATATGCTAAGTGTCCAACTGTCCGACTTTTGGCTATGACACACACTGACCACCAGGGGGCAGATGCTCAACACAGGAGCTGCCATGACATGCACTGGCCATTTACAGAGAAACGTCACCATGGACCTGGCGCCCACAAAGCAACACTCAGTTTTCCCCAAGTGGGACAGAGGCCCTGCCACCACCCCAGAGTGACACCCCACCAAATCACAGCCAACACTGCTGAGACCCTGTGGCGTAAAATGCAGCCCTCAGCCCAGCCCAGAAACAGTCGCTGAGGGCACCGGGTAATGACATCAAGTAGCAACGCCCCGCTTCCTCTCCCTAACGACTATCCTCTTTGGAGTTTCTTTAGCCCAGGAACACGACTTGCTTTATAGCCAGGTGGAAACATTTTATACTTTAACCAAATGTCTGTGAAGCATTTTCCCATGCCTCATCTCATTTGATCCTCACAGACGTCCTGGAGTAGGTAGAATCCTATTTTCTTTTCATTAGCGGGGAAACAGAGATTTAGAAAGCTTAGAAACTTGACCTGACTGAAAATAAGTAAGAAATGGTGGAACTTGAAAATGACTTCAGGTTTTCTCACTGCACAGAATATAGTCAAACACTGCTGCAGTTAAATATTTTACCCTTTGTTCGCCCTGCGTGATCTACAACAATAATCTGCTTTGAGTTGATATTTACTGCTGTGTTGCTGACAATTACCTGAAAAAGAAGTTGGGGTGCTTCACTGGGCTGGATAAAATTTAGCCACATTAGGAATCAGGTCTAATTAAGCAAGTTTATAAAAGGCTAAGTTGACTTGTGCATGCGTGATACATATAAAGCTCTCGCTGGCGCCAATCGCACGCGTGTGTTTCGATCTGTCATTGTCGATCGTGAATTTGGTTGACACTTCTATTATAGAGAAAGGGAAAATAGCAATATTAAAATATTTCTTCTAATTATATCCTTTCAATGTGCATGAATTCATGCACCAGGCCACTAGTCTCTATATATAAAAAACTAAGTGACCATCCAACCGTCTGACCAGTAGCTATGACACGCAATGACTATCAGGGGAAAGATGCTCAATGCAGGAGCTGCCGAGCTGCAGTGACTTGGCAGAGGCAGTTTTCTGGTGATGCACCCCAGAACCAGAGAGGAGGGAGCCCAATTCCGAGGTGTGTCACCTGAGAACCACTTTCTCTCAATTGGGACCCTTCAGGGAATGTCGGAGAGCTGGTTTCGACCTGATCCCTGCAGGCCAGACCGAGACACCCCACCTGCCGGAGGGACCCCACTCACTCTGCAGATGCCGTTCGAGCCATGACGCTGCCCCAGGTGCAGCTGGCTGGCCGGGGAGGGACTGCAGGAGGTTGGCATCAGGGTGTGTCCACCTGTCTCACCCAGTCCCGCCCCACTGGCCACTGTCTAATTAGTTTCCTTTCAATGTGCACAAATCTGTGCACTGGGGCACTAGTATATATATATATATATAAGCATAACCAATGGACACAGACAATAGGTGGGGTGTGAAGGCCAGGGCTGGGGGTTGAGGTCAGGCTGAGAGACGACAATGGGGAAAAGGGGATATATGTAATACTTTCAACAATAAAGAATTAGAAAAAATGAAGAGGCAAAATAAATAAATAAAAGTATTGGCAGGGGAGGAGACACGTGAGAATAGATATTAGGGCACAATTAATGCAAATGACAATTGTGTTAATTACATAATAATAGATAAATACTGTGTCACAAATAAATACTCTATGTTTCTAGATGATCTTGCCTTTCTCCCCCGCCCCCTTTAAAATTTCCCATTATTATTTAAAACTTATTCTTACTCTTGGACACATTTGAAATACATTCAACTATGATTTTTTCCTACAGAAATGGAGAACTTGTTCTTGGCCTAGAAATCAGTTCTAAGTCCCTAAAATCTGGAATTCATATATATAGTAATACTCCCAATTTAAATTCTAAGTTTGAACATATACCTGATCTTCTTTCCTCTTCTAAGGTAGTTTATTTATTTATTTATTTATTTATTATGGCTCCTAAGAATCACTTTTCTGACTTCAACTCAATTGAGTCCATGAAAAAACTTAGAGGGTCTACTGTTAAACAATTCTGCTAGTAACTGCTACCTATAAAACCACTACCATCTAGGAGGCTATATTCCTTAGCGATTTGGAGAAATGGTGGTAAGAAAAATTGTTTTCTTGTTGTCTTTCAATCTTTCAGTTTTCTGTCTCATTCTCTGAGACAGGAGTCATACAGTGAAGGAAGGATGAAACAAAAACATGCCATATATAGGCAATTTTCACCTCTAATTGATACTTTTAGACAAGTTATTTCATCTCTTTCAGTTTGAAGTTCTTTATGTGGATGGTATAAGCTGTCACTCGAGTAAAAACTCAAGTGTTATAATTTGTGTTATTTGATGAATCAGAAACACTAAAATAATTGTGTCACAAAGGACAGTTTCAAGTTAATTGGCAGGGAGGCTAATGAAGGGCACAAGGTATCATTAATAAGTAGAAGTAATTTATATAATTAAAACCATAGAAAGATTTCATGAGAACCTACTCTGTCAGGTGTTGTGTTGGTTCTTTGCAATATATAGGGTGTCCCCAAAAATGTATATACACACTTTGAATAATTATAAAGGCAGTGTTTATTAAAATACATTTAATTTTCAAAATTGAACTATCAGCTATTAAAGTATGTATACATTTTTGGGGGACACCTATGTAAGAGTGAATAAAATGGAGTCTATGCTAAAGTGTGAATATTGGGAAAGGACATATACTAAATGAAAATAAAACTTAAGGGAGGGGTTCTTTAATGTCTTCTGAGACAGTTTGCTATATATTCCTGAATTACCTCTCCATTCTAAAATCTCACTTGTCAAATGTTATGTTCTACTAAATTAACAACTTGTAGTTCCTTAAACATCACATGCTCATTATGCAACAAAACTCTTCAATATCCCTTCCACTGCACCTTGTACCTCCCTCACAGATACTCTTAAAATAGTTATCATAAAGTTTTGACACTGTTTACTTCTCTGGATTCCCCATGACATCGTGAGCTCTTGGAAAGCAGAACATGATAGTCACCATTATATCTCCAGTATCTACTTGGTACAAAGCCTGACACACAGCAGGTTCTCAATATGCATTTATATTGACTCCATAACACAAATATTAACACAAGTTATTCATCAACTCCCCCCTTTTCTTTCCTGCTAAGGGGAATATTGATTTTGTTAAAAAAAAAAAAAAACCAACCAAACAAAACCCTCCAATTTCTACAGTAAAGAAAGGCCAAATCATCTGCATAATTAAAAGAGAAAAGATAAGAAGAAAATGAGAGAAACAAATATATGGTAGAAGATGGCAAAGAAAAGATGGGTGCCCAGTCAAAGTGGCTCAGTGGCTGAGCATCAACCCATGAACCAGGAGGTCACAGTTTGATTCCTGGGCAGGGCCTATCCCCAGGTTGTGAGCTTGATCCCTGATTGTGCAGGAGGCAGCCTATCAATGATTCTCTCTCATCATTGATGTTTCTATCTCTTTCTCCCTCTCTCTTCTTCTCTGAAATCAATAAAAATATATATATATTTTTAAAGGAAAGATGGGTAACAACATATTTCAGGGCTTAGAACGAGATGTAACAGAATAGTTTAAGAAGATATGTAACTAGGAGATGAAAGAAAAATATATATGGACTAGTTTTTGTGAAGCATGTATTTAGATTCCTTTCATATCCTTTGAGAAAAGACATAAAAAGGTGTTAATGCTGTGCAACCCACAGGTTGAGAACCGCTGCAGTAGAGAGATGTTTTATGGTGGTGTCACTGAACAAAAACACTTGATAAAACAAGCATTTTATACAATTTTTATCCTTATCATAAACTTTAGAGTTGACAGTCTCATTCTTGGGAGATTAAATAAAGGATTGTAGAATTTATGACAAATATAAAGAAAACATGTGATTTTAAAATTTCAAAAGTACATTACCCTAACTCAGCGACCCCTTTGGGGGTCGAACGACCCTTTCACAGGGGTCTAAGACCATCGGAAAACACATATATAATTATATATTGTCTTTGTGATTAATCACTATGCTTTAATTATGTTCAATTTGTAACAATGAAAATACATCCTGCATATCAGATATTTACATTACGATTCATAACAGTAGCAACATTACAGTTATGAAGTAGCAACGAAAATAATTTTATGGTTGGGGGTCACCACATGAGGAGCTGTATTAAAGGGTCGCGGCATTAGGAAGCTTGAGAACCACTGCCCTAACTGGATAGCCTCTGCAGTGATTTTGTCTTCTATTCCTATGATCAAAAAACTACAAGTGGTCTCCAAATTGTTCCTTTTTATCTGACTGAGACAATTAATAAGCAATGGGGATTTGAAGTCACACAACAGATTTGTTTTTCAAGATTGCCAATTAAAATAATTGACTTACTAAGTAATTAGGAAGATAGGAGGGAAGAAATAAGAGGAAGGGAGAAAGGGAATGAAGGAGAAAAAAGAAAACTCCACTATTTGGTTCACTGTAATCCTCCATATAAAATATTTGTGCTGATATTTATTTTATTTTTAACTAAAATAAATTTAAAAGTTTAGCCTTTAACTTTTGCTAGATATGCCCTATGTTTTACACAATGTAAACAAAATTATATTATTTTGAATTTTTCAGAAAAAGTTCAGATATTATGAGGTCTTTATAATTCCATTACACTCTCTCACTATGCCCTTTGTGGACCATCACAATTGAAAACCAATTATTTTTAGCAGGAGACAAGCAGAACCTCTTGACTATTAAATGTTATTTGGTCACTGAATTTACTGAGAACAAGGAAAGACATGGACTCTATGCTTCTTTTATGTGATGTACTCATTTATAATAAAGCTATAAGTTTTTCTCAATTCTGTTTTGTGTCAACCTATAACAAGTTCTCTGGGCTCATAACAAGCAAACAGAAAATTGGCTGACAATATAGGACTGACCTCTGCTGAAGTAAGCAATGACAAGATCTGAAAAATGCTTTAGGGACACTAAAACGTGTGGTATTTTCCTTGTAAAATGTGCTCATTATAGGTGTAAAATGGTTTTGCCTGTGTGTAGCGCGCCTGTATCTGTTAGTCAAATTTGTTTTTTCAGGTGAATTAAAAAAAAAAACAAAACCCAAAAACCTCATTCTAACAAATGGATGTATGAAAAAAATGATTGCATTGTTGTGAAATGGTTTCATAATGTCACCCTTTATGGTGCATTTATTTACATTGTGTAGAGCTGAGGAAGAAGTACAAACATTCTTTTGTGAAAAGTGATGGTAAGTTGTTTTGCCATATTTTCTGTGTTGAAGAATATTTGGAAAAACTGGAGTGGCATAATTTATTGGTACACAATAAGTGTTTTATTTAGTAAACCATTTGCAAAAAAATTCATCTGTTTTTTTTTTAACTTTAAAGACATTTAAATCAGGAACACTACCTTAGTGACACCAGAACTCAAAGTCATTATTGCAGTATGTTTACTATTGCACAATTAGAAACTGATTGATGGTCATAGCATTTTTGGGTTTGGGTTTAGGAGGGCATATGCTTTGTCATTGCTCATTCCCATTCTATAGAAGACAATTAGTCATCTGGAAAAAACCACACCTTAGGGTAGGTGGCCGTCATGATAATGTGCCTCTTACATCTCTCACTGCAGTAAGCATAACTGACCCATGACCCCTGCTGCTGTGCTTTGAAATTTATCTCCACATTCATGCCAAGGCTACACTTTCTTTTTGCCTCTCACTGCCAATCGTTGAGAACAGCAGGGGTACCACATGCAAGTCCATTTCTGGGAGACACAGAACTACTGTGATGAACCACTTGGACTCTAGAACTCCCTTGGAAGCCTTGTTGAGCTTTCTTTACAACTGCACTGCAGTCTCAGGTGCTTCTACCCCACTTTCCGTTTTCCCTTTTCTCCTTTGCTCTGCTATACCTGCAGTATAGCACATTCTGATCGCTCTCTCAGCCTCTTAGGATATCTCCCTTTCTTCTCTAATAGCTATTTCCTATTAGATACTTTTTATCATGTTTAATCTTATCTTAGTGTCTGCTCTTAGAAAACCTAACTTAGGGAAACTATAATTTTTATATATCCCAGAGGTTTCCCTAGGCCACACCAACTTGGACTCACTACAGCGAACAGAAACAAGCCAAGCTACTACTCTTGGAATTATTCTACCTGTTCTTTCCTAATTGGTTCTGCTTCAGGTCAAGCACAGCCCAAGGGGCACTGTTTTTGCTCACAGACAGACATCCTTTTCTTATGTAATTCTCAATGATAGCCACGAGTAAGATTGAACACTGATGCCACTGCAGCCTGGAATGGACAAGATTCTTGCACTTCTGAATCTGAGCCCAGCAATACTAAGAAAAATCAGAGAGCAGTGATATCAGTTATTACACAAAAAGGGAAGGCTAAAAGAACAAAGGCACAAAATTTCACTATAGAAGTTCTGAAAATCTCATTCCAAATAACAAAATATTTAGGAATAAACTTAACCAAGGGGGTAAAAAATCTGTATATGAAAAACTATGTGACAATGATGTAATAAATTAAAGAAAACACAAATAAATAGAAAGACATCCCATGATCATGCATTAAAATTGTTAAAATATCCATACTACCAAAAGTGATCAATCTTCAGATTCAATGCAGTCTTTTTAAAAAATATTCTTTTATTGATTTCAGCGAGGAAGGGAGAGAGAGAGAGATAGAAACATCAATGATGAGAGAGAATCACTGATTAGCTGCCTTCTGCATACCCGACACTGGGGATGGAGCACGCAACCCGGGCATGTGCCCTAAATGGGAATCTAACCTTGACCTCCTGGTTCATAGGTCAACGCTCAACCACTGAGCAACACTGACTGGGCAATGCAATCTTAATTAAAATCTCAACAGCATTTTTGGCAAAAACTGAAAAAAAAACACAACACCAAACACCTAAAATTCATGTAAAATCACAGAAGGGTCACATAGCCAAAGCAATTTCAAAAAAAAAGAACAACGTTCAAAGCATCACATTTCCTGACTTCAAAATACATTACAAAGCTACAATAATTAAAATAGTACTTTAGTGGCATAAAAACAGACATATCAATCAATGGGACAGAATAGAAACCCCAGAAATAAGCCCGGTACTCATATACAATCATCTGATCTTTAATGTGGGTGCCAAGAATAGACAATGGGAAACGTATTGTCTCCTCAACAATCTTGGCGGGGGGTGAGGGGGGTAGTTACCCACATGCAAAAGCATAAGATTGAATCCTTATCTTTCACCATACACAAAAATCAATTCCAAGTGGATTAAAGATATAAGAACTGAAACTATAAAATACCTAGACAAAAAAAAGGGTGAAAACCATGACATTGGTCTCTAGGCAATGAATTCTTAGCTATGACACTAAAAGCACAAGTGGCAAAAACAAAAATGGATAAGTGGGACTACATCAACTAAAAAGTTTCTACACAACAAAGGAAAAAATCAACAGAGAAAATGTAACCTGTGGAATTTTAGAATATATTTGAAGACTATACTCCTATGTCAACAGAAATAGTCTGAAAACTGTAGATACCTACTCCACAAATAGTAATTATTAGTATACTGAAATCAATGTAAGGGAAAAGAAAACTTTGGGGCAAAATTTAAATGTGGGATGGTATACTGATACTCAAAAGTTTAATCATATAATTACCTGGTATCTTATTTACAACCCCTGTTTAGAAGGCAAGGAAAGTTGGAGCATCTATGAATGGCCTGTTACATATTCTGTATGACCCATACTCTCCTCAATAACAATTTTGAGAATTCTGTTATTTGGGGGCATATTTTCAGCTGCGTATCTCCTTCCTTGAATTAATTCAGTCAATGGTTTTCCCAGAGCATCTCTCAAAGAGTGTCCATAATGATATCAAATTATTATGTTCCCTCTCTCCTTCCTCTACCATCCTTTTTACAGTCTCTATGTCAGATAATTCAGATACATATTTAGGCTTTCTCCTCCTCTAGGACAAAGGTCAGTAAATATTCTCAATTATCAATGGTTACATACCAGTAAGATTGCGTGAACGTGTATATGTGACTAATACCTATTCTTCCTTATATATAACTTTGTATAAATTTTAAGTAAATTCTCAGGACCAAATTATCCATACTATTAATATAAAGCAATTCTACCATCATGCTAAAATTAGTAGGGTTACATTATATATATTTCAACTTCAAAATTTTTCTTTTAGAAAGGTGTTGGGTGATCTGCTCATATAATTATTTTCACTGGAAAATAAATTGCTTTTTAAGTGTCATGAATAAAAGAAAATGTTCTTTGAGGAGTGTTTCACACTCTTAAAATTGTAGCTTAAAAAAGAAAAATCAAAGGTTATTGTCTGTAACTGACTTTAAATACATGAAATATTTTTGCTGGCAAATTTTCACAAGTTGAAGGTTATAATAGCTACAACAGCAAAACTGAGATCCCTAATGTACTTTCAAGATGTTCAGTACTTAATACCTGGAAAGTTCATATAAATTACAGCTTTTTAATTTGTTTGTGTTGAATGCACTTTCTCTGTAGTTGCATTAATTTAAATTATTTATATTGTTCTTCTTCTTGTGGAGGTTCAAGAATCATTTCATTTCCAAAATAAAAGCATACTTTGAAAACTTCATATGCAAAAAAGAGAAATGCCACTATTTAATCATATAACCATATTTTCATATTGTTACCCTCAAATCCAATAAAAATGTTCTGACTGTAGTCACTCTAAACTTCCTTATTTTCAAAGACATTTTACACTTTTATTCCTTATTTTCTTTAACTTCTAAACAGTGTGTGTGTGTGTGTGTGTGTGTGTGTGTGTGTGTGTGTGTGTGTGTTTTAATCAAACTCTCTTCTCTCCTGGGTTTAATGATTCCACTCTCATTAAAGTTTATTGGTTAGTATGTCTGTGGGTGCCCATCTGTCCTGCCCTGTGAAAGTTTATATTCCCCCAGGGATCTATACTTGACCCCTTTTATCCTTTCTACAGTCTCTGCCTTTGAAAAATTCCCCATTAGTATTGCGTGAGTACAATAATCTGCGGTCTTAATTCTTACTCTTAATTCTGTATTTCTAAAGTCTTAAAACTTGTTACAAACTTATATCTAAAATCCAACTTGCTTAAAAGACAATTTATTACCAAATTTGTTCTTTCTTCTATGTTCTGTATGCAAAATAATGGTTATATTGACCACTCTGGTTCTGACAAATATTCAAATATCATGTTGATACTATTTCTCAAAACTTGTCCAGACTATATTTTGTTACACTATCAAGACTAGTTAAGAAAGACTAGACTAAGTTACCTATAGTCTAGGCTGTTATCATTTCTTACTTGAATAGCCTTCTACCTTTTCCCTTTCTCATGCTTCCACTTACTTTCCAGACTTTCTCCTAAGTAATATTTCTAAAATATGGATCTGATATATTAATTTCAGGTCACCAATGCCTGGTACATACTAGTAGATCAACAAATATATGTTGAATTAATGCAAATCACTGCCTTCTATTCCAGAACTCTCTGACCTATGACCTAGTACCTTGGATGGCACACATGATGATAATGATATTGATAATGTAACTGCTAGCTATATGTTACCAGAAGCTTTTGTACTTTAGAAATAATAGAAATCACCTTGAAGTGGGACTCTGTGTTTTGCAAATATCCACTTGAATGATTCCCCTTTAATTATGTAAATGTTGGGAGAGTCAGCATCCATTGACCTATAAAGAATAATGTGGAAGAAACTTTGGTGACTTCATCAAGGACACTAATGAGATGCAAAAATATTCTCTGATATTCAAAGCTGGCTGTGGGGTCTGGGCTGAAGTGTAGTACCTACAATATCTTTCACAGACCAGGGCATCTGAAAGGTAAGAAACAAAAGCTCCAGGAGTCACCCTCTGAATTTGAAGATAGGGAGGCCTATCATAGTGCATAAAGTGTCCCCAACAAAAGGAAAGAGGCAGAGGAGAGCTATAAGTTGCCTAAAAAACTGAGTCTGGTTCCCTGACTGAACATCAGCACTGATGTATTAAAATAGATAAGGCCATTTTGTTCTCTTTTTGTAAATCTTGCTCAAAATGTCTATTTGGGAACTATAATGCCTGTGACTTACCTCCAAAGATATCCAATTAAATGTCATATTAGCAATGAAATGTCCAAAATTTTCACATAGATTTTCATTCTTTAGTTTGTATAGATGGAAAAGTATATAAATTTATTTTCAAACATTAAATTACTCTTGCATACCTGGCATAAACCACACCTTGACATGATTATTATTATTTCCATATTGCTGTATTACATTTTTTAAAAATTTATTAAGCATTCATTGTTTATGTTACTAAGGTTATTGGTTTCCTTCTGATTTCCTCCTTGGGTTTTGATACTAATGATGCATCAATTTTTTTTATAATTTACAAAATTATAAATTTTACATTATTTCCTCTTCTATTTACTAGACGAGGGTTTCTCAACCTCAACAGTATTTACAATTTGGGCCTAATAATTTGTTGTTGGGAATGGGGAATTTCACTTTCTTTTGACTTTTTATTTAACACTTGGGTTATTACAAATGTGCAGTTTTTTTTCAAAAGTAAGAATTTTCCAGATATTTTTTCATTATGGTTTCTGACTTAATTCTGATTTGGTCTGAAAATGTTCTTCATATGATTTAAATTCTCTCGCATTAATTTTTTAAAATATTCAATAAAATAATTGACATCAATAAATATTACTATGCACTTGAAAAGAATGCACATAGAATGTTCTATAAATTTTTATTAGCTTAAGTATTTGATTGTACTGTTCAGGTTTACTACTTGTTATGGATTTTCTGTCTACTTTGCTATAGAGAAGTGTTGAAATCTCCAAATAATCATGGAACTGCTATGTGTTGTTGTTTTTTTTTTTTTTTTTCATTCCCATTGGTCTTGTTTTATGTATTTTGAAACTCTATTGTTACATATGTTTCCGTTTATCTTTTTTATGTCTGGTATTAATATAGTTACTCCAGGATTCTTTTGAATAATGTGTATGTAATATATACAGTGGGGCCTTGACTTACGAGTTTAATTCATTCTGTGACAGAGCTCGTAACTCAAATTACTCGTATGTCAAATCAAAAAGTGAACGAGTGAGACACGTGATGCTGGGCTGATGTTGTGGCGTTCACTGTGACGTTCGCTGCGCCAACTAGCGGTGGGGTATCTGAAGCTGGCTTGTAACCCGAATTTTAGCTCACAACTCAAAGCAAATCAGCCGAGAGATGACTCGTATCTCGAAAAACTTGTTAGTCGGGACACTTGTAAGGCAAGGCCCCACTGTATGCCTATTCTTTGACTTTTAACCTATGCATGTCTTTATATTAAAGTGGGTGACTTGTAGACAGCATATAGTTGGGCTGGCTTTTTAAAAAAAATCTTGTTACCGCTGTTTTTATTTTGTGCATTTCAACTATTGTCATATATTGATTGTTATGGGTAATGGATCCATATTAATATAGATGGATTAATATTTATGGCGTTGCTTGTTGTTTCTTATTTACTGTTTCTTCTTTTTGATTGCCCTTTGGTTATTTTGGGTTTTGTGATTCTATGTTACATGCACTACTAGGTTTGTATGTCTTCCTATGTTTAAAAATAGTGTTTTCCAGGGTAAAAAAAAATGCATTAATGAATCAGTGTCTTCCTTACATAATATATTGCTTTACATATAGTTAAAGAAACTTCTATTAGTATACTTTCAATTCTTTTATCCCATCTTCTGTGATAATAGTGTCATACATTTTTTTACATATGCTATAAATTCACGATATATTGAAACTGGTTTTATTTTAGATAAGAACTTGGCAAACTATCGCTTGTAAGCTAAGTCTAGCCTCCCACCTGTTTTTTTATTATAAAAGAGACACGTACATTTGTTTATCTATTGTCTACGACTGGTTTCACACTAGAATATTAGAACTGAGTAATTGAAACAAAAGCCAAATTGTCCACAAAGTCTAAAATAGTTACTTGTTCCCCCAAGAAAGAAAATATTTGCTTTTTGAGTGATTAAAAGTAATTGAATAATTTAAAGACTTTATTTCTTTGTGTAGATTTAAGTTTTACCTGAAATATTACTCCTTCTGCCTGAAATACTTAAAGAAATATTTCCTGTAGCGTTGATCCACTATTAATACATTTTCTGTTGTTCCTACTCTATTTAAAATTCCTTTTTTTAACCTTCAAGTTTAAAAAAGTATTTTCATTGTTTACAGCATGCTGGGTTGACAGAATTTTTTTTCTTTTCTTGCAATACCCTATGGTCATCCCATTTGCACAGAGATTGACAATACAGAGGCATGTTTATTACCTTTCTTATTTCTATATACTGTCTTATTTTCTCTGGTTGACTTCAAGATTTTGTCCTTTGCTTTATTAGCATTTTTTACAATTTGTCTTGTGTTTGTTTTCAAGTGTTTATCCTCTTGGGTTCTCTAGGGTCATTAACTCTATAATTTACTATCTTTATCAATTTTGCAAATCATTTGCCATTACCTCTTTAAATATCTCTCTCTTCTCTTCCTGAGTCTCCAGTGACACATATATTAAGTGGTCTGATATTTTCTCATAGCTCTTTGATGTTCTGTTCTGTTTTTCTCCCTACTCTCTTTCACTTTATTTCAGTATGGGTAATTGCTATTGACTTATGTTAAAGTCCATAATTCTGTATTTGGCTATGTCAAGTCTACTAATGAGTCTATGAAATAAACACAGTCTTCATCTGTATTATCTTGTTCTTTACTTCTAGCATTTCTAATCAATTTTTCTCAGAGTTCTATGCTGAGGTTCCGCATTTGTTAGTGCACACTGTCTTCCTATTTCTCTAGAGCTTCTAAAATATATGGATACTTAATATTCCCTGTCTGATAATAGTAACATATGGGTTATCCCTGAGTCTCATTCTGTCCATTACTTTGTCTATTAACAGTGGATTACTTTTTTCTTGCTCTGTTTAATCTATCTTTAATATTTTTTATTAGTGGGCAGACATCATTATCAACACTGTTAAAATGGTAAATAGTAATTATGTCTGAAAATGGGCATGTCTGTTTTTTTATTAAGCCATTAGTTTGTGGGCTGAACCATATTAATCAGGAGCTGAGCTACATTTGGATTTTGTGGTTACCTTTATTGTACAAATATCTTTAAATTTTTCTAGTGCTATCTTGTACTTAAGGCAAGGGCTGGGTTCCTAGAAGGTTTTCCTTATGTTTTTCTTCCACACTCAGCTTTCAGTTTGTCCTTTGTACATATGTCTCAAAAGAGATTTCTCTTCACATTATTGCCCCTCTATCTACGGTAGACTGCTATTGCTTGTTACTGAGGAGTTCGGCTTCTGGCAGGAAAAGCCTATCAGTGATTTTTCAGGTTCAACCACAGGCATTTTCCAAGGATTTACCTGGCAGGCTTAAGAGGAAAGCTGCCCTCTCTGCAGGAAACTTGGTACACAGTCAATGCATCGCAGTTTTGGAAGGAAGTTACAATCAAGGACTCAGGCTCCCCTAGCCAGCTGGGTGTGCATACACAAATCTGCATTCCTAGCCCAAGGGCCGCCATTCAGAAGCCTCTTTATCTGGGCCACTTGGCAAAAGTCTTCCTCAGATGCCTTTGTGTAGACTTCTTTACTGGGGGGAGGAGGGGAACCTTAAAGACACTTTTCTCTATTTAGACTAAGTACTCAGTACTTTTCTACTCTTAGCCCTTCTCCCTTGTCCTCTTCCAGCCTCCAGGTCCACACGACTGCACTGTTTGTTCAGGGCCCCATCCACAGAGAGATGACATCCATATATGTGCTGATTCACCTTCTCAGCAGGTGAGCCATTCCAGGTACAAATGGAAGAGGGAGGAGTTGGTGCTCTCTCAAGTTCCGCTAGTTCAGCTTCTTGCCTATGATATTACAGTGAGTGCTTAAAGGCTTGACTGTTACTTCCATTCTGACTTGTCATCTCAGTTGCCTGCAATAACTCCTGGCAGCTCAGTGCCATCAGGGTCAACTGAGCTTTTCATAGTTGCTTCATATTTGTGAAGCTGGTGGTGGAAAACAGGGTTTAAAAACATCTTCTTTTTGCAACCTCTTCTGTGAGGATGAAGACCATTCTCAGCAATTAGACTGTTGACATTCCAAAAAATGTGGACGTCACTCTGAAGGGACACATAGTTACTGTGAAAGGCCCCAGAGGCACCCTGAGGACAGACTTCAATCACATCAATGTAGAACTCAGTCTCCTTGGAAAGAAAAAGAAGAGGCTCCAGGCTGACAAATGGTGGGGAAACAGAAAGGAACTGGCCACCATTCACACTATCTGCAGTCATGTAACGACCATGATTGAGGGTGTTACACTGGGCTTCCATTACAAGATGAGGTCTGTGAATGCTCACTTCCACATCAAGGTCATTATTCAGGAGAATGGTTCTCTTGTTGAAATCAGAAATTTCTTGGGTGAAAAATACATCCGCAGTGTTTGCATGAGATCAGGTGTGCTTTTCCAGTTATCTGAAGCCCGGAAAGATGAGTTAATTCTTGAAGGAGATGACATTAAACTTGTATTAATTTTAGCTGTTTGATTCAGCAAGCCACAACAGTTTAAAAAAAAAGATATCAGAAAATCTGGGAATGGTATCTAGTTTTCTGAAAAAGAAACAGGACAGCAGGCTGATAAATAAGATCTAAATTTCCCAGGTACAGAAACAGTAAGATGCAGGGTGATTCCTCAGACTTATTTGTGACATTTTAAAGTGCAGCTAAATGAAACAAAACAAAACAAAGCATTATCTCCCTGGGTCTCTAGTTGGGTGTTTTCAAGATCCTACATTTCTCCAGTGGTAGGAGTTGTCTAATGATAGGAACACAGGATGGTTTCTTCCTGTCTCTTTATGCAACATGTGCTGCAGTTTACAGGACTCATTGTCCTTTCCCAGTAGTTTTAAGGCTTTTGCAGCACAGAAGCACCTGAGTGGTGCTTTGTATCTTTCTTTTGAACAGCAGTTCTTCCCCTCTTCCATGACTATTGATCGATGATTCACTCACTCCACCTTGCCCCCAATCTTTCTCTTGCATGCCTTGCTGAGGTCCGTGGAGAAGAGCCTGCCTATGGGCCCAAATGACTAGTTTACCTCATTTTACTGCACTTCACAGCTGGTGCATTTTAAAAAAACTGAAGTCAGGACCTTTCACCAGCAAAAATATGATGACATGCTTTCTTGCAATACTTGCTTTATTATGGATGTCCTGCAATATTTCTGAGGTATGCCAGTGTTCACTTTATTGCAGTGGTTTGGAACTGAACCCACATTATCTCCAAAGTATGCTTGCCTGTATATATTTCTTCAATGGTCATGAGTTCTATATCTGTACTCTAGGCTAGCTCAGCTTTTAGTAATTCACTAATATTTTTTTCCTATTTTTCTTTCTCAATTGTGTAGGGTCCAGCCTACCATCCTCCCATATTCTGCAAGTGTTCCCCTCTTGTTTCCCCCTGGATTTAAACTATTTTCCCTATTACTTCCGCTGTCTCTTGGGTTCATGAAAGGTTGTGATTTTGTATTATCTAGCTTTTTCTATTGTTTGGAAGTGTTGCTCTTTCCAGTTTCTACATTCCAGGCAGAAACAGAATCTCTTATATTTTGATGGACGCATTTACTTGTGTGTGCCCTTTCATTTCTAAGAGTATCACAGAACATATTTGGCTGCCTGGCCAGTTCTGACCAAGGCATAACATACATGACTTCTAGCAAATATTTATTGTTTTGTACAATTTCGGACACTAATGGACCCCAAAGCATTATGTGCCCTGTGAAACTACCACTTAGGTATTTTCAGTCCCCTACTATGCCCTTATCTGTGTGTGACGTAAGGGATCACATAGATGTACCTTATATATCTCCAGCCAGTATTACTGGTAATGTCATAATCACATCCAAACTGACCTCCCTTGAGGCTCGTCACGTTCCATTTGCACGTTCTTTAAATGCATACGATTAACATTCACATTCCATATACTCCAAGTAGCAAATAAACTTCTGATATGCTAGGAAGGCAGCTGCAATCAGCTTTCAGTCACACCCAGGCAGCTATTTCAGTAATGCATCATCTTGATTAATAGCCGCCCACAGTGACTGAAGCTCTGCCGGTCAGTGTTCTCCACCCTCTATGATTCATTGACAGTATTTTTCTCAGGTCATCAGAGAAATAACTGAGATGGTAAATATAGACTATAAACAGTGAATCAAATTATTCAAGGTGGCTACTGATAAGATGAGTCATTAGGGGCATTATGCCACACTTAAAAAAAATCTAGATGGAGATTTTGGGCAGAGTGCATAAATCAACAAGAATCCAATTCCTCTTTTCTGGTGAAAACAGATCCAGAAAATTTCTCCATCATCTACCACAACTGAATGCTGGATTTGACAGAGATAGCTAACAGTATGGTTCTCTTGCTCTGAGATGCTCTGTGGTAATAATTTGATTGCATTCTTACCTGAGATCATCATTCAGTTATGAACATATTTTGTCTGCCACACTGTCCCCTATTTCAATTTTCTGCTTATTTTGATCAAAATGTTTTTCACCATTGTGCAATTTTTCTAGCTCGGATGTACAGTGAGTACGTGGGTTGAGCAATAACAGCATGAATAGTAATGCTTTTCTTTTCCCTAGTCCAGAAGGATGTCAAAGTTTTGATAGGTAACAAAAATGGAGATAGGTGCATAACAAGAGCATTTCATAGAAAAGGTTGTTCCTTCTCGTAAGCCCTATTAGTATGTTTTCCAGAATTTCTATTTAAGTATGCTTAAGGTAGATTTTATAGCTCACCTTTCTCTCTTTCCTGGGTGTCCCAAATAGAAAAGAAATAGGTTGCAGGCCTAATTCTTTTTGCTTTTCAGTAATAAATGCTCACAAGCACAGACAAAGAATATATGCTGAATAAAGAATTATTGTAATGAATTTGTGCTATTCATGTGATTGGATTTATATCTACTGTGTACATGTTATCCTATCTAATAGACAAACATGGTAACTGACCGTACCTTCGCTACGCCTCCCATTGGCTAACCAGTGAGATATGCAAATTAACCATCAACAAAGATGGCTGTTAATTTGCATACGTAGGCACGAAGCGGCGGAGCAAAGACTAAAGGCAGCTCCAGCCAGAGCAGCGAAGGCTTGAAGGTGGCTCCGGGTGGAGCAGCAAAGACTGAAGGTGGCTCTGGCCAGAGTGAAGGCCTGGGTCCTGGATGCCAGAGGAAAGCCGGTGCCGGCAGCCAGAGGAAGGGAAGGCCTATTGCATGAATCTTTTCATGCAACTGGCCTCTAGTTAATGAATAAAGATAAATCTGGGCCATATGCATGAAATACACATGCCTTTCTACAGACCAATATAATGTTCTAACAATCAACATGAAGAAACAGCTATAATTGGTTTTGAATGCAGCTAAGTGTTACTGCTTAATCAAGATTTATAGCCGAAACCGGTTTGGCTCAGTGGATAGAGCGTCGGCCTGCGGACTGAGAGGTCCCAGGTTCGATTCCAGTCAAGAGCATGTACCTGGGTTGCAGGCACATCCCCAGTAGGAGATGTTCAGGAGGCAGCTGATCGATGTTTCTCTCTCATTGATGTTTCTGACTATCTATCTCTCTCCCTTCCTCTCTGTAAAAAATCAATAAAATATATTTTTAAAAAAAGATTTATAAAGATTAATTATAAAGAAAATACCTATGCAGTAAATAATGCTATTTACTCTGTTAAGTTATGTATAAAATACATATTGTGTGCATTATACATAAATAATATAAACATGATTCTATGTGTGTGCACCAATTGCTATAAATGCTTTGTGCATTTTCTATGGCTGATATTGGCTGAGAAATAGATGCAATATGTATTGATAGCTCTAAAAATCCTCTTGTTTGGATAGGTGGCAAACTTCTTAAATAAGTAATATGTTGATTGAGTGGAAAGATATGGAAAATAGGAATTAAAAACAGTAGATAGATGCCGGGAGCCGGTCCATCCTTGCTGTTTCAAGGGACCCGGCATATATGGCATACTGTTCTTAATGTTTGCTCACCTTCTTGGCACTATGTGTTTTAACCAAGGTCACCTCTCTGAGAAAGGTTGTTTCCCCAGGTAGGGATTTTCCCCTGAAGTTAGGGAGGGAATAAAACCCCTTAACTAAGTGCCAGGCGGGTAATTAATCACTTTAACTACGAACAATCATGCTTAAGCTACATAATCTTTACTCCCTGGAATGGAGATAAGAAACGCCCTAACCTTTGGAATAGAGATTGATAGGATTGGAATCAACTGGTATAAATACAGATGTAACAAGACAACAGGACACAGAACCTAGACACAGAACCTAGACACAGGAACCTACACAGAACCTAGACACAGAACCTACATAGAACCTAGAGACAGAAGAACTTCGCTGGAGAGAATATGGCAAAAGATCCTGGACAGAAACTGACCACAGAACCTAGAGACAGAACCTAGCGAGAGAACCTGGCTGAAGAACCTAGAGACTGAACCTGACTACAGAAATTGGCAAGAGAACCTGACTAGAACCTGGTGACTGAACCTGGCTGGAGAACCCAGCAAGAGAACATGGACACAGAACCTGGCTGGAGATCCTAACCAGAACTTCGCTGGAGATCCTGAACAGAACTTGGCTAGAGATCCTGGCTAGGCTGCTGATCAACTGAACACTGTCTCCATGTCATTCCTTCTTCGCCGACTCCGTCTACACCTTTGGGGAACCCTGGACCTGCTGGGGCTGGACCCCAGCAGATAGAGGTATTGCAAGAAAGTATTCAATCTCACATTGCTAAAGGAAACATAAATTACCAAAACATTTGTAAAGTCATCATAGATGGAAAATAAGAACCCCCCAAAAAGGTTTTTTTTTACCTGTGATTATATAACCAAATAAATGATGTGTAATAGATGTAAATGCTTTTGAAAAAATATTACCTTCTTGAATTTAAATTATTGTACTTTCCTAAACTATCTTAAATCCTCATTCTTTAAATATATATTTTTCAGGCCATACTGACCATAGCTGGAAAATTCCATTCGGCCACGAGTTAAAGAAATAACTTTTTCTTCTTGTTCATTTCAACCAACATTATGTTTTTGATCTCTCTGAAAGTTTTCCTAAAGATTTACAGTGCTCTGGCTACAAGGCCAATGTCAGAGTTCAGATTATGGCAAAGCAGGCATATTTCTCTATAATAGAAACTATCAAACATTGGAAGAGAAAGATTAAGCACTGTAAATAAACTTAGACAATCTGGTCACTCCAGATAATATTGGAATTATGTTCTCTGCCCTACTCCAGTCTTTTATTCATAAGGGGAACATGAAAGACACAAAGTTTTGTATGTCATTATTAAAAAAAAATTATCAAAACCCTGGATAATATCACTAAAACAGTTGATCTGTTCACTAGAGAAGTAATCCAAATTGGAAAGACCATGAATCAAAAGTTAGGAACACCAGATATTTTTTCTTTTATCTTCACCCAAGGATATACTTATTGATTTGAGACAGAGAGAGAGGGAGGGAGGGAGGGAGGGAGGGAAGGAGAGAGAGAGAGAGAGAGAGATATCCAATGGCTGCCTCCTGTACCTGCCCTGACTGGGCATCAACCAACAGGTATGTGCCCCAATTGGGAATCTAACCTGTAATCTTTGGGTGTACAGGACAATGTTCCAATGAACTGAGCCACTTGGCCAGGGCACAAGATATTTTCTTGAACTCATCTCTCAGAGAAAATAATTTTCCTTATATCCCTAGAGCTCTCTCTGGACTATTCAGGAAAAAAAAAAAATTGAAAAATAAATTAACTGTTAAACAACCACCAATATTTAGAACTAATATTTTTTGGGGGAAAGTCAGGGTTAAGAACTCTACTTAGTTTGTTTTTAAGATCTCCTACTGAGTTTTGCTCAACTTTATAATAAATTTGTTTATTATAACTCTTCTTCATTGGGTTCTTTGTTCTGCTCCTTAGGTTGGAAAATTTCCCTTGAACAGTTGCAGACCGTGGCACTAAGGTCCTTTCCCCAAAACTACTGATGTTGCAAAAGTTTATTCCTAATCTAAATATTGCCACAGAATGTAATGTCCTGGGAATTGGTTTTCGATACAATTCATCCAGGAAGATAAACTTTCAAGGATATTTTGCAGCTACAGCTGAAAAGAGAGAACCGCAACTCTTATTGTGGCTGTGTTCTAACTGTGAGCAATGCCGTCTATAGTCCCCATATTCCTTTTCAGGCTCAACTAACTGTGCTGATTTTTGAACTATGTTATAGGCTTAGGAACAACTTTTATCAGTTGCTGTTTCTCTAAATACATCATAATTAGGATGAGGACCAGTGTTTGGGTACCTATGACCATTTCTGTCATAATATTTGCTTGTCTTTGGGTGCAATTTGGAGACAACAAATATTAAAGACACACAGGAAAATCTTCAATATTTGCTGCACACTGGTGCTTGCATAAATTATTTTATAGCAATGCTAGGGGCCCAATGCATGAATTCGTGCACCTTGAAAGTAACTGTGGGCTGCAAGGCTGTGGTGGGCACAGGGGCGGGTCTTGGCCCATCCTCCTCGCCCCTGTCTGGCCCCTCCCGCCACAGCCCCAGGTCCCCTGCCAGCAGCCCCACTCCCGCAACCACCGCCAGCCCTGCTAACACCCACTGACTGCGTGGAGCGATTTGGGCCAGCACCAGCAGCAGCTCCAACGCTGTTAACGGGTGTGAGCAGAGCTGGTGCCGGCAGCAGGTGCAAGTGCTAGGCGGGACTGCGGCATGCGGGAGCAAAGAATTTTCAGTAACCACCAGAGGCTCGCCCGGATGACAGCAACCAACGGCCGCCTTGGTCTGGTGCCCCTGCTCACCTGCCCTGCCAATCTGCCACGGCTAATGCCCACCATGGTCTGCCGCCTGCTGCTGACACCCGCCATGGTCTTCGTGCACCCTCTGGTGGTCAGTGCACGTTATAGTGACCAGTTATTCAGTTGTTTGGTCTATTTGCATATTAGGATTATATATATATATATATGTATATATATATATATATATTCTAAATCTGCACTTTATTCCATTTATTCCATTATTCAGACAACAGTAACATGCAATTTGTTTCATAATTTTGATTTATTGACAAAGCTGAGGCCTAGATTTTACCCTTATATATATTTCTTTTTTTATTGGAACCAACTTTGTTTACTTCCTACATGACTTCATTATTTATCCTTTCTCTTAAAAGACCGTAAACATAGTGTCAACACTTGGTCTTTATTCATGTATTTACACTATGCTTTACAAAAAAAAGAGTAATGATGATGATGATGATGATGATGACATTAATAATAGCTAACATTTATATAGCCAGGACCTGTGCTTAGTATTTTATACTTATTGATTCATATGTCCTACATAACAACTGTCTAAAGTTGGTAAAATTATCACTTACACTTTATGACTGGGGAAACTGAGGCATGGAGCTATTAAGTAACATGCTTAAGGTCACATAGCTAGTAAGTGGAAGTTTTTAAAAAGGTGAACGTTTTTATAAATAATTTCATAATTTACAAGCGACCATTTGATATCATTCCAAGTGATTCGCAGAACATGTATGCCGGAAGCCGGTCCATCCTTGCTGCTTGACACGGTTGCTGCAGGAAAGAAACATCTGCACAGCATATGTCTCGGGGGACCTGGCGTATATGGCATAATGTTCTTGATGTGTTTGCTCCCCTTCTTGGCGCTATGTGTTTTAACCAAGGTCACCTCTCCAAGAAAGGTTGTTTCCCCAGGTAGGGATTTTCCCCTGAAGTTAGGGAGGGAATAAAATCCCTTAACTAAGTGCCAGGTGGGTAGTTAATCACTTTAACTACGAACAATCACACTTAAGCTACATAATCTTTACTCCCTGGAATGGAGATAAGAAACACCCTAACCTTTGGAATAGAAATTAACAGGATTAAAATCAACTGGTATAAATACAAATGTAACAAGACAATAAAACACAGAACCTGGCGACCGAACCTGGCTTGAGAACCTAGCGAGAGAACATGGCAGGAGAACCTGGACAGAACCTGGCGACAGAACCTGGCTGGAAAACCTAGCGAGAGAACATGGCAACAGAGAACATGGCAACCTGGACAGAACCTAGCTAGAGAACCTAGCTGGAGAACCTAGACAGAACCTGGCTGGAGAACCTGGCTGGAGAACCTGGCTGGAGAACCTAGCGAGAGAACATGGCTACAGAACCTGGCTGGAGATCCTAGACAGAACTTGGCTGGAGATCCTGGCTGGAGATCCTGGCTAGAGATCCTGGCTAGAGAACCTGGCTATGATGATGGACTGAACGCTGCCTCCATGTCATTCCTTCTTCGCCGACTCCGTTCCACACCTTGGGGAACCCCTGGACCTGCTGAGGCTGGACCCCAGCACATGTACAAATTCAAACCACAGATTTATTGCTTGAGCACAGTGCTGAGAAATTTGTCTTCTAAAATAAAAGATACTCTTATTAACAGATAAAGTATGTTCTATTTGGAAAAGCATACATATCACTTGATGTCATAAGACATATTTTATTTGTAGACCGCCTACATTAGATCTATGATAGTGGGATACTACCTACAATGTATTTTGCTAATAATAAAAATATAAAAAATATTACTGGCCTACCTGGCTCATAGGGTTCCTATGAGTATGAAGGAGAAAACAGATTTTTTAAAATACTATAATTTTTAAACTTCTATATAACAGTTTTATGAATAAAATAGGTCAAATGGCAAAAAAATAATAAAGCAGTAATTAAACCTTCAACTTTGGAAATAACATTGAATCTCTTTAAGAATTGATAGTTCCTGGCACATAGTCAGTATCACTTTTCTATTCTGAAGTAATATTGAGAATGAAACTGTTTCAACTAAATACCCACTTATGAAAATATGAAGATAAAATATTAACTGAGTTTATATGGGACCAATGAGCCAAGCAAATTACTAGCCAAAATTGTTGAGTTCTATTTCATGATAATAGTTTACTATTAGTTAACTTATTGCCTTTCAATTAATCACTGAAATTCTTTGAGAGTAAAACAAAAAGTTTTATAATCATAATATTAGTTTTTAAAAATCTAAAACTACTGCTCACTGCTTACCCAAATCTGGTATGTTTTTCAAATAATTATAGAACCAGCTTTGCAAAAATGCAAATCACTGTTGATAAACAGTGATGACACACTTAACTACAGGAGGAAAAATCAGGTAAAAAACCATGAAGAAAATATAGTAACGCTTTCTTTCCATTTATCCCCATTCACCACTGCCTTTTTCCTAAGTTAGATGCTCTAGCCTTCTACCAAACATGGAACTGAGCAGCCTTTTTTCTTTTTATGTCTAATATAACGGAAATCATTTTTCTCACCCTGGCTGGTGTTTCTCAGTGGTTAGAATATTGGACTGCCTGCCAGAGGGTTGTGGATTCAATTCCTGATCAAAAGCATGTACAGGGTTGCAGGCTGGATCCCAAGTAGGGGGCGTGCAGGAGGCAGCTGATTGATGGTTTTTCTTTCTTATTGATGTTTCTATCTCTCTATCCCTCTCCCTTCCTATCGCTTTAAAAAAATCAATAAAGGAAATTTTACAAAAAGAATTCACACCAAGCAATTTGACATCTATTAAAAAAAACAGAAAACTTCATGTTTGCTTTCTTTTGTTCTCTGTAACTTCAAGCCACAAATATCGGGTAATTTATATAATAGCAGTCCTGCTTACCAATGTCACAATATAATTCATTGTCACAATATAATTCTCAACAAGACAAATATCTATGATAACATTGACTAAGGAACACCGAAGAGCTCTGCCGGGGTCCAACCCCAGCAGGTCCAGGGGTCCCCAAAGGTGTAGACGGAGTCGGCGAAGAAGGAATGACACGGAGATAGCATTCAGTTGATCAGCAGCCTAGCCAGGACCTCTAGCCAGGATCTCCTGCCAAGTTCTGGTCTGGATCTCCAGCGAAGTTCTGCTTTGGATCTCTGGCCAGGTTCTGTGTCCATGTTCTCTTGCTAGGTTCTCCAGCCAGGTTCAGTGACCAGGTTCTAGTCAGGTTCTCTTGCCCATTTCTGTAGTCAGGTTCAGTCCAGGATCTTTTGCCATGTTCTCTCGCTAGGTTCTGTCTCTAGGTTCTGAGGCCAGTTTCTGTCCAGGAACTTTTGCCATGTTCTCTCCAGCGAAGTTCTTCTGTCTCTAGAGAACGTTCTGTGTAGGTTCTGTGCCTAGGTTCTGTCTCTCTTGGTCTGTATTCTAAGTTCTGTGTTCTAAGTTCTGTGTTCTAAGTTCTGTATTCTAAGTTCTGACTCTTGCTGTCTTGTTGCATCTGTATTTATACCAGTTGATTCAATCCTATCAATCTCTATTACAAAGGTTAGGGCGTTTCTTATCTTCATTCCAGGGAGTAAAGATTATGTAGCTTAAGCATGATTGTTCATAGTTAAAGTGATTAATTACCCACCTGGCACTAGTTAAGAGGTTTTATTCCCTCCCTAACTTCAGGGGAAAATCCCTACCTGGGGAAACAACCTTTCTCAGAGACCTTGGTTAAAACACATAGTGCCAAGAAGGTGAGCAAACATATTAAGAACAGTATGCCATATATGCCAGGTCCCTTGAAACAGCAAGCATGGACCGGCTCCCGGCAGAGCTCCAAATCCCTGACTTTGAAAACTGTAACCTCTTAAGTAAAATTAGTTTGGCTTTCCATTTAGTTTCTATTTCCTCTCATTTAGAGAACTAGCTTTCAATGCTTCAGAGTAAAAGAAAATGGAATGTTTCCTTATTCAAGTTCAGAGAGAGGAGGGATCAGGGAAGCTTCATTTGCTGGGCAAAATAATTGATATCTGATGTTTTGGTCTGAAATTAGGAACATTAATATATAAAAGGATCAAAGACAAATGATGAATTTAAAAGTATCAATTATATCAAAGAACATGAAATCATAGTTTACTTATTCATCCTATCTAGTTTTTGAAAATATGGTTTTCACATACATATAAATATAAGGATATAAAGTAGTAGGTAGTTGAAATATGGTAATATAATAATAAAATAATTTACTGAGTACTTTCTAGACACATTACCATACATTCTGTATGCATCATTTATTTTAATCCTCCCAAATCTCCTCTGGTACATATTGTTAACCCTCTTTTACCACACAGGGAATTTAGGCCTGGGGAATGTAAGTAACTGCTACTAAACGGTAGAGTTGAATTGGAGCAGGCTATGTGATTTAAAATCCACTGTGAGTGAAGACTAGCAGGTGAAGCCAAGAGTGAAGCTTCAGGCAAAAGCCATAACAAAATACCCTGCATATTTGCCAGAAGTGAGTGACAGATTTGGCCCAGATTTTCCAGGAAGGAAGTGTGGGAGGTTTGATTTATAGGTTTTTCTTTTGTTGACAGAGTCCCTCTTAAACAAATACAAATTAATTGATGCTCAACATCTGCTTTTAAAATGTTACACGAGGGAACAAATAATTGGCAGGTAATTACAAAAACCTTCTGTTTTTAACATCTAAAAGGATTTGCATTTTTCTCAGTGGATGTGGCCTTGCTCTAAAATTGAAGCATTAGTAATACTAATGCAGTCTCCTATGTACTTTATTTTTAATGTTTTGAATCAACACAGCAGCATATTTGTGAAGGGGTACTTCACAAATAAGAAAGCTGAAGGTCACAGAAGTAAAATATGAATGTGAATCCAGGTTTGCCTGACTCCTAACACATCCTCTTACTCCAGTAGAAATCTAGCCAAATTACTGAAGCAGAAATATATATCATTTTTGATAGGTTGTTTTATATTGAATTATAGTTAGCATACACATTTTATCTTACCTCTTTGGCTTAACTTATGAGTGATAAAAACATATCTAGGTTTATATATGTTACGTACTTTAATGTGATTTCTAACATAATATTAATAATAAATGATTCAATAAATGAGAAAATGTATAAATAAAATACATATCAATCAAACATTTCAAGTTATCACTACCAATGATACTTCTGCATAAAAATGGGCAATAGTGTTTTGTAAAAAATCTGGGGTTGGGTGACTAAATTGGGGAATCTTAAAAAATCCTCCTCCTTTTCCTTCTCTCTCCTCTCATTATATCAGTATTGATATTCAAAGAAAAAAAATTTAAAATGCATTCCTTCCCTATAGCGTTAATTAAATTTTTATTTCCATTAAAAATTAAAATGGCACATCCTTTTTCTTAGTTCTCTACCAAAAATATAATCTCTTAAAGAACTCAATCAGCTTCATTAATTGAGCCATACAAATAAAATTTAATTATTTCTGATAGGTAAATGGATTTTTAAAAGATTTATCACGAAGAATTTTTTGCTTTGAGAATATTAAAATTGAAATATTGAAGAAATGCAAATTTCTCTTTTCAAGTAAATGATAATCTTCTGCAATTCCATAATTCTTTACCAGCACCTCAGCTGGTAAAGAATTATCAGCACCTCAGTTAATATACTATTTAATATACTATTAAACATAATAGTATATTATATTTACTCAGATTTAATATACTATTAAATCTCTCATCACCTGTTCCTCTTCCACCTGTGAGGTCACTGAAGATTTAGCTAATATATTTCAAAACCACATCCTTGGTGTTTTCAAAAATATTTCTAGGTTTTCAATTATTTTAGATTAGATGGTGCATGTGGATTAATTAATTAAGCACAATGCTCTACAGATATTTAAAATGATTGGTATAATTCCTGATTATTCAAGACTTCTATCTGGGAAAGAACATAGGGAATTCATGTACTAAATGCAAACAGTTTAATTTCAGATAGAGGTTTGTTTTACTTAATTTAATCAATATCTGATATGTACCTCTATCAATGTGTAGAAACTGGTAAAATCCTCAAGGACATATTGTGAGACTGGCCTGGCTGGGCTTGGCAGACAAAATTTCCATTTCAAATATCAAGAGAATTGAATAAAGATGTACATATATTAAGGATAACAGAGATATAAGTTTTTCTACATATCAAGAAATTATTTTTTGTGAACTTTTTGTTTAGAGGGACCGTTTTATGGCAGAACTTGCAAAGTGAAAGAAAAAAATGTGTCCACTTGTATTTGGGTATCAACTAAAATTTGTTCTAAAATTTATAAATCCGTAATAAAAGTAGTAAAATCTTAAGGGCAGAGAGGCAAATGCAAGCAAACAAGTAAAAAACAAGACAAAAACCCCAAGTAGCCAACAATAACATTATAGCAATAAGTCACATTGTAAAACAGAGCAGCAAGAAAACTCACTTCAGACAGTGCCTCTGCAACATTAGGTTCAACACTAAATTAAAACATGCAATGAACTGTTAAATAGTTTTGATATGAAAATATTATGAACCAATAACTTAAATCTAGTTTTTTTCCTACACGAAGAACATAAAAATATTTCTCAAATATACAAAGGATTAGAAATAAGGCCACCTGCTCATTGCATATGAAAACATTATAATTGAAATACTGTAGTATCTGACAAAATATGGAGAATTAAAGCATGGTGCAGACCAATACACTTCAACATCCTGATCAAGGACCATCCAGTTTAACACTACAATTGAATTATAAGGGAGTGAAAGAATAGAAAGATCAGAAGATCTCAATATAAATCCTGGATAACTGTGACCTGAGACAAATCAATATCTCTTAGACTGCATAAATACACACATATACATATATACAACATAAAAATAATTATCATCATTCCTCACTGATGAATTTAAAAATTATCTAGAAATAGTAAGAGAAGTTTGTGCTTCTCCTTCCAGCAGGATTTTTATTAAAATACTAGAGGCCCAGTGCATGAAATTCATGCACTTGGGGGGGGGGTTCGGGGGAGGAGTCCCTCAGCCTGGCCTGTGCCCTCTCACAGTGAGGAAGCCCCATGATCGATCACCCCAAAGAGGTAGGCCCCGCCCACTCATCTGGGGCTCCTGGATGGGTTGCCCCAAAGGGTAGGCTGGAGCCAGGGGTACCACCCACCCGTGCGCGTCCTTTGTGTATGCAGTCTTTTGGTGATTGCTCTTTGAGGTGTGAGGGCGTTACAGTGTGAGGGCGTGATGACCACATAGGCCAGTGGTTCTCAACCTTCCTAATGCTGTGACCCTTTAATACAGTTCCTCATGTTGTGGTGACCCCCAATTTCATTGTTACAAATTGAACATAAAGCGTAGTGATTAATCACAAAAACAATATGTAATTATATATGTGATTTCCGATGGTCTTAGGCGACCCCTGTGAAAGGGTCGTTTGACCCCCAAAGGGATCGCGACCCACAGGTAGAGAACCACTGAATAGGCTTTTATTAATAGGATTATTAATAGGATAGGTAAGCTTCTTTATACATGAAATAATCATTTGTATTCGGTACAGCATATTCCATTAACTGGAAAATTCTTCATTCTTTATGACAAAATAATTGTTTATGACAAAAACTAATCCTAAAATCCAGAAAATAATACAATTTGTCTTTGTTAAGGGAAATAAGTCTCTTATTTGAATACAATGCCCAGAACCTGGCCCTTCATTCTATTCAAGCTCTTTTTCTCTATCTCCCATCCTGAAACAGGTAGGCTGGCCCCCTTGGCTATCATCCTTCTCTCCTTGGGCTAACTCTTCAGAAATATTAAGCTTTGTCTTATGTTTTCCCTTGTCATGTTCCTTGCTCCGAATATACATCTTTGTCCTCCACTAATTTCATTCTGCCTATGCTGTACAATACTGCTGGCGACTTTAGTCATTATTGGTGTTCCATAGCTCACCATGCAGCTTATTCTATGAATGGTAAATCATATTTTATTATATTCATGTTTCTAAATTTACTTATTTTATGTGTTAATAATATAAAATTTTAGGTTATACATCTTTTAATATATTTTTGAAATGAATTTCAATGCCATTGAATTAAAGAGCAAGGAATGGGATGATGAATTTAAAAATCAAATATGATCTCAACTAGTTAGACATAGTCAATACTATAAATGCTTGGAAGTTCAGGCTTGCTGTTCAATGCCCAGATGTAATCTGCTCTTAAGTACCTAATCTGACAAACATAAGCTCAGGTAATTGATGGATACAATACCAGAGTATACGATAGTAACACAATTTATTAATTTACATTAAGCTATTGAACTATCACAAAACATAGAAATATTTAAGAGTGCTGCAATTAGTATTGAAAGAGATAATGCATGTGAAGCCTGAAACATATTGAGCACTTGATATATATCACTCATCATTATCTTTGCCTTATTTCTTTTTGTTCAGTTACATAACAATTCAAATGATAACAATGTATAGTTTCTGGACGTTTCTGATAGTAAAATGACCATATTTAATATGCAATTTCAATGTAAGTGAAAATATTTATTTTTAATATTTATTGGAATATTTCAATATTTATCAAATAGGCTTCTTTTCCTTTGGGCTATTTTATCTCCTCTCAATGTCTTTAATTTTCCCTCATTCAGTATTAACATCATTCTCTGTCACATAGTTTTCCCTTTTGTCTTGTTACTACCGACTAACTTGGCCTTAAGCGATATTTTGAGAATTTGATTATGAGAAATCCATAAGCTTTCCCTATAACTTATTACAAAAGTTCATTATTTTAGAATTTACCCAATTCCCCTGTTAAATGTATATTCCCAATTTTAACTGTCAGAGGTCAGTAAATCTTATTTCCTTCATTTTCAACTTTTATAAAGTTGCCTCACTGTATCACCAAAGAATTGAAAAAAAAAGTGTAAAAGCGTGCAGAATATCAAATGTTCCATAAACATACTGGGATCTAAACCAGGATATTTTAATGATAACTATGCATTTTTTTCTCATGACATGCCCATGGCAGTAATTTAGCAAATTTATTTGGTTCATCTATTCATCTTTGATTGATTCATTTCAAATATTAGGACAGATATGTGCTTTAATTGGTATTATTCAATCACCATGGAAACTGACACCCAGGTTGCACTTTTACCTCACAAACAAGTTTAAGGTGTCTACTTTATATTAAATTAGCAAGCTTATGGCATTTCAATAGAAAAATAGCAGTGTAATATTACATATAAGATTTAAAAGTCCTATTGAATTCTTATGAAAGCAATTTTTTAAAATATATTTTTAATTGATTTCAGAGAGAGGAAGGGTTAGGGAGAAAGAGATAGAAACATCAATGATGAAAGAGAATCACCGTTAGGCTGCTTCCTGCATACCCACTACTACAGATCAAGCCTGCAACCCAGGCATGTACCCTGACCAGAAATCGAAACGTGACCTCCTGGTTCATGGGTCGACGCTCAACCTTGAGCCACACTGGCTGGGAATGAAAGCAATTTTGTGTTTCTGTTGATAATTCTACAGTAGATATAAATTAATCCAGGCCATAATACAGAATATTACAGCCATGCAAGATATTTGCAGAGCTTAGTGAAATTTGAAAATTATGTAGTGCAATAATAACATTAATTTCAAAAACTTAATTAGTTGTTACCTTATTAATTGTATGTATTAGAAATAAAATATGAGACAAAGGACATGACTGATTTGAAGCCTTGCTATTTACTGAGAATTTACATATGTTCACGTTACAACCCTTTCATGGAGCTCAGTTTGAACAGGAAGTAATGTTGGGGCTAAAAACCTATCAAGGAATGCTGTGATATACAATTCAGAACTCCTTTCCCACATATGTATAATATTATGTAAATTATAAGATCATATGGGCAAATATATCTTAGTATTGCCTGAAATTGAGGATATACATCATCCACTGGGGATGAGGAGAGGCAGGCCAGACCCAGCTATGCTGCAGTGCTGGCTCCTCATTCTCCTGCCTCCCTGCACAAAGTTATGAAATAATAAATTACAAAAAAAATGAAGAAAAGGACTATCATTTGTAACATAGTCAAATAGCTCCTTCTGGACACAACCTTCCTGTATATAACAACTATAAACTCCAGACAACCTACAGAAATAAAGCCATGACTACTAGGCAATGAATAGTGATTAAATGCAACTACATTCTTGAGCTGAGTTGATATTTGTTAAAAAAAAAGAATGTCCAACCAACACCACCACCCCCGCCCCCTCCCCCTCCACACACACACACACACACACACACACACACACTCCCACGACTTTTAGTTTTGAGTTAGGCCAGCATTTTCAATGTGTGAAATGACTATAACTTATAGAAAACATGCAGATTTCCTAACCTGAAAAAACCAGAAGACATATTTCAAGGCAACTGTACCTTCTACAAACTGAAGGAAGACTCCTGGAAAGGAGAGATCCACAGAGGAACCCCCGATTCTGATATAAACCTTATCCAAAATCCCTGGTGAGTTCCTGAACCATATATGCCTGGCAGAGACTCAAAGTAGTTCTCCATGAATGCTAGAATAACTAAATTGAGATTTGAGATGTAATAAAATATTTAAAGATGACCAAATTAATTGCCCATTTAAACAAAACAAAAACCATTCTTAAGAAGAATTTAACTAAAGCCAAATTAACTATACAATGTCATACTCACAGTAACTGGGACATAATATAAATTAATCAAGGATGAGGAACCAGAGAAAAAATGTTACTAATTCTTTTTTTTTTTAATATATTTTATTGATTTTTCCACAGAGAGGAAGGGAGAGAGATAGAGAGTTAGAAACATCCATCAGCTGCCTCCTGCACATCCCCCACTGGGGAAGTGCCCGCAACCCAAGCACATGCCCTTGACCGGAATCGAACCCGGGACCCCTCAGTCCGCAGGCCGGCGCTCCATCCACCGAGCCAAACCGGCTTCGGCATTACTAATTCTTAAAGGAAAAATTATCAACAGATTTTAACCTTGAGATTATCCAGATGTTGGATTCACCATAACAAGGACTTTAAAGCAGCTAGCATCTATCTATGTATTCAATGTGAGGAAGGAGAAACACTCATAACACATAAATGTCAGGAAATCTCAGCACAAAAAGTAAAAGGATAAAACAAAAATGATAAAAATTTTCAGAAAAATACAATAGGTAAATAAAACATTTTTTGGATAACAAGAGTAACGATAATGGAGGGAAAAAATCAGTAATCTTTAAGATAGAGCAATACAAATAATACAGTCTGAAGAAGAGCAAGAAAAATGTTTGGGGGAAAACACTGATAGAGTGGTAGGAACCCGTGGGACATATCAAAAAGTATAAATTACATGTTATTTGAACCCAAGAAGGATTGGCAATAGAGAACAAGACAGATAAGTTTTTTAAAGAAATAATGGTCAAAAACTCCCCAAATGTGTGTAAGACATTTTACACAAACAAGAGGCTCAGTAAAAGCCAAGTTGGAATAATATAAATAAAATTAAATCCCAGCACAGAAAGTCAACATATAATAATCACAAATGTGTATGACCTTATAACCAAGTTTTGAAACTCATAATGCAAAAACTATCGCACTAAAGAAAAAACTGCATAATTCCCTAATCATAGTAAGAGATTTTAACAGTCCCCTTGACCAACTTACTGGTTGAACCTCTCTAGACAGAAAAACGAAGAGATAACCTTTGCAGTGGTTCTCAACCTTCCTAATGCCGTGACCCTTTAATACAGTTCCTCATGTTGTGGTGACCCCCAGTCATAAAATTATTTTTGTTGCTACTTCATAACTGTAATTTTGCTACTGTTATGAATCCTAATGTAAATATCTGCTATGCAGGATGTATTTTCATTATTTGCGACCCACAGGTTGAGAACCGCTGGATAATTATACATTGCACATGATAATATCAGAATAGACACTCTTTTTGAATGCTCATATTATATTCACTGAGATGGACCATAAACTGGACCATAAAGAGACTGAATCAACTTAACAGAATTGAAATTATATGGAAAAAATTCTCTGATCGCAATGTAATTAGATATCAATAACCACAACATATGAAGGAAAACTGCAAATACTTTCAATTAACATACTCTGAAATAAACCGTTAAAAAAATCAAAGGAGAAATTATAGAATAGTTTTTTTGAACGGAATGATCTTACAAAACACGGCATCTAAAAAAAAATTGGCGAATGGAACTAAAACAATTATTACAGGGACATTTTTACCTTCAAGTACTCAGATTTAAAAAAAAATTAAGGTCTAAAATGAATGATTCAAGATTCTGTATTAAAACAGATTTTAAAAATAACGGAGTAAACTAAAGGTATGTGGACATTAGAAAAATTAAAGATAAAAGTAGAGAGCAACAAAATAAAAGCCAGGCCAATTGTAGGAAACTAGCAAAGCAGAAAGCTGTATTTTTGACTCAGAAAATCTGAGACATAGCGTCAGGGCTGCAAAGGCCTCTGCCCTCCCTGCCCTCCCTCCCCGGGGGGGCGGGTTCCTGGGTTCACCTGGGCACCTGGGAGCGGCCTCCTCCTGCTGCCGACCAGCGAGGGGTGGGCACCGCGGAACCCCTGCCTGGGGACCCGGCCGCCAAGAGGCTGAGCTTCGGGGAGTCGCTCCGCTCTGTGGGGCCGGCAGCGAAGGCCTGGAGGCTGCTGGCCTCGGAGGCACAGTCCGCACCACGGGCAGCGCCTGGACAGGTGAGCGGCGGGAAGCACCGCCATGGCTGCTCCGCCAAGCGGCCTCGCTCAGGACGGTCAGGCCCCGAGGGCTCCCCGGGCCGAGGAGGGCGCCCTGGGGACGCGAAGGGGTGAGGCTCCCCGGGGCCTGGGCACCCCTGTGCCGGTCACTGGGTGAGCAGGTGGCAGGGCCGGCGGGCTGTCCTGGGCCTGGCAGGTCAGGAAGCCGCAGGCAGGGCGGGAGCGCGTCCACTCCCGGCCTCGTGACGGGGCTGGGCAGGGAGCGAGGCCCCAGCGCGGGATGGCGCCCCTCAGGGCCCGGCTGGGCGGACGGCCGGGCTGTTGCGGGGCTGGGCCGAGTCCCGCTGGAGCCCAGGCGCCTGAGGCGCCCCCCAGGCTCCGGGAGGGTCTGGCCGCAGGACCGGAAGTGGCTCCTGGCTGTTTGCTCAGCAGCTGCACCTGAGCCTCAGCCCCAGCGCCGCCTCCTGTGCCTCCTGCGCTCCCGGTGGCCGGGTCTGCGGGGAGGCCTCCCGGGCTGGTTGGTTCCGAGGCCCTGGTGAAACCACTGGGGACTGGTTTCCAGGACCATGGGCTCAGGAATGTTCCAGAAGCTGTTATCCTCATCCCAGCAGGATGGGAACTTCATGTCCAGGTTTCTGCAGTGGCTGCATCTGCTGCAGGAGCTGCTGGAAGAGCATGGAGCCTCCTTCTTGCCGGTAGGTGGTGGCCAAGTTACCTATGTTCTCCAGCGCGCACTCTGGCTGCAGATCTCGGATCTCTCGCTCTCTGTCTCTCTCTCTGTGTGTATGCAGACATACACACACATATATACATACATACATACATACATACATACATATGGGGGTTCTCTTGTACACAACAAGTTGTCTCTTTTTTAAGATTCTACCTTTAAATGTAACCTTTGACAATTTAATTAAATTGTCTCTTAGTGTCTTAGTGTCGTTCTCTTTGGCTTCTTCTTGTTTGAAACACTGTGGACTTCCTGGATCTGGATGTCGGTTTCCCTCTCCAGTTTGGAGACATTTTCAGTCATTATTTCTTCAAATACGCGTTCCACCTCTTTGTCTCTTTTCCTTCCGGAATTTCTATATGAAAATATCCTACTGCTTGATATTGTCCATGAAGTCCCTTAAGCTGTCTTCACTTTTTAAAATTCCTCTTCCTTTTGCTGCTCCGTTTGGTTGAGTTCCACTGCCTTGACTTCCAGATCACTGATTCTTTTTTCCATGTCATCTAGCCTGTGATAAACCCCTCCAGTGTTTGTTCCTGTTCAGTTATTGTATTCATAGTTCTCTTTCATACTTAAAAAATGATCTCTGTTGAAATTCTCACTGTGTTTACCCATTCTTCTGAGCTGGATGAGCGTTGTTATGACAATTTCTTTTAATTCTTTATCAGATAATTATTTCTCACTGTTTCATTAAAGTTCCAATTCATTTGTAGAAATGAATTGTTTGTTTCTTCATTTTGCTTGATTCTGTGTGTTTGTTTCTTGGTATTAGTCAAAACAGCTGCCTCCCCCAATCTTGAAGTGGTGGCCCTCTGTAGGAAATGTATTTTATTGTTTAGCCTTGCTCTAGCTCTTGTTGTCTCTTGAAACTTTTTGATTGTCCAAGCAGCCTGATTTACTCTCGATAAGTCTGTTGTTGAGGGTGTGCCAAGAATTGTGAGTATTCCAGCGTGAGGGATCTCAGTCAGCACCTAGTTTCAGGATGATTTGAGGCTATACCCTTCAGCTACAGCTTTGAAGGTATGTAAGTACATAGAGTACTTTGGGACCACACCTATAAACCTTGCCAGCCTTCATAGTAGGCAATCTGGAGATATCCCTTTAGTGACAGTTGCAGAAATCCGGGCTCCAGAGAGTGTATGAGATTATTTCTAGGAGGTACTGGTGATCAGTAGCAAGGCCAAGGGAGAGCATACCGATGGCATCCCCAGTTTACGTTCCCTGACAGCACTTCCCCAGTCTCTAGATGTGTGGCAAACCTGAAGCCTGAGCTCACGCTGAAGGCCTGGAACAAGTAAGGGGCCTTTTCCACAGGAAGACGGGAGGTTTGCTTCAGGCTGCTGTCTGTGCGGTGCCCTGGAGGTGGTAGCCTTCCAATAACTCTCTCTCCAATAGCTTTAGACCCCAGCCACAAGAGCCAGGCAGCCAAGGGACATCCCCTGTGAGGATTCCCTATGCCATATTCACCTGCCTGGCTTTAGAGGGGCTGGAGTGCTTGTCCAGCCAGCGTTTGGAAGAGTTTAGATATAGCATTTGCATTGGTTGCATTTCTCCTTCTGGGCTCTATATTTCTTCCATTGTTGGCCTTTAATCTTGTCTTACTTACTCACTTGCCTTATCCTGACCTACTCCAAAATCACACAATTAAGTAAACACAGTATTTCCTGATCTAAGCAATTGTTTTGACACCTCCATAGTAAATTAAGTTTCTTAATACTGCCATTGATTTTGAACTACCAATGATAATTAAACGAATATTTTTTTAAAAAAAAACCTGAGGCCACCAGTGAATGATGTCTATCGTCTTTACAGGTACTCGATAAAGGCACTCTTTACTAAAAAACAGAAAACGATTTGCCCAAAACAGGATTTGCTTCATTTGAAGCCCACTAATGAAAGTCAGTAACATATATTTTCCAAGCTTTTACTTTCAACTGATGTCTCATTAAAACCATCAGTCAAAAGAATGGCTTAATTGTGTGGTAGGGCCATACCCAAAATATCCAATTACATTTTTTCAATTAACTTTTACTAGCTGATGTTTATAAGTAATTTAGTGAAATTAGGTGAAGGTTAAATTACTGTAGCAATCAGAGGTGTGTTTAAGTAGTAAAATATAGAGAAGGAACCACTTGTTCTAATAGATATGCATATTTAACACCACTGCCCTTAGGATAGAATACCAAACCTCCCCAATTAATATTGATAATAAATCTTCATGTGCCAGTACTTCAGAATGCAAGACCGCAAGATGTATACTCAGCCATTTCAACAAATTAGCTTTCCATATATAGATTTTAAACTACTCCCTTTAAAGCTGTACTCAGTTTATCTGCTGATAGTCTCAATCTGTGTTTCTAGCTCTAACAGTTCTTTTGACATTTGCACTGAACTTTCCATCTTTCAACTAATTATTACTTCTTAAAGTATCCCTCAAAATTTTCTAAATTGAGCTCATCAGTTTCCAAGATAATTTTCTTTTCTCATGAATTTTTGGTTTACATGTAGAATGTTGCCTTTTAAAACCCAAATTTTACTCATCTCTGCGTTCCCACAATTTCCTCAGTTGGTCCCTAAAACTAGTTTTTTCCAACCACAAAATATTTGTTTCTCTATTTTATCTCCAAAGCATTAGAACCTATTTTAGGAATTAGCCAGTAATGCTCAGTTGAGAAAATGTAAAAAATGCAAGTAAGTCCCAGCAAAATAAAATGGTCTCTAATTCCATAACTTGAATTACTTGCCTCAGTATGTTCATGTATGAACTCTCATTTCTTACATGCAGTCATAAACATATTTAATAATATATTCAATGTGCTATGTTTCTTCTAGTTTTAGGGTTTTTGTGTGAGTTATGTTCTTAGATAGTCCTTTTAATATATTTGCATTGTTATATTTAAAAAGGATTTTTTGTAAATATTATATAAGTGTGCCTGTTTTCTCCATTATGATGATCTCTGTCTTTTAATTAGTGTGTCGACAGTTACATTTAATATAATTGTTGATATGTGTGGATTTAGAGCTACCATATTTTGTTTTGTTTCATTTTCTCTTTGTCTTCTCTTTTTATTCCTAACATTTCCCCTTTTGGGGAGGAAAATGCCCTTTTGGGGAGGAAAATGCTATTTGACCTTTTTAATTCTCTTTTTAACTTATCTTTTATGAATTTGAGTATATCTAGTTTTTTTTTCTTCTTGTAATTGCTCTAAGGATTGCAAAAGACATGCTTAACTTTTCAGTCTACTAAGCATCTGTATTTTACCACTTCAACTATAATGTTGAAAACTCATTTATACACATCGAAAACTCCAGCAGAAGTTATAATTTTTGTCAACCATCAGAAAATTTTAAAAAACTTAAAAGAGAAAAATAATATGTTTATATTTACCAGGATACTTACCATTTCTATTGCTCTTTCTTTTTTACTGGTGTTCTTGACCTTTGCTCTGAAGAACTTCCTCTAGAAAATATTTTTAGAGCAAATCTATTGGCTATGAATTGTCTTAGTTGCTCTTCATGAGACATTCATGAGAATGTCATTATTTCACTTTCATTCCTAAAGAATATATATTGGTAATAAATATAAAATTATGAGCTTATAGTTCTTTTCTTTCAATACTTTAAAATGTTGTGCCACATCATCTGGACTCTACAATTTCTGGTGATATATAGTCAATCATTTGAATCATAGTTCTATCAGATATGAATTGTGTTTTTCCCCTCTGGCTGCTTCTAAGATTTTATCTTTGTGTTTAGCATATTCAACTATGATTATGATTTATCTAGCCCTGCAAATTTTAAATTTATTCAGCTTGAGGCTCACTCAGGCTCTTGAATCTCAAAGTTTGTGTCTTCCAAACTTAGGAAGTTTGGGTCATTATTTCTTCATATAATTTTTCAGAACTGCACTCTTTCTACTTTGCTTTTGAGATTCCAATTACAAGAATGGTTATGGTCTGACAAGTAAATGTGTTTTTTTCTTTTTCATTCCTGATTTTTTCCTCTCTATTGTTCAGATAGGATAATTTCTATTGATCTGTTTTTAAATTACTTAACTCTTTCTTGTCATGTTGATCTGCTATTACATAGTTTAGAGTAGGAGCTTTAACATTCTCTTCACATTTAATTGTTAAATTCTCACATGTGTCCTAGGGAAATATTTTTTCCTTAAGTACAGACAGATGAAAAAACAGAGGTTCAGGGCAATGAAATTATTTGTGTAACATAGGACAGCTGGTATGTAGTTTGGAAGAATTCTTGACAACTACTTGCAGACAGTGCAAATCAGCCTTTTAAATGTAATAGCTCACTAATTTGGAGTAAATTTTAAACAGGCCAGCTTTAACCACTGAAATGATACTTCTTTTTAGTATTTAAGTATTCCATTTACTAAACCACTATTTTAAATAGTGTGACGTTCCATTACAAGTGATTATTCTTCTATTAGTTTGCTAAGAAAATCTCTTTAAAGATAAATACAAATGCAGTTGGTTTATTTTTTTAAGGTATCCACACATCCCAAATTAGTGATTCTACATTTTAAAATTATCTGGTTTCTTTTTCAACATATGTATATAATTGTGAGAATAGATTTACTATGTGCTAACAAAAAATAGCATATTTGGAAATGCTGCTTTATCTTCTCTTTTAGCTTACCTAATTCCTCCTTATTCACAGGCCTAAAGTTAGAGATAATTTCCTTAGGAAAGCCTTCCTTGGTACTGCTGTCCATATTAGAATAGATCCCTTATTGCACAGAAAGCTGTTTATTAAAAATATTTCTAATTAATGCTGAATGCCTTTCTTCTCCAGTGGTTGAAAGTTCTATGAGGGAAGAGGCTATATCTGCTTTCTCTGGTTACTACCCTATTTCAAGTGGTTCATTCACTTCCTGGTTTTTCTATATTTTATCACCATCAATTACTAGTAAAAAATTGAATGAATGCAAATTAACATTCACTTAATTTTATAAGCCATACTAGAGGCCCAGTGCACAAAATTCGTACATGGCTAGGGTCCCTAGTGGCTGCTGGCCACCGGCCAGGGTGTCTCCTTTCCCCAGGCTGCCTGCTGCTGCCGCTGCTGCCCCCTTGTCAAACTCCTGGTCAAGGGGACAATTTTCATATTAGGCTTTTATCCTATAGGATAGCTTATATGTTGACTTACAAAAGCACTCTCCCCTCAAGCTTTTTCTTCCTCTTTGTATAGAACTGAAATCAATACGCATAATGATAAAATAGACATCATAAGCATGGTAAATTGACAAATGGCTTATGTACTATAGTACATGGAGTAGTTCATATCTTGGTTTATTAAATCACTACTCTCCATTTATAGATATAGATATGTATTACTTTCCTGAATGCATTTTTCTCCCAAAGTTTTGGCATGCTGCTGCTTAGTGTAATTTCAAAACCCGTTATTGATAAAAACAAATGGAAGTTGCTTATTTACTGACACTACCAAATCAAAGAGCAGACATTTATAGCTTTATTTTTTCTCCAAAATATGGCAGACAACAAAATTGTTTTGAAAAAAAGATTTCAATCCTATACTTTGAGAAGAGGCAAAAAACGTGGAGTCAGTTTTATTAGTGTGTGGAAAATGTCATTTCTGTTTTTTACAGCTTTTATATGCTATTTATTAAGTGTTGTGATGAACAAGTCAAAAGTTTTCAACAAATACCTCTTCACAGACCTTATTATTCAACCACACCTTCATACAGAAGATGAAAGAAGTGTAATAATGTATATAAAACATTTTAATTTCTGGCAGTGTCTTTCTTGACCTGTATTTAAAAAATTTTCTATTTAATGTGCTCTTGTAAATAATTACACAGTGCTCTGTTTCCACTGGCTCACTGACCAAACCTCCAGTAGACAGCCCACACTCAGGAGGTGGCAGTCTCTAATCAGGCAGTGTTTGAGTCCTAAGTCTGGGGCAAGTCCTCAGAATGTGTGATGTACCAGCTCAGAGATGGAGGTGGCCAATGTGCTCCACACTAAATGCTCCAGGGCATCTGGATATACCCGATCCTGACTTTCCTTATGCCTGCACCCAAACCTGCCTGGAATGCAGGGTTGCAGTGGTCACTGGGAGGAAGAGGGGGAGATGGAGCAGAGCCCAGGGCACCAGGTAGCAGAGGAGTGGATAGCTGAGAACTCATTCATGAGAGGTGGGAGGCAAGTGGAAGCCAGATATCTGTGAGCCAAGGTTCTAAGCCCCCTCCTTATCTCTTTATCTTTATGTCTCTATTATACACGCATACACATACATTCTCTCTCTCTCTCTCTCTCTCTCTCTCTCTCTCTCTCTCTCTCTCTCTCTCTCCATTGTCCTATCAGATTTCACTTACAAAACACAAACTCAAGAAACAATTTTTAAAAATTGCAAGACAATGACTGCAGATCATTGAAACTCAAGTGTGGAGCCCTGAGAGCTGAACACCATGCAAGTGTACTAATCATTTGCCTATGAAGGTGGCCCAGCAAGCAGGGGAGAGAATAAATAGATAATTTAAAAGCATGTTGAAGGTTCAGTGACAAGAGTCCTATGGAGACCAAGAAGAGGACAACCTGGGAAAATTTCTTAAGAAGTATGACTTCTGAGCTGAATATTATTTTTTTTTAAATATATTTTATTGATTTTTCACAGAGAGGAAGGGAGAGAGAGATAGAGAGTTAGAAACATCGATGAGAGAGAAACACCGATCAGCTGCCTCTTGCACATCCCCCACCGGGGATGTGCCCACAACCCAGGTACATGCCCTTGACCGGAATCGAACCCGGGACCTCTCAGTCCGCAGGCTGACGCTCTATCCACTGAGCCAAACCGGTGTCGGCTGAGCTGAATATTAAAAATGAATAGGATGGGCGCCATCTTGGGTGGCTGTTGCCAGCATCCAGAGATCAGCGACTAACCTGGAAACAAGGGATCTCAAGCAGCGTGACTGCGTGAACTCAGACGAGCACTGCTTCTCACAGAAAGCAGAGAGAGAACTACATAACCAAACACCTGGAGAAGAGAGATCATGGTGAAACAAAGAACCAACCCACATATGAAAGAAAACAGGCATCATCAGAAAAGGAAGTAAACGAAATGGAGGCAATGGAGGCAAGCAACCTGTCAGAGAAAGAATTCAGAGAAATGGCCATAAGGTGGATGAAAAGAATGGAAGACAAATTCAACAATATATGTAGGAACCAAGAGGAAATGAAGAAGAACCAAGAGGAAATGAAGAGAAACCAAGATGAAATGAAAAATGACATCACTGATATAAAGAACTCAATAGAAAGCATCAACAGTAGACTAGAAGAAGCAGAGGACTGCATCAGTGAGCTAGAAGACAAGGTAGGAAAAAATACCCAAACAGAACAGCTTCTAGAAAAAATAAATTAAAAAGCAGGAGGAGAGCCTAAGAGAACTCTGGGACAATGCTAAACGAAACAACATCTGAATAATAGGGGTGCCAGAAGGAGAGGAAACTGAGCAAGGAATAGAAAACCTGTTTGAAAAAATAGTAACAGAAAATTTCCCTGATATAGGGAAGAAAAAACTCACACAAATCCAAGAAGCTCACAGAGTCCCAAACAAAATGAACCCGAAAAGACCGACGCCAAGGCACATAATAATTAAATTGGCAAACACCAACGACAAAGCAAGAATCTTAAAAGCAGCCAGAGAGAGACAGAAAGTTACCTACAAAGGATCTGCCATCAGACTAGCGACCGATTTCTCAACAGAAACATATCAGGCAAGAAGGGAATGGAATGAAATATACAAAGTCATGCAAAGGAAGGGTCTGAATCCAAGAATACTGTACCCAGCGAGGCTATCAATCAAAATTGAGGGTCAAATCAGGAGCTTCAGAGACAAAAACGGTCTACGGGAGTTTATTACAACCAAGCCAGCAATGCAAGAAATGCTAAAGGGTCTGCTGTAAATAGAAAAAATAGGAAACAAAGAAGGATTGCAGCGGTAAAGAACAAAAATGGCGACTAGCAAGTTTCTGTCAATAATAACTTTAAATGTAAATGGATTAAATTCCCCAGTCAAAAGGCATAGGGTAAATGAGTGGATAAGAAAACATGACCCATATATCTGCTGTCTACAGGAAACCCACCTCAGAAAAAAAGACACACACAGAGTGATGGCTAAGGGATGGAAAAAGGTTCTTTAGGCCAATGGAAGTGAAAAAAGAAAACCGGGGTAGCAATACTTATATCTGACAAATTAGATCTCAAAGTGAAGGACATAAAAAGAGATAAAGAAGGCCACTTCATAATACAAAAGGGAGCAGTCCAACAAGAAGAAATAACTCTGGTAAATATATATGCACCCAATATAGGAGCACCCAAATACGTAAGAAATCTTCTGGAGAAGATCAAGGGAGAGATTGACAGCAATACAATCATAGTAGGGGACCTTAACACCCCATTATCACCACTGGACAAATCCGCTAAACAGAAACTCAGCAAAAAACATCAATCCTAAATGACTCACTAGATCAGATGGAATTAATTGACATCTTGAGAACATTTCACCCCAAAGCCACAGAATATACATTCTCCTCAAGTGCACATTTGTCATCTTCAAAGATAGACCATGTATTGGGTCACAGACAAAGTCTCTTCAAATTCAAGAAAATTGAAATCATATCAAGCATCTTCTCAGACCACAAAGGCATAAAACTGGAAATCAACTACAACAAAAACAATCCAGGAAAATCAAACACATGGAGACTAAATAGCATGCTATTAAACAACGACTGGGTTACCAGTGAGATCAAAGAAGAAATAAAAAACATCATGGCAACAAACGACAATGAAAACACAACAATCCAAAACCTATGGGACACAGCAAAAGCAGTCTTGAGAGGGAAGTTCATAGCTCTACAAGCCTATTGCAAGAAACAAGAAACAATGAGAATAAATGACCTAACTCTACAACTCGAAGAGTTAGAAAGAGAGCAACAAAAAAGGCCACTGTTAGCAGAAGGAAGGAAATAACAAAGATCAGAGCAGAGATAAACTACATAGAGACCAAAAAAACAATACAAAAGATCAACAAAACCAAAAGCTGGTTCTTTGAAAGGATAAACAAGATTGATACACGTCTAGCCAGGCTCACCAAGAAACAAAGAGAGAGGACCCAAATAAACAAAATCAGAAATGAAAGAGGAGAAATAACAACAGACCCCATAGAAATACAAAGGATTGTTAGAAAATACTATGAACAACTCTACTCCAACACACTAGACAACCTGGAGGAAATGGACATATTCCTAGAAAAATACAACCTTCCAAAACTTAACCAGGAAGAATCTAAAAATCTCAATAGGCCAATAACTATGGAGGAAATCAAAGCAGTAATCAAAAAGCTTCCAGCAAACAAAAGCCCGGGGCCAGATGGCTTCACAGGGGAGTTTTACCAAACATTCAAGGAAGACCTAAAACCTATCCTCCTCAGACTATGTCAAAAGATCCAAGAGGAAGGAACACTTCCCAGCTCATTCTATGAAGCCAAGATCACCTTAATCCCCAAAACAGATAAAGACAATACAATGAAAGAGAATTATAGGCCAATATCCCTCATGAACATAGATGCCAAAATCCTCAACAAAATCCTAGCAAATCGGATCCAGCAGTACATCAAAAAGATCATACAACATGACCAAGTAGGATTTATCCCAGGGATGCAAGGATGGTACAATATCTGCAAATCAATAAACATGATACCTCACATAAACAAATTGAGAGAAAAAAACCACATAGCCATATCAATTGATGCGGAAAAAGCATTTGACAAAATCCAACACCCTTTCTTGATAAAAACTCTCAGCAAGATAGGAATTGAGGGATTATACCTCAACATAATAAAAGCCATATATGACAAACCCACAGCCAACATCATACTCAATGGGCAAAAACTAAAACCATTCCCCCTAAAAACAGGAACAAGACAGGGATGCCCCCTCTCACCACTCCTGTTCAACATAGTACTGGAAGTACTAGCTGTTGCGATCAGACAAGAAGAAGAAATAAAAGGCATCCAGATTGGAAAAGAAGAAGTAAAACTGTCCGTATTTGCAGATGACATGATACTGTACATACAGAACCCTAAAGACTCCAGCAAAAAATTATTAGACTTAATAAATGAATTTGGCAATGTAGCAGGATACAAAATTAATGCTAAGAAATCCATGGCATTTCTTTACACAAATAGTGAACTTACAGAAAGTGAAATTACAGAAGCAATCCCATTTACCATTGCACCAAAAAAATTAAAATACCTAGGAATAAACTTAACTAAGGAGGTAAAAGACTTATATGCCAAAAACTACAGGACGCTGAAAAAAGAGATATAGGAAGACATAAACAGATGGAAGAATATACCGTGTTCATGGATTGGTAGAATCAACATCATCAAAATGTCCATACTACCCAAAGCAATTTATAGATTCAATGCAATCCCCATTAAATAACCAACGGCATATTTCACAAATCTAGAATGAACGTTCCAAAAATTCATCTGGAATAAAAAAAGACCCTGAATAGCTGCAGCAATCCTGAGAAAGAACAAAGTAGGTGGGATCTCAATACCAGATTTCAAACTGTATTACAAAGCCACTGTTCTTAAAACAGCTTGGTACTGGCACAAGAACAGACATATAGATCAATGGAATAGAATAGAGACCCCAGAAATTGACCCAAACCACTATGCCCAATTAATATTCGACAAAGGAGGCAAGAGCATATAATGGAGTCAAGATAGTCTCTTCAATAAATGGTGTTGGGAAAATCGGACAGAAACATGCAAAAAGATGAAAGTAGACCACCAACTCACACCATACACAAAAATAAACTCAAAATGGATAAAAGACTTAAATGTAAGACGGGAAACCATAAAAATAGTAGAGGAATTCACAGGCAGCGAAATCGCAAACATATGCTGAAGGAATTTCTTCTCTGATAATGCTCCTAAGGCAATGGAAACTAAAGAGAAAATAAACAAATGGGACTACATCAAAATAAAAAGCTTTTGCACAGCAAAGGAAACCATCAACAAAACAACAAGAAGACCCACTACATGGGAGAACATATTTGCCAATGATACCACCGATAAGGGTTTAATTTCCAACATTTACAGGGATCTCATGAAACTTAACAAAAGGAAGATAAACAATCCAATAAAAAACTGGGCAACGGACCTAGATAGATACTTTTCGAAAGAGGACATACAGAAGGCCGAAAGACATATGAAAACATGCTCAAAGTCACTAACTCTATGAGAAATGCAAATCAAAACGACAATGAGTTATCATCTCACACCTGTCAGAATGGCTATCATCAACAAATCAACAAACAACAAGTGTTGGAGAGGATGTGGAGAAAAAGGAACCCTTCTGCACTGCTGGTGGGAATGCAGACTGGTGCAGCCACTGTGGAGAACAGTATGGAGCTACCTTAAAAAACTAAAAATGGAACTCCCATTTGACCCAGTGATCCCACTACTAGGAATATATCCCAAGAAACCAGAAACGCCAATCAGAAAGGATATATGCACCCCTATGTTCATACCGCACAATTCACCATAGCTAAGATTTGGAAACAGCCTAAGTGCCCATCAGCAGATGAATGGATTAGAAAACTGTGGTACATCTACACAATGGAATACTATGCTGCGGTAAAAAAAAGGAACTCTTGCCTTTTGCAACAGCATGGATGGAACTGGAGAGCATTATGCTAAGTGAAATAAGCCAGTCAGAGAAAGATAAATACCACATGATCTCACTCATTTGTGGATTATAGAGAACAACATAGACTGATGAAAAGGGACAGACCCAAAGACTGAGAAACAGCAATCAGGCTATCAATCCCCAGAAGGCAAGTAGGGGAGGGCGAGGGTAAGGGGAAGAGATCAACCGAAGGACTTGTATACATGTATATAAGCCAAACCAATGGACATGGACAACAGGGGGATGGGAGCATGAGTGTGCGGGGCCGGGGGGGGGGAGGTTGGGGGCTAATGGGGGGGATGAGGACACATTTGTAATACCTTAACTAATAATAATAAAAAAAATGAATAGGATGGGCCAGCTAAAGAGGCAAGAAAAATATTCCACGGAGAAAGAGAGAAATCAACAAAGACACAAATTCAATAAAAGTAAGTGTTTTCAGCTTAGAAGATTTCAGTGTTTCTGGGGCCCAGAAATTGAAGCAGGGAGATATAGAAAATGAGGAGTTAGGAGAAAGCAGGTCAGTGCTGGGCCTTCCTAATGTGCTTAGATATATTTGTGTGGAAAATTGGGAGTCACTAAAGGTTGTTGAATATGTGAGTGTTATGGCCTAAACTGACGACATGCATTTCATCTGATGCAAGCCTGGTGGAAGAATACAGACTAGAACCAGACAGTCCTTTCCTCATGGCACTTTATTATTGGAATATGAAGTTAGCCTGAGCAGAAGTGAGGTGGGGAGGGGGAGTAATTTAGAGTCATACCTTAAATAAGTATGGCATCAATAGTGTAACTGATGTGACTGAGATTAACCCTAATAAAAATGATTTAGTTTATTTGTGTATGAGAGAAAGTTTGTATTGTCATTTTTTTCCAAGTTTGAAATTGAGATTTAAGACATAAATAAGTTTCAAATATATATTTGAATTGAAAAATTCAATTGAAAAATTCAATTGAAAAATATACATTCAAATTCATTTAGATAGAAAATCTGAGGTGTTCCTTATCTAATCTGAACTTTTACATTTGTTACATTGGTAACATTATGCATGCTACCTAATCTATAATAATAAAAGTATAATATGCTAATTAGAATGGACAGCCAAACGTCCTTCCGGACATCCTTCTGGATGTCCTTCTGGACAAAGCCACGGTGGCTGTGAGGGCCAAGGCCAGGCAGCTGTGGCTGGCAGTGGCAGCAGCGGCGGGGTAATGGGGGCAGTGCCTTGCCCTGATAGGCCTGGTCATCTCTTGCAGAAGGAAGCCAGACTGAGTCTTAGGCCTGCCTCCCGGACTGTGAGAGGGGGCAGGTTGGACTGAGGGACCTCCCCCCCCTCCCCAATTGCACAAATTTTTGTGCACCGGGCCTCTAGTCTATAATAACAAAAGCATAATATACTAATTAGACTGGACATCTTTCTGGAAGAAGCCAGGGCTGTGAGGAAGCCCAGGTCCTGGGTGCCAGAGGGAAGCCAGTGCTGGCCGCCGGGGGAAGGAAAACCTACTCTTGCAAAAATTTCGTGCATCAGGCCTCTGGTGTTTATAATAAACATTCTGGGTGATGTGGGTACAGGCCCATAAACTGTATTTGAGCAAGCCAGCTCTATCAAGTGGGTCATAGAGTTCTCCCATCTGGTGTGGTAGGACTGTTTTAGGCTGCTTAAAAGTAGACCTATACTAAAAATGGCTGGAGAATGGTACGTTATTTCATCTGTATTTTGGCCTTTTTTTAGGTTTGTCTTTTTATACTTCTACTCCACCATCCAAATACTAAGAGCTTAATGATAATAATACAAACTATTATTGAATGCTTATTCTATGCCTTGCACCACAGTAGGCACTTCTCAAGCCATATTTTCTTAAACCTTCGCATCAAATCCTTGTATAGCAAACAGAGAAGGTAATAACAAGGTCAAGGGCATAGAGCCAGAAAGCGCTTGAGGTGAGATATTAACACAGATCTTCTGCCTTCAGAAAACTTGCCTTTAAACTCTACTATGGCCTCAAGGTAGAAGGATGCAGTGTTTATCCTACTTTTGTCAAGATGAACCTTAAAATCAAATATTGTGCTCAGATAAGGTCCAGCCCAGTATACCAAGGTTATGATTTCCCAAAAGCTCCATGGAAATAAAATGATCCTTTCTCCTGAGTCTCTCCCACGTGCTTCTTTCAGGAACCTGCAGAAGCTGGGAAAACTGGTTAGGATTTGATGGTTTAACAGGGGTGAGGAACGTCCGCCAGTGGGCCATATAAGGCCCACAAAATCCTTTGGTCTGGCCCTGACAAGGCATTAGGGGTGCTTTAATTAAATATTTGACCAAATATAGCAGGCTAATTTTTAAGTTGACAATTTTTATGGCCCTCGAATGATGTTATATTCATTCAGATGACCCTTGGCACCCCGATTTAGAGGCACAGAAATTTCTCTCTGTGACTGTATGACCTTGAAAATTTTACTGACAAACTCAGAAAATGAATTCCTTATTTATGAAATAGAGTGTCCTGCTCTTTTGAGTTCCTGGGACCAGTTCCAGGGTGTGTGCCGGGGCAGGGGTAGGTCCTCCACACCAGCAAGCAGTTGTCCAGACACCAGCTGAGTGTCCTACAGTTCAACTCAATTCTGACACTATCTACTTGGGAGATAGCATCAGATCCCAAAGGTTCAGGGCACAGTCCTACAAGACTGCCAGCCCCTTCTCCTCCCAGTTCAGATACCAGTCACAAGCTCAGGTTGTTGCTGGGTGACGCTGACTGACTTGCTATAGACTGGAGTTTTCCATGACCCCCTTCTTGGATGTCAGATGCCAGTCCAGGTCTGGTAACAAATCGAAAGTTTCCATGACCACCTTTTTGGGTTTGATTAATTTGCCAGCGTGGCTCATGGATCTCAGAGAAACCTTTTACTTACTAGGTTACAGGATTGTTATAAAAGAATATAACTCGGGAACAGCCAGATGGAAGAGATGCATAGGGCAAGGTACGAGGGAAGGGGCACAGAGCTTCCATGCCCTTTCCACACACACCACTCTCCCCAAATCTCCACATGTTCACCAACCTGTACACTCCAGAACCAGACCTTTTGCAGTTTTATGGCGGCTTCATTACATAGATGTGATTGATCCAAACACTGACTGTTGATTTAACCTCCAGCTCCTCTTCCCTCCCTAGAGGTAGGAGTAGGGTGGGATTGAAGTTCCAACCATCTAATGGTTTGGTTGGTTTTTCTGGAAACCAGCTCTTATCTAAGGAGCAGTTCAAAAGTCGCTACCTTAACATAAAGTATACACCTTTATCTCTCTCATTACTTAGGAAATTACGGGGTTTTTAGGAGCTCAGAGTCAGAAACTAGGGCAAAAACCAAATACATTATTATGAATCACAATATCATACCTGCATATGTTATAATAATTATCAGATTAGATATTACCAATAAAGGCACATAGAAACACATAAGTATTGTAAGAATTTAGCATTTAAATTATTACTTTACAGGAGAAATGTGGAACTCAAATTAGTCAGAATTATGGATAAATTACAATCTTAATACAGATTGGAAATATAAAGAAAATGGTTGGAAGCCGTAGAAGAAAAGCAAATGAGAAATAGTTAAGATATCTGGCCTCTTTTCTCTGAGACTTTAGTTTCCAGTAAATATATTTAAAATATTTATCTTCTATAAATACCTAAATTTATTATTTTAAATTTGGAATATGGACACAGTTATATCCACTACTCTTATCTTAATTTTCAATGTATCATAAGTACTCAAATGGCTGTATAATAATTTCAGAAATAGATACCATACTTTTTTCTACAGGGAAAATAGTCTTAATATTCCGTAATATTTATGAAGATTGGAAACATAAATAACAAAACACTGCAAACTTCCTAGTGTTAGCTGGAAGCAGGCAATTGAAAGAGAATAAAGATCTGTAGTGGTAATGCATGGTGGTGATTGTATTTTGCACATACATTTTGTATCTGTGGAACTCATAACGGGGAAGGATTTTACATGTCAAGGATGTGGTAGCTAGTTATTTTAAATTGCATTATTTATAGAAACTGGTCCATTTACTCATGGAAATGCTGTAACTACTATTCTTAGTATCTCTGATTCTAATGCTTAGAAAAAGAATAGAAGTAGACAATATAAAATGAGTAATTCTAAAAGAATCAAACATAGTCCTATCTATATTTCAGCATTTCCAATAATAGAACTTCCCTTTTTTTACCTACTTATAACTTTTTTACCTAAGGAAGGCATTAAGTTAGAACTTAAGAAGCAATAGATTAGGAAAGCTATTTTGGTTTTATATATTTAACAATATAGGTCAAATATATCTATTAATATTAAGAGACCCAATGAAGAACATTTCTATCCAAGTTAAAATGCTAAGTAAGCATGTATCATATAAGCCAAGTTCAATGAGTAGTAAAAATACTGGACTGTGAGCATGATTTTTGAAATGTGACCTTACTTTCAAATCAGTACATTGAAATGCATTTATATAGGAAGTATGAAGAGTATTTCTTATCTAAAAAAACTTCAGAATGTGTAGCCTTATTAAATCAGAAGGATTTGAATCATGGAATATTACAAATAACTCTGTTCTTGTCAATACTATAAAACAGAGATTCTGGGTTATATTTTTGATGTTGCTTTCTTCTTGCTGGTGTATTAGATCAGATCATTTCGCCTCCTTTTGCTTCTCCTTTCTATGTTAAAATGAGGGCGTGATCTACATGATTTCACTGGTTTCTTGGATGCTATATATGTTTATCAATTTATTCATTGAAATTCAAATGCTACCTGGATCCTAGATCCCTCTTCCCACTTCATTGCTAGACATGATTGACTTAAATGGAAATTTCTAAGTTTTAAAATTTTGGAATTGTCTCCAAGTATATTGAAGTGTCTTAGAGGATGGTAAAATGATTCATATTTCATGGTTCATTTCCTTACTTTATTAACATCATTTCCTGCCATTCTATATATGTAATATCTGACCTGCATAATATCAATATGGACTTGAAAATGAGCCAACCAAGCCCTTTTTTTGAGGAAAAATAAAGCAAAACAATACATCACACAAATATGCCTACTCCTCCCCCTGCCCACACACCTTTCACAGAAAAGATGCAGTTGTTTATTACATGGTATTGAGGATTTGGGAAAAGATGAGAAGGTGAATGTGATATCGTAGCAATATAAACACCTTAAAATTAAATACTAGCAACCCTGTTTCATGAAGAGCTTTTGGTCACTGAAGCCTCTTAATACATAAACTTCTGTAGCTTGAAACTCACTGGATTGTTTCATGCTTCCCTTTTCTCTCCTTTTCAATTCTTCTTTACCTGTTTCACCAGGAAACCAAATCCCTCATTTTTATCTTGCTGAGAATGGCGATTGTTTTTCCTTGGCTCCAGGGCATACTCACCCCATGTCTCATGGTTTGCCTTCCTTCCCTTCCAGAAATGTGCTACCAGCTTTCAACACTCACACATTTTGCTCCTCCTACATAAGGGCCAAACACTGTGCTGGAATGTGGAACCTATCATTTTCAGGTAGAAACAATGAATTTCTGTGCATGTTAAGTACTTGAAAGAAATAGATGGGTGATTCACCATACTTTGCTCTGTGCTGAGGGAAGGGAATGCAGTGGGTTTCTTAAAAGCTTCTCTCTTCTGGGAACCAGCACTTTGAGACATGTCTTACAGGAAAGTAAGTATGATTTAAAAATAATTATTAAAACCAAATAAATACTCTTTATAGAAAGTATGACTGACACTTGGAAGGTTTTCATCTGCATGCAAGGCTGCAGGCCTATTCCTAATTTCAACTCTACCTACGTGATATACCTCTTAGAACTACATGTCATTGTGCATGAGCAATTTACAATCCACTTGGCTCTCTTAGGCCCTTTAATTCACTTTCTATCCAGTTTCCTAACAACTTCAGGCAGTTAATTCATGTAGAAAGAGAGGTACTTATTGGGGTGCAGTTACAAAGCACTAGCCATCGGAAGAATCAATAGTGGTGGAATCAATGGCTTTTTGCCCTGTTATCTCTTTGATACAGACTCCAAATGCCTAAACCAGATATCAGGTAGAGACAGAAAGATGAAGCAGCACCCTTTTTTCATTCAATCTAGGAAACTTGTTTTTTCAAGGTGGTAAAGCCAGTGTTAATCACTGAGAAGAATTCTGACTCAATACCACTGCCTTATAATTACTGGAAACACCCCTCATATTCAGGCAATATGACGGTTTTCAGACTTCCCTTTTGGAGTTATCAATTTTAATTTGTTTCTTATTTTCAAGTAGTTTAATAGGAACTTGAACAGCAACACCAGGCTTTCCTACCAAGATAATGTTTTAGACTAGAAATAATTTGAAACAATTTAAAAGGTTATGTATTATGTTAATGGTGGAATTAATAATGTTGTCAATATAGAGGAAAGCAGAGGTCATGAAATATCACCATAATAATACTAATTTAAAATGTTAACAGTAAAAGACCTTTACATATCTGGGAGATATTTTTGAGATACATTTCCAAGCCACCATTTCTTCAATAGAAAAAGAGGATGAGTCTTCTCTAATAAGCTCACTGGTGACATTATGTTATAGGATAAGAAAAAGGTGTTCTGTAAAGAAAATTGAAAGAGTATTGCTGTGGTCTGAATGTGTTTCCTTAAAATTAATATGTTGACATGCTAACTCCCAAAGATGATGGTATTGGGAGGTGATTAGATCATGACAGCACAGACCTCCTGATTGGAATTAGTGCTCTTACAAGAGACCCCAGCGAGCTAGCTTGTCCCTTCTGTCATTTGAGGATAGGAAGAGAAGTCTGCAACCCAGATGAGTCCACACTGATGCTTTGATCTTGGACTTCCATCTCTAAAACTGTGAGAAATAAATTCTGTTGTTTATAAGCCCCAGTCTATGGTATGTTTGTTATAGCAGCCCAAATGGCTAAGACAGTGTTATTTGACTATGAATTATTTCATTCATCAATTCATCTATTAAATTTGAGTCAAACATTTGCTTCTAAGTGAATTTTTTTTTGCAAAATTAAGTCCAAGTTAATGACATTTCAGTATTATAATTGAAAAAGGGCCATCTAAAATTAGTTGGAGACTTAAGGGGGCTGATCTCATTCCTTGGCCTTAATGATGGTATGTGGGCACATTTATAATTATGAAATTAATATTACTATATAGTGATAGTTATAGATATGAGTTAGATTGCTTTTGCATTAATTTATAGTATATTACTCTTCTACTCCATGGTGCTTTACTGAGTTAAGCTTAGATTTAGTGTGTGCAAACGAATTCATAGATCATGAACCTCTATTATTGTCAAATATCTATTAGGCAGAGGGTATTTAATTGGAAGGAGAGCTATTCACTGGAATTAATACATATTAATGCCTACTTTATTTAATGCTTGTCTGGTTGACACTGCATTTTTTGTTCTTATTTCTAGAATGATGATTTTCACATAACCTTTCTAGTTCCCATAAGCTTTCTTATTCACATGTTTTATTTGAGTCTATAAATAAATTACTTAGGAAGTTTACTCCATGTTTAAAAATACTTTAATAATTTCCCAGAAAAACAAAAGCAGCATTCTTGGAAAACACTATCAAGTAACTGAAATTTTACATACATTGATAATGTGGGGAAACATCCCAACATGATATGCACTTCTCAGACAGTTTGAAAGATTCAAAGGCATATCTAAATAAAATCTTAGTAGGTGGCTAGGATATTGCACTAGACAAGTAATATACTGCAATATTCCAAATGTATAATTTTCCCTTGATATCATCACTCACAGGCTCTCATTTTGAAAGTGAAGCAAATAGTTGGTTCCTCAGTGGTCTAATTTAGTCAGCCATAGAGTCCTTTGTAGTTAATCATATTACTCTTTTTTTTTAAAAAAATGTTTATTGTGCAGCATCTATTTTTCATAGGAACCTATAGTGTCCTTCATAATTAGTGTGCAGAAATATACTAAAATATGAATAGAGTAACTCTGAAGGGTCTCTTAAGAAGTAAATACCTTCATGACTCCCAGTGCACATATATACACAAAACATATATGTCTGAGTTTATTAAAATAAATATTGTATTCATGAGTATTTTCTTTCACTTTGAAAAGGGGTATTATTAAGTGTTGAGTCATACTTTTGGCCTTCTTAAAACTGGTTTTACATGTATTCAAATAATGTACCATTTATTATTGTCACTGATAATATAAAAAGACCTGTTTTGTTTTTCTTTACTAATACATTTGCAATGGTATATGTTGCTCAGTTTGATCATTGATAAGATGAAGGCTTATCATTTCACTTTGTTTCAAGTGCTAATAGTGTTTAGTCACACATATTTTCATATGTTCTCTGGCTAGGCAGATAATGGCATTTGAATCTATTAAGTAGATAAGAACCAATGACTTCATTCCTTCATTGAATAAGAGTTTATTAAATGTCCAGTGTGAGCATGGCACTGCTCTCTTTGCTGGGTTTACAACATTAAAGCACCAAGTAAGAAATGCTTACACTTAGGAAACTTTGATTCTTATGGGAGAGATAAGTAATAAACATAAATAATAAGTGAAAATACATTTCATATAGTAAAATGTGCTAAGAAATGAAAGACTGTGGGTTGTGCTGGTGACAGTGTAATTGTACTTAGTGAAGAGTAGTCAGGAAAGACCACATAGACAAAGTGATTTATGAGTTAATGACTGACATAGATGAGGAAGCTGGCCACTCAGACAGATACTTGGTATTCCAGCCTGTGAGAACAGCAACTGCAAAGGCCCTGATTCACATACTTGCTAAGTGAATTTAATCAACAGATCAGATCAATGTAGAGAGTGGAGGAAAGAGACTAAAAGGAGTTAATGGGACACCTGGGAGTCTATGACAGATGAATAGTCCTCCAGGAAAGCAGAAGGACGTGTATTTTCTGTATAAAATATATAAATTATAATAAAACTGAACAAAAGTAGTTTTAATTGTCATTATGTGCCGGTTGATTATACACAATATCAGTGATAAAAATTTCCTCTACTCAGGGCAGACCACCTCCTTCACTCTTATGTTAGTATGAACCTGTTGAGACTTGAGATTAAAACGGTAATAGGGAAATCAGAGCATATAAGTCCTTAAAAACTATATAAAGGACATTGGGGGTTACTTTGTATGAAGAAGACTACGTAATTCAATATTAAAATGCTGAGAAATAAATAGGAGGAGGGGAGGAGATGAAGAGGGTAATGGAGAGAAAGAAAAAAGAGAAGGAAAAGGAGGAGGGGTCAGGGGAGAAAAAAAAAACGGAGAATGAAAAAGAGAATAAAAAAGAAGGAGCAGCCCTATCCGGTTTGGCTCAGTGGATAGAGCGTTGGCCTGCGGACTGAAGGGTCCCAGGTTCGATTCTGATCAAGAGCATGTACCTTGGTTGCGGGCACATCCCAATAGGGGGTGTGCAGGAGGCAGCTGATCGATGTTTCTAACTCTCTATCACTCTTCCTTCCTCTCTGTAAAAAATCAATAAAATATATTTTTAAAAAAAGAAGGAGCAGGTGTGTGTGTGTGTGTGTGTGTGTGTGAGAGAGAGAGAGAGAGAGAGAGAGAGAGAGAGAGAGAGATAGAGATTTTTGTTTAACTGGTTATTTTAAATCCATTCTGAATATGGACAAATGGGTAGAAAAAATATCAGTTGGTTGGTACAGAATTCTACCTGATAATTTGTTACCTAATAGAACTTGTTTTTCTTTTCTTTTCTTTTTTTTTTAAAAAATGTACTTTTATTGATTTCAGAGAGTAAGGAAGAGAGAGAGAGAGAGAGAGATAGAAACATCAATGATGAGAGAGAATCATTGGTTGGCTGCCTCCTGCATGCCCCCACTGGGGATCGAGCCCACAACCCAGGCATGTGCCCTTGACCAGAATTGAACCTGGGACCCTTCAGTCCTCAGGCTGACTCTCTATCCACTGAGCCAAACCAGTCATGGCAATAGCACTTTTTTATCCTGCCTGAATGATAATATAGATATAAGTTTCTGATTGTAAACAGCTTGGCTATGGTTAGAGTGTGGTCAACAGCAAGGCTTTACCTTAGAGAGGTACAGTCTTAAATGAAATCTGGGGGAAATAATCTCTGTTCTTTTGAGGGAACTTTTGGAGTAACTCTGATTCTAAGGTCAAGGAATCATGTAGATCTTGTAGTTACTGGGAGGCATCTTGCTACTACAAAGGCTGAGGATGGCACCTTACATTGAGTTTGTCCATCTTTTCAACATGTCTCAATATGATTTGATTTGTAGTAATGTATAAATGACACCTAGTGCTATAAAGACAATCAGTAAAACCTAAAGCATTTTTCCTAAAAATTATTCTTATCTAACAATAACTGGCTATAAGGGTGACCTTTAAAAAAATTGCCTGAGACCTATTTTCCTGTTACTCTTTTGTCTTCTTATAAACAAATTGAGTAGGTTAAAATTTAGATTCATCCAATAATAAATCATGGATGACCTTTCCATTAGAAAATAATTCTATGATTTAAGACATTTCAAACACAATTTCTTTTTTTTAATTTTAATAAATTTATAGGGCTGACATTGTTAATAAAATTATATAATATGTCATATGTATATTGAATTGTGTATTTACCACCCAGACTTGTCTTTAAATATCAAACTCGCCTATGTTAAAAACACCAGTTTCTGAATTTATAAGTTAAATGATCAGGAACATATTAAGTAGTATACATATGAATAGAGTAAGTTTACCACTTTCCTTAAAATTATTTTATTTGCTCCATCTATTTTATGTTTTTACTAGAGGCCCAGTACATGAAATACATGTAAGAGTAGGCCTTCCTTCCCCTGGCTGCCAGCATCAGCTTCCCTCTGGCACCCGGGACCTGGGCTCCCTCTGGCCGCTGGCAGGTACCTGGGAACCGGCTTCCCTTGCAGCCAGGTTTCATCCTGAAGGTCGTCCAGAAGGATGTCCGGTCTAATTAGCATATTATGCTTTTATTATTATAGATTATTTGCTCTAATGTATTGAATAATTTACCATGTACACCTAAGTTACAGTATCTTTAATTCTTAGCCTAAGGCTAATGCAATAATATTTGGTAATGTAAATTTACCTGGTGAATATTTATATCTGTAAAATCATTAATCAATTAAAATGCATACATTAAAATATTTTGTTATGAAGGTTAAAGAATACCAGAATGCAAAACAGAAAAATGTGAAAATATCTATGATTTATCCCTTGAGTATTGAGAAATCCTATACCCTATAGCATTTAATATCCTGTTTATCAATTTAAGAGCTGAATAGAGGTCTGTATGTGCTCTGCATTGGAATAGTTAAAGAATTTTTCCTGATAATATCAATATAGGTTTCCTAGAATTTTGAAAATAAATTAAAAATAGAAAAGTTGATGTTTTGCTTCCATTTACTTCTGTAGGGCCATAGCCCAATTTTTAAAGGAAAGAACCAGCAAAATGTAACTAATCAAATGATATCTTCTTAAATTAAAAAAAATGATGTAGCCGTGTCATGACTATCTGATTTAGCAGTGCAAATACTAGTATTAGTTAAAGGGATTAAGTGGTAAAGAAATCATGTTCTCATTCAGACTTCCTAACTTTAAAGAATGACTAACACATACAATTCTGACCTTTGGTGATGCATTGACCTCTCTCTGTGCATCACTGTCCTCATCTCTAAAGAGAGGACACTATTATTTGTTGTGAACACTAAATGAATTATTAATGCAGGATACTAAGAGGAGTGTCCACACTTAGAAACTACTCAATAAATAGTCACTATTTTTATCTCCTAACCACTGCACTTTTGCAAATATAGCTCCACACAATTATCTGTTGAAGGTTTTACATCTAATATGTGACCTAGTTAACATTTGCAATAAGATCTATTTGGACCTCAGAATTTATGCTTTATTTGTGCTCCATTTTAAGGGCAACAGCATAGCTATTGACCAATCTGAAATGCAAGCAAAACCGTAAGAAGAAAGAAGTCAAACAGCTGGAAAACCTCATACACTGGGTAATCCATTTCTGAATGAGAGTTTGAGGAAAGAGTTAAAAGCTCAGCGAATTTAGTGCTGCAACTAAGAAAAAAAAAATTTGTAAGAGGCTCATGTTGGGCTTATTTGTGGAATTGTATTTAAATTATGCCTTTAAAATTGTGGCAGCATCTTACTGTTATAGTTTGGTACAAGAAAAATAAAAATAGTTTTCTAAGAATATCTTTGAAGGTGACATCCTTGCTCTAAAATACAAATACCCTATAGCTATTCCATTTAACAACAACAAAAAGGTGTGTGTGTACTAGTGTAATCAGCCAGTTCTGTCCAACATTTAAATGCAGTACCTGTTTGAAAACATTGAAAGCAGCTGCAGATGTATAAATTAAACGCTCTGATCTGCTCTTCCATTCACCTTGTCAATTTCCCAATAGAGCAGTCTGCTTAGCATTTTATCTGTGTTTCCTATTTTAAGATTAACATAAAGCATGAGAAAAAGCTACCCTTAGATTTGAGGTTCTGCTCTGTGTTTCAAAAGGATAATTGTTTATCTTATGGCAATTTTGTTCCAAATTTGTTCTGCTTATTTAATACCAAATAGTGATAAAAACTTTTAATAGAGTTATAATAATCAGAATTCTTATTAAAATTATTTTATACATTTTCAATTAAAATCAATACATTTTATTTTCCTCTTTAATTATAGAAACTGTCTAAAATTTACGCTAAAAATGAATATTTTTAGAATGAACATCTGGATTCTCCAAGTGAAATCTTTTAAATTTAGTACAGAAGTTTATGATTTTATTTATTTTTGGTATTTGATATATATGTATTTATATGAGGTGCTGCATATTAAAATTACTACATATATATGAACATACATATAGTGTGCTACTTACATCATTTTATAGAGGACTATGCTCACTTAACTATGTCATTTCAATGTCATGTTACTAAACATTTCAAATCTGATTTATTTCACCATTTTAAAACTAATAATGTCCTTGTAAGAGCATTTTGATTTATCCCATATTTTGCTGTTAAAATAATGCTTTAATGAGTATTTTTCATCATGATAGAAATCTATATATCATTAGTGATTTATTTGCATGCATTTAATTATTTTTGTGATTTTAAAATTTATTACCAATCATTTCTTTTCTTTTTTTTAATCCTCACCAAAGTATATATTTCCATTGTTTTTTAGAAAGAGAGGAGAGACGAGGCCGAGAGAGAGAGAAAGAGAGAGAGAGAGAGAGAGAGAGAGAGAGAGAGACATCAATGTGATAGAAACATTGATTGGTTGCCTCCCATATACATCCAGAGGGAATCAAACCTGCCACCTTATTGTGTGTGTATGAGATGACACTCCAACCAAGTGAGCTACAAGGCCAGGGCATGGGTCATTTCTATTATTCATATTTTCTATTCATGTCCAACACATTGACACTGCCTAGAGCATTAGTTTGTTGTTATTGACTATTAAGGCCACCAAATCCCATTTTGAGGACAAAATAGGGCATAGATTAAAACATAAAACAAAGTAAAAGCTTATACTATAAATTGTTAACCCCTTGTCTCTGCATCTATTGTAGGTATTCTGTCTTAGTCCATTATTTGTCTTCAATTTTATTTGCTATTATTAACTGGCATAAAGTCCCTTTTTATTCATATACTCATGGCTAATAATATATGTATATTCTTCCTTTGATTCTATTTATATGGAAATGTATATCTTAAATAAAAGCCAAAGAAATAATGTCTTTTTAATGTATTAGATCTTGGTGGTTTCATTTTTATATAATTCTTACATTTTTATTAATTCATCTTACATCTTGTTTGGCTTAGTCGTAAGAGTGCAGTAGGGGAAATAATTGCTTCACCAATGATAACCGATCAAAAGCCAAGAATTTGTTTCTTTTTTTTAAAGACTCTTTTTTAAAAATGTTACTTTCGTAATACACAAGGAGAGAACAGTGCTGTGTGATTAGTTGGAAAAGCTTTCTTGGAGAAGGTCATTCATTAAAAATTAATTAGATAATTAAAAACACAATGTTTAAAGTGCTTTGTAAACTTCAATGTACTTACTCTTAAATGTAAGTTATCATTATTATTGATGCTACTAAATATTCTTTCTTTTTTTCTTATATCATTGGCAATGAATGCCTGCAGCACTAAATTATAATTCCTTCTTTGTAATCAGATCAAACAGAAACATTATAGAAGAGTAATGAAAAGGAATATCAGGCACTTGTAGCAGGATTTATATTACTTATTCTATGGAATATATACTTGTAGCCCAGGTTAATGGTTTTATTTCGTCTCATGTATCTGTTAGCTTGTTTTTCTATATGTAACTTTTTTTTTTCAAATGGAGCAGAGAATGAAATATGTGGGTTATTCTGCATTCAGAATGTTTATCTGTTGACAACTTACCTTGTATTTATTTACCAGCTTTGTTATTGATAGGCAAAGTGAAAGTCTTGCTGGGTAAGATTGGATTTAATTAAATGTAAAAAAGTCATTAAATTATTAACAATGAAATTTTTCCTTAAAATTTTTATCCTTAAAGAAAATTTGTCCTTTAGAAACATTTACATATTTTATCTCAAAATGAACAATTTCGAGCTTTGTTGATATTAGCATATCAGTTAAAATAAGTCATTTGCAACTCTATTAACATCTAAGTATAATAATTTTCCAATATTTAGACAAATATTTACTTTGTATTAATATGATTCTGAAATAATAATGGAGTAGTATATTTTTTAATTTTATTTTTTAAAATATATTTTTATTGATTTCAGGGAGGAATAGAGAGGGAGAGAGAGAGAAGCATCAATGATGAGAGAGAATCATTGATCAGCTGCCTCCTTCCATGCCCCCAACTGGGGATCAAGCCCGCACCCTGGAATGGAATGGTGACCTTCTGGTTCATAGGTCGATGCTCAACCACTGAGCATCCCGGCTGGGCAAGTAGTAAATTTCTTCTTTTTAAATATATTTCACCGATTTTTTACAGAGAGTTAGGGAGAGGGATAGAGAGCTAGAAACATCAATGAGAGAGAAACATTGATCAGCTGCCTCCTGCACGTCCCCAACTGGGGATGTGCCTGCAACCAAGGTACATGACCTTGACTGGAATCGAAGCCGGGACCCTTGAGTCTGCAGGCTGATGCTCTATCCACTGAGCCAAACCGGTTCTGGCAGTAGTAAATTTTTTAAGTTGCTTATTTTAACATCCTACAAAACAAGGCTTATCTATGGCTATCTGTTCTGCATTGCAGCTAAGAAACTAGGATATGAAACCTCTTGACATAGTTAATTTTGCAAAATTACTGTTTCCATCTTTGTATGTTTTTTCCCTCTTTCCCAGAATCTGAAAGTCTAGTTAACGACTAAGGTTTCTGTAACTGGCAAAAGCCCATCCTCCTTAGAAAATAACTAAAACCTAATGAATAAAAAAAATTATAAAGTGTACCCTTCATTTTTAAGGTTCACTTGCATGCTGTCTTTTCAGTTATCACAAATAAGCAATTATTTTCCCTACTGTACTCTGTGAAATCAGAGCACTGGCAACCTGAACAGTATGTAGCAAAATGCTTATACCTAGACCAAATAGGCAGATATGATAAATGGTGTGCAGAAAATATATTTTCCCTAACTCAGCAACTTGAGATAATTTGGATTGGCTAAACTTGGTATAATTACATAGCAGTGTATTGTACATAGTGATATTAATTATTTAAAGCTATGTATATTGCAATGTCTGCCTCATGCTTTTTACAACTAATATTCTTGTCCCAAAGACCTGCGTCTCTGATAAATACCTAATTTAATACCCAATTTTTGAATTGCATACTTAGATAAACCTTTTGAAATTTTAGAGAACTTCTGTTGCCTTATTTCAAGAAATACCCATTCATTATATCTGTGTTCTCTAGCTATATTTTTAAAAAGAGCCCCAGAACATATATTGATCATCATTTTACACAAATTATTCTATACAGATATCCTACACAGCTAATCAGTCAGCCATTAAAAACCTTCCAATTTCCTTGGCCTACCTTACTCAAGAGGAAAAATAAAAGAAAAATTAAATTGAAAGATCATGTGTGTGCCAGTACATTCTTTGCAATGAGCTCTTTGCCTCAGATTAGATTTCCACTGAAATCACAGCAAACTAGAGCTGGAAAAGCCACTGACTCTTCTCCTCAGGAATTTGTTTGACTGCAATATGTAAACCATGATTAAACTTTTGATTTTTATTCTGTAGAGGGGTAGAAAGCCTTTAAAGGAGATGTGAGCAAGAAAAAAAAGCTCAGATTTATGTTTTAGAGAAGTCAGTCACTATAGCTACATTGCGAAGAGTGAATATAAATGTGTAAGACACCAGGAGGCCAATCATGGGGAAAATAAAGAGAAAATGAGATCCAGACAGAGGCAGTGATATTGGGGATAGAAAGACTGGGTGAATTTGAGAAAGCCTAGGTGGTAACAGAAGTGAGAGCCCAGAGCAAGCCCAGGTCTTGACTCTGCTTATTGTTTACACGGGAGCAAGAGCACAGAGTTTGGGGCATGGGGTTGATGGGATAGATGATGAAGTTCCATTTCAGAATGTTTGAAGAGTTTCTGCATTTTAGACAATGTGAGCAATAGTGAACATAAAAATAAAAACCACACAACATAATCTCACTGTTTTTCATGTAGATGCATTCAAATAAAATAATTTTGTAAGAATATAAATATAGTTTAAATATAATTGTGATCATGGTAAATAGGTAGGCTTATAAACTGTTCTTTTCATTTAAATTTTATTTTATTACTAGAGGCCCAGTGCATGAAATTCGTGCACTCAGGGGGGTTCCTCAGCCCACTCTGGGACCCCTCACAGTCCAGGAGCCCTCGGGGGCTGTCCAACTGCCGCTGAAGCGGGAAAGACTCCCGCGACCTTCACTGCGCTCGCCAGCTGTGAGCCCGACTTCTGGTTGAATGGCGCTACCCCTGTGGGAGCGCACTGACCACCAGGGGGCAGCTCCTGCATTGAGCATCTGCCCCTGGCAGTCAGTGTGCATCATAGCAACCGGTCATTATACCATTCAGTCAATTTGCATATTAGCCTTTTATTATATAGGGTAATTTTTTTTAGTTAATCCTCACCTGAGGATAATTTTCCCATTGATTTTTAGAGAGAGTGGAAGGAAGTGGGAAAGACAGAAACATTGATGTGAGAGAGACACAGAGATTGGTTGTCTCCCACTCTTACCCTGACCAAGGCTGGGGGTTGAACCTGTAACCCAGGTACAGGTACTTTCCCTTTACTGGAATTAAACCCACGATCTTTCAGTCTGCAGGCCTACGCTCTAACCACTGAGCTAAATTGGCTAGGGCTAAATTTTATTTTAAACATTGTATTAGTAAACTTGGGCTGCCATCACAAAATACCATGGACCAGATGACTTAAAACAAATGTATTTTCTCAATTCTTGGAGGATGGAAGTCTGAGATCAGGGTGCCATCATGATAGGGTTGTGGTTAGTGCTCTCTTCCTGACTTGCAGATGGCTGCCTTCTCATTGTAATCACACATGGTGAGAGGGAGGATCTTCTCAGGTATCTCTTGTAAGACAGCTCTACCCTTCATGAGAGCTCACCTCATAACCTGATCTAACACTAGTTAAGCCAGAAATCAAAATGTAAATATACCTAGAAAATTCATACATAATTCAAAATCTAGAAACATTCTTGTAAATGACAACTGAGTCATGATGAGCATTTTGCCTATTATGAATAATGCTGCCAGAGATAATTTAACTCTTTTCTTTTAGAGAAAATTATTTCTATCTACATTTATAATGGATATCTACTTGGCAATGGAATGTTAGCTAATCTAGTATGTGTATAGCCAGCTTTAGTACATAATGTTAAACTGTTTACCAAAGCCTGTGCCAGGTTACAGTCACAGTAGCAGTATATAAGAGTTCCAGTTATTCCATACTCTCAAATGGTAGCCAGGTTAGAGTTCACTTCCCAGCACACTCATTTCTAGAAAATTTTCATCATCTCTCTAGGAGATGCCTATATTGTAAATCTCTCTAATATATTAAAAATATAACATATGAGGAAAATTCTTCTCAGTAGGTACTGATAACATCAGTGGTCCTGCATGGAATACTTCAGTAAGTTAGAATAAAGTACCCACTTATGCTGTGCTGTGTTCTGATGCCTGACCCACTAGCTTTATTTTAGTAATTTCATTTTCTGCTTTAGGGTAGAAAGACATCCACTGACAATGATTGGGTAAAGTGGGAAGAAAGGAATCATTATTACTGGCATTAAACAAATCATAGTATCTTATAGAAGAGAAGTGGTTAATTATAAGATATACCATTTACCAAGGATTTATATATGACATAACCTCCCTCTCCCCTTCCTCCCAAAACACACACACACACACACACACACACACACACACACACACACACACACACACGTGTCTTGTTGATTCCTCTCTTTAGCCGTGGAAGAAAGATGTTTGCAATTATATCTTTCAGATGAGGAAATAGAAATTTAGAAAGTTTAAATAACAACTTCAACTTTCCTCAGTTAATTATTAGTAGAGACAGAATATTCCTCAAATATTTTTTTAATTCCAAAATTAGGCATTTTAAGGTTTATAATGTATAATAAGAACATTTCTATCTGGGTGGTGACAAATGAACCAATATAGAATACCTATACCCATGAAGTCACGGTTTATAAAATGTGTATAAATTTATAATTAAAGGATGGCTAGTTTATAAAATAACTCAAGGATTACATGATTCATAGAACTTTTCCAAAATCATTGATTTTATCATTGGAATATATTGACTTATATATCTATATCTCAAAATAAATATTTTAGGAGATTAGGAGGTGATGTAAAATTAAATTATGATCCTGTATTTCTGTTTTCCAGAACTGTAATGAGATCAATAAGCAGAATGAATGTTTTTCCAGAGGTGAGTAAAAAAAGGGCATGTGACCTTTATATTATTGAGCACAAGGAACAGCTTACAATGACTAATGTTTTTATACAACCACCTGAAAGTACTAAAAAATAAATTAAAATGTGTCATGTTTGATTTAATGTCAAATTTCAGAGCTGAAGGCACGACTTTAATTGGGCTGTGCTTAGTTATAGAAACTACAATCAACATCACTCAGCAACAGTACAATTAATATAACATATCCTTTTATTTCTTTTCTTTTTGATTTTTACTTATTTTTTTATTTGTTGTCTAAAAGTTTTTTTTATTGTTGACACTATTACAGATGTCCCCATTTTTGCCCCTTTGCCCACCTGGACTCAGCCTCTGCCCCTCCTCCCCTGGCCTTCATCACACTATTGTCTGTGTCTCTGGGCTATGCACACATGCTCTTTGGCTAATCTCTTCACTTTCTTTTATCTTAAAATCAGTTCTGAAATATGAAAGAATGAGAACCAAAATCTTCAAACCTTTTAGTTCCTCCTGCCCTCCACAATGTGCTGTGTATGAAAGCAAATGATTGAAATAGCAACATGGACGTATATTATAATTGGGATTTGTGTCTTCACTCATTCTCAGGATTCTTCTAGAGATTTAGGGAATATCTCATGTTAGAGAATTGTAACATATTAGTGTCAGAAGGTCATCTAGTATAATATCTTACTCATCTAAATCAACCTCAGAATGTAACTTCACACTTTTTTTTTTAAACCAAACCTAACTAAACACAGTGTTAGTCCAACTGCAGAAGTGATATCTCAATCAGACCTCACTGACTCCCAGCCTTCTTCTCTAACATTCTCTTTGTGGACTGTGGCCTCGGCCTTGGCAAAAAGCCACTCAACTGTTAGACAGTATGAATTAGTTAGATACAAACCAAAATAAATGTTTGTAACTACTCTAGACTTTAGGACATTCTATGTTTTTATTAATTGTCAGGTGTTCAAGAGACAGAAAATAAAGTGGTTCTCAACTGGGACAAAGCCCCCTCTAGAATTATTCTGGAAATCCTTAGGGTATTTATTATTGTCACAATGTCTGTGCCTCAGCTATCCAAGAGGAATTTAAAAAGAGGGTATATGATTTAGATGGAATTTTTTTTTTTATTATACCACCAATTTGTTCCAAGTTAATGCTAAAGAACACCAAACATGTGATGGAAAGAAAAGAAAATAAGAAATCCAAATCATCTGGACTGGACTCTTCATGTCCTGTTTAAATAGGGTGACCTAGTAATAAATTATTCAGTTTTTGTGTGCCTCAATTAACTTCATTAATGAAAATAGATAATAGCTACTTAATAGTTTTATTTTTAGAATATAATAAGATATTTGTTAAAATATTTGAAAATCATTTGGGTAATCTCTTTATAGTATCTTCACTCCATTTTATTTCAAGAGTGATGCCTTTACTCATAGTATATTTCTAACTCACTTTCTTTGCCTGAAAATGAAAGTTTCAACCTCCCTAATTAGCAGTATTTCTCCTCCCTTGCAAAGCCTACTTAATTATCCCTGATGAAATTAGACATACTTGATTTATAGCTGCCTTTTTTACATTATCTAAATCATGCTGTCATGTTATTGTAGGAGTTTATTAGTGTGTATGTAATCTATTTATTACTAGTTTTTAATTTTCTTAGGTGAGAAAATGATGCTAATGTAAATTGTTATTGATATGGAAGAAAACATGACATAGTATTTTGAGAAAATCACGTTTCAAATTGTTTGAAGGAGGTACATTTAATTTTGTTAAAGTGTATATATATGATAGTCTTCTCAATAATTTATGGCCTTAATCTAATTATGACAAAACATCAGATAAAACCAAATTGAGAGCCATTCATCAAAATACTTGGCCAATACCCTTTGAAGGTATCACTGTTTTGAAAGACAAGACTGAAGTATAATATAAATCGCAAAAGATTAGGGGGAAGTACTAACCAAATAAAATAGAAACAAAGAGCTACAGATTTTCAATGTTCTTGCAGTGTTCTTTATGTGATAGTAGACTCTTGAAGAGTCTTGAAGAGTCTACTTGGATCAGACTGCCTAAAAGACTCTCTTTTAATTGAGAAAAGGAGAAATAGTGAAGGGACCACATCAGCATGACATTCATAATTGCATTAAAGTGGATATATTATAAATAATTTTTCATTTTTAAAAATAAATTTTTAGTTTATTTTAAAATTATTGTTTCAAGGTTATAATAATTACATAGCCTTACCCTATTGGGTCTCTCTTAGTTTAATTATTCTTTTAAAGACTTTTCTTGATCTATACTCTTTTTAAAATATTTATATTTTGATTGATTTCAGAGAGGAGGAGAGAGGGAGAGAGAGATAGAAACATCAATGATGAGAGAGAATCATTGATCTGCTGCCTCCTGCACGCTCTCTGCTGGGGTTGGAGCCTGTAACCCAGGCCTTTGCTCTGATGAATCGAACCTTGACTTCCTGATTCATAGGTTGATGTTCAACCACTGAGCAATGCTGGCTGGGCTTATTCTACATTCTTTATCATATACCTATCTGTGCCTATCTAATTTATTCTTTCCCTGAATTTTACCATCACTTTTCTCTTTCAGTTTTTTGAATTTCCATACAGATGACTTATTTCTGTTTTACTGTTTATATCTTTGATCTCTAATCTATTTCCTGTGGAGAAGGCTCAGGCTTTCCTTTCCATAACCATCATGGTTTCCATTCTATTAAGTGTGCTGATATCCATAGGATGACTTTTGCCATTTTTGTTAAATGTTATAGTTTTTGCACTACACTGCATGGATGGTTAGATAGCTAAGCATTGCGCTTGGCTTCTGAACCTCTTTTCTGCCATTTTACTCCTAAGAATTGTCAGACACTTCGGTTTTGTTTATTACCGTAAAGTCTTACAGTTTCACCTAGGTATATTTGCCATCCTTGAAGATCATTTTTAGCCCCCAATATAGTGCTCATCACTTCACAAGTTCACCAATTCTAATTTGCATGAAATTTCATAAGAAATCTGTAGCTCTTTGTTTCTATTCTATTGAAGTCCGGTCTCCTATGGATATATATCAAATCACACTTGATTTTTTGAAATTAAGCCAACTATTCATTTCCAGTATCTTCCCTACCCTGAAACTCATTATCTTTTAAAGAGGAAATAATAAAAGTAGATATCTGTGCTCTCAACACTTCCATAGATTCCAAATGTATACACATACTGCTTTGATGTTGTAACAATTGAACCATGGAAATCAGTAATAGTCAGGGGCATTGATATGGCGTACTCAGTCCCGCCTTTCAGTTTAATGGAAAAAGATTTGTTAAAGCATTTGAAGTAGAGGGAAACTGTTTTGGCAATATGAAAACTCATAATTTGGAGTTTTAGGGAAGTGGGTATTGATGGTAAATGAGTTGATAAATGAGTCATGGATAAAATCTTAACATTTTTTAACTTCTGAAACATATTAATCCCATCACTATTTTATAATTTGAGAAGCATTGAGAACCTCAATAATGTTGATTATGATGGGTTAAATCTAGAAGTCAACACAAAACTTAAGCAGTTAGTTATTAGTTCATTTAAAAATAATAATAATAAACACAGTAGAGTTAGCATACATAATGTATTATACAAAACATAGCTATATTTCCAAAGTGAAAACTTAGGGTAAGAAGTGACATTGTTTTACCTTAAAAAAATCTCTATAACAATTATAATGAAAATTAACCCCATTCCCATAACATGCTTCTGCATTTTATTTATTACAATATTGTTTTGGTTGAAGTACTTGAAAAGAACTTTATCTCAGAATGATGTGTAGTTGGGAAGGAAGGAGTATTATAATAGACATTTCGAACAATTGTGAATTTTTTAATACATCAAAATTTGATAAGTAGTTTTATACAGGTTAGTTGCAATATGAAGTATAAATGTATTTAAATATATTTTCTATTAAAATACATTTGTCTTGAATCTTGAAAGAACCATTTACCCAGGTTCTTTTATTCCAAATTTTGTGTACTGTTTTTTGGAAAATATTGGTCCACTGAGTCATGCATATCTTTCAAATAGATTACTTATTTTACTACACAATATCAAAAAGTCATATTAATATCAACACCAATCTAATCTGATAAGCTTTCATTATTAGGAAAGTGTAAAGCTTACAGTGGATACAAGTTTTCAAGAACTCTCCTTTTTTATTTTATTTTTTTGGTTGCTTGAAAGCTCCAATTTTATCATTGGGGACACATATTATCAATTGTTTTTCTTGAAGTGGTGCCTGCAGTTTGTTTTTTGAGAACATGTCTGCTATTTGGGGGAATCCTTTACTCAGGATTGACTAATGATAGCATTTCTGTTAGTCATTCATCCAAGCAAAAATGCAGTTTCATAAAAAGTCATGTTAAACTAATATTTCATTTAGAGCCATTAGTTCACTACACAACATTTTCAACTACAGAAGTACCTCTTCTTGAGCTAGCCATCACACTTGGTATGCAGCAGTATTGCTGAATATGTGCTTCTCCTGTTTTCACATAGAAAATGACATGAATTCAAGGATAGAGACTTAATAAAATTAATAATTTTTACTATTTCATTCAGGGCATTCTAAGTGAAGTTTGCTTTTTCCTTTTTTTTTGGCAAGCTCATGTGGTGAAGAATACAGTGACTACTTTCTCCATTCTGTCACTACTGCTGCAATTCATGCTAAGGCACGAGCAGTTTATGTGTCATGTTGTTGAGCCATCAGTATAAATGTCAGGGAAATAAAATATGAGGCAACTAGTATCTTTGCATTATTATGCAAATAGTTTTGACTGCTCAGATCTGTTTAAAGTATCTCTGAGACCCCCAGAGGTCTATGAATGATACTTTGAGAACTACAGTTGTAAAGAAAATTCCACTTTATCCTATGAGCTGCACAGACTATTTAATATTTTAGCAAAGGACTGATGTGGGCATAATTATGTTTCCAATATTCTAAATTTTGAAAAAAAAAACACTCATCACCATCCTAAATATATCCTTTTCAAATTAGACATGTAAGATTTAAATTGGCGCCAGGCCAACATCTTCTAAAGCAACTTCAGTAATACAACTAGCTATGGAGGCACAGAAAACTGGGACAGTTCACAGTAACACCGAAAACGAAGAAAGCAAGACATGTTAGTTTGCTGAACAAATGCAACTATAAAAATAGTAAAAATGAACTTTATTTCAAGAGTGAATGTCATAAATCCATCAGGGGGCGTTCAGACACTCCTGGTAAGTTAGAAGTCATTATCATGCCAAGGGTGAAGGGACCAAAGAAAAAATGGTTTACTGAAGCTAACTGAGGCGTGGAGTTTTGACAGAGAGGCCTCCTGATAGGACGTAAAACTGATGTCAGGATAGGAAGGGAGCATATGAGAAATATCTGAACATTTGTTTTCTCCCACCTTCTGATATTTGCTTGTATTTCCATGGCTGGACCCAATCTGAAGCTGGCAGTAAAGAAAGCCTAAATGAAGTAATACTCCATGCGGCTCCGTCTTCATTTCACAAACCAGGGAAGAGAAAGTGAATAATGGATTCATGGGGAAGGATATAAATGAAAAATGACCAGCACCTTGCCCTCCTCAAGTTTGATCCTATTCATTTTATGTTCCCCTAAGGTCATGGTATTCTGCCTTAAGTAGGGAATTGGTAAATTTAGAGTAGATTGGGATTTATTCTAAATAAGGAAGAACAGCACAGGGTTTTGTAAAAGGTATAAAATATAAGATAATCAGATTTTAAAAATAGCTTTGTTGGATTTGGGGAAATATTTAGGGTTGCCCATATAAACAGTAAGGATTGGGTATCATTTATGATACAGAATTAGGTAATATATACTTTCAGCTTTCACTTCCTTACCAAGAGCACTGAGTTCTTTGATAAAACCTCTGATTTATCAGTGTCCACAGGTAAAGTGGTTGACATATGCAACCCTTGTATTTGCCTCTTGAACTCATAATGCTGGTTAAGGAGAAAGTTCACAAAATCCAAGATATATAATGAAGGTTATACTGTTAAGGATTTCTGAATGGATGTCATTAATGATAAAAGGAAATGCCTAGAATATAAGGAGACTTTTGGGCGATTGTTCCCAGAACAAAAGGTAGAGCTTTAGTAGTTGCTTTATTTTTCCTTTACTGATAACATTCTCTCTGTGTACACTGAACTCCATTTTCACCTCCCAAGTCATATAACTCGCATTTGGTGGAGGTAAAATGATTGAGCACTGGAGAAGTGTGGACTGGCTTAAAATCTTTGTACAAGAATCACTAAGCCAAGGGTGAACCTAAAGAATTCTTGACATCAGTGGTTATTAGCAACAAGAAAAAGTCAATAAAATCTCTTAAAGGCTGCCTTTCCTCAGTGTCTATTTCTGTGAACTTAAGTCCCTACAGCAGCGGTTCTCAACCTGTGGATCGCGACCCCTTTGGGAACAACCCTTTCACAGGGGTCGCCTAAGACCATCCTGTATATCAGATATTTACATTACAATTCATAACAGTAGCAAAATTACAGTTATGAAGTAGCAACGAAAATAATTTTATGGTTGGGGGTCACAACATGAGGAACTGTTTTAAAGGGCCAGAAGGTTGAGAACCACTGCCCTACAGGGTCATGCTACATGAGAAGTTGTCCTTGATAAGTAACACTGACCATCTTCAAAGTTGGTCAAAGAAATAGAACTGAGCATATTGAAGTAGTGAGTTTCAAAAATTCAGAAAAGTTACTTTCAAAAGGGAAGCATGTGCAGTTTAGCCAAACAATTAATAGCCTATTAGCTCCTGCATTGCAAATGTAAGTAAGCAGGATAATATTCCGATCAGAATGCAAATAAAAGTTTTCATTATTGAAAAACTAGGTTTGGGCATATTGTACTTTAACCTCAGATTAATCTTGCTGTGAGAATCCTATTGAAATGGCAGTTTTAATATACTGTTAAATATTTAATAGCCCAAATTTCTGAAACAATGGCTCCATGTAGTATCATGTTCCTTTTAGAACTTAGCTCTAACTTTTGACAAGTAAATGAATGAAACCTATTATAAAAAGAATTCAACACTTCAAAACTCTGAAACATGAAATATGTTTCCCCTAAAGTTGTACCTCCCTTGATATGCTGCCATTGTCAAAATATTTTCTGTTATTACCAATAAGGACTATTACTTTAAATATGATTCTTATATTTAACACAACACATGAGTGTTATTAAAATATTGGAATGAAACCAAAAGAAGTAAACAAAAAGTATAACTATCTAAAAGCATCACTTAAAATTTCATTATGTTGCAGTTCTAATTTTTTCTATGCCATTTTTTATTTGCTTTTACCTTCCAATCTACTTTTATTTTTTAGATGGAGGCCTTAAGGAAGGCTACTAAATTATTCTGCCACACCCATCTCAATGTTTCTGAGGCTCACATCACATGTATTTTGAGAAAAACATGAAAACAGAAATGCCAAGTGCCTGACTTTTTCCTTTGTGGTGTAGGAGGTGGAATTACCAGGGATGGTAAAGCACAAGCATATGCTCCACAAATGTCTCACACTCATGACCAAATGGAAGGGGTTAAGGGCCTGAAAAATATCTTCTTGTTATTCACACAACAGCCCACCATACATGTCTCCAGACTTTGCAATATAGATTTTATACATGAAGTTACATGAGGCAGAATTTTTCAGTTGTTCTTTTAGTGTATGTGTGTGTGTGTGTATTTGTGTGTGTGCATGCACACACACATTGTGTTTGGGAGCTTTGAGTTGATTTGTTTAACTAAAAAGAAAGAACATTTTACTTTCATGTAGCTGGGCCCAGGGACTTTTTGTGTTGGTAGTTCTAGGAAAATAACACCGAGGAAGCACATTTTGGGGGTTCTTTCCAGTTAATAGACCAATTATTGAGCCTGGAATATATCACAGAGCTTAGCTTCCAGAGCTTCCCCTAGTCAATAGAAAAAGAGATAAAAAGTGATTCAGATTTATTCTATAAGGAGAGCTCTATTTGAAATGCAGTCAGTGTTGTTGATGGAGTAATGCTGCTATGCCATTTTTCAATGATACAATTATCACTAGACAGGAGTCAGAAGTATTTTAAAAATTCCAATAATTAACACATCTCTCATCTGAACAATAGATTTCTGAGGCTTTTACCTGCTCAATGGCCTCCAGGCTGCCCTACACCTAGATATTCTGATAGCCTGTTCATTAGGGAAAAACAGTTTGATGCTCCCAACACATCTGAGAATTATATTCCACCAACTTGTTTCCCAGTTCTTAAAAACCGTTCATACACTTGAAGGGAGTTTCCCTACATTTGTGCTGTCATAGCACACTTGAACATTACTTAGGTCCACGCTTTGGAGAATAGCATCTGTAGGGTAATTAGGCTCAGTTTTGCCCTTTAGCACAGAAGCAAATACACACTTGCACTCACACTCCTGCACATTCACAGGTAGCATTGGCTTTGTTTTCAATGATTCCAGTGAAAAATACTCACCTTTTTGTTGGTGCTGTGGATTAGCTTGTTAGTTAACTATTTGTCATCAGCTAACAATTATCAAGTTGTTTTCCTTAGTTTTTGAAAGGAAGGTGACAACAGCTAAGTAGATAACAATCACATCTTTCAAAGCAACTGGGAAAACATGCCATTCCTTGTTTATTTAGTTTTACCGTGAAAACAAATCTATTGGAGTATTTTAAAAACTGGCAGAATTATTTGTATCTTTCTTAGTCATTTTGACCACCGACAGTCTAGAGAAAGAAAAATAGAAATACAATAGGAAAATCTGCTTGGGTATATCATGCTGCTGTTGCCCCCAAGACAAGCCATACATTTTAATTAATTTAGAAGTTTTATTCTGAGTTCAGGTTGTTTTTTTTTCCCCAACAGAAGTTTTCTACAAGAAATAAATTCTATTGGTTTGGTACACGTGGAAAGAGAGAAGCATAGTTCACAGGTAATTAATCACCAGGAATACATGCTTGAGGAAATGTAGGCATGAAATGAGGATGAAAACCCAGGCCCTATTTGCCATCAGAATGAAACAGGGAAAGAAACTTCATCAATACAGGAGTAGAGATATGATGCTTGTTAGTGACATATAGGTGAACATGAGGGAACCAGGTAGGCTAAACATTTTTGAAATTCAGGACACCTTCTCAAGGGCAAGTTCAGTTTCTCACTTTAAAAAATGTAGCCTTTCAAGGAAAACTGGAAACTAACAGTTAGAGGAAAATGTAATATCTAGTACGAGAAACAAATTTTATGCCTTATGTGGGAAATTTCAAGATAAAAGTTAGAGAAACTTTAGGTAAATATTCGATACATTGAACCCTATTAAACCTGGACCCAACTCAGAAAAAATGGCTAGAATCTTTCTGTGTAACTAAAGAATTAGTTGTCACTGTGATTTTGTATTGGGCAACTTCAAATTTAGTTAGATTATCAGATTACGGTCACGTGTGCTTCCCTTCCCAACAGAATTTTTGCCTTATGAAAATTCTGTTGGCAGACACTAAAATCAAAAGAGACTCACCTAGAAGAGCATTTCAATTTTGAATCAGTTGTGAGCTGGTGCTGAGATGAGATAGAAATAACTGGAATAAATTACCATAGGTGAAGAAAAATATTACATTGAAAATTTGAAATTACCCAAAAAACTTTAAACTCACCTTTTAAAAATGTTGACAGAATACTTTAGGGAGAATGATGATGTGATTGCTCTTTACTGGCTTTGTCTAAATTAAGACTTGATGAATTTTCTAATATAGGAAAAAGTATTTCTTTTTTTTCTTGTATATCTCTGGGATCCTTTGGTCACTTAGTTTATGGGAAAAAGAACCTACACCCTCTTTGTGGAAGGGCATTTTATTGAAGGGAGCAAAAATAAAAATTGAGACTTACTAGCCCTAGATTCTAGTCTTTGAGTAAATTTCCTGGCTATTTCAGTAAAATACTAAAGGCGATGATTGGGCTGATCTCTGAGACTGTTCTAAGCATAGAACCATGTATTAATCATAGATAGTCAAAATGCTTATCTTAAATATATGCCTGTGCCCAAAGGTGAGGACATTGCAATGAGAGGGAGAAAAAATAAATAAATAATTGTACATTTTTTTTGTAAAATCACTGAAAAGTATCAACAGTGAATTGCCACTTTGGAACCTGGTATTAACAGGAGACAGACCCTCACAACCTGAAGTATGAGAGAAGGAAAATATTGAGAACCATTAAATAGCCAAGAAAATTAATCTGAATCTCTTCCTGGGGATTTCCATAAAATATTTTTCGTAAACTGATTGGAATTTAAGTTTAATATATAAGAGAAATATTGTTTGAAACTTGGTATGGCCTGCAAATCCTAAATTCCATTATTACACCCTGTCAAAATTGTTGACATGAGACATTGCCACACCTTGCAGAGTGGTATCCCTAAAAAAATAAACAAAAGAGTGTGGACTATATAGTAAGCAAATTACACTGTATGGTGATGCTCACTTTAATTTAACTTCCTCTAGAATATATATTTATTTAGTGAATTCACCTAAAAAAGTTGTTAATACCATTTCATTATTGGAAATAGAGTTTTAGAGGGGTTGTACTCTAAATACTACACACAGTGAGACTGAACTTAATCTGCATGAGATGCCCCAAAATATAGCACATCTAATCTACACATGTTCCAGGGAAGGGAAGGTTGAGGAAGCTTTGTTTGATGTAGTATCTCTATATATAAAAGGCTAATATACTCCCTCTGTCTGAGCAGTTGCTATGATGCATACTGACCACCAAGGGGCAGACGTTCAATGCAGGAGCTGCCGAGCTGTAGTAACTTGGCAGTGACAGTTCTCAGGTGATGCACCCTGAAACCATAGAGGAGGGAGCCCAATTCCTTGCGGGGATGCATGATTCCATTCCACTTTTGACTGTGGGTTATGTTGTTGCTGGGGCACAGTCGCCCTGAATCTGGTTTAGTGCATACTTGCATTTGTGTTCCATGCCCTGTATGGCAGCAACTTTGCAGAGTGCCCTCTTGCACTTCAGGACCCCTGTGGGGATATCAGAGAGCTGGTTTCAGCCCGATCCTTGCAGGCCAGGCCAAGGAACCCTACCTGCCAAGGGACCCCGCTCACTCCACAGATGCCTTTTGAGCCAAGGGCACCACCCAGGGTGTAGCCAGCCAGGGAGGAACTGAGGGAAGTTGGCTCCAGGCTGTGTCTGGCCCATCTCTCCCAGCCTGCCCTGCCAGCCACCTTCTAATTAATTGCCTTTCAATGTGCATAAATCAGTGCACTGGGTCACTAGTATATGATAAAGGAAAAGTGAGATATCTCATTGGCTGTCAAGGGGATTCAAAAAAGTAGAACAAAGGGTAACAAACAAACAATATATATCCCAAAGAATTTTTAATTTTTCCCCAACTATATATCTCAAAGAATGATGAATTTCTAATATGAAGTCAGCCATCATTCAGAACAAAGTCAGGTATAAAAAAGCAGATACTAAATCTTTCAGGTAAAACAAACAGGTTTCCTGAAGAGAAAATATACAAGTGGCACATAGCTTCTCAAGTGCCATTAGTGAGAGAAGAAAATATCTATAATCACAGAATCACACATGCTATAATATGGATGTACCATAAGGACATTATGCTAAGTGAAATAAACCAATCACAAAAAGACAAATACTGTATGATTTTGCTTATATGAGGCACTTAGAGTAGTCAAATTTATAGAGACAGAAAGTAGAATGGTGGCTACCAGAGGCTGGAGGGAAGAAGGAATAGAAATTATAGTGTAATGGTTATAGGGTTCCAGCTTTGCAAGATGAAAAGAATTCTAGAGATGTATGGTGATGATGGTTGTTCAACAGCAATGTGGATTTATTTAATGCCACTGAACTATACATGTAATAAAAAGAAACTAGGCATCCGGGTAGGAACAGGAGAAACTCATAATATGTAAGATGATATTTTCATTGTGTGGTAACATTGGCAAACTCTCGTTTGTGTACTTGTGTATGCACATGTCTGTTGAAGGCCTCGGTGAATAAATATTGAGGTACTTTGTTTAAAAAAAAGATAAAACATGGTTAAGAAGGTACATTTTACATGTCTTAATACATTAAAATTTAAAAATAAAATAAAATAAACATTTTAAAAAGCTAACAATATGGGGGTGGGTGGGAAGAGATTAAGTAGGCCTGGTGTGGGGAGCAGGTGTGGGCTAGAAGAGGTCAATCTACATTAATAAAAGAGAAACATGCAAATTGGTGTCACTCCGCTATGCCCACCAGGCAATCAGGATGAGTATGCAAATTAACCCAACATAGATGGTGGTTAATTTGCATATGCAGGCACAGAGTGAAGACTGAAGGCAACTGAAGACTGAAGACAACTCAAGACTGAAGAGGCCAGACCAAAGGCCTGGGCCCCGAGGAAAACCAGTGCTGGCCACCAGGGGAAGGAAGGCCTATTGTACAAATCTTTGTGCAACAGGCCTCTAGTGAGGAAAAAAAGGGGGAAATCTGTAATACTTTCAACAATAAAGATAAATTCAAAACAAAACAAAACAAGGTAAAAATTAGTATCATTCTGTTGTGCATCTTAGTCACATTCCAGAAAGGAATAAGGGAATATTAGTCCTTCAGATCAAATTTCAGGAAAATCATCACTTAGTAAAAATTCTAATGACTGACCTCTCCATACGGCTTAGGTAGAATGAATGCACAGAAGTTATGATCAATGATTCACTTTGAATCTGGATGAACAAGCTCAACCAACTCAATACATAGCTTTCAAGCAATTAGGATCTTTAGTTTTTCTTCAACACATCATTGTACAGAGCAGGGGGAAATCAGTGTAGAGACTCTTATGACCTACAAGTGGAAAGAATGTATTTAGTATTTGAAGATAAATGAGGATGACCTGAAAGTTCCTGTCCTCAATACGAGGGGCACGAAGGATCATAATTTCATGGACCTATGTGAAATAGAATAAGCCTCACTGGGAAATGGGAGAGCAAAGCAAGAAAATATTCTGGTGGAGGCCTTTGCAAATAGAATGGATATCTGTTTCTCTGGATTATTTACATTTAGTTAAGTGATTTTACTTACCTTATTCATGATTAAAAGGAATTTGTCTGTGCTTTGGCTCTGAAAATTTACAATAGCCATATAATTAGCAACCTCATAAAAATGTATGCTTTAAAACCAAAAAATGTTCAGAAAAATCAGTTGGTATTTTCAGGATCACCATAGGACTAAGTCTTCAACCTGAAAACAAATTGTATTTTAAGCTACTTAAATTGTATGTATGACAGAACATTTATAATCCTTCCAAAAAGAGACAATCATGCTGATTGTCCTAAATGGAATATAATGTGTCTTTCCCTTTCAAAGGCAATGTACATTACACAATAGCTTGAATTGCTATTGCAATGATATTCAGTGAAATTACTTCCTCATCTACCATTAAATATTATAGATACCATGAAATGAAGCTTGAAATGTTGGGTCAGAGAACATGCTCTTTTCTCTTTGCATCTCATTAATTCCAGTATGGCTTCAAGATAAATATTAGAAAGCAGAGAGAGAATACTGAATTCACTAGAGAAAATAGGGTTGATTTGCAAAAATAGAAATAAGGAAATCAACCATTTTTTTTTATCAGAATACATCATGCTAGTTCTTTGAGAAAAACAGATGAACAATCCATAACTCTTCCCTTCAATGAACGAATAGCCTGGTGAGATATATCAACAATACATAACATTTAAAGTACCTTATATTAGAAATAAAGTCAGTATTTCAGAAACAACTCAGGTGTCCAAGTTGTGTTTTTTTTTTCTGGTCAAGTAAAGTCAAAGATTAGATGCCCCTGGACATGAGTTATAGCAGTAGAACAGGTAATTACTAGGTGAAAAAAAAAAAAAAAGGAAAGACATTCTAAAAAAGGGGAAAAAGCATGGAAAGTGTCAAAAACCAAAAAGAGCACTATGCACTCATAAAATAAAAATATAAGTTAATGTCATTGGAGTATATCAGGGTAATAAAACAGTGATAGCAATAGTAATATTTATATTAACTTACATAACAAATCTTCCTAAATGCATATTCTATGTTGTGCCGTGTTGTAGGATTTATTGCATGTTTTCTAGGTATCCAATACTATTTAAACCGTGCATGTGTGTGTGTGTTTGTGTGCATGTCTTGTCATATATATATATATATATATATATATATATATATAACATTACTTTATAATTATTGTAACAATTAATTATAATTTATATATAATATATAATATATTTATATGACATATATATTATATAATTTAATTCATATGACAAATAGTAACATACAATTTATTTCCATTTTAAATGTGGGAAAACTTATTTTCCAAAAAGTTAAGTAATAAGCCTATGATTTTCCAATCAATAAGTTGTTGAACCAGGATTCAAAGCTGATATGTCTGACTCATAAAATGAGCATATAACCTCTAAAAAATGAGATTGGAGAAGTAGACACTTATTAGATTAAAACTTCTGGTCTCCCATGAATACAATGCAAGATTTGGCTCAGCCAGCATGCCTCAGTGGTTGGGTGTTGACTTATGAACTAGGAGGTCATGTTGGTTCAATTCCCCACTAGGGCATACGCTTGGGTTGCCAGCTAGATCCCCAGTGTGGGGCGTGCAGGAGGCAGCTCATCAATGATTCTCTCTCATCATTGATGTTTCTATCTCTCTCTCTCCCTCTCCCTTCCTCTCTGAAATCAATAAAAATATATATATTTTTAAAATGCAGATATTTATAGCCATTGTGGAAAGCAGTATGAAGTTACCTTAAAAAACTAAAAATGGAACTGCCTTATGACTCATTTCTTTTCATTTTTATCTATTTTTACCTCAACAGTATTTTGAATTAGCTACAGGAAAATTATTCATAAAAAATGGGCTCTTTTACTTCAAAAGCTGTGCTTAATCTGATGGCTATCTATCCATTTTCCCAATCATTATATTTCTTAAGAGTAAAGGAGATATCTCTGAAATGAAAGTTCTGTGAGCTTTAACTTTAAAAGCGGGTGTTATTGATTTCAGTAACAGGCACAAAACGTTTGAAAAGGACTAACAGAGGGAATAAGGTTATCTCTTAATGCCAAACTGCTACTTCGTGACTTTCATTATGCCTATATGATTAGAACAAAGACCTGAAACTTTGTATTTAAATTATTCTTTTATGACCAGATTTATTTGTAGAAAAACTCCTTAAAGTAGTCATGTTGGTAATATTACACATAAAGAAGAATCAATACAAAATTCCCAATGAGGTTTGCTTAGTTTGTTACACTTGCTTCCATTTCCCTTCTTGAGAAGCAGAATATACCAGAATAATTGAAACTAAATTATTCATGCTTTTCCTACCTCAGCTAATTTTTCAATAACATAACTGGAATACATAAACTATGCACATAATTTCTCTATAAATAGTGATAGGAAGGCAGAATTATTATACTTTTCAGCAATACCATTTTTCTGGATGTTCCAGAAATTTTCTAGCAAATATAATTATTCAGCAAATATTTGTTTCATGCCTAGTAATTTCAAGGTTCTATGAGAGCCATAAAGATAAAAAGTTAATTTCCATCTTTAAGAAAAAAATAATACCTAGCCTAAAAGAATACGGCTATGCACATTATAATATAGAGGTTGGTATACAGGAGATACAAACACTGGTACAAAAAGAAAAAGTACTGCAAGAAGAGATATGCACAGATTGCAGTGGGGCACTAAAGGGACAAGCTATCGCAGCATGTGTAGAGATAGAGGGGATTCTTCCAGAGGAAAGAAGGCTTGAGTCATTCGTGAAATTCACGTTGGTTTGAGGCAGCTAGGACAAGATATCCCAGCTAAGGCAGTGGATGTGACAAGTCACAAGGGTGTGAACAGGGATGGAAATTGTAGGTTCATACAGTTCATTTGATATGTCCTGATGATGCATAAGTTTGGGGACAAACAAGGAATGAGTCAGAGGGATTGCGTGTGGCCAGTGTGGATTTTAGTCTGAAGAAGATGAGGTATCATTATGCAGGAACGTAATGTGTTTACTTGGAATTTTAATAAAATCACTACAGCCAGTAAGGTTGGTGGAGGCAGCAGGCATAATAGATTGTTAAATTACCATGGAAACTAAGATTTTGGGATCATCTTGTCCTAGGTTTTACAAGTGGAAGAATGATTGACTTTCTCATCTGAAACTGTCCTGCAGACACTGCAGTTAAAACAGTTTATGTAATCCTGCATGCAAGAGACAGGGCCATAGGAAGTAATTTTATTAGGGGTCAGCACCCCCACCTAATACTCTTTAGAAACTATTTCTATCAGCCCATGCTGGTGTTTCTTGAACAAGTGTCACAGGCAGGAATGATGGAGTTTAATTAAAAGCATCACAAAACTATATCAAAATAACAAATAATGAGAACAAACATAGGGAAAGACTGTTACTGATAGGGCCCACAAGCAGTGACCACAGCCTGAGAAGGAAAGGTCAGAAGAGGTAGAGGGGAGGGATGACTGAGGGAAGCTTATACTGACGAAATCAGCAACATACTGGACTTTTGCTTCTCTCTTGCTTTTCTAGAGCAGTGGTTCTCAACCTTGGCTGCACATTAGAATCACCTGGGAATCTTTTTAAAATCCTGATTTCTGGGCCTCTTCCTCCGGAAATTCTGTTTCTTTGTTACTAATATTGTGGCCCCACCCCATAACAAAGAAACAGAATTTCCGGAGGAAGAGGCCCAGAAATCAGGATTTTAAAAAGATTCCCAGGTGATTCTAATGTGCAGCCGAGATTGAGAACCACTGCTCTAGAGACAATACACTCAGCTTTGCCTACCACTTGAACTTGTTTTCGTATGGTCCACTGTCACTAAGTCTAATGTGCAGAAATAGCCAAGAGGAGAATACTTAATATAAATTTCCTTTGGAAAGGGAGTCAATTAAAAATGCAACATAAGCATCAAAGATGCGAATCAGTAAGTACTCTTATAACAATAGATTGACTGACATGAAATAGGGGAGATGATAAACAAACAAACAAACAAACAAAACACAAATCTGTGAAAGAATAAGAAATAACCGCTATAGTTGAGATATGTATATCTACTTGGAGACGTAGACTTATTCATCTTTGTATCTCAATATGTAACATAATTCCAGGCACATAGGAGATGCTCAACAAAGATCCATTGAATGAGTGAATTGGGAGTGCTCTATAGCATCCTGAATGAGCCCCGGGAACGTTACTATGACGTCATTGTTTTTACTGTTGTTCTGCAGGGGAGGGGAATAGTAAGGAGAGTAGGTACTGCAAGTTGAATGATACTGTATTTGTTCAACCTGGTTAGTTCAGTTTTTGTTTTGTTTTGCTATATTACACATAAGTTTTAAGTGGTCTTTATTAAATGACTCTAGATTTCTAAGGAGTAAGGATATTATTATTTTATTAAAACAAATACAAAACATGCTATTTTCTCTATCTTATATTTGCTCTTCAAGGTTCAATCTTCATCTTTCTCATTCAACTCTGACCCTGGAAACTTACTAATATTAATTAAATTGGCCGGTTCTCTTACTTTCTGGCTTCCGAATGAGGGGGCCACCTCAGCTCATCCTTCTTCTCTTTCTCTTGTCTCTTCATGCCTATGGAAGAATACAAGCTTCACTGTTACTCCCCAAAGTATTGCCATATCCTTGTGATATCCCTACATCCTACTGAAATTCTTTATTATACTCTCTGAAAATTTTTCAATTCTATTTTGACATTCATTTCTTGTCAGGACTCTGATGGATACAGGTGATAATCCATATAATGTATAATACATGTAATTTGACTTGAGTTTGATGAATTATTCAATATATTTATAGTTGATCTCTTTTGAAATACACACAAATAGAAGCATGAAAAGTAAGGTATTTTTTACTTTTAGGATCTCTTGTCTTATTTGTTTATTTACATTCTACATTTGATGGGTGGCAATCTATCAAATGATATAAATACATATAATTTTAATATTGATTATGTGGAAAATCAATAATGGTTGCTGTTGAGAATAGAAAATATACCCAGATAGAAATAGCTGTGCAAGAAGTATCATTCAGTTTCATGAATAGACACTTATAAATGAGTTTAACAGAAAGAACAATTTGTGTAAAGTATGCCAGATCCAATCAAGATATGATTTATAATTCTCTAGCTCAGTGTTTTCTGATTATTTGTGGTGTCAAATACATAAAATTAGACATTTATAAATTTATTTGTAAAAATTTTTCTGAATTTATAAAAATATTTATGAATTTATTTACAAAAATAAATATTTTTGCTTAACAGTTCCTAAGGAAAATCATCTTGAAAATTTTAGTACTTAGACCAAAAACTTAATTTAAACCAATGATATAAAAGATGAACAATTTCTCTAATATGATTATATGTAAGTATTTATTAATTATTTATAAAAAATTAGAATTTAGATGCATTATTCATATTTTTACATTAGAACAATAACCTTTTTATTTTCAAATAACTATAAATTACTTATATAAATCAACATACACAAAAATAATATAGACATCTCATGTATCCTTCACTTAGTTTCTTCCAATGGTAATTGCAAGACCTTAGTGCAATATTACAACGAGGATATTGACATTAATAGAATCCACATCTTATTTCAGCTTCCCTATATTAATAATACTTGTTTGTATGCATATGTGTATGTGTTTGTGTGTCTATCTTGTTTGTGTGTTTGTGCCTCTGATTTTAAAAGTCATTATTGATACATGGTTTCTCTGTAAATTTTCTATTACCATGAGATTAAATCTGGCAAGAAGGATTTAGGGATGAAAAGCTACTTGAATGAAAGTCCTTGAGTGAATGACATTTTCAGTGAAAAATTAAAAACATATTGTTTATTGAACAAGCACTTTAATTTTCTTTTCAACTTATATATCATCATAATGAATTTTTATTTAATTAAACTTGTTAATAGATTATTTCAGAATTTATTTTCTTTTGTATAATTAAAAGGAATGATAGTTGTAAAGATTGGAAATAATTGTAAAGTAGTCATTACAAAAATAGTTAAAAGACTTCTGTATATGATATTGATAGAAACTAAATCACTTCTCTCACACCTTGATCACTATTGAGATTGATAACAGAAATATGAGAATCAAGGGAGACCCTAAAACTTGGATATATTTTAACCATATACCAAAATCTTTTACTTATAGGGAGGAAACATAGGAAATGTGCTGATTTGTAGCAACTTCTCTTGAAAAAGATGAAGGAAAAAGAAGGTACGTTTACAAAGCCTCATTAATGTCCCCCAAATGGTAAGGAATAAGGACTGAAGGAGACTTTAAGCCAATAGAAGCTGTTACCTGTCTGTGGATTATCAGTATTTGAAAAAATTTTTTCTTAGGAGCCTAAATCTAATGCAGCAGCATCTAACTTAAGGCAAACAGCAGTAACTTGATTGTCCTTGATTTGGCAGAACCACTATCCTATAACAATGAAAACAAGGGTGGGCACAGGCACAACTTGTAACTGATGTGGTGCCTGGCCAAAAAAGCCAGGATGTGCAAAATTGGCTCCTACACAGTGCACACAAACATCGTATATTTCATCAGCATAGAACTCCTTTTAAACATCTGCTGAGACCACCTATAGGGCCAGCTCACTTCATTCTGGTGAAATGCTGAGATAGTAATGTAAGCTTATATCGACTAACCATTTAATCTAACATACATTGGATAGAGTGTAGTGGTGAACAGGTGCGAGGTGATGTTGGCAATGAATCTCATTTCTCTTGCTTTGGGCACATATCAAAGCCATAAAAATCTCTTTATTTAAGGAGGAGTAAATTTTAGAACAAAAATCAACAAAGTGCCTGGAGCACTTAAAAATTGTTCGTCATAAATCTAGAAAATGTTTTAGGTCAGATGCAGTAAATAGAAGTCATTTTTTAAAATTACTGTAGTAAAAACAATAGTCATTTCTCATGGATGTGAAGAACAGGTAAGGGGAAGACTAGAAATAAAATTGAAAGGTTAAGTTGTTGTAAGACAGAGGAATGATGTGAGGGAGTAAGAACTGAATAATTAATACATGGAAAACTTCCAGGCAACCATGATTTACAGAGTAAGCTGTGGGAGTAGATGCCTTATGTAGATTGTAGGTGAAGGTCATTAGAGTCGAGAGCAAGGGATTCAGAGACTCAGGTTTGGATAGACTAGCATTGAGGTCATTGAAGATACTGTAATAAGAATTAAGGTCACAGGTAAACTGAGGACTAGAAATGAGAGTAACTGTTATATAGCAGGAGCAGCAATAGAGACAGGGAAGAGGGTTATGCTAGAGGCCATAAATCCCAAGTAAAATTCATATTCGGGTAAAGAGTAACAAACAGAATGATCTGTAACTTATAGGTGTTTAATGTATAGTTGCTAATATTATTGTGGTTTATGACATAAAGCAAGATATACAGTGGTGGTCTACTCAATAATTGATTGATATATCCAGGTTTTAGTCATGAAATGAAGTTCTTTTTCCTTAAGAGGTTTTAATTTTATTGTGGAGCTGCCAAAGTAACATCCAAAGAATGAACATAGACTAAATATAAGAACTGGTGGTGATGCAGACCAAGTGCACATCTCTTTTGGAAAGTCATTCTGTAGTACTTTCATTTCATAATTCCCCAAAGACTTTGAATAGCAAAGCTCATTAACTGAAGAATGTAATGTTAAATACATTTTTAAAATACCAGAGGTGGAGGTGAGGTGATACTGTGCATTTCCTTAATGGCACATATCAGCTCTGCTAAGGAAAAAAAAAATCACAGTATGATTCAGCCTGCTGGTATACTTGCTATCAAAAATAGAGGTTGTTCTTAGCCTCAAAGATATGATTAAATTATTAACCCATCTCAAAAATTCTCTTTTCTATTATGTTATATATGAGGTATAACAATACATCATATGAATTAATTTTAAACTAGGGGCCCGTGCATGAATTCGTGCACCTTGAAAGGAACTGTGGGCTGTGAGGCTGTGGTGGGCACAGGGGCAGGTCTTGATCCAGCCTCCGCGCCCCCGCCTGACTCCTCCTGTGGCGGCCTCTGGTCCCCTGTCTGCCAGCAACCCTGCTCCCACATGCTGACGGCGCCAAGTGATTGGGGCCGGTGCCTGTAGCAAGTGCAAGTGCTGTACAGGATGGCGGTGCACAGGAACAAAGAATTTTCAGTAACCACCAGAGGCTTTTCCCGATGACAGTGACTGGTGCCCCACCTTGGTCTGGCATCCCCACTCACCTGCTCCACCATCCCGCTGAGGCTGACACCCTCCATGTTCTGCATGCGCCCCCTGGTGATCAGCACAGATCATAGCGACTGGTTGTTCAGTTGTTCCGCAATTCAGCCTATTTACATATTAGGGTTTTAAATATATAGATTGGTATTCATGGGACAATGGCTGTTATAAACATTTACCTATTCTGTGCTCCTCAAAAAGAGGTGAAAGATGGTGCTTTTGTTGCCAATCTGCTGGGTTCATATTTAGGCTTGACTGTTTACTGGCTGTATAACCTTTGGTGATGTAGTTAACTTATTGGCCTTAAGTTTTTTCACTTAAAAATAGGGATATTAGAGTAATTTTAAGAGAAAGGATCACTTTTTCACTATATCTGGCATATACTACTGGTAGTATATGTCATATATAATACCTGTAGTAAGTTGTATAGGAACACTTAGTGAATGTTAAAATGCATCATATTATTACTACTATTATTATTTGAAAAAAGTAGAATATTAAGAAGTTTGAGAAGGTAATGATATCTTATGTACACTGAATACTACTAGATGCTTGTATACTGAATACTACTAGATGCTAGGGATATTTTTAATGAATATTTTTAAATTTAATCCTTACAACAGCCACATCATTAAGTATTATCATACCATTTTATGCATGCAGAAATTAATGCTTACTGAATCCAGATCAAATTGCCTCTAGATACCATGCTTGTTCCCTTTCATCATTTGCTATCTCTTTCATTTAAACTTTCACCACAACTGACTTAATCTCATGTAGAAAATTATGTTTTATTTGCTCTTCTCATTCATAATTCTTACCTTTGAATATCTGACTTTAGCAGTCTTGTCATACTCTTAGATTTTAAAGAGTGAATGATAAATTATGGAAATTAACTTCAACTTTTAGTCAATCCAGTTTGGAGACTAACTAAACATACAACTTAAAATACTATTTGATAGAATTTCTGGTCGTCAGAATATCACCATATTTTTAGTGTTGTGTTTCTGTATGGAAGCAATTGTTACTTCATCTAAAACAAATATAACCCTGAAATGACATTGGATTCTACTTTGTTAATTATCTACGATAGTAAAATCATTTATGTGAGCCAACTATAAATTTTATAGTAATCCATTAGATTTTAGAGATAGGATAATTCTGAAAAATTTTGTAGGATAACCTGCATTATTCCTCAATTTAAAATATAATCTCCCAAACTCTTTTCATAATGAAGTCTTCCATCAAGTTTAGTTACATCATGCAGAGATAGCTAATTTACTACCCACTGACATAACTAATTATAAATTCATAAATTATAACTCAGTTTGAACTTAATATTTTCTGCTATTTCTGATTATAGTTCAGTAATAGGTTAAAAGTACAAAATGTTCTTTGCAACCTTTATCTTCCAAAAAATATCATTTGCATTTCCAATAAAATTGATAGATTTTACTGAAAGGAATTCTGATAGTTTAATAAAACCTTATTTTGTATACCTAAGATTACATGATTGTTCTGTGCTAGGACCTTTATGTACTTTGTTTATTTTTACATATCTGTATAATATTTGCACCAGAAGCCATGTTTGCAAAACTAAAACAACCAAATCAGAGAAACACACAAATACATACTGCACATCACAACCATTTCTATCAATTCCTCCACCAAGCAGACAAGTCAGGGTTGTGCATATGTGTGTATCCATGTAGTCATTTTAGGAGGTTCCTATATATATCCTTAGAAGGCTTCATTTATTTTGTTTGATTTATTTTAAGGTTTAAATAAGTTTGCATTTTCTATGTGTACTTTTCTAACTTGGACATTATAATTCATTACAATAAAATTCATGAATACAATCATTTGAGATATTTCTAATTCATTAGAAAATGATTATAATCATTTTATTAAAATCCATTTTATTAAAATCCACAGAGCAGGTATTGACAACTTCTCTCAATATTCGCCTTAGAGATATAATATTGTTGCTTTACTTGCCTCCTATTTTATAGTGAAATTTAGTTCTTTAGTACCAATTCATTGAAAATAGTATTTTTTTCTTTCACTTGGTCCAACTAACTAATGCTTGACCCTCAATCTTCAAAAAGGGTTCTAATCAGCACATTCCTTTATCTTCTCTTCATCATTTAATAATTATAGTTTGTGGTTTTCTTTAATACTATTCCAGAGAAAAATCATTATTAACTCAAATGTGTCTCCTACTAATGACTCAATTATAATGACTACTTGGGAATGAAAGAGAATATCACTACAGACATCACTGAAATTAAAAGTGGATTTTATGCCAATAAATGAGATAACATAGGTCAAATTTCTAGAAAGATGAGACTACCACAACTGACCAAATAAGAAATACTATATCTGAATTGTATAGACATGAAGTTGATTCTGATGTTAAAATTTATATGAAAAGCTCCATACAGAATTCAATGTACAGATGATGTATTATAGAATTGTGCACCTGAAATCTATATATTTTTATTAACCAATGTCGTCCCAATAAATTTTTTGCAACTGATAGGATTTTATTTATTTACTAGAGGCCCGGTGCGCAAAAATTTGTGCACTCGGGTGGGGGGGGAGGGGGGTCCCTCAGCCCGGCCTGTGCCCTCTTGCAGTCTGGGACCCCTCGGGAGATAACGACCTGCTGGCTTAGGCCTGCTCCCGGTGGCAGAGGGCAGGCCCAATCCCTAGGTGCAGCCCCTGGTCAGGCTCAGAGCAGGGCTGATTGGGGAGTTGGGGCGCCTTCCCCTGTCATGCACAGAGCAGGGCGATCCAGAGGTTGTGATGCCACCCTTAGTCACGCTCAGGGTAGGGCCAACTGGGGGGTTGGGGCACAGTCCCCTGTCACACTCAAGGCAGGGTCGATGGGGAGGTTTCGGCGCCACCCCCTGTCATGCACAGAGCAGGGCCAATCAGGGGGTTGGGGCTCTGTACCCTGTCACGCACAGAGCAGGGCCAATCAGGAGGTTGAGGAGCTCCCCACTGTCACTCACAGAGCAGGGCCCATCAGGGGGGTTGGGGCACTTCCCCCTGTCACACACAGAGCAGGGCAGATTAGGGGGTTGGGGCGCCGCCCTCTATCACCCACAGAGCAGGGCCGATCAGGGGGTTGTTGCGCCACCACTGTCACACTCAGGCCAGGGCCGATGGGGAGGTTATGGCTCTACCCCGTCACACACAGAGCAGGGCTCATGGGGGGAGGGGGGGGGTTGTGGCGCCGCTCTCTATCACCCACAGAGCAGGGCCGATCAGGGGGTTGGGGCGCCACCACTGTCACACTCAGGGCAGGGCCGATGGGGAGGTTATGGCTCTACCCCGTCACACACAGAACAGGGCTCATGGGGGGAGGGGGGGGTTGTGGCGCCGCTCTCTATCACCCACAGAGCAGGGCCGATCAGAGGGTTGGGGCACTGCACCCTGTCACACACAGACCTGCAGGGCGATCAGCGGGTTTGGGTGCTGCCCCCTGTCACGCTGATCCTGGTGCCGGGAGGCATATTACCCTTTTACTATATAGAATAGAGGCCTGGTGCACAGGTGGGGGCTGGCTGGTTTGCCCTGAAGGGTGTCCTGGATCAGGGTTGGAGTCCCCACTGGGGTGCCTGGCCAGTCTGGCTGAGGGGCTAAGGGCCATTTTCAGGCTGACGGGTGACTGAAGCTCCCAACTGCTCCTTTTTTCTTTTTTCTTTTTTTTTTATTCTGGGCCAGCTTTAGCTCTGAGGCCTCGGCTGCTGAAAACAGGTTTCTGGCCTTTGTTTACCGTCTGTATTTGATACAATGTTGCGGTCTGGCTGGCTGAAGCCCAGCTGAGTAAAGCAGGTTTCTGGGTTTTTTTTAGCTTCTATATTTGCAATATAGTTGCTTAGAGTTGCAGCTGAGAGGCCGGCAAGTCAGGTGGGGAACGTTGGAGTCCTCCGTCACTGAAGCAAGCAAGCCTCCCTGTTCGCATCAGCTGCCTGGCTGCCGGCCACCATCTTAGCTGGCAGTTAATTTGCATATCTCCCTGATTAGCCAATGGGAAGGGTAGCGGTCGTACGCCAATTACCATGTTTCTCTTTTATTAGATAGGATTACTTAATTTTTTAAATTTATTGAGGTGACACTGGTTAACAAAATTACACAGGTTTCAGGTGCACAAATCTACAACACATGATTTGTACACTGTATTGTGTGTTCACCACCCCAAGTCAAGTCTCCATCTCTACACATGCATGCTGGTAATATAGGTATCACTGCCATGTCATGGTTAATCAACAAGCTAAAAATCCTGGATAAGCCAAGGTTTCACCAATTATTAGCAGGGTATAATCTTGTAAATATTTTGAATTACCCAGAAAATGTTTAGAATTCTCTAATGACAAATGTACCTATAACTACTACAGTATTTATGTTGGTTGGGGTTCAGTGCTTCAGCTTTTTTCTCCTAGGCGGGGTTCTAAGAATCTCTAGCATTAGCCCTGGCCAGGTAGCTTAGATGGCTAAAGTGTTGTCTGCTAGCCAAGGCTACTGGTTTGATCTTTGGTCAGGGCACACACAAGAATAAACCAATGAATGCATAAATTAGTGGAAAAACAAATTCTCTCTCTCTTTCTCTTTCTCTCTCCCATTTACTCTCTCCAAAAAACAAACAAACAAACATACAAAACAAACAATAAATTTAATAAAAAATGTTAAAAAGCTCTTTACCAGCCAATAAGGAAATAACTCAAAAGATTTAGTGAAAAATCACTAAAATTGAAATGCTATATTATAGTATAGTAATTTAATGCAAAATAAAACAATAAGGAAGAAATAGAAAAATAAGAGACATGTGACATATAAAAATACAATGCAAAAAAGATATGACTTCTATCAAGCAGAAGCAGAAAGCTCAAATAGGAAAAGCATAATGAGATGACAATATAACTAAAAATTACAGGTACAGGAGAGAAAATGAAGGAAAATATATGAAAAATCATTTTAAAACACAAAAAAAGGTATAATAAAATAAAAATTCACTTTTAAGACAAATATAAAAGCTGGGTCACAAATTGTAAGTCTTTGCCAACAGTATAATTCAAACTCTTAATTGTAAATTTCAACAGAATTCATTGAGAATATTTGAGTTAAGAGGTGTTCTTCCCAAATGCCTTTCAGAAAAAACTAACAAAAATATAGGGTCAAACATATAGAATAAGGTAAAGAATTATTTACAAACCCTTGTCATAAAAGCAATATTCAGTTGAAGTATGGTTCTTTTCTGGGCAATTCATAATCTGCAACTTTTTACCATATAATTGAACTTGCTTGTCAGAAGGTATCTTGTAGAATTTTACTTCACTAATAGTTTTCTACTGTTTCCTATGACATACAAATACTTGTTTCAAACTTGTATCTGCTATCATTTTTATATGTTTACTGTCAGAAATTTTGTTTACTTAATGTCTATTTGCTATAAAATGTGCCCATATTTATTAAACTTGTAATTTTGACCCAGTAAGTATGCTTTTCTGTTTATTTTGATTTAAGTGTGTATAATTTTTAAATAAATTATTTTCTTGTTTTATGTTTTGATATAATTTTACTCATATAAATTACCTTAATACTTTAATTTTTGGACAGTTATGTATTTGTGCAGTGAGAAAGAAACAACCATAAATGCCTTACTTTAGTTTTGCAAAACTTGGAAAATACTACAACTTAGATCTAGTAGTTCTATATGGCTGAGCCATGCCAAAGAAGTTATAATTTTTAGATTTAATGAAAATAATAATTCAAAATGTGTTCATTTGCAATCATTTCAAAATTTACTTCCTGGGAAGGCATTTTATTTTGTGGTAATGATAAAAATTTTCCCCCAAATAACTGGTTATGCACCATTTCATTTTGCTTCCTGAGAAACACAGGGACTGGCTTGTGGTCTACTTTTGAAATTAGAGTCATAAGTGAGGTAAAAGTAAAGTGATTCTAAAGTTCTTAAGTAATTTAGTTTAGAAATTAAAGACACTAAACCTGCCATTTCACATTTCAGTAAACTGTTTGGAGAATAACTATTATGCATTTTAAAAATTAACTTTCTAGGTTCATGTCAACTTTTGTTTGTGAAATTCAGACAGGATATGCTAAGTTGCTCCCATTCCAATTCTCCAAAACAAATACAGTTTTGAGTATGCAGAAGAGTTTATTATTATATTATTATGTGTTAATTACTGTATTATTTTTCATATGAACAACTGTAAACCTGCTTTTGCTCCACCCTGTTTATAAACGTGTTATTAAGAAATAGAGTGTGGCTAAGCAGTTTAGAGAAAGCTTTAAGAATCATTTTTTTCCTATTTGGATACATTGAGTCAACATATAAATCTAATTGTTATATGTTCTATCTCATTTATTAATGAAATTATCATGTCTAAAGTAACTAATAAATGTTGATGGTAGTATATTAGCACAAAAATTCTTGATAGTTTACATTAATATTAATAATTTCACCTCTGAAATAAAAGCTCAGCAATCCATGTTGAAGTTTGATGGGTTTTAAACTGAAAATTTATATTCTTGCCACGCAATAAAGATAGAATATTTGAATATTTGAATATTTTATAATTAAGTTAAGGTTAAATTTGAGCATGTTTTATAAATTTTTTAGTCAAAAACCCTTTTAAATAACTCTCAATAATGTTCCATATTTCAAAGAAGCCTCTAACATGTGATATAATTAAAAAATCAGAAACATAAATGTTGTAAAAATTACCAATATTAACTAGGATTAGGATTTTATCTACAGTTCAACATTTGTGAATTTTTATTCTTAAGGTTAAAAACATAAACAATTAATTGCTTTTAGTGTGTAGATTTGTAAATAGATACTAAAAAAGTTAAGCCTTCAAAATTATGAGCTACAGAGACCAAGGTTACATTAATACTATGGTTATATTGTTGCATTTATTTTTTCCTTCTAGATCTCATGTGTCTTATCTAAATAATTAAATAGTTGCCTAATAGTCACATAATGTTATTCTTCAGTTAATTATTATTGAATTATTATATTTCTATGAATACCAATAAATTTCAGTTAAATTTTAATTCAAATGAGATAGTAAGTACATTCATAGCATCATCTTAAAGTTTATTTTATTTAAGCAATATGTCTGTTTATATGTATTTGAACACATTTAAAAGGACAGATGAAACAAAATGTTAAAAGGAACTTGTTTCACATTTTGCCCATAGTCCCAATTCTGAGCAGAATAGTAATTAAGTACATATGTATATATTTAAAGAAAACATCAAGAAGGGATAGGGCTCTGGACCACATGCAACCATCTGGATATATCTGATATACATACTGTTAATATTTAAAAAATTTAAAAGTGGGCAAATGTAAACTGTTACTTATAAATTAAAAATTGGTAGTAAAAAGTCATTCAAAGTAAAAGAGAAAGTAAAGAAAACAAATATTGCCCTAGCTGGTTTGGCTCAGTGGATAGAGTGTAGGCCTATGGACTGAGGGGTCCTGAGTTCAATTCCAGTAAAGGGCACATGCCTGGTTTTATATCTATACTAGAGGCCTGGTGCATGAATTCATCACGGGTGGGGTCCCTCGGCCTGGCCGACGATCCAGGCTGATGGGGGCCGGCCAGCTGGGGAGAGACTGTGGGAGGTTGGCCAGCCTGCCAGGGAGGGACCACAGGATGTTGGCTGGCTGGCCCTAATCAGGGCCGATGGGGGCCAGCTGGCTGGGGAGGGACTGCGGGAGGGCTCCAGGGTGTGTCCGGACCTCTTGCCCAGTCCTGATCAGCAGGACCCCAGCAGCAAGCTAAGGAACTGGTCGGAGCATCTGCTCCTGGTGGTCAGTACGTGTCATGCAACTGGTAGAGCGGTTGACCAAAAGGTTGACCGATTGGTTGGATACTTAGCATACTATGCTTTTATTATATAGGATATATAAAACCCTAAGTGACTGGCCGACTGGCTGACTGGCTGACCGGCCAGTAGCTATGAAGTGTAATGACCACCAGAGGGCAGACACTCAACGCAGTAGTAGAAACCACAGACATGGAAACATGGAACAGATTGATGAATCTCAGAGGAAAAGGGGAAGGGGGAGTGTGGGAAGAGATTAACCAAATCTCTTATATGAATGCTAGAGACCAGATGCAAAGACTTGTGCACCGGTGGGGAACCTCGGCTTGGCCTGTGCCCTCTCGCAATCTGGAACCCCTCAGGGGATGTTGGAGAGCCAGTTTCGGCCCGATCCCAGCAGGCCAGGCTGAGGGACCCCATTGGTGCACGAATCCTTGCACTAGGCCTCAAGCCACACACAAACTCTAGCAGCTAACAATCTGAGGGGCATATGGGGAGGAACAGATGACTAGGATCAGCACAGAAGAAGAACTTCAGACCTGCGAGCAGTCCAGATGTAGAGCAAAGAGTGATTTGGGGAGGTCTCATTGCACAGATGGGAGTTATCATGGGTTGAATTGTGTCTCCCTCAAAAGATATGCTGAAGTCCTAACCCTCAGGACCTATTGGGAAATAGGGTCCTTGTGGATGCAATTAGTTAGGATGAGGTCATAGTGTCTTAGGGTGGGCCCTTAAGTCAAAATTTGGAACACCCGTAATCAGAGAGGAGGGAGCCCGATTCCAGGGTGTGTCACCCGAGAACCACCCTCTTATGATCGGTGACCCCTCAGGGGATGTCAGAGAGATGGTTTCAGCCCAATCCCCACAGGCCAGGCCAAGGGACCTGACCGGTGCATGAATCTGTGCACTGGGCCTCTAGTTTTCTTATAAAAATATAAAAAAGAAGAAGAAAGAAACAAATAATGATCATGAAAGTCAGTACAGTACCTTTGAGGTGAGGGAGGCATTATGACTGGTAAAATGTGCAAGCAGTTAATCAACTCAGGTGTTGGTGTTATGGGTTTTACCTTAAAATATTTGTGAAATTGTGCAATTATGCTTCATGCATCTTTCTGCATACACATTATTTTTTGCAATATAAAAATTTTAAAACTATTAATGAAGCTATTTCTTTTTTAAAATATGTTTTTATTGATTTCAGAGTGGAAGGGAAAGGGATAGAGAGATAGAAACATCAATGATGAGAGAGAATCATTGGCTGATCCCTGCATGTCCCACACTGGGGATCACCTCACACTGGGGATGCAGCCCCTAACCGGGCATGTGCCCTGACCTGGAAACAAATCATGACCTCTTGGTTCATAGATCTACACTCAACCACTGAGCCATGCCGGCCAGGTAATGAAGCTATTTCTTGATTGTACTCTACTGAGTTTATTCAGTAACCCAGTATATTTAAAACTCTGCATTCCTGAACAGTGTACATTTGGTGGACCATAAGCAGAAAATAGCTTCACAGTGTGTGGTTCTTCTTACAGATCAACGCTTAACTGAGAGAGGTTAACTAATACTCTATCAATTACGCCACATGAAGACTGTTTCCCTGCTATGCTAAATCCTGAACACGCATGCCCAGTGAGCTGAATTGCACTAACCTGGACACTTCTGTTCCACCAGGTGCTTTATTAAGACATAACACAATTATTTGAGTTCAGTTACATAATAATCATTATTATTTATTGCACTCGTTAATACAAGCATATATTTTTATTAACTATTATCTAAAAATAAAATATACCTATGAAAATGAGGCATAGTTTCTATGAAAGTTCAATGAAATGCTTTAAAATAAATGTTTTACCAATTCTGTAGCATTAATTTTAGGAAATGATTAGGGAAAACATCTATACAAGTCTAGTTGATTCCTCTTCAGATAGTTTTGCAAGTACCTTTAATTTAGTGTTATGTTTTAAAGAAATATCTGATTCTGTGGCACCAGTTACATATTAAAATTGCAGTTTATGTAGGAAAGATGATATGAGCTCTAATCAGCAATCTTTTTAAAAAAGAACTTAGCCCTACAGTAAATAATGGCAATTGTTTTTTCTAAGTGAACGCTTGGTTTTGAAAAAAAAAAACAACGAGCGATCTTAATCAATGAATTAATATGCATGTGTGCATGCATGGCCACACAGGCGTGTGCATGAAATTAAAGTTTATATTTCCAATTGTAGGTGACTTGTCCAATTACCCAACCAAAGATTGGTTCTGATTGGATAATATATCAGGGTTTTTACTCTATTCCCATATATTAAATAAATCATAACCATAAATATTATAGTATTCTTTGTTCTTAGCTTTTTTAAAAAAATATTTTTTTAAAATATATTTTATTGATTTTTTACAGAGAGGAAGGGAGAGAGATAGAGAGTTAGAAACATCGATGAGAGAGAAACATCAATCAGCTGCCTCCTGCACATCTCCTACTGGGGATATGCCCGCAACCCAGGTACATGCCCTTGACCGGAATCGAAACTGGGACCTTTCAGTCCGCAGGCCGACGCTCTATCCACTGAGCCAAACCGGTTTCGGCAAGTTCTTAGCTTTTATACACTTTGTTTTTCCCACTTTGTTCTTGAGATTGTTTTGAGAATGTGCTCTTCATTGAATACACAGTTATCTATTGGACAAATGCACTATTAATTTTGGTATTTCTCCAACTTTGGATATTTAAACCTCTGGCATCTGAATTTTCTCTATAATTTTTTCATCTTTGGGGATGAAGTGTCTCTGTGTTTTCAGGGAAGAATATGACCTTTTCTCATTTTCTTTACATGTTCAGCCATAAGAAGGAAGTCATCAGTAGGCTTTGCATTGAATTTCCAGATTCCTGGGAGAATTAATATACACAGTCCTGCTTAGTTAAACATTTACTGTCAAATATCTATCAAGTACCTATATTTTCCAAGCACTAGCCTAAAAACTGCTAAAAATAAAAGTCATTGTCTTTACATATGGGGTTCTGTTCCCATCTCTGTGCAGAGGGCACTGATGAGAGGAAGATGCTGATAGCTGAGCAGACTTAACTAAACATGCTTCCTACAGAAGTACAATATCTAAATATGGTTTTGTCTTTGATTTTCCTTATAAAAGTTTGAGAAGCCCTTAACATAACCTATACATTTTCCCATAAGTTCTTTTTCTCTACATATAAGGAGGAGGAGGTGTTTTCTTTCTTTTTTTCATAGTCCTCAAATGACACTATGTTGGTATGCCATTATAAACATAATATTTTCTTTACAAGCCAAACCACTTCTTTGTAGACTTTCTGTGTACCAAATTGCAATCCACTCCATCAAACCAAAGCTACACTAATAAATCTCTTCGTGACAAATCTCTCTCTGTCTTGGATTCAGAGTCAAAGTACTGATGGATAATATTAGAAGCCCTCTTATCTAGAAGAGAGGGTCTAAGAAGAATGCTCATAGAACTCTTAGAAAAAAAATTGTGGCTAGCTGAGTGTTTTATGAGGCACGTCCTAAATCTTTCTGAGGTTTTACAAAAAAGCATTACCACCACACCCTTGGGACATTAACCCTGAGGCCACATTTTACTGACAGAGCCCTGGATTTGATCGTTTCTCTCAGGCCATTTCTTATTTTGAAATCTGTGTGAAACAGTTTTATTCCCTAACTCAGCAGGACCTTACATGGAAATGTATTCTCTAGTTCCCTTGGAAACTTAAATGTTTCTTCTTTGTGAGTTTCCCTTTATCAGATGATAGATAGATAGCCTTATTCAAAGCAGTTAGCACTTTCAAAATTCTGCCTGGAAAACTGCGTACCAAATACTCAATTCTGTTAGGTATATTTTTCATTTTCCACATTATCCTAAGTAGCAGTGTGGCTGAACTTTCCACTACTGTATAAAACTGGTGACGTTTTCAGCCTACACAAACTAAGAAGTGGTGTGGGGAGTGCGGATCATGGGGATCAGCAGTCTTACCTCAGTGGAGGTCATTGCAGGTTCTTTATTTGAGAAGAGGTTGACCTCCTCAGATGCAGAAAGAAGGGTTGCTGTACTGTCAGAGGGTCAACACAAGCGAAGGTTTCAAAGTTTTTGGCTTTACTGGAAATTGCCCAAATGACCCCATAACCAGTTCAGGGGCTCCTTCCCAATTAAAGCCTTAACTTTAACATTAGACTCTGCAGATTGTAAGTATAATTTGTGGAATAATGCACTGACCTGCGGGGTCAGGGTTTGTGTTTAGTTTTGAGAAAGACGATCCTGTGGTTGTAGCAGTCAGTCGTTTCTTTTGGGGCAGGTAGAGAAGGTTTTTGGGTCCTTACCAAATTCTGAGAAGTTTATCACCTTATTTCTCCAAGTGCTTCAGTGCAACTGGAAGTAGCAGATTAAACCTAGCATACTCTTCGTGATTTTCACTATCACAACAACTTCATGGTCACCAAAATACCTGCTTTCTATAAGCAATTGTCACCTCATCATAGTGAAAGCCTCCATAACTTCATAGCCAAGTATTTGGACATAGGTTTGGGTTGAGATTTGCTACTATAGTCAATTATTGGGAAGAAGGAATGGGCATGTAGTGGGTCAGACGAGCTGGAAGCTGCTGGCATAGCTCACTCTGCCTCCAATATTGACACATACCACGTGAGCCTGTGCCTCACTTGCATATCCCAAATCTCATGATTTCCTTCTTTTTCATTTTCTCTTTTCAGACTATAAAACAGGGTGGGTATTTTCAGAGATTGAGTTTTAGCTAAGCCAGGTTAATGTGGTTCAAAATCACCACAATGAAACCACAGAGAGAAGTAGCACAGGCTTAGCTAAGTTGACAGAGCTTAGACAATTTGACAAAGACAAGAGCTCATGTTATCAGTATTTATTAATATGCACTGTCCTTGTTTTTCCATAATTATAAATAAAATTTTAAAATCAAACAAACAAAAGCCCTCTATAGTTTTATTCCAGGCATTAAGAATTAGACATTTTGAAGCAAAATGCTGTTCACCATCAGGTGACAGAGATTTGATGAAATCTGATGCATTATTTTAAGAAAGTAAGACAGTAGGATAAGAAACTGTTGGGAATTGAGACTGGAAACCTAAAACATATTAATAATAGCAACAAAGAGGTTCTAAGGCAATGGCAATATGGAGAGAGAGAGAGAGAGAGAGAGAGAGAGAGAGAGAGAGAGAGAGAGAGAGAGAGAGAGAGAAATATAGAATAAGAAACTTTGTTTCTTGAGCCCGTCTCAAATTTGAGTCTTTACAGCACCTGAGAGACTGAAATAGAGTGCTTTATATGTAAACTTAATATAGAATTTACTTCATCCCAACTTAGATTTTGAACTTTGATGTTTAGAAAAATAGGTTGCTTTTTTCTGAAGTATACAATCCCATTAATAACAAAATATGGAATGAAATTATTTCTATGTATCAAAATAGGTTGTATTTAATTTGTTATATGTTATTTTAACCTATAAAATGAGTGGTATAGTATCTTAGGAAAAGCACTAAACATTTGATGGAGGAGCAGAATAGGGTGAAAGAGACAATGATGGATTTTATCTAGTTTTGCTTTTAACCTGTTAGAACTTGAAGTCCAGCAGACTCTGAGATAGCCAAAGATGATTTAAGAAATAAACACAGAGAGGCTGCCATGGAAACAGATGCTGCAAAAGCATTGCAGTGAACAAGTGTATTTCAAAAAGAGGGCACTGGCCTTTACATACAGTGGCTGAGTAGTAAGAGGCTGCTATTCTTTAAGAGCCTATTGTTTACCAGACAGAAGACTAGAGGATTTATGTAAATTTAATTCTTTCAACAACCCAATGAGTATAATTTATTATTTAACTGTTATTTTCAGAAAGCTGAGATTCTGATACAATGTAAGAAGCTTTCTCAAGGCATATACATAGCAGAACTGAGAAGAAAGTCTATTCATTGAAAGGTTGTGAAAGACCATAGCAATTATAGAAAAATAGAGTGTAGCTGAAAGTGCAGATCTGCCAGTTGCCACACAAACCTTATTTTTTTCACCTTTAAAATGACAATACAAATCATGCTTATTATAAATTATCACAAGATTAAATAGAAAAAAAATAGGAAGTTTTAAAAATCTTTGGTACAGGGTATATATATATGATTAATCATGGTAGCTTTTCTAATGTTTTCATTATTATTCCACTGTTTTGCACTGCTGAATTACTTGAATAAATAGGGCTATCTTGGATAATAAAATAAAATAAAAATTAAATTTAAAAAATCATTCTTCAAAACATAGCAATACTAGGAGACATAGGTTTTCACAAATGAAATTATTTATTAGAGAAGTAATCACCAAATTTCCATATTTCATTCTAAGTGTGCAAGGGATGAGGGAGAAGAGACTTAAGAGACTACAAAAGAGAAGAGAGTACAGGTCTTAGACAAAGCACAGATAAAATCACCCACAGAAAGAGAAAGTCTACAACTAAGTTAAAAATACTGACCACATACTTGGGACTTGATAGTTCACAGCACAAGCTGCAAAATTGAAGTTCAAAGGGACCTGGACCAGAGGTGACACCCTCAGAGAACCATTTTTTTCTTGGATAAAAGGGAACTTTATAGGGACAAATGGTGCTTCTTAGAGAAATGGCAAGGATGGGATAGAAGACTAAATGGGATATCCAGAAATAAGTTAGATGACTCTGTATGAAATTACTGTATTAAGCATAGATAGAATGTAAATCAGCAGATTAAAATCTCTCACAACAAAATCACTTCAAAATGAAAAGCAATTATAACACAACTAGAGGCCCGATGCATGACATTTTTGCAAGACTAGGCCTTCTTTCCCCAGGCTGCAGGCACCGGCTTTCCTCTGGTATCCGGGACCCAGGCTTTTCTCTGACTGCCGGCAATCATTCATGCCCTGGGCTTCCCTTGCAGCCCAGGCTTTGTCCGGAAGGTCGTCTGGAAGAACATACAGAAGGATGTCTGGTCTAATCAGCATATTATGCTTTTATTATTATAGACTAGAGGCCCCATGCATGAAAATTCATGCACTGGAGGGGGGGGGGTGTCCCTTAGCCCAGCCTGCTCCCTCACAGCCTGGGAGCCCTCAGGAGTGGGAGGAAACCCAGCAATCAGGGGAAGGTGATGCCCCATCACACCTCTGCTGCTGCCACTGCTGGCAGTGCAAGCCTTGGCCAGCCCTGGTTACTTGAACCTCTGGTAGCCCTGGTCACCTGAGCCTTGAGTAGCCCTGGGCAGCTGGGCAGCCACCATCCAAGGCTTGCCTGCACCTCGGGCCAGCCTTGGGCAGCTGGGGGGCTGAGGGGACTGGAGGACTCTGGAGGCAGGCACACAGTAAGGCCGGGCCTGCCTGGGGGCAGGCCCAACCTTGCCACATGCCTGTCGCACTAGTGGGGCTGAGGGGACTGGGCATCGCTATCTTGTGGATATGGGTGCTGCCATCATTGAGGGTGGGGCAATCAATTAGCATATTCCCTCCTTATTGGCTGTGGGTGCTGCCATCTTTGAGGGCAGGACAGTCAATTAGCATATTCCCTCCTATTGGCTATGGGCACTGCCATCGTTGAGGGCAGGACATACCATTAGCATATTCCCTCCTTATTGGCTGTGGGCACCACCATCTTTGTGACATTGTGAGGGTCAATTAGCATATTCACTCTTTATTAGATAGGATACTCCAAATAGTCTAACAAAAACAATCACGAACAAATATTAAACTAGAATGAAATCATATATTCAAATTTTAATAATGAATTTGGATTACAAATAAAAGCAGCATAAGATACAATGAGATTGATTGAACTTAAGAAAATAGATTAAGTAGATTATTAAAACAAATATAAAGAAGAGAAAAAATGTAAAAAACTCAAATGAATTGTTGGAGATAAAAAATATAATAGCTTAAAAAGAAAATAAAAATAGTCCCACTGGATAGGATAAACAATATATTTGAAACAGCAGAATAAAACAAGAACAGTGAATTTAAAAAATATACAAAATGATGTGAGAAAATAATTTAAGTAATAGACAAATACTCAGTAAGCTTGAGATCAATCAAGTAGAATGATAGTTAAAGAGAGCCACTGAAGCTGGGGGTGGAGAAAAGAAAAATATTGAAGAAATAATGGGCAAAATTTTCTACATTTAAAAAAAGTACAGATTTATACATTGAAGCATTTCAAGAAACCACAGCAAATTTGGAATACAGAAAGTCACATCAGGGCACATAATAAATAGCTGAAAATGAGAGATAATGGGAAAATATTAAAAGCAGTTGTGAAACAGGACACATTGATTGCAGATACATAGACAAACAGGAATTTATGATAAACCTGTTCTAATAGTAGAATTCTGACTAATAGATATAGAATAGGTTATCAGTTGAAAAATTACTATTTCAGAATTAATATAGTAAATTGAATTCTGGTAAGAATCATTATTGGGTGCTAAAACCATAGAGTGGAGGGGTTGTCATATGAAAATGTCATATAATAAATTTGTATGTGCTTCAAGCTGTCAATTTTGTGGCCCTATTGTTATGCAACAATAGATAAGTAATATACTAAGCAATCTGAATGAACATAATCACTAATATATTCATTAAAATTATATGCTACCAATATGATACATCACTTATGTAGTGTCCCAGCCCCAAATACATAACTTGAATCTCTTCATAGAAAAAACAGAAATACCCAAGTTAAGGAATATAAAACTATAATATTACTAGTGATATTATTCAAAAATATTAATGGCATGAAAGAAAGAAAATATAAGTAACTGCTCCAGGTAGAAGGAAACTTAATAGACCTGATAAATAAATATGTATTCTGATCCTAGACTAGAACTTATACTAGAAAATAAATAACTATAAAAGCATGTCACTCTGACAATTGATGAAATTAGAATATTCAATGTATAGTATATATAAAGTGTATTGAGCCTGGCCAGTGGTGCTCAGTGGTTGAGCATTGACCCATAAACTAGGAGGTCATGGTTTGAATCTGGGTCAGGGCACATGCCCGAGTTGTAGGCTTGATCCCAAGTAGGGGCATGCAGAAGGTAGCCGATTGATGATTCTCACTCATCATTGATGTTTTTTATTCCTCTCTCCCTCTTCCTTCCTCTCTCTGAAGACAATAAAAACATTAAAAAAATAATGTCTATTGATGTTAGGTTTATTAAATTTGATTATTGTATTGTGTATTATGGATATGTAATTTAATATCTTAGGAAATGCATGCTAAAGTATTATAAAACTACTTGTTTTTATATAGAGAAGAAATAAAGCAAATGCAGGCAGTTATTAAAATTAATAAGTATAAAAATATTCAGTTATTTGGACAATTTTTACACATTTTCTCTAAGTCTAATATTTTTTAATAAAATGGTAAAAATAATGATCAATAGGTATTCAATTGTTCCTCAATACCTTGTATTACACTGAGAAAACTATTAGAACTTACAATTTCCCAGGATATAACCAAGGGACTGTCACACAATGAGCCTCATATATCTTTAGTTTAAAATGTACAAACTACTAATACTTTTTAGTTTCTACTAGCTTGCAGAAATCATGACATGTAGAGGTAGAAAAAAATGCAATTTTTCTCCAATCCTAGTTTATAAAGTATCCTTATACGTTTTATCAAAAGCTAATTAAAATTCCATGCCACTGGTTAAAAGAACATGGACACGAAATTTAGCAGAGGTAGATAAATCACTGGGACACTGGGAATTGACTGCAGGGGGAAAAAACTTGAAAGTTGCAGCAAAACTAGGCCATCTATTCACTTCAGCAGGAATCGATTGCTTATAATTTATCCGCAGGGCTGCCTAAGAAAAGAAAGGGAAAGCCACAGTATCATTATCATCATCATACAATTACTTACATGTTAATTGGTAATAAAGTGTGATAATATGCATAGCACTGAATAGTAGAGAGAAAGGAGGTCAGAATAGGACATGGAAAGAGGAAAATTTTAGTTGTAGTGAAAACACAAGTAAACCATTTTCTCTCTACAACTTACCTTTCTCTGATCCCCAGACTGGAAAGATTGGAAAACACAAAACAAAACAAAAAAACTGTGGTTGTATTGTCCGAAATGGCCATTGCTATCCCCTAGTAATTACAGTGAAGCTTAAAGCTGTGAAGCATATACACATTCTACATTCTTTTCTTCTGCAATCTTCAAAATGCTATTTTATGACATAGCAACTTCAAAATCTAAAGGGTGTTTACAAACTATTGGCAGGCTGGCTGGCCCAAGAGACTTATAATAGGCTATACAGTGCCTTTGATTTCTAGGTCATTGCTTTAAATCCATTCTTTCTAATGAACATTGGCTGCTCAAAGTGAAATGAACTGTTGAGTTTAGCAGAGGACCAGTAATGTGTATTATCTGCTGCCTTTTCCAGTTTGTGAGTAAACTATCTACTCACCCCTGTGCTTTAGCAAGAGAGTTAAGTGGTTCAAGTTATAAACATGACTTTAAGATTGAAATGCAATCACTCTTTAAAATTATCAACAACTAGATTGCTTTCTCTTAGTCTTAATTTTTCTTCATTTAAAATTTGTGCATAAATGTGTTTGTATTTAATAGTCTACTTAACTGGATTTTTTAATTAAATAAATATTTTATATGACCCCAGCAGCAAACATTTATTGAGAGTCCTCTAAGGGACAAATGTTACAGTTCATATTACTTCATTTAATTTCATGTAGTGCTCACAACTTTATGTGAAGTAATATTTTTAATACATGGAAATACCAACTCAGAGACATTATGCAGCTTCCCTATGACACATAGCTTTTTTAGAAAATTTAAAGTAATTCCTAAAGCTGAAAATCATTCATTTAATTATTAAGTCAATAAAGATGACTTCCACAATTTGCTTCTGTCAAATATGGTCCAAATCACTGGAGAGACAATGGTTGACAAAAAAGGCAAGTACCAAGTTCTTGGAGCGACTTTTGAAGGGCAAGACCTCCAAAACATCAAGCATATCAGTAACAGTTCATTTACTAATTCTATATAATAAAAGAAACATGTAAATTGACCATCCCTTCGCTACGCTCACCAGCCAATCAGGAGTGAATATGCAAATTAACCCAACAAAGATGGCAGAGAGCAGAAGCAGGAAAGCTGGAAGCTTGGGAGGACATGGCTCCCTTTGTCATTCCCTGGGTCGCTCCCTTCGGGGGCCATGGCTCCCTCGGTTGCTCCCAGCACGGGGAGCTTCAGGAATTCTGGGAATAGTAGTTCTGATGGCAGCCCCAGGACTGTAAGTGGAAGCCCAGAGTGCAGGTAGCACCAGGAATGCTGGGAATCGTAGTTCTGGTGGCAGACGGATCTCCTAGACCAGTGGTCGGCAAAATCATTAGTCAACAGAGCCAAATATCAACAGTACAACGATTGAAATTTCTTTTGAGAGCCAAATTTTTTAAAGTTAAACTATATAGGTAGGTACATTGTTATTAACTTAATTAGGATACTCCTAAGGCTTAGGAAGAGCCACACTCAAGGGGCCAAAGAGCCTCATGTGGCTCGCGAGCCACAGTTTGCCGACCACAGTTTAAGACCAGTGGTCAGCAAACTGTGGCCCCTTGATTGTGGCTCTTCCACAAAATACCACATGCAGGCACGCACGTACAGTGCAATTGAAACTTCGTGGCCACACTCAAGGGGCCAAAGAGCCACATGTGGCTCGCGAGCCGCAGTTCACCAACCACTGTCCTAGACATTAGAGCAAAGTGAGCCTGAAACATGTTACTGTTGCAGTGGGGGATGGAGGGAAAGCAAAGGTGAGAGACATAAGTAAAATCAGAGTGTCTAGGAAAAATTAAAGGGAAGATATCCTAAAAATTCCAGGAAATCTCCACCAATGAAGCAAAGAAAAAAAAAGTACCTCTATTATTCTGTGAGCAACAAACCAAACTGGGTTGGGGGTCTCAGACAATTTGCTCATATGATTGCAAAGGCAGACAGAAACTCCCGGATTGGAGAGGGCTCCCAGATTGGAGAGGGTGCAGGTTGGGCTGAGGGACCCCCCTGCCCCACCTCCACCCCCCACCCCCCGTGCACGAATCTTCATGCACCGGGCCCCTAGTAATATTATAAAGACTATAAATGCATTTAGTGAAAATGGAGTGAAGAGGCATGTTTTGCATGGAATGATCCAGAAAATACTCTAGAGAAGGTGACATTTAACCAGAGACCTAAATAACACACAAATCTGAGTAAAGAGCCTAAGAGCCGTCCAAACAGGGGGAAGTATGAAGTGCTATACCAGGAATGACCCTAATTGTCTGAAGGAAAGCAAGGGGGCTACTATGCCTGGAGAACAATGTGGAAGAGAGCACCCATCATGAATGGGGTCAAACCACTGGGATGATGACGGGGGAGAGGAGCCATGTTGACTGGCTTCAGGCAGAAGCACACACTGAGAAGCAATTAGGAGAGCCTTACTGTATATCAGTGCATGCGAATCATAAAAGAGGAAAGAAGCAGTTAATGAGAAAAAGCCTCCAGACTTCAATGCAGATCTGACAGGGAGCCATAGGAAAAAAAAAAAGCAGGCTTGGGCCGGAGAGCCTCAGATTGTGATCTGGATCATGACATGGACCTGAAGAAGTGGAGGTCAACCCAATGGGAGACCGCAAGCAAACACTGACCCTGAGGGAGTCCTGTCATCTCAGGCATTGGCTGGTTTCCCTGTGGCAGAGTATAACCTCCACTCTTACACTGAGGAGGATCCTGACGGTGCTGGAGCTGGAGACTGACTGCACTCCTTGCAAGGGAATAGCAAGTTCCTTCTTGAAGGAAGATTTGGACAGTGCACCTCCATACTTGTCACAAGGGACTGTAGTATTTGGTATATTTTCATCATACTCCTGCCCTCTTTAAAAGTCACTGCTCTAGGGTTTGTTTGAAGTGTTCTCAGCCATGCTATGTCTCTGATATTTGGGAAATAAATCGTGCCAGAGCTGAAGCCCCACGAAGACATCATGATCTATTACTGTCCTCAGTGGGCCTCCAAGGAAGGAATGTGCAAGAAGGAACCAGAGACCCAGCCTGGCAGCTACTACTGAGGACACTACCTAGCCAGTTTGAACTTTGAAGGCTTCTACTAATACTAATACGATTTGAAGAAGAAAATTTCAATTTTACTTGAAAATTCTATTTTTAAATGCTGAATTTCAAATATATTTTTATTTTTAAATTATATTTTGTATATTCATATATGGTAAATGCTCCCAATTTTTGGACGTTGGGAACCACTTTGCTAAATGTTAGATAAAAGTCAGGAGCATTAAGACAGAACAAGAAAAAAAATAAACTACAAGTAATTGAGCACCTACCACCTCTAAAGTTTCTTATCCCCCTTTTACAGACAAAGGTATTGTAAAACAGTGGGATTCAGCTAGTGTCCCAGTAACTCCAAGAACCATGACAAATGTGTGTGCTATTTCTCACTTCTCACACATCCACATAGGGTTTCTCTTACCGTTCATTTTAATGTCATTTGTATAGGAAGTGGGGTAGGAGCTGGTGGGATGTCCCCTGATCTCCAAAATCAGGACACCTGCTCGCTTTACTTTTTGCAGGCATTTATCTGGGCCCATACTGGCAGTAATTGAAGTGCTTGCTGGTCAGAATTTCAGTTCAGCTCTTATGTCCTATGCCAGTATGCTAAGATGGACTTGCAGGTTTATTGTATTCTAATTTAGATCTATCCATGCTCCTTTGTAGTTTTTTAAAAATGATCTCTGTCTCTCTCTCTTGTTTTTAAAGACAGATGATTTGGCAAACTTGCAGAGATTACCATCTCCAATGATGGAAATTGTTCCACAATCTTAAATTTACCGGGAAGAAAAAGAAAGTTGAGAAAAATGAAATAGACTTGGTTTTATAATAAAATGGCCCTGAGGTTTAATTTGATCCATGCCACTTACCTGCAATGTGATTTGTGAGTTGGCCAAATTCCCTCCTCCTTCTTCTCTTCCTCCTTCTCCTCCTTTCCCTCCTCTTCCTCCTCCTCCATTTCCTTTTTTTCTTTTTCTTCTTTCAAAGACAGAAAGAGAGAGAGAGAGAGAGAGAGAGAGAGAGAGAGAGAGAGAGAGAGAAGAAAGTTTTTATACAATACACTTGGTTGTTTTGAAAATTAAATGAAATGACTTCTGTAAAGTATCTGGCATATATATAGTAGATGCTCATGAAATATAAGTACCAAGAATTTAGAGGGAGGTGGATAAATAACTCTCCTGCGGATATCTTTAATTTTTTTTCAAAACCTTTATGACTCATCTTTCTTTGGCTTTAAAATAACATGCTAATTGGAGGCCATGCTAGGAATTTTAAAATATGACAATATGACATAAATTACAAAGAAAGCAGGTTCTTTGTGACTCTAGAACAGAGGTTCTCACCCTGTGGGTTGCGACCCCTTTGGGGGTCAAATGACCCTTTCACAGGGGTCGCCTAAGACCATAGGAAAACACATATATAATTACATATTGTTTTGTGATTAATCACTATGCTTTAATTATGTTTAATTTGAAACAATGAAATTGTGGGTCACCACAACATGAGGAAATGTATTAAAGGGTTGCAGCATTAGGAAGGTTGAGAACCACTACTCTAGAACATGTCAGCTGTGCATACATGCATATATTTATTCTCTACTCAAACAATTATTAGTTATCTATTCTCAGATATTGTGTTACACATTAGAGAAAAAAAGCTAAGAGTGATACTTGCCTCCAAAAATATTTAAATGAATGTAATTAAATACCATTAATAATATACAGAAATCAAGAATAGACCTAAATTTAATTCCAGATATTTTATCTATTAAGTAAATAAATCTTTAAATTCTAAAATTACTATTTTAAAGTCTGGGAAGGGACAATGGGAGGTAGGCTCCAGAGCATGTCTGGCTCATCTCACCCAGTCCCGATCAGCCGGACCCCAGGAGCAAGCTAACCTACAGGTAGGAGCATCTGCCCCTTGGTGGTTAATGCGCATCATAGTGACTGGTTGAACAGTCCAAGAGTCAGAGGGACACTTAGCATATTAGGCTTTTATATATTAATGCACTAATTCTTATTATTTTGTAAAGGGGAAATAACATTAAATAGGGTACATTATAGAAAGTTTTCCATATTATTCAGTGGTCAAATCATTATTGTTATTGATTGCTTATGAAAAATATATTTGCAGAAATATAGATTTTAAAAAATTACAGTATTTAATCTATCAGAAGGAAACTAATGTTTAGGACAAATCAACATCCAGAATATAGATAGGCAAGTTAATTGCTCTGTTGATGACAGGATTGAGAAAAACAACTTCTAAGAAGCATAAAATTTGGGAATTAACTGTTCAGTTTAATGAGCAAAATTGCTGTAAAGACCATTCATGACTGACCCTATTATTAGTTATACAAGTTCTAAGGTGAACATCAATTCTTAGCATTTATGAGAGCAACAGCATATTAGTGTAGATCTTTCTTTGAAAGCCTTATTGAAGTATTTTTCATACTAGTGTTCCATGGAGAAGACATGAAATATTAAAAATAATTCTAATGAGATTAATATACAATCACTCTTCTGAAAGAGCATTCCAATCAATCTTTGGAATGGAGGAACAAGTAATACTAAACTCATTATACTTATGGAAAATTGTGAGACAGTGAACTCAAGCAGCTTGTTCAAGGTCACAAAATAAAATAATTTCTGACATACAAACAGAATCCAGTTCTGCAAAGCCCAGCCCAGAGATCTGCCTACTAATCTCCATCCCCTAAAACATAACTGTAACTCTTAACTAGTCTCAATATTTAGAATTGTGCTTCTCTCAAAGGAATTTCTCTTTGTGCTATTCTGTTCCATCAGTAATATCTTTAAATAGAATGAAAATGTCTTATGTTTAAATTGGAGAATATTTTCCTTTTTCTCAACTCAGTCTTATCTTAAACTAGAGGCCCGGTGCACAAAAATTTGTGCACTCGGGGGGAAGGGGGTCCCTCAGCCCGGCCTGTGCCCTCTCGCAATCTGGGACCCCTCGGGAGATAACGACCTACTGGCTTAGGCCTGCTCCCGGGTGGCAGAGGGCAGGCCCAATCCCTAGGTGCAGCCCCTGGTCGGGCTCAGAGCAGGGCTGATTGGGGAGTTGGGGCACCTTCCTCTGTCATGCACAGAGCAGGGCAGATTGTGAGGTTGCGATGCCACCCTCAGTCACGCTCAGGGTAGGGCCGATTGGGGGTTTGGGCACCGCTCCCTGTCACACTCAAGGCAGGGTCGATGGGGAGGTTGCGGCGCCACCCCCTATCACGCACAGAGCAGGGCCCATCAGGGGGGTTGGGGCTCCGTACCCTTCATGCACAGAGCAGGGCCAATCAGGGGGTTGGGGCACTGCCCCCTGTCATGCACAGAGCAGGGCCGATCAGGGGGTTGAGGAGCTCCCCCCGTCACTCACAGAGTAGGGCCGATAGGGGAGTCAGGGCACCGCCCCCTGTCACACTCAGGGCAGGGCAGATCAGGGGGTTGGGGCGCCACCTTCTATCACCCACAGATCAGGGCCGATCAGGGGGTTGGGGCACCGCCACTGTCACACTCAGGGCAGGGCCAATGGGGAGGTTATGGCTCTACCCCATCACACACAGAGCAGGGCCCGTGTGTGGGAGAGGGGGGTTGGGGCACCGCCCTCTATCACCCACAGAGCAGGGCCGATCAGGGGGTTGGGGCACCGCCACTCTCATACTCAGGGCAGGGCTGATGGGGAGGTTATGGTTCTACCCCATCACTCACAGAGCAGGGCCTGTGTGGGGGCAGGGTTGTGGCGCCGCACCCTGTCACACACAGAGTTGCAGGGCGATCAGGGGGTTGGGAAGCTCCCCCCTATCAGGCACAGAGCAGGGCTGATCAGGGGGTTGGGGCGCCTTCCCCTGTCACGAACAGAGCAGGGTGGATAGGGAGGTTGTGGCCCCGCCCCCTGTCACACACAGAGCCACAGGGCTATCAGGGGGTTTGGGCGCTGCCCCCTGTCACGCTGATCCTGGTGCCAGGAGGCCTCTCGGCTCTGCTGATCCTGGTGCTGGGAGGCATATTACCCTTTTACTATATAGTACTGAGGCCTGGTGCATGGGTGGGACTGGCTGGTTTGCCCTGAAGGGTGTCCTGGATCAGGGTGGGGGTCCCCACTGGGGTGCCTGGCCAGCCTGGGTGAGGGGATGATGGCTGTTTGCAGCTGGTCACACACCCTTCAGGGTGGGGGTCCCCACTGGGGTGCCTGGCCAGTCTGGGTGAGGGGCTGAGGGCTGTTTTCAGGCCAACTGAAGCTCCCAACTGCTCCTTTTTTTCTTTTTTTTATTCTGGGCCAGCTTTAGCTCTGGCTCCAGCTCTGAGGCCTCTCCTGCTGAAAGCAGGTATCTGGTTTGTTTGGGTTCTATAATCGAAACAATGTATAACTCCAGCTCTGAGATCCTGGCTGGCTGAAAGCAGGTTTCTGGGGTTTTGTTTAGCTTCTATATTTGTTACAATGTTTCTTAAACTGCAAGCTCAGAGGCTGGCAAGGCAGGCGGGGAACGCTGGAGTCCTCCGTCACTGAAGCAAGCAAGCCTCATGTTCACTTCCAGCTGCCTGGCTGCTGGCCGCCATCTTGGCTGGCAGTTAATTTGCATATCACCCTGATTAGCCAATGGGAAGGGTAGCGGTCATGCGCTAATTACCATGTTTCTCTTTTATTAGATAGGATAAGAGGTAAACTATGCTATCACAGTTTGGTATGTAGAAAAATAAATAATGTTTCTTTTTTATATACCAACTAGAGGCCCACTGCATGAAATTTGTATAGGGGTGGTGTCCCTAGGCCTGGCCAGTGATCAGGGCCTATTGGGGCCATCTCACCCAGTCCCGATTGAGGCCAGGCTGGCCAGGGCCTGCTGGATGGGGTGGGCGGGACAGGGGGAGGGTCCGCATAAGGTTGGCTCGCCATGGGAGGTTGGCTGTGGGAGCACACTGACCACCAAGGGACAGCTCCTGCATTAAACATCTACCCCCTGGTCATCAGTGTGCATCATAGTGACCGGTCGTTCTGGTTGCAGTGGTTGCTTAGGCTTTTATATACTAGATAGTTGATTTTATCTTTTTGTAAATCTTAGTTGAATATTGCCAAATTTTAATGTGCTAGTAAACTTAACATTTCTTAAACTATCGTTTTTTGCTATTGTGGTTTTATTCCAACGTATGTTCATCTTTTGTAAGTGTGAGTTAAACTCAAATTTTCCCTTTTGTGAAATATTTCCAATTTTGTGGACTTTGGAAAGCTCAGAATGTTCATTGTTAAAATATAATATGCATATTTGCCTAACCTTAGAAGGACAATAGTTAGTATTCATGGAAAAATGTAACAGGAGACTGATTTTTATATCCAAGTCATACACTTAGATATAAAATTGTAGATCATATGTCTGTGCATCTTATTATTCTACAAAGAGTAATAAAGGACATAATTACTTTATAAATCTCATATGGAAAAATGTTAAACCTCTTACTGGCCCTTATTTTCTACAAGACAAAGGGAGAATACACTGTAACTTACCTTGGGATCTTGTAGTTGCTCTTTTTTTTTCTTTCTCTGCCCTTCAGCTAAGGATATTCTTTGTTCCAAAGCTCATCAATACATAGGTACTACTTCTTTACTATTGAACCATTACTCTATTTAAAAAAAAAAATTTATTGATTTCTAAGAGGAAGGGAGAGGAAGAGAGAGATAGGAACATCAGTTATGAGAGAGAATCATTGATTGGCTGCCTCCTGCACACCACCTACTGGGGATCGAGTCCACAACCTGGGCATGTGCTCTGACCAGGAATTGAACCATGACCTCCTGGTTCATAGGTCAGTGCTCAACTGCAAAGCCAAACTGGCTGGGCCCATTACTCTATTTTAAGTATTCAGCCATATTTTAAAATCATCCCCTTTAGTAACCTACTTATGCACATTCAAATATATAGTTTGTTTAGAAATTTTTTTTCTAAAAATGTAAATGTTTTGATCAAAAAAAAAGTTTGGGGAGGGTATAAATTAGAAAGGCTACTAAAATATAAAGTGCAGGTAAAATGAAAAGCAATTCATCTCATACATTGGCATGATCAATATTGGTACAATTACTTTGTGAAACTTTAAAAGCCTCCTAAAGCTGGCATATGCATACTCTGTGCATTACATATGTGTTGTATAAGAATGTTCATTGAAGAATTTTCTATAATAATTTAAAAATATAAACTACTTAAATTCTTTTATTGATAAAATGGATAATTAAAATATAGTACAGTCATATATTTATCCATTGGAATAGTATTCAAGCAATCACAAAATCAAATTATTGCAACAAACCAAACATAAATGAACCTCACAGACATAGCTTTAAGTGTAAAAAATCAGACATCAAAATGAACATTGGGTATAATTCCACTTGAATTAAGCTCAAGATTAGTTAAAACAACTTGGCATTGGGGACATCCTTCACTGATATTTCTGGGATGCTGCTCATGTTCTGCATCGTGTGCTAGGTGGGGGACATAGCTGTGGTCACTTTGAAACACAGTATTTGCACTCTGAACATTCCATATATATGCCATACTTCCATAAAGTTATGGCCCTCCCTAAAATGAAGCAATTCAACTTGACCATTAATTTTTTTTTTATTCTTGTTTGTTTTTTTTTAAAATATTTATTTCAGAGTGTGAGAAAAAGGAACAAGATAAAACACATTTAGATAAATTTAAATTCTTTGGTTTGTTAATTGGTTGAGGCATATTTAGAATTTAAATAGTCTAGGGACTAACAATGCTGAAGTTGAGTGTCATCTTACTCTTTAGACGAGGGTAAAACTGTTAATAGCAATATCCTTGAATGCAGCAGCAAAAAGATACGGATGCTGAGAATTGCAGGGGTTCAGTTCTGAGTAGTTTTAAGTTCTGTAGTCAACTAAATGATCATGGACGGAGTCTAACATCAACACTAATAGGAAAGAAAAAGCAAATGTACGTCACAAAGCATCGTTTATCTTCTCTGGTTTTCACTGCGAGCTTCCTGGAGGGAAAAGCCTTGCTATTACCCATCGGTATCACAACTTAAATAACAGCAGTAATAGCTGCCTCAGAATACCAAGGAAATAAAAATATTTTCCCATTGCAGAATGCAAGAAACGAGTCCTCTGCAGTTCGGGCATATCAACTCCTTTATTGGGGGTCTCATTCTGAATCCAGCGGTTTTCCTGTTTTCCTATCCTTATCATCCCTGATTTCTACCTGGCAGGTCATGCTTGTTAGTAAATATGCCATATTTTATTGCCTTTTATTGACTATTCTTAAGTTGCAAAGAAGTTCTAACTTTAGTTTGAAGTCTCCTCTTGACCCATAAAAGTATGATCACAACATCATACTTAAAAGTTCTGTAGTACAGCAGGAAGGCGGGGGATAAGAAATCAACAGAAGGACTTGTATGCATGCATATAAGCATAACCAATGGACACAAGACACTGGAGGGTAGGGGAGGCCGGGGGAAGGTCAAGAGGAAAAAAAAAGGAGACATATGTAATACTCTGTAATACTTTAAGCAATAAAACAAAATTTAAAAAAATAAAAGTTCTGTAGTAAATAAATTTTAATTTTGAAAATTCCTTTTACCTTAGGTATCACATTTCCTTTTCCTCAGCATTTCTAGGAAGGGCTGGAAATGCAATGAACTATTTTTATTAAAGAGAATATTCAAACTCTAAGTAACAGAAAATTCTGTATAATAAATATCTAAGATGAAGTCAACTGTATATTTGGACATTGGAAAATTCTTATGTGGCTTCAGCCTGCAAAATCCATTTATATAATACATTGGCACTTTCTATCCATAATGGGGCAGAAATGACCTCAAAGAGAATTTATTGTTCTTTCCCATCTCTCAGCTTTCCTAAGGCTCCATTGATAGAAAATAAATTATCAGGATTTCTCTTTCTTCTTCATACTAGTATCTCCCAGGCCCCTGCCCCTGCACCACTCCCAGCAATGGTGCTGTGTCTTTGGTTGGTTCTCGTTACTTACATATATCCTGCAAAACACAGATTACAAGAAAACAATTACCCATTTTGTCTATTTGTGATCAAGGTACCATTCTCATTCACACTTTTTTTCTCAAAAAAGAAAGTCCTTTTTCATCTCTGCCAAATCCTCCAATGTCAGCCCTGTCCCTCAGCCACTTTGCTTAGTTAGTAGAAAATATGCCATACTATTTATTAGACAAGTGTCATAAACTGTATGTTACACCTTAATTTTTATCTATTCACAATATGTATCATGATCTAATAATTAAAAGCCAACAGTGTTAAATAAACTTTCCCTACAAATTCAGTACTTCACTATCTAAGTAAACAGGGTAAAATTATGTTCAGAACACATAAAGTAATACATCTATTTCTATCTTTAACCCTACTATCTATTTTTATTGAATTTATTGGAATTATGTTGATTAATAAAATTATAAAGGTTTCAGGGGTAAAATTCTATACCTATCTATTGTATTATTTGTTCACCACTCTGAGTCAAGTCTCTTTCCATCATCCATCTATTAAAATGACTTGTTATTAGGGCAAATATTAATGAAGGAAGAGGAATATCCTTCTTGTCTATTCAAAATGGAAACTGGATGGACAGCATTTTCTCTTCTAAAGAATTTATAACTCAAGGAATTATTAACTTTATTGAACTAAAATATATCATCTACACTAATAAATGAGAAACATGCAAATTGACTGTACCTTTGTGACACCCATGAGCCAATCAGGAGTGAATATGCAAATTAACCCAACAAAGCTGGTGGGTTAATTTGCATACATAGGCACTGAGCAGCTGAAGGTGGGATGCTTGCGTCGTCACCATGGTGACGATGCAGGCGTTCTGCGCTGCCCCAGCCGCTCCGGGCCTCTGGGCAGTGTGGGAAGGCGGAAAGGTGACTCTGGGCCGGAGCGAAGGCGGTGCCGGCAGCCAGGGGAAGGGAAGGCCCATTCTTGCACGAATCTTCATGCATTGGGCCTCTGGTTTATATTATACTTCTATAACAAATTGCTTTATGAATGTATTTTTTCTGCTTATATAAATTATACTAGTATGCCAGTCTGTAATGTAAATGCCATTCAGTGACTTACAACCTATTTTTATTTTAATATCTTTGTAGTTTGGACACTAATGTGCCACTAGCAGCCACAATTAAAGATGAAATGTATTTTCATATGGTAATTATGCAACAGGACTGCTGCTTTATTGAGAAAAAAAAGCCAGTTTCATAATTTCAGGCATCATAATTTCAGTAGGAGGCCTTCAAGCAACTCAGACTTAATTACCTGCCTGTGTCTGTCCCTGATTCCAAATTAGGAGGTAGTGATGAGAGAAGCAGACAGAATGGACTTAGGAGATTACAACAGTGGTGGCCACCCCTCTGGTTTCCAGGAAAATCAGTGACAGTGGAGCAACCTGCAGCTTAGGTCTCTCCTAGAGACACTGGTTTCCTCAGGGGACTGGTTTTGTGGTGTAACTTTAGTGTCATTCTACTCTTGCACATTTTCTGAGATTGCTCCTCAAACTCCCCGTCAACTGATGATTTTTTAATGCCCTTTCAATAAATTCATTCTCTACTTAAATCAGAAGGAATGTGTTTTCATTGTTTGCAAATAAAAACAGTGAATTATGAACCAGAGCCTTCACATGTCCATGGATTAGATTAGACCAAAAAAAGCTAACCCTGTAATGAATGCCTCAGAGCAATAGAAAAGAGTTATTTTGAAATCCCAAAAGTTCATCAGGGCAAGATTGAAACTCTTAACATCTAGTGTTCAAACTCGTGAATATAGAAGCTATAATATTTGCAGAAAATTTTACTCCAACAATTTAAATCTATTTTGATAAGATAGAAATATTATCCTCTGCCAATGAAACCCAGGAGGGTACGATCCCGAAAAAAGTTTTGAGACAAACACATTCTCTTATTCCTGACCTGAAATGAGATCTCCCGTCCCTTGACAACTAGCCTCCTGTTTTCCGGCTAACGTTCACTGCCTCCCAGCTATTTTAGGGGAGAGAAGTGTTCTCCTTCAATTACCGGTCTGGCGAATGCTTTGGGAAGTGATCTCTGAGCTCTTTCTCTGAATCATGGGTATTTCTGAATCTTTAGGGAGAAGACTTGAAATACTGAGCACTGTATTAGAGAATAGATGCTTTTCTGTGTGAAAGCTACTCCAATCTTAAAGAGGAGGCGAGAAATAAAGGTGTCAGAGGAGAGAGGGCAGCTACAAAAGATAGCTCCACATTGGCCATGGATTGTTCATTTTTTTAAGGTGACGGGCATTACCCTTGAGCTTTGACAGGGTTTGCATTTTTTAAAAAATTCTCTATGTATTTCTTTACTTCAGAAGCTAAAATTTTTTCAAAAATAAATCCTTTCATTTTTAACTACCCATATCACTTAAGTACTTCATGGAATGTTTAAAAGTAAAACAACTCACATTTAAGACCTTTTTAATGGTCATGTATAGCAAAGTGAAATAAATTTATATCAGTAAATCTACACCTTGAATTTGTCTGGGAAATTCGTTAAATAGGTAAACTTATTAACACTTCCTATATGCCTCTATAATAATTTAAATTCTAAAACTGAATAGCTGGACTATTTCTTGGGAAGCATTGTTGTCTTTTTAAGAAGTTTACTAAAGAGTCTATTTATTATCCTCAATAAGCATAGCAAAAATCCCAAACAAGCAAGTAAGAAAATTTACCTATTGATTTTAACCATTTTTCAAAATGGTCTGAAATCAATAAAAAATTTTTAATGTAACTTTTTAGGGGTTTCAGAAAGAAGGGAAATATGTATTTGAATTTATTAAATAAAAATGAGATAGTTTTCTTAGAAAGAAATAGATCCAAATAAATAAGGCTAACTCTTGTCATCAAAAACCAGGCTCATTCAGACAACATCTTATAAAGGGGTCCAAACAGTGTGTGTAGGCATTTATTTAGCTCCATAACTCAACTGACAGTGTTGCAGTACTTGAAGGTGATGTTCTGATAAATAAATAAATGTGTAAGAGATGTCTTACAGATGATTTTGTAATGTATTATGGATGTAAGAATATATGTTTTGCTTGAACATTTTTTTTTGTACTAAGCAGACCTTTCTATTCTTTGAACTTGTTGGAAATTGAATCAATAATTTGATTTTCTAGTAAACACTGAAAAAACAACAACATTTTCTATCCTTAATATCTACTATTCAGAGAAACCAGGCTAGTAATGTTTAAGGAGCAGTTTATATGTTACATGTTATGTCAATAGAGGATACTTGCCAATTTCTGCCTTTCTTTGTTTTCTTTTTCCATGAACATCTGGTTGAACATTTTCAAGCTTTGTCTTCTGTAACACTGGGGATGGGATTGTCTTAGAGTCCTGGTGTCAAAGAACAAGACGAAATATATGGCTGTTATAATTTAAGAAAGAACATTTGTGATGTGTGGCATAAGTGAGTCTGGGAGCAATAAGACATTTTGCTGCAATGTCAAGCAATAATTTTTATAAAAAGATAAATTTGATTTGGCATCCGTTTATTTTAATATTTCCCTGATGGCAGATTACATACTTCACACACACACACACACACACACACACACACACACACACACACACAATGCTACAGCACATAAATTGTATCCAGTTCCTTTAACATCTCCTGTTTTCTCTTACTTCCAGGCATTCAGACATGTTATTTCTGTGTTTATGGATTTTTTATGACTATTTCTATCTGGTTAATTGCTATTCATTCTCAGACCTCAAATTAGATGTCATTTCCACTGGGAAACTTTCACAACTGCCAAGACTTCCCCATCCCTCTTTCCAGTGGTTTCAGTTAAATGCCTTTTGTATATGCTCCCATTCCCTGCAGTATCTGTATAAGGTGCATTTATTGACAACATAAAATTTACATATATATATATATATATATATATATATATATATATATATATATATATATATATAGCAATTGCTTAGGAACTGTTTACGTTTGTGCTATATTCCCAGTATCTAGCATGGTGCCTGGCACATAGAATATCCTCAGTAATTTATTGTTAAGGTAAGTCTTTAAAATGGTTTTTATAAATTCATGGTCAAAAATATATCATGGTAGATGACAGACAATTACTGAAGTGTCACACTTGAACTAGGAAAATTAGAAGGAACAATATATAGTATTGAGTATTGGGATAAAGCTGAATATAGGGAGATTATATCATTGCACTGTGTTCATGCAGTGGTATTGATTGGAAAATTAAAATGATCATGGATCTCAGTTTTGAGATTCCAAGATGCCTGTAACCTGAAGATATATTTCAGATTTGAGAAGGACAATACCGATAATACAGCATTTGTTGGGTACCAAATTATTAAATGAGATAAGCATTTTACTCACTCACCTAATTTAATAACCTCGCTGTAGCCAGCAGAAGGACCAACAAAGTAAAGACACTCATTAGGAGCCTCACAGCTTCACAATTCACGCTAAGTTCATCTAAATCAATAGTAGCAATGCCACATTGCACCTACAGCAACTATATGACATGCTGAATTTGTCATGGTAGACCATATTTATGGAGAGATAATTAACAGACTCTGGTAAGTTATTTTCTTTAAATCTGTCTACTCCTTCTTGTGTGTCTCTTACTCTTGACTAACTGTTTTGCTCAGCTGTTTCGCCGAAGTTCCAAACCATTGATACCTATTCAGGTATTTATGAAAAGTGATAAAGCTCCAGGAGCATTATTCACCGAGCATTTGCCCTCTAGGCAAAGTCCCTATTGTTTCCGTTCCTCTTCTAAAATATCTGTCAGGCTCTCACTGATAAAATCTAGTCTTCGGGTGTAAACTACAATTAATATTTTCATATGGGACCTGTGCCAGTTTGATCTTATGAAAAACGCAGACATTTTGAAATAAAGCTACATTGCAGTGAGAACACTTTCTCTATCCATGTTTTACTTCCTCATGCTCTTCTCCATAACACTTTTGTATCAGTCACTTAATGCAGTCAATGTGTATCTCACTCTATCTTCCCCGTTGTCTTTCATTCTGCCTCTCTCTAACAAATATAGAACACGACTGAACTAACACCAGTGCCTTATTCTTTTCAAAAAAAGTCTCAAACCATCACAACCACAATGGTCGAGAAATATTTTAAAAGTTATCCCCATTAATTGAAACAGATGATTGCAGGTATAGCTCTCTGTTACTAGAACATAGTCACTTCACCTAATCAAAGTCCTCAAAGTTTCCAAGGCATAGAAATGAAAGTGTGATATATCTGTTTTGATCTTCTTTGATTTCCCAGAAATTTAAGTTATAATCCGAGCAAATGAAAATCTTAAAAAAAAATAGTTTAACTGACTGAACTTACATTATCATTGTCAGCTTTGTATGTTTCTATGCTTGTGACAGTTTGCAGACCCACCAGCGGAAAAAAGTTTTGTCTTTTTATCATTTTTCACAGAAAGCTAAGCAGGCTCTTAATGGCAATTGTTTATAACGTTACTGAAAATTGAGGCATTAAGGACAAGTATCATGTACAGTTACACTACTCCCTTTGCTTTCTGCTGAATTCTAAACATTCCCTCCAGCCATGTGATTCTCTCCAGCGGAGTCATGACAGTAATAAGATGTCTTTCACCACCCGATCCTCCAGCTTCTTCCAAGGAAAGGAATGGAACTTTCAGGTTCTTCTGCCATCCCCAGTCTCCTGACAGTCTGGAGAATAAAATTGTCATTACTTTGCTGGATAAAGATGACATTTAAATTATCTGTAGTTTGATTTCTATAAACATTTACCCTATCATATATCTTATATCTTTGTACTGCTTATATTATTCATTGTACCCACGAGTGGAATATTTTTTTCCAACCCTATTATCTCTACAATCTAGTACATTCTCCAACATGCATTCAAAAGTGACCAATTCTAGCTAAGCCACTTCTGTTTTCCTAGTCGTAATCAGTGTATCCCCTCATATTGTAAACACTTTTGTGTGGCTTTTCCCCCTAGTGTATAACTTACAGCATCTAACAGTGTTCATCAATGTCCATTGTACCAATTAGCAGTTATTTCCCATTGCCCCAATCCTGGAGGCTTAGACAATATTATTCTGTTTCCTCCCTACAGACCTGCCTATTCTCAACATTTCATATAAATGGGATCATCTGTGACTCTCCTTTTACTTAGCATAATGTTTTCCACTTACATCCATGTTGCAGCATGTGTCAGTATTTCATTGCTTTTTACTGTACGATAATATATGATTGTATGGCTAAACCATATTTGTCTTTCCATCTAACAGGTGATAAACTTTTGTCATGTTCCCTTAAGGCTATTCTGAATTTTGTTGCTAAGGACATTTATGTACAGGTTTTTGAGTAGACATGTGTTTTCATTATTCTTTCGTAGATACCTAGAGTAGAATTTTGGGGTCATGTAGTAACCATTTGTTTAACATTTTGAGGAACTGCCAATTTTTTCCAAACTGGCTGTACTTTGTAAAATATTACACATTCTAATCAGCAATGCATAAGAGTTCTGATTTCTCCACGTCCATCCTTACCAACACATAGTATTATCTATCTTAGAATTATAGTCATTTTAGATGGTGTAAAATTGTGGCTAATTGTAGTTTAGATTTACAATTCCCTAATGGCAAATGATGTTTTGTCTGTTCTTATGCTTATTAGCCATTCATACATCTTCTTAGGAGAAATGCCTTTTAAAATCACTTGCCTGATTTTACATTGGGTTATTTGTCTTTTCATCATTAAATTGTAAGAGCTCTTTAAATATTCTGGCCAAAAATCCCTTATTAACTACATTTGCAAACATTTTCTCCCAGCCTGAGAGTTGTTTGTTCACTTTACTAATGTTGTTCTTTGAAGCACAAATGTTTTTAATTTTGATGAAATCCAAGTTCCTTTTGTCTTCTATTGCCTATGCTGTTGCTTTCATGCCTGTGCTTTTGATGGGAGTCTTTTGCCAAATTCTAGATCATGATGAATATGTTTTCCTCTAAGAGTGTTGAATCAATCTTTTTACTCTTACCAGTGGTCTTTATTTCTTCCTGTAAATTCAAGGTACTGACTGGTATATTTTCATTTCATCCTTAAAGAATCTTCTTATTTCTTACTAGAGGCCCGGTGCACAAAAATTTGTGCACTCGGGGGGAAGAAGGGGTCCCTCAGCCCGGCCTGTGCCCTCTCGCAGTCAGGGACCCCTCGGGAGATAACAACCTGCTGCCTTAGGCCTGCTCCCGGGTGGCAGAGGGAAGGCCCAATCCCTAGGTGCAGCCCCTGGTCGGGCTCAGAGCAGGGCCGATTGGGGGGTTGGGGCACCGCCCCCTGTCACACTCAAGGCAGGGTCGATGGGCAGGTTGTGGCGCCACCCCCTCACGCACAGAGCAGGGCGGATCAGGGGGTTGGGGCGCTGCCCCCTGTCATGCACAGAGCAGGGCCCATCAGGGGGGTTGGGGCTCCGTACCCTGTCACACACAGAGCAGGGCAGATCAGGGGGTTGGGGCGCCGTCATCTATCACCCACAGAGCAGGGCCGATCAGGGGTTGGGGCGCCGCCACTGTCACACTCAGGGCAGGGCCGATGGGGAGATTATGGCTCTACCCTGTCACACACAGAGCAGGGCCCGTGGAGGGGGGGTGGGGGGTTGGGGCGCCGCCCTCTATCACCCACAGAGCAGGGTGATCAGGGGGTTTGGGTGCTGCCCCTGTCATGCTGATCCCAGTTCCTGGAGGCATATTACCCTTTTACTATATAGAATAGAGGCCTGGTGCATGGGTGGGGGCTGGCTGGTTTGCCCTGAAGGGTGTCCTGGATCAGGGTGGGAGTCCCCACTGGGGTGCCTGGCCAGTCTGGCTGAGGGGCTGAGGGCCGTTTTCAGGCTGATGGGTGACTGAAGCTTCCAACTGCTCCTTTTTTTTTTAAATTTTTTATTCTGGGCCAGCTTTAGCTCTGAGCCTCGGCTGCTGAGAACAGGTTTCTGGCCTTTGTTTACCGTCTGTATTTGATACAATGTTGCGGTCTGGCTGGCTGAAGCCCCGCTGAGTAAAGCAGGTTTCTGGGGTTTTGTTTAGCTTCTACATTTGCAACATAGTTGCTTAGAGTTGCAGCTGAGAGGCTGGCAAGTCAGGCGGGGAATGTTGGAGTCCTCAAGCAAGCCTCATGTTAGTTTCAAGCTGCCTGGCTGCCGGCCGCCATCTTGGCTGACAGTTAATTTGCATATCTCGCTGATTAGCCAATGGGAAGGGTAGCGGTCGTACGCCAATTACCATGTTTCTCTTTTATTAGTGTAGATAGAGCAGGTATGATAGAAATGGATCCTCTTGGTTTTGTTTATTTAGAAATGTCTTGATATCTTCATTTGTTAAGGAGAGTTCTTTGCAATATGGAATCCTTAGTTAACAATCTTTTTCTCCCAGCACTCTGAATATGTCATCCCACTGCCTCTGGCCTGCAGATGACTAGAGGTTTCTGAAGATAAATTAGCTGTTAATGTTATTGAGGATCATTTGTGTGAGGTGATCAGTCACTTCTCTCTGCCTGCCTTAAAGATTTCTCTTTGTCTTTCGTTTTTGACCATTTGATTGTGATGTGTCTAATTATGGATCTCTTTGGGTTTATCTTATTTGAGCTTTTGGGTGTCTAGATGACTATCTTCTCCAAATTTACACATTATTTCTTCAAACATCCTTTCCCTTTCTCTTTCTCTCTCTTCTCTTTCTGAGACTCCTATTATGCACATGTTGGGATACTTAATGGTTTCTCACTGATCTTTGGTACTCTGTCCACATTTCTTCATTCCTCTTCCACTCTGCTCCTCAGATCCACTCAGATAATCACAATTGGCCTTTTTTCAAGTTAACTGACTATTTCTTCTGCCTGTTCAAATCTGTTTCATTTTAGTTAATATTTCATTTTAGTATTGTTTTTCTCAGCACAAGAATTTATATTTTTATAGTTTCTATTTCTTTTTTGATATTTTCTAATTGACTACACATTATTTCTATATTTTCTTACTCCATCGAACATATTTATCATAGTTCAATATCTGGATTTCCAAAGAATGTTTCTATTGAATTGCTTTTCTCTCCTAGTACATGAGGCATACTGTGTTGTTTCTTTTAATGCCTCATAAGTTTTGTTCTTATATAAATATTAATCCCCTTTTCCTTTATAGGATGCCCCAAACTTTTATGTATTTGCATAGTAGCCTCATCAGCTACTGTATCTGCATATTATCTGTCACTCCTTACACTCTTCCTATGCTTCAAATATTATTTTTTTTTTAGCATCAAAGACTTTTTATGTTATTTTTCCATCTCTAATATTAGCTATTTCAGACAACTTTGGGATGAATTTGGAGCAATAAAAATAAAGTTTATTAATTAGATAAGAGGCCATTGATTTCATTGGCAATATAAAATGCATTTTATTGTTTTTTATTTTTTTAAAATATATTTTATTGATTTTTTACAGAGAGGAAGGGAGAGAGATAGAGAGTCAGAAACATCGACGAGAGAGAAACATCAATCAGCTGCCTCCTGCACATCTCCCACTGGGGATATGCCCGCAACCCAGGCACATGCCCTTGACCGGAATCGAACCTGGGACCCCCCAGTCCGCAGGCCGATGCTCCATCCACTGAGCCAAACAGGTTTCGGCTAAAATGCATTTTAGATGTCTAACGTTGGCTTCTCTTTGGCATGAAAAGTTTCAAAATCTGGAATATTGAAATATCATCTGATAATGACAGCAAAGTAAAATGATGATAAATATGTAGAAGCACTTTTATTGAATGTATCCACATATTTAAACAGAAAGCCCCAAATAATGCATATATTAGATATTTTTATTAAAAATAGTTTTATTCAGATTACTTAATAATCCCAAAATATTCAGGTGGTTATCTCCAACATAATTTTTCTTAATCTAAATACCCTGAAATTTGTTTTTGAATTTATACAACAAAGATACAGTTATGGGACCATAATAAAAATCTAACAAGATTGCTCAATCATACTCAAAAACATAGCTCATAAAAAACACTCACAAAAAAACCCACACATGCAAAAAAACAAAAAACTTCATGCTTTTATTTAACTTTTAATGAAAATCACAGTTTGTCTCACTAATGTCATTCCTGTAGTTAATATTTCCTTAGAGAAATATTATCTCCTAGGCTAATCTGCTCTGCTTCCCAACAAATTATCTGATCTCAGATGTCACTTAATAAATATAAATATTATTTTAAATATGTTTTAAATACTACTTAGCAGTATTTGGTTCATCAGAAAATGTTTGGAGTGGCATCAGGGATTCAATTACCCCCCTTTTAGGATATACTTAACATAATTAAAATAAAAAAGCAATGAAATAAGAGTGAGAAAAAAATAAACCAAGCATCTTAGCTCTGATATTTCATTAAGTAACTTATCTTGGAGAAGTTTTCTAATGTCTGTATTTATTTGTGAAATACAGGTTTTACTAATTAATATCCAACTTATAGCCTCTAGTAAAAGATAGTATTATTTTGGGGGATGCCTCAAAAATATTAGGTGTTAAAATTGTATTAATTAGGGAGAATAGTGAAAACCAAGTTAACATCACACTACTTTTACAAACTGCAAGCTATACACTTATGTGATTATAGAATACACACATTCACACACACATACACATGCAAACACACATTCAGGCACAAGAGGCACCCATTTTATTTACTATGTGTGAGTACCATGTAGGAAAGCATAGTACCTCAATGTCACAGCCTTCTACTGAGGCTTCATTCCTTTCTATGATTTGCAGGCATTCCCCCTCAGACAGAGTTGCCAATGCCTATTAAATACACTTGGCTACAATGGTCCATTGCTAAGGAACTCCTATTTATATTGAGAAACTTATTCCTTAACTGACAGGAAATCTAATAAAAATAAGAAGAGTATAATACACAGTAAAGAAGACTTATTTCTTCAATTGACTACTGCTTGATGAGATAACCAATCAGATTTTAAATTCAACACCAGAGGTTTCATTTTTACCCTCTTACTTGACAATGTAGAAGTTTTGTGTGTTTTTTTATGGCCCTTTTCATTTTGAAAATCCTCTTCTCTTAGATTTCACAATTGAACTCTGTTCTAATTCTACTCATCTCTCTTTGAAAGCTCTTCCTGGCTACCACTCCCAGGTCAGCTCAGAATCCTCAGAGTGCGTGTGTGTGTACATTTATGCATATATACACACATACATATATAAATACACATGTGCCTATATATGTGCACACAGTGAGGATTATAATAAATACGTATAACATATACTTATCTATTTATTAATATATATATATATATATACATATACATATATATCCTATATAATAAAAGGGTAATATGCAAATCAACCAAATGGTGGAACAACCAGTCACTATGACACTCACCATCAGGGGACATACACTCAACACAGGAGCTGCCCCGTGGTGGTCAGTGTGCTCCCACAGGGGGAGCACTGCTCAGCCAGAAGCTGGGCTTATAGCTATTGAGCACAGCAGCAGTGGCAGGAGCCTCTTCTGCCTCCGCAGCAGTGCTAAGGATGTCCGATTGCGGCTTAGGCCCGGGGAGCAGGCCTAAGCTGCAGTGCGACATCCCTCAAGGCCTCCCAGACTTCTAAAGGGTACAGAATGGGCCGAAGGCCCCCCCACCCCCCCAGTGCACAGATGTCATGCACCGGGCCTCTAGTATATATATAAAATCTGCCTGAGTTCTGATCTGAGCCTTTTCTCTTCTCAACTATCATATGTTCTTCAGTCCCAAATCAGTATCTGCAGCACCACCGTCACTGCTCAGTGAGGAGGGATGGCCTAAGTGGAAACTCATCCAACATGTGCAACAGACAGCAGAAAGTTAACATGCCATCATCCTTCCTGCACTCCTCCTCCTCCACAATCTGCTTTTCCCTCCTTGTTCAATAGTCTGGCCACCCGTTACAACAGTATTAAAACCTTTTAATCAATATCAGTATTTTAGACACATCTCTCTCAGCAATTTATCACTATGCCAATTTAACATTATTTTTCAGATGTCACACATCACATGTATTTCCTCCTCCATTTCCTTCATTCAACATTTTGTTACCTATTTTGGACTATTAGTATTGCCTCCTTAAGATATCTCTGGCTCTAATTCTTGTACAAACTGTTGTCACTAGCCAATTATTTCCCAATTATATTTAGTTAGAACTATATCAGACTTGAAATTCTAATTATACCTTTGCTATAATTAAAACTCAATGCACACACATTCAAATGCTACTTAATGGTTTCTAATTCTTTGAAATTGCATCCATGGCTATTTATATGTAACTCAACATTTTTCAGAAGCACCTCTTTTCAAATCCAGGTTGTTTAATTCCAGATTCCATATAAATTTAAATAATAGGGTCTTTCTTCACATAAGTAAATTAGTGATCAACAATATGTCTAGTACCTAGGGCCTGATTTTAATCTATAAACAAACAATTCGACTTCAAAATCTAATAGGAAAACAACATTAAGATAACTTCTAGCCCTGCTGGTGTGGCTCAGCGGTTAAGCATCAACCCAGGAACCAAGAAGTCCCTGGTTCGATTCCTGATCAGGCCACATGCCCAGGTTGCAGGCCCGATCCTCAGTAGGATGTGTGTAGGAGGCAGCTGATTGATGATATTCCTCTCTCATTGATGTTTCTCTCGCTCTATCCCTCTCCCTTTCTCTCTCTCTAAAAATCAATGAAAAAATTTTTAAAAAAGAGAGAGAACTTCAAAATTATCTTTAATCTACTCTTTCTTGTTTCTGGAATCAGAGAGCTCACTATTATAAAGCAATGGTTATAACCTTGGTTTTAAATGAAATCAACTAGGGAACTTAAAAAAAAATCCTAATTTAGTGGCTGCATCCAGGTCTCATGATTAAATTTATTCTTCCCTGGTGAGCACCATTCTATAAACTGTTGGCTATCTGACTTCATACAGAGCATCTCTGCCTTTCTATTAAAATTTAGGAAGTGGTTCTCTGCTTTCCATCCCTTGCCTTACATAGCAACATACCTTCCTTCTTAGCTCTTTGTACTAGACAGTAATCAGAAGTCATTGGCTATTTTGTGATTTCTAAAATACTGCTGGCCACTTCACTCTCATTTATCAACACTGCTTATAATAATACTGGCTTCTCTAACCATTTCTTTATGAATACTTGCAACTGATTTAGTGACAAATTTTACAAACTGAATGGCTCAGTCCTTGGAGTCCACTCCTCTTTTCACATGAAACCTCAGCTTGGTTTGGCAATCCGTCTTCCAGACTTAACTGTTTGGTGTAGTGGATGACTACATCCGGATCTGTTTCAATTTTGGACTCTGTTCTTGGCTTTAGAAATCTGGTCAGTTCTTTAGGTGCTGGTAAGAGATAACACCCAGATTTTATTTCTCTCCTCTATAGAAAGGGAACTAGATCCTTACCATAAAAGCATCAAATGTAGCAAAATGGACCAGACAAATTTTAAAAATTGAAATGAGTAAAATCCAAGAATCCAAAGGAATTTTTTATCTATAAGGATGAAAATCAAGGATATTATGATCGGAGTCTTAGATTCCAACGAAGTAGGAAGTTTTTCTTAAATATATTCTTACTGATTTTAGAGAGGAAGGGAGCGGGAGAAAGAGATAGAAACATCAGTGACAAGAGAGAATCATTAATTGGCTGACTCCTGCATGTCCCCTATTGGGGATCGAGCCTACAATCCAGGCATGTGACCTTCACTGGAATTGAACCTGGGACCTTTTAGTCAGCAGGCCGATGCTCTATCCACTGAGCCAAACCAGCTAGGACCGAGGCAGGCATTATTGAAGTTCATTATACTGGAAGAGTCTCCAAACTTAGTAATTTAAGCTCTTTCACTGTCAATGTGAGATTCTTGTATAAGAGCAGGTTAGACATCACAGTGGATCTGCTAGGAAGAAACACTGGAAACATAATTTATTTTCAGTTCTCAGAAAAGTAATGCCCACATATAAAACAATATTTAAATGAAATTACCTAAAATTTAAGATTCAACTACAAAGTAAGCATAAGGAAAATTAATGAAAGAACCTTATTACTTTTATTATCACAGTGTTTGGAGATGGTATATTGGGGTCATTAATGTTGTTAACAAGGGGATTGCAGGTTCATATTTGCTGAAAGTACAAAAATTGTCCATTTCTGTTTACTTTATCACTGAGTGCCCTTATAAATAGAATTCCACCTGTGCAACCTTGCCAAAGCAAATGATAAAACTTATTATTTTGGACATTTATTGTTTTCTCCAATGCCGCAAATGAACGTGAAACACAAACAATGCTTTTGACTCCATTTCCACATGGAGCAATTTTTAAATTTCTAAGGTTTAATTTTCTTTACCATGTTCCTTTCTCAGCTTTCACTACTGCATATCCTGTCCAACAGGCAGTTCCTCTGTATTTATGTGGGAATGGCAAAAATAAGAATTCTACTTTCTACATATATAACAAAGGTACTTGGTAGGTAGCAGTTGGAAAACAGAAGTTTCAGAGTTCCTGAGAATTGAATATTTTAGAAATTAAATATTCATGAGAGCCCTCCAAGTTTCTGTATAATTGGCATAACCTGGTTTAACGTTTACACGATTGACCATGCCCTAGATTTCACTTACCAATGTTAGGAAATGGTATTTTTGATGAGCAGCCTGCTATTTCTGGTTAAGTTTTTATCTGCTAAGATGGCATTTCATGTTTTATGTTAAGGAGGTCACAGTCAATAACTTTGTAACAGTCAGAATATCCTTTAAAGGGGCAATTAAAGAATAAAACACTTTCATTGATTAACAATATTTTTTTGCTTTAGTAAACCAAATCTTTGGACCTTAATTCCACTATTAAAATTTTTAAAGTGTAAAAACACTGCTTTGTAATTAAATTTGAAATGCATAGTGTCATCCAATATTACTTTAAATACGACCCAAAAGGTGTTTCAGTGATTTTGTCTCCAATACAACTCAGAATGGCTTTACCTATAACACGGATGCTTGATTTAAGGCCTATGCTAAGTGGAATGCCTGCTTGTGCTATTTTCTTTCAATCATAAGTAACTGTGAGCTAATGCCAATTTTAGTTTCTATTTCTGTTAAATATCCTACCTCTCAAATAGATAAAATAAAATGGGAAAAAGTAAACTCTAGAAAAGTTATATTTTTAAATTGAATCCACAAATACTTTTAATATATTTACCTGCTCACTCCTCAGCAAATATTTTATTATGGTTGTATAATTCTTTCTCTATATTATATCTTTGATTTTGTAGCTTCATGTTTTTTAAGTAGATATTCATCATAGAGACATCATCATAGGTAAGGGGTCAACAATAAATTCATATCTTTGAAAATAAATGAAATAAAACAATAACATGCAAAAAGATAAAATTACACTAATACAGAATTTCAACAAACAGAATACCTATCTGAATAAAATCTGCTTTGCAATTAAGAAGATTATAAACTCCAAACTGAAAAAAAAAATTAGCAAATATACATCACAGGGAGATAACCACTTTCTAACCCACCTAACAAAAGTTGAAGATTATTGCAATTATAAATGTTGAAGAGGAGGTAAACAAGAGAAATTATTCATTTCTGGTAGGAGTGTTAAATCCAACTTCTTTTTGAAACAGATTGATATTGTCAGCTCTTGTAGATGATATGCATATTTTATCAGTATGCAGTTGCACTCTTATGAATGTATTATAGAGCAGTGTTCCTCATTTAAATGTATGTCTTGTTTTTTTAATTAAGATTCAAACACTAATTCTGGATAGATCCTTAGAGTGTATGCTTTTTTAAAAAATATATTTTTATCAATTTCAGGGAGGAAGGAAGAGGGAGAGTTAGAAACATCAATGATGAGAGAGACACATCGATCGGCTGTCTCCTGCACGCCCCTTTCTGGGAAACGAGCCACAACCGGAGCATGTGCTCTGACCAGGAATCAAACCCTGACCTCCTGGTTCATAGTTCAAAGCTCAACCACTTAGCCACACTGGCCGAGCTAGCATGTATATTTGTAACAGGTGCCCAGTGATGCTGATGCTTCTACACTGGTCAGACAATGAGTTTCAAGGCTCCAGATAATGCACATTTTGTGCAAGGATACATATAAAAATATTTATGTCTGAAGTCAGAACCTGGAATTAACACAAGTGCCCACAAAAAGTGAATTGAGTAAACGGGGGTGTATTCAAACAAGGGAATACTGTTCAGCAATGAAAGTGAAAGTGTGACACAACAAACACTGAAAGAAAAATAAAAAGCCACAGTTACTTCATTTATATTGAGGACCTTAAAAAACAATTCTATATTACATGGTAAAGAGATTTTATTTGTGCTTCATAAAACCATAAAGAATGCAAGAAAGTATTTACCATAAAATTAGGATAGTTTTACCTACCTAACTTTAATGGTGAGAGAAAATTATGATTGAAATAGAACGTGCAAGAGTTTTCTGGAGTGTTAATACTCTTTTTAAACATAATTGTAAGCAGTACATTCATGCTTTATGCTCTTTTACATATGTATGTTTTAGTTTGCAAAATTAAAAATAATACAAGAAATGAAGTAACACAATCTTATCAAAGAAGACATGATAAAACAACAGAAGTAAACTTAAGAAATTATATTAGGAACAAAATGGAAAAAAAATTCCTAAAAATTATAATAGTGGTGTCAGTTTATAACAAATATCCTAAACATCTGCATTAATACTATAAATAGAAGCTTTGAGAAAATCACACAAAATAAATAAAAAGAATAAATCGCACAAAATAATTTTTAAAAGCTGAATTGTAATTAGATAAAATATATGGATATGAACAGACAACAGAAATCTAAATTAAGTTTACCAGCATCCTTAATAAAATGATTTATGCATTAAATGAATATGCTTGAAGATATAATCCAGTCAATACAAAATGAACTTTAATAAAAACACCATGGAAATGGAGAAGTAAAATAATGTAATACTAGTAATAAGGATAGAATTAATCAAATAAAAATATTTAAAAAATGAAGTTGTGGTAGCAAAAACAGAATGCATTTACCATAATGCAATCTTTGAAATAAAAACTACTTAATAAAAACGTAGTTTGATGATAATACCTTGGGTAAATCCTTCCTTAACTTTCTAGGAAGAAGAGGAATTCTTGGTAGGTAGCGGCATTAGTTTTATTCTTCATTTTAATGGATTTGTGACAGTAGGTATTCCTTACTGCCTGTTGTTCATCCTTCATCCATGACTCCTTTCTTCCATATTAGTCTTTGTATCACAGAGGAGGAGCTTAGAAATAAATCTCCCAGAATCACTTTTCATGTTCCCTTCTGGGTTTGTCAATGTGAGGAACTTGCTCAAGAAGCCAAAACCAGGGTAAAGTCCTTTTCTAAAAAATTGTATTTATTGATTTTAAAGAGAGAAAAGGAGAGGGAGAAAAGGAGGAAGCGAGGGAGAGAGAGAGAAAGGGAGAGAAACATTGATTTGTTGTTCCACTTATTTATACATTTAGTGGTTGCTTTTGTATGTGTCCTGACTGGAAATGGAACCTGCACCTTGATACATAGGGAAGACACTCTAACCAACTGAGCTTCCTGGCCATGGCTTGAAAAGCCCCTGTTTCATATATAGTTGCAGGTAAAAAGCTCTTGTGATCACCTGAACTGGTGCTGTAGACAGCTGATGTAGTTTGTGGCAATTTTCCTGCTATTCTTGAAATTCATAACAGTTTGCAAATAAATTCTTATGACTCACTGCTTCTGTTCTGCAGGCAGCTGAGATCCTCCAGAATGACTCATTAAGAATGTTGATAGTCTTTTGGTGTTGCTAGCAGCTGAGATAACCTGCTACTGACTCGCTGTCCACCCACTCACCCTTCCAGTTCTGGGTAAACTTCCGATTTCCTGTGTCAAAACTCTTCTACTAAAAACATTTACAGTAACTTCTGCTTCTCTGTTTGGATCCTGACTGCTTCTATTATTTCTTCATTCCTACAATTAAGGTAATAAGACCTTTTAAAAATTTAATCTATAAAGGTAATCACTAGTAAATCTAAACTATAATTCTAAATTATGGAGGTATAGGGTTAGATGCGATGGAAAAATATGGAAAAAAACCATATATTTAAGTACATATATTGAAGCATTCCATGAACATATTGAAATAAAAAAGGATAGACAAAGATATGAGGCTAATACCTAATAAAAAGAGATGACAGATTAAAATATTCATGTTGGACACAGCTAAATAGAAGTCAAAATTCATAGAAGTCAAGGCTGATCAGTTTACTATATCATGCTGAAGAATAAAACTCTTCAATGAAATTGTGTGCTGTTCAGAATATTAGTCAATGCCATTAAAGATCACACAATATCATCAACTAAAGGCCCAGTGCATGAAATTTGTGCACGGGTAGGGTCCCTAGGCCTGGCCAGTGATCAGGGCCAATTGGGGCCTTTCAGCTGCCAGCCAGGGCCTTCCTTCATTCCATGCCGCCCCCTGGTGGACAGTGCACGTCATAGCGAGTGACCGAACTCCTGGTCTTCAGGTCGAACTCCTGAGGGGACACTTTGCATATTAGCCTTTTATATATATAGATGAATTGTATGTTATACATTGTTATAGATAACATGGTTATATATTGTGTTATATAGTATAACAGTGTGATATAAATATCAGGAGACGAATGTGTCATTATTTTAAGGAAGCATGGGAAGCTGTATATGTAGAAGTAATGTGAAGAAACAATGACAATATTTTTAAAATGTAAAAGCTCATAACTTTGTTGGTTGTAAATAAATATACAGTTAGTAGCCCAATCATTTCCCTATAAAGAAACAATAACATAAATATAATAGAAAAAAGAGTATAATAGAAATGTATATAATATATTTATACTTATGCATTATGCATATATTGTGCAACATATAAACATATAGTAGAACTTACTCTATTAATAGTAGCATAATGGCCAAAATTACAACATCAACACAAAATTGAACTTTTAAAAGAACATAGTAGATGTGTTAGCATTAACATTTGAGTTACCAATATATCTATACTGCATCATTTTTCTTATAATAAATAGAGGTGCATATTAAGAATTTGGAAATAAATACATTATACTGTTAGTAGTGGATATTTCTAGATGCGGGGCCATTTGAGAGCCTTATTTTCAACATTAGACATTTCTGTATTGTCTGAAATTTTTAATAACAATTTACTTCTATAATCAGAAAAATCAGATTATAGAACTTAAGATATAAGTTCTGTGGTAGTTCTTTCAGTTGATCAAAGAAATAATTTTACATTATATCCTAGATTTATTGAAACACAAGGTAGAGAAAATGGAATGCAATTACATAGGTACTTCAATATCCTATTGCTTTGTTTACCTTGTATAGTGTATTGAGACAGAGAACTATGGCTACAACGAAAATGAATCCTGTGAGCCAGTCATTTCGTGGATAGATTTATTTTTATGGTTTCCTTAGTGTTTTTGTGAAGGGGAAAAAGACATAACGTGAGAATGGGAATAATAAAACATCTTATTCTGTACCTTCTTCGATTGACAGGTATAAGTAATACCTTATGTTTACATATCACCTGTTTTAGAGAGTGAAGTATGTTTATGGGCACCTATTCATCATCAGAACATTCTCATGCCTGCAGGCAGGGATTCAGGAGCTGAGCATTCAAATTAATTCAGTCAAACAATTACCTGATGACAGCTAAGTTTTTGGGTCAATTAAATCCAGTGTATATATTTTCTCATTTCATTTAATTGGTTGCCTGGTTTGATATTATGACTGAATTTTTATATTGTGCAAAGTTGTGCTAAAAATAGGGTAAAACTGGCACAATCTCTCTGTTTTTAAAAAATATTTGGCATATTAAAGAATAATTACAGTCACATTGAAGGCCTAGTACAGGAAATTGTACATAATTTATAATTATATAAAACCTGCTGGCCTAACGTTTTAATTGAGATTTGTGACATTCTGGCAGATTTATAATAGGAAAAACATCTAAGTCTCAATCTCCTGGCCATTCTTTCATTTACTATTTAGCAGCTATGGAGTCTACCATAAATCAAGGACATGCAAAGATGAACATAATCTTTCAAGGAATACAGTCCAATGGATACACAAGCAATATAAGGTAAAGTGAACTTGAATTAGCAGTTCTGAGAAAATTGTCTAACTACCTACTAAATCAAGAATATCCTGGACAAAGGGATAAAAAAGGCTTTCTAAGCAGGACGGATATCTTTGGGGAAAGAACAAGACCGTCAAATAGCCTGACAAATCAACATCTGTTGCCGTTGCAACAAACGTTGAGTAAAGTGAAGTGGCAGGAGATGATGCTCAGGAGGTATTCTTTGTATAGAGTGTTTAACCAGTATCCTTAGGGGAGCCATAGAAACAGGGGTTGGGCACATTAAAATTTGTGTCACTGTGGTGCAAATATGAGTGAAGAGAATGGAATGGTGTTAGTATCACTAGAGGGTAGGGTCAGACAAAAAACCATTACCTATAGCATTGCACATTTTCAGTATAAATTCTGCACAACACAAGGTAAGGTGGTGGTTGAAATCACAGGTGCTAGACCTTGATCCTCTTGGCTTTGCTGGGTCCTGGTAAACTGAGTGTTCAGTTTGTGTGATCTTAGGGCAAGTCATTTTTAAATTCACTTTGTGTCTTAGGCTGTAAAATGATAATAATAATACATCTTAGGGTATTATAAGGATTTAATTCATCAATACATGTAGGAGTGCAATATTTCAATAAATGTTGTTTTATCTGTCTTGTAAAAGGCCTTTCTTTCATTCTCAATTTTTCAAGGGTTTGTTGTCATGTATCTTTTCTTACAATAAATTTCACTTTCTCATCAGGGAGTTCCCTACATTGTCATGCTGCCTTTTTATTTTTATTTTTATTTTTTTTGTATACTTTTTCTTCTCTCTTATAGAAACCTTTGGTAATCCTATGGTTAGTATTTTACTTAGTCGTCACCCCATGTGAACATCTAATAGTGCCAGAACCTACTTTTTTTCTTTATCTGACTGGAGGAAAGTGTGGTCAAAGCAACACTGGGTTAGCTGAAAACTAAATTGCAGTGGGCAAGGGCACTGATCTTTGTTAGACAACAAAAGAGTTTTGAAGAGGGTTCTGACCCTAGGGACCAAAATAGTATCAAATCTTAGCTTATACAATTTCAGCCAAAGGATGTATGTTTTTCAGGTCCTTTATCTCAGTCTCAGTCCAGACTGACCAACGAATCAGTATAAACAAAGGATTTATGTAATTGTGTTAAACATAAAGTTAAAAATAAATAAAATTTTAAAACAACAACAAAGAATGTCGTCAGTGGAGAATCAGGGGGAACATTTGGATGGGGGAAAATTGAGTAGGGTCTTTATTTACTAACTCTTTCAAACAACAAGATCAAGAGCCTAATGCTTTGTTGTGTTTTGTTTTGTATTTTGGTCCCTATCTTTGGTGCTGAAGATAGAGAAATGGACTTGGCACCAAGTTTGGCTTGAGATCTGTAGCTAGTGGGAGAAACAAACAGGAAACAGGCAAATGCCAATGAGTGTTGTAAGGGCTGAGATGGAGAGAGTTCTCTGGTGTGGAGGCTCAAAGACAGCCTCCTAACATAGTGGCATTTTCTGGAGATAACATTTTATAGCTGTTTTCTCTCTACCCTTTCTTTCTTTGTTCACTGTGTTGGGTGGACAAGAACACTGCCCCTGTGTTTGCTGCCCAAATGGGGAGCAGAACCCTGCAGGTGCAATTTGCTTCTGATTAAATGAGGAGCTGAGAGTGAAGCCTTCAGGGTGTTCCCTTGTACAGCCTTTGAGGGCTTAGATGAATTGCAGTAACAGATAGAAAGATCTGACATTTGTCCATGGTTTCAGTTTCACAAAGTCCTGGCTTCTCATTAGGGACACTGAGATATTCAAATTTCTAGAGGGACAGTGGGGAGGGGGTATGATAAAAAAGGGTAAAGGGGGTCAAATATATGGTGATAGGAGACTTGACCCTGGGTGGTGAACATACAATGCAATATACAGATGATGCATTATAGAATTGTATACTCAAAACCTATATACTGTTATCAATGTCACTTTAATAAATTTAATAAAATTTTAAAAAGCCAATCAGAGCCCAAATAGAATATTGTAGGGAAAGAGTAACAAACAAACGCTGTGCGTATGTAGGTTATTAAACCAGCTTATTAATATACTAAAGTTATTGTGAGTATAGGGAGCCATTACAGATGAAATATCATTATGGTCAGTAATTTTAACAAAACTGCTTTCTTTTCTGTCAGATTAATTTTTCTTTTACACTCCAATTGAAATTCTGTGTGGGTGTGTTTTTTTTTCATTTTTATTAGTTCCTTACAAAAGGGAAAACATGAGAAGGAATTGCATGGCAAATAATTTAGCTTCAGTTAAAAACTTATATGGAGAAGATTTTGCTTTAATAACAGTAATAGCTACTTTCATTTGTCAGGTCCAGTGTGAGGATCTGCATGTATATTATACCTTTTAACAAACAGAATAACGACAACTATCTATATTAGAAACAAAAGTTGTAAATATAGAAGGACATCCACAAACAGATCTCTGTGCAGACAAAATAGGTATTAAAATATTATGAACAAAATTTCATGTCATTTGTTAAAGGAACAATTAACACTTCCTTAGGATAATTTCTGTGAATATAAATATATATATATATATATATATATATATATATATATATATATATTTAATTTGCTTGTCAAGCTTTAAGAACTTTGTTCCCTGAAGTACTCATTGGCTGAAATTCTGGAGAATCTATTTTGTAAATGTCACTCTAGAAGAAATAATAGAATAAATACACATGAGATTGACATAATTTCTCACATATTGTAACATTTAGTTTATATTTTATTTTTTTATTATTTTTTTATTTTTTATTGTTTAAAGTATTACAAATAGTAGTACATATGTCTCCTTTTTTTCCAATTGACCTTCGCCCAGGCTCCCGTACCCCTCAGCACATGCCCTCACCCCCCTCCCAGTGTCTTGTATCCATTGGTTATGCTTATATGCATGCATACAAGTCCTTCGGTTGATCTCTTACCGTCCACCTCCAACCCTCCCCAGACTTCCTGCTGTAGTTTATATTTTAAATTAGTAAGTATTACAGATAAAATTGAATGATCAATGGAGGACCATTGTTCACCTCCCTCTACAGGAGATGTATTTTGTTTAATTTGTATAACTTATATGGGAAAAATTATCACTCTATACCTTGCTTTATTCCTACTCACTTTTTTATTTTTTAAAACCTATGCATATCTCTATATATAAAGAGCCATGTTTCATAACATTCACAATGACTGAAGGCTTCACTGAACACCAGCAACCCAGCACTGACTGCAGCCCTGACTGCAGCCAGTGCTGGCACAGTGACCCAGCACTGACGGCCCGGGGGCTGCAGATCAGGCCTGGAGAGAGGCCTGCAGAGAGAGAGGCAGGGTCTGATATGCAGCCTCTGTCGCAGCTGTTGATCAGCCGTTGCCTCTGTCTTTCTCTCCTGGCTTTGCCAGCAGCTTGGCCTCTTTTTCTCTCTGAGCCTCTGGGGGGCTGCTGATCAGCCCTGCCTCTTTGATCAGGCCCAGAGATAGGCCCAGAGATGCTAACTGGCATAGAAACTGACCTATCAGAACCAAATCTGGGTGAAGTGGCAGGAGCCAATGGATGCCTAGGAAGCAGAGCTTTTGACGCTGACTGGCATAAAAACCAGCCAATCAGAACCTAATCTGGGTGAACTGTGAAGGCAGAACCTAAGGTGGGGGCTGAAAAGGGTTTTTAAGGGCAACAGCTGTTTGGTGTGAGGTGTAAGAAAGTGGTTCCATTTTTTCATGACCAGTTTGGCAGTATAGTGCATATGGCTGGCTCTCAGTCCAGATATAGGGATTATGTGTTTTTGTCTGCCAAGAGCATCTCCTCCTGCTGAAAAAGGTCTTCCCTCTCCTCCCCCCCCCCCACACCCCCACATTTAAGGAATCCTATCCTATATTATTCTGAATCTCCTTTATTAATGAAGTAATTTTAATATATTAGAAAAGATCTGTATAAAGGCATATTTTAAGAAGAATGAAACCTGTTGTTGTTTTTTTGCCAGAGAACTTTCATTTCCTGCCATTTTAGACTCTGTTTTAGAAATACATATTGCTGAATGAATAAAACATTAGAATGCAAATTTTCTACTTAAGTAATCCTAAACAAATGAAGGCCAGATTAACTGTAGACTTTGGTAAACATTAGTTTAAATTCATAAATTTGTTGTTTATAATTAAAAAATAATTGTACTGGATAGCCCTATTTACACATACTCCCATTGCAGCCAAATGTTCCTAAAATAATTACAACAGTGTAATAATGTCACAAAAATTGCAGTATTAATCAAGAGAAAAGATGAGGTGCCAAAAATAGATTGAACTATATATAAAATTTAGTAGAATAAAATAATTATAAAAGGTTTGTATAAATTTAAGTTTAATTAATAGCATTGAGAGAATTACTGCCTTCTCTGCCTTCATTATATTTCATTTCCCTCATGCACCCTAAATTCCAACTGTATTAAATTCTTCTGCAAACTTCCCAAGAACTTTAATAACTCACTACCATTATACATATTGTTCTTACCTATGTAGTAGGAACTCCTAAGAGCTTTCTCCTCTCTTTTGGCATGTAGACACTATTTCCCACCTTCCCATATAATTACATATGCCTTGTCACTGGTTTTCATACAATAGAATGTATGAGATAACACATGCCATTCCTAAGTCTTACCCATCACGTATGGTCTTTCTTGTGTTTGTTTTTTCACCTGAGTGGAAACATCAAGTTCTCTCTTATAGGATATCTAAGTGGCACAAGTTGACAGCCACCACAAATATATAAAATAAAATCTTCAAATTATTCAAAAAGCTATAGGCGATTTAACCAACTGCACATGAATGATCATAGTATTGGATAATATCGGCTGCCTACTCAATTTCCATTTGCTCCTCTCTTCCATACTTTCTATACTATATCCTCCATATCACATGACTGCATCCTAACCCCAGAGGTGAATTTCTAAAAGAAAGCCTCAACCATCTGGGAAAATCATAATGAAATAGTGACATAATTTTAAAATAATATCTATTAAGTTTGAGCCATCATATGTTTAGATATATCTTGTTGTAGCTACCATATCCCTAACTAATACAATGTGAAAGTCTATCTATCTTCTAATTAGGAAATTCAACTTTAATAGGCAGTTTCTGAGAGTTCACGTTGAATTCTTTAAGCAGGAATCTTCCTCCATTGAGTTTTCTAATGCTCTTTATACCTTTTTTAGAGTGCTTTCTATTTTGCATTATTATTATGTAGTTATCTGTGTATCATTTTAAATCTTTCAGTACTTGAGAGAAGTAAACTTTTTCTATTAATTTTTATATCCATATTTCCTAATACAGAGCTTGGCACCTAGTAGACACAATTGAATAAAATAAACAACTAAATAAATATTAGTATAGACGGAAATACTTACAAAATAAATCACACCGTGCGATGTGATCTCGATAAACTAGAAAATAAAATATTGACAACCTTTGAATTAGATTATACCATGATAAGACATTTCAGAAAGACCCAATAAAACTTGCACTTACATCTTGGGGGGAAGAAATCTTTGAATGGTGTTTGTTGATATTTTTTGTGTGAAGCTGGATTTTACAAAGAATCAATCAATCAAGAAATCACTCTTTCAATCATTTCATAGTAATTGAGTTATAATCTCTTTCTGGATCTGTCAACATTATTACCGATGGGTGAACTTGTCTTGCAGTCATTTCTTATTAATATCTATTGTCAAGTTCTCATCATTCCTTTGTTTTAAGATGGTGATACTTCAACAAAAGTAGCACAAAATAATAACAGTCATATTCTCATTTTAAATTTTCACTGACACCAGAATTTACTTCAGAAAGAAAAAGATGATAAAACAAGTTATTTTTATTGTAAATGGAACATTCCTGGTATATTTTAATTTCTAAAACCCAGCAAATATTTCTTTAAAATGTATTTGCACAGTTTTAAAATGTAGTAAAATATATCACATACCTGAATTTACATATATACACCAAAATGATAAAAGGAAGATGTGTGATGCTTAAAAGAGAAAAAAAAAGGAGGAAGAGGATGAGAAAGAGGAATAAGAGTTGGAGGGGCAGGAGGAGGAGGAGAGGGAGGGGGTGAGGAGGAGAAGCCTCTGCCAACACTAACAATTATGGTTTTCTTACTATGTGCAAGGCTCCGTTTTAAACACTCTGAATTTAATCCTTATTAATAGCTTAAACAGTGGTACTGTTATATCTTTTTATATAGATGAATAAATTGGGATGATAGTGGGTTAAGTGATTTGTTTATGGTCCACAAGGAGTAAGCAGTGGAGGCAGAATTCAAATTCACACAGCCTCAGGCTCCAGAGCTTACACTTTTCCCCTTGTGCTATAGTTGGATGAACAAAGTAAAACAAATTACCATGCAATGTGAAAATCACTTAATTTCTATTATTTTCCAATCTGTAAGATTCAAATAATACCAACATTTTTGAAAATAGTATATAGACTTCTTCTCCCCACCTTTATTTCTTTTACCTGAATTTAAGTGGGCACTATAGTAATTTCAAAGACCAGTACAGTGACAACATTTCCCCCCAAATTTATCTCATACAAAGAAAAAGGAAAACAAGAATACTTGAGCCCTAGCTGGTTTGGCTCATTGGATAGAGCATTGCCTGCAGACTGAAGGGTCCCGGGTTCGATTCTGGTTAAGGACACATGCCCAGCTTTCAGGCTCAATCCCAAGTGGGGGGCATGCAGGAGGCAGCCAATCAATGATTCTCTCTCATCATTGATGTTTCTTTCTTACTCTCCCTCTCCCTTCCTCTCTAGAATCAATTATATATATATATATATATATATATATATATATATATATATATATATATTTTAAAGAATACTTGAGTAATGATACTTATACCTGCTCATTACTTTACAGTTTCAGTATTTTCACAGAGAATGAGAGCAGGTAGCATTATCTTCATCTGCCAATGAAGAAAAATTAGGCTCAATAAATTATACTTGCACAAAGTCATATTGGTCACAAAACTAGATTCTAATTCTTGCTCTGCCTCATATAAGCTGCATACCTATAGACAACTCCATTTCTTCATTTTTGAAATGATTGATTGATGCCATATACTTAACAGGCTTCTGTGAAGAAAAAAATTAAGTGATGTAGTTGAAAATATTTGGAAGATAAAAATATGATTTAAATTTGTTTAAATCATAGTAAGTAGATTCTATTTTTAAAATTTGCATTACAAAAAGTTACTTTAACATATATTACATGAGAAACCATCACATAACAAACACAATAGTTCTGCTTCTTCTGGAGTTTTAAGAACCACAAAGTATAGAAATCACCAGTACCACCTAAACTGGTAGAACCAGCAGCCAGGCATAACCAGTTGGTTAACTCTTCGCTGGGTAGAGGAGAGTTATGTATCCCATGAGCTATGTTTCAATATTGATGTTGATTAATTTTACTTGAGAATATCTTTCCCCCTTGCATGTATTCAATATTTGAATGCTTGAGGAAATAGGTTTTGCATAAATAATTCTTAGCCTTAATATGTCTTGGTTGAAATAATGTAACTTCTGTGTGCTTATCATTTTATTATACCCTACTATTGTGTCTGGAAATTTCCAAAAGGTTTTTAGAAAGCAACTTGAATGTGTTTCACTGAGAAATCCTTTTTCATACAAGAGGCCCAATGCACAAAATTTGTGCAAGGGTAGGCCTTCCTTCCCCGGCTGCCAGCACGGGCTTCCCTCTGGCACCCTGGACCTGGGCTTCCCTCCGGCCACCGGCAGGCACCCAGGACTCTGGCTTCGCTCTGGCCTCCGGCAGGCACCCGGGCTTCCCTCTGCCCTGGCTTCTTCTGGGAGGACGTCCGGAATGACGTCCTGAACCAGGTCCAGTCTAATTAAAATATTATGCTTTTATTATTATAGATTTTGTTAAAAGTTAAAACATAAAATTACTTGCGTTGACAACTAAAGAAGAGTGATTTGCTTGTGTTTTGAAATGGTTGAACTATAAAATACTGACATGTGAAGCTTTCAAGAGAAATTCAGAATGACCTTACCCTCAAATGATAAAAATGGAAACTTTGTAATAAATTTCTCCAAAGTAATACCTCAACAATACTTCAGTATTTCAGCTCTATAGAGTTCTTTATCACATACTGGGTTAAATCAAGTTCACTATCAAAGACTCTTGAAATGGCTCAGCATCACTTTTTCCTAAATAGAAGAAGGTTAAACACAGCTGGAATACCACCAACTGGATGAAATAACAAAAAAATTATTATGAGTCCCTGCTCTTTTTCATCTTTGAATACAATCTTCTTCTACCCAATTTCTACCACTATTTCTTCTTTCTTCATAAACTCTGGATAGCCTCACTATTTTCCCCTTCATTTCTTCAAAGCTCAGTAGATTAAATCTTCATTAGTAAATGAGTGACAATTGCCCTAACTACTCACTGTGTTATGTTTTCTCATATTTTATAATCCATTATCTAATCTAATTTACTTTTTCTAGGCATAGTCCTTTTCTCCCAAACATCTTCCAGTCTCAAAATTATTCAATATTTCCTTAAAGAAAATATCCAGTAATATATGTATTTATTAAACTCCTCTATACAGTAATAATTGGCTAGATAATCAACAGTGAGCAAAATAAACACAATCCCTATTCTCTTGGAATGTATTCTGAATGGGATGTAGAGGTGAACGTAGGAGATATAAAATTAAGTAAACAGACAAAACCGGTTATTTAAAATTATAGCTAGTGTGCCCTGACCATGTGGCTCAGTTGGTTAGGTGTCCTTTCATGCATTGAAAGGTTGCTGGTTGGATTCCCAGTTAGGGCACATGTCCGGGTTGTGGGCTGGATCCCTTACAGGAAGCATAGAGGAGGCAGCAGATCAATGTTTTGCTCTCACATCCATGTGTGTGTTTTCAGTCTCTCTCTCTCTCTCTCTCTCTCTCTCTCTCTCTCTCTCTCTCTCTCTCTCTCTCTCTCCCAATTTAAAAATCTTTTAAAATAAATAAATAATAAAATAAAATTATAGCTAATGTCATAATGGTAAACAATGTTAAGGTACAAAATAATAGACGATATCTGACTTTACAGAGGGTAGTCAAGGAGAACCTCTTGGAGAGGAAGACATACAAAGTGAGACCAGAAAATGATTAGAAAAAGAATTTGCAAAGATCTGGAAGCCTGAAAGAGTTTTCCATGTTTAGGAAACCCGAAGATTAAACAGTTTGCTGAAGCATGGTAAGCAAAGGCTATGTGAATAAAATGAGGTTATACATACAGGTATGAGCAGTATAGGTGTGAGCAGAAAATGCAAGCCTTTGCAGAACATGTAAGTTTTAGATTCCATCTAATCACAATTTAAGTGACAACTCTTTCCTGTAGAATTTAGAGCCCATAAAATATGAACATAACTACATTTTATTATTCCCCTTTCTTATTCCCCTGCTTGTTGGTTAATCTGGCCTTCCTATTCCTCAATATTATTTGCACTTTCTCCTCTCTAAAATGTTGCTGAGGTAGTTTCCTGTACATGATATTACTATTTTAATTCTGCCTACCAATGGCTACATTCATCAAAGCCTGGGTCAAATTTCACCTCCTCTATGAAGCATCTCTTAACATTCTACTCAGAGCACCTGCTTGTATATCTGACTATCTATCTATCTTTCTATCTATCATCTATCTATCTATCTATCTATCTATCTATCTATCTATCTATCATCTATCATCTATAAATCCTCTTTTTCTCTCTCCATCTTTCTTTTTTATCACACTTTTATTTTAAAGTCTTTTTTTTACAACTTTAAAATATTCACAGACACAATAATAAAGAAAAATACACTTTCATAGAGCTTTGGAATTTACAAAATGATTTACATACATGCTCCAACAAGGTGGTTTATTAGCCAGATTCTAGAGATTAAGAAATAAAAAGGGCACCTGAGTTGAGGGGACTGTTGAAGTGTGTTCAAATATAAAGTAATGGAGCTATTATTCAGTTCCTGATTCCCTGAGGGTGAAGCCCATGCTTTTCAGAGCTGCCATGTGTGCATAACCCTACTCTGCTTTCATTTCAATGATCTGTGTCTAACCTTTTGTACTCTTTAGTTAGGTCCTTGACATGTCAGATCAAACCTTCTCGGGTTTAGCAGAATATCTGTCACATATTGGGCACTCATATATTAGCTTAATTAGATGAAATAATTCATTGTCTTTCACAAATGCAACAGGTGCCAAAATACATCAAAGAGAAACCTTATCTAATCAAGCCATGTGCAAACACTAGTGATATATGCTCAAAAAGCACTTATCTTTCCCCTAACCAACTCCATTACTTCCTTATTCCCTTTCTCATAAAAATGTCATCAGTATCTTTAAGCTTTCAATCTACTTTGTTTTCATTTTACTTAAATGCCCTCCTTCTTCATAGGGAAAATAAAAGTGACTAATTATAAACTCAGTCCACTGCCCAACCACATTCAGAAATGTGCCTGCATATAAGTGTATTGGTAATTCTCTTCTGGTTTAGTTCTCTCTCATCTAGTCCAACGGAAATGTCTCCACATGTGCACTGATTCCTATATTCCCTTCATCCCTCCCGTGACCTTTTTCCATCAATTTCACCAACTCTCATATAGCTAGCTTCTCTCTAGTAGCTCCTTCCCTTCTGTTTACATTTATACCCAATACAATCACACACTAAAACAACTTCTCCTATATCTCACATTATATTTAAACAGAAAATTATCTGAAGCATTTCTTGTATTACCTTTTTTATCTTCTTGTGGTAGAGTTATTTAACTTACCCCTGTAATGCCTTGCATTTTCTCCCTCAGAAACATAGGATATTGTTTTAAAATACAGTTAGCCCAGATGTCTCCTGACTTCTGTCTCTTCCGGGTCAGTAAAGAGAAGGTTAAAGGAGCCAAAGGACTCTTAGTAAAAAAGCCAGGCATGATCATCACTAATAAAGTTAACTGGGAGAAAAAAATGACAGAATCAAATGCAGTCAACCTACATTGCTGGAGGTCCTAGATCTATGGAAGTGATGGATGGCATTGCAGATTGGAAAGGACTTATACAACCTTTCATGTATATCACTGGTTATCCATGAGCCTGAAATGTTACTTGTGTGTAAACCAATTCAATGTTTAAAAATTTTGATTGTTTTAGGAATTTGTCATATATTGCTTTATTTAGGAAATTGATTTGATAAAATGATCCCTTGTGATTTATTCAAATAAGTAAAATAGGTAAATATTTTAGATACATAAATACATAGATGAGAAAATTTAATCATACTGTTATAGACATACTATTTTGAATCTGTGTTGGAATAATTTCCATGTCAGTTCAGTCTGTGACTCTTCACAAAGGTGACACAATATAATTCTCCTCCCATGGTCTTTTGCTCATATGTAATGTCCACAGATAACACTGAAAAGCACAGCATATGTTAAATAGAAGTATATCATGCATAACTTTTCACCAACAAACAATTATTGACAGAAGGCTCTGCATCCTTTTGTCTCATTCTAAGCATGTGGGTTTTTTATTTTTCAATTATAGTGTACATTTATAGTATTTTGTATTTGTTTCAGGTGTATAACATAATGGTTAGATACTCATATATTTTACTAAGTTTTCCTCTTGACACTTATAGTATGCACCTGGTACCATACATAGTTATTAGAATATTATTGACTGTATTCCCTATGGTATATCCCTATGACTATTTTGTAATTACCAGTTTGTACTTCTTAATTCCTTTATTTTTTTTACCCAGTCATCCAAATACCCTCCCCCTTGCAACCATCAGTCTATTCTCTGTATCCATGAGGATGTTTCTGTTTTGTTTGTTGATTCTTTCTAGTGTGTTCCCATTTCAGATAGTAGTCTTCATTTCTGACTGGTTCTTTTTGATGGTTTAAATGTATGTGTTTTTTTCTATGCTTACCATGTCTTTAACTTCTCGCTGAGCTCATCCATCCTTCCCCTAAGTTCCTTGTGCACCCTTATAAACATTGTTTTAAACTCTGTATCTGGTAGATTGCTTGCCTTCATTTCACTAGCTTTTCTTCTATCGTGTCATTTGGGGCATATTTGTCTCTCCACTTCGGTTGCCTCTCCGAATACGTTTCTGTGTATTAGATAGATCTGCTAAGGCCTCTGGTTCCTTACCTCATCCACAGGACTGGTTGCCACCAGAACTGAAGCCTGCCAGTCCGATGATGACAGTGCTGTATCCCCAGTGTTTATAGGGCATGTTTCCCCATCGGGGTGGTTGGCCATCTCTGAGATGTACTGGCATGTGCACTGCCCTCTGTAAAATGCAGACTTTGAGAGTTTTCTGCTCCACAGAGTTATTAAGGCATCCTCTGGTCTTGGGTTGTGAGGAATCATTTCCAGCTTGTGATTTGTCTTTCCAGATTTCTGCATTTTTCTTGTTTTTGTTTTGGGCACAGGAAGAGCCAGCTGTTGCTTGACTAGCCTCTGGCCCTGGGGGCACACTTAGCACGTCAGGCTCTGAGATTATGCACACACTTACTAAAAGGGCTTCTTTTTTTCTTTTTCTTTTTTTTAAATATCTGATCTCTAATCTACCTGGATTTCCCTTTCAAATAACCAAAATGTGATTTCAGAAAACAAACAAACAGACATGTGAGCAGGCACTAAAATGCACCTTTTGTAAGATTTCATTTATAGGAAATGTCCAGAATAGGTAAAGAGACAGAAGGCACGTCACAGATAGCCGGGGGGAGGGGAGGTGGAGGACTGGGGAGTACTCTTGGTGCAGGGCTTCCTTTTGGGGTGATGGAACATTATGTAACTAGAGAGTGGTGATGCTTGCACAGCAGCGTGAATGTGCTTCATGCTCAGGAATGGTGCAATTTAAAATATAAACAATAACTTAAAATAAATAATGCCATAGAAAATACAAGGGGGAAACATAAAAAAAATTTAAATGAACTAAATAGGTTAAAGAGGGGTGTAAAGCAGATTCTGGTGAGGGAGCAGGTTGAAGAAGGGGCTCTGAAGCTGACCTTGAAGCATTTTCCAGAGCCAGGTGCTGATCTGGCTCCAGTCACACCAAACAGGAGCAGTGCAGGCTCAGGTGATGGTTCTCCTGGCAGGGGTGGTGGGTCCTGTGTAAACTCAGAGCTCCCTGCAGGAGATGCTCCAGGGCCGGGCCCCCACCCTAGAGCTGCAGTTTGAGCAGCCGCTGGAGGTGGCTCATGATCAACTTCGAAGGTAGAGATTTTCAATTTTTTAGGATACAAGATTTAATATGTTGAAACACTCTACTAGTAGGAGATGGTATATACATGTTTACTAGGTTAGCTTTTATAAACATGAGAAAAATGGCCATGTAACCAACCTTCATATCTGAACTGTTATAATTCTTGTGACTGTGACTAATGTCTATATTTGGCAACCATTAAATTCTCTGTCAAAAGACAATGCTGGGTGTGTAGAAGTTCCTAAATAAATAGGAATATATAGATTTTATTTCAACCATTGCCTTGAGAAGCAATCACAACAGAACTTACTGCTGCTAGAAATTTTTGCATTGATGTCTCACTTAACTACATCTCACTCATTTTGAATTGCGATAACATAGACATTGAAATTGTTGCTTAGTTTGCAAGCATATGGATTTACTACATCTGATTTTGCATATATGCAATCAAAAGTTTTCCACTTTGCAGATTAGCCAATTATGCTTTATTGTTGCCATTGATTGCATTGAATTACTGTTATTCATTTTTAAAAGAATATTTTTTTCACATCTCTTAAAATATGACTCAGATGGAAATGCTAAAATCTGAAGTTAAAGGTTAGCACATTCTATTTTCTTTTCATACTCATTGACTCTAAGCTGTTTCACATCCAGAATGAGGAGTGGAAAGAGACAATTGCTTTTCACATTTTGAGCCTTACATAACTTTATTCATTCATAATGGAAAGTTTTTAAAAAGAAACTAAAAAGAAAATTTGTGAAAAAATATAACATAAAATAGGAATATTCATTAAATATATGAAGGTTTTTAAAAATACATTTAATTTGTAGTCCTGTACAATTATTTCTTTTGTCCTCCCACTTGTAAAAGCAATGGTTTATTATTCAGGAGAAGATATTGATATTATGCCGGAATAAAAATGTAACTGCTTAGTTTTTACGGTAATTTTAGTTTCCAGCAAAAAACAAATGCTCTTTTTTTGAGATGAGGTTTTAAATTAATTTGGGTCACTTGAGCATAAGTGTCCATCTTCTCATTTCTGCCTACTTGAAAAATTGCTTTTATAATAAACTACAGGATAGGGAAAACTCAATGTGACTTAAAATGTCACATTTGAACCAAAAGAGGAAAGAGAAAGTCCTTTTAGTTTCTTCCTGACCCAATAAGAGTGGACAAGAAGGAATGGAAACAAAGCTGGGGCCTAGAAATAAGGCATGGAATACCAACCTCTTTAAACCAAAGTGCAACATGGGAAATGTATTTGAAACATTAGGATGAAGTGGAAAGTAGAGGTGATTTCATCTGTTCCTGTTTGGAACCTTGAGAAGGAAACCGTTACAAAAGGAAGCTTCATGCCCACACAATAATGAGCAACAGCAGAGCCATCACTATGCACTCCAGGGAGAGGAAAGAGCGGTACAAAGAAGGCCATTGGCCAATCAGAGTTGCAGTGTACATCCAGGTACAGTCTAAACCCAGGTTTATGAGCTGGTCACTGTCATTATCAATAGAGCATAAATGATTTGAGTAGTTTGTATTTAAAAAACGATATAACTTCCAGTTTCAGTCTGACACATAAAGAACAGAGAAAATATTCCTGGTTTCCTCACAAGGAAAAAAACTGAACAAACTGAAAATCAACAACTGTTCTTAGACCCATCAGAAATTTGAGCTCACAAGGAAATTTACTAGCCTTCCCACTGGAAAGACAGATGACCACAGAGAATCACAGAGTCATGTGAGCAATTGCTGCCTCCAGGAACACTTAAAGATAATTACTAATTGCCAGAGACCCGAGCCCTGTCTACTTTGAGAGATCAAAGTCCTGGGAGACCAGCCTCAGGGGAGACTCCAACACTTTTCCTGAGTTTTACCTTTAGGAGCCTCACCTGGTTCTCAGAGTGAAGACTGGGGAAAAATCCTCCCCAGCTTCCAAGGAAAGGAGGGGAAAGTAACCTTTGAAATACATCCAGGTCATTCTGTTCTTAACACTAAGGGACTGCCATCGAGGGAAGTTCTTCTATACAAGGTCCTGTCTTGAGAGACTAGAAATAACCAACTGTAGCTTTTTCTAACTTTTGATATGAGAAAAAAGAAAACCCAACTCCAATCACACCAAGCCTTCCTGCGACAGTTAACTCTGTCAAAGGCATGGAGAAGTAAGAACTCTCCTTCAATGCTGGTGAGAATGCTATAGCCACTTAAGAAGTGAGTTTGGCAGTTTTTTATCAAGTTAAACATAATCTAACCATGTAATTCAGCACTTGTGCTGCTCGTTATTTTTTTTCAATGATTTGAAACCTTAAGTCCACAAACAAGCCTAAACATTAATTTTACATCAGCTTTATTCATAATTGACCAAGACTGAAAGCAATAAAATGTTCCTTAATAGCTGAATGAATAAACAAACAATGATAACATCCATGCAATAGACTATTTATTCAGCAATAAAAATAAATGAGCTATCAAACTATGAAAGGACATGGAGGAACCTTAAATGCATATTACTAGTTAAAGAAGTCAGTCTGAATAGGCAACATACTTAATTTAATATTATTTCCACTACAGGGTGCCCCCCCCCCCCAAAGTGTATACACATTCTGAATAATTATAAAGGCAGTGTTTATTAAAATATATTTCATTTTCAAAATGTAATATAATCTAAAGACATTGTTTGTATACATTTTGGGGGGAAACCCTGTATATGACATTCTAGGAAAGGCAAAACTCCAGAGACAATGAGATATCAGTAACTACCATAGTTTTGCAGGGAGAGAGGGACAGATAGGTGGAGAAGAAGGAATTTTAGCAAAATGAAACCATAATGCATGGTACTGTAGTGGTGGATACATTGCATTATGAATTTACCAAAACTCATAAAACTTACACTGAGTAGCCAGATTATTATGACCACCTGACATTTGTAGGAAAATTAGCTATAATTTTGCGTTGAAGTTGCTAGAGGGCCAGATCATTATAAACGTCTGAATAGCACAACATACCTAAGTATTGTTGCTGATCAAGTTCATCCTATCATGTTGATGGCGTATCCCAATGGAGATGGCTTCTTCCAACAAGACAATGTGCCATGCCACGGTGCTTGTATTGTGCAGGAGTGGTTCCAAGAACATGAGGGAGACTTTACCTTGCTTAGGTGGCCCCCACAATCAACAGATCTCAATCCAATTGAGCATTTGTGGGACGAAGTTAAAAGAACCATCAGGCAGCTGGTTCCACAACCATCAAATCTCACAGAACTGGACAGTGCTATTCATCAGGCATGGTGTCAGATTCCTCACATCACCTTTCAACATCTGTGGAGTCAATGCCAAGAAGAATCACCGCAGTATTGAAGGCAAAAGGTGGCCCAACAAAATACTGATGGGGTGGTCATAATAATCTGGCCACTGAGTGTATAACACAAAGAGTGAACCCTAATGTATACTATGAACTTGAGTTGTTAGTAGTGTATTAATATTTATTCATCAGCTGTAACAAATGTACCACACTGGTGAAACATCTATTCTAATAAAAGCCTAGGTGACCGTCAGGCCCTTGTGTCATCACAAGATGGCCGCCCCCATCTCATCACAAGATGCCACCCCCACATTGTCACAATATGGCCAGCACCAGATGGCCGGCAAGGGCGACCGGGCCAGCAGGCGAGGGCAGGTGGAGGCGATAGGGCCTGCAGGGGAGGGCACTGCGGGATTGGGCCTATACCGGCAGTGAGACATCCCCCTAGGGGTCCCAGATTGGAGAGGGTGCAGGCTAGGCTGAGGGACAACCCCCCTTCAGTGCAAGAATTTCATGCACCAGGCCTCTAGTGTTAATAATAATAGGGAGACATGTGGAGAGGGTTGGGGAGAACCAGTATAAATGGGAACTCTATCCTTTCTATGTAGTATGAGGTAAAGCCTTTAGAATGCCCATGGAAGGGACTATTTCCCAAAACTTGAGGGCTAAGGAAAGGACCACTTAGTTATGCAAATATAAACCACAGCTTATAATTGAAAGTGAAAGGGGATGAGGGACTATGATTTTAAGAAGAGTTAAAATACTTCATGTAATTATGAAAAAAGTTGACTATGGTGTGGTAATTTTATTTGTTTCTATACTGTATATAGTTTCCCCCAGCAGGAATGCTTCTTTCTTAGAATGGTTTCAGACGATTCCATGCCTGTAAATGCCTATTTATCTCCTGGAGAAGTGTACGTACTTACAGAAGACTGCAGGGGCGCTGTGCCATTCTTATCTGCACCAGAATCAAGATGAAAGATCGATCCAAGTGTCTGGATGGGAATTAATAAGTACTGTCTTGTATTGAACAGATATTGCCCTTCATTTGATGTTTTATAAGTTTTGAGGAGTGGGGCATTTTCCTGGAGTTTTCCATTCTTAACATTAGAAAAAGTTTTAAATAGAAACTATTAACTTGCTTTTTAAGTTTTTCTTTTTTATTGATAACAAACAATCTATCACCTTGGGTATTCTGGCTACATTAGAAATTGGGTAAATACAGAAAGAAAATTTCATCCTGTCAAACATTTCTGAAATAGGAAACATGGCCTAGGAAGATGGATCCCTTCTTTTCTAAGTGCCGCATGCACTCAGAATGGCATTCTGAGCAGATCGCGCGTGCTTTCCGGCATCTGAGGAGAATGTGGGTTTTGACACAGAAAGAGTGACAGGAAGAGGAGAAGCTCTATAGCTTGTTAGCAAGGCACCTACCAGCTCAAAGCCTGGGAAGCAGAGCAGCAGCATCCAGAGCTTGTGTTCTACCTTAGACTTACTGCAAAATCTGCATTTTAATGAGGCCCTCCCACCCCCAAAGGACTTGTAGTGAACATTCAGATTTGAGAAGCTCTGCTGTAAAAAAGTGAGCAAGATATGCCATGTCTGTGGGTTTTAACTGCTGTCATATCTGTTTGCTAATTTTAATTATTTGCATAATCTGTTGAATGCTATCCTTTTACTATCCTTGAACATTCAGTGAAAGGCTATTAAATGATCCCAACCTAGTCTCATCAGGACAGAAGAAAATTAAGCCATGCATTTGCATCTGCTTTGGGTCTGAGTGGCAAAATACAGGTAAGCGTCCTCAGAGGCCATGGTGGTAAGAAACAAGAGCATCCATGTTAGGTGGGTGTGAACTCTCAGAAACTGCAGAAGATAATGAAAACCTGCCTGATCAGGGCCTCAAAGATAAAATAAAACTTCTTGAGACTAGAGGTAGTGGCACAGACAGAGGTCTGATTGACTCAACATTGTGCTGTATTTATCTTTATTTCTTAGTTTTCTATACAGCATGACAGTGCCTGTGGTTGGAACTGGAAAAATGTTTGTTGAATTAAATCAAAGTACAGAGAATAAAAGCTTCTTGTTTTCATATTATTTCATATTTTATTCATTTTATTATTGAGTGTAATCACACTAAGTCTTCTTTTCTGGATCTTCTACAAATTAATCTTCATTCTGCCCTCTGAGACTTTACTCAGTACACCTACATTCTTATATATAAAACAGCTCTTAAGTATTTGAAGCTCTCCAAATGATATCCCAGGCTTAAGTGCTCAACACCTTATCTCTCCTACATGCTAATCACATGCACATTCCCCCTTTGCCCGCCCCCCCCCCCTACACACACATATCTTCTCCTGGGAGTAATTTATCCAGACCCTTCCTTATTATGACTACAGTGCTCTCACCAAGCATAAACTGTTACTATCTCTGTTGAAGGGGAGAACAGTTAAAGAGAGGGGCACAGGTGAGAGTATTTTCCTCTTCATATGTCAGAGGATATATTGAGGATTTCAGAGTACAAATATTTGAGGGCATCAAGCTGAAGATAACTAATCTGAAGTGCTTGAATAGATTAAATCAATGACTGCTGGTTAAATGAGAGGCACATAGCAAATACACTGTAAAATGAATTAAATGGTAATTGAAAATACCTGCAGAAAATTTGATTACAATCTGGGAAATCTACAAAGGTGGCCAGATAGTAAGAAATGCATTTTCAAAGCCCATTTAATTCTGTCAATGTACCTTAGTAAATTTGCAGTTAGTTTCATTAAAAAATTAATTTAAGGACATCAGACTTTTCATGTTACAAGTACTGTTGTGGAAAACTTTGAGTGAACCTGAATATATTTTCTTTGTGGATCCATAGGTGTATGTCAATTAAATTATCATTGAGAAGTTTTAAAAATTATTCTGTTGAACTCAGTACACAATATTTTGCAAAACTGATAAAGTTAGAATGTCATTTATCTTACATGAATGCCAATATAAACTTATATATGTTTCAAGTAGCTGTGCATATATATGGAGAATATTCCAAAATATTATCTTGAAGCCTAGCATTATTAAAGATTTAATCATTGAATTCTTGTCAAAATGAAGGCACCAATTTTGGAAAATGTAAAATCAAATATATAAATAAATTTAAAGGAAAATCAAAATATCTAGATATGATATAAGAAAATCAGGGATTGGAGAAGTAACTGAGAACTTTCAGTATTCTAGGGTAAAAACTTCAATCAGCTAATTGGTGCATGGTAATCAAGTCACTTTTATATGTCCAGATAATGAAAATATTATTAATGTTTTAAATGACCACAAAATGAGACAGACTGTTTCCAACTTAATGAAATTACAGCCTGTCAGATGTAGGTCTTGAAGGATACAGATAAGAAGAGCAGAAAAACAGAAAATCAGAGATCCAGGAAAAAGAATGGAAATTACAGTCTTCAAATACAACATAAATAAGGCAATGCTATAATAACATGGAACTTTCAGGCCCACAATTTTTACCAGTGGTCATTTTAGATAGCCTTAGAGACTTGAAATTCTATTGGCAAAGACTCAGGAATGAAAAAGGAGGCTCGGAGAGGCTGGCCTGTGGATTAAGATCCACAGAAGAATTGGGATCAGGAGTAAGTAGTCAAGAAATCAGATTCTGAGCATCAAGACATAGAGATCAAAATTTGAGTTCTAAGTACGGGTGGAACTGATTTAGTTGTGAGCTATGCCTTTATAGAATACAGGGATATGGATTAAACAAGTCAGCCGCTTTGCTTATATAGCATCACATAGTTCCTGTCTTTTTAACAAAGAGGTGGGTAAGGCATACTGAACAATGATAATGGCATTTATATTAAACAATATGTTATGGACTTCAATTGCAACAGATAGAGCAGAGAGTAAAATAAGCTAAAATATTCAAGCAATTCCTACTGAAAAAAGATGTAAAGTGACTTGGTCTTTCAGGGATCTTCCAAAGAGTGCACTGTCAAGCTGTGTGTGTGTATTCTGTGTGGCTTGGAAGTGAAGTTGGCTTATCCACCTACATCTGTGTGGCTGTAGGACCTGGCAGTTAATTTCTCTGTGTCTTTGACTATCCATGTGCCAAATAAGAATAATAACATCTCACTTAGAACTTCCTATGATGGACTAAATGAGATAATACCTAATAGTTGTTAGTAAGGTGCTTACCAGTATTTAGTGTAAAATACTGGCCAAAGCGCTATAAGAATAAAATTGAGAGAATAGAACTGCATTGATTGCCCCAGGGAAAGAGTCCATGTAGGCAAATATGACTCAACTGTAGGGATTTTCTGGAAGTGACTATAATAATGCTTATTAGAATGATTCTCTCCTGACTCAAGTTAAACTATCACAAATTCAACAAAATGATGCAGTGTAAGCCAAAGCCAAGAGGAACAGCTAAATTCCCACAAGGGTATTGGAATAAGCAAATATTCAACTTTTATTTTTTCCTTATGTGGGGAATTCTGAGGCTTTAAGCCTGAGAACTGCTAGCATAGGAGTAAATAGGAAAATTATCAATAAGCCAGGCCAATGTGGTATATAGTAGTTAGTCTGTAGGTCACAGAATGGTGTTGTAAGTAGGACCTTAGGGCAGTAAGCAGGACAGTGTAAAAACAGGAGTTAGATAAGCTTAGAAATGAAGATTTAGGACCATTTTTCACAACAGAAATTCTTTTTGGAGAAAAAGTGAATTGACACATCCAAACTAAACCTCCAGTACATTTGGTAATATCAATATCTTAGTTCAAAACATACATTTTACTGTTAAGATTTTATTCCTTTTATGCAGTTCCTATAGTAACATGTTTGCTTTTATTTTAATATGATAGAGGAACTTCAAATTCATTTGTTAATCTACTTTAATACATTATTGATTTCTTTGTAGTAATGCATAGATTCCATATTAATGTAACTATTAAATGTGGTTTACTTTTATATATTAAATGGGCAAATATTTCCAAGGTAGAAAAATGCCATTTAGAAAAAGGGCTGGCAAGGGAAGTGTTAATTTTTGTGTCATTTGTGACAGAAATTATTTATTAATGCTGATCAAATATATGAGTTCTTCACTAAAAGCATTAGACAGCAGTTCTCAACCTGTGGGTCGCGAACCCTTTGGCGGTCGAACGACCCTTTCACAGGGGTCGCCTAAGACCATACTGCATATCAGATATTTACATTATGATTCATAAGAGTAGCAACCTTACAGTTATGAAGTAGCAACGAGAATAATTTTATGGTTGGGTCACAACAGGAGGAACTGTATTTAAAGGGCCAGAAGGTTGAGAACCACTGCATTAGAAGAAGTATATAAATTATTATGTGTTTCTGCCTAGTCACATTATAATTTTCTTTTTAGCTCCTGTTTTCAAGACTTTGAGTTCAAAGTTAAACTTACTGTATTTAAATTTCAGCTGTAACATCTAGTAGCAATGTGACCTTAAATTGAATTACTTAATATCTCTATGCCTCTGTTTCCTAATCAGTAAAGTATCTACTTCAAATAGTTCTTATGAAGTTTAAATGAGATATTAGATGTAAACTAATTAGAAGAGTGCCTGGTACATAATATGCACACAAAAAATGTTGGATATTATTAGTTTAGCACTAAAAGGACCAAATTGTCCTGTAATGGTATTAAATATTTTTCACAATTTTCTCATGGCATTATAATACAATTTATGGAGCCATAGCATAATGAAACTTGACTAAACTCCATGGCTTACTTAGATTTTCCCTAAATTTTATTTAAAGTTTTACACCTTATTGTTGCTGCTGCCATATTACTGAGTATCCATAAAATGTTTCTCAGTTTCATATCCCACTATTATCCATTTATAAATGCTGTCTTACCTTGGAGATCTTGCAAGTTCAGTTCCAGACCACTGCAATAGTAAAGTAAATATCACAATAAAGCAAGTCCCAGGAATTTTTCAGTTTCCCAGTGCATATAAAAGTTACATTTACACTAGGTTGTAGTCTATTAAGTGTGAAATAGCATTATATCTAAAAAAGTACATACCTTTATTTAAAAAGCCTTATTGCTAAACAGTGCTAACCATCATCTGAGCCTTTAGCGGGTCATACTATTTTTATTGATGGGGGTCTTGCCTTAATGTTGATGGCTGCTGCCTGACTAGGGTAGTGGTTGCTGAAGGCTGTGATGGCTCTGGCCATTACTTTAAATAAAACAATGAAGTCTGCTGCATCTATTGACTCTTCCTTTCACAAAGGATTTCTCTATAGGATGTGATCCTGTTTGATAGCATTTTACTCACAGTAAAACTGCTTTCAAAATTGGAGTCAGTCTTTCCAAACCCTGCCACTGCTTTATCAACCAAGTTTATACAATATTTTAAATCCTTTGTTGTCATTGCAGCAATCCCTACAACATCTTCATCAAGAGTATATTCCATCTCAAGAAACCACTTTTTATTTCATTCACAAGAAGCAACTCCTATTCTGTTCAAGTTATAAGACTACTGCAATTCAGTCACATCTTCATGCTCCACTTCTAATTATAGTTCTCTTGCTATTTCTACTACTGTATTTACTTTCTCCACTGAAGTCTTAAATTCCTCAAAGTTATCAATGAGGTTTAGATTCAACTTCTTCCTAACTCCTGTTAAAGTTGATATTTTGACCTTTTCCCACGAATCAGGTACTTAATGGCATCTGGAATGATGAGTCCTTTCCAGTAAGTTTTCAATTTACTTTGCTCAGATCACCAGAGGAATCACTATTTATGGACGCTCCAGCATTATGAAAGGCATTTCTTAAATAATAAGACATAAAAGCCGAAATTACTCCTTGATCCATTGGCTGTACAGTAGATGCAGAGTTAGCAGGCATGAAAAGAACATTATTAATCTCACTAGAGGCCCAGTGCAGGAATTTGTGCATGGGTGGGGTCCAGCCGGCCGGCTGTGATTGGGGCCAATCGGGGCCAGGCCGGCCAGGGGAGTGCCACGGAAGGTTGGCCTGCTGGTGCCACCCTCGATTGGTGTGGGGATGGGCTGATCTGGGGTGGGTGTGGCCAGGTAGAGGGGCTGTGGGTAGTTGGCCAGCCGGCCCTGCTCCCAATTTGGGTGGAGGGGCCAATCGGGGCCACAGTGCACATCAAAGCAACCAGTCATTCTGGTCATTCTGGTCATCCAGCATTCTGGTCACTTGTCTTTTATATATATAGATTGCACATCTCAATCAGAGCTCTTGGGTGACCAGGTGCATTGTCAAGGAGCAATGATATTTTGAATGTTTCTAAGCTGTAGATCACAACAGTGGATTTAAAATATTCAGTAAACCATGTGCTGTTACCTAGGCTTGGTTGTTCCATTTATAGGGCACAGGCAGAGTAGATTTGGCATGAGTCATAAGGGCCCTGAGATTTTCAGAATGGTAAATGAGTAGCGGCTTCGAGTTAAAGTCACCAGCTGTCTTAGCATCTAACCCAAAGGCAGCTTGTCCGTTGAAACTTGGAAGCCAGGCATTGACTTCTCTAGTTATGACAGTCCTAATTGGCATCATCTTGCATTATAAGGCTGCTTCATCTACTAGCACATTAAAAATCTGTTGTTTAGTTTATTATTATCTTAGCTCATTAATTATTTTAGCTAGATCTTCTAGATAACTTGCTGAAGCTCCTATTGCCAGTGGATGTGGGGATCTTGCAGTGTCAGGAGAAAAAGCATTTTCAGGGACTCCCAAGGGAGGATGAGGTCTGGTGGTCATATTTATTTGTGATGCAAAATCAAAAGGATGCCCCTCTGATGTCCCATCTCCATCTGTCCCACCATGGAAAATCAGGGTCAGAAATAGAGCAAATGTCCAGAGATCCTGTGCCATATTAAAGCTTAGTTTAGTCCAGCATTTGGCAAGCTTAGCTTGTGTTCCTGGCTGCAACCTGTTGCTTTGCTGCTGTACCCAGGCTCCCTCCTGGAGTCAGCCTTTGGCTGCTAAGGCCACCTGACTACTGTGGAGAGAACAGGAAAGCACAGGAAGCAAGTGTTGAAAGGGAGAGTTTCTTTGTCCCCCTGGGGTTTTAAGCAGGAGCTTTTTCAAAATAATCAACTTTCCAAGTTATTGTGGGTTGGCATTGGCTCCACATCTAGCCAATCCAGGTTAGACTGATAGGCCTCTATGGTCAAGAACTGTTCCCTGCACCATTTTGACTTTATTGCACATGTGCTCACCTTCCCCTTTGTTCTATCCATTCCCTCCTGTGATGTGCTGGGAACAGGCCCATGGTTCCCTGTGGGACGGGGTGAAGCTGTAGCTTCCTGGTGTAGCAAACTGGCTTCTGATCCCCAGCTGACCAGACTTAACAATATCCGACTCCCCCTTTGCTTCCTTTCTCATCAAGAATTAACTAAGTACACTAACACATATACCATGTATCTCTCTTTTTTTTCTATCTCTTCTAAATATTTTCAAGGGAAATAAAATGTTGAAGTAATTAAGCATTTTTGAGAAGTGATTTTATAATTCATTATTTTCTTCCCACAACTGTAGTTTGTTAGCATGTATAGAGCAGTTCACTGACTAATGAAATATTCCCCACAGGTATCTATGTGTATTTGTGTAAAAGCAGCAGTGCATGCCATTTTTCTTTCTTTTGGGGTATAAATGAATATTTTATGAATTCTATAGTGTGAAGTACAAAAAATTTATCATATTTAGCAATATTCATTAAGGGATAAAGTTAAACCTGACTAAATTCTGACATGACAACAAACTAATTTACATTTAAAATTGAATCTCTGTATATGTTAAAAGAGGATATACCAAATGCACATGGTTTTTATTGCTATTTAGTTTTTTATTCTAATTAGTGAACTTTATATTTTAGAGGAGTTTTAGGTTCACAACAAAACTATGCAGAAAGTACAAAGAGTTTCCATATACCCCATGTTCACACACATGCACATGATTGACATGCCACACCAGAATGGGACCTTTGTTACAATCAATAAACCTACAGCCTGGCATGTGTGTTTCAGTGGTTGAGTGTTGATCTATGAACCCCAAGGACACAGTTCAATTCCAGGTCAGGGGTCAGGGCACATGCCTGGGTTGCAGTTGTGGGCTTGGTCTTCAGTGGGCGGGCATGCAGGAGGCAGCCAGTTGATCCATGATTCTCTCTCATCATTGATATTTCTATCTCTCCTTCTCTTTCTGAAGTCAATAAAAATATTTTTAAAAAGATATTAACCTCTAAATCTCATATTCTATTTAAAACTCAAATATCCTCTTTAATTAAATATCCTCTTTAATTAAATTTAATTAAACAAAAACCCTACAACTTAATGTCTTAAAACATAAATGGGTTATTATTTTAAAGATTCTGTGAGTTGGAAAGATGGTTCTTCTGTTGGTTTCACTGAGTTCATTCATGGGCTGAATTTAGCTGCCGGCTGTCTGGACTAGAGAGTCTAATATGACCATTCTCCCGAATCTCCCAGTTGTGCCTGGCTGTCACTTGGGCAGCTCACTTCTTTCACATGGCCACTCATACCCCAGTAGTTTCCACCAGTTTCCTTACATGGCATTCTCAAGACAGCATTCCAGGAGAGCAAAGGCAAAAGTCCAAGCTTCAGTTTGAGAGCTCCCAGAGCATCGCATCTATATTCCTTTAGTCAAAGCAAGTTTCAGGGCTAGTCTTCGACAGTTATGAAACAGACTCCCACAGTTAGTGAGAGGAACTACAAATGATTCGTCGCCATATTTAATCTACTGCTGGGGTCCAACCCCAGCAGGTCCAGGGGTCCCCAAAGGTGTGGACGGAGTCGGCGAAGAAGGAATGACATGGAGACAGAGTTCAGTTGATCAGCAGCCTAGCCAGGATCTCTAGCCAAGTTCTGAGCAGGATCTCCAGCCAGGGCCTATGTCCATGTTCTCTTGCTAGGTTCTCCAGCCAGGTTCTCCAGGTTCTCCAGCCAGGTTCTGTAGCCATGTTCCCTCGCTAGGTTCTCCAGTCAGGTTCTGTCCAGGTTCTCCAGCCAGGTTCAGTCACCAGGTTCTAGTCAGGTTCTCTTGCCATGTTCTATCCAGGTTCTGTAGCCAGGTTCTGTCTCTAGGTTCTTCAGCCAGGTTCTGTCTCTAGGTTCTGTGGCCAGTTTCTGTCCAGGATCTTTTGCCATGTTCTCTCCAGCGAAGTTCTTCTGTCTCTAGGTTCTGTGTAGGTTCTGTGTCTAGGTTCTGTGTCCTGCTGTCTTGTTACATCTGTATTTATACCAGTTGATTCCAATCCTATCAATCTCTATTCCAAAGGTTAGGGCGTTTCTTATCTCCATTCCAGGGAGTAAAGATTATGTAGCTTAAGCATGATTGTTCATAGTTAAAGTGATTAATTACCTGCCTGGCACTTAGTTAAGGGGTTTTATTCCCTCCCTAACTTCAGGGGAAAATCCCTACCTGGGGAAACAACCTTTCTCAGAGAGGTGACCTTGGTTAAAACACATAGTACCAAGAAGGTGAGCAAACATATTAAGAACAGTATGCCATATATGCCAGGTCCCTTGAAACAGCAAGGATGGACCGGCTCCAGGCAATCTACCTCATTATCATTTTCCTAATATCTTATAGTGACCTTTGAAAATAATCTTGTAAAAAAATAGGACAAAGTTTTCAGAGATTTGGCTAGAATAAACCATACATTGTCAAGTCTGTAAACCATTTGCTGACTGTAAGCTTCCTAACTTATGATTCTTATGTTCACATTTATATCTTTTCTGTTTAGTATATTTCCTGAGACAGAATATGCACTCAAAAGCACTTATTTTTGAATAACTGATTGAACCATAAAATTATTTATATAGAAGTCATGCAATATCTAAAGAGCAAATGTTGTAACTTTATCTATACTTCTCAGACCAAAGGGATTCCAACAGGCTTACTGTTCTAATTCATCCCAGAACAGTAATAAGTAAAAGTACTAACTGTCTTCAACAGGTTTTATAAATTCAATAAAGTATTATTTTAGTTGTTTAGTGAGTTACTTCAAATAAGAAGCCCTCAATCTAGTCATCATTCTCAAGGTGAACAAATGATTGTGTACATTGGGTAACATCACAGAATATGCTTCTTAAATAAAAGACCTCATTTAATCTGAGAAGCCATAAAAATAACTTAAATATACTAGGATCATAAAAAATAATAAAATATTGTATATGTTCATTTTAACATTCAAAAGACAAGATAATACTTTTTTAACTTTGTGTTTTTTTTTTAATCATTAATGATAATGACAACAGTGGCTAGCACTGCATAGAGGAATAAACCAGATAATTTATGTAAAGATCTCATCAGAGTGGCTAGAAAATAAGTAGGCAGTAATTTTTACCTGATTCTTATTATTGTTATTATTGCTATATTTGTATTATTAGCTCTTACTTTAAAAGCAATTGATAAATTCTATTATCTCTAAAGTGATAACCAGATAGAGGAATCTCTAAACCATAAAAAATTTAAAATATATGTATACTTTATTTTTTTCTTACATATCCTATCTATAAAATAGTCCAATTATTATAGTGCTAAACTAGTAATGTGGGTTAAGCAGAAGTACCTGGGAGACAGTGCACATCTGAGTGATAACAGCATGTCTCAGGTGGCATTAAAGCATACCAACTGAAAGCTATCACTTTTACCACCTTAGAAGTGTTCTAATTAACCCAAAATGCAGAGCCTAAAGTGGCTACTCCATTACTGCCCATGAGAGAAACAGTTGGGTCTTTAGATTTATTAGCCAGCAAATTGCTGACTGTCAATTCCAAAACACCAACTGTGCCTTCTACTTGAAAGTTTTTCCCCAGTATTGAGTTGAAGTGTAAGGTCAGTTAATTATAGGAAGAAATATGTAAGTGGTAATATCAGTGTTGAGACATCAGGGACAGACTTATCCTGCCTGGAAACCTAGCTCTACTACAGTGTTGTTATGTGACCTTAGGTAATTAATTCATGCAGGCATATTTTCCTATCAGTACAATGAAGGTGGGTAATTTCTTTACATACTGTATTGAAAATTAGTGAAGATACACTTAATGTGGCCAGAATAGTTTTGACATGTAATAATCGCGGATGTAAGTCATTTTCCACGTTTGCCTCTCATCCTTCATAATATACTGAGGCATTTATTCAAATGAATGATCCCATGTTGGGTGGCTGATTGTGTTAGGCGTGTTTAATGAAGTTATTAGGAATGCAGTTGTCCAAAATGCAACAGTACAATGTTATTTACTATCATTGTATTCTGTATAAAGTATAACTATGTTCTAAAATTCACATTATTTTGTCTTAAATTTGTTAACAGGTTAATGGCATATTTATTCAGGGATAAGGAGTTTATAGTGTTCAGCCTTTGCTTTTGACATTTTTATTGGGCAGACAAGATGAATAAATAGCATTTCAACTGTACCATTGCATCTAAAATATTTATAGTGACACAGTGGTAACTTCACTTTATTGCTGTTTTCAATGATCCATACTACAGAACTATTTTATAGAAGAGATGCTTTGAAATGTTTAGAAGTCAGTAGCTAAATCCTTACCTTTGAATGGGAAGCAACATGCTTCTACTTTGACACTGGACAGTATAATGAATTCAGTTGTGTGAACTGTTTTAAGTTTATTTGATGATCAGGAAAACCTGGAAATGCTAGTATTGAGTGTAAGCCTCAGAAATAAGTAAAAATATGGACTATGTACATAGTTGTGATAGTCTTAGGATAAAATAATTAGAGAAATTTATAAGGATTTAAATGGCAAATCTGTTGTGATGAGGTTGGGCACATTGTTGGTTCTGTTACCTAATTTTTTCCCCCGGATTCAGCATTAAGTTATGCATGAGTAGCCATGTGAAAGTTACCTACTCTATCTTCTGAGCACGTTATAGGTCCTTTCCTCTGGATTCCTGTCCTAACCTAAAAAGGATGTGGTTTGTAGTTGCTCAAATGAAAAGATCAGAAGTTCTATTGGAAGATAAAGTGTGGTTTTGGTTGTTGTTGTTGGTGGTGGTGGTGGTGGTGGTGGTGGTGGTGGTGGTCGTGTGTGTGTGTGTGTGTGTGTGTGTGTGTGTGTGTGTTTGCAAATCTGTTAAAATTCCACTCCCAATGTGGGATGGTAGTGAAAAAAGAAATCACTGTCTTATGGTAGTATAAAATGCATGCTTGTCCTAAATCTCACTGTGCTATAAAATACCGCTAGCTATATCTGACCACTCAGCACCTAAAATGTGGCTCCAAATTGAGATGTACCGTTAGTTTAAAAACGTACCCTGGATTTCAAGGACATAGTATGAAATAAAGGATGAAAAATATCTCATAAATAATTTTCTATGTATATTACTATTGATGCCATAATATTTTGGATTAAATAATACATGTTATTCAAATGAGTTTTTGTTTTGTTTTTATTTACTTTCTGAAGTGGCTTCCAGAAAAGTTAAAACTACTTATTTGGTTCACATATTTCTATTGCATGGTTTATTTACAAAGTCTTTTCTCTTTACTATTCCTAAAGGAGCTTAGGGCTGATAACCTAAATCTATGCTCCCTCTCAATTTCTTTCTATTCTAGAAGTGTATAGAATATTGTGATATCAAATAAAGAATTAAACATTTAAAATGTGTAAGATATAGGCATAAAGTATGCAAATTATGTATAGAAATAATGCTGTAAGTCACATTCCCTGATGTGAATGGCGTATTTAAATTTTTACCAAAAATGGTCCAAGGATGTGTTCCAGATACAAAGGACAAGCCTGGCATTTATACTTATGGGCCAGATGGCACATTTTTAGATTAACCTATAAAATGTCTAAACATGCTCTGCAGAATGTATGAAAAAGAAAGAATGTTAGAACTCAGCAATCATCAATAAAAACATACCCTTAAAAGAGAAGACCCTGCTGTAAGTGGAATCTTTAGAAGTAGATCTGACAATCACTGTGCACCTGAGAGAAGGCTAAGAAATCATTGTCAACATTGGAAATTGCTATGACATCAATTCATTATTTTTGAAATTGATTTACACACAAAAAATAAAAACAAGAGTAAGATGCATGCACATTCAGATAGAATTAGACATTTATCCAGCCTTTGCGGTATATCTGTATGCCAAGGGAACACCAAATTGTTAAGGGAAAGAATAAAAGAATAAATTCAGAAGAAATGACAGAATAAGAATAATAACCACAGTGAGCTGCAAACATTTCTGTAGTTATCCACCATGTCATTTCCAACGATACCTTATAGACTTGCACTTCAAGGAGTCTATTTCTGCACTCTTAGAATCTAGCTATGTGACTTTCTTTGATCAGTAAGCATACAGTGACTCTCATGTGACAGTTTTGAGCCTAAACCTCAAGAAGGTTTGTGTCCTTTGCTTCTTACCTTTTGAACCCTGAACCATCACATGAACAAGCCCAACCTAGCCTGCTGGTTAATTAACTCATGTCATCTTAGAGCTGCCAGCTCTAGTCAAACTGCCAGCTGAACTGAAATATAGGAACTAGTCCAGCTGAGACCAACAGTGCCCATCCCAGTAGAACACACAGCTAACCAGAGGTTGATGAGCACTAATAAATGGTTAATTGTTTTAAGCCACTTAGTTTTGGGGTGGCTTGTTAAGCAGCAATAGATGATTGATTCAACAGCCACTTGGGAACTGCTAATGAGATAAAGGGTCTGGGCAATAATTACTAAATTATTTAAAAACCATAGATGTACAATAAAATGATGCCAGAAATAACTTCTGAGATGTAGGTAGGAATGATAGTTTGTGCAGTTAAAAATTAAAGCACAAATATTAATGACATAAATATAAATTTGGAAGGGTTATCCAAGGCAATGTGATTTAAATGTGTTTCTACTTCAGGAGGAGAATAAATACAGTTAAAACTTTAGACTTTAATACTTTTAGAAGTCATGTAAAATTCCCAGAGTATAAATGAAATATAAAGTACCTCAGAATAAATATACAAAATATAAATTCAAAGTATTTATGAAAAATACAAAGCTGTATTGAAACAAAAGAACTTCTAAAGAAGGAAGTGTATTATATTCATGAATAGAGTTTTACAAAATAAAAAAAATCTAATTCACTTACAAATTGACAGTTCTAATAATCACATGATTTGACAGCTAATTTGTTTACATATGGAAGTTATATATGAATGTAAAGGGACAAGGATAGCAAAGATATTTATTATATAAAGAAAAAGGAAATGGACCTTTCCGTTTGAAATTTTAAGACTTCTTATAAAGAAACAGTAATCAAGAGAGTGTGGTATTTGTGCAAAGAGAGATTAGACCATTCAGCCATGCATTTCAACACAGATAAGGCCACTTTGTAAATGTTAGAGGAGGCACTTCAGACAGGAAAGGGAATCTATTGTTTAAACAGTATAAGATACTAGAGGCCAGGTCTGTGCCCTCTCACAATCCAGAACCCCTTGGGGGATGTTGGATTGCTAGTTTTGGCCCAATCCCCACAAGCCAGGCCAAGGGACCTCACCGATGCATGAATCCATGCACTGGGCCTCTAGTATGCATACAAGATCTTTGGTTAATCTCTCCCTGCCCTCCCCCCACCCTCTTCCCTCTGAGATTCATCAGTCTATTCCACGTTTCCATGCCTGTACATTGAATATCTGCTCCCAGTCGTTAGTGCACATCATAGCTACCGGTCAAACAGTCGCTTAGGCATAGATAGATAGATAGATAGATAGATAGATAGATAGATAGATGATAGATAGATACGGCGACTATGAAAATGGAGCAGGAAAATATTCTTAAACAAAACACAGTCAGGAAGATATAAAGGAAAATGCTGGTAAATTTGACTACTTTAAAAGTTGCTTGTGTTTGTTAAAAAATGCTCTAAAGAAAGTGAAATGACAAACCAGAAAGAGTTTCAATTCATCTAACAAGACCAGACCAATATTCAGCATATACTCAGCATGAAAGACCAAAACCAAAAACAGCAAAACACAAAGACAAAAATGACATTTGTACAAAAGACATACCCAGACATTTTATTAAAGGGAAAATATGACTGACCAATAAATACATGGAAAAATGATGATACCCAATTTCAATCAGGGGACTTCATCAGATATACCACACCCCACCATCAAAACCAATTCCAACTGAGAGTTATTTTCATCTGTAAAATTTATTTGGATTTAATACCTTTTACATAAAAAATAGCATGTATGCCCTAGCCAGTTTGGTTTGGTGGATAGAGCTCAAAGCAAGGACTGAAGTGTCCTGTGTTCAATTCCAGTCAAGGGCACACTTTGGTTGCCTCATGAGGTAGGCAACCAATCAGTGTGTCTCTCTCGCATCCATGTTTCTCTCTCTGTGTCTCTTCCTCTCCCTTTCATTCTAAAAATCAATGGAAAAATAAACTCAGGTAAGGATTAATAAAAATAAAAGCATGTATAATATGGCTCCTATTTTTTAAAATATATATATATATATATGTAAGTATAAATACTAGCTAATGTACCTGTATTTTTAAACTTTTGCATATTATATAAACATTTGATAGAAGGAGGGTTACCCAAGGCAATGTAAATATATATATATATATATATATATATATATATATATATATATATATATAAAATATATATATATATAATATATATATATCTTCATACATATTTATTTAAATTAACCATGAAAATAATTTGCACAAGAACATTTGGAGATTTATGTTAGAATACTCTGTGGTCTATGTCCTTAATTTTTTTTAGTTCTTTAGTTTTATCTAGGTGGTTGGGTAGAATATCTTCTGCATTTCTGAACTGTGAGAGGAAAAATAGCTATAATATATCAGACTACAAATAGAGAATACACAAATCACCAGTATTTATCATATAAATATGGTTTAATGCGTCCATATGATATTCTTTTACACAGAACCTCTTCATACCATTTCTGAAATCAAAGACATTACTTTGTAAGCTCTCACACACCATATCAGAGTCTTTACATGTTTTGTTTTCTTCTTGGTATTCTTCTATTCATTTTTTGTGTGTGCTGAATTTCAAGATTGCCTTTAAGGCTCTACTCAAATAACAGCTATTCTCTGAAGCTTTTCCTAACACCATCAGCTGAATTGGTCATCTCTCCTTTTTACAACTAAAAGACATTGTACTTACCTCCTTAGACGGCAATGAGATGTGTGAAGTGTCTAACAGATAGCCAGTCCTCAATCATAATAATTATCTTTTGTTTTCTCTACTATGGTACTTGTTTCCCATTACTACGTTGTTATAATGTCTTTCTCTCCTGCTCTACTATCACCTCTTTTTTTAAAATATACTTTTATTGATTTCAGAAAGGAAGGGAGAGGGAGAGACAGATAGAAACATCAATGGTGAGAGAGAATCATTGATCGGCTACCTCCTGCATGCCCCCCACTGGGGATCAAGCCCACAACCCCGGCAAGTGCCCTGACCGGGAATTGAACCTTGAACCGTGACCTCCTGGTTCATAGGTCGACGCTCAACCACTGAGCCACACCGGGTCTACTGTCACCTCTTAATGTGTCTTTCTAATTTCAGTGCTTAGGATAGCACCTAACACATAGCTGATAATTTAGTAAATGTTTGCTCAAAAATAAAGGAATTAATGAATTTATAGAGTTGAAAGAAGAAATATACAGAAGATAGATTACCTATGATAAATGACTATTTTGTGAAGAAATTTGATGGACATAAAATTTTATGTTAAAGTGCCTATCAGTAAAAGAGAGGATAAAAAAGTTATAGTACATTTACACAATGGAATACTATGCAGCTGTAAAAAAGAAGAAACTCTTACCTTTTGCAACAATATGGATGGACCTGGAGATAATTATACTAAGTGACATAAGTCACCTCGAGAGAGACAAATACCATATGATCCCCCTTATATGCGGGATCTAATGAACAATATATATTGATAAACAAAATAGAACCAAAGGTGTGAACACATGGAACAGACTGACAGAGATCAGAGGGAAGGGGAGAGTCCAGGGGACTGGATGAAAGAAGGTGAAGAAATTAGCTAAAGAACATATATGCATAACAGATAGACACAGACAATAGTGCAGTGATGGCCAGAGGGATGAAGGGTGAGGCTGGGTGGAAGTGAGTAAAAGGAGAAGAAATGGAAGACATCTGAATTAGTGTCAACAATAAATAAATAAATAAATAAATAAATAAATAAATAAATAAATAAATAAAATAGCTTTTTATAAATATGTGAGTAACAGTGCATTGGGAAGAATGTTTTACAAGAAAATGGAGCTTACACTTTTTTAAGAATATGGGGTAAAACAATATGTTGTGTTAATTCAATTCAACTTAATTGATAACTTACTATGTAAATCACACTGTGTTGGTGTTGTAACATTTTCAAAGCTGAATAACAAATATGTCTTAAATATTTTCCTCAAGATAAAACAGAAAGAAAAAAAAAATGAAGAAATAATAGAAACACAATACTTTTTTTCTGTCATTCTCATCTGTTTATTGGAACACAGAAGTTGATCAAGGAATATAAAGAAAATCAGGCATGGACGTTTCCCTAAGGGAAATAGGATTAAAGGAATTACATTATTACATACGTGTACATGTGCATATATTTATTATAGGTGTGTATTTGTATACAGTTCTATGTATGTATCTATCTATGTACAACTATCTGCTTAAAGTATTTTATATGAATACATGTTTTTAAAAACATTTAGCAATGTACATATTTTGTTACATAATATGGATTTATTATTGCCAACTAAATATTGTATTGCTTGTATAAAGTAGAGAGAGAACTCTTTCAAATAATGTTATCCCTATTAAAAGACACAGATTGGATCCAAATGACGCCCTGATGTTGGAAATGAGATGTCTAGAAGGCTGATAGGGTAAGTACTCTCTTTTCTACACTGGAAAGGCAATGAATGAATTGCTGAAGTAATAAGGATAGCTAATTCAACTGACAAAACAAGGTTCACAGTAAGTGTGGAATTAAAACTTTTCCTACCTACCTGTTGCTGCAAGTGAAAATGACTTACAGCCATTTTTTAAACACACAACATATGGTCAGGTGAGAAATGAGTGGCATTGCTTCTGCCCCAGAGTGTTCCATCAAGAATGAGGACTCTCACACAGGAAGTCAGTAGAAAGTGGAGGCTCTAAAGAGCCATCTGATTAGAGTGGCTGAAGCAATTCCTCTAATGCTGCTGCTTTCTGATTCTTTTTGTTATGCTTAGAGAACTCGGCAAAGCATTATTTATATAAATTAACCTACCAAAGGCTACTCACTTGACCCTGATGGAATTTTATTTATGAACAGGAAGTAGATAAACGTTCTGCTAAATCTCAAATGATAGATCAAGTCATTAAAGATAACCATACATTTTAACTTGCTTAGAAAAGTTCTGGTATATGCCTGTCAAACCCATAGAATTATTAATAACACAGGATTATTAGTAACATCCCCTTTTTATTCTCCAAAGTATTTGAGCAATAAATTATTTGTTCCCTATATTTATAGACCTACTGGCTATTTCAGCAGTTCTGAAATATGTTTTAAGAAATGAGTGAGGTTTCAATATATCATGACTTAACTTATTCAGAGGCATTCTTTCTGGTCTAATTTGAAAGATTCCTACTCAAAATGTTTCTATGCATTATCAGACTAGAGGCCCAGAGCACAAAATTCATGGGCGGGGGGGGGGGGGGGAGGCATGTCCCTTAGCCCGTCCTGCACCTTCTCTAATCTGGTATCCTTCTCGCAATCTGGGATTGCTGGCTCCGAACCACTTGCCTGCTTGCCTGATTGCCCCTAACTGCCTCTGCCTCTGCCTCAGCCCCCGCCATCCTGGCTTTGTCCCGAAGGAGGACCAGATGACCGGAAGATGTCCAGACGACCCGGTCTAATTAGCATATTACCCTTTTATTCGTATAGATTAGTATTTCTAAATCAAAATCTGATCATTCCACTCCCCTGCTTATAAGGTATTAAAGGCTCCACAAAACCAACAGGATAAAAGTTTAATTTTATACTTTGCATATGAAGATATTCATGATCTGATATCCAAATGTTTCCTGCTCCATTCCTAACACTTCCCCACACATATACTGAACTCTAGACATGTGAAATTTCTTGATTTGTCAAGCATGCCTGTTTTTCATGCCTGTGTGATTTTACTCTTACTGATCCCTTTATCTGGAACTGACTTCAGTCTTTAAGCTCTTTCTATTCTTATCCTTGTAAAATCACCTTTTTGTTCTGAGTTAACCATCTCCTCCTCCTTAACATAGCGGCATCATGTACATACTTCTAAATCTAGTACGTATAAATATGACTCACTTTAAAATTTATACTTCTTTATTCTAAACAGCAACTTGAAGTACTATACATCATTTGTTATTTTTTAATTTTTCCAGACTCAACGCAATGTCTGACATATCAAATGCTTAATAACTAGTCCCCCAAATGAATAATTCCCTTTATTCTACATTATTAATCATAATTATCCCAGAAGGGCAAACATACAAATGGTGATTATGCATTTATAACCTGTAGAGTATTTCTGTTTCAATGCCTTTAATTAAAAAAATAGACAAAATAGAAGAAAACAAAGAAATAAACTAAGAAAATGTGTTTATAATTTTTCTGCTCTTAGCCTATTATGAATATAGAGTATCCTAAATTTTCTTAAATTTTTGGGAACAATAAATGTGGATGAATAAGCTACCTACATATGTGTGAGACAAATGAATTTTCTCTTTAATTTCTATAATCAAAGATGAAGAATGAACATTATTTACAAAAATTATATAGAAGGCAAAAATCCTTGGAATTAATCCTCAAAGAAAGGATATAAGCAGTTTTTAAATGAGAAAATTACATAAATAGGAAACTTGGAAAAGAACTTTTATGTCCATAAAAATATATGCAAACATAAACAACTTCACAGGTTTTTTAAAAAAATTATCAGAACTTCAAATAAGTGCTATTTATGCCTACTAAATTTTCGAATTAAGAATCAATGGTGATAAGAAAGAATAAATGGTGATAATATACTGTCAGTTATGTGGTAAACTGATAAAGAGTGCTAGTGCTGGGAAAACTGGTACAACCTTCTTTGAAAATATTATGGTAATGTACTTTGTACTTTAAGATTAATAGAAATTTTATAGTTTTCTCAATAATTCTACCTTTGAAAATGTATTTAAAAACACATTTGACACAATATAAAATAAATAAAATAAGAATAAAGATATTCTTTAGGGTATTATTTATAAAGTCTACTGTATAAAAATATCCTTAAAAGAGGCTATTAATTGTAGTAAATTAATTTTACAGGATGTAACAAAACCATTATACTGTGCATTAAGCCTATTTTAACTTGATTTTGGTATAAAGAAACTTAGACATACAGAACTATTAATTTAAGCATGTGTTGTACATTGATTTTTTTATTAAAAAGCATATGTATTAGTTTTCTACTGCTGGTATAACAAATTACCACAAACTTAGTGGCTAAAACAAATTAGTATCATGTAGTTCTGGAGATCTGAAGCCCAAGATGAGTGTCAATGGGTTAAAATCAATATAATCTTCAAACACTTATTGTGAAGAAAATAAATTTGCATTGACAAGAGTATAAAGTAATGGGAGTAGCAATAGAAGTAGCAGTGACTGGGCCATAATTAGTGATGCCAACATGCTTTCTGACTAAACAGCTGAGGTGAGACCTGAAGCAATAGCAGGAACCTGCCAGGCTAGAGAGGAAGGAAATACCTTCCAAGTAGGTAAGGGAACAGGATGTACAAATGCTTGATGTGGGAAAGTGCATGATGGTCCAAGGATCTATAGTGGTTTAGGAATGTAAAACTAGCCCCATCCGACCTCTAAAGTCTGTAACTCAAGTACAGTATGACCTTATTATGACATTTTCATATCTCAGCTGTCTAAGATTCTATTTATGGCTCTTACCTTATCTATTTTTATATATAGACCTAGCACACTATTTTTATGCCATAGTTATTAGACCATTAGTAGTTCAGAAAATCAGTTTATTTGTTGCAAATATCATGATTTTAATAAAACAATTAGAAAATAGTAGCATAATTATAATTATGGTTGCTTAACATTTCTGTTGGGTGGCTATGAGTTTTTAAGTTTTAAAAACTTATAAGTTTTTACTGGATTATGATGTAAAATATATATTGTTCTATTTATGACCACTGTCAAAGAGTTTAAGAGCCATTATTTTGGCGTCCATGTATGAACAATGATAGTTCTTCAGAAAGGAAATTGAGTCACATCATAATGGCCTTTCTGCAACTGATTAGCTTAGCCTTATGTGCATTTAAGGGATACATTTTGAAGCAACCTAATCTATTTTATAACTATGTTTAAGATGAAAACATTATGCTTTTCATGACACAAGGAGGTTATTATCTTTATACTACAGCCTATGTGAAATATTTCCATTTGGTGTCTGTAAAGGGGTAAATGTCATATTTCTGAGTAATTTTGAATTAATATTATGGTCACTGAAATATTCATTTTTACCCCATGTAACTTCTAGAAATCTTAGGTCCAAGTTTGTAAAGTAATATCAGGAGTGTAAGATTTCATGGTATTTTGTCTTATTAAGTTTTTATTACATCATCTAATATTCTATTTAATTATATTTTTGTTTTAGTTTTCTTACCAACTTAAAATTCTCTTATCTTACCATATTGCAATTTTATAAAGTATTTTGCACAGTTGTCATAATGGAAACTATGTCATAAAGATACATATTAAAGAGAATTACCTGCTTTCAATGGTTTTTTTCATCTACCCTGATACCCTGTAGGCAAGAGGATAAAGGATTTTCCATCAGAGCAAAATATTTTCAAGTTAAAATTATTGAATAAATGAGCAGTATAGCAAGATTTACATAAGTAGCTTCCCTTTTAACTAAGTAACATAAATTATTATTTTTACTTCATAAAATAAATAATTAGTGAATATCTGAAACTAGACTTAAACCAAGCTATTTTTGTCTCAGATGTGGTGATTGTATTTTTTCTCTCTCAATTTGCCTGTGTGTGTATGCATGTGTGTAGATTCTGGCCAAGTACAATAAACTATTATTATATAGACATTAATTTTTTGCACCTACAAATCAAAATTGTATTTGAAAAATTGATGTACCCTTCTGCTAAGTACATCTTTTAAGATCTTTCTAATTTATAATGTATTCTTCCATTTAATACATACATCTTTTAAAATCCGACCAATCTTTTTTTGTTTCAACATCAAGCAACTTTTGCCTTCCGTTCCAGTGCCTCTAACAAGTCATAGATCTAACAATGTAATTATACTTCTTATTAGAAGTCCTTAATATCTCATTACATTTTGACCTTATGGTTCCTGACTGTTACATTAAAGTTTCTGTCACTGCACAATTCAGTTAGGCACATAGCTTTATATCTCTTCTGACCATTGTCTTTTATTTTGATACTTTCTCATTATCACTGTGACAGATCAAAATGCAAATATGAAGTTAAATTCTGCAGAGCATAGATTGAAACACAGAAATGTGTTGTCATATTTATGACAGTTATGTTTTCTTCTTTAAAAATAATTCTTTATTGTTGAAAGTATTACCTATGTCTCCCTGTTTCCCCCATTGACCCTCTCCAGCCAGTCCCCACCCCATGCCCCAGGCCTTCAGCAGCCTATTGTCTGTGGTGTGACATTTATATTTTCTTAATCAATTTTAACATTATATGGAAATGAACATGGGAGAACATTATGGGGCTGATGGAAATATTATGCATGTTAATTTAAACATTGTTAATTTAATATTTGGCTTAGAGCACCTTGTTACTTATTATTTGATGGGACATAAGCTCTCATATTAGCCAGGATGTTAAGATACAGAAATATTATATGTCTGTCTATATCTATTTATCTACCTTATTTTTCAGATGAGAAATATTTGGCTATTTTATCTTGGTAAATCATAACTTGTTCATATTTCAAGATAATTTTGAAACAGGGGGAAGAACTTTTTGTCTTAACATACGTGATTCCTAGATGGTTCTACAGCTAAAACATGTAGAAAATGTTAAAACAATTACATTCCAAATAATTTATTTATGAATGTGTAACTTATAAGCACCATAATAATTCTTTTCCTTAGTGGTCAGGGAAAAGGCTCTTTTTGATGGGGAGAGGATGTGTGAAAAAATGTAATCTTCCCCATTTATAAGACTTTTTTTCACTGCTCTTTATTTCATTGGCTTTTGCAACTTTCACTCAGAGGGTTTTACAACGTATTTGCCATTGGCACATGCTTGTATGGAGGTACAAAATAACACTTCCAACCTTTAAGACCAATCACTTGGATAAATACCACAGATGCCAAATTTCTCTAGCAGGTGCTAAATTGCTGCTAGTGTATCACCTTGGGATGTGATGAAGATCAATGGAGCACTCTGCATTTTCCCACTATTCCACAATTACAGGGAACACCTGTGCTAAACGAAGTGGTGCTAATATACCACTTACATCCTTACAATGCCCAAAGGACCTTCTAGTTTCACATGTCAACCTGCTTAGCAGGGCCTTAACTTAATGTGGGTGTTTCACCCATCCTTGACTCACTACCACGCAGTGATGCGGTAGTGCCCTATCAGTGGAAGCTGCCTTTCTCCTCTCTTCATCCAGCTTTCATTTCTTTATTGCCTTATCTCATTCATTGTAATACTTCCATCCATTCCTATCTAATTTTTTCTGTATGAGTATTATGTCTCCCTTTGCTTCAAATGAATTGTCTTCACCCCTTTGCTTTGACATCAAAGACCTGAATCGCTGTCAGCAATGCTGGATGCTGTTATCACTGGAGTTCCAGCATGTCTATTTCTCAGCAAATTACCTTTTTGCACATGTCAGCCATGATAGGAAATATGGAGATTTTAAAGTTGACAATAATATGCCAAACTGAAATGCCTGCTAATGTATTTGTGGTAGCTGTACACCTGGCAATTGTTTTCAATAATTGGACTTTATTTTTTTATGAAATTTAAACATTAAAAAACAAATAGCCCCATGTGTATGTATATCAGTGTGTTTATAACATCTATAGCTATTGTGAATTAGGCTTCTGCTATTTCTGTTATCAACCATTTTTAACAGTTTTATTGAGATACAGTTCACATACCATGCAACGCAGCATTTGAAAGTGTATAATACAGTCCTTTTAGCAGAGTCCCAGGATTGTGTAACTATTTCTACAATCTAATTTTTGTCCCCTGAAAAGGAAATTTCTGTACAGTCTACCAATCACTCCCTATTCTCCTGCACTCTACCTCCTCCAGCCCTAGGCAACATCTAACCTATTGTGTGTCACTATAGATCTATCTTTTCAGCATTTTAAAAATAATCTCTTTACTTTGCAGCAATTTTATGAGCTTAAATGTAGATTATTTTTCTCCCATGCAGTTCCTAGAATTCTGTAATTCATGGCTTCAGATTTTTTGTCATTTTGCAAAAAGCTGTCTTCAGTTACTGTGTCTGCCCCACTTGCTCTCTCTTTTAGGCTATAACTATTTTACCACTAGTGTGTGTATACCTTTATATTGCTCATCTCAGAGACTGAGGTGTCTATAGCATATTTCATATAGATATTGTAACTGTACTTTATAGTTTACATTGTAGGCTTGATCCATGTCTTATTTCTTACTAGAGTCCTGGTGCACGAAATTTGTGCATGGATGCGGTCCCTAGGCCTGGCCGGTGATTGAAGCGCAAGCATCTGGCATGGAAGGGCAGGTCCCAGCTGACCTCTGGGCCCTGGGCAGCACCTGGGTCCCCAGGCTCCTGTGTGCCCCCCTCCAGCTGAGTCATGGCGCCCAAGTCCCCACATGGAGATGCAGTGAGTGTGGCCAGACGCTGTGGGCTGGGACACAGCGTGGGCCTCTGAGCCGCCCAGCAGTGCCACACAGAAGCCAGGTGGGCAGCTCCTGCAGACCAGCTCCTGCACAAACCCATAGAAAGCCTGACCGGTCCCTGTGGTCCTGGTGGCTGTGGCCTGGCTCACCTGGAAGAGGCCTGGTGTGGGGCGGGCTACTAGCAGGTGTCTGGCACCTAAGCATGGGGGCTTCCCCAGCACACGAGCCCTGGCATCCCGGGGGAGAGTAGCCAGGGGAGTGAGAGCAAGCTCAGAGAACACTCCACATTCTCATCACACCTCAGTCCCCATCACCCCCACCCTCAGGTAGCCGGCGAGAGGTCGCAGCGTGTCACCAATGCCCACCATGTTCTGCGCCGCCCACTTCTGGTCAGCGCATACCATAACAAGTGGTCAAACTTCTGGTCTCCTGGTCGAACTTCTGGTCAAACAACCACCCAAGGGGAAATTTGCATATTAGGCTTTTGTTATTTAGGATGCTTCATCTCTATCAGGACTAAGAGCAGAAGTGGGCAAAGCAAGGGAAGTTCTTAGAAACTTCAATTTATGTACACAAGGGTCTATTTTTGGGATTTACTTGAATAACTTCCACAGAGTTTGCCACTTTCACAGCATTTGCCTCTCTCTCTAAAATTAACACAAAGGGGTCTCTATGAATCTGGAGCAGTTCCAGCTTTCACCTCCACATTTGTATATTTTGTTTTTTTATTTGGCTAGTGTTTCAGATCCCTTGTGATTTTCCATAGGAAGTGAACAAACATTCAGAGAGGCGTGAACTACTTTATCACAATGGTTTTCAATGACATTGAAATCTGAAATAATTTTTATAATTTGGTTCAGAAGTCACCTTCCAGTCTTATACAGAAAGTGATGATTCTTCAGAAACAATGGAGGGACCTAGAGAGTATCATGCTAAGTGAAATAAGTCAGGTAGAGAAAGACAAGCATCAATGATCACACTCATATGTGGAATCTAATTAACAAAATAAACTGATGAACAGAGTGGATCCAGAGACATGAAAACATGGAATTGAGTGCAGAATCTCAGGGGGAAGGTGTGGGTGGGAGGTAATCAACCAAAGACCTTGTATGCATATATGCATAACCCATGGACTCAGACAATAGGGTGGTGAAGGCCTGGGGTGGAGGGTGGGGTATGGAGGGGCGGGCTGAAGCAGGTCAATGGGGACAAAAAAGGGCACATATATACTTTCAACAATAAAGTGGTTTTTTTTTATTGTTTGTTTTTTTAAAAAGAACTGATGATACAGAGTAGTGGCAAGAAAAAGGCAGATTTGATAATATTCCCTGAACGTACAGGGCTATTTCAACCCCAACAATTTTAAACTCCAAAAATGTCATCCTGAATCCATAGGTATGGATGAAACAGCCCCTCATATGTGGAACAATTGAAAAGCAACTTTTTTGTGTTATTTAAAAACACTTTGCTAATGAAGTACTGTAGGTGAAACTTGCCCTGTGGATTTACAGTTTGGAATGAATAATGCTGAGATAGGAAGTTTATTAGTAAAGGAAAACATTTTCTTCATATTACCCACACAAACATAAATTGGGGTGAAATGTTCATAAAAGTTTTATTGACTTTTTAAAATAAGGTATTTATTTATGTTTGCTTGAAGGCAAACAATTTTTCCTTTAGACAATGAGTATATAAGTTCAATGTCATCTCCTCAAGTTTAAAATATTAGACAAATAAGCACCTTAGAGTTCATTTCGACACCCACCCATCCACTCAACAATTGTTTATAGCAAGGCCTTATGACTCACATTTTAGCAGGCAATCTATTATGCCAAATTATCGTGTTTGGGGTCATGGAAATGTCTATGAGCAAACAAGTAAGAGACTGCAATCTGAGTTGTCAGAGTAGAACTGACAACTATTCTGTATTTTATTATTATCGTGCTGCTTTTGTATCTGAAAAAAAGCCAATTTCCTGAATGAATTTTAATGGCTTAATCATGTGAAAGAATGATGAGTCAAAATAACAACCTCAAAAAGTTAAACATACTCAACTGAAAAGGTAATGAAATAACAAGAAGTGGAGGATTCAATACCAGTCTGGGAAGTATGCCCAAGTTTTTAATAAATTAATAATGGAAATGTTTGCATAATAATAATCAATCTTTCAATAATGACTATGCTGCCAGTATGTAATAGTATTGAGTAATTAAATGCCAATGAATTTAGTTGCTAGGTGAGGCATATGATTTCAGTTACCAGGATGGCCAGTGACCTCTCCCAGGTGCCTGCTTTAAGTCAATTGCCTGGGTCAGAATAGAAGATTCTACACTAATTGCTGCAGATTCCTTCCGTGGAGTCTTTGCTCGTTACATCAGTCTTAATCAAGTGCTGTTATAAGAAGGTGGAGAAGTACATGCCCAAGAGATGGAATCTTAGTCTGGCCAAGTAAACACTGCTGGCTGCTCACAGATTCCTGCACAAAGCTGGATTCTGAGTTCCATGCAATGGCTCAGGATGAAATAAATATTGTTCTCTTATCACCTTCCTCTTCCCTCTACCAAGATCTCCTCAAACTCTTACAGAGCAATTTAGTGTTCTCTCCCCCTTCGTTTCTCCCTCCATTCTCTTCCTCTTCCTTTATTTCTCTCCTTCTTCCCCGCAACCTTCACGCACATGCATACACAGTACCTTTTCTCTCTTGTTAGTGTTATAATTAAGTACACATTCTCAGGTTCTCATTCCAAAATCTCTATGGAATAATATAAGCAAAATTATATATTTCTAAACAAAACAGATCCCCTGAAAGGAGGGAATCTTGGGCCTGTGAGGAGCCTGCAATCATGTCCTTGATGAGAATTGAACCCAGGACCCTTTGGTCCTCAGGTCGACATTCTATCCACTGAGCCAAACCAGCTAGGGTGTTGCTGTTGTTTTTAATACCTAATTAGTATTCATTTGTGAGAGGGTTGATCTAAATTGAACCTCTATGCCATTAGTTCAGCATTTTCTATTAATATTAAACATTTATAACCTATGGCTGAATAATTTTATTCTCAGTTATCTATTCAGGAATAATCTATGTTACTTATACTGAGAGAGAAGAATTAAAATGTTCATAGCAGCTAGATCTTATAGTTAAAAAGTGTAAGCAATTCGAATGCAATCATCAATAGAATGAATGTATACATTTTGACATATTCATACAATGAATATTATACAGTAAGAGCAATTAAATAATTACAGGTACACATAATGGCACAGATGAATTTTTAAAGACATTTTAGTGAAAAAATTTTAAAAATAAGATGCAAGAATGTATACTTGTTGAATAAACTGTAGTTTAAGCTCCATTAAATTGTTTTTGAATCTGTAAAAAATTACTTAAGCATATTTGTGTGAGTCTATTTCTGGCTTCTTCATTTCACAAGATGTTTTAATGGTATTCAGAATTCTACAAGGTCCAAAGGATACTAAGGTGAACCAATAACAACCTTGTTCTCAAAGTGCTCACCGTGTTACAGGGGCAGAGAACTTAAACAGACATGATAGAATGAATGTAAAAGAGACTGAGCTGGCCGAAACCGGTTTGGCTCAGTGGATAGAGCTTCGGCCTGTGGACTGAAAGGTCCCAGGTTCGATTCCGGTCAAGGGCATGTACCTTGGTTGCGGGCACATCCCCAGTGGGGAGTGTGCAGGAGGCAGCTGGTCGATGTTTCTCTCTCATCGATGTTTCTAACTCTCTATCTCTCTCCTTTCCTCTCTGTAAAAACTCAATAAAATATATTTAAAAAAAAAAAAAAAAGAGACTGAGCTGGAAACTGGTATCAGTGTAGTTTTGGGCACAATTCTGTGTAAGAAGAGTTCTGAGGAAGGTCACTAAAGAACAGGCTTAGAAAGAATGATGAATAATTAGACAAGGAGAGAAAGCATTTCAGGTACAAGAAAGAGCTAATATATAGAAAGGTTTTAAATATGCAAATTTATAGAGGTTTGGAATGGTCTGGGGCATTTGGAGAATTGCAGATAGTACAGTATGATCTAAGCATGGGGTCCCAGAGGACCTGATGAGAGATGAAGCTGGAAGACCTGTTTAACATTCCCAGGTTGGCAAAGGGAAGATAATAAATAATTTTAAGATAGAGAGTGACATAATCAGTACAAAGGAAACTATTATAGGCTTTATATTTCTGTCTTAAAATTCAATTATACCATATATTTGTATTAGCCCCTGCACTTGCTCTTTCAATTTTTATAAATGGATTTCTTTAGCTCCTGCACTCTTTGATTCAGTTCAGACAAATGGAATTCTGCCCATAGCTATAAAAATAAAGGCCTTAAAACTTACAAGTAAGGAAAGAAAGAGCTACTGACTCAGGTGAAAAGAGACAAGAAATTTTAAAATTAGAGCCATTTAAAAGACCATTTTAAATAAAACTAGGCTCTAAAAGCATTTACAAAAATGAAATCCTATTTTATGGTTAGCCACCACACAGTGGTCCTTGCAAAGTTACTGTATGGTTCCATTTTCTGGCATATGGATTAATGTATCTCCTTTATAAATTTGCTTTCCTTCCTTGCCTATTATATCAATCCATCTTCATGAATATAAATAATTAAATTGATGCTGGAACTTTAGAAAGTTTCTTTTGGAAGACTCTTAGGACTCTATCCCCCCTTCCCATTGTTCATGAAGTTATATTTACTTACTTGTGTTAGATCTCTTGTCATAAGCGCTCACAAGTTTATTCTGAAATGTTTCAATAAAATATTTAATTTGCATAATTTTATATGCATATATAGGGTTTGTGAGACATAAAAACAGGTAAATATAATGGTACCAATCATGGCCAAAGCCTATTTAACAAAAATTCCATCAACATATGCAAAAAAGGACAAATAGAGGCCCGATGCATGAAACTCTTGCAATAGTAGGCCTTCCTTCCCCCCACTGCCGACACTGGCTTCCGTCTGGCCCCCCGGGACCGGGGCCTCCCTCAGTCGCAGCTGCAGTGGCTTGCCTTGGCTCTCACAGCCCTGGCTTCATCTGGAAGGTCATCTGGAAAGATGTCCAGTCTAATTAGCATAGTATGCTTTTATTATTATAGATCATGCTAAACATTAGACAGAATAAAATTAAAAGATTCCTGGAAATTTTCCATGATTAACAGCAGCTAAGTTAACATGGAATTATAGTATTATAGATGTTTGAATAACTGCATAATACATTCTAGTGACCTCAAGATGATGCTTTGGTGTAGTAATCTGTAAAATAGTGACCAATTTATTTCTTGTGGTATCGGGATAAAAATCACACTGAACAACAACAAAAATATATGGCTTTTAGTGGCTACTAAATGAGATGCACTTTTGATTAAAGTGACTATCCCATACCTGGGTTCTGGATTTCCATTCTCACATTACTGCCTCCTTCCTTTTAGCTTGAAGGCATGCTCAAGTGCAGCAACGTGAAGTGTCTGCATTTGCCTCATTTTAGGCTTTTGGTCTTCTCCCAGCGTGGATCATCATCACTGGACTCTGATGACACATTCCTATGGCTCACCTACTCAGATAGTTCTCCCTCCTTCCTATTCCTACTGGATCATTTTCCCTACCTGCCCTTTAAATCTTGGTACTCTTTCAGTTGTATACTTGGACCATTTTTCTTCTTGGTCCAGGTCCATTCTCTCTCTCTCTCTCTCTCTCTCTCTCTCTCTCTCTCTCGCTCTCTCTCTCTCCACAATCTCATATATTCTCATTGTATTAATTATCATAAACATTTGGCTAGTGATAGTCCAGATCCTGAGCTCTAAAGCCATATATCCAAATGTTAGTAAACATAAGAGATGTTGTTTTAACATAATACCATTGACAGCTTAAATCGAAATTTCATTCACTAGGCGCTGCAGTGTCATATGGGTAAAATAGACAAAAAAAGTTTTGCAAAAATCAGCTTCTTGGAACAAAAATATAACTATTTGTATTCACATGAGCACATTCCATGCCCCTAAACTAGCTAGGCTATGTTTGTTTTTGTTGTTGTTGTTTAACCTAAGGAAATCGAGATGTAGGCATGATGGTTGCAGTTAAGAAATCCTCAGGAAATTGGTTTAACTTCATGAAACTATCATAAGGTGAGTCCGTTTTTAAATACATTTTTTATTGCTGATAGATACATACGTAAAAGCGCACACACCCTAAGGCACACCATGGACATCTTTATGTAACCTTTTTTTCAGAAAAGGAAATACAGTATTTTAGCATCCATACGCTGCCTTCTTGACATATCACAATTATAACATTTTCTTCAGGTTACTATTTTTAAAAGTAGCAAATGAATGTGCGTATTTGTGGCAGCAGCCATAGAAAGCTCAGGCAATTGGTTTCAAACTTTTGTGCCCTGCACATAGGTCGCGATTAGTGTTAGCATGCTGATTGCACAACTCCATGGTAGGTTTAAGCTCAGTGTAGAAAAAAGGAACTTGGGAAACAGGGTTATAATTTGTCCTCATGAAAATATATGGTCCTTCCTTTTGAGAAGGTATATGTAGCAGCAAGGACAAATAAAATGAATTACTAGGTCTCCATTAGATTTCTGTGTCTTATCAACTAAGGAGCCTACAGGTAAGGTAATGATTTTGGACATGCTGTTTCTAATGAAAACTCTGATGTTGTCTTGTGAATTCTTAAACTTTAAGTCCACAAGTGTAATCTGCAAAGGCATCAAATATGTAACTCACTAGAAAGCTTAAATTAAAATTTGGCTCTGGGGAATGATGCATATTAAAACTAAATTTTGTAAATTGCCATTGATTTTGAAATACTTCTGTTGCTGAAACGATATGCTCAAAAGAAAAGCACAATAAGCCCTAGCCAGTTTGGCTCAGTGGATAGAGCGTCGGCCTGCGAATTGAATGGTCCCAGGTTTGATTCTGATCAAGGGCACATGCCCAGGTTGTGGGCTCAACCCCCAGTGGGGGACTTGCAGGAGGCAGCCGATCCATGATTCTCTCTCATCACTGATGTTTCTATCTGTCTTTCCCTCTCCCTTCCTCTCTGAAATCAATAAAAATATATATTAAATTAAAAAAGAAAAGCCAATAAATGTCTGGGTACCTGATTCTTTCTTGTGATGTTTGTTTCATCAAGATAATAAAATATATATTTCCATTTTCTAGTGGGGAAGAATGAACATGCTAATCCCTGTAGGCCATTCCTTTGTATTGCATACTTGGCAACACATCACACTTTACATGCAAGCACAAGGCAAAATCTGATGACAGAGCTCTAAATGTGGCAGGTTTAACACTGGATCTCAGGTGGTACCTGAAGGACTCAAAATCTGAGAGGTTGTATATGTACCCAAGTGCAATCAGAAAAGTCTGGCCCTATAAAGCCTACACAGAGAACTACAGATGCCAGTATCCTGTGTAGGAGAAATGTGTACAACTGCAGGGAAAAATCTCAATTTTATAGCAGGACTCTTCACTGTTTATAAAATACAAATCTTCATAATGGTGAAAGAACACAATTTGTAAGCCTAATAAAAGAAAATTTCTGGCCCTTCTAGTACACAATAAAGCTTTTGTCTCAGGGCATAGTCAAACCATGGAACAAATCTATAACAGTCTATGTACTTTTTTCACACTTGCTAAATTAGATTACCTGCAAAACACATTTTAAAAAAAGATTCGTAGGACCCGGTAATGGAGGGAGATTTAAAACATGTTTTTTTTAAAAACTCTGTTATTAGGAATAGTTGTACACACTTCCAAATCATGTATTTAATTTGTTAAAGTAGCAAATGAGACAGACGGAATTCAGAATAGAAGCATCATCTCCCGTGGGGTTGAACCTTGACCAATAGGTATGAGGAGATGAACTCCCCCTTTCTCTTCTCTCCCATAGACTATACCAATGACTCGTTCACCTTTCTAGTTTAATTAAACAACTCCTGTGTGTATAAGGCATGAACCTTCTGATCAACCGTATCCCTCGCTGCTCCTAGTCATTGTGGCAGCAAGGCTGATAATTATCACTTAGTAATGCTTCTGTGACAGGCACCTTTACGATAGCAGAGAAGTGTTCTCAGAGAGCCCCCTGAGTGAGAGGGAAAGGGCTGCTCCCACCTCGATTCTTGTCAAGCTTAGGAATGAATTCAAAGGAGTGACTTCACATAGTAATTGCATTGTGTTACAGTGAACTTATTTAAAAATTAGAGAAAGTGAATTTATTTTAAAAATTAAAGCATGCACATTTATTAAGAGAAGCAGGGCAAGCAAATCTACACATCCCGCTTATGGAGCACAGATGGGCTCTCTGCTAATCTGAAGAGTGAGGGGGTTGGGGCATTCTGCCTTAGTACATACACTCCTGTCTGTAGGTTTTCTTTTGTGTGGTTTTCATTTCTCCTCTTGATATCCTGGTACAGGTTTACTCTGGAGGCCTCCCCTCTTGTTTGTTACGGCCTTGCCACAATTTATGAGAAGCACCTGGCAATTTTATCTTGACAAACCCAAGACTGCTGGCTTTACAGCACTGTCTAGAGTGGATGAGCTAGACTGCACTCGTCTTTCCCCCTCCTCCCTGCTGTTTTCACAGCTCCAGGACGATTTGCACTAAGTAGTCCCTGGTTAGTGAAAAATTGAATTAGGATTCCTCCTCATCCTCTCCCTTTTCCCTCCCCCACTCCTCTCCTGCATTCTTTTATGGGGAGAGGTTTTAATCCTTTGTTTTTAATATAAGGTCCTGCTATAAGCAGCCTGCAAATCTTTTTAGCTTTGTTTAATTTTCCTGACTCAGTTTCCCTATTCCACTTGTCCCAGAATTTTTCTAGATTCCCACTGTCCTATAACACTTCCTATCTTGCTTTCCTCACATCCATATCTGTTTGTTTACTAAACGGTGAGTACTTAACATACTATCTAGCACACACAAATAACTACTATCACTGACAATTTTCTCTATACTGTAATGCCATATTGAATGATCTTTTTTGTATTTATATGGTCTTTCCTTGTATTAAAATTTCATTGCTGCTACCCCTATGCAAATCAGTATTGCCAGAAAAAAAATCAAAACAACTCACATTGGCTCATGGTGAACATCTCTTATTGTACAACAGCAATGGTCAAAGTAATTTTGGAATAGAATAGAGAGCCCAGAAATTGACCCGAACCAATATGCCCAATTAGTATTTGACAAAGGAGGCAAGAACATATAATGGAGTCAAGATAGTCTCTTCAATAAATGGTGTTGGGAAAATTGGACAGATACATGCAAAAAAAAAAATGAAACTAGACCACCAACTTACACCATACACAAAAATAAACTCAAAATGGATAAAGGACTTAAATGTACGATGAGAAACCATAAAAATACTAGAATCCAAAGGCAACAAAATCTCAGACATATACTGAAGCAATTTCTTCACGGATACAGCTCCTAGGGCATTGGAAACTAAAGAGGAAAAAAACAAATGGGACTACATCAAAATAAAAAGCTTCTGCACAGCAAAAGAAACCATCAACAAAACAACAAGAAAGCCCACTGCATGGGAGAACATATTTGCCACTGTTATCACCAATAAGGGTTTAATTTCCAACATTTATAGGGAACTCATACAACTTAACAAAAGGAAGATAAACAATCCAATCAAAAAATGGGCAAAGGACCTAAATAGACACTTTTCAAAAGAGGACATTCAGAAAGCCAAGAGATATATGAAAACATGCTCAAAGTCACTAATCATCCGAGAAATGCAAATCAAAACAACAATGAGGTACCATCTCACACCTGTCAGACTGGCTATCATCAACAAATCAACAAAGGACAAGTGCTGGAGAGGATGTGGAGAAAAAGGAATACTCATGCACTGCTGGTGGGAATGCAGACTGGTGCAGCCACTATGGAAGACAGTATGGAGTTTCCTCAAAAAACTAAAAATGGAACTCCCATTTGACCCCATGATCCCACTTCTAGGAATATATCCCAAGAAAACAGAAACACCAATCAGAAAGGATATATGCACCTATATGTTCATAGCAGCACAATTCACCATAGCTAAGATCTGGAAACAGCCTAAGTGCCCATCTGTAGATGAATGGATTAGAAAACTGTGGTACATCTACATGATGGAATACTATGCTGCTGTAAAAATGAAGGAATTCTTACCATTTGCAGCAGCATGGATGGAACTGGAGAGCATTATGCTAAGTGAAATAAGCCAGTCAGTGAAGGAAAAATACCACATGATCTCACTCATTTATGGATGATAAAGACCATTATAAACTTATGAACAAAAATAGATACAGAGGCAGAGCAGCCTTGAACAGACTGTCAAACTACAGCGGGAAGGCTGGGGCGGGTTGGGGGGTGGGAAGGCGGGGTAAGAGATCAACTGAAGGACTTGTATGCATGCATATAAGCATAACCAATAGACATAAGACACTGGGGGGTAGAGGAGGCCAGGGGATTGTCAAGGGTGAAAAAAAAATAAAGTAGACATATGTAATACTCTTTGTAATACTTTAAGCAATAAAACAATTGAAAAAAAGAAAAGAAAAACAACAACAACACAACAACCAACAATTTGAAGCTGTTGGGGATATTTAATTATTTGATTAAAAAGGATGTACCAAACCAAACCTAAGGGCTTAAAGCAAGCACCATTTTTCCTTTGCTCTTCCATATCATGCTGCCCCATTCCACAGGACAAAATGCACAGTGGTTGCTGAGCCACAAAGGCCAATGAATTTCATCTGCTGAATTATCAGCACCCCTCATTCTTTTAATGAACTGTAACAACTGTGCAATGAATCAATTGACTGTGGGGAGAAAACGCCCTTGGGGTGATCAGCAGAGCCTCTGAGAGTGAAATCTCTTAAATGAGGTGAAATCTGTCTTCAAAGCCTATTAATAATTTGAAGAAATAGCAGTGCAAAAGAATCAGAAAATACCTTCATGATGGAAGTGAGTTTTTTAATAAGCAGTGCACAAGCTGCATTTGAGATTTAAGGAAAGGTGAGTTTTTCAAATTTGCTTGTAGTTAGCAATATAGTTATTAGAAAGTATGACTTAGAAAATAAGTCCTTTAGAAATATTATGAAAGGAACAAAAATATCTTCTGAGTACTACTCAAGGTACTTTGCCTGAATCGCTTCATCATCTACACAATAACAACACGAAGTGGATTTGTCTTGCCATTTAGGAGCATTAGTAAGTTCCACACTTTTTTTTTCTTTTAAAAAATTTATTTAAAAACATGAAGAGGGCCAAGGGTGGTATGGAGAATGTGACTTGCTTTTTCTTGATAAAATAATTTTCAGGAAAGTTTTGATCCACATTTTGTTTTTTATACTTATAATACTTTAAAAGATGGTATTTATGTGTCACTTAAGTAGCAACTACTTTTTCCAAGTAATTAATATAATTAACTTATTTAATACTGCAAATAGTGCTATTTGGTGGGTAATATAATTGACTATTTTGCAGAAAAAATCTGTATCTCTTGCTACAGAAAGGTTAAGATTTTGGCTAGAGTCACATGGCATGAAAATGACAGACCAGTATTCAGGCCCACAGATTTTGGACCTGAATTCTGTGTTTTGAACCATTACCTATTAAATGACTATTACCACTGATTTAGGTATTTATAAATTATAAGGTAGAAAAACAGGATTTTTTAGTAATTTTTGAACTTTGTTGATATAAATTTTACACATTTATTCTTCATGAATTTAGTTGATATAGTATCAACTTTTCTATTAAAATACCATATCTAGGTTAAACTAATAACTTTAGAATCTCACATTTATCAAAAACTAAACTTTGTTTCCTCTTAAATTTTTACACCTTTTAGGATCTGACCTCAAATCATTTCTAATTTCTTTCCCTTTATAATATGTAGAGATAGGTTTCCTTTCCCCTGTTTCTCCAATGAGGTAAGTAGAATTCTAAATTGAACACTAAAAGTTTCATCCCCTTGTGTACAAATTCTGCATAATCTCCTTTTCTTAACTTTGGGAGGGAACTGGGAACATTATGGGACATTGCTCCTGTCAGTTGGTAACCTTATGTGGCAAAGGTGTAGGGATTTTATAGATATAATTAAAGTGTCCAATATATTGACTTTAGATTAATCAAAAGTGGTATTATCCTGTATGTGCCTAACCTAATCCTTTAAAAGATAATCTATAGGTCAGCTATGAAAGACTCAGGGAGAACTGAAATGAGAGTCTCCTGCAGGTTTTGAGAGAACCATGTGACTAGAATCCAAGGGCAGTGTCTAGGATCTGAGGGTGAGCTCCAGCTAATAGCCTGCAAGAAAATGTTGACTTATAAATTCAACTTTTTTTTTTTTTTTTACCATTGGCTATCTACTATCTGTGTAGAAGATGGTCGTTATAAAGGGTGTCCCAAAATTCACGCAAGAAGTAATTTTGATAGAAAACTCAGGTTTGTAATTAAAATGTGTAAATATTTTATTGATTCATAAAGTATACAGTATAGGGTTATGTATAGAATAGCATATTGGGTAAATGGCCTCCAAGGCTTTGCTAGCACATACGCACTCTTTTGTTGAAATTTTCCATGACCATTTTGCATAAATGTGGCTGAATTTCGTTGATACAGCGCTCAATTTCCTCCTTCAAGGCGTGGGTGGTCGTGGGCTTGTTAGCATAAAACTTAGACTTCAAAAAACCCCAAAGAAAAAAGTCCAACGATGTTAAATCACATGATCTGGGCGGCCAATTCTGATCATCAAAACGGGAAATTACACGACCAGGAAATGACTCATGCAGTAATTGAATTGTTTCTCGGGCTGTATGGCATGTGGCACTGTCTTGTTGAAACCACATGTCATCCACATCCATATCTTGCAATTTAGGTACAAAAAACTGGATTATCATGTCTCGATAGCGAGCACCATTAACTGTTATTGCCTGAGCAGCAGCATTTTCGAAGAAGAATGGTCCAATGATGCCTCCAGCCCAAAATCCACACCAAACAGTGACATGTTGTGGATGCATTTGTTTCTCAACAATCACTCGTGGATTTTCTGAACCCCAAATGCGACAATTTTGTCGATCAACCAAGCCATCAAGATGAAAATGAGCCTCATCACTGAAGATGATTTTGTTCGAAAAATCAGCATCCACTTGTTGTTGTTCCATAATCCATTTGCGTATGTGCCAGCAAAGTTGTGGAGGACATTTACTCGATATGCTATTCCATACATAACCCTATACTGTGTACTTTCTGAATCAATAAGAAATTTACAATTTTTAATTATAAACCTGTACTTTTCTATCAAAACTACTTCTTGCGTGAATTTTGGGACACCCTTTATATGTATTGTTAGAATTATTTCCCCCTCACTCCGTTTTTCCTGATGATTTCAAGTCATTGGTTTTCCATAATCTTCTTGTAACTTATCGATCTGACCTACACAAATTTATTGTGTAATGTTAGTCATATTACCTTAATTGAAGAACTTTTTATTTTGCATGAATGGTATTTTCAACTACTCTCAGTCTGGGAAAGGCAGATGCTCATCTAACATTTTAATAAGTCATTTTTATTAAATAAAGTATTCGTCATCTTCACTGTATAAAGATAAATAATGCATTTTGAAAAGAGGTCTATCTATGAAAAAATGTATCACGAATACCATAATTCAATTTATGGAAAATTATATATAGGCGTATGTATGTATATACATGAATAAAAAAGATGTCTGAATGAATGGTCACCAAACTGTTGCTGATGGTTATCAGTATAAAGAAGTTTTAGGTGATTTTTACTTTCCTCCTCACAATAGTATGCATATTCAATTTACTTACCGTAAACTACATATTACTTTATAATCAAAGCAGTTTCCTTGTTAAAAAATATAGAAAGAAAAATGTGAGAAAACATGTACTAAAATATTGACAGTGTTTATCTTTGACTGATGAGGAAATGAACAGCATTATTTTCTTTTTTATAATTGTAACTTTAAATTGTAATTTGAATTTATGCTCTATAAAAATAACTTTTAAAATGTAGGATGCAAAGTATAGAAATAAAAACTATTAAAAATATCCTATACAGTGGGGCCTTGACTTACGAGTTTAATTTGTTCCGTGACGGAGCTCATAACTCAAATTACTCGTATGTCAAATCTTAAAGTGAACGAGTGAGACACATGATGCTGGGCTGATGTTGTGGCGTTCACTGTGACGTTCACTGCGCCAGCTAGCGGTGGGGTATCTGAAGCTGGCTCGTAACCCGAATTTTAGCTTGCAACTCAAAGCAAAAAATTGGCCGAGAGACGGCTCGTATCTCGAAAAACTCGTTAGTCGGGACACTCATAAGTCAAGGCCCCACTGTATAATAAAAAGGTAATATGCAAATAAAACGAACGGCAGAACAACCAAACAACAAATCAAAGCCTAATATGCTAAGGATATGCTAAGGCTGCTCAACCGCTCACTATGATGTGCACTGACCATTGGGGGCAGTCAACTGGTCGACCAGTTGCTATGACCTGCACTGACCACCAGGGGGCAGATGCTCAGACCCATAGGTTAGCTTGCTGCTGGGGTCTGGCCATTAGGACTGAGCAGGATGGGCCAGACATGCCCTCATGTGGTCCCTCCCCAGCCAGATCATGCACTGGTGGGGTCCTTCAGCCTGGCCTGCACCCTCTTGCAATCTGGGACCACTCAGGGGATGTTGGAGAGCTGGTTTCAGCTGGATCCCAGAGGCCACTCCCCTTGGGAGGGCGCCAGATGCAGGGCTCATGGCTGGCGAGTGCTGCTATAGCAGTGCAAGCCTCTCCCAATCAGGACTGATTGGGCGCAAGCCCATGGCAGGCACAGTGGGGCCAGGATGAGTGGGAGTGGCAAGTAGGAGCTGCAGGCGATGTTGGACTTAGGGTTTGGCCCAATCCCTGCAGGCCATCCAGAGGGACCCCACCCTTGCACGAATTCGTGCACTGGGCCTCTAGTTTATATTAACACTTGTACCTTTGTAATCAACCCCAATGTTATGCTTCTTTCTTAATAAAACACACTTTAAACCGTTTGATTATCCTATATCTTCACATACATATTTGTAGGGGAAACAATGACAAGTCATCTGTATCCAGAGAGTTGGGGAAACAATTTAGTAGTATCTTGACATATTTGATGTATAATAGATTTCTCCCATAAGGAGGAAGGAACGAAACTCTTAAAATGTGCAATTTTATGCATTTTTGACATATGTACATACTTATAAAATCATTGCTTCAAGAAAGATACAGAATATTTCCATCACCAATTATTTATTTGTACCACTCTGCAGTCCTTTTCACACTGTTTACTATCACTATAGATTGGGTTTCTTTTTCTAATATATATATAAATAGAATCATCCATCATAGGTACTTTTACTTCTGACTATCACTCAGCATAATGATTTTTAAGATGCATCATGTTAGGTTTTTGGAACAGTGGCATGTTCATCTTTATTACTGAGTAGCATTCTTTTGCATGGAGAGTCCACAGTTTGCTTAGCCATTCACCTGCTGATGAACACTTGTATTGTCAGTTTTATCACTAGTATGAATAAAGCGACTAAGAATATTCTTGAATGTTTCTTTGGGCATATGTTTTTATTTCTTTGGGGTAAATACCTAGGAAAGCAATGCCTTCATTTCATGATGAGTGAATATGAACTTGTAACGAAATTGCTTAGGCAGATCTCCAAATTGGCAGTACCATTCCGAGCAGGATATGGGGGGGGAGGGGGGCGGGGGGGGGGGGACAGAGACAGAGAGACAGAGAGAGAGACAGAGACAGAGAGATCTGCAGTCAGAGTGCGCGCTGGAGAAGACAGATAACTTGGCCACCATCTGCAGAAACCAGGACATGAAGCTCCCATCCTGCTGGGATGAGGATAACGGTTTCTGGAACATTCCCGAGCCCATCGTCCTGGAAACCAGTCCCCAGTGGTTTCACCAGGGCCTCGGAACCAACCAGCCCGGGAGGCCTCCCCGCAGACCCGGCCACCGGGAGCGCAGGAGGCGCAGGAGGCGGCGCTGGGGCTGAGGCTCAGGTGCAGCCGCTGAGCAAACAGCCAGGAGCCACTTCCGGTCCTGCGGCCAGACCCTCCCGGAGCCTCGGAGGTGCCTCAGGCGCCTGGGCTCCAGCGGGACTCGGCCCAGCCCCGCAACAGCCCGGCCGGCCGCCCAGCCGGGCCCTGAGGGGCGCCATCCCGCGCTGGGGCCTCGCTCCCTGCCCAGCCCCGTCACGAGGCCGGGAGTGGACGCGCTCCCGCCCTGCCTGCGGCTTCCTGACCTGCCAGGCCCAGGACAGCCCGCCGGCCCCGCCACCTGCTCACCCAGTGACCGGCACAGGGGTGCCCAGGCCCCGGGGAGACTCACCCCTTCGCGTCCCCAGGGCGCCCTCCTCGGCCCGGGGAGCCCTCGGGGCCTGACCGTCCTGAGCGAGGCCGCTTGGCGGAGCAGCCATGGCGGTGCTTCCCGCCGCTCACCTGTCCAGGCGCTGCCCGTGGTGCGGACTGTGCCTCCGAGGCCAGCAGCCTCCAGGCCTTCGCTGCCGGCCCCACAGAGCGGAGCGACTCCCGAAGCTCAGCCTCTTGGCGGCCGGGTCCCCTGCTGAGGGCCCTGCAGCCGGACAGGTGGAGGCCCAGGCGGAGGAGGCCCAGGCAGGGGTTCCGCGGAGCCCACCTCTCGCTGGTCCACAGTAAGCAGCTCCGTTAAAGGGCTTTTTTTTTTTTTTTTTTTTTTGGTTGGGGTGGGTTTGGGGGTGGGGGTGAGGGTAAGGGTTGGGGTCAAGTGGGGGTGAGGGTGGGGGTGGGGGTAAAGATGGGGGTGGGGGTGGGCAGGGAGGACAGAATCCTTTGCAGCTGGGTTGCTACATCTCAAATTGAGTTAAAAAGATGGGTTTCCACTTTGTTAATTTTCTCAGTTGGTCCTTTATTGCTAGCTCCTTTTATCTGTACTTTTTCTAATTTCGACATACTTTTAGTTTACTTTGCCCTGTTGTTTTAAAATTTTCTTTTAATCTAGAATCTTAGGTCATTTATTTTAGAATTTTTTAAAAAAAGAAAATCTGAACACTTAAAAGTAGAAATTTCCCTGTGATAGTTCTTTTAGTTCCCTCCCCCAGTGTTTAGATGCTGTGTTTTGTAAGATCGTTCAGTTCGAACTATTCTATAATTTCTCCTTTGGCTTTCTTTAATGGTTTATTTCAAAGTGTGTTGTTTAATTGAAAATATTTACAAGTTTTCTAGATTGTTGTGGTACTTGATATCTAATTATATTGTGATCCAATAATTTATTCCATATGATTTCAATTCTGTTAAATCTATTCAGACTTTGTGTGGTACAGTTTATGCTTCTTCATGGTGAATATTTGAGCGTTCACAAAGAATGTGTATTCTGACATTATACCATGCAGAGTTGTGTAATTACCATTAGAACTAGGTTTTGCCTATAGTTTTTTTTTCTTTTTATTTATTTATTTTTTCTTTTTTCCCTAAGCCTTGTGTTTGTGTAAAATGATGTCTTACACACATTTAGGTAGTTTTTGAACATTATTTCTTCAAAAACATTTTTTTCTCTTCTGTTTTCTTTTGCCAGTTTGTCTTGGACTGAAATTACATGTAGTTTATGCTTTTGATATATCTCACAGGTTCCTAAAACTCTGCTTATTTATTTTTTCCCCAAAACATTTCTTGGTCTTCTTCAGACTGCATTATTTCTATTGACCTATCTTCAAGATTATTGATTCTTTCTTCCATTACCTTCATTCTTGTAATCCAAAGAATCATTTAGTTGTATATGGTATTTTTCTGGAAATTGTTATAATTTTTGTTTCATCCTTTTACCTTTTTCTAATGAGATTTTTTGATTTTTATAGGTTTGAGTGTTTCTCCTTCATCAAATTGAATACATAGATAGATGCTAGCTACTTTAAAGTCCTAGTATAATGATTCCAACATCTGGATGATCTCATTTATCTGTTGATAATTTTTTCTTTAAGAATTAGTTAACATTTTTTTCTGGTTCCTCATCCTTGATTAATTTTTATTATGCCCTAGTTATTGTGAACATGACATTGTACAGGTACTTTGCATTTGGTTATATTGTTCTTAAGAAAGTTTTTTTTTTTTTTAGTTTGGTTTTAATAGGTTATTAATTTGGCTATCTTTAAATATTTTATTACATCTCAGATCTCAACTTTGTACATTGTAGCTTTATTTACAATAGCCAAGATATGGAAGCAACCCAATTGCCCATCAATAGATGAATGGATCAAAAAACTTGGTACATACATTGAGTGGAATATTACTCTGACACAGGAATTAACAAAAGCCTACCATTTGTGACGGCTTGGATTGGCCTGTCAGTGGTTCTCAACCTTCCTAATGACGCGACCCTTTAATACAGCTCCTCATGTTGTGGTGACTCCCAACCATAAAATTATTTTCATTGCTACTTCATAACTGTAATTTTGCTACTGTTATGAATAGTAATGTAAATATCTGATATGCAGGATGTATTTGCAGGGGTCGCGACCCACAGGTTGAGAACCGCTGGAGATGATATGTTAAGTGAAATAAGTCAGTCAGAGAAAGACAAATACATATGTGGAATCCTGAGAACAAAATAGAAATAGACTCATAGACACAGAGGGTAGACTGTTGGTTGCCAGAGGGGAGGTGTGTTAGGGGATGGGTAAAAGGTAAAGGAATTAAGAAATACAAATGACAAAACAGTCATGGAGATATAAGTACAGCATAGGAAATAGAGTCAATACTATTGCGATGGCTGTGCATTGTGCCAGGGTTCTTGAAAAGTATATGATTTTTAACCAGTATGTTGTACACCTGAAACCAGTATAAAACAATATTGAAAGTAAACTGTAGCCCTAACCGGTTTGGCTCAGTGGATAGAGCGTCAGCCTGTGGACTGAAAGGTCCCAGGTTCGATTCTGGTCAAGGGCCTGTACCTTGGTTGCGGGCACATGCCCAGGGGGAGTGTGCAGGAGGCAGCTGGTTGATGTTTCTCTCTCATCGATGTTTCTGGCTCTCTATCCCTCTCCCTTCCTCTCTGTAAAAAATCAATAAAATATATTTAAAAAATAAGTAAACTGTAATTGAAAAAAGGAAGGAAGGAAAGAGGAAGGAAGGAAGGAAGGGAAAAAGTGTGCACTAGGTGACTGATTGAGGGAGATTGGTGTTGTGGTGGAGATTTGGCTGTCAACTTTTTTTTGAAGCCTTGGCTTTATTGAATTGTATAATCAAAGTAAGTATGCTTAACTTCTATGTGATAAATAACTACCTTGAGTATTTGATGTAGGATGTTTAAATCATGGAAGATGATTACAGAATTTGAATTGGACAGAAAAACTACAAGTAATTTGGCAAACTTTCTGATTGAGGAGGAATAGCTATAACTCCTAAATCAATAGATGACACCGATGTGAAATTTATAGTAGAGATTGGATAATTTTCAAAGAAAATGTAATATTGTTAGTAACATTTTGAAGATTAATGGTTAAAATAAACTCTGGCGTCTTACACATTTTATCTACAATTTCAAAACTTGAAATATATAAGGTCAAATTAGTGAGAAATTTCCTTTTTGAGTGGAGTGAGGAAGTAGAATTTTCAGTAAAGGACTGCTAGCTTTCATTATGGCATCTTAGGATTTTCTAGGAACTGTTTGGGACTACAAGTGTGCTGTTTATAATAAAAAGAGAGCAGTGTGGCAAAATGATGTGGAAGCCTGTGGTAGAATAATCGTGAAGCTCGAAGCTATATTCCTGTCTGATAATGCAAAGCTTTACAAGCCTAATAAATAGATTTAGAACAGGGGTCCTCAAACTTTTTAAACAGGGTACCAGTGAGGGCTGGACCATAGTTTTAAAAAAAACTATGAACAAATTCCTATGCACACTGCACATATCTTATTTTGAAGTAAAAAAAAAAAACGGGAACAAATACAATTATTTGTATTTGCATGTGGCCCGCAGGCCGTAGTTTGAGGACCCCTGATTTAGAAGCTAGGAAACTCTCCCCCATAGATTGATTCTGTATTCTGTGCACAGAAATAAATTCAGTTCCTTGGGCCATCAAAGAAGTATATATTAATAAGAATCATAGTAGTCATCTTAATATCAATAAAAATCATTACCATCATAACACTTCCATTATGAGAGTAATTTTTATAAAATGTTCTCCTTACTTAATGATTAAAGTTTCAAATAAAAGACTAATTGTCCAAACTTTGTTACCCCTTTTGTAATTTTTTTAATTTGTAGTAAAATTTACATAATATAATCATGTTATCATATACTCATTTAACATAATTAGCTAAACAATGCAGTGACCTTTGTACATTAACAATGTTGTATAACCACTATTTTGATCAAGTTCTAAAACATCTTTCTTTGCCTCCAAAATAAAACCCATACCTAATAAATTCTTACTTCTCATTCTTTCTTTTTCCCAGCCCTTTGGAACCACCAATTTGTTTTTTGTCTCTAAATTTATAGAGAACTATTGTTATAGTATGTTTCAGTGCTTCATTTCTTTTTATGGAGTGATAGTCCAGTATGAAATAATTTTATGGAATACTAGTGGCCGGGTGCATGAAATTCGTGTGTGTGTGTGGGGGTGCCCTCAGCTCAGCCTGCACCCTCTCCAATCTGGGACCCCTTGGGGGATGTCCGACTGTGGTTTAGGCCCAATACCTGTGGGATCAGGCCTAAACCAGAAGTTGGACATCCCTCTCCCAATCTGGGACTGCTGGCTCCTAACTACTCACCTACCTGCCTTCCTGATCGCTCCTAACCACTCCGCCTACCAGCATGCTTGCCCCCAACTGCCTCCCCCGCTGGCCCTCTTGCCCCCAACTGCCCCCCCACCAGCCTGCTCACCCCAAACGGCTCCCACTGCCGGCCTGATTGCCCCCAACTGCCCCCCTGCTGGCCTGATCACCTGCAACTGCCTTCCCCTCCTGTCCTGATTGCACCTAACCGCCTCTGCCTCGGCCCTGCCACCATGGCTTTGTCCGGAAGGTCTCCTGGAAGGTCTCCCACTCTAATTAGCATATTACCCTTTTATTAGTATAGATTCTATTGTTTGCATATACTACACTTTGTTTAGACATGCATCTATTGATGGCATTTGGGTTGTTTGTTGTTTCCACCTTTAGCTATTGTTACTAGTACTGCAGAGAATATCCATGTACAAATATTAGTTTGAGTTTCTGTTTTCAAATCTTATCTATACTAATAAAAGGGTTATATGCTAATTAGACTGGACGTCTTCTGGAAGTCTTTTGGACATTCTTCTGGACAAAGCCGCAGCAGTTGCAAGGGCCAACGCCCAGTGGCACGGGAGAGGCGGGACAGCTCCAGTGGGCCCAGGCCGGTCCCACCGGTGCTGTGCGGCCCTTCCATCTACAGAGGCGGGATCTGGGAGAGGCGGGGTGGTGCCAGTGGGCCTGAACTGGTCCCACCTGCGCCACACAGCCTCTCCGTCCATGGAGGTGGGTGCTGGGAGAGTCGGGGCAGCGCCAGTCGCGGCCCCTCCTGCAGACGTGGTGCTAGGAGAGGCGAGGTGGCCCATGGTCCCGGAGCCTCCACAGAGACTGGATGGGGTGCGACCTTGGTGCCTGAACCTCCCATAGACTCTCCCCCAGCCAGCCTGGCCCCAGATTGCCCCCCCGATACACAAGTGGGCAGGGTCGAGGTCCGTGCTAAAAAGTGAAGGCTGAGAGTTAGCAGCCCCGGCGGCTGGCTTTGGCAACAGCAGTGGGGTGATGGGGGCGGTGTCGTCCCCTGATCTTCCTGGTTGCCTCCCACAGAGGGAGGCCAGACTGTGGCTTAGGCCCGCTCCTCCTGCGACATCCCCAGAGGGCTTCCAGACTGTGAGAGGGGGCAGGCCAGGCTGAGGGAACCCCTGACCAGTGCATGGATTTTCATGCACCAGGTCTCTACTAGTTATATATTTAGGAGTGGGATTATATTGTCCTCCTAGAGGCTGGTGCATGAAATTCGTGCATGAGGTGGTGTCCCTCCGCCCAGCCTGCACCCTCTCCAATCTGGGACTCCTCAGATCAGGCCTAAACTAATAGACAGACATCCCTCTCACAATCTGAGACCACTGTCTCTTAACCATTCGTCTGCCTGCCTGCCTGATTGCCCCTAACCACTTCTGCCTGCCGGCCTGATCGCCCCCTAACTGCTCCCCTGCTGGCCTGATTGATGCCTAACTGCTCCCCTGCCTGCCTGATCACCCACAACTGCCCTCTCCTGTCAGCCTGATTGCCCCCAACTGCCCTCTACTGACGTGACCTGCCTCCTCCACTGGGCCCCACCTCCGCTGTGCATGTGGCCATCTTGTGAAAGCCATCTTGTGATGACATTAGGGTATGATGTGTGAGGACATAACGACCACCTAGGCTATTATCAGTATAGACTAGAGGCTGGGTGCACAAAATTCATGTCCTCGGGGGTTGGGGGGGAGTCCCTCATCCCAGCCTGCACCCTCTCGCAGTCCGGGAGCCCTCGGGGGACATCCAACTGGGGGCTTAGGCCTGCTTCCCATGGGGAGCAGGTCTAAGCTGGTAGTTGGGCATCCTTAGCAATGCCATGGAGATGGGAGAGGTTCCTGTCACCACCACTGTGCTTGCTAGCTGTGAACCCAGCTTTTGGCTGGGTGATGCTCCTCCTGTGGGAGTTCACTGACTATCAGGGGACAGCTCCTGCATTGAGCGTCTGACCCCTGGTGGTTAGTGTGTGTCATAGCAATTGGTTGTTCCACCGTTTGATTTGCATGTTAGCCTTTTATTATATAGGATAGTCAATCTATGTTTAACTTTTTAAAAGTATATAGTAGTATGTTTTTTTTATTGATTTCAGAGAGGAAGGGAGAGGGAGACAGAGATAGAATCATTGATTGATTGGCTTCCCCATGCTGGGAATCAAGCCCACAATGTGGGTATATGCCCTGACTGGGAATTGAACCTTAACCTCCTGATGCTCAACCACTGAGCTGCACCAACTGGGCTATGTTTAATTTAAGGAATTACTAAATTGGTTTCCACAGTGGCTGTGGAAACGTTTTACATTTCTATCAGCAATATATATTTTACATACCCATCAGCAATATACAGTGGTCCCAGTTTATCCACATCCTTGCCAAGATTTATATTCTGTGTTCTTTTTTTTTTTTTTAAGTGTGAAGTAGAATCTGATGATTTTGATTTGCATGTCCTCTCTGTGACAAATGATGTTAAGTATCTTATCATATATTTGTTGGCCATTTCTATGTCTTCTTTGGGAAATGTCTAAGTTCTTTGCACATATTTTAATTGGATTGTTTGCCTGGTTGTTGAGGACAGGACATCATGCATGCAGCTAACACAGGGATAAATACAAAGAAAAGTGAATTGTTCTTACTTAAAGGTGACTGGATTTTGAACAACCAAATTAAATGTGTGCCATAATATTTGTAAACTTTCCTGCTTCACTAAAGAGAGGATATCTTTTGGCATTTATCTTTTTTTTCCCAGTAAAACTTTCTTTTATTGAACTTCACATATACAATCATGTCAGGAAAAAAAATACTACAATACAAAAAAAAGAAGAAAATTAATGAGCAGTACTTCTTTTGAATTTCATTTTTATTGTTGATACTGTTGCAAATGTCCTCATCCCCCATCCCTTCATTCTGTCTACTTCTACCCAGCCCTTGCCCCCTTCCCTCTGGCCATCACCACACTGTTGTCTGTGCCTGTGGGTTATGGATATATGTTCTTTAGTTAATCCTTTCATCTTCTTTTCATCTAGTCACCCCTCTCCCCTCTACTCTGTCAGCTGTCAATCTGAGAGAGAAAAACATTTGTTTTATTCCCTACTCTATGTCTGACCTTAAATATGTTACAAAGAATCCCAGCAACTGGATAGTACCTATGAACAAGTGGCTAATATTCCTTATCAGTTAGTACAGTAACATACTGTGTTTGTGTGAAGATTCTTGTTCTCCACCTACACATTTGTGTGTTCAAATAACTGCTTCTTAGTGATTATTAAGTGAAAAATCTCTTAGTCCCTACATGGAAAGGCAGCAGTAAAAGAGCGTGATTTCTTGAGTATGAGAGGGCCACATTTGAATTCCTACTTATACATTTGTGTAGCTTTGTCACTTTGACAAATTATGTAATTTCCGCAATCCTCTATTTTTGTTTGTTTGTTTGATTTGTAACTTAATTTCCTACCTAAAATATATTAATCACTTCCATATTATTCATTATTCCTGTATGGACTACTGTATCGATCATAGAGGTAAATCTTTTAGAAGTAATTCATGCCATTAGGAGGCTGGTGTTTTAAATTATTTAGTCTGTTAGCACTTATTCTGGTTTTATTCTCATCTATGTCAACTGCAAGGACCAATTCATGACCGACCCCCTTAGTTTACACTTATGACTAAGGTATTTACCTTTCCTAACTTTGTGGTTTCTTGTTCTAATGATGAATATTTAACTGCCTTATGTTTCATTCTTAACAGCTCTCAGATTGGTTTTTATACTAGACCATTGCTCAAATATAATTCATTACTTGCACTTTGCAAATGTCATTTTAGTTGTTGAGTTTAGGCTATGAGAGAGTCAACACCTTTTTATTTTTTAATTGGAGTCAGAGGGAACAATTGGGGCTTATGTATTAAAAATTCTTATCTACCAGAACATAGTTATTAATTAGTAGTATTTTAAATTTATATTGATAACTAACAAATGAATGCTTTTTATGTCATACTAGGCTCTAAAAGCTTTACATATTATGTAACTTAATACCTACAACCCAAATGAGGTTAGTACTAATAATATGTCCATTTTATAGATGATCCAGAAAGTTAATGATGCATGTATAGCCACCATATTGGTGGACGGTTTTACCTTTCTGAATAGTTATTACTCAGTAGTTAGTTAATTCCCAATTCTTTAATAGCTGAAACTATATTCAAGAAGAATTCTCACAATCTGAATAACAGATATCTAGGTGAATTTCATGCAAATTTTTAAATGAAATACTTCGATGTAATAATTCTTCCTAATCATATCACACCACACTAGGAAACCTCTAAAGACAGCTATGGCAAGTTGATCGGGAGCCATACAAAAATAAGGAAGACTTGGTATGCTAATTATTTTTATTTAGTTTGTCCATTATAAATATACAAGGGAATGTGGTGTTGCTTAAAACAATGTTCATAGTTTGGATTCTTATATGTAGTCTGACTGAAGTGAATTCAGTTTTTCATTTTCTAGCTTTTTATTGTCATAGAATCAAACTCTTGTTTGCTGGCTTTTTTTAGGTGGTCTAATTTTAAATATTTACTAATATAAATATAATAAAATCTGGGAACTCTTTGCCTGTTGCCCAATCTAGTCTGCAGATCAATATTGGTTAGCTTGGAATGCTCTCATTTATATAGTTTTTATTTGAAAAAATATTAAATTAGGCCAACATTTTGAAAACTCAAAACCTTCCCAATAAAGATCTGTCTTCCTTCATTTTGGGGGAAAGTGAACAGAAGATTTGGAAACATTGGGCCAGCATTTAGCTGGAGCTGAATTGCAGTTGCACAGATCAACACAGTGCTATCGATTTATTGTCTCTTTGATATAAAAACTGAATGTTAACTATGTTGTCAGCTGTGTTGTTAATGGTTAGAGTAAAACCCTGTGTCTCTGGTCTAACAAAGGTATGCAGATGAAAAACTAAATCTAGAAGAGTTAATGTTTCCAAAAAGAGGAGAGACTATTTCCTTGTAGAAATAATCATTGTTCTTATTTACTCTGAAAACAAAATATTTATTATGAAATAATAAATATTTTTCATTCCCATACTCTTATAGGTATTTGAGTTTGTGACCCCCTGGTCTAGAAATATTAAACAACAGAAATACTTCTGAATCTCAATTTCTTTATTTCTATCAATTGTAGAGCTGTTTAATAGCAGAGATATGTTCAATCAATTTAACCCAATTTTCAGAGTAGGAATCTAAGAGGACTGCATCTGTCACAGAAAATTAAGAAACAGCCATACAGTACCTAATGTCCTAAGAAACTTAACCTGTTTCCCAAAACACTTGACTTACTGTCTAGGATTTTTTTTTTTCTTTTTCCACTGAGGAATGGTAAATTCAATATCTTATCCTATAGACTTCAAATGCAATCAGACTGTTTTTTTTTCTCTCAAACATAAATCCAATAATTAATGTCTAGTTGACAGATTCTTACATGGATTGTTTCTTAAAAACCAAAGACAATAATTGAGTCTAAAATGCTATGCTTAACATTTCAGGATGATATACGGTGAATGCAGTGGAGAATTTTTTTCTGTCAATGTGTATTTCTTAATGGCAATTCACTTATACGAGAGCCTATCAATTTATAGTATGCTAGAGGCCTGGTGCACAAAATTTGTGCACTTGCCGGGGGGGGGGGGGGCTCAGCCTGACCTGCACCGTTTCCCAGTCTGGGACTCCTTGGGGGATGTCTGCCTGCTGGCAGTCTGACATCCCTCTCGCAGTCTGCGACTCTGGCAGCGCGGACCTCTAGCTCCTTACCCTCTGCCTACAGCGGAGGCAGGAGAGGCTCCCACCACTGCCTCTGTGCTCACCAGCCATGAGCTTGGCTTCTGGCTGAGCGGCATCCTCCTGTGGGAGTTCACTGACCTCCAGGGTGCAGCTCCTGTGTTGAGCATCTGCTCCCTGGGGGTCAGTGTACATCATAACAACTGGTCATTCCACCGTTCAGTCAATTTGCATAGCAGGCTTTTATTATATAGCATTGTCTCATTCTAGTTAAGACCAAGCTTCCTTGAACACATGCCCCATCCCCCATACATGGAATAAATTACATCTTAGCAGTGCAATTCTTTTAAATAAATATTTTCTCTTTTTAAATTTTAAATAAGCCTTTACCATCTGTTCTTTTCTTTAGTTACAAATGCCAAAGAACATAACTTATTATTATACTATTTACAAACTGCAGACAGGGAAGTCACTTAGTGCTTGGCATGTCTTTGTTCTTAATTCTATACAATCAGTATTTGTTTTCCTTTGCTCATGCTTCAAATATAATGGGAGATATTGTTCTGTTGTGACATATTGAAATTTTTCCCAACAAAAAGGCAACACAAGAAAGGAAGAATGATTAATTGAAAGACTAAATCAAGGCCATATATGCAGAAATGTGATGTGCCTGAAGGACTGTAATCACACAGAGATGATGTTAAACCTAACTCTATCAGACAGATGCAATTCAGGCTGCATTGCAGCCAACACTCTGGTACAGGAAACTCTATTTGTCTTCTAAGAGGGGATAAAAGAGCTTTCCAAAGAAACAAATAATTAAAGCTTGCATTCATCTTGTCTTCATATTTTGATAGGCTATGCTTTCAAGAAACAAAGCAAAAACTACCTGGACTTTAGAAAGGCATCACAACACTGAATAGGAGGGTGCAATAACAAGTCCATTTAAAATGTGAAAGTTTGCTCTGCCTGTTGTGGCTTGGTTGGTTGGGTTGGTTGAACACCATCCTGTGCACTGAAAGATCACCAGTTTGGTTCCTGGTTGGGGCACAGGCTCAGGTTGAGGGTTCAGTCTCTAGTCTATGGGAGGCAACTGATCAATGTTTCTCTCTCTCTAAACCAGGGGTCCTCAAACTACGGCCCGCAGGCCACATGCAAATACAAATATTTTATTTGTTCCCGTTTTGTTTTTTTTACTTCAAAATAAGATATGTGCAGTGTGCATAGGAATTTGTTCATAGTTTTTTTTTAAACTATAGTCCAGCCCTCCAGTAGTCTGAGGGACAGTGAATTCGCCCCCTGTTTAAGAAGTTTGAGGGCCCCTGCTCTAAACTAAAATATATATGTGTATATATATATTAAAAAATGTAGCCGAAACCAGTTTGGCTCAGTGGATAGAGCATCGGCCTGCGGACTGAAAGGTCCCAGGTTCGATTCCAGTCAAGGGCATGTACCTGGGTTGCAGGCACATCCCCAGTAGGGAGTGTGCAGGAGGCAGCTGATCGATGTTTCTCTCTCATCAATGTTTCTAACTCTCTATCTCTCTCCCTTCCCCTCTGTAAAAAATCAATAAAATATATTAAAAAAAATAAAACATGTAAAAGGTATATTCAATTCAGCATTCATTCAACTCTTTCCTTGAACAAATAACATTGTGAGGCACTTAGCTGAATACATTCATAATGAAAATAAAAGCTACTCATTAGTTAAAAACTAAAAGAGGAAACCCTTATAAGATGTCCTTATAAGATGTTCATATAAAGAACTCATAAATAACTAAAGTCACTAATAGGAAAGTGATAATAATTTACCAAACCAGAGTATCTTCAGTCTTGGCTTCTTTGGTCAGGCAGCGTCCCCAGGCTGTGACTGTGAACACCCTTGAGAGATTTCTTTAATACTAGAGCCTGGTGCATGGGATTCGTGCACTGGTCGGGGTGTGTGGCCTTTGGAGATCGTCCCGCTGTGCTGTGGGAGCGCCTCTCATCTGGTCTGCTGAGTGGCTGTGGACCCACCCTCTGAGCAGCTGCTCCCTGGTCCAGCATCTTCTGTGGAGCCAGAGCTCTCGCCTCTCCAGGGGACCTGGTCAGGGCTGGGCCCAGGGACAATAGCACCAAGAGGCTGCAGAGTAGGCCTCAGTCCTGTGGTGGCCACGAACCCGCCTCCCAGCCTCTGGGGTCAGCTCTGCGAGCCCAGTGGCAGCGCTGTGCAGCCTGCAGGCATCTGGAGAAGGCAGCATGGAGTGAGCAGGAGGAGCCTGGGTGAGGAGGTGATGATTGCAGCCTGAGTTCCTGCCCATCAGCCCAGGGTTTGCAGCGGGAGCAGCTGCTCATCCCAGTCAGCCAAGAGGCACTCCCACTGTGGTAGCGCACTGACCACCAAGGGAAGCTCTTGCGTTGAGTGTCAGTGTGCGTCACAGCAACTGGTCAACCAGTCGTTCTGTTGTTCTACCGTTTGGTCGCTGGGCTTTTATTATATAGGATTGTTCTTGGCTGTACATTCTACAGCTGTCAGACAGTGGACTCAGCTGTCTAGGATACTATACCATGACCAAAGCCAGACAAATCAGAGCCCCATGGTCTATAATTTGATATCAGGCTTAATTAAGGCGATACGTTTTGTAGAATTAAGAACATAGAATACCAAAGCCCTCTTAGGCAGTGCTGCCCATAGATATGTCTATATTGTTATAGTCCTTCTAGAGCTAAAATCAGTCCTAAAATTTCTTATCTTTAAAAATCACTTAGTAGTAATCATCATAGATCATCTGTTCATTCTTCCCTTTTCTCTGCCAAAACTTCTTTCTTTCACAACAAATACAGTGGGAAGAGAAACACTGAACTTTAAAACTAAGTAAAATTAAGAGGCTATTGATACCTCTGCAATTTAAGAGAAGTAAAATAATTTGTACAAAATTGGCACTTGTTTTTCTGTTTGATATCAATCAATATAGGTACAGCAGTCAGTATATTTTCTTTTTCATGTAAAATTTCCTAATGAAACAATGATTTAGAAATAAAATTATAAGAAATAGAAATATCATACCATCTATACATGCAATGAAATAAAATGCTGTAAATTAAAAATAACATCTGAACAAAAAAGCTAAACCATCGGGGTTTGTAGCTAAATAACAGATAAACATTGCTGTAAAAATATAATTGTTGAGTCTATGATAAAACCTAAGTTAATAGTGCAGTTTATCTAGACTATAACAGTAGTAAAAATAGTACATATTAGAATGCCTAAGGTATAGAGCTAAAACAACTCTCAAAGGAAAATTAATTATGTATATTCATAAATGATATAAGCAAATAAATGAATTAAACATGATTCAAAACTTAGTAAATGAAGAAAATAATAAAATGGGAGCAGAAAGTAAGAACTAATAAAAGAGTAGAAAAAATGAATTAGAAAAACTCTAATACACAAGTAAAAAATCAGGTTCTTGGACAAATCCTTCTATCTAATAAAGAGGGAATATGCTAATTGACTGCCATGCCCTCAATAATGGCGGCGCCCACAGCCAATAAGGAGGGAATATGATAATTGATTGCCACACCCTCAAAGATGGTGGCAGTCACAAGATGGCAGTGCCATTCCCCTCAGCCCCGCTGGGGTTGCAGGGGCGTAGCAAGGCCAGGCCCACTCCCAGGTGGGCCAGACCACTCTGTGTACCTGCCTCCAGAGTTCCCCAGTCCCCTTAACCCCCCAGCCACCCAGGGCCAGCTCGAGGTGCAGGAAAGCCTCGGATGTTGTCTGCCCAGCTGCCCAGGTCTGGCCCGACATGCAGGCAAGCCTTGATGGTGGCTGCCCAGCCGCCCAGGGACACCCGAGGCTCAGGTAACCAGGGCCGGCCGAGGCTTGCGCTGCCAGCAGTGGCAGCAGCAGAGGTGTGATGTGTGTTGCCTTACCCTGATCACCGGGTCGCCTCCCACCCCTGAGGGCTCCTGGACTGTGAGAGGAGGCAGGCCAGGCTGAGGGACCCCTCCCTCCAGTGCATGAATTTTCATGCACTGGGCCTCTAGTATATAATAAAAGCCTAATATGCTAAGTGTCCAGTCGTCCAGTCATCCGTTCAACCAATCAAAGCATAATATGCTAATGATATGCTAAGGCCACTCAACTGCTTGCTATGATGTGCACTGACCACCAGGGGCAGACGCTCTGACTGGCAGGTTAGCTTGCTGCAGGGGTCTGGCCGGTCGGGATGGAGTGAGATGGGCCAGACATGCCCTGGAGTCCTCCCGAGGTCCCTCCCTGGCTGCCCAACCTCCTGCACCCTCCCCAGCTCCAGTCATGCACCAGTGGGGTTCCTCGGGCTGGCCTGCACCCTCTTGCAATCGAGGACCCCACAGGGGATATCAGAGAGCTGATTTTGGCTTGATCCAGCAGGCCAGGCTGAGGGACCCCACTGGTGCACAAATTCGTGCACCAGGCCTCTAGTCCAATATAATAGCTAAATCACTAGGTAATATAAATCTGGAGAAAATGGGAAAAGCATAAATGTGCAAAATCATTAATGGAAATAAATTTTAAAAACAGAAAATAAAATTAAAATCTCATAAGAAACCATTTTGCACAGACCCCTACAAATACATTTGGAAACCTGGATATAATTTATTTTTAGAAAGTGTAATTTATGTAAACTAATTCTAGAAGAGAAAGATAATCTAAATAGAGTGATTCCCATTACATAAAGAGATAACAATGCCTTCAAAATATATTTGGCTTATATGATTTTAACAAGAATTCTGACACAAATTATGTGAGATAATCTCAATTCTATTTACATAGTATTAGAATATTGGTTAAAAGGAAACTTATTATTTTTTTATTTTAAGAAAACATCCTAAAAGCACCAATATAAGTATAAAGACCAAACTCATTTTTTAATATTAAGGCCTTAGTGTTAATTATAGTAACTAAAATCAAGCAGAATATGAAAATAATGCATCATGATTATGGATAATATAAGTCAATATATTATGTACCTAGCAAAAGTTTATGATAATTCTCTATAGTAGAATGCATTTAATAAAATATATCTGTTCAATAGCTGTGTGGTTAACAATGATAAGTAAAATAAATTATAGGGATTTATCTTATTAACATAAATTATGCTCATTCACTCTGTTGATATTTAAGGAAATTGAGAAGTATTCACTAACATATCTAATTACTTACCATTGTACTGAGGGTGGTATACACTGCAATTAGAGAAGATATAAAACTGGAGGTATATAAAGTATAAAAAGTGGATGAAATTTTATTGCTCGTTATGATCTGATTTTATAATAAGAAAAATCAAGGAACATAAACTAAAAGTTATACAAATATATACTAATTTATAGAGATAATATAGTACAAAATTAATATATGAAAATAATTGTGCCACATATTTCAATAACAACCTCTCAGAAGATAGCATAGAGGAAAGATCAAATACTTAGGGATAAAAGCCTGTGCAAAGACATGAATTTAAATAGCACTTTGCAAAATTTGAATTAAAAAATCTGAATTTTTCAAAGCAAACAAGCAAAAATAATAATTTGAAATGCATATCATGCTATCACTTACAAAAACTGTTACAAGATGTCAATATTTGAAATCTAATGTGGATATTTTATATGTCTTAAGGGTAATATCTCAGATCGTTGGAGGAAAAAGATATGCATTTAATAAGTACTTCCTGCCAATTTAGAGAGTGCATTTTAAATAAAAGACTTAAGTATAAAACAATATAGTGTTATTAGAGAAAAGATAATGTTTTACTAACTTTTGGATGGCAATATCTTTCTAACTCTGATTAAAATCCCAGAAGATATTTTAAAAAAAGATTGAGAAGTTTGACATCATACCATAAAACAATCCTAATTTAAAAATAATCTAAGTCAAAAGATACTTGACAAAATTGGAAAACAGTGACAAATTTTTATTCAAAGGACTGACTTCTTGCATATAGGGCACTCCCACATATAGATATTTTAAAAGACCAAAAACACCTGTAAATATAGGCAAAGAATGTGAGAACAAAGTTTTAAGAAATAAGTTTTAAAAAGCTCTAAAACAGGAATCAGTGAAAAGTTGATTACGATAGAAAGTTCAATTAAAACTTGACTGAGGTATTATTTTTCACTTTTTATATTTTCACTTATTGTTTTATTAAAAAATTGAACAATTTATTGAAATTTTTGATGTGACATTGGTTAACAAAATTATAAAGATTTCAGGTGTGCACTATATAATACATCACCTGTATATTCTATTGTGTGTTAGCCACCCAAAGTCAAGTTTTATGTCATTTATCTCCCCTATATCCTCTTATACCTCCCTCCCCACCATTTTTTTTTTTTTTTTTAGATATTTTTTATTGATTTCAGAGGAGAAGGGAGACATACAAACATCAGTGATGAAAAAGAATCATTGATTGGCTATCTCCTGCAAGCCCCCTGTTGGGGATCAAGCCTGCAACCTGGGATGTACACTTGACCGGAACTGAAAGCAGGAACCCTTGAGTATGCAAGCCAACTCTCTATCCACTGAGCCAAACCGCTAGCCCCCCCCCCTATTTTTTTTAAAAAAATCTATAAAATGGGATATAATAAAACTGGTAGAGAGGGGAGGAGGTGATCTTTTTAAATTGATATGAAATTTTCCAAGATCTGTTTGGTAAGTAATAAATCAAGGTATACAACATTGGGCATTGAATCTCTAATGAGTTTCCCTGGTACACAGAATTTCACACATGTTGTCACAATCTCTTTCTAGAGGAATTAAACATATCCCATGTGACTCTGCTGGGAAAGGACTCTTAGAAGCTTAAGCTTGGTTCCCCACTCCCCCCCATAAACATTTTCCCATTGCTGATTTGCTTTGCATCCTTTTGTGATAATAAATCATAGCCATGAGTAGAACTACCTGCTGAATCCTGTTAGTACTCCTAGTAAATCATGAATCTGGGAATGGTCTTGGGCACTACTTATACACCAAAATATTTCTTCAGACTTAGTTAGAGGAATTGTTTATTGGGTCCCTTAAGATGGAAGGGGAGGCGGGTAGGTGAGTTACATATTTAAAGTTTACTACATCATTTCTATTTCCCTACATCATTGTATTCACTCCCCAATACAAAACCAAGGAAGTTTTGTAACCTCACCTTTATTTACTGCCTAGTCCAGTTTTTAACCAACAAGTGTGCAAAATTTGAACAGTGCCCCACTACTAGAGTTAACAAAACTAACCTAGGAGTTCTGGTAAATATACCTCCATTAATAAATTTAGCCTAAATTTGAAATGGTATTCTTTTCTTAGTTAAGCATTGCTGGAATCTATCTCTCCCCACATAATTCTCCATGTTATTTTACATCCATAAATTAGAAAAATCTTCAAAATACTTTTACCTGTTCTTTTGAATGTTATGATTTCTCCTCCACTCCAATATATCTGAATTTGATTCAATATAATTGTAGAGATAAAAAGGAACAAATTTGAGGCCAAAACAAGAATTTTTGTTATCTCCCTTGTAATTTAAAAAATCAGTGTTATCTCCCTTGTAATTCCCTATATTTAGGAATTCCAATTTATTTAATAAATAAATAAATAATCTCATTAACAAGGAGAAAAGGGCACTTTAATTTTTAAGGAGAACGGTAACATTTTGCAGATTGGAGAGATATAAGATCTCTAAACTATATCTTATGTGAAATTCTTGGTTTCCCACATTTAAAAAGTAAATGCCCTCAATTTTACAAAACAGCCCAAGAAGGCTGCAAAACAAGTAACATTTTAATTCAGTAAACTGAAGAATAAGACTTTGCATTAGGTTTTCAGTTACTTCAGCTTGCAACATCAGAGTATCAATCCAATTCTGGATAAAAGTAGAAAGGCTAAAGCATTCATTTGGTGCCTCGGGTTATTAGTTGTCTGAACTGACCATTTCTCTCTTTTTTAAGCTATCAAAGTTCAATATTAGCAGCTATCTCACCCTGACATTCCTTTCATCTGTCACACTATTCTGTGAGATTGGCATTACTACCTTCAACCACTTATTTTTGGTGGGCAATTACTTCCAGAAAAATAGACATGATTATTTAGTTACTTCTCTACGGTGTATTATGTGTGCTCTTATCTGAATTTTTATTATTAAATTTGTGCTGTCTGTTGGCTTACATATGCAAGATGACCAACCCACTTCAATTCCCTACATATAGATCTCACTAGCTGTTAACAGCCAAACTTTTTGTATGCAAGTAATGTCAACCCATTCCAGCTAACGTAAATAAAAATGTAATTTATTGAAAGCTTCTGCACAGCAAAAGAAACCATCAACAAAACAACAAGAAAGCCCACTGCATGGGAGAACATATTTGCCACTGTTATCACCAATAAGGGTTTAATTTCCAACATTTATAGGGAACTCATACAACTTAACAAAAGGAAGATAAACAATCCAATCAAAAAATGGGCAAAGGACCTAAATAGACACTTCTCAAAAGAGGACATTCAGAAAGCCAAGAGATATATGAAAACATGCTCAAAGTCACTAATCATCCGAGAAATGCAAATCAAAACAACAATGAGGTACCATCTCACACCTGTCAGAAGGGCTATCATCAGCAAATCAACAAATGACAAGTGCTGATGAGGATGCAGAGAAAAAGGAACCCTCGTGCACTGCTGGTCGGAATGCAGACTGGTGCAGCCACTGTGGAGAACAGTATGGAGTTTCCTCAAAAAATTAAAAATGGAACTTCCATTTGACACAGTGATCCCACTTCTGGGAATATATCCCAAGAAACCAGAAACACCAATCAGAAAGGATATATGCACCCCTATGTTCACAATTTACAATAGCTAAGATTTGGAAACAGCCTAAGTGCCCATCAGCAGATGAATGGATTAGAAAACTGTGGTACATCTACATGATGGTATACTATGCTGCTGTAAAAAAGAAGGAATTCTTATCATTTGCAACAGCATAGATGGAACTGGAGAACATTATGATAAGCGAAATAAGCCGGTCATAGAAAAATATCACATGATCTCACTCATTTATGGAATATAATGAACAACATAAACTGATGAACAAAAATAGAACCAGAGACATAGAAGCATTGAACACTCTAACCTATGAGGGAGGGTGAGGTGTGAGGGGATAAGAGATCAACCAAAGGACTTGTATGCATGCATATGAGCATAATCAATGGACACAGACAGTAAGGGCATGTGCTGGGGGTGGGAGAGGCCAAGGAGAGGTCAGTGGAGGAAAATGAAGACTCATCTAATAATTTAAACAATAATGAATTTAAATTAAAAAAAAAGAAAGAAAAGCTATGGGGGCTCAAAGAAACAAGGAACTATGGAAAATTTATCTTAGAAAATGGGCAAGAATCAAAGATATCTAGGTAACTGAATTCATGAGCAAGAATATAGCTCAGGAACAAGTTGGTTCAATGGTCCCACCACAGGACACTACCTACAACATGCTTATTGAAATGTTACTGTTAACAGCAGAAGAATGAACTTTAAACTGTTTCTATTTCTTTTTACACTGATTTATTAAGACTTGTGGGGGGATCAGACTAACCAGCTTTGGTTACCTGCCCACATGCATGCTACAGCTGCCTTTTTTTTTTTTTTAGCTCTGGCAGTAGGGTGTTCTAGGAGGTCGAGAATCCCTGCCGCATGGAAAGGCTCATACTATTATGGATTCCCAAAACATATTGCCTTTCACCTGAATTCCTATCCTACTTGCAGAGTTTATAATTTTCTCTTCTTCTTACCCCAGAAACTTAAATGAATAACTTACTTCCTATTATGTTGGGTTGTAAAACAGTTTAAAAACAGGATACTAAAAATTATCAAGGATATCTCTACTTTGTTCACATTCTGTAAAAGTTAATCAGATTTGCATTACTGGTTTTGACTTAATGGCAAATATTTCCCCTACTACACAGATTATTTCAGGGTACTTTTTTGGATACAAATGTAAACTTGGTCTGAGATAAGCATGGTTCTTTTGGAACAAGTTTGTCATGAAGCCTACCAGATAATGTGGAAGAGACTCATGATGGGTCAAGTAGCACAATTTTTAAACTGGCCAATTTACATTAGTCCCAGTGGAGCCCAGCCATTGAAATGCTTCCCACTTATGGGTGAATAATAAAGATATTTCTTCTCAGTGAAAAACATCCTCATACTTGCTTTCTTACCTTGGGAAAACTCATGCTTATAAGAAAGACTGAATGGAAGTTCCTGGAACACTCCTCTGTGTCACAGATAATAAAACTGTGGGAATCACAGATCATAAAATTGGGAAATTTCAGAAGTGATAATCCCTATTACATTCCTATTTTACTTTTCAGTTTGTCTGAGACATAAGATTTGTCCTGAAGAATTATAGAGCTTTATCATGAACTTGATTAGGTGGTTTTCCAATTACAGCTATGGCCCCAAATGTACTTTCCTTACTAAAGTGAATCAATATAGCCTCTGGCTTCTGGTATGCTATTATTGATTCAGAGATAACTTTTTCCCCTCTAAACCAATAAACAGCAAACATAAAAAGCATTCTGCTTTCACCTGGCAGGGACAGCAGCTTAGCAAGGCACTTCCAGTTTTAAACCACTCTCTAGTTTTGAAAATCTTGGAAAACAGGAAGTAGAAGTTGTCTCCATTGAAGTTTTGGTATGAAATTTTTTTATCCAGAAGCATTTAATAAAGAGTCCATGAAAAGACAGAAATCCCCTCCTCCCATCCCCTCACCCCCAGCTAAACTTTCTATAAATACAGTGATTTGGAACATACTGGTATATCCCCTTCCAAGGTTCAGATAAATGCATCATAGAACCAATTTCAGTTAAAACGAGTTAAAATACCTAGTGAGTTTAATAAAACTTTACATGCAATTCAAATTACATTTGAGTGTGCTACTCCAATTCATTGAGTTGTTATTGAAAAGCTTTTACTTTTAAGTCCTTTAACTACCATTTAGGTTAAAGCAATTTAGCCAAAGTAATCTGGTATTCAGCTTTATGATGCAGCAGATCCATTGATGCTAAGAATTCCTGTAGAAGGGGGTGATGCTTTATTTTAAACCATGGAAGATTTAATAGAATCACAGCAAAGGCCCAGGTTTCTTTCTTTTTATAAATATATTTTTACTGATTTTATAAATATATTTTTACTGATTTTTAGAGAAAGAAGAAGAAAGAGGGATAGAAATATAGAAACATAGATGAGAGAGGAAGTCTCTCATCATTTGGCTGCCTCCTGTATGGCCCCCACTGTGGATCAAGCCCACAACTCAGGCATGTGCCCTGATGGGGAATTGAATCAGTGGCCTCTAGGTTCCTGGGTTGCACTCAACCACTGACCTACACCAGCAAGTCTGGCTTCTTTTTTTTATTAAAGCCATTCCTTCTTTTCAATAGATGCTGTTAACTGTCTGGCATTGTTTTAATACAATATTTGCTTAAATTATACAGGGTTGTCTTTTATATGGGGGAGAGAAGTTTAATTTAAAGAACATGACAATTATTAGAAGGTTATATTTGGCTCCTGGTCAGTGATATTTCCAAAAGTTTTACCATAGCTGGAGTGAAGTATGTCATAATATATCTTAGATCATTTTGCTCTAACCCTATGCATTTTAGATGAATGGCATAGCTAGTCATCTTTCCAGGTTCCTGAATGTATAAAAAGGAAATCCTCCGATAAATGGCACAGTTAATGGGCAGGGATGGCAATCATTATTTACATAAAAACTGACATTTTGATTTATTCTTCTGTTCTATGCACATTTTTACATAGGTGCATTTGTCTGACCAGCAACCACTGTTCAGCTTTGGATGTGCTGAAAGCGGTCTGAGTCTATAAAAGCAAGCATGAGAACCAGGTTTAGACCGTGCTACATCGACAATATAATGCTATCCCGGAATGCTTTTAGACAGTCAGCCTTACTTGTCTAGTCTAAATGTTTGTTTTCAAACTTTAAGAAGGGATGATTAAAATGATTTAACATGGTCTAAAATACTATAGAACTCAGCATATCTTTATGCCAGGAGTTCTCAAGTTTTTGTTCTCAGAACACTGTACTTTTAAATTTTGGAGGACCGCAAGAGCTTTTACCTCTGTGGATTATATCCATTTGTATTTACCATATTTGAAATTAAATCTGAGAAATATTAAAAATACAATTATATACAAATAACATTCTATTAGTGTCTAGAGTGATGATATCATATAACCTTTGGAAGTCTCTGTTGTACATATATGAAAGAAAAAGAGTGGAAAATTCGAGTAGTGCCTTAATGTTGTTATGAAAATAGTTTTAACCTATGAGTATCAAAATATAGCAAAATTGTTCACATACAATGAGTGGTAAATTATTGACAACATTCTAAATTAGTAGCACTAAACAAATGTTCAACTTTGAGTTCTTATAGTAAATGAAATAATAAAGAGCCTTCTGCACTCATTTATAATATATTTCTAATGAAATTGGATAATCCTTTGATATGAAGCTCAGTTAAACAAGGCATGCTATAATATTGCATATATATGCTTTCAATATTAAAATCTTATTCTAAATAAGTTTAATACTGATTTTAAAAAGACTTAACAGTGTTTTGCTTGATTTAGACCACTTTGAATTGCTACAAAAATATTCATAATCCAAAATGCTTCAGATAGTCTAAAAATATAAAAATAAAATACTAAGTAGAAGAAAATCTAATAAATATTTCTGTGCTAATGATATATTAGGGTTCATCAGAGAAACAGATACAATAGGATCTATATGTTATTACATATGTATTATATATTATTTTGTGTATTATTTTTTAAAATAAATTTTTATTGATTTCAGAGAGAAGGAAGAGGGAGAGAGATAGAAACATCAATGATGAGAAAGAATCATTGACTGGTTTCCTCCTGCACGCTTCCCACTGGGGATCGAGCCCGCGACCTGGGCATGTGCCCTTGACTGGAATCGAACCTGGGACCCTTCAGTCCGCAGGCTGATGCTCTATCCACCGAGCAAACCGGCTAGGGCCTTTTGTGTATTGTTATATAAGAAATTGGCTCATATGGTTATGGAAGGCCTAGAAATTCCAAGATCTGAAGTCAGTAAGCTGGAGACCCAGGAGAGCCAATAAAATAGTTACCAGTCTGTGTCTGAATGTCTGAGAAATAGGAAAACTGATGGTGCAATTCCCAGTCCAGGCTGTTGTTATAAACTAACAAGCCTTTAGCAGAAAGGGAAATGCTGTACTCTTGGTATTGCCTCAGAGACTGTGGTGTACATCATTTCCACAGGAATAGCCTGGGCTGAAATATTTATAAGCCCTCAGCTCTATGAACCCTGTTAATTTTATGTATATTCACTTAGGAAAACATACCTAGCAGTATTGGTCTAATGTTGGATTTTGAAAGAAACAAGCCATGATTCATGGGAAAGCATGACCTAAAAGTCTCTTGAATTTAGACTATCTGGCATTTCAATGTGTTTTTTACCCTCTCTCAAGGTTACCATATTTAGTTAGTTCTCATAAATCAAAGTCATAGGGCAGTCTGTCATTCTTATTACATAGTAAGTGTATTTCTTTCTTACATTGTTTCAGTAAGAAGTACATATTGAAATAATTTATTAACAAAACACCTTGCATTATGTAGGGTTATTTTATCATGTAAACAAGTTTAATGCTGTTCATTAACACAATTCCCTATTTAATAGGTAAAATGAGTGATTAATATTATTGTTTTAACAAGTGTCTTAGGCCATTTGGGATGCTATAGTGAAATACCATAACCTGGGTGGCTTATAAATAGCAGAAATGTATTTCTTACTGGTGGTTCTGGAGGCAAGAAGTCCCAGATCAGGATGCCTGCCAGCATGGTCAGGTTCTGGGGAGAACTTTCTTCTGGGGTGTAGACAGCCAGCTTCTCATTATTTTCTCACATGGTGGAAATTGGTGAGGGAGCTCTTTTAGACCTCTTCTAAAGGCGGCTTGCTATTACCTCTGAAAGGCTTCTCATCCAATTCCATCATCTTTGGGATTAGGATTTTTAACATAGGAATTTGGAAGGGGAACACAAACATTCAATATATAGCAATTGGTATGTTAATGTGTTTTCACATGATTATCTAAGAAATTGTTCTTGAATATACAGCCATGCCTCAAGGTGGTCATGAAATTGCCATTATGGTATGCAAGCTTGAAAATTAGCAAAAAACATTTTTTGTTATAGATACATATTTTTATACTTAAAACATTTTTAATTTAAAATAATAAAATCATTGGCTTACTAATAAAGCTAAGTTTGCCTTGGACAATACACCATGTAGCTATTTAATTTGTGGTATAGTCTCTAATTTGTGATAAAAATACGTATTCAAAATATATTTGAGGAGTATGTTTACTTTACAATTCAGAATATATTAGTTCATAAAACATAAACAATTGTTATGTAAATAGATTTAATGAGGTTATGTAATCAGTCTTCAGTCAGTTCAATGTATGATGTACCTAGATACTATGTGAGAGGACAGAAGATAGTGCAGTTATTTTTGCTTTTTCATCATTTGTATATCATTTCATGCATTTAAATATATAGAATGCATAAAATACTTTGAGTAAATATATAGTAGTAGTTCTTCAAATAAATAATTGAGCAGAATTTAGACCTTACTTAGCCCCACCATTACCCAGGAGTACTTGATTGATTATTGTGGCAGAGCCGCTGACTGTTATTCGGAACAGTGCACACACTTCCATAGCAAAGAGCTGTCACTGGATGGCTGCCCATGTTCTTTTTATTGTGCTTAGGAATTTTCACATGACTGAGTTAGTCCTTGGAATATAAACAATAGCAATGTGTATTAATTACAGGCCTGGAACAATGAAATTCCGTTTATAGTCTCTGATGATCTTGTCCCTTCTGGCCCATTTCAGTGGGAACTCCTGGGCTGATATTGAAGTCCATGTATTGAATATGGCAGAGTCTGTAAACCTAGATTCCAGAATTAATGTGCAAATGTTGGCAGCCCCAAACCTGGTTTTGTTCTCAGTAAGGTTTTGTTAGCAAGAAATGAGTTTGTGTGATGTACGTGAATGTCTGCTAAGCCACTGAAATTCCGTGACTGTGTAGATTGTGCTTGTATTTTGCAGGTCTCAATTAAACAGTATTTACTGCTGTTGATTGCTTCAAATGTTGAAAGGACTGAGCAAAAGATCTCTGCATTTTGAGAACTTATAAAGGGGTGTGTGTGTGTGTGTGTGTGTGTGTGTGTGTGTGCCTGCGTGCATGCGTGCACACATGGGCATGTGGATACATGAAAATAGCCAAAAGAGTTATTTAAATTCCAACAAATCTGATTGAGAAATAATTAATTCTATTGCTTAGGTAAATTTGCTGTACAAGCAATTCCCAGAGCTTTAGGGAGAGTAAGGAGCAGAGATCTCTATGAAGAAAAAAAAAATGTGTATATAGGAAACAACAGACAAAGAGAAAGAGTCTCTGTAATTCATAAGGATTTTAAGGTAACTGATTTAAAGATACACATACTTTTGCATATTCTTTTCTAAATTGAAAATATGCAGAACAGTTAAAATTAGAATTTTAATGAATTATGTAATATATAAGTGATTGTAGTCCTTTACTCCTTATTTATTAAATAAAACCTAGATCCAAACATACATTAAAGAGAATAGGAAATACACAAGTGAGAGGTTGTATTGTACAAAAATGGCTATAGAAATATTTATTTCCCCGTTGCTCTTCTGGAACATTGCCAGTCCCTCACCAATGGATTGAGTCTATTTTCCTTCCCATGAACTGGGTAGGCTTGTGACTGTCCTAAACAATGGAGTATGGTAGAAGTAATGCTACATGATATACAAGGCTGTATTTTAAAAAGAATACAGCATACAGCCTCTCTCTGACATGATTATGTTCCCGCTTGTGCTATAACATTCATACTTTCCTGATACTCACACTTAGAAATTAGCCCATATTGGCTCCTGAAAAAGCCCATACTAGATCATGCCAAGAGACGTCCTATAAAAACCCATGTTTGAAAGAACTGAAGCACCTATCTGATGTCCAATATCATCCTCCCATAATATAAGGGAATGGGTCTCCATATTATTGCAGCTACCACCCTTTCAGTCTGTTGTCTGAACCCTCAGATACTCTGAATCAGAGTCAAGTCATCTTTACTGTGCCCAGTTTAAGTAGTGGAATCATAGAATTCATAAACGTAACAAGTGGCTGTTTTATTCTGCCAAGGTTCAGTAAGGATGCAGCTGTCTCACTTTCCTCCCTTACGATGTGCCCTGCAAGACACGAAGTTAGACTTTGCTCTTTCCTTCCTTTCTGCATCTGACTTTTAAATAAGGAGAGGATTGGGGGGGGGGGGTTCAACACAACATTCGGAAAACAAGGCTTTTATTTTTAAACTTGCCATATTTATACATTTATAAACATATAAAAATGTATAACATAAATCTTTAAAATTATAAAAAATCTCTGTTGCTTTCTCAATCCTAGCTTGTCCTTTATTATTATTTATTTACATAAGTACATGCATTATCTATGGCTATGTAACAAATTACTACAAATTTAGGAGCTTGAAATGATATTTATTATATCACAATTTCTGTAAAAGTCTGGTTAAAAGTCTGGGTACAGATGTATCTGTGTTCTCTGCTAAAGGTCTCACAAGGCTGAAACCAAGGTATCAATCAGGCCACATAATTTGGACTCTGCAATAATAATAATCTGACTAGTTTAGAATCTACTTGTAAGCATTCTAAATTATAGGCAGAACCATTCATTTGCAACTGTCAAATGCATCAAAGCTTACTTACTCTAAGCTAGAAGCAAAGTAGAGTGTATCTCTGCATATACCAGCAGTTCTCAACCTTTGGCGGTCAAATGACCCTTTCACAGGGGTCGCCTAAGACCATCCTGCATATCAGATATTTACATTACGAATCATAACAGTAGCAACATTACAGTTATGAAGTAGCAATGAAAATAATTTTATGGTTGGGTCACAGCATGAGGAACTGTATTTAAAGGGCCAGAAGGTTGAGAACCACTGGCATATACCCTGTTTTAAAGGGCTTCCCTGGTTAGGCCAGGCCCACCAAGGGCAATCTTTCTTTTGAATAACTTCAAGTTACATGTTCTACACAATGCCAGTGTCCCCTTCCATGCACTGATTCCTTCAGAGGTGTCTGAAAGTGAAGCATTTTACATAAGATACTATAAGAAAGAATGGCATGTGTTTAGTAAAGTGAACTATTCTTTACCTTAATGATAATCATCCATTTAATAAGTATTGACTTCTACTATGCCAAGACTTGTATGTAGGTGTCCCCTAAAATCTGTTCTACCCTTTAAAATCATAGTAATTGAAATTGTATTCAAAAAACGTAAGACACAAATGCCACAGAGATGAAAGAGGTACATACAGTGTGTCTCAATTCTCAGTTGTATCCCAAATGTCAGTGTCTGAAAGCACTGACCAAAATTACAGCAAGTAAAATGACATATTATTTTATTCTTATACTTGAACTCAGTAACTCAACAATGTTAAGGGAAAATGGCCAAGTTGCATGGCTAGAGAAGCAGCATGTTGATGTCCTATATTATGCATTCTTCAGGGATTTATAATGATAGACTTGACAGTAAGTGGCTATTGCTTTGTATGTTTACTTTAGAGTCTAACCCAGTGGTCAGCAAACTTTGGCTCGCGAGCCACATGCAGCTCTTTGGCCCCTTGAGTGTGGCTCTTCCACAAAATACCGACTTCTGCGCGTGGGCCACGGAGTTTCAGTCGCACTGTACATGCGCGCCCGCACGTGGTATTTTGTGGAAGAGCCACACTCAAGGAGCCAAAGAGCCGCAGTTTGCCGACCACTGGTCTAACCTTAACATAGGATAGAACTCAATGTACTTCTGTCTAACCCAGAAATAAGATGGTGATCCAGCATGCTCTTTATCCGGGCACTTAATACGCTGCAGAATTCCTTTCCTTTATTTTTTATGTGAGGGAGGCTTCCAGCTTCTTTAACAAGGTGGTTATTGAAATTCACCCTGACTTTCCAGATGGTTAAAGACCTAAATGTGAAAAATAACACTGTAACTACTATAAAAATATAGAAGAATGTAGTAAATGCCTAAAAGTAGGAAAACCTATTTTATAAAAATGCACGATTTACAAAATAAAATATTGACATATTTTACTGTATCAAAAACCATTTCTATTGGGTGAAAGGTGAAGATAAAAAAGCTAATGGACAAGTTATAGAGTCGGAGATGATTATTATGTACATGTAGACATATAAACATGTATATGATTGAAAATGAATGCATATTGAGAATATTTTTTAAAAAATAATGATAAAGATAAAACAAATAGAAAAAGGAAAATTAAAAGAATTACAAACTAATAGGAATCCAGAATTGTACAAGAAAAAAACAAAACAATAAACTACTATTTCAAGTTTATCAGAGGGCAAAAGTCAGAAAGTTTGGCAAAACAAACTGGAACAAGAAATGTTCATGAGTGTCTAAATTGGAAAAATCATACCGAGGAGTAATTAACAATATAATTGAGGTGAAAGTGTAAATTACTCATGATTCAATAAATCCATCTCTAGTGGGATACCATAGAGAAAGTCTTATGCATGCGCACCTGGACTCATTGCGGAACTAAACTTAATAATAATGGAAATAATGTGTATTTCATTATAATAAATTGAATGAATTATTGAAGAATTTTTGTAAATGGAACATTGCAAAGTTAATATGAATTATATAATATCAAGTGACTAAGCCATGTTGGAAAATGATATATCAGTATACTTGAAAATGATATATTTTCATGAATACATATTTAATGGAAAAATTATAAAATATACACAAGAAAATACTCTGGAGAAAGGACAGAAACAGAAAAGTAAAATAGAACACAAGAGGCTTTAATTATGTCTGCCTAGCTGTTGGTGGTGGTAGGGGTGTGAAGTGACACACATGTGATGAACTCAAACATTTGTTAATTATTACTGGTTGGATCATAGATGTTTTGGAATTCTTTTCCCCGGGATTATCTGAATTTCTTCATATTCAATTTTTAAAAATTACCTTTCAAGAAAACATCTTTGTTCCAGTAAGAATTAAGTGGCCATTCATAGTTATAAAATATAGGGGATATTGGGGTTCTCTGTCCTTTAATAAGTATATATGTTACTCTTCTATACCCTCATAATGATGGGCCAGTAGTGTACAGAGATGGTATGTAGGGAGTATATGGTCAAATTTATTTTGAGGTTAAGAAACTTCGAAGAGGAAAGAACATAAACAGACACTTTTTCCATTTCTCAAATGGTATATGCTCTTTCTAAAAAATTCCCAATGGTTAAAAACATATGTAAAAAAGAAAAATGAAAAGAAAGAAAAAGAAAAGTCACTATGTTCCTCAATTGGAATTTACAATGTGGGGATTAGGAGTCCAGACTGATGTCACTACCTAACAGCAGAACCTGAGAACTGTTGGAGTGGACTGTTCTGATCTAGTCGGTGGCTGAGAACCAGAGTCGCTCCAAAAAGAAGCATCTTTGTATGTAGTTATCCGCTTGGAACACTAGCTGATTTATGAGGGTAAAAATGATACAGGTAAACAAACAAAAACTAAGAAGGACAAATATGAGCACTTCTACAACCAGTATGAAAGATTGAGATTGATTTAACTGTTTTCTTACACCAAAATGGTATTCACTCTGTTTAGAGTTATACTCCTCTTCAGTTTACAACAAAATTCTGTTAGTATGAAACTATTTAAAAGTTTTCACGGCCATGATTAGCCCATTTTAAAGAGGTTTGTACTGTTTCTTAATCTAAGATTTGGATACTTGGTCACATATTCAAAGAGAAATAGGAATCTTATTTTCCTTTTATTTTTCCTTTCTCTTTGGGTATTAATATAGGTTTTACAATGATCTCTTTTTTCCTCTTTTATACAATTTATTGAATGCATTTTAAAATGAACTCATCTTGCAAATATTTGATTTACATGGGATAAAATAAAGTTTATTTAAAAATTACAAACATACAATTTAACTATTTTTTCCTTAACATTTTTTTTTTGTTACAGTTGTCACTCCTTATAATCAAGTATTCAATTCATGCTTCAGAAAGGTGGCTTAGGTGGGTAACCTTTAAAGCTCCTTCCAACCTAAACATTTAATTTTACTAGTATATGATTTTCTCTGAAAAGGAGTATTGACAGGAGATGGGAAGGAGTGAGGTGAGCAGGAAAGCTTTTACAATTAATACCCCATAATTTTCTCTGGGTAAGAGCAATGCCAAAAAATGATGACTGAACTAATCTCTATCATAAAGGAAGGAAAAGGAAGTCATGCTTTCACGCCTCAAGTGAAAAGCTATGACCCAGTTTTAAAATGAATATAATAAAATGTTACTAAGGTAATTGCAGAGTTTTATAATCAAAGTTTCTCTTTAAATATCTTATTTGCATATACTGTTTCCCTCCTCCCCTCAAGATAGACTGATGTTAACTACTTACACATTTGATTGATTTCCAGCTGGAGAATTATTTGGAGAAAGTGCAACTATTTAAAATTGGACCTGCTTTTAATGTAAAAGCAAATCATTACAAAGATTGAAGAGTTGGTTTGGTTCATTTGCTTCAGAGCTCTGAGGAAAGTTATTTCCTCTCACCCATTTCTCTTTAATTTCTTAATCTTTAAAAAGAGGAAAATAATGTGAATCTTATGTTTCTCTAAAATATTTAAGGTCAGAGAGTTAGGAATCCTTACGCACACCCACACTCCTAAAATGATATTTTTTGACAATTTAAAAAAATTGCATGAAAACATCAAAGAAATAAACTGCATGAAAATGTGCGAGCATATGCTAAACACTAGATGACATAGCCTATGTAAAATCCACATATAGCATCTTCCTCATCTGCCAGTTTCTCTGTTTCAATTCTGCCCTTTGCCTGGAATAAAGACTTTATTTCCCAGTTGTTTTTTATGGTGGTCATGACAAAATGGAAGTTCTGTACGTAGCGTGCGGGACTTTCATTAATGCAAATAGCATTGTCCTCCTGTCTTTTCCTTCCCTTACCTGCTGATTCGAGTGTGGATGTGCTAGCTTGAGTAGAAATCTCTATTTACAAGTTGGAAGGTTTGTGGAGAGAATCACAAAGTAACAAGTTAAAAGAAACTTGGGCCAATGTGTATCAGTGGTTAAGCGTCCACCCATGAACCGGGAAGTCACAGTTCCATTCCTGGTCAGGGCACATGCCAGGGTTTCAGGCTCGATCCTCAGTAGGGGGTGTTCAGGAGGCAGCTGATCAATGATTCTCTCTCATCGATGGTTCTGTATCTCTCTCTCCCTCTACCTTTCTGTCCCTGAAATAAATAAAAACATTAAAAAAACAACACAAATAAACTTGGGGTGATCATTCCCTTCTACTTCAGCCCTGGGGTAATAGTCTGTCTTCATATGTATTTTTTAAAGCTATTATAACTGTGATTTTGGTCATTTAGAGCTAAATTAATCTTGGCTAATACAAACACTTGACCAAAACTAATAAATTAATAGCTTAACAAAAATATATTTGCAAAAATCCAGATCTACTTTATATTAGCTGAATAACATTTTGCTCAACCATTCTATTCTTCATTTTCTCATTTTAAATTAGGACTAATAATACCTATCTCATATAGATGTTTTTATATTAAATGAGATATGCACATGTGATATTATGAATTTGGACCAACAAATTAAGGTACCTGATTCATGTCCAGCTAGAGAGAAACATAGCCTCCTTTCTACTTCGTTTATGTAAATACATTTTTACCGAAACACAGCCTCGTTGATTTGTTTATGCATTATCTTTGGCTGCTTTCAGTCTTAGTAGAGTTGAGTAGTGGTAACAGGTTCCTATGGCTCACAGAGCCTAATATATTATCTGGCTCTTTACAGGAAAAAATTTTGCTGACCCCTTATTAAGAATATAGGAACTAGTGCTTTATGTGTTTTGTCTCAATGAAACCATTATAATAGTATTATTTTTCTTGGAAAGCAATTACTTCACTGAATAACCTTTAAGTATGTATATGCTTAGGAATGGCTTTTGAGTGGTTGGATATAAGATTTTACTGATCCAACAGTTAATTTACGCAGTCTCTTTGAAGCATCTGGCATACATACATACATCTACCTAAGGGGCAGATACAGATTACATCCTTAGTCTTCAGCCTTAGAGCAGAAAATAACAGATTATTCCATACAAGATGAACACCATGATCCATGTACTAGTATTGCTGCTGGTGCCTGGAGCCCATGTGACTAATCTCAGTCACTGAGATTTCAGTCAAAACTCTCTCTACCAGCATTTCCAATTCTAATGACGACAAAAACCCTTTTATCATAAATTGCACTAACAGAGTAAACTTGTTTGGTGAAACAGGTATAGCTTGCTTCTAGCCCTCAAGCATATAGACTCACTCTTACCAAGCAAAATAACTCAAGGGCTCAGAAATTATCTCTTAGGAGCTGGTGAAAAGATTACCCAGCTATAGAATGTTCAAGTTTGAGGAATTCAGGCCTGCTAAGTCAACAATTTCCTTCCCATTTCAGAATCTACAAATATATTTGTATCTATATCATTGATTCTATCTTCTTTATGGTACAGTGTGAGTAATGCTTCTTGAGAAGGATTTAATCTATATCTATATCCTGTCTTGCTTTTACCTTATCACAGACTTCATCCACCCATGATATCTTGGTTTCTTTAACTTCTCCTCTTTGCAAGCTATTCTCAAATCCAATTTTTGGGTAAAAAACAAGGACAAAATTCTGTATCTCTTCCTTCAGCTACAGCCCTTTTTCTGTCCTTTTTTTTATGATCAAATTGCTTGAAATGGATTTTTATAATGGGTCTCTATATTTCTTCATTTCTATTCATTCCTATTAACTTATTGTTCAAATGATGATATCCTATAGAAATCACCAGGGGCATTTTTGTTTCTTAATCTAAGAGACTAATATTTTAGGATTGTTCTTATATGGCTATTAAAAGTCTTAATACCCCCCTGTACCAGAATTTTCTTTCCTTGGATTTAGTGGTGATAATTTTAAAAACAACATTCGTGCATTTAGAAACACTAATTAATAACTTACCATGAGTCAGAAACTATTCTAGGAACTACTCTATAGACAAGGTTCTTATGCTTAGGTAGCTCATAACAACCAGCACCATCATTTTATTCATCTAGCACTTACTCTAACCAAAAAGCTAACCTTGAATCATATAACTCCCTTTAATTCCTGCAAAAGCCCTATGAGAAATCCACTATTACTATCACTATTTAGTTGAGTGATGTTAATAACTTGATTAAGACTTAACTAATTATTCAGCTTGGGACTTGAATCATGATCTTTCAAATACCAAAGCCCATGCACTTACATTTCTTTCTTTTTTTTTTTTAAGTACTCTAGATTCTTTATTATCAGTTTTCTGGGTGCATAGAAAGACTTGCATGCATTATGAATGCTGTTAGTCCCTAAATTTTGCACATGCTATTTCTGCTGTTTGGAATATTGTTTCCCCAGCTATCTATGAGCTTAGTCTTAGCTCACTTATAACTTCTTTTAATTACCTTACAATGGTAATTATCTTCTGTGCACCTGTGTCCTCTCAAAGAACTTACTCTTAATATTGAATTTACAAGAATTAAATGTAATGGTTGTTTATTAATCTTTATTATTCTATAAACTATAATTTATTTGATAACTATGTGGCTGACACTTACTGAACTATTTTTTTTTCAGTGAACCAATGAATGATTATAATTTTGTGGGGGGCCTTTATTTTTGTGTTGTTTTTTTTTTGCAAATAATACTACCCTCATATTTTCAAAATAACAACTTAGTTGACTTTCCTTACTTTAAAGTTATTTCTTCAATAATATTCCAATAATATCCCTATGCTTCTACATGGATGATACTATGTGTTCTTTTTTCTTTCACAAAATATTCTTCCCATACCCAGTCCAACCATAGAAGTTCTTATCCTTCAAGACCCCTCTCCAACATAAACTCTGCTGTGAAAACTTCCAAAGCTATTAATTTTTTATGCAGACAACAATATATTGTTGTATACTATATTTTATTTCCTCTAATTCCTTTTCTTAAGAGTGAGGCCCCAGCTGGTTTGGCTCAGTTGGCCTGTCCAGTCAAGGGCAAGTACCTTGGTTGTAGGCTCTTCCCTGGCCCGCCCGGACTGGTCAGGAAGCCTGCAGGAGGCAACCAAGATGTGCTTCTTTTACAGATGTGTTTCTCAAGTGTTTTTCTCTGTCATTCTCTCTCTCTTCCACTCTAAAAATAATGGGAAAATATTCTCAGGCAATGATTTAAAAGCAACAACAACAGAAAAACAAGAGTGAGGTTTTATTTATTTATCCTTAAGTAACTAAAGTCCTTGGCATAGTCACTGACATTTAGGACATAGATGGCTATAATCTACATATGATTGAACTAGAGGCCCGGTGCATGAAATTCGTGCATGGGTGCAGTCCCTAGGCCTGGTTGGTGATCGAAGCATGAATGTCTGGTATGGAAGGGCAGCTCCTAGCTGATCTCTAGGCCCTTGGCAGCACTGAGCACCTGGGCCCCCGCACACCCCCCTCCACCTGAGTCATGGCACCCGAGTCCCCATGCGGAGATGTGGTGAGCATGGCCAGATGCCACAGGCTGGGGCACAGTGTGGGCCTCTGGGCCATCCAGTGGTGCTGCACAGAAGCCAGGTGGTCAGTGTGCTCTCTCCCAGCCAGCCTTGTAGACCGGCTCCTGCCCGAAACCATGGGGAGCCTGACTAGCCCCTGTGGTCCCAGTGACTGTGGCCTAGCTCACCCAGAAGAGGCCACACTGGTGTAGGATGGGCTCCTCACAGGCACCCGGCACCTGAGCATGGGGGCTTCCCCGGCATATGAGCCCTGGCATCCCAGGGGAGTGGAGCAGGGGGAGTGAGAGCGAGCTCGGTGGACACACTACATTCTCACCACACCTCCATCCCCAACACCCCCACCCCCAGGTAGCCAGTGAGAGGTCACAGCCCCCTGTTCGGGTGCCACGGGTGATTGGTCGCTGCCACCTACACCCAGTTCCCCATCCCAGCCTGGGGCTTGGCCCTGATCACGCAATCAGGGCCTGCTGGCCACTGGTTGCCATCTGTAGGATGATGACTCAGGGCCAGGCCCCCTGCCTGGCTCCCTCAGAGCCTTGGAGAGGTGGTGGCCCCGCCCCCCACCGCCGCTGGTCACTGTGTGCTGGGCAATCGATCAGGGCTGGGCCCCCACCACTGCTGCTGGTCACTGTCTGCAGGATGATCGGCAGGGAAATCGGGCCCCTACTCGCACCTGCGTTGGCCTGGTGCTGACCGCTCACCTGCTCCACCATCCTGCCACAGTCCACTCTTGTCAGGGCCCTTCGGTGCTGTCGGGGCCCATCGAGGCCGGCAGCGCTTCCACTGTCGCCCGCTGCCAGCACTGCATCACTGACACCCACCAAGTTCCGTGCCACCCGCTGGTGGTCAGCGCATGTCATAACAAGCAGTCAAACTCTTGGTCTTCAGGTTGAACTCCTGTTCGAATGACCACCAGAGGGTATAATTTGCATATTAGGCTTTTATTATATAGGACTAGAGGCCCGGTGCACGAAATTCGTGCACTGGGGGTGGGGGGGAATCCCTCAGCCCGGCCTGTGCCCTCTCACAGTCTGGGACCCCTCGCTCCTTACCGCCCGCCTGCTTGCTGCTCCCTACCACTCAGCTCGCTGCTCCTCAGTGCTTCCGCGGAGGTTCCTGCCACCTCCGCTGCACTCACCAGCCATGAGCCCGGCTTCTGGATGAGCAGCACTCCCCCTGAGGGAACTCATTGTACCTCCAGGTCCTGATTGGTGTGGATCAGTAGTTAGAGTGTCTTCCCATGCACCAAAGGGTCATGAGTTCAATTCCAGGTGAGGGCACATACACAGGTAGTGGGTTGCTTGGGCAACTGATCAATCTTTCTCTTTCTCTTTCCCTCTCCCTTCCTCTCTCTCTCGAATCAATGAAAAGAACATATCCTTAGAGGAGGACTTAAAAAGAAAAAAAAATGCTGGTTTGGTTCAGTGGATAGTGCTTCTGCAGGCAAACTGAAGGGTACCAGGTTGGATTCCAATCGAAGGCATATACCTGGGTTGCCGGCTTAATCCAGGGCCCTGGTCGGGGATTCAGCAAGAGACAACCATTTGATGTCTCTCATATTAGTTTCTGTCTTTCTCCCTCCCTTCCACTCTCTGTAAAAAATAAAAAAATAAAAAAAATCAATGCAAAAATGTCCTCAGGTGAGGATTAACCAAAACAAACAAACAAACAAACACCCATTCCCAGTGTGATTATTGAAGGAGCATATGAAGTATTTGTTGAATGAACGGGAAAGGATGAGACTTTGCTTTCTAACTGTTTTAGCAACTCTGCAAGCCAGAGGTTTTATTTTTATTTTTTTAAAATATATTTTATTGATTTTTACAGAGAGGAAGGTAGAGGGATAGAGTGAGAAACATCAATGAGAGAGAAACATCGATCAGCTGCCTCCTGCACACCCCCTACTGGGGATGTGCCCGCAACAAAGGTATATGCCCTTGCCCAGAATTGAACCCGGGACCCCTCAGTCCACAGGCCGATGCTCTATCCACTGAGCCAAACTGGTTAGGGCCAGAGGGTTTATTTTTTATTTTCATTTTTATTGATTGATTATTTTAGAGAGAGGAAGGGAGCAAGAGAAACATCAGTGTGTTGTTCCACTTACTATGCTCTCTTTGGTTGCTTCTTGTCTGTGCCCTGACCAGGGATCCAACCTGCAACTTTGCTGTATCAGGAGGAGGTTCTAACCCACTGCTCAGGGTGCTGCCTGTCAGGGCCCCTCAACAAAATCCCTCTGGTGTGCCCTGGCCCCTGCTGTGGGTCGGAGCTCCTCTGCCACAGCAAAGGTTTGGGTTCCATTCTGTCAGGTTTTGGGTTTGATTCCTGGTCCAGGCTGACTGCTGCTCAGCAATTGACCGAGGACCATTGAAGTCCATGTGCTCTAGTCATTCGGCGGGGACCCGGGGTTCCATGGCTGACTTGGCGGTCTCTGATCCCTGCTACCCCCAGTCCTCTATCCAGGGCGACTTCAACTATAAAAGCTGCGTGGCCTCCAGGTAGGTCGCCCTCTCCATGGCTCACCAGGCTTGGTTTCTGAGCAGTTGCCCTGGGAGGTGGATTTCCGGGTTCCCAGGGAGAGCGCCCTCCTATCCAGATTCCCAGGGAGAGCCGGTTGGGGGCTGAGTGCTGGCTGACCTCTGCTGTCGCCCCACCAGCCCCAATCTCCCCTGCCTGTGGCCCCTCCCCTCACTTCCCATCTCAGATCAGGGGACCACAGGCACCTCAGTCCTCAGTCCCCAGGGTGCTGCCTTGCCTGCTGCCCAGCCCCTCCCTTCGTGATCGCATATCCTGGGGCCGCAGGCCCAGCTGCACGAACCCCAGGGGCAGCCGTGCCTGTGACCCCGCTCCTCACTTCCCGATCTCAGATCAGGGGGCCACAGGCACCTCAGCACCCAGTGCCCTGGATGCCGCCATGCTTGTGGCCCCGCCCCTCCCTTCACAATTGCAGATCAGATGGTCGCAGGCAGGCTGCACCCTGGGCCTGCACCCGGTGCCCAGGATGCTGACGTGCCTCCTGCCCAGCCCCTCCCTTCGTGATCGCATATCCGGGGCCGTAGGCACGGCTGCACCTGGTCCCCTGGATGCACCTGGTCCCCTGGGTGCAGCCGTGCCTGCACCCCGTCTCTCCCTTCAAGATTGCAGATCAGGGGACTGCAGGCTCAGGGGCACCCGGTGCCGGGGTGCCGCTGTGCCTGGGACCCCGCCCCTCCTTTCGCCATCACAGACAGGGGGCCCGCAGGCCAGTCAGCACCCCTGGTCCTGGTGGTCCTACACCCCACTCTGTCTTCCTCCGATCACCATGGTGATCACCAGCACGCCTGGCCTGCTGGGCTTTCTGATGGCGATCACTGGTTGGGGGGTGGGCAAAGGCAGCCTTTGCCCGCCCCCCCAGCTCTTGCCTGCCACCATTCTTCCCTCTTTCCCCTTTTGCCTCCCATCATTGCCCTATGTATGCAAATTAGCGCCATTTTTGTTGGCGGTTAACTGCCATCTTGGCTGGCAGTTAATTTGCATATCTCCCTGATTAGCCAATGGGAAGGGTAGCGGTCGTATGCTAATTGCCATGTTTCTCTTTTATTAGATAGGATATCTTTTATAATCTGCCTGTTAAATATTTAAAAATGTATCAGACTACTTTTAAAAAATTAAATACAAAGTAGAGCTGAGATGCTTTTAATAAATGCAGTTGCCTCTTACCATACATTCCATACATTTCAGTACCTCATGGAAGAAACAACATTTACATCCCTGAGATGACCCTTTTGACAATTAAACTCATATTATCTAATTATGCAGCTGTTTCTTATTTTATAAATCACAGTAATTAATTATTTACTTCTTATTTGAAACTCTTATTTTAATTATGTGTTTGAAAAATATTTTCTGGCAATTATTATCAATTTGGCTCAGGTAAACTCATAAAAATTAAAAGCAAAACAAAACAAAATTATTTTTCCATAATATTTTTTAAATGTTCTCCAAACTCCAGTTTGCTAACCTATAAATATAAATGTGTGGTGATTATTTTTTCCTTATGTTGTTAAAGGATGTTTTAAGTTATTTATAAACACATGGTAGAAAGACAGTTTATCATGTTGCAGAAATCCATCACTAACTAGTAAATATTAGCCAATTTTCCTGAGATTGATGAATCATTTCCAGTTGTTTACAGAAAAACAATACAGGCAGTCATGTCTGGGTAAATGGAATAAATGACTCATATATAAATAAATATTGTTTTCCTTATGGAAGATTTGTTCCCTTTCAGCACAGGTGCATATGCACTGTGATTTTGTAAACAGTTTTAAGTGTTTTTAAAAAGGAAAAAAAAATTAAAGTAATTTTGGATCAGGAATAACCTGTATAAACCACTTTCTTTTTTTAAAGATCCATTATATAGAAAGTAGGCAACATTTAGTAGCCACTGGATTATATTGTGTATTCATTTTGCTCATTTAAATCTTTGCTATTTAAAATTACATTATTTTAAAAGTTCTAAAATAATAAACTTTTAGTTTACTTTCTGCTTGTTTGCAGAAGAGTGATTTAAAAAGTTGTTCAGAGGCCCTAGCTGGATTGGCTCAGTGGATAGAGTGTTGGCCTGTGGACTGAAGGGTCCCAGGTTCAATTCCAGCCAAGGGCACATGCTGGGGTTGCAGGCTCGATCCCCTGTGGGGGGCATGATGGAGGCAGCTGATCAATAATTCTCTCTTATCATTGATGTTTCTCTCCCTCTCTCTCTTCCTCTCTGAAATCAATAAAGAAATATATTTTTTAAAAAGTTAAGGGGTTGGCACAAGGGAAATAGCAGACATACATTTGTGGCTATAATATAATAGTCTTTGGAAGCAGATGATTTTGTTCAAATTCCACTTCTGAGTATACTAGGGGTGTGATGTTCCAGGTATTATATCTCACCTCTATAAATATCACTTCCTTTATCTATAAAATACAGATTAAAAAAAAACAGATTTTTTATGATGTCAAGAGACTCAACTTAAATTGCATAAAAGTACAAGTATCTGATAGCAAACAAATTCTTAAAAAAATGGGTATAATCATTATAAGCACAATTATTTATTATTACCATTATTACAAATGCTACAATTTCCATTTATGCTTTAATGAATGGCCACTGAATGTATTTTGTCTTGGCTTATTTAATACAGAAAATGGCAGGGGTGGGGGGCAATTATGAATGCATGTAACAATATGAATGAAACTTAAAATAATTATACTGAATGAGAGAGCACAGAAAATATATACTTATGATTCTATTGGGGAAATTCTGTAAAATTCGCACTGATCTGTAGTGACAAAGCTAATGAGTAGATGCCTGAGGACTATGGGTAGGGCTAGGAAGGAAGAAGAATGTATTGCAAAAGGGTACATGGAAATTTTAAGGTGTAATGAATATGTTGTTTGTATTAATGGTTTTATAGATTTATCCATAATATGCTAATTAGACCGGACAGCTGAACGACCTTCAGACATCCTTCCGGACAATCTTCCTGATGAAGTGGCAGTCGGGGGCCAAGACAGACGAGCAGTTAGGGGCTATCAGGCAGGCAGGCAGGCATTGTGATTAGGGGCGATCAGGCAGGCAGACAAGCAGTTAGGGGTGATCAGGCAGGCAGGCAGGTGAGTGGTTAGAAGCCAGCAGTCCCAGATTGTGAGAGGGATATCCCTGTGGGATCAGGCCTAAACCAGCAGTCAGACATCCCCTGAGGGGTCCCAGCTTGTGAGAATGTGCAGGCCGGGCTGCGGGATCCCCCCTCCCCCAAGTAGATATATAAAACCTTATCAAACTATACCATTTAAATACATGAAATTTACTGTATGTCAATTATATACCCAATAAGTCTATAAAAAGTGAAAGTGCAGAGCTGATAAAAGTTAGGACTGAAATATAATTCTATAAATAACTGATAATTTTATCCAACTAGTAATTGCTTAAAGTAGTATTCTACCAAATTTTTACTTCCTATATGCTGCTTCACCTAGATTAAATGGTCACTCTTTGCCTCCTTGTTTAGATCAACATTTTTATTTAAATGTCTATACAAAGAATTGATTTCCCCAAACATATTTTTGAAATAATTAACAATAACATTTTCCCATTCAATAAACACAATTATAACTTACCAAGGGAACTTAAAGTACATTAATATTCATCATCTATCTGAAATCATCACAGTTGTAATTTCTTCCACTAAGACATTTTATTTTCTTGTTAAAATGCAAATATATTATCTGGGAGAATGAACATATTAAATCATTAGCAACCATTAGAAAAATGGATTAATTAGCTCAATAGTCTCCCTCTACTCCTTGAAAGAAGTAGGCAGAATTGATGATATTAGGAAGGTGGTAGCCAAGACAAGTAGAAATTGACTCAGGAGAATAAGCCAAATGGGAGGCATCAGGGAACCTGATTTCTAGGGAGGTAATGAAAGAATGAGGAACTAGTCATATAGTTAGCTAAAGCACTGTTGTCCTTGCTCTTAAATTGTTTTTGATGTGTGAAGATATTTAGACATGTAGGCAGTTTCATGCTTAATCTTTTTAAAATTACACATTTTCTTTAAACAATAAAAATTCAGACATCTGAGAGCACAGTTGTTATTTTAAGTCTGTAAAGTTTACATTAGTGACATTTATTTTTGATCCCCTACCTATGAATGTAAATGTTACCAGGTTGGAAATGTTCTGGCTATTTTATATTATGGAAATAAAATAATCCTCTCATATTTTTTATTTGATCCACTATCATCATTCTTTCAGTCAATATATTTATGAAATGCCTATTCTGCTCTGAGACTAGGGTTATAATGGGGAAATAAATATAAAACACAATGTTTCTATTTCAACCATTATTTGATTTAGGAATTCTAGTCATACATCATACCTGAATCACAAAATGACCTTAAAATGTATTTCTATTAACACAAGAACTGTTATTATTTTTTATTGTATTTTAAAATCAGTATAATATTTTATATTTACAAATATAGTTTCTGGCCACAAGATTAACAAAACCTGACAGAGGAAGTAAGGAATAAAACTATTAGCAAAAGAAAATATTATTCCTAAAGGTAAAGATGATTGTATAATAGGACATGGTTTCATTTTTTAGTACCTCAACCGTCTGTCTGCTCTTACTCTGGGATGGAAAATTATGTTTTGAAAAGCCTAAGAAATTATTGTAGAAAGTGATTTTCATATCATTATTTAATAACACATAACTCTTGGAGACAGTTACTACCAAATGCGGATATATTCCCAGTGAGATTTTTAAGATCGGGATCTCTGAAATCAACAAGATCATATGTAAATTCCATATAATGCAGTAAGAAGGATTTATTTAAAATTGAACTAACATATTTTTAATTCCTAAATATTTATTTATGATACCTTGGTCAGATTTAGTCAGCATATTTATTAATATGTAATGGAATAAGCTGAATCACTTAAGACAGCATATTTTCATTTGAAGAAAGGAAGAAAAAAAATCAATATTCATGTTGACAATAGAAGATAAGGTATGGAATACAATCATGGTTAAGTCTAGAACATAAAACTGGAAGAAGACTAGGGGATGATTAAACTGAAGAGTCCATACATATGCATCTAAAAATTAATATGTATTCATATGAATTCATGAATTTTAATATGGTAAGGACAAATTAAAAACAAGAGACTTCTTCCTGTTGAAATAAGGAGGTTATTTTCCATATTTCTTGGAACATTTACATTAGAAAACTTGTAATGATAAGTATTTTTTTCTCTCTGAAATCTATTTAAAACCTTTTGGAAACTAAATAGGCATTTTTTTTCAGTCTATGGCCCATGGATGTCTTTCACAGGCCTGAGAACCTTCCATTTGAATGTAAACATCTTCACACTTAAAGATCTAAACATCTTTAGATCCCACATATAAGTGAAATCATATAGCACTTGTCTTTCTTTGACTGGCTTATTTCACTTAGCATAATGCTCTCCAGGTCCATCCATGCTGTCACAAAAAGGCCAGATTGCTTTCCTTTTTTATGGCTGCATAGTATTCCCTTCCATAAATGTACCACCGTTTTTTTAATTCACTCATGTACTGATTGGCACATGGGTTGCTTCCAAATCTAACTGATGTCACCCCAATAAAGTCAACTTTTAAAAAAGTATCTAAATGACTTTTCATTAAGATCATTGGAGATAGAACTGCTACCTCCCAGTTACTGTGGCTGGGCTGGAATCCAACAATAGGCACTTTCTTCAAGTTTTAAAACTAACTCTTCACATATGTTTGTTTCTCCTCTAGATAAAGTCAACTAGCTAACACAGATGGTCAGCCGAATTAACAGATACATTTAGGGTGAACTGTGTGTGACAAAAGATACTATCAAATATTCTTACTTAAAGATTCCTATTGTTTATCTTGAGGATGTAATGGGGTGTATCTCAAGACTTGGCTCTATAAGAGTGAGATTTCTTTCTGTCTTTGCAACATCTTAGGGGATTTCCTATGATTGGCATCGCATCCAAGCTTAGAGATTATTTAACAAAGTATTTTCTTTCTCCTCTACCTTCATGGAAAAAAATATTAGGCTAAGAAAAATTTTGTTTATATTTCCCCATCAAAATCATACATTTACAACATGTATATATATGCACACACACACACACACACACATCCACATCCACATACATGCTTCTGCTCAAAATTTCATTGAGATATCACAACTATAAAATAAAAACATTTATATCTACTAATGGTTGAAAGATTCTGATTAAACTGTCAGAAAGATATAGCAAAAGTTTACTTTTCCTTCAAAAACCCTGATTAAGAACTGCATTTTTTGTATTCCTGAATCACTATAAAAATTACAGGAAACTAAATATATAAAATCTGCAATGTATTTTAAAAGCCTATAATTAGAAATGTTTATTGCTATGTATGAACATTGAGAGCTCTATAATCTTTAGTGTAATAGTATAGGTTTAAGATATAAAAAGGAAGATCTGGGAGCAGTGCTGTAAAATTGTTTGCGATGATTTCTCTCAGATGATTCCTTTATCACATCTAAAGAAATAATAGGGACAAGTGAGGCAATTTTACAGTGTCTCTATGTACAGGAAGAGCTGTAGAAATCCTATGTATTTAAAAGAAGTTTTTCTATGGTTTATTCTATGGAAGGAGTCTCATGCTTCTTAGAATTTTTCTCATTTTGAATAGTCATACATAACTTTCTCTTTATTCTGAAGGGTCAGGTTCATGTGAGCATGTGTGGAGTCTTTGTGTGAGTGTGCCTCTGTGTGTGGGGGGTGAATGTGTACGTGTTTTTTCAAACAACTGCAATGTGGAACTCGAAGAACCCTTTTAGTATTGATACTGAGGACTTTCTTCATCTCAGTCAATTTTCCTTTTTCTTTTGAAAACTATTTTAATTATTGTTGATATCCATTATTTACATGTTATTTTTCTTGGGTTTACACTTCAAGTTTTGTTGATATTGTTATTTTTATAATTTTTCTGTATATTCATGTATATTTACCCAGATCAGCCTCTTTTCATTTAACTACAGAATGTAGAGTTGTAAAATCATACATTTATTTCCAGAAAGTCTTACATTTAAAGCTTCCTAAGCAATCTTTTTTATTATTATTTTTAACTATATTTTCTCAACTGTGTATTGTAATAGGTCTATTTAATATCTGTGACTTTATTAGTTCTGATTGATATTATCGCTAGACATGGGCTCACATGGATGGTATAGAGGTCCCTTCCTCCCTTCTTTCTTTTTTCCCTTCCTTCTTTACAAATAACCTTATTTCAGTATCCTAAAAGGCAAATAGATTCAATCCTAGCAGAAATGGATAGTGAAACTCACAATGATGTCCACACCTATGAACCTACAAAAAGCTTGTCCCTTGTCCTAGCCAGTTTGGCTCAGTACATAGAGCTTCTGCCTGTGGATCTAAGGGTCCCGGGTTTGATTCCAGTCAAGGACACATACCTCAGTTGCAGGCTCCTCCTTGGCCAGGGCCCTAGTCAGGGCACGCACAGTAGGCAACCAATTTTTGTCTTCCTCACACATGCATATTTCTCTCTGTCTTTCCCTCTCTCTTCCACTTTCTCTAAAAATCAATGAAAAAATATCCTCATGTGATAATACAAAAAGAAAGAAAGAAAGAAAGAAAGAAAGAAAGAAAGAAAGAAAGAAAGAAAGAAAGAAAGAAAGAAAGAAAGAAAAAGAAAGAAAGAAAAGGAAGGAAGGAAGGAAGGAAGGAAGGAAGGAAGGAAGGAAGGAAGGAAGGAAGGAAGGAAGGAAGGAAGGAAGGAAGGAAGGGGAAGGGGAAGGAAGGAGAAGAAAGGAGAAGAAAGGAGAAGAAAGGAGAAGAAAGGAGAAGAAAAGAGAAGAAAAGAGAAGAAAAGAGAAGAAAAGAAAAGCCTGTCCCTTGCACAGGCATCTGGAAAAATCCTCTCACCTCTCAGATCTCTTTAGAGAACCTGACTTTTACACAGGACACATACTCTCAATACTCCCACAGGATCCACAGATCTCTGAGAAGCAAGGTGCTCCCAGAACTCAGAGGTTTGTGATGTTTCATTCCCACTCTCCTCAAAAGGGGAAGTAATTCTGTAGCAGTGGCCAGGATCTCAGGGAAATTCAAGACTTCAGTTAATCCTCGCTGACCTTGGAGCCACAGAAACTTCTGGAGTCAGAGATTTTGGATTTGTCACTGAAATGGAGGATGAAGATGATTGTGTTCCCTAGTTAGTAGAATCTCTTACCTCCGCCTTTTAATGATTGAGTTTAACTTATTTATAGCAACTGCAATTACTCATGTTTCCTGCTTATGTACACTAACTTTGCAAGTTGTTTCCCATACGGGCTTTTTATTTTCTTCTTACTGCCTTTTATTTCAAAGAAAAAGGTATATATATATATATATATATATATATATATATATATATATATATATATATTCCTCTAGAACTTTGGAAGCTATAATTTGTGTATATATTATTTTAGTAAAAACTACCATCATTTAATATGCATATACAACTATATTTTTTTTAAGAAAAACTCATTATTCAACAATGTGTATACTCCTCCTGAATAGGAAATGACCATGGCATATTTACTACTCAATGAATTAACTTCCTCATCTCCATTTTAATTTATTTTTAGTTTTGTCCTAAAAAATAAAACAAAATAGAATATGGTTAATTTTATAGTCAAGTATTCTTTTCTTTATCAGTATCATTAATCAGTTTCTATACTCAATGTATTTTGTTTCAGTTCAGCTACATTCTGCAATCACCTCCCTATTTCTCTTGTTGAAACATACCATTATTAGTCATTATTAATGTATTCTCTCTCTGTGCCGCTTGCTCCCTCTCTCTTCATTATTGCCTTTGCTCTCAAGCCTGCTTTATCTGCTATTGATAGAACTACTTTTGTTTTATTTTGATTATTTTTTACACGATACAACTTTCTATCACTTTACTTTTAAACTGTTTTTATCATAATATTTGAAGTGAGTTTCTCGTAGACAGCTTACACAGAGTCATATTATTTAAATTTATTCTACCAATACCTGACTTAATTTATGTGTATAGACCATTTACATCTAATATAGTTATTGAAGTGTTGGGCTTTATTCTGCCATTTTATTTTTTTTATTTTTTATTTTTTTTTCTTTTTTCTATGTTTTTCTTTTCCTGCTTTTTGGATTACTTGAAACTTCAATTGGAATTGTATTTTTTATGTGTTCTGAGTGCATCTTTTTGTATAGCTTTTATCTTTTTATTTTTATTTTTTTTTAAATTTATATTTTATTGACTTTTTACAGAGAGGAAGGGAGAAGGATAGAGAGTTAGAAACATCGATGAGAGAGAGAAACATCGATCAGCTGCCTCCTGCCACACTCCCCACTGGGGATGTGCCCGCAACCAAGGTACATGCCCTTGACTGGAATTAAACCTTGGACCCTTGAGTATGCCGGCCAATGCTCTATCCACTGAGCCAAATCGGTTAGGGCTGTATAGCTTTTAGAGATTTAAATAGTTGCTGTTGGTGTTGCATTATGTAAATGTGTCACGCTGTGGCATTGATATTTTACTAGACTGAACAAAGATTACAACAACATACAAACCTTAGCTTTTCTATGTCCCTTTACTGTCCTCGTTTTTCATATAATTACCTTCAATGTTTTATCTACATTAATTGATAAGTATATCAGGCAGTATTATATACTTTTTGCTTTAATCATCAAAAATAATTTAGAAATTTTAGAAGAAGAATAAAGTATATATTTACCAATCCTTTTATTATTCCTTATGTTCTCGGATTCTCTGGTGATTAGAGAACTTCCGTTAGCTATTCTTTTAGGCTAGGTCTGCTGACAACCAATTCACTTCATTTTCTTTCATCCTAGTAGCATACAGAACCTGGTTTGACAGTTCTTTTCTTTCAGCTCAAGCATGTAGTGCAGCTTCATCCTGGCTTCTGTGGTTTCCTCTGAGAAATACACCGTCTTTCTCCTTTGTCCTAGGTTAGGCAGCAATCCTCTGGCTGCTTTTGAGGCATTTTCTTTGCCTTTTATTTTACCAGCTGTGACTATGATATACCTTGCAGGGCATTTTGTTGTGCTTATTCTATTTAGTTTTATTTAGCTCCTTTAATATGTATTTCTGTCTTTTGCCAGATTTGGGAAATTTTCCTTCTTTACTTCTTCAAGTACTTTTTTAGTTTCAACCTCTTTCTCTTATCTTTGTTGGACTTTTACAAAATAAGTGTTAAGATCTTACACTTCCCACAGGTCTCTGAGGCTCTCTTAATTTTCCCCCCAATCAATATCCGGAATCTTTATCAGATTAGGTAATCTATTGTTCTGTTTTCCAGTTCACTGATTTGTTCATCTCTATGCTTCATTCTGCTATTAAAACCAATAATTGAATTTTTGGGTATTGCATTTTTCAGTTCTAAAATTTCAATTTGGTTCTTCTTTATCTGTTATGTATTCTGTGCTGACACTAATTTCTTACTGAAACCTTTTTTACTTTTAATTTGTTTCAAGTGTGTTCATATTTTCTTATTGGAGCATTTTTACTTTGGCTCCTTAAAAATTTTTGTTAGTTAATTCTAACATCTCTGTATCTAGATTTTTTTTTTCACTCAAGTTTCAATTTCTCTTTAATAATATGGGAAAATTTTTTCCATTGTGTTTATTAGTTACAAGACTCTGGGGCTTATTCAAGCATATGTTTAACCTGGCTTTTCCTGACTATGTTCTGACACGGAAGGGGAGAAGGATGGAATCCAGATTTCTCACTCTGACAGCTGTGAAGGTGAAGAGCTCCTCATTACTGCTGTGCTGGCAAGGGCAGGTGTTCGGGATCTTCCCTAGACCTCTGCAGATATTAGCCTGCCTAGTGAGTGCAGGAGTGCCTTGTTACTACTTCCCTTATGGTCCTTGCTGACACCATGAAGACCTTCTTGCTGCTTGGTGGTGGTAAAAATTCTGACTTTCCAATAGGCCTCCTCTGAAACCAGCTCAGTGTGAAATGGAGGAGATCTCCTTCCTGCTGGTGGTAGTAAAAATCCAGTTCTCCACATGGTACCCGCTGATACAGGAGGGAGGAGATTGTCACTGCCCAGTGGGAATGAAAAGCCCAGCTTCCTATCAGGCCTTCTCTGACAGTACCCCATTGGGGAATTAGGGGTCTCATCACAGCTAGGGTAAAGTCGGAGTCAGAGTTCCCCAGTTGGCCTTTGCTGGCATTGGTGGAGGAGGGACATGTTTGGCTGGTGTAGGTTGTCTTGCTTGATTGTTCCTTTCCTGGTCTTTTGGACAGAGGGATAATATTTTTATTGTGTGTGGTTTTGGTGGGTGGTGTGTGTGTGTGTGTGTGTGTGTGTGTGTGTGTGTGTGTGTGTGTTTTGTTTGTTTTTATGGGTTTCTTTTGTTTTTGTTTTGTTTTGTTTTGTTTTTGCATCCATTGGTGTTTCTGGTATGCCAGTTTCTTCAGGCCTAAGCCTGGGATATGTGAGGCAAAATGAAAATCCAAGAAACTCACGATTGTGTTGTTTCTTAGATTACAAGTTACTTACTGGTTTTCCTTCTTTTCAACTTTCGGAGTCTTATTATTAATGTTTTATATGTAACATGCAGGGTTATTATTTAGTTGTATTTAGTATGAAGAATAGGGAAACAAAAGTTTACTTTACCTTTCTTGTGAAAGTCGTGTTTGTGGTGTTATATAAGCTGGAAATTATTACAATGCACTTGGCATTTACACACAATAGAAACGTTTTATAAACTGCAGACTCCTTTGTGTATGTGCAAACATGTGTGTCTTTGTATATGAGTGCTTAAGAGAAATTGAATACATATTTATCATGTGCTGCCATTGAAAGAATGTGTGATTGTTCTAGAAAATGTATTTTTCTTGACTATAAATGTACTACTACTCTCTAAAAATTTAGTTTCATATTGAAGTGATATCTGGAGACATGCCTTTTTAATTAATATGTCTTTTGGAAATTCAGATCATTGAGCAAATTTTTATTTTAATTTTAAGTTCATTGTCACACATTTTCTATTCTTTTCTTCTTTTGGACACAGTTGGCATACCAGTTACAGCGTAGAAACTCAATGAAAGGACTTGTCAGCTAATTGGATGCTTCAGTTAGTACAAGGTTATTCTCATTTCTTTTTTTCCAGAATCGATATATGGTTTATGGTGCTTTAAATAGGTAGCAAATAAACTGAATGAGATTTTATATTATTATAGGGTTATGGTATTTTCAGTATTTTATGCCAGAAAATTTTATTGGTTATGGCTTTGCATTAAAACTCAAATCAAAACAAGTTTCTTGGATTATTTTAAAATTCACTTATTTTAAAAATGTATGAACAATCTTTGAGTAAAACTAGTTTTACAAAAGTGACCAAGGGTTTTCTCATTCAAACACTAATTCATTTAAAAGGTCATTTACTGAGCAGCAGGTACACACACACCATTAGGTTAAACATGAATAAACTGTGAGAAATCATGACTTCTTCTCACTGTTTGAATAGGCAAAGGGAGCCATGGTATCTTAAACAAAATAGAGAATACCATCCATCTAATCACTGGCATGTACAAAAATAGCACATAATTGCTTGTTATCATGAAATTTAATTTAGATTATGTTATGAAAGATGGAATTAGATAATTTTTCTTTCCTACCTGTCACCCTTCTTATTTAATTGAACTGATGTATTCTGACATTTGATATTTGCATGAATTTATAATGAAACTTAAAGTGCTATTACTGACTTTGGAGGGAAGCAATTTTAGAAATAATATTAAGTGTGTTTGTGGTTTTGTTTCAGGACATAATAAAATATGGTCTGATTTAATCACATACTTTTATTGGTAATTTTTATATTTACAACCATTTTCCTAAATGTATTATCTCACTTAATTTTTACAAAATCCCATAATATTGGATCATGGTTGTCTCAATTTTATTGAAAATAAGTCAAGTATCTATAGATTAAGTACCTCTCCCAAGTCACTCTTAAACAACTAGTTAGTCTTTAAGAAACCCACCCCGTGTTTGTCTTTTACCAGAGTTTAAGCTTTAAAAAACATAATACTGCCTAAGTACCGATTCAAAAGAATTATTACAGGGCTTTGTTAAGGCAGTTTCAAAGTATTCATTTTAAAATAAGACAATGAAGTTCTGGGGTATTAGACATAGTTACCGCTTGTCCTTCAGCACAGGTTAGAGTCTAATTTACCATGGGTCATGTAAAATATCTTGAAATAAAAACCAACCTAGAGCTATAAAATAAAAAGTGACCTTTAAAATCCAATATTACAGACAAACAACTTTTGCCTCTGGAGGTTGTTGAAGGACAAAATAGGGATAAGAAAGTTCACTTTCAATTTCCGAGTATGCATATCACTTTTTCTAGTCAGACAGCAGCAGCCACTAGAATTAAGGGCTTAGTGACACTGAAATTGTAATGTATTTTCTCTATTTCTGAGGCTTTGGAAAACTACCCAATCTTGTATACCTTGGAACAAATAAACAGAAACCAACAGCTTCTAATAGTGGTCTCACAATGAAGAGAGTCAGTAAGAGATCCCCCAACATGTTCTCTTGTCCATTCTTTCTGCAATTCTTCCAACCTCTAACCAAAATAAAACAAAACAAAGCACTAGGTTTCAAGAAGCAAACCCTTACATTACAATAAGTCTAGATGGATTAACTACTGAGAGCAGCATAGTTAGAACATACAGTGAAGTTGCTGCCATATTTGAATCCTAATTTAATTAATGCAGTTAATGTCATTTACCATAGAACCATCAAGATCACTTAACAAAGGATCCAGTGTATAATGCACGTTTGTTGATCTCAGCAGCATACTATGACAAGATTGGCAAATAATCTTGCTCAGAATCTGTCACAGTAGTGAGCATTGTATATGCAAATTTTAGGCATTTCTCTTAAAAACTTTAGTTTCAAAAAATTTGGGGTGAGCCCCAGGAATGAGCATCTTTAACAAGCAAAACAGCTAGTTCTTAAGCAAATGTTAGAGAGTCACACTATAAGAGCTGGGAATAGGAAGATAACTTTCCTTTGACTGGTTAAGTAAAGCCAGGTATATTATAAATGCAGCATTTGATTTTTAAAAATTAGACATTTTTTGGCAATTAGATAACGTTTTGTATCTTAATCATAAAATTATATCTAGAAATCATCAGTACTGCTTCCACCAAAATGGTCACCTTATATACCAAGCTGGTCAAATTACTAAATTCAATAATTACCCACTTGATAATTCCAACTAGCTGCAAATATATTTATAAAGTATAGACATTAGAAAGTGGCTAGGAGTTACCCCATCCACATCCCATTACAATGGAATGCTATTTTTACAGCCATACTGATTGTGTTCAGCATTCCTTCTACACTGTTACTTGAAGTAGATGTGCTATATCAGTATGTTAAAATATTTTGCTGCAGGCTGCCACTGATATGGGTGAAAAGTTGTGTATCTAAAAATCAAATATATATATAAAAGCCTAAGCGACTGTCTGACCGTCCGACCGTCTGACTGGTAGCTAAGATGCACAATGACCATCAGGGGTCAGATGCTCTGACTGGTAGCTATGATGCGCACTGAGCACCAGGGGGCAGATGCTCAGCGCAGTAGCTGCCGAGCTGTGGTGACTTGGCAGCTATGGTTCTTGGGTGATGCACCCAGAACCACAGAGGAGGGAGCCTGATTCCAGGGTGTGTCACCTGAGAACCTCCCTCTTGCAATCTGGGACCCCTCGGGGGATGTTGGAGAGCCAGTTTTGGTCCTATCCCCACAAGCCAGGCCAAGGGCCTCTACTATAATCTATCTATCTATCTATCTATCTATCTATCTATCTATCTATCTATGAAAAGAGGTAATATGCAAATTAGGCCAGGACGCCATAATAGTCACGACCAGATCAGGAGGAGGGGCCTGGCATGGGCCCAGAGACTGAGAGAACAACAGACAGGGTGGCCGACACCCGGCCCTGGAGCCGGAGAGAACAACATGCAGGGAGCTGACCCCCAGCCCCAGCCCCGTGGCCCCGGCACTGGGCTGCTGGGGCCAGAGCTGAGACACAAATCTCAGGGGGGATTGGTTTGATTCTTATCAAGGGCAGGTACCTAGGTTTCAGGCTCCTCCCTGCTGGGGCCCAGGTCAGGGCTCATGTCGGACGCAACCAATTGAAGTATGCCTCTCACATTTATGTTTCTCTCTTCCACGCTCTTTAAAAATCAATGGGAAAATATCCTCATGTGAGGATAAAAAAAGAAAGAAAGAAAGAAATGTCATATCCTATGAAAGAGACATCTTGAAAATGCCTAAAGAAAGTTGTCATTTTTTCATGGTGAAGGGACTGGAGTCTGTGTTGGTGAAAACACCTTGGTGGTTGCTTCGGCTGGCAGTGGCAGCAGCAGTGGGGTGATGGGGGTGGTGTCTTCCCCTGATCAGCCGGGTGGCCTCCCGCAGAGGGAGGCCAGACTGCAGCTTAGGAGCGGGCCTTAGCTGTCAGTAGGACATACCCTGAGGGATCCCAGACTGTGAGAGGGGGCAGGCTGGGCTGAAGGACCTCCGCCCCCTGTGCATAAATTCCATGCACTGGGCCTCTAGTATAATATAATTAACATTGATTCATTAATTATCATTGATTCATGAACATTGCACTCACTGTTAAAAGTGCTATAACTCATGTGGAAAACAGCTTATCTAACATATTTTCTCCATAAGACACTCTGCCACCTTCTTATACTTTGGAATATTAAATGGAACTTTAGCACTGTGCTTGGAGGTTTTTCTAAAAAGTGAAATCATTAGCAACAACAACAAAAATGCCAAAAGTGACACTAAATAATTGAAAAGGACACATTTATGCTATGGAAGCTAAAATCCAAAGGCCAAACATCACCTTGTTCAACCTCACCTGTGAACATATGTGTGCATCAGGGGACTCACATTTTTCACCACCCTGAGCTTGCCTGCATCTGACCACGAAAGTGCTGTGATAGGGGGGAAAAAAGCGGGGTGGGGGGGGGAAGGATCTGTAATATGCTCAACAATAAAGATTTAAAAAATGAAAATCTCCAAGGTGCTGGAAAATTAGAGAACTAAAACATCCTTGTCTAATTTTCCCCCATTCCTCCCTACCCCCAGAGGTCATAACCCACTGAGAAAAAATTTAGAAGCAAAAGGTCACAATACCAGCTTTAGTTTTAATAAAAACTGTTTAAAGAGTCTGGCTTTAAAAGAAAGTGCTGTGATATTTGATTTGGGGATTACAAATACATCTTAGCAAGTAGGCAAATTTGCACACATGGAATCTGTGAATAATGAGGGTCAACTGTATATGTGAAAGTACCAAGGAATGAAAGGGGATGGTTATTAGAAAGTTAGGGAAGCCTTTCCTCCAAAGAGGCTTTGAGAGCTAAAAATGCTGTGCTTGTTCTAGCAATACACTATTTATTAAGTCGTGGGAGGTTATACAGTTTTTTATATTATTATACTAGGGTCCCAGTGCATAAATTCATGCATCTTGAAAGGAACTGTGGGCTGCAAGGCTGCGGTGGGCACAGGGGCGGGTCTCGCCCATCCTCTGCACCCCGCTCCGCCCTCCCACCATGGTCGCCGGTGCCCTACATGCTTGCTCCCTCTGCCCCCATGCACTGACAGCACTGCCCTGTTTGCACCTGCTGACTGCGTGGAGTGATTGGGGCTGGTGCCAGCACTGGGTGCAAGAGGTGCCGGTGCCATCAGCGGGTGCAAGCAGCGGCTGCTGCCCCGATTACCCCTCAGGAGCAGGGGGAGGTGGAGAAGCCCTCAGGGGCAATTGGGGCTGGCAGCTGCCGCTTGCACCCACTGATGATGCTGAACAATTGGGACCAGTACTGGGCACCAGCAGTGGGTGCAAGCGGTTGGCTCTGGCACCGGCAGCAGGTATGAAAGGCAGCTGCTGGCACCAATCGCCCCTCAGGAGCAGGGGGAGGAGCCTGAGGGATGATTGGGACTGGCAGCCACCGCTTACACCAGCTGATGGTGCAGAGCTATTGGGGCCAGTGCCCAGCGGTGGCAGCAAGTGTGAGCAGTGGCTCCAGCACCAGCAGCGGGTGTGAGTGGGGCCGGTGCCGGCAGCAGGTGCAAGTGCCAGGCAGAACTGTGGTGCATGAGAGCAAAGAATTTTCAGTAACACCAGAGGCTAATCCCGATGACAGTGACCAGAGCCCTGCCTTGGTCAGGTGCCTCTGCTCACCTGCTCCACCATCCCACTGCAGCCAATGCCTGCCATGTACCCACGCTTTGCCACCTGCTGCTGATGCTTTCCAAGTTCCACACACACACTCCCTGGTGGTCAGTGCACGTCATAGTGACCGGTTGTTCGGTTGTTTCGCCGTTCAGTCTGTTTGCATATTAGGGTTTTATATAGAGAGATATATAGATATTTCATACATATATATATGTATATATATGAGTTTCATAAGAGAAAGTAATAAATCAAATACATAAAATTAATACATACACACACACACACACACACACACAGATACGTTATACTTTTCCTGTGTAATTTTTAAGCTGGTTAGTTTTTTACATATAAATTTTAATTATAGTTGACATACAATATTATATTAGTTTCAGGTGTACAATAATATGATTAAACATGCATATAATTTACAAAGTGATCACCCCAATAAGTCTAGTACCTATCTGGCACTATAAATAGTCACTAGACATGACTGACTATATTCCCAATGCTGTACTTCCTATTTCCATGAGCATATGACTGGTAGTTTGTACTTCTTAATCTCTTTCACATTTTTTGCCCATCCCCAACCTCCCTAAGCTCATAAATTGTTTCCATTATTAAAGTTTAAACTGTTTCTATTTCCATTTTCATATTTGATACACTCTATATAAAGCCATTTTTACTGTTTAATTAACCTTGAGTATATTTTAATGAAAGTTGAGGTGTGAGAGTCTAAGTTTTATTTGCAAGCTATTAACTACTTATCCCTACACTTTTTATGGAATGACCCTTTTTCCCTCCATTTAGTTTACAGTGCTTTCTTTATTAGGCTTAAAAATCTTTGTGTAAGTTTTAGTTCTGTGTCTGTATTCGCTCTGTCTAGCACACTGTAAACACGTTTTAATATTTCTGTTGTATAATTTTTAATAAATAGTAATCTTACTCTTACTATAATTTTATATTTTTTAAAAATCATTTTAATTGAATTTATTGGGGTGATATTGGTTAATAAAATTATATAGGTTTCAGGTATACAGTTCTACAATACATCATCTGTATATTGTATTGTGTGTTTACCACCCCAAGTCAATTTTCCTTCCACTCCCATTCATACTCCCTTTCCTTTCTTCTACTTTCTCCCATCCCCTTTCCCTCTGGGAATAACTATATTGTTGTCTGTGTCTATGAATCTTTCCTTATTTTACTTAGCATGATACTCTTACTATTCTTGACCAATAATTGTTTCCCTTTTGAATATTTTATAAATGTTTACTATATTTGTATATCCTATCATAATTAAGATATAATTATAATGCAATTGTCTATGTTATGTAAAACCAAGAAAAATATCGCAACTAACCTCTAACATCCATCAGTTATAATAGACAGCCCAATTGTAGAACTGTTAATGTGTGAGAAGTTGTGCTTCTTAAAATCAATAAAGTATAATATTTTCTATGTGGACTTCTGAATAAATTTATAAGTTTTAAAATATATTCTATTAAATATTGCTTAGATGTACATTAAGCTTATAATTTCATTTTAGAAAAAAGTAAGGTTTTAGGTTCCCTACCTTGAAAATATGTTGTTCTACTCTACTCTATATATCTAGTCTCTTCTAGCTCTTATTGAAATGTCTTAGGAATTCATCTAGCCCTAGCCAGTTTGGCTCAGTAGATAGAGTGTTGGCATGTGGACCGAAGGGTCCCGGCTTCAAAGGTCCCAGAATCGATTACTGCTAAGGGTATGTATCTCGGTTGCAGGCTCCTCCCGGCCTGGGCCCTGGTCAGGGCTCCTGCAGGAGGCAACCAATGGATGTGTTTCTCTCATGTCGATATTTCTCTCTGTCTTTTCCTTTCTCTTCCACTCTCTCTAAAAATCAATGGAAAAATATCCTCAGGTGATGATTAAAAAGAAATAAATAAAAAGAAATTCATCTAGATGTAGCACATTTTAAATATTATTATTGTATTTTAATATAACTTTTACCCAGTACTTTTAAGGTTTAGTGTATTTTCATTATATTTTTCAATTTTTTTTTAATTCTGGTATTTATGGATGCTGTTGGTTTTCTAATTTTGTCTTATTATACTCCAATTATTTTGGTTGGTTTTGAAATTTTATTATGTTTCTCTTCATTCTTTCATTTTTATAAACATATGCTCCTATTATCTAAGTATAATGATAATCTCATATATTTCTATGTTTATGATCTTTTATTTTGTAGCTTAGTCCATTTATTACCATATAAATTAATTTAGTTTGATCACTCAGAATCATTAGTTATTCTGTTATTCTCTGGTGTTTATAAAATTAAGTGTGTGTACTTCTCAACATTTAGTAGTACTCAGAGTTATGAATTGGGAACGGAGGTGTATTTTTCACTGATATGTTTGCATTCTCTTGTCCAATTCTGTAATGATAAAAGATGTACTTTTGTAAGATATGGCCTGTCATCTGCAAAAATTTATTACCAACAAATTGTTAGAGACTTATAAGAATTCCAAAAACAAACAAAAAAAAGCCCCTGGGATTATTTTTTAGCCACTTTTACTAATTCACCCTAAACTTTGATTTTTTATAATCACTAAAGAAATAATGAGTACCTGTAAAAACTGGATAAAAAAACAATAGCATGGCACTACCTGGTTTGGCTCGGCGGATAGAGCATTGACCTGCAGACTGAAGGGTCCTAGGTTCCATTCCATAGTCAAGGGCACATGCCTGGTTTGCGGGCTTGATCCCCAGGGCGCTTGCAGGAGGTAGCCCATCAATGATTCTCTCTCATCATTGATGTTTCTCTCTCTCTCTCCCTCTCCCTTCCTCTCTGAAATCAATAAAATATGTTTTAAAAATGAAAATAAATAAAAAACAATGCATGGAATCATGAAGTTTTGGTACTAACTTTATAGACTCTAATCTTCTCCTTAGTGACACTTTTACTAGGTAGAAAGAATTTCTATATACCATGTTTATTGACACAACTAGAAATTTTTCATTGAAATGAAGTTTTAGGTAAGAAAAGGCCCAGCTAAGTGAGTGGACCACAATTCTGAATGAACCCCATATCTTGATCTTTAAATTTATATACACCCACACATCTGCCTAAAATGTTGGATCAAAATCATTATGAAAACATTTTAAAATTTCTACTAGGAGAGTTTTTTTTCCTTTAAAATTTGAAATAAGAAACAATTCTAGACTCAGATCCAATAAGATATAAATAATAAAAGGAATTGTAGTAAGATTCACCATTATGTTTTTAGTTTCTGTGATAATAGGGAATACAGTTAGAAGTTGAAATACAAAAATTATTCTTCATACCATACTGAAAAATTCTTTTTTTAAATCAGAGAATCAAAACTTGGTGTTGTTTATGAAATTCTTTGCTTATTTGCACTTCTTTAATTCTAAAAAACTTCATTTTAACTTTTAATTAAGTAATAAATATCTTTTGAAAGTTTGACATCCCACAGACCTTCCATTATATCTTGAATATTGTATTTTTAGTGCCATGTTTCAGGTTTTTATTTAAATTTTAAAACATGTTTACCAGATGGAAAAAAGTTCTATTTAAATCTAGTTTATTTAAATCCAATTTTTCTAAAAGTACAGGATCCTGACTTCTTGATTCTTTTTCTCAGCCAGTAATCTACCACTTCTTAATGTTCCACAAGGCAGCATATGCATATAAATCAAATTTAAACAAGGGACACTTTGCAGTGTTAAGGGATTTGATTCCAAACTCTAATGCAATCCCTTATGAACTCTTGAACTACCATGAGCTACTGATGCTCACCCTAGAGACAACCTCAGAGCTCGGAACCAACTGTAATAAATGACTCTGTCTGTAGTCCCTTTTCCCAACTCGACATTGATGCTCAATCTTCTTTGTCTCACTACTCTAGTGGCAAGACCAGAATTACCTCAACATACAAATATGTTAGCAAGAAGTAAAAATGCCAAGAGCAAAATTGAGAAAACTAGTACTTTTCCCAATTCTTGGATCTTTCTTGGCTTAATGTTATAGAACAGAACAAGTTCATTCACTCTGTGCTAGCTGAGCTAAAACACTAGACTAGACAACTAGAATTTCAGTGGAGAAATATTGGCTATTTTATTATGAATGGCACCATCCAGAGGAGAATGGGAAGCTAATGCTCAAAAGCCTGAACTCCCAGTGGTATGTAGGTTACAGATTATATAGGGCAAAATCATAAGACTCCATGTATCCGGTCTCATGGGAAGGTAGCCAGGGAGTCTTGCCACTTAGGGCTCAGGAACTGAAACATAACTTAGGCCAAGATGTTAACATTAGCCTGCCAGAGGTCCAGACTGTGTGGCCATTAGTCAGGTCCGGCTACTGTCTTCTGCTGCCTTGGGGGTTGTTGATTATCTGGGAAGAGGGGCTATGTCTCTGAAGGATATTTAAGAGGACACACACACACACACACACACACACACACACACACACACATATATTTCTAGAGCCAGGATTTACAACAAAATTTAATCATGTCGTAAGGATCCTCCTTTTCACTAAGCCTCTCAGGCAAGATAAAAGCTTATGAGACCTATGAGACCATCTAATCAGTCTGGAATAATGGGGGAAATGTCTCCAGAGAACAAAAGAGCAGAAAATGAAAAGATGGCCAAGAGACAGTGGCCTGGATATTTTACAAGATTAGTCATATTTCTACTTATTTCACCAGAATTCACGAAGAAAAGATTTAATGAGCCATATGATCCACACACACAGAAATAATTGTTGTATTCCTTCGGATAAGTGTACATAATAATGTATTTAAAAACTCCTTGTGTTGGACTCCAGGTAATGATATGCTATAGAGAAAAGGCCAACTATGAGATTCTCCCTTTGTCTGCCTTCTGAAAGTAGTTGGTTCTTATTTGTACCCAAAGCATTTAACAGCCCATTCAAAGTCAATCTTGGATCCTTCCTGTACCAGGGGAAGAGACATGCAAAGAATTAGAGAGTTGCTGCCCACACATTTCCAGGCCATTACTCCCATCCTTAATCATGCTCCTGCTCCTCCACCTGGGACTACTGGAGTAAATTGTTTAACCTCTGGAAGTTTTTATGGGAGGACTTTGTAATATACATTAGGGACCAACGCCTACAACAAAATCTTCAAAATAGGATATGGTAAAATGGTTTACTACTTAGTAATAAGTAGTACAAAAACATCTTTCTATTTTCCACATAGAGAAATTAAAAGATCTCATAGTAAGTTCCATCTACTTCATATATGTAACATCATAGCCCTAACAGATATACATAATGTCTTCTCTTTATTTTATGCTCTTCTGTTTAGTTACAACACAGAAATCACAGTTTCCAGTGTGTAGTTTAAGTTTCCTCTCCAGCAGTTGTAGTTGTGTCCAGGAGAGATTTTCTAGCTTGTTTATTGTTTTTCTGATTGGACTCTCCTAGAAGAACAACTTAAGAAATCCAAACATATATTTAGAATTAAATATGACCATTGTAGCTGCCTATAAATAGGACCAGATTTCTCATAAAATGCTAATTCCCAAGCAAAGGTATTCCCCTAGATAAAACAATATGAATTATAACCTGGATTCATATTTCTATTAACAACTAGGATTGATAGTAAGGGCTTTGTAACATTTGGGGTGGGAGTAGAAATAAAGAAATTGGAAGCTAGAGGATAAGATTTTCTTGTTTTGTAATTTGGACAGAATGCCTGCCGGTTGTGACTAGTTGTCTGCAGTTTATAACCTGTGAAATTAAAAGTAAATTGAGTTTGGGAGTTGGGGACCTGTACTGTTTAAAGTTTAAGAATACATGTGCACTTTTTTAAAAAATTTAAAACTATCCTACCTTTTAGAAGCAGTTATATTAGTAGAAATTGGACTTTGTCATCGTGTCTCAACCAGACTAACACTAACCACAACTTCATTAATTAAGAGAAATTCTTAGCATTTGGGGGTCTTCATTCCTCATGATAATATCTTACTAGACTAAAGACAGGACATCACCCCAGATGTTTACTCGAGGACACTTGAAACTCTAAATCTAACTAGTCTAGTACATGTTAATTATAGTGTTATTTATTTAATATAAATGGTGTAACCCAGATGTTTTCAAATAGGCATTGATTCAATAACTTATGTCAATGTAGTTATCAAAATGAATGAACTTACTGTATATGTTACTGGAAATGGGACCTGGCCCTGAGCGTGTCTGTCTAGGACCAGCTAGTAGTGTGTGGGTTCTTGACTTTGTGTGGGAAAAATTTTACAACATGAGTCCAGAAAACTATGGGGGAACATTTATTAATGCTGGAGACAGTAAAACAAGAAAGGGCTTAATATAGAGGAAGCAACAGGAGAGCCTACATTGGGCTGATTAGCTCTCTGAGAAGTCAGAGAAAAGGGGGCCTTGGGAACAGGTTCAGGGACAAGCCTGAAAGGAGCTGCTGCTGCCCATTGCTCCCCAAGCTGCAAGTCTTGTGGGGTCCCATAGAGTTTAGGAGGTGTATGCCTGTGGGGAAACAGTGGGGGAAGAAAAGGGGAGTGGCATGCCCACACTGGCTCCTTTGTCTTGAGGCTCTCTCTCTGTCTAGAAGGCCGGAATCTTAGAGGATGTCTCAGGAGAGGGTTTCGGTGGAATATTAATTAGTTTTCCAGAGCACAGTGTTGTCAGTCATTGCAGCTGGTCCTGGTGTTGCCTACCTGGTTTTGTTGCTTTTCTGGGTCTGGAGCTGAAATGCAACTGAGGCCTAAATATTATTTTTAGGGAGTGACCTTCTGTATCTGCTGTAAATTGCTCTGTCCGTTTGTTCAGCTGTCTCAGTTTCCTATTCCAATTACGGGACTGTCTCATATACTGTGTTTTAAATATCAGAAAGAGAACACATCATATTCTACTAGTTACCATTTAGGAGAGAGATTAGAGAGGAGGACATGTGTGATTTTTTCTTTATAAATCTGGGAGTGCACATATACTAGAGGAACCTTATATCATCTTTGTTGTGATTCTATGGACTTCTCTCCTGAGAACTTTATCATGAACCACAAGATGCAACCATTAGCCTTTCCCATCATTTTGCCCCCAAAGAAGAACAAACAAACAGTAAAAATGTATTTCCATTCATACCTTGCTTTTCCTTAGCTTTTGCATCTCATGGCATTTAATTATCCCTTATAATTATAGAATAAAATACCTTTTCTTCCTGCACCTGAAATTTACTGAGAAATATTAATCAAATGTAGTTGAGAAACGTAATACAGGGTAAAATGGAATCTGGGTAGCATATATTTTCTCAACCACCACAACTGATATCATTAATGGAAAGTCTGTAAGTCAAAGCTTTGTTTGGAGCAACTTCTACCCCAATGCCCTGGGGCGGTGGGGCGGGGGGGTGGGGGGGAGGGCATGGGTTGGAGGCACTGATCTTTTCCCGTCTACACATGAGCTTTTTCCCATCAAACATGCAGCTAGCTCTGTAGTCTGAAATTTTTCATGGTAGCCTCTATTGAGAAATTCTAAAACAATATGATCAGTTTTGCCTGCAGATCACTTGACCGCATTATAGTAGCCTTCCTCTGTCATAAGACTTTTCACATCTAAATGTAACCATTCTAGTAGTTTGACAGGCCTTTTGTGGTCACCAAAATTTATTATTAATCTCACTAAAAGCAGCTACACAAGCAGTTGTAGGTATAAGCACTATGTTATTAAGTGTGTTTCTTCTTCCTAGTTCCTAATGGGCTGCAGAAGTTAGGAAACTTCTTAAGCAAGAAAGAGTCACTGAGAGGGAGAAAAGAGATAGAAAATGCCAAATAGAGAGATGGACTGGCCTTCGTGGCTCTGGCCTATTTTACCTTACCAATTTACGAGAAAGAAGAGAAATTTGCTTCAGTTCTCTTTATGAATTCTCCCATTCTGTTCTATTCTCTCCAAAAATACATGTTGTGCTTATGGACCCAGAACAGCTCTGCTCTTGTTAGAAAGTACAAGTCTTGTTATTTAATTTGTGTTTCTTTGTTAATATTTGTTAAGGACCAAAAGAAAGTGCCACAGGTTGCTTCAGGTCAGTGGTTCTCAACCTTAGCTGCACATTAGAATCACCTGGGAATCTTTTTAAAATCCTGATTTCTGGGCCTCATCCTCCGGAAATTCTGTTTCTTTGTTACTAATGTTGTGGCCCCACCCCATAACAAAGAAACAGAATTTCCGGAGGATGAGGCCCAGAAATCAGGATTTTAAAAAGATTCCCAGGTGATTCTAATGTGCAGCCAAGGTTGAGAACCACTGCTTTAGGTGATGGGGAAGAAGGGGGGAACTGACCCTCTGCTCACAAATAACTTAATTTTTAAGAACAACTCATGATTTTAAGAGCATTTCTTGATTGTATTTCCACTGATTTTTTGGACATAATTTTATTTTTCAAGTAATTGTGACAACTCTCAAATCATCAGTAATTATAATGTTCATAATTTCCTATAATTTAGTTTCTAGGTAAAGAGTTTAAAAATATTATTTCTAAATGTGAAAGAGGAAACTTAGTATAAGATTTCTGAAGATTTAAAACCCCTTTAAGATAATGCTTCTCCAAACATTAGTTTTATAATAAATTGAAAGCTTTCCTTAAATGACATCAAATTAGTAGAAATGACAAAATCAGAAGAATATTGAATAAGAACATATACCATTTTATGGTAATTTTAAATCACTGGCACTAAGAAGGGTTGTTTAAAAATACCAGTGTGGCGATAATTTGACACCTGATTAATTTACCTTTGAAATGTAAGGTCCAGTTTTAACAGGAATGAGTGATGATGACTTAGCAGGAGAGATTATCAATCTTTTACTATAATGAATATTGCCTTATAATTTTAGGAACAGCTCTGGCTTATTTATTTTGTCTGAAGAGATATATGCAGTTTGAAATTAATGAGTTGTCTGATATCTGACCTATTTGTGGGCACCAGGGGAGATGTATTTTTTTGTCCCTTAAAAAAAAGCTGATTTTAAAGGGCTGTATTTTAAAATTTGGCCTTGGCTGGGGTTAGCTGACACATGCAAGAAACTAATTTTAGGCAAAAAAATTTTGTATGTACAATTACTTAAGTAATGACCAGATGGAAATTTATACTTTAGAAGGTACTTTCTTACCCATTATATTTTATCTTCATTATAACCTTGTGAGATAAGTGTCATTACAACTATGCAAATTAATAGAGTAGAAAAATGAATCTCACAAAGGTTAAATGACTTATCAAAGCATAGATAAATTGGTCTTAAATATATGGTTCAAACTCAGCTATTCTGACTTTAAATTCCATCTATCTTTCTATGAGCATATATATATGTACATATATATATATATATATATATATACATATATATATACAAACACATATGTATGTACATATATATATATATATATATGAGTTTTACACAATAAATCACACTAGTTGCTCCTGTTTACCTACTCAGCAGCAATAAAGACACATTTTTAGAAATATAAAATACAGTGCTATTCAGATATTATATATCAATTAGAATATTAATGACATCTTTAATAATCTGATGAGAAAACTTATAAAGTTTAAACAGTGCATAGAATAAAAATGAAAAAGACTCCATTCATACAGAAGTATCTGAAGTATATTGCATTTGTTTATTAATAAGAAATTCAATAATTTTCCCAAACAATGCCCATTAGTATGGATGGCTGAGATTCTAATAAAATAAGAAAGAAAACTGACCAAATATGTCTACCTGTAAAAATAGATTTGCTGGTATCCTGCAAAAAGTAATGATTATCTCTTATCTTATCTGCTTTAGAGGTAAAGCAGTGCCATGTTTAATCTTTTTATTCACATATATACTTGTATTTGTGGATTTTTAGATCCCTATATTCAGCAAATAGGGCAAATATATGTCAGTGTATAATTTTCTTCCCTTCCTGACTTTGAAACAATTTTTCCCTCAGGCAAGTGCAAGAAAAGTTTCAAACTAATATGTTTGCAGCATTTCCTTAAATTATTATAAATATTGATAGCACACTTCTGATGTTTTATTTTTTTGGCCATATTTTAATGACTAAGATACTGTGTAGCTCCTATGACTAAATATTCTATAATTCTGGCCCAGCTGGCATGGCTCAGTGGTTGAGCATCAACCTATGATTTTCTCTCATCATTGATGTTTCTCTCTCTCTCTCCCTTCCTCTCTAAATCAATAATATATATATATATATATATATATATATATATATATATATATATATATATATATATTAGTATATATGTTATTATTATCCAAAACCTGTTTTAAAATAGACATTTTTCCAAAAAAGACATTCAAATGGCCAACAAGTATATGAAAAAATGTTCACCAGCACTAATCATCTTGAAATTGTAAATGAAAACCACAATGAGATATCACTTCACACCGGTTAGACTGGCTATTATAAAAAAGACAAGAGATAATAAATGTTGGTAAGAATGTGGAGATGGGGAAACCCTTATAAACTTTGTTGGAAATGTAAATTAGTATAGCCAGTATGGAGGTTCCTCAAAATATTAAAACTATAACTATCATATGACCCAGCAATCTCTTTTCTGGGTATATATGTAAAGGAGATGAAAACAGGATCTCAAAGAGATATCTGCATCCCCATGTTTATTGAAACATTATTCATATAGCCAAGATATGGAAACAACCAAAGTGTCTATTGACAGCCAGCCAGATAGTACAATGGAATATTATTGAATCATGAGAAAGAAGGAAATCTGACATATTAGGGTGTTATGCTTAGTGAAATAAGTCAGACAAAGACTAATAATGTATCTCAGTTATATGTGGAATCTTAAAAGCCAAAATCATAGAAACAGAGAGTAGAATGGTGGATATCTGGTGTTGGAGATGGAAGAAATGGGGGAGATATTGGGCAAAGGATAGAAACTTCCAATTATAAGATGAATTAGTACTGTAGATCTAATGTACAACATGGTGATTATCCTATATAATAAAACCCTAATATGCAAATCGACCAAACAGCAGACCGACCAGCCGAATGACTGGTCTCTATGACACACACTAACCCTTAGGGAGCAGATGCTCAATGCAGGAGCTGCCCCCTGGTGGTCAGTGCACTCCCATAGGGGGAGCGCTGCTCAGCCAGAAGCCAGGCTCACAGCTGGCAAGTGCAGCGGTGGTGACGGGAGCCTCTCTCACCTCCACTGCAGGCGGGCAGTAAGGAGCAAGGGGTCCCGGACTCTGAGAGCCCTGGACTGCGAGAGGGATCCCCCAGGGGGATAGGGCCTAAGCCGGCAGATGGACATCCACTGAGGGGTCCCAGACTGTGAGAGGGCGCAGGCCAGGCTGAGTGACCCGCCCGCCAGTAACTAATAGCTCTATATTACATAATTAAAATGTAAAAGAGAATAGATCTTAAACTTCACAACAAAAAACGAATGTTAATTATGTGACAGGACAGAGGTGTTAGCTCATGCATTGGGCATAATAATTTTGCAATATGTAAGTGTATCAAATCACCACTTAAACTTGCTTATTCTGTGTCAGTTATATCATTAAAAAGTTGGAAAAATATATGAAAATAAAAAACCAGAAATGTGGTTTAAGCTTAAAAAATTACGGAAATAGTTTAGAATGTGGTAGCTTGATTTGTTAAAAATATAATATCACACAGGATTTTTTTGTATTTAAGCAGAAGTAAGTTCAGTTTCTCTTGATATGCATCATATGAAACTTGTAAAACTGAAAAAAAAAATGGCCCATAAGAAGCAATAAGCCAGCTGAAGCTCTCAACCTACAAAGACATTCTCTTTACTTTATATATCTCATCTTGTGTATGGTATTAAGTAGGGATCTAATATCATTCTTTTGTCTGTGGGTATCTAATTGTTTCAACACAATTTGTTAAAAATTACACATTAAATTATCTTGGTACCATTGTCAAAAATCAAGCAAGCATAAATTCAAGGGTGTATTTTTTTTCTGACTCTTTATTCTGTTGGTCTGTAGGTTGAGCATTATGTCAGTAACTCATTGATTACTATCTTGATTACTGTACTTTGTAGTAAATTTTGAAATTATGAAGTGTAAATCCTCTATTTTGTTTCAATATGATTTTGCTTATTCTGGGTCCCTTGACTTTCATATAATTTTTAGTATCATCTTGTCAGATTCTTCAACATAAGTTGGAGTTTTAATAAATTCTGCAGTAAATCTGGAGTTCAATTTAAGGAGTATTGGTATTCTTAAAATAAATCTTCCATTCTATGAATATAGGATGTCTTTCCATTTACCCCAATATTTCATTTTAGCAATGTTTTGTAATTTCAGTGTACAAGTCATATATTTTTTTATGTTCAATTTATTTGTAAGCATTTAGGAATGTTCTTGTTTATTGTTTGTTTTTTAATTTCATTTTGAATTTAGCTGGGCACTCTCCTTTTCTGATCTCCCATTAGGCTTCCAGCTAGTCTGCTTCGATTAGTATCAAACCCAGCTGCTAGCCTCCATTAATTGCCTCCATTAATTTCTACCTGATTGTTCTGTTGTTGCAGACCATGTCCTGGGGTGTAAAATGTTCCACAACTTGGTCCAATGAAAGCCAGGCCACGTGGAAAAGTCAGTAGAGTTGGTAGTTTTTGAGGCTTACCCAGACTCCCCCTGGGAAGAACCTCTCAGCTGTACAGCAGACAGAAGCTGCCTGTTTGGGGACCTAGAAAACGGAGCTTGATTTTCCCCAGCTGCTTTATATATATTTTCCCTATGGAGAGGCACTATTTCTGGAGGGAAGTGGGAACTGCCCAGTATGGAGAGGTAATAGGAAGATGGGATCTGCTGTGTTCACTGACTGTTGAATTTATTAGAAATAATTGTTCTGCCCAAGGAAGCTAGAAGATGTTTGAGGTGACACTTGACTGCTGAGCCCACAAGAGCAACTCTCTTGCAACACAGAGCTCTGCAGGAAAGGGGGACTGTCCTCTTCACCAGCTGCCATACTGGATCATTATTAGGTATTCAAAGTTGGAGATAAGAGATTAATAGCACCATTACCCCACTACCACCAGCAGCTTGATACAGACCTTCTGGAGTAAGGAGCTGTGGAAAATGAGATCTGCTGGTGTTCACCAGCCTAATCCACCCAGAGTAGCTCCTCTATCTAGGGAGCTTAGGGAGATGAGATGACACCTGCCCTTTGGCTTCTGCAATGCAGAACTAGCTCTGTAGGATTTTGTTCAATTTTGTTAACTTGGTCAAATTATTCATAAGTTCTTGATAATTATTCAGATACTTTTGATAATTGTCACTGCATATTTGAACAGCTTAATAGATATCTTACCAGAGGGAGAGGTTTCTCCAGATTCCTCACACGGTCATTCTGGAAGTCTCACCTCTCCATAGGATTTTTAGTCAATCATTTGAAAAACAGCAAGTAAGTAGGAAATTAACACAGAGATATATAATAGTGAAAGGACTATTTTTGGAAGAAATATGTGTGAAATGTTAAGAGCCCTATTTTTTACCTGATGTCAGTTTACCCTGAAAGAGAGAATGGCAAATTTCTAAAACTTTGGAGCAGAATATAGCATGAACTGGGGACATTGAAAGAGTCTAAAGATCAGAACATGGCTTTTAAAATGGAAGATCTCCAGCATGTCAACAGTTCCCATAGTGATGGATGTATCTAATTCCCATGGACTTAGAGATGTAAGTGGCAAATAATGCCTCAGGTTCTGGTACTGTTCCAACTTTAATATGCATAACAAATGCCTACTGCTACTCTCTGTATAATAAAGTAAATATATCATAAGAAAAACTGATTCTAAGGACAAGAAAATAGCTAAAGTACATCTCATAAAAAATTAATGGATAAGCCAACAAAGGTGATGATAATAAACGATAACATCATGATGTTTACTACTTCCCTCAGGCAAAAGAGTTGACACAGGTATTTGTAACCTGATATTATTAAACATATAAACAGTTTGCATTTTGGCAAGAAATCATTTTATTTGTAATGGTTAGACCCCAGAAATTAATTTTGGCCTAGATTATTGTAAAAACTGGTATAAGTAATAAGAAAAAAATGCAATAAAACTAATACAAGAATGTCCATTAAACTCTATAAGTATGAGTGTCTGTGCATGTTTCTGTATATGAGAATAATATTTACAAAAGTGTTTTTGTGAAGTGTAACACAACGGTAACTGAAGTAAGTGTGAAATTAAGTCAGATGCTTAAAACTGTAGTGGAATGAAATCCAATTAATGCCAAATATTAAAAAGCCAAGTAAAGTACACAAAATATTATAAAGATACAGGAGACTAGGTAAGCATAAAGTATCTGGGGGGTACCCTGATAAAATATTTTAACTTTGAAGGAAAATATGCTGCCCTCAGGTCTATTATAAGATCTATTGTAGGTAAATTATAGTGAATTGTTAAAGAATAGATTGAAAAATGAGAGAGAAAAGTAAATGCAAGACCTTAAGAAATCTTAAAAGCCATATTTTTTAGCCTACAAAAATTAAAAGCCACCAAGCACTTTAATCATGAAGATTAGAATTATATTTGTACTGAAAAGACTGCATTTCTGCCTACCACTTGGAGAATAGTGTAGATAAGAACTTGAGTATAATTAGGAAGATAAAGGCTAGTTTGCTAGTCCATGTGTGACTTGCATTAGTGGTTGGTGGCAATAAGTCTATAAAGAATAAGTAAATATGAGATATATTTGGGAGAAGATTTGGGAAATGAGTTTATAGAAGATATAAATGATGACATTTAGATTGCTGGCTTAAAAATAAAGGAACAAAATAGAAGTAGACTCATAAATACAGAGAATTAACTGATGGTTGCCAGATAGGAGATGGGGTGGGGTGGGGCTGAATGAAAAAGGTAAAGGGATTAAGAAGTATAAGTTGGTAGTTAGAAAATAGTCACAGGATTTAAAGTTCAACATAGAGAATATAGTCAATAATATTGTAATAACTATAGTGCTCAGTGAGTACTAGACTAATCCAACGGCTAACTTCATAAATTATATAAATGTCTAATCACTATGCTGTACACCTAAAACTATTTGTAAAGTAATGTTGAATGTCAACTATAACTGAAACATAAAAAAAAGAAAGGAAAAATAGTTGGAGAGTAGTTGTATTTTCTAATAGAGGGTGCTGTTTAAAAAAAAAAAAAGGACCAGGATTGGAAAGAAATATAAAAAGTTTACCTTGGGACATTTTTAGTTTGGAGTACTTATAAGGCCGCATATTAAGACAGTTGAAGAACCAGTAGAAAATCAGATCTGAATTTAAAAAGAGAGCTCAAAAACCCCAGGTGGATATTTAAGAAATGGCAATTCAAATCACAGGAGTGGAGAAAGAGAATGTGGGAGTGGAAAAAGGACTAAAAACATTCCAATGTTTAAAGAAGGAGAAGCGCATGGCAAAGGAAATGTAAAGGCGCAACCAGCATGGTATAAATTGCAGTTACTATTGTTTTACAGTGTTTAAGGACGGGAGTGCTTTTAGAACGGTAGGTATTGGTACTGTCTGACCAGGTCATGTAGAAACTGAAAAGCTTTGAGTGGATTAGTGACTTAAAAGCTATTAATATATTAGAATAAGCTATTTCATTCAGTACCCAACTTATATTCCATTTAAATTTTTAGAAATACTCTATTAAAATATAAATAAAAAATATAGGAAGCCAACAGCATAAAAGTCAGTGCTATATTTCTCATGGCTTATTTTGCTTCTAAAATAACTTAGAATAAAATCAAAACCAAACCTTGTATCTCGTCACAATTGCAGACTCTGCTTTGTCAGGCTGAAATTATTATTAGATCAGAACCAAATGGAAAAGAAGAAGGAGTCAGAAACATAGTTGGACTTCTTTTATAATGGAGATACTGTATAACATTCCATGTATTTCTTTTTCCCAGTCATAGCATCTTAATAGGGAAAAAGATAATGAGGCAAAGCTGAAACTGAAAAATCTATAGAAGTTGGGCTTATTTCTGCAATTTACAGAAATTAATCATACATAGCATATGTATGATTAATACAAAACAAAGCAAGTAAGCATGTAATGCATTGAAACTATGGACTTTAAAGATAATTCTTTTAAAGTTTTATAGCAGAACTATTCACAAGTGTGATCTTTATAATTCTTATTTATATGTATTTTGAGTAATGAGCAAAGCAATTACAGGAAAATACTTTAACTATTAGAAGAGTATTGTTGTTGTTTTTTTCATGCTGCATGCAATAGAATTATATACATTTTAAAAAATCACATGGTAATAACGCAGCAATTCCACTTCCAGGCATTTATCTGAAGAAATCCAAAACAATTATTCAAAAATATAAATGCATCCCTATGTTCATTGCAGCATTATTTACATTAGCCAAGATATGAAAGCAACCTAATTGTCCATCAATAAAGGATTGGATAAAGACTGGGTGGAATCTACATATATTAAAGCCTAAGTATCTGTCTGTCCGACTGGTAGCTATGACAATCACTGACCACCAGGGGGCAGACACTCAATGCAGGAGCTGCCATGACACACACTGGCCATTTAAAAATAAACGGCACCGTGGACCTGGAGCTGACAAACCAACACTCAGCTTCCCCCAAGTGGGGCACAGGCCCCGCCACCACCCCGGAGTGACACCCCACCAATTACAGGCAACACTGCCAAGACCCCATGGTGCAAAATGTGGCTGACAGCCCAGTCCTGCCCAGAAATGGTGGCTTTGGGCGCCAGGTAATGACGTCACGTAGCAATACCCGGCTTCTTCTCCCTAGCGACTAGCATCCTTGGAATTTCTTTAGCCCAGGAACCTGACTTGCTTTGTAGCCAGATGCAAACATTTTATAGTTTAACCAAATGTTTGTGAAGCATTTTTCTGTGCCTTATCTTATTTGATCCTCACAGAAGTCCTGGTATAGGTAGGTAGGAGACTCAGGAGAATCCTTTTTTTTTTTTTTCATTAGCAAGATGCGAATAGCAATATTAAAATATTTCTTTTAATTAATTTCCTTTAAATGTGCACAAATCCTTGCACTGGGACACTAATGTATATATGAATCTTACCATTGGTGACAACATGGATAGACCTAGAAGACATTATGCTAATTGAAATAAGTTAGAGAAATAAAGACAAATACCATATGATTTCACTTATATGTGGAATCTGAAAAACAAAATAGAAATAGATTCATAGATAGAGAACAAACTGATGGTTGCCTAATGGGAAGGGATAGGGGGAAGTGGATGAAAAAGGTGAAGGGATTAAGAAGTACTAATTGGCAGTTATAATATAGTCATTTATTTTACTGGGATATAAAATGCAGCATAGGGAATATAGTAATAAATATGTATGATCCCAGGTGAGTACTAGACTTATTGGGGATCACTTTGTATAAGTTATATAAATGTCTAAGCACTGTGATGCACACCTGAAACTGATATAGTATTAAATGTCAAGTATAACTGAAAAAAAATTAAAAGTCACATAATAATCAGCTAAATCTATATATATATAACCCTAATAGGCAAATAGACTGAACGGTGGGACAACTGAACAACTGGTCACTGTGACGTGCGCTGAATACCAGGGGACATATGGAACATGGTGGGTGTCGGCAGCAGGTTGCAGAGCGTGAAACATGGTGGGCATCGACTATGGTGGGATGGTGGAACAAGGCGGGGTGCTGGTCACTGTCATCGGGGTGAGCCTCTCTGGTGATTACTGAAAATTCTTTATTCCCACATGCTGCGGTCCCGCCCTGCGCTCGCCCCAGCGGCCTGCGCCAGCCCCGCTTACACCTGTTGCTGGTCCCAATTGCTTAGTGCCATCAGCGGGTCTGAGCAGTGACTGCTGGCCCCAATCACCCTTAGGGCTTTTCCACCTCCCCCTGATCCTGAGGGGCGATCGGGATAGCAGCCACCACTCACACCTGCTGCTGGCACCGGCCCCAATTGCTCTGTGCTATCAGCGGGTGTGAGCAAGCGGGGCAGGTGCCATCAGCACTCGGGAAAGGTGGCAGGAGCAGGGCTGCAGACAGACTGGGGACCAGGGGCCACAGCAGGAGGGGCTGGGCAGAGCTGCGGAGGAAGGCCGAGACCTGCCCCAGTGCCCACCGCAACCTCGTAGCCCACAGTTCCTTTCAGAATGCACAAATTTGTGCACTGTGACCCTAGCAAATATTTAAAATAATAAGTTTCAATTAAAAGTTTTGTTGTGTAACAAATGCACAAAAATCATAGATTGCTTTTGCACCAGATAGATAAGGAGAATGATGTGGGATAAAATATCTCATTCACAGCAATGCAGCAATGAGGAAATGTAAAAAACACTTAGGACCAGTTTATTCCAGTATCTTACTTCTTCTCATCTAAATTTAATCAAATTTTCAGATCCAAGACCTATATGAGGGGTTAGAATCACAGCAGGCCTTTGGACTATATTATTTTACAACCAAGGACCCCCAATAATGGGTAAAAGAATTCACAACATGACCCAGGCTAGCTCCACTAAGCAGAACATTGGGATTACAAGCCAAAGCTTTTCATATAAACCCTTTGCTCTATACATCACTTACTATTGCTGAGTATCAAATTATACCAAATCTTAATGGGTTCAAAATAATAGTAATTTATCATTTCACAATTTCTGTGCAAGAATTTTGTGTCAGCTTAATTGAGCAGTTTTAGCATTGGCATCAGATGCTGACAGCCTCATTAAAGGTATACATTGCTTGAACTTCAGCAAATGGCTGATGGAATGCAATGATGGTTTTAGCCTAATAGACAAAGTTCTAGCTTTTATCTCCTTATATGGATTAATTTGGAGAGGAACCTAGGCACAGTTGGGGTATAAATGGCAGTTTGCATCTCAGATGTTTCTCTGTGGAGTGGTGCTAATTTGTTTAGGACATCAGAAATTGCTTCAATCTAATGCCAGTTCTCTTATGAATATCACTTTTAAAGTGTTCAGCTAATATGAAAAAAAGTTATAGCACCAACTCCATACTCCCAAATATTAAAAAATACATATCAAGCCAAATCCTAGCCTTCAACATATTTCCCAGGAAAATTTAAGTTCTAGAATATAAATTCATTGGTATTGAGAATCCTATAGGGGATTTAATGGCATCTGAGTGATGGGTTGTGAATGGATGGGGGAGAGGGAGTCTAGTACTAGTATGTATCATCATCAAAACAATAGTCTATTTCAGAATCCATGACCTTTGGACTTAAATTAAATTGACTTAAACATTTTATATTTACTATGGTACTTTATTCAAAATATCCGGAAGGAGAAATTTTACCTGTGCAAATGATCTCCTGAAAAGTGAAAAAAATTCTGATATAATCACACCAATTAATTTTCCTTTTCCTTTTCAATCCCACGTTTGTGCCAAATGAGAGCTGTCCTGGGAATGTGTTGCATTCTTAATCCTGAAGCACATGAAAAATTTAGACCCATTCACTAATGTCTTCCTTAAAAATAGTTATAAGTGAGTAAGCCTTCATTTTCCTTTTATATTGGCCTATTTTGGTCATCAGTATCTCATGATTCATTTCATATGTATACAGTTTGTTTCTTAATATTCATTTCTCTTTAAGGAAACCTCTCTCCACTTTTGGCTTAATTAACTTCTCTCTTCCTTTATTTTGTTTTCATTCTGACAGTAAGACACAATCCATTCTAGTTCTCTGTTGATTTATTTGCAAACTTGATTTCCAGAGGCAATGTTCCAATCTCAGGCCTTTTTAAAATTGCTTTCTTATCCTTTGGGTTTGCAATTTCATGAGTATGAGTATTTTAAATAACTTGACAAGAGATTGGCATATTTTCACAATAAGAGTCACCATTTCTTTTTATTTGTATTTTAATAAAATACACCATTTCATGGAAGAATCCATGTTTGGGTCTAAGACATAATTTATAAAACTGGATTTAACTTGAGACAACATAGGATCTCCAATTGTTGGGTCTGAGGACAACTACCTTCATGTAAGGTGATTATTTCCTGTCCTCTTCCTGACTTCTAATACCAAGTAGGATTTGGGGTAGCCTGTCTAGTGCTACCTCTCCAAGGACAAGGGGCACTAACAGGTTAAAGCTAGAAGTCACATATAGGTGCTTTGTGCACTCATTCAAATCAGCAGCTTTAAAAAAGGTAAAACACATTGTCTTGTCCAACAGTGCAGAAGGAAGACTACATTTAGCTTTAGCATCTTCTATAATATGAGATAAAGCTACATATATACGATTAAATGTCACTATTGCATACTGACATTGCAAAGGCCACGGCTGTTTAAATCTCTGGTGCAGTCCTCAGGCCACCTGAACAAGGTCCAGCAGAGCAGACCTCAACTGATACTTTAGGCTCCTTATACCCCTCTCAAAAATGAGGCAGAACCTATCCTTATTGAACTTATAGTCTAAAAGAGGAAGCTTGGCCCTGGGAGGGGCTTCAGTTGGTTGGAGAGTGGTCCCGTACACCAAAAGGTTGTGAGTTCGATCCCTAGTTGGAGCGCATATGAGAGGCAATCAAATGATGTTTCCCTAATACATGCAAGTTTCTCTCTCTCTCTCTCTCCCCCCGCCCCTTTACTCTCTCTCTAAACATATCCTCAGGTGAGGATTTAATTAATTAATTAATTAATTAATTAATTAAAAGAGGAAACTTGGTTGGGTACTCTTCAAGGCAGGCTGGCTACTGAGAGGTCGGGTGATTAATTAACAATCATTTCATTATGAGAACATAAAGTTGCATAAAAGGAGAATATGATTATGTTAATGAAGTCAGAGCAGGGAGAATGAAGAGCAGAATGATGGAGTGCGTTTTTAGGGTAGATCAGGAAAATATATTAACACAGTTTAAGCAGAGAAATAGAGCACTGTGATAGGGCTCATATTTCCTGACACAGAACAGGTGTTTAATACATTTTAGATGTTTTTTTTAGTATACAGCAATATGAAAATCTATGTTTTTATCTTTAGTCAAATATACAAATAAAATTTATACACATTCTATGCAGTTTCTTACATCTTTTGTGACCCAGCTCTCTATCCTAGATAGAAACACTGACTCATTTAGCGACAAGATGAATAAAATTAATTTCTGAACAAACTGAAAAAACAAAGAATTTCAGCAGTGATAATAATCTTGCATTATGTTAACTGCTGAGGTCTCTAAACAGCAAATTCACAAGTGCAACACAAGTCAGGCCTGTTTGCCATGTGTGCCTCTACCTTTTTTTTTCCTGGTTTGTGTGCTGTCTGTCAAATAAACACCACTTTCAAGCAGTACGTTGTGGAGCCCTCAGAAACTGTTCCAGCAATGCAGTGGTACTTGCAAAGTCTAATCTAGACATTTTCACCCCTTTTTTAGACAATATAATGTGAAAAATAATATAGTAAAATAATCAATTAGAAAATGTTATATTGATGAATCTAGAACAAATAATCAGGTCTACCTATCACTTGAAAAGATACAACTCACAGGCTGAATATAGTAAAATAGGTATAGTATAAAATAGGTATCGTATAAACTGTTTCAAAAATCTACAACCATGTTGCTACTGGGCCATCAGATATATACTACACTGTCCCAAGCCATTGAGAGGGAGTAAAAAGGCAGGACCCCCAACATATTGTGGGGAAAATAATGCATTACAAAGCTTTTACACTTCTCCCTATCTATTTCCCCATGTTGACTGAAAAAAAAAAAGAGAGAAAAAGGTCCAAGTTAGCAAAAGTCAGATGTTATCAGAGGAATGCTTGAATTCACCTATAAAAGGAAACTAAGAATCAACACAGAGACACCTTAAGAGGTAGAGATAAGAGCATAAGCTCTGGAGATGGGAGCATGGTTCAAATTTTGGCTTGCTCCACTTGGAGCCTGCTTGATAGTGTGCAAATCAGCTCTCTGTGCCTTAGATTCCTCATCTGTATGCTAGTAGCATGTGTTTCAGAGTAGCTTTGTGTTGTGTATAACAATGTCTCATATATTTAATGCTATCTAAGTGCTTGCTACTATTTTTAGTGGTAGCTTACCATTATCGAATTCTCTCCAGTAAAGGTCTTATAAGAAGTTTACCTATTTGGGTTGAGGTCTTATTCTTGGCAAATTAATGCAGTTGTTGGACTATACCATGCTCAAGGTGCTAACACTGACTATGCAATTGTGCATTTCTTTGATAGCTCTCCCTTAACTTTGTCAGTTTTCACACATACTGCCAAGCTGTATGTTGTTGTGACTTTTACTGAACATTTGGATATATTTCATTGAAGAGTACTATATGTCATTGATATATAACAAAAGAGTTCACTCATGTTCTTAAATTGCCTTCCAGTAATTCTCACTAAACATCAACAGTCACAGTGTGTAAATTACTTATCTTTTGTGTGTGTGTATGTTTTCCCCTCCAAGGCCCCATCTATCCTTTCTTTAGATCTTCTGGAAAATGCTAAATTTCTCACTTAATTATTAAAATTAATTTTATTCTTTCTGTGTCAATGTTTGTATTTCCAGGCCATGGCCTATGTGATATAGTTAGTAGCTCAATATGCTTTTCTGAGTTAATCAAAGATTTTAGAGTAAGAAAGTAATTAAATACTGAGCATCTATTTTGTTTCAGGCATATTTTAGGTTTAAACAAATAAAAAGTAATAATAAAAATATATTTGGAAACTAACAAATGTTTTAAGAATACTACTCATCTGAAAAGTAGGGTCCAGAATCTGGACACACGTCCTATATGCCATGCTATGTTGAAATGGTCTTCTTAACTTTTATATATAGAACTGTTTTCTCAGATTACACTTATATGTGCTTTATAATTATTCAGATATGTAAAAATTTTACCATTAGGACTGTTTTAATTTAATTTAAACTAATAATGATATTTATTGAAATCATTCAAGAGCAAAAAACTATAATCAGTGGCTGTGAGGTGTGAAGTGCCTTATACCCTTCTATGTTGCTCTTGTTTAATTTTAAATGTTGAACTGTGTGAGTAACTGGGACAAAAATAACTTCTATTACCATAGAATAATTGCTATACAATAGTTCATTGTTGGAGGATTTTTTGGAGGCATGGTCTGTACATAATATGAGGGGCACAGTTAAAAATGAAAATGCAGGGCTCAGTCTGGGGATAGGCAATCAGTTTCCTTTTCCCAGGAACCCACCACCCTGACCCATGCAGACCCCAAGAGATCACAACTTTCATGCTGGGTTGCTCTCAGTATCTGGATAGAGAGTGGATGAGAGGCCCCCGACAAGTCCTTTGGAAGGCACCATGGAGCTGCCAGCAGGAGTGAGGAATTGCTGCCACCTTGCCAAGCCCCAGATGCTGCAAGGCCTTCACTTATATCTGATCCTACCCACAACAATCCTACATTATCTGCTAGGACTTAGTACAAAACACAAATTCAAAGGTAAGATTTTCAAAATGGTAACTGCTGAACATTAAACCCTAAGTGCAGGGTCCTTTTTTAGTGCTGGGCCCTATGAAACTTAACTAGTCAATGAAGCCATTCCTGAGTAGAGGAACTGATGGAGTGTAACCACGATTCCTTTGGAAGGATTATACTGCTGCCCATGTTTACTCTGATTCCTGCTTATGAAGATAAGGAGACATTGATATTTCTCTGGTAGAAACCTACCTGGAGTCTTAGGCTTAGATTATAGAAGATAGACTGGAAACCTGCTATGAGCTAGTTGCCTAAATAGGAATATTGGGGGTATAAAAATGTTTGACAGATATGAAAAAAGCGATACTCTAAGATAAGTCAACAGGATGATAAAAACATGAAGAAACAGGAGTATTAAACATATTTTGGAAAGATATTGACATTTTTGGATTAAAGAAAAAGGTATAATGATAATGGGAGAATGAAAAATAAGTTTAAGACCAGATTATGTATAAGTATTTTCACATTCAATTGAAAGAATATTTGAAACTCAAAAGTGATTGAGTAAACTTAGGAAAATAATATGGCCTGATATTGATTGAATGATATAGATCTTAATTTTAAGGTCAAGAATCTTGTTTCATGATGATGATTTTTAGCTACCTCAAAAGGACTACCTGTTCACAAATTTCATGCACTAAACTTCAAACTGTGACAGAGAAATGTGTTATAGTGGAGAAAACTAGGAACAAAGGACCTGAATACTACTATTTTGGGGATATTTAGAGCATCTAAGTAGAAATAAGCCTTTGGGAATCCATATAAGAACCAACCCAGATTACAAAAATTGGTAAGGAAGGGATTGGGGTGGGGAACAGTGTCAACAATCAAACAAAAGAAAAAGAAAAAGGTCAGTGTTGAAATTAGGAAATAAAAGCAAACACCTAACTGCAAACTTGGAGGGAATTCTGAAATTCCTGACAAAGGAATTATGAGGTAATGGAGATAAGGATCCCTCCATATCCCAATCCTAAATTCAAGAGCTGAAGGCAAAGTCAACATAGAAGAGTAAGAAAAAACAGATGGATTTATCTAAGACTATTTTAATGCTTTGACAAAACAGAGCCACAGACAACTATGTGTAGGAAGTGTCTTGAGTTAGGTCAGAACACACGGGGAAATAGACACACATAGTATGGAGAGTAGATTTTTTAAAAAACTGGTATTTTCACCATCGTGTTTTAGGTGTTTATTCAAAATTAGAGGTGGCAAGCAACTTTCATGACAGGAAGATCATCAACTGAATGGGAGACTGTACTCCTCCAGTGTGGCAGCATGTTCAGTACATCTTCATGGCAGTCCTGGAATATAATCAAACCAGAGTCAAGTAAGATGCTAAAGCTTCTCTTGAGATGCAGAAATTTTTACCAAAATAATAAGTACAGACTGCTCTACTGAATCTGTGAGTTCCAAACCCCACCGTCTTTAGGATTCTGAGTGATTAAAACCTAAAAATAAACTAGTCGTATATACCTCTTTTCATGGGCAGAATTCGGTTCCCAAACATTTGTATGTTGAAATCTTGACCCCCAGTACCTCATAATTTGGAGATAGGGACATCAAAGAGGTGATTATGATTAAGTGAGGTCTTTAAAGCAAACCTCAATATAATTATGACTGATTTCCCTCTAAAAAGAGGAGCTTAGGACACAGGCACACAGAGGACAGACCACGTGAAGAGGGCGAAGAAGAAAGATGCCTCAGAAGAAATCAACTATGCAGACACCTTGATCTCAGAACTGTGATTAAGAACTGTGATCACAGCTTCCAGAACTGTGAGAAAATAAATTTCTATTTTTTAGGCTACCCAGTCTGCGGTACTTTATCATGGAAGCCTTAGAAAACTAATATACCCCTCCTGCATGAATTCTATGAAAGACTCAACTATACCTAGAAAAAATTAAAAAGGGCTTAAATTGATATAAAGTTGTTAGGTTTAGAAGAATATATGTTTTGAATATAGTTACCTACATTTAAATACATACAAATCGGAGAGATGCCATGAAAGAGGTTTCTGAAGAGGTAAGTTAAACATACTGGATATAATTAATAGCCATACTTTTTAGAGGCAACAATTAAAAGCTCTAATATCATTGAAAATTAAAGATCTCTTTATTAAATAAATGTGTTCTAGATTATGCCAAACCTTTAGCATTCTATCGATGACCTTTATGTCTAAATAATAAAACTTTAAATGTAATGAAATGAACTTTGGGATTTTACAACTCTCTATTATTTGAAATTTTAGGAGGATTCAGTATTATTACAATATTTTTAATAGTTTATTATTAAGCTTGTTTTACAAATGGTGCTCCCCTTAAGTCCCCTTTCAAACTTTTTTTTTTGTCCTCTTTACTGTTACCATTTTTCCAATCAACTCTTCATTTATTCTCCATAAATAACGTTCAAATAAGCCTACTGGTACAGGTTGGGGTTGGAGATGATAACAATAGATGTGGCATGAAAAAACTTACATACTAAATATCACTGTCCTAAAATTAGATGTCCATTATACATAAATGGGAATTTCCTTATTGCTTTCTTACGCCCTTTGTTTCTGTCTCACCCTTACCTTGTAGGATAATTTTCTCCAGTACCAAATGCCAGTTTTCCTTCCTCCCCTTCCAAGAAAAAAAAATTCCTGATTATCTCTTATGTAGAGATATTTACGTTTCTTAATGTAAACTTCTTCTACCTGGAATATGCTTACGCAGCCTCATCTTTCATGCTCAGCTATACCATTATTCCAATATATTTTCTCTTCCTAAAAGGAAGTTATTTTTTCTGCTAAATCAACTGAAGCAGTTGACATGCAGTTTGTCCTTTTTTGTCACTTAAATTAATAATGATTAATGAAAAACTAATATAACAATATGAAGTTACCAGGGAACTGGCCGAGATAACAAAAGCATTTAATACCCCAAGTCTTAAAACTAAAATATAATGTCCTTAGAAGTAGTAAATAGCAGAAAGTGTAACAGTGATGGGATATTGCCTGGCACATACACTTATAATTCCATTAAAATTCTAAAGAATAAATGAATGACATGAGTAAAAAGAAAAATTAATTCATATGTCAAAAAATGCGGTGGTTTATTGTCATATAAAATTAAAAACAAGACACAAAATTCAATTAAAAATAAACTGTGTATCAAACAATTACTGTGCTAAAATAGTTTGGTCTAGTAATTGTACATCCATATACAGAAATACTGTGAAGTTATTAACATTGGTACAAAAAAAAAGCAATGTTTTAAACTCTTAATACACTTTGCCCACTTGCAGTTAACAGTATGGCTCCTGATGGGTGGGAGACTTTTCAGTCATAGTCTTGATCACTCTCTTTTGCTTCACTCCCATTGGGTGATATAGGGACTCGCTCCCATTAGGAGATGTTCTTGGTTGGACGTAATCCTTGGCTAATTAAAGGACAGGAAAAGAAGAATTATCTTTCATTGATTTCTACCTGCACCTCATTACTCTAGTATTGCCATGATGGTAGTTTTATATATTTTTTCCTTCCCCAGAAGGAGCAGCAAGAGGCAATGGTCTTCCTATGGCAATGTGATAAAGAGAAAAGCTGTTCCATAGCTTATTCTCTGAACATGGCAGTGAACTTCTGTTACCAGAGGTTTTTGCTTTCCTTCACTCAGTCTTTGACTACTTCCTTTACTCAGCTTTTGAAACTTTTGTCAACTTTTATTTGGCATTCATTCATTCATTTATATCTCCAGATATGAGTGTAGACTGGAAATTAGCTGTTTATATTAGTCTCTATCTTTCCATTTTTTGTGTGTGTCTAGTTTTGCATATATTTGAAATCCAACAGATATTGGTATTTGATGAGGCAAACAAAAAATGAAATTGGAAGATTTGAATAAGCACAATTTATAGCTAGATCTTCTAAAAGCCAAAGGTAGTCAAAGACAAAATGCTCTACTCTGGAAAGTAGTGGTCTGTATCACTTGACATACTCATGTAGATACTCCAAAGATCATTCAAGATAAATAGTTTAGAGATGATCTGTGTTAAAATTGCTTCAAGGATTCTATTTATCATTAGAGTCTTAAGCATATTGTGTGATGCTTAATCTTGGTATCAGTAACATCACACCTCTACTTTTTTCTCTACAAAAAGCACATTTCCAATGTCATTTGTGTGTTTTTATTTAAGCTACCTTTATCACAAGACTGAACTTCTGGGTTCAATGTTCTGTTACTCTTTACCCTCTCTACATACTATAAAACTTTCTTTTCTTTTATTATTGCCAATTGTAAGAATTGCAAGTATAATTTCTATAGCAACTACGTATTTATTTTTATGCAAAATATGAAATGTAAAAAACTTTATCATGTATCATGTCTTTGTGAAACGTAAAAATAAACTGATGAACAGAATAGATCCAGAGAAATGGAAGCATGGAACAGACTGATGAATCTCAGAGGGAAGGGAAGAGGGTGGGAAGAGATTGAGCAAACAACTTATATAGATATATGCATAACCCATGAACACAGACAATAGTGAGGTGAAGGCCCCAGGGTTGGGTTGTTGCAGGGTGGAGGGAGTCAATAGGAGGAAAATGAGGACATCTTCAATACAGTCAACAATAACGATACATTTAAAAAAAAACGTTAAGGGGTACATATGCAATATTATTGGAACTCTATTAGAGCTGATAAATAATATCATGAATAGATAAATACATGAAACTTCACCTGTTTTTCCAGGCATCATTCATTTTTCTAATGCTGTTTAGAATCAGTGCTGTTTGGGTATGAGATACTCTTCCATTCTGCTTTGAGTTCAGTGTTTTATATTCTTCATTGTGTTCCTCCTTCATGATTACAAAGAGATTGATTTAGGATTCAAATACATATTTTCAGTTTCATATTTTTGTTCACTACAGCACATTTCTGCAAATGCAGCTCATGTAAACTACTAAGCAGAGTGCAGTGTTTGCTGAGGAGACACACCAAAGGCAATGGGCAGTGGGAACCGTAGCAGTTGAGTTTCTGTTACAACTTACAGAAGCAAGCAGTTATTACCTTTCTTAAGAAATCCTGTAGCAGGAGCTTTACGTACATGATTTTCACATAACTATATATTTTTGAAGATAAAGAAAGGAGGCTGTGAAGAAACAGAGGCTGAGGTGTTAAAGAACAATTTCCTCAAATCCCAGAACAATTAAGTTACAAAGCCAACGTCATGTTCTAAATGCTATTGTCACATGAGATTCAAATTCATACTCAGATCCTGGTTTTACTGCTAGTTGTGCAAATTTATTCATGATGCTTAACTTCTTTAAGCTTCAATTAAACAGAAGTAACATATTACGATTGTTCTGATAATTAAGTGACAATGAAAAAAAAAGTGTTTAGCAAATGGCTAGTGCACTGTAAATATTAGTTGATTTTGCTACTCCTGTTATTTCAGTTTAAAACGACCTTGTAGATTAAGCATCTGAGTAATTACTTGAAATACATAATATTGAATATTTTTGGATTTTGCCATTGCTATAAAGTAATGTGGTACATGACTTCTCACTTAGTGGATGATTTATAACTTTTCTGTCTCTTTTCGTTGATTGCTATTTTTTTAACAGACTTGATACCTCATAGAAACAAGGTTGAATAGATAGATATCAAGTAATTATACTTATTTTAAATATATCTATAATATTTTTAATTTGGAAAGTGGGTTTTATTATCATCGATGTGTCTGGTATGAAATTAGGAACACAGATACAAAAATAGGTTTCTTAAGTTTTTACTACAATTAACAAGTAAATAAATGAAATTTTTAATTATCTTTATTTTTATATTTATTTGCACTTTAAGAATGTGAAGTAGCGTATACAATGTAATGACATAAAAATTTTTAATGAAATCACATTAACTGCAATATTGAAAATATGTTTATGAAATATTTTATTATTTCCCAGGAAGTATATATGCTTTTTAGCAATTTAATATTATTTTATAGCATAATATGAGAAATAGTTATATTAAAATATGGTATAACAAATAGAATATAAGTATTTTTTTCTCTCTATGTGATGTAAGTCCTACTGAAAAGCACAAATAAAGCATAATTAGTACTTGGGTGGATAAAGGGGACTCAGCCTGTTTTTTTAAGAAGTAAAAAAAAGGATAATTTATGGCAATTATCACATAATCTAAATTTATTAATATCCCTGTAACTTCTAGTTCCTCTATTATATACAAGAAGATGCTTCTGGGAAAAATGATGTGATTATCTCCTCTCAGTTATATAACCTAATTATGATCATAATGGAAAATCTATTAATTTTTTTTCATGCAAATAAGTGCACTATTTTAAGTTTATTTTTATAGTGCCATTAATAAAAGAATGTTCATAAGTCTATAAAACTGGACTGGTATTCATTTAAGGACATTTTAACTTATTGCAAAAGTGAACGCATAGCTCACAGAGTGGACTGGGGCTATTTTGATAAGATTTGTGTGCCTAGTAGACCAGAATCATATAGGAACTAGTGATCGATTCTCATATGCTATCCTACCATTAAACATTATTAAAATTAAAAAAATTAAAATTTAGTACATACTATAGACCTTGAATAATAAAATCTTGAAAACTCTTTCTTGCCAAGTTTCTCTTATACTTCTGGTAGGACCTTTATAAATGCCCTTTATCTGAGAATCTTGTCTTCTTTGTTTTCCCATGTCATGTTCTCAATGACTTCTATGCTATTTGGACTCTTCTTTTCATATAACATTCTCTAAATGATAGAACAGTGTAGAGGCATAATTAATGTTTGTGACTGGCAATAAGCTCATAGCCCATGTTAAAGGCAGAAAAATTTGCATTTCCAAAATATTTCTCATTTCTATTCTATTCCAAACTTGATGAACTTGGGGTATTGATGATTACTTTACCTAAACACTGCTGAGGTCCAGCCCCAGTGGGCCAGGGGTTCCCAAAGGTGTGGACGGAGTCAGCGAAGAATGATTTACATGGAGACAGCGTTCAGATGATCAGCATAGCTCTTTTTAGTCTCGGTGGATCTTCCTGTGCCTGGCTGAGGCCACAGAGAAAGATCCAGAGGCAAGCTGAGCCTTTATTTTATAGTCAGAGGTAAGCAAGGTAGTGGTTACCATAGTTATACTGTTCCTGTGAGTTTCACTTGTTTTGGCAGCACTTCCTGCACCTCCCTCAGCCCATTAGCTTCTTGTGAGTTTCACTTGTTTTGGCAGCACTTCTTTCACCTCCCTCAGCCCATTAGCTTCCCAGATAAGATCTAAGGAGCATCATAAGGTCAAGCCTAATTATGCTAAGAGGACTGTGCCCTCTAAGTTGGGACTTGTTTGTGACTTTGCCAACAGATCAGTGGGAGGCTTCACCCTATAGCCACGCCCCACAAAACACTGTCTCTACTTTCAAATTTTAGCTACCATAGCAGTATCTGCACAATCTAACCATCATCTCAATTTAGTAAAAACAAATTATTGCCTGTAGAATTCTGGAATTCAAAGCACATTTCATTCCAGTATTTATTCTCTGTAATGACTTTTATATATAGGTTACATATAGGATGAAAGTCATTGGATTTACAAAATGTTCTAATACCATACATTTAAAAAAATTAAGGATATCCATGAGTGGTGAATATTTTACAGATATTGGCAAAAATTAACATAAAATGCTGAAGAAACAATTAAGACATTTGGTTGCATACACACACACACACACACACACACACACACACATACAAATATTATGGTCACCTTGATCTTCTAGAAAAATCACTGCATTTCGTGAACTGGTAATTTAAATTATGTAAACTTCAAAATATATACATTCTAATTATTGAAAGTAATTTAATTGCATGTATAATAATACAGATTTGTCAACGCTGTTGTTAAAATCTTCCTATTTATATTTTTCTTTTCCTTATGTATCAATTAGTAGAAAAGTATGTTAAATCATGTTGTCTTCCAAGGGCTAATGTTTATGGAATTAAAAATTTGGTAATATCTCAAGGTTCATATAATTTAGAAGATCAGTGTATATATTGAGCATAATGTGACTTTTGTATTCTCTTACATAAGACAGTGTTCTTACAAAGTATTCAAATTAATCAGTTATATCATCTTTTATGACACTCACGTGAACATTTTTCTTTAAAATATATGATATTGACAATATCACACAAACACAAGGAGATAGACACATATACACTTACATATAGAAGAGGGGGGAAAAAGACATTTTGCAAATATCCATACCTTTACTGATGATGAGTCATATTGTGGTGTATTCATAGAATGTTATAATATCAGAAATTACTAAATCATAATCCACTGTACCATTTTAAGTTTCCACATAAGGAGTCCAGGGGTCTCACATTTTCTTTCAGAACCTATTCATTTCTAAATACAAGATTTGATTCGATTTTATGATATTTCTTCTGTGATTTTAGTCACATTTGAATATCTTTAACAATCACTGCAAGTGATTTAATCATATTCTCTGGTCAACAAGTCTCCAAAATTAGCAATTCTTTAACATCTGTATTTTATTTTTATAATTCTAAGTTTTACTCAATGGAAAATTAACTAGTAAAACTGGAAAAATATCTTCCACATACAAATTTTGTGATGAAAAGACTAAACTGAGAATTGAAACATACGGCAGGGTTATTGAATAGAAGGTTGTTCTGAACATACTAGTAGATCTCTACCTTAGAATTAATCCTCTATCCTTTTCACCTCCCCTTTTGGCCTTGATACTAAGGCTTCATCTAGAGCAGTGGTTCTCAACCTTCCTAACGCCGCAACCCTTTAATACAGTTCCTCATGTTGTGGTGACCCCCAACCATAAAATTATTTTTGTTGCTACTTCATAACTGTAATTTTGCTACTGTTATGAATTATAATGTAAATATCTGATATGCAGGATGTATTTTCATTGTTACAAATTGAACATAATTAAGGGATAGTGATTAATCACAAAAACAATATGTAATTATATATGTGTTTTCCTATGGTCTTAGGTGAACCCTGTGAAAGGGTTGTGCGACCCACAAGTTGAGAACCGCTGATCTAGAGTTTTAGACAACCAATCAGGTCTGCTGCTTAGTGTTATGCATGAAGAAAAGGTTTGCAAATAACTATAAGAGAATTATACATACTTTTAGAAAAATATGTTAATTCTCATTTTTGGAAGATTTTAAATTGTTTTATTATAACATTTTATTTTAATGGCCAAAAGCCTATATGTCATATGAGTTGTAATATTATTTTCTTTAATCATTTCCAGATATTTATAAATCAAATTCATAACCCAATTTGATTAATAAAATAGAGCTTTGGGGAAAAAAAGTCAACATCCTTTGCCATAGAGTTCAGGTCCAAACTGATGAGTAAAGTCATTTTTTAGGGGCTCCTACTAGCCTTACAGAAGAATTGAGAACCTTAGATGAGAAATCAGAACTACATGTGAAGACTCAAAAAACTTCACCAGTACTTTTAACCTGGATTTTGAAGAAGATAAAATTCTTAATTGTTCTTAAGTGGTGGGAAATAACAGAAAATTTACTTACTTATGCTGGTTTGTAAATAGGAAGATTATAAAGCTGGATAATATAACTTCCAAGGTGAACTATTTGAGATGGAGAATCCTTGTCAAATAAAATTGGGCCGTATCCGTATGTGATAAATAGCAATTTCAGAATTAGTCTTATGGATAATACTCTGTGAGCTTTATTTCCTTTCAAATGTTAAAAAAATAACTCTTGTTTCTGAGCTGAAAAGGAAACAATTTGAGAATATTTTAAGTCTGTAAAGTTCAGGAGGATACCCATTTCCATATTGTTTACCTGTCTTACTCTGTGAGCACTCCAGCTTCAAATTTACTAGTATATCTAATTCTATACCACATTATAGAAATAAAACTACTTATCTCAGTCCAAGTAAGTCATTATTTTCACTAAGTCCTCCAAACTGTATTTATTCATTTATCTGACATAAGATTAATGTGTATGTACTACATGTTTGAAATAGTTCTGTAAACTTAAGACATAACAGTAAATTAGTCACATAATTATCCCCCAGGTAGAGCTTTTATTCTTTTGGGGGAGACAGGAAAAATGCAATGATGACTTAGATTAGACAGATAGGTAGTTGGTGATAAATTAGGTTAGAGATTATATAGATAAATAGATTCAGACAGGCAGGCAGACTGTGGTTGTATAGGTTGCATAGAAGAATAAAACATGTTAGAGAATAGAAGTGGCTGGGTAATAGGGAAATAAACAGAGAGAGAATAGGCAGTGAAAGATGTCTGGATCAAAATAGACCACATACCTCAGTGTAAAATTCAAAGTCATAAAACTCCTAGAAGAAAACATAGTAGCAAGTCTAAGTGACCTTGGTTTGAGTGATGACTTTTTAGTTACAACACCTAAGGCAAATCCATGCAAGAAAGAACTGATAAACAAGACAAAGACAGTCTCTTCAACAAATGGTGTTGGGAAAATTGGACAGATACATGCAAAAAAATGAAACTAGACCACCAACTTACACCGTACACAAAAATAAACTCAAAATGGATAAAGGACTTAAACATAAGATGGGAAACCATAAAAATATTAGAAGAATCCACAGGCAGCAAAATCTCAGATGTATGCCGAAGCAATTTCTTCACTAATATAGCTCCTAGGGCAGTGGAAACTAAAGAGAAAATAAAGAAATGGGACTACATCAAAATAAAAAGCTTTTGCACAGCAAAAGAAACCATCAACAAAACAACAAAAAAGCCCACTGCATGGGAGAACATATTTGCCAATGTTATCACTGATAAAGGCTTAATCTCCAGCATTTACAGGGAACTCATACAACTTAACAGGAAGATAAACAACCCAATCAAAAAATGGGCAACGGACCTAAGTAGATACTTTTCGAAAGAAGACAGAAGGAAGGCCAAGAGGCATATGAAAACATGCTCCAAGTCACTATATTCCGAGAGATGCAAATCAAAATGACAATGCGGTACCATCTCACACCTGTCAGAATGGCTATCATCAACATATCAACAAATGGCAAGTGCTGACAAGGATGTGGATAAAAAGGAACCCTCGTGCACTGCTGGTGGGAATGCAGACTGGTGCAGCCACTGTGGAGAACAGTATGGAGTTTCCTCAAAAAAAACTAAAAATGGAACTCCCATTTGACCCAGTGATCTCACTTCTAGGAATATATCCCAAGAAATTAGGAACACCAATCAGAAAGCATATATGCACCCCCATGTTCATAGCAGCACAATTTATCATAATTAAGATTTGGAAACAGCCTAAGTGCCCATCAGTAGATGAATGGATTAAAAAGACTGTGGTACATCTACACAATGGAATACTACGCTGCAGTAAAAAAGAAGGAATTCTTACCATTTACAACAGCATGGATGGAACAGGAGAGCATTATGCTAAGTGAAATAAGCCAGTCAGAGAAAGATAAATATCACATGGTATCACTCATTTATGGAATATAATGAACAACATAAACTGATGAACAAAAACAGAGAAAGCATCGAACAGACCATCAAACCTCAGTGGGAAGATAGAGGAGGGTGGGGGTAAGGGGGAGAGATCAACCAAAGGACTTGTATGCATGCATATAAGCCTAACCAATGGACACAGACACCAGGGGGGTGAGGGCATGAGTAGGGGGTGGGGGGCAATGGGGGATAAGGACACAAATGTAATACCTTAATCAGGAAAGAAAAAAAATTTAAAAAATAACAGCTCTACCCTAAATAGTTAACAATATTGTAATAACTATGTATGGTGCAAGGTGGGTACTTGAATTATAGGAGGGAACACTTTTCAAACTCTACATCCTGGGAGCGGCGTAGCTAGGACAGTCTGTATGTCTATCTGCTGTGCTATACACTTGAAACTAATATAAAACAATGTTAAATGCAAACTAATCAAAACAGAAAACTTATCTTTAAGTTTATTTTTAAAATTACATTTGACATACAATATAACATTAGTTTCAGTTGTACAGTATAGCAATTAGATATTGATATGCCTTATGAAGTGATCACACATAAGTCTAGTACCTACCAGACACCATACATAGTTACAGTATCACTAACTATATTCCCTATGCTGAGTGTTACAATCCCATGACTTATTTTATAACCAGTAATTTGTACTTGTTTCCTTCCTTTTCAACTGCACTGTCTTTCCAAGATAAACCATCTGGCCCTAAAACTAAAAAAGAAAAAAAAAAAGAAAAGAAAAAAAGACTTCAGTAAAGTTTGATACGTGAAAGACTATCTAGAGCAGTGGTTCTCAACCTTGGCTATACATTAGAATCACCTGGGAATCTTTTTAAAATCCTGATTTCTGGGCCTCATCCTCCAGAAATTCTGTTTCTTTGTTATTGGGTGGGGCCACAACATTAGTAACAAAGAAACAGAATTTCGGGAGGATGAGGTCCAGAAATCCGTATTTTAAAAAGATTCCCAGATGATTCTAATGTGCAGCCAAGGTTAAGAACCACTGATCTAGAGAATAAAGACAAGCCACAGACTGGGAGAAAATATTTACAAAAATATTTCTGATAAAGGACTATATCCATAGAACTCTTAAAACTCAACAATAAGTAAACAAATAATCTGATTAAAAAACAAGCCAAAGGCATTAACAGACAACTCACCAAAGAAGATACACTGATGGCAAATAAGCATATGAAAAGATGTTCCACATTTTATGTCATCAGGGAAATGCAATTCAAAACAACAAGGAGATACTACTACACACCTATTAGAATGGTCAATATCCAAAACACTGACACCACCAAATTCTAGGGAGGGTGTAGCGCAACAAGAACCCTCAGCCATTGCTAGTGGTAATACAAAATGGTATAACCACTGTAAAAGACAGTTTGGAAATTTCTTTTGTATGGTGTGTATGTTTGTATGCATGTGTGTATATTTGTGTATGTATGTATATATGTGTGTATATATTTGTATGTAGTTTTTACATACAAAAAGCTGTACATATTTAACATACACAATTGATGACTTGATGAGTTTGGAAATAAATATATACCTGTGAAACATTCCCTCCAATCTATGCCATAAATATACCTGTATCCTCCATTTAGGCTGCTTTTGGTGTTTCCAAGTAAGATAATGGCCGATTGCACTTCTAGTTTGGAAGTGGTAGAAATGGAATGAAGTATAACAATTCAGATATTTTGGAGGTAGTCAAGTAGGACTTACTAAAAGATAAGCAGAGTGAAGAAAAAATAATAATTATGAATGGCCCACCAATTTTGGATTGAGTCACAAGTTTGATGTTAGTTTCATTTACTGAGCTGGTGAAAACTTGGGGGAAACCAGGCTTTGATGGAGGGGTATTGTCTCTTTGTGACAGGTTAATTTTGAGATGGCTTGGGAGACAGTCGGATAGTTGCCTTAATTTCACATTTGGACATACAAATTTGGAGCTGAGTGGATAAGTCAGTGCTGGCTTTAAAATAGGATTCGACAGCATAGGAATGGTGTATGAAGAGAAAGGAATGGATGGAATAACTTAGAGAAATATATACAGAGAAAAGAGAAGAGGGGCTACAATAAAAAAACAATGCTATTGGAATTGGGTACACAGAAGTTCTGGGTGACTAGTGCATTTCAGTAGAATGGTAAAGGGAGAAACTCAATTGTTTTTTCACTGAGTTACACTTTAATCTGAAATATGACTTTTGAATATCATGTTAGAGAATAACCTTAAGGGCTTTTTTTTTTTTTTTTTTTTTCATAGAGAGAGATAAAGGAGATTTCAAATGATTCCCTAAATCCTCAGGGAGGTGCTCACATTTCCATAGAAGGTTGAAAATCTGAATATAGAATTGTATTATAAGCAGATGGAGAATGAATAGTTTCCTGCAAAAGGTAAAGAACAGTGGGGCAGGATTTGACTCTGTTTTTACAGCTCTGACAGCTGACTCTGTCAATCAGCAAGGTAGGGCCTTGTGGGGAACCATGAGATACAATAGTCATTAATTCTTGGTAGTTGATGCAGCGGGACAGGGACTGAGGCTTAAAGAGCAGGCAAAACCATTATACCTCACGAAAGCTAGCTTTGGAGAGTATGTGGGATAGGAGTCCCTTTCTATCTAAGGGGTTGCATTTGTTGTTGCTTTTTATTTTTCTTCACGTTAATAGGACTTATGGTCACAAGAGAGTTTAATATTGTTATGAAGATATAAAGTTAACATCTAAATAATATGTAGATATTTCCCCCATTAGACTCTATTCTGCTTAATTTGGTTTTCTATACACATTTAGCAATTTATCAGTAATTTATTTAATATACCTCCTTTAAATCTATTCACATTGGTAATTTGTACAATAATGATGTCATTTCTTCTTTAAATGGAGATCATTTGGCCACCATTTTCCATTTAAAAAGAAAAACACCTCATGATAAGTAATTGTTGAAGTTATCATATAACATTGGCCAGTTTTCTCCCTCATGAAAAATAATTCTACTTTTCTTAACCTTCCCATGAGCACTCTAAAATTTTCATTTATTGGTGTTTTCACCAAATTTTTCTAATACTCAAAAAGCCTAACCTTGATAAAATTCTAGTTCAAAACCTAGCCAGCAGATTACAGGATTTATAAAAATGGTATCAATTTACACCTATAAATTAGATCTTTTATTTAATTTCAGTTTGCTTAAAATAAAATAAAATAAAATAAAATAAAATAAAATAAAATAAAATAAAATAAACTTACCAAATGTGTTTACTTGGCTTGGAAGTGGAACATTCAACATTCATGAACCTGGTTGTGGATATTTATACTTCAGAGACGGTGATATAGTTTCACAAGAAAGAAATTTTTTTCTTTTTTTTTTTTTTGAAGAATGCTACCTTTAATTTATATTTATATTTATTTGAAAGTAGACACTCTGAAATTTGACTTTCTCTTATGTTACCTATGATTCTTAATTGAAACTGCGGATATGACTTCAAACTGTTTGAATCTTTGAGTTCAATATCTTCATTCTTGAATGTATCAAAGCCTTCATCGATTTTTTTCTTTTGCATATTCATACAATATCATTAACTTCTACATCTTCACTTGTATGTTATTCGAATCTTTCTAGGTATCTTTCATTTAAGCCTTCATATCCCCAAATTCAGCATAAGCATCCTTCAATGAATCACCTATTAAGTTTTTCTTAACATCTTTCTTACACTTTATGAAGATTTTCTGAGTCTTTCTTTGTATTGTTCTTCACCCCATTTTAAAGGTATTTGATTAAATATTCAAACCGCTCCCTCTTCATAAATTCAGTTTCATATTACTAAACTGTTTCAGTAAATATGCTTTTGAATGATTATCCAGGGCCTACTTGCCCTTCTTTCCCTCCTTTTTTGCATCAGCAGATTCTGTCTCAGTCTCTCCCTTGGCATCTTTCTCGCCTTCTTTGCCTTCTTTGCCTTCTTTCTTGCTTTCTTTCTTGCTTTCTTTCTTGCTTTCTTTCTTGCTTTCTTTCTTTCTATCTTTCTTGCCTTCTTTCTTGCCTTCTTTCTTGCTGCTTTTTTTGTCTTTTGATTCATCCTCTTTGTCATTGGATATCTTTGCATCTGTTGTTTCATCTCCAGTTTCTTCAGTTGGCTCCTTGTGCTTCTTTGAACCCCTATCTTTTTTGGAACCTCTCTTCAGCAATTCTTTTTCCTCTCCTGGTTCTTCAACTACTAACTCCTTGTCTTTCTGTGTACCTTTCTTTTCTTTTTTTGAACCTTTCTTCACTTCTCCTTTTTCCTCTTCTGATTCTGCATCTGACACCTTGCCCTTCTTTGCACCTTTCCCTTTTTTAAAACCTTTCTTCAGTTCTCCTTTTACCTCTTCTGACTCTGCATCTGACCCCTTGTCCTTCTGAATACCTTTCTTTTCTTTTTTTGAACCTTTCTTCACTTCTCCTTTTTCCTCTTCTGATTCTGCATCTGACATCTTGCCCTTCTTTGCACCTTTCCCTTTTTTTAAACCTTTCTTCAGTTCTCCTTTTACCTCTTCTGATTCTGCATCTGACCCCTTGTCCTTCTTTGAACCTTTCTTTTCTTTTTTTGAACCTTTCTTCACTTCTCCTTTTTCCTCCACTGATTCTGCATCTGACACCTTGCCCTTCTTTGCACCTTGCCTTTTTTTTAAACCTTTCTTCAGTTCTCCTTTTTCCTCTTCTGATTCTGCATCTGACCCCCTGCCCTCCTTTGAGCCTTTCTTATCTTTTTTTGAATCTTTCTTTATGTCTCCCTTTTCAGCTTCTGATTCTGTAGTTGAGTCCTTGATCTTTATTGACCTTCTATTTTTTTTGATACCTGGTGTTTTTGTTTCTAAAGGCTTGTCTTTTTTTGAATCTTTCCTAGTTATTTTGGGCTCATGTGAAACTGCGGATTCAGTTTCTGACTCTGATGCATCCTTCTTGTCTTTAGCTGCTGCCACCTCTGGGCCACGAGTTGGAGGCCGTCGCCTGGCAGCTAAATAGACAGATGGTCTTTCCGAAATTAGCATTAAAGAACGGTGCATCCATAATGGTCGTTGAGAACCTCCCTTTAATTTGTCTTCATCAGGTTTCTGCAGTATTGGTTAGAATAATGATAAATAGCTTATATTAGTTTCACAGCCTTTATAACCAGATACCAAATACATTTAACTTCAATCATGAAAAAACTTTAGATCTTAGTGAGTATCAGATAAGTTGTAGATTTTATAGTTTGTTCTCCGTTTATAATTTCATTATTTTTTGAATGGGTAGTCATGTCTCATTTTGGATCTAATTTCAATGTAGAGTATCTTTATAACTCCTGCAAGGTTGTAAGTTAAAAGTGGTACAGACCTTCACTCACTAATGACATACTAGATCCTCTCTTTACAAGCAGGAGAGGGCATGTTTGTTCTTTGACTCTGTGTTTATGAGATATTTTAAATATCTTGCCTAGCCTCCATTTTGAGGTTAACTCAGAAACTAAATATTTTTTAATACCTAATAGTTTTGTTTTCAGACAGATCATGATCTCTGTTGTTACCTTCAGGGTCTCTAGAATTTACAGTGCTAACTGTGCTTAACAGTAAAAGCCTGACATGCCTCCTACATGGCAAGATAAAAATTGAGTATCATCAGATAGGAAACTGCAACAATGAAAGCTGTACCATGCAGCGCACATTCATTTGTTCAGAATGGTGCATTTTGTTTTCAACTTGTAACCAAATATTTGCAAAAGCTTAATTGCAAAAGAAATGGAAGGAATGCTAACAAACACTGGAAAAATAAATTGAATAAAGGAAGAAAAGAAAACAAACACAGAAGAAACCTGGATCACTGTAGCTTGGATACATTTCCTAAAATAAACAAGAATTGATGATATATTTATCTTGTAAAAATTTTCTGTCAACATTTTTATATTCCATGATGACTCCGGAAACCTTATGAAATATTTATGTTCCAAAATTCAGAATCCTGAATTCTATATTACAGGAAATGAGGAAACATTGAAACGTCATCATAGTATAATGATTCTGAGGGAATCTTTCCAGCGGGGTAGTATTTTCTGAATGTTCATACTAATTGTAGCAGGATATACAGATTTCTGTCATTTTGGATACCTGTTTTCTGTAATGTAGGTTTACTGAACAAATGACTAATATGGAATAAGGGGGAACTTTTTTAGATTAAATTCTAATAAATATATCCACTGTCTCCAAATAGAATTTGAATTACATTTAACTATATTGTGTAATGACATCTAAAAGACACATGTGAGTTTAATTGAATTGAAATGTAAAATTTAGTTCCTTAGTTACCCTACCCCAGTGGTCGGCAAACTCATTAGTCAACAGAGCCAAATATCAACAGTACAACGATTGAAATTTCTTTTGAGAGCCAAATTTTTTAAACTTAAACTATATAGGTAGGTACATTGTTATTAACTTAATTAAGGTACTCGTAAGGCTTAGGAAGAGCCACACTCAAGGGGCCAAAGAGTCGCATGTGGCTTGTGAGCCGCAGTTTGCCGACCACGGCCTAGTCTATTTGAAGTATTAAGTAGCCACAAAGGAAGGTAAATATATAAAATATTTCCATCATCACATAAATCTCATTAGCCAGTGATGATCTGTAAGAGGTATTACTCTACATGCTTTCACAAGGTTATCATTAGGGATACTTTTTTTAAATACTCACTAAAGCTGCCTTGTCTTGTAGTTGGGAAGGTCTTGATCTCACTTTTTTTCCTGGCCGCTGTGGTTTGGGAAATGCCAGGGAAAAGTGTTGCTGATTCCATGATTTTTTGCTTAATTCACTGACTAAAATAAGAAAGCATTAAACATACACTTTAGAATAAATAGCATTTCATTAAAACTAATATGACATTAAGATATTACATTTCATGTGAATGGAGAAACAAATAATTAAAATAATGTCTTCATTTATTTGATAGTGTTTGAAATCCTCCACTATTAATATGAGAAAATAAAATTTATTTTTCTATTTTTCCCACTTTTACAGAAAACTATGTAAAATAACGATTGTGAAACTACAGTAAGATAAATGGAAAGAAACCATTTTACTACTTTCTTTTAGTCTTCTAGTACAGTCTAGATTTTGACTTTATATTCTTTTAGTTAGAGCACAATTCTTCTGAGAACAGAAAACATGGTAACTACTTCTGTATCCTTCAAAGTAATTAGTGCAGTACCTGTTATAAAATGTTCAGGAAATACATGATTGAATCTAAATGCTAATGCTTTAGATCAGCAATTTTCAACTGGTGTGCCAAAGCAGGCACAATAGTGCGCTGCAAGAATTTTTAAAACATGCAATACCTGACTATATAGTCAGGGGCACTGACCTCTTTTTCCTTAGATTGCCAAATAAAAATATGACAACAGCCAACATAACAGCCGTCATTTGGTATGAATGAATGAAAACTAAACCTTTTTTTGGTCAGATCAGCAAACAATATATTATATAAGCAATGAGATGAAAATGGTTGAGAATCACTGCTTTAGATCTCCTTAGTAATCATTTTCCAAACTACAAAAGTAAATTTTATTATACCCTAAAACTGCATTGTTATAGGGGGCATATTAATGAAGAAATTGACAAATAAAGACTACCTGCAGTATTGTGACTGGGAGGATAAAGTCACCTGCAAACTATAATAGAAATAGTTAAAGGTTACCAATGAGATAAGAGAGATAGCCTCACTGTATTTGAATATGTGCAGCAATATTATGTGTAAGTGAAAATAGACTTGTCCTGTGAATCTCCTAAAGACAGAAGCAGGATCAGTGAGAAAATATATAGAATGAAAGGCATAATTAAGATCAATATATGAGGAAAAAGCACTTGATGTAAGAAGTCTTCCAACACAAGGTTGACTGGCTTTGTCAATTAATGAATTTTTTGTCAATTTTAACCCTAATAAAATCTATCAAAAATGTAGTAGAAGACATTTCTGACATGAGTGAAAACTTGTTTATTCAGTTTTCTACACTGCCTTGTAATTGTGAGATTATCTGATTAAATGATTTCTAATATGTAAATCTATCCACCTTCATATTGTTATACATATTTGCTTAATCTACTTTGGATTTAGGACAAAATATCTTTAGAAGGTATTCAGGGAGCCTTTGAAAAAGGTGCTTGGGGATAAAAAGTTAATTTTTAATAATATTCCATGACAGCTATTGCTTTATCACTTTGAATGGAGGATAATTCCTTATGCCTAAATTAATCATACATGTTTTTAAATATATATATATTAAACTTTTTCTTACCTGGGATGTAATTATCATATGACCCATAGTTTAGTTTTTGGCTATTAAAATAAGAGGGAAAGATTTCAGTTAATTTATAGAAAAATCACTCTATTTTATGGTCATTATTATGCTTAAACACTTGTCTCCACCAACTAGAGAAATACTTTGCATTCTCAGATCTCTGTTATTAGGTAAGATTATTTGATCCCAGAAAAACAGTGATGAGAATTTTTTTTTTTTTTTTGGACAAACTTCAACAGAGCTAAAACAACAGGAATAAAGCATAAGGGAAAAAAAACCTATCAACTTTTCATATATAAACTACAGACATTTTTAAAATTGTGAAACCATCATTGAATTCGTTTTCTCACCTCATGCTCCAAAATTCCTTGCAATTGAATTTTAACTTAGACAGAACTTTGAAAACACTATGCTTAAGTAAAATCAGCTCCTCGTAACATCTTCAGAACTGACCTAAATCAAGATCATTCAATGTGTATGTGTCCGTGAATGTGTGTGTGCGCATGTGTGTGAGTCATTGTGCACCACAGTATTGACCTGGATTTTGATTTTTCGTCCTCTAAAAAAATCTGAGAAAATTATGTTGCAAAGTATTTTACATTTATAAGTTTCCATTTATTATAGTACTATATGAGCATATGTCTAAAAAAACGATATTTGTAGTCTAATTTTAATATATTTGTAATGGAGGCAAACATTTTTATTTATCAGATAAATATTATTCTACATCTTCCCATCATACTATAGGAATGGAGTCATTGTTGATTATGAGTGGGTATGGTCTTACACAAACACACATGCACATGCATGCTTACTTTGTTTTTAAGTTTCTTGATAATAACTACATTAAAACTCTAGCTCCCAGCATAAAACCTGTCACATTTCAAAACTCATTCTTTAAAAATGTTGAATAAAGTAATTAAATACAATTTAGGATGTATTGACTAATTATCTGGTCTGATTGGGGGGGGGTTGTTTGTTTGCTTTTTTAGTTTTGTTGCTTTTTTAGTTTTGTTTCTTTTTTATCTGAGGACATGAATTAAAACTACTTGCCCCTCTATATCTGAATCTCTAGGTTTGGATCTAACCAATGTATACTTATACAATGCTGAATAAATTTTGAAGTCCAAACATGGTTATGAACTTCTCTTCTCTGAAAGAGGAACTATTTCAGGTTTATGAAATAATATTATTAAATTTGATATTTAAAAATATACATAGGCATTGTCCATTAATTCCCTGTATAATATATAGGACATATTCTTTAGTCACCAAGAACTTGAATTAAAAATCAATAACAAAAAATATATAGAAAATATACAGAAATTGGATACAGTAAAGAAGACTGAATAGAAGAAAATTTGATTCATCTGGAATATGGTGTTAGAGGAGAGCTTTTACAGATCCCTTGGACTGCCAAAAAGACAATCAAGTGAGTCCTAGAGCAAATGAAGCTTAAAACCATTGCAGAAGTTTACTGTCTGACATGTAAGGTTGATTTAATATATATATATATATATATATATATATATATATATATATATATATATATATAAAATGTAATATGTATATAATATATATAATGTAATATGTATATAATATATATATTATGTAATATGTATATTATATATATTATGTAATATGTATATAATATTACATATATTATATATATTATATATTATACATATATATATATCAACCATTGCAATCATTCTAACAAACAAGAATTTATTTGATTATCTCAAGACATGTAGAATAATTTTTGAAATAAAAAGTAAAATTTCCATTCATAATCAAAAACTCTAAGAAAACTAGGAATAGCAGGCATCTTCCTTAAGTGGATAAAATGTGTTCAGATAATACTATTAAAATAAAATTGAATGGTGGAATATTGACTGTTTTTCCTCTATAGATCAGAAACAAGGCAAGGATGCCTACTGCTATTCAACATTGTAATCCAGACCCTATTTTGTTTCATAAGGTAATAAAAGCATCAAAATTGGAGATGAATAAGTAATATTATTTTTATTTACAAAAGACATGATTGAGTAAATAGACTATACAATCACATCTACAAATATTTTTAGAGCTCTTATGGCAATGTAATCTATACTAATAATAGAGGAATATGCATATTGATTGGGACACCCTCATGCAATGACTGAACAGCAGGCTACTTGGGGCGACCAGGCTGGCAGGGGCAGGCAGTGAGGGGTGACCAAACGACCGAACAGCAGGCTGCATGGGGTGACAGGCTGGCAGGGGGGCAGTGAGGGGTGACCAGGCTAGCCGCGGGGGAAGTTAGGGGTGATTAGGCTGGCAGGCAGAGGCAGTTAGGGGTGATCAGGCCGGCAGGCAGAGGTGGTTAGGAGCCAGCAATCCCGGATTGTGAGAGGGATGTCCGACTGCCAGTTTAGGCCCGATCCCATTGGGCCTAAACCGGCAGTCAGACATCCCCCGAGGGTTCCCGGATTGGAGAGGGTGCAGGCTGGGATGAGGGAACGTCCCCTGCCTTTCACGAATTTTGTGCATCGTGCCTCCAGTAAAATTATATGATACTAGGGGCCCGATGCATGAAATCTGTGCAAGAGTAGGCCTTCTTTCCCCGGGTGCCGGCACCGGCTTCCCTCTGGCACCCGGGACCCGGGCTTCCCTCGCAGCCCCAGCTTCGTCCAGTCTAATTAGCATATTACACTTTTCTTATTATAAACAAGGACTAATTATATAAACTGCATCTCTATAACTAGAGAAATGGCAAGATATAAATACAAGAAAACAATACAATTTGCAATAACTTAAAGATATTTAGAGATAAGTTTATTGAAATATATGTAAGACCTGTATAGGAAAAATAATTTTTTTTCCCTCAGGGACAAATATATTCTGATTAGAAGATCCCCTTTATACTCACTAGAACAAGTAAAATAAAAGATTAATTATACCAACTGTCAGCAACTCTGTAAGCATCTGACATATTCATCATTGGTGGTAGGTATAAAAATGGTACAACTTTTCAATACCATTTGATATTTTTAAAGTTCAACTTACACATGTTCTATGTATGATTTAGTATTTCCATTAGTAGTTTACCCATGAGGTCTACAAAAAGAATTGGACAAAATATGGGTAGCAGCTTTATTCATAATGACCTAAAACTAGAGTAACCCTAATATTCATCAATTGGAGAATGCATAAACTGTGATATGTTCATGTAATGAAATACTTCCTAGCAATCTAAGGGAATGGATTACTGATATATGCAAACATGGCAACATGGATGAATCCAAAAGTAACATTTTACTCAGAGAAAATATCAGAAACATAAAAGTATATACTATATGATTTAATTTCTATGATTTTAAGAATAGGAAATACTGTTTCTGGTAACATAACAGCTATCTGTGGGAGAAGGGCAGAGTGGATTGATGGGAAACAGGCACAATTTAACCTAATGGTGTGGTGGAAAATTTATATTTCTTAAGATAGGGTTAGTGACAATTCAGTAAATTTAGATCACTTTCATTTTTAATGAGAAGAGCTTATAGGATGCCCAAATAACAATTACTCAAATACTTTAGTGTAAATTTACAGATGCAATATGCAATTAAATCAGTTCAATCTTTTTGAACTAGAGAGCATTTTCCTACTTTTTCCTTTAAGTCTGGTTCTTCTGGTGGCAGCATCTCTCCCTTGCTTCCCTGGGACATTCAAGAAAATTTCTAGAACCAGAATGCATTTAGATGCATTTTTTGAAGTTTGTTATTAAAAATAACTTAGTGTATCTTTTTATTTTGAAATCATTTTTATATAAATATATATTTATTTGCACCCTTTAAAAACAAGGCCCTCATGATTTTGAAGATGGTCAAATTTAATTACTTGCTCCAAAAAAGAAGAAAAAAATGCAGCAATTATGTCAATACAACTAGTTCTTGAATTAAGGTCTCTGGACATATATAAGGAAACAAATATGGAATGGCATGCATAAGCCACAAATCTGCCTTCATTTCAGGTCCACACATTTAATCATTTCAAGATGCCTCAGTACCTGTGAGCTTTTGTAAGTAATGAATGTATTCATTGTCAGCTTTCTCAAATGTACTATGTTCATGACTTAGGATGGGAATCTAAATTTTGGTTTTCCTAAGTAAATAGTTGAGATCCCAAAGTAGGAGACATGAGGAACTTTATCATTTACTAATGAAAACAGTTTTTTTAAGGAGTAAACATTTAATTAACCACCTTTGTTTTTGTTTTTAGTCTGAAAAATGTCAATCTAAGTACAACATACACCTATATTTACTCTTGCCTTTGAGGATATCTCTGTATAGTTTCAAAAAGTGTGTAATAAATTCAAAGGACAAGGGCTTTCATTAATGTGATATTTTCTGCAGTTTCATTTGAAATGGTCACAATATATATCTGAATATCCCAGGATATCTTGCCAGCAGGATTTGGACTTTTAGATTCTGCAATAACTGTGTGGCAACTAAGGTTGTAAAGGTCTTGGCAGGAAGTTTTCCACGGACTGACTGGGGCCTAAGGTACTCTTCTTGTGTTTGCTAGAGGGGTCTCTACATAAAGGCCAAGGTCAGTTGCCACATTACTATCGTCTTGCTGAGAGATGACTGTGTGATATGGTGGAATTTCCTTTCGTTTCCTAACATTTTCTAGTGCAGTGTTTCTCAACCTGGATTTAGTTTGAATGCCCTTCTCCAGGGGATGTTTTACAAGGTGAGATATCTTTGGTTATAATTATGTGTAGGTTTGTGTTCGTGCTCCCTTGCATGCTGATCCTGGCATCTAGTTGGTAGAGACCAGGGATGCTGCTAAATGTCTTAAAATATACAGGGCAACTCCCACTCCCAGTTCTCAACACCAATAAAGAATTATCCTGCCTAACATGTCAATAGCTCCAAGGTTTACAAACCTTCTATATCAAGGTGAGTCCCTAGGTCAAGATAGTAAGGCAAGTCATTACTAGTGCAGTTCAATGGAGAAAAAGATAAAATGTATAGTGGATATGAGATCTGGAAGCTAACACTGGAAATTTAAAAAGTTTTTCTCCATATCTGATCCCAAATATTTATGAAAACCTTTCCCATGTCCTTCATAAGTCTTAGACCTACAATTTAATATTAGGAATGGAAGGATTGAGTTGACTGACATACCTGAGTTAGAAGCAAAGGCCATAAGGGGTGAAGCCATTGAGTGGGGTTGTTAGATTTGGACAAATAAAAATATTAAAGTGGAATAGAGGGGAGGGGGGAGCTGAGCTCAAAGAAGAGAATTTTCTTTATCAACTGCAGCTACAGGGCAATAACACATGTTAAGTCTAAACTTAAGGTCCTGTCATTGTTAGAATTCAGAGGAAAGAAAAAGTCAAAAATTATTTTCTGCATTTCATCCTTTCTGTTAAATGAATTGGAAGTTACTAATTGAACCCAATGAAATATGAATTTTTATTAAGGGTTTTGTGTGCACTTCATTTGCTAACAATCAGGCCATTTGTTTATGAGTTTAACCACTTTTCTTCTACAATCGTGCAAAAGTTTTGAGATGCACCAGAAAAATAAAATAAAGAAATCACCATAAAACCAAAAATAATGTTTAGCCATGCGGTGAAGTTCTTTTAAAGCCATACAATGAACATGATAATAGTAATGTCATCAATATATTATTATGCTTAAACACTTTAAACTAATTACAATAGTTCTGTCATGTTATATACCCTAACATAGATTACTGTGTAATAGTCAACAATTCTAAAGTGATTATGACAAATACACTCAAACCTTTTACTGTAGTGTGTTCTTTATGTTGTAATGAAGTAGGCACCAGTGCCAAGGGGAAGCCTGTTTTGTTTATTAGTATTTATTTTTTTAAGATTTGTGCTTTATCTTTCCATTAAGAGAACTGTCCAAAGAAAACTATTCTTTATATTTTAGAGTTCATGCCATTGCCTTAGTTTAATGTCTTCACAGTAAAAAATAAAAAAATACATAATTAAAAGGTTTTCTTCCCCTATCTCATTGTATTTATTTATTTATTTATTTTTTAAACATTTTAATCATCTTTATTTATTTATTTATTTTTTGTTTGTTTGTTTTTGTTAATCCTCACCCGGGGATATTTTTCCATTGATTTTTTAGAGAAATAGGAGAAGGAGAGACAGAGAGAAACATCGATGTGAGAGAAACACATCAATTGGTTGCCTCCTGCAGGAGCCCTGACCAGAGCCCCAGGCCAGGAAGGAGCCTACAACCAAAGTACATGCCCTTGACTGGAATCAAACCCAAGACCCTTTGTTCTGCAGGCTGATACTCTATCCACTGAGCCAAACCGGCTAGGGCGCCCCTATCTCATTTTAACACAAAATAAATTAGGCATCAGGAAATAACTACAATCAAACTTCCCATTCTGGATTATCTTCTTTCATTGCAAACTACTTTAGTATACTCAGTATTTCTCAGTAGAGACACAATTTGCATTTAGATGGTATTCTTTGGGCTGCCCCACTTATTAGCAAAGGTTTGGTACCCATGACCCAGGCCAGTGATCAGCAAACTCATTAGTCAACAAAGCCAAATATCAACAGTACTTCTTCAAAATATTACTTCGACCCAGGCCGAAAACTGACTTCTGCGCATGGGCCACGAAGTTTCAAACACACTGTATGTGCGCGCGCACACGTGTTATTTTGTGGAAGAGCCACACTCAAGGGGCCAAAGAGCCGCATGTGGCTCGCGAGCCGCAGTTTGTCGACCACTGACCCAGGCTTTCTACAGGTCAGCAGCACTTTCCAGTCACTGTGATATATTTTAATTCCCATAAATTTCCAAATGACCCCTAAGGAGTCTTATGTTCCAAAATACAATGACAAAAAATGAAGTAAGAATCACATTGAAAAAGATTTATCTAAAGCCATGTCTCTACTTTACTGAAGTGAATGAACTAGTTAAGTCTTAGATCAAAGCAACCTATAATGTTGCTTGAGAATGTGTCTTGTTTATCAATGGCATGATAATAATGTAACAAACATCTCTTTACACTAAAAGAGAATAAATGTAAAGCTAACTAGAGCATTTTAATTATTTTAAAACATAAAATTTGAAAAGAGGACTTACAATCTTGGTACAGACATTATCCCCACCTATCATTTGCCAGGACCTAAGCACTGTAAGTCCAAATTAGTGATGTTGAGAGGTGACATCATAAAGAGGCCAAGAACACTAGTAGTTAAAGGGGAAAAACAAAAGCATCCACTTTTATGTTTTTGTTTGTTTGTTTGTTTTTATTGCTTAAAGTATTACAAAGGGTATTACATATGTGTCCTTTTTTCCCCCCCGCCCTTGACAGTTTTAATAGTCTCTAATATTCAGTCTAAGATTGGTATTTACTCTCACTCGTTATTACTGACTAAATAACTACTGATAGTTTAAAAATAACCCATTGATTTAACATCTTAAAAAAATACTTGTTTCAATTTTTCATGTAGTTTTAACTAACTGATATAACAAAAGAATGAAGCTCAGTATTTATCTGTTAAAATCAGTTGCAACCTTATCTTCCCTGAAATCCATGTGACTCTTGTTAAATCCTTTGCATAACTTTATATGGCTTTTTCCCATCTTAAACGTAATGGGTTGCTCAAGATACAAAATTTTTTAAAAGGCTGGATGCCTATTAAAATTACCTACATACAGATCTGAGTTAGATAATTTTACTCCACCCACCATTCCACCCCACCAATAGATGGAAAAAATTACTATACAGAGTAGTATTTGACACATTGCCATTATCTAAGCTCTCTTTGGGGGAATTTCAAGTAATTTTTTTTTCGTAAGGAATACACTAAGTCAAAATATCCAAAGTTACAGGAAATGTTGGAGTTAAATTGCATTTTTAATAAACATTGACCTTTTAAAATATTAGTGTTAGAACTTCAGAAAATGTTTCAATTCACAAGATATCATATGGTCATTAATTTCACTAATCAGCATGAAAAATATATGGCTGAGTCAAAAAGTGAGGCAGAGATTTCAATAGAAACACCATCAATTTCTCATAGTTTCTGGATGTTACTAAATTTCTAAAGAATGTGTTTGGGCTCTCTGCAGATTGATTCTTTGAATTGCCAGTTGTTGAATCTTTACACTATTGGTTACTATTAATCCAGGTTAGTAAACATCTCTCTTTTATTTTAATTAAAAAAAAAATAAGATGAAGATGACATTTTATCAAATATATTTAAAATATCTACAACTGTATTAGTCTGCTCAGGCTGCCATAATAAAATATCACAGACTGATGGCTTAAACAACAGGCTGATTTTCTCATAGTTAATGATAAAAGTGCCAAAATTTTTTTAATTTTATTGCGAGCTTTTTCCCTAACTTGTAGATGATTGCCTTCTACCCATACTTTCATATGGCCCTTTTCCACTTGGTTTATAAGAATACAAGGAATATTAGGGAATTAACACTATAATTTTTTAATTTTGTTAATTATTGTTTGGCATAAAGAGATATGAAATTCAAGTCTGTTTCTTTAAACATAGAAATCTGCGGATAGAATTACAAAGGCATCCTTATTCCAAGATTTAACAACTCTGTCCTCTCTTCTGGTTTAAACTCAAGATCTCTCTATTTATATATAGATAATAGATAGCGAGATGACTGACTGATTGATTGATAGATAGATATACAGGGTGTCTACCAAAAATGTATACACATTTTGAATAATTATAAAGGCAGCGTTTATTAAAATATATTTCATTTTCAAAATGTAACAGAATCAGCTTTTAGAATGTGTATACATTTTGGGGGACACTGTTATATATAAGCCAATCATATGAGTATACTTTTAAATTTTAAATTAACTCAGAGAATAGACTGATGGTTGCCAGAGGGGAGGGTAGTTAGGGACTGGGTAAATAGTGAAGGGATTAAGAATTACAAATTGGTAGTTTACAGAATAGTCACGGAGATGTAAAGTGCAGCATATGGAATATAGTCAACAATATTGTAATAACTGTATGGTGCCAGATGGGGACTAGAAATATCAGGGGAAACACTTTGTAATGTATATGATTATCTAACCATTTTGCTATACATCTGACACTAATACAAAATAATATTGAATATAAACTGTAATTGAAAAATAAAATTCAAAAATAAATTAACTCACCATCCTCTTTCCTCTGGCCATCATCATACCATTGTCTATGTCCATGGACTATGCATATATGTTCTTTGGCTAATCCCTTCACCTTCTTTCATCCAGTCCCCTGCACTCCTCCCCTTTGATATCTGTCAGATTGTTCCACATATCCATGCCTCTAGTTTTATTTTGTTCATCAGGGTTATTTTTTCATGAGAGTCCACATATAAGTAAGCCCCTATGGTATATGTCTTCCTCTGACTAGCTTATTTTACTTAGCATAATACTCTCCAGGTCCATCCATGATGTGCAAAAGGTAAGATTTCCTTCTTTTTTTCTTACAGCCACATAGTATACCATTGTGTAGTAAATGTTCCACAGTTTATACTACACACACACATTCATCTACTGATGGGCACTCGGGCCGTTTCCAGATGTTGGCTACTGTAAATAACACTGCTGTGAACATAGGGGCGCATATATTCTTTCAAATTGGTGCTTCAGTTTCTTGGGATATATTCCCAGAAGTGGGGCTGCTGGGTCAAATGATAATTCCATGGGAGGGGTGGGTGTGAGGTGGAAGGGTCAATGGGAAAAAAACAAAGGGGACGTCGGTAATACTTTCAGCAGTAAATACAAAGCTTTTAAAAATGGCAGTTCCATAATTATATTTTGAGGAAACTCTCACAGTATTTTCCACAATAACTGTACCAGTCTGCATTTGCACCAATAGTGTACTAAGGACCGTTTTCTCCACATCCTGGCCAGCACTTCTTGTTTATTGATTTATTAATGGTAGCCATTCTGGCAGGTGTGATGTGCTATTACATAATGGTTTTAATTTGCATTTTTCTGATTAGTAGTGACGATGAGCATTTTTTCATATGTCTCTTAGCCATCTGTATGTCCTCTTGAAAAAGGGCCTATTCAGGTCTGTTGCCCATTCTTTTAATTGGATTGTTTGTCTTCCAATTATTCAGCTGTGTAAATTCTTTATATATTTTGGAGATTAACCCTTTATCAGATGTATCATTGGTGAATATGTTCTCCCATACAGTGAGTTCCCTTTTCATTTTGTTGATTTATTTTTGCTGTGCAGAATCTTTTTTTTTTAGTTTGTTATAGTCCCATTTGTTTATTTTTCTTTATTTTCCTTGGCCTAGGAAACATATTGGCAAAAATATAGTTATGAGAGATATCTGAGACTTTACTGCCCATTTTCTTCTAGGATTTGTATGGTTTTGTGGCTTACATTTAAAATTTTTATCCATTTTGAGCTTATTCTTATGTATGGTGGTCTAGTTTCTTTTCTTTTTCTCTTTTCTTTTCATTTTTTTCTTTTCTTTTCTTTTGCATGTACCTGTTCAGTTTTTCCAACATTATTTATTGAAGAGACTGTCTTTACCCCGTTATAGGTTCTTGCTTCCTTTGTCAAATATTAATTGATCATATAGGCATGGATTGTTTGCTGGGCTCTCTGTCTGTTCCATTGATTTATGTGTCTTTTCTAATCCCAGTACCAGGGTATTTTGATTACAGTGGCCTTGTATACAGTATAGGTTTATAGTAGGTGCTGTGATACCTTCAACTTTGTTCTTTCTCAAGATTGCTGAGGCTATTCGTGGTCTTTTTTGGTTCCATATAAATTTTGGGGATAATTTTCTAGATCTTTGAAATATACCATTGGTATTTTAATAGGAATTGCATTGAATCTATAGATTGTATTGGGTAGTGTGGATATTTTCATGATGTTAATTCTTCTAATCTGTGAACACACTATATGCTTCTTTAATTTTTTTCTTTAGTGTCCTATATTACAGATTTTTAAAACCATCACTATTCAAGATATCAAAATTCTTTATATAGCCTTTAACTCAATTTTTTATTGTTGGTAAATTTTACTAATTAAATTATAGAATTTATTCAAATAAATTTATATCCCTTAATATTTCAATTAGAAGTTTTTAAATTCAGAATAAATTTGGGAAAAGTATTCATCAATAGAATTGAGACTTTCAATTCATAAACAAGATATATAATACTAAATGTTTATCAGTATAATGTGGAACATTTTTATAATTTTTATGGTTTATTGTTTTGTTTTTGTTACCAGGCCATTCTCCAAGGAGGCCTTGGATTGGTGAGCATCCATGACCCTTGGAGCAGAGACATTACCACATTGTGTGTGTGTGTGTGTGTGTGTGTGTGTGTGTGTTTATTTACTTACTTTTTATAAACAGACGATCTTTTCAAAGATATTATAGCTCACAACCTCATAAGAAATAGTGTCTCCCTTTAAGGCAGAAGCCAGGTTTGTGTGCTTTTCGGGAAAATAAAAAAGGTTCATAGGTAGGGAAGATTTGCTAGAAATCTTCTTTAAAAGATTGGGGTTTCCTCACTTTTGGCTTCCTCACATGTGACTCAAACCAGCTTTGTGTGAAGCATCTATCTGGCCACTTTCCATCATACTTATAGGACTTGTGAGGTAAGACCAACTGATGCAAACATGGAACTCATGCTGCATGTTGGTTGATTCATGATAAGATGTTCTTTGTCTCTTGACTAGAGGTGGTAAACACACTATACAATATACAGATGATCTATTATACTATTTTATACCTGAAACATATAATTTTATTAACCAACATCCCCCAAATAAATTCAATAAATTTTTTTAATCCTTACCTGAGGATATTTTTTCCATTGATTTTTAGAGAGAGTAGAAGGGTAGGGGAGAGAGAAACCTTGATGCGAGAGAGACATATTGATCAGTTGCCTCCTGCACGTGCCCTGACCCGGGCCACGGATGAATACTGCAACCAAGTTATATGTCCTTGATGGGAGTCTAACCCTTCAGTGTGTGGGCCAGTGCTCTATACACTGAGCCAACTGGTTAGGGCCAATAATTTTTTTTTTTTAATTCTTTGTCACTAACCCAGGGGTATTCCATCTTCTGCCAGATTCCATTGAGCTATGGCAAGCTCATTAAATTCTCGAAACCTTCCCAGTTCTTAATCAGAATTTCTAGGTTAATATCACTTTCACAGAATGATTTTGTACCTATTTACTAACAAGTATTTTTTTCATAAATCTTGTTACTTATACATCCAAAAAGAGTTGATTGTTGATATTAATGACTATCGATCTATTATCTCATTTTCTACTTTCAACTGGATTTTACTGTATTTGTATTAGGTGTGCTCTTGTGTGTTTACTTATCTTATAATATTCCTGGTCATTATGTTTATTATCCTATTTTGTCTTTTCATCTCATACCTTCATATTTTCAACTGAGTTGGTTCTGTTTGTAAAACTATCTCATTAGATTTAATACATCCATTTCTCCCTGTGCTTCATAAAACATAGTAAATATTCACTCATATTTTAATACCATATTTAATTCTATAATAGTTAATTTTCAGTGATGTGCTCTAGTTCTGTCCTTTCATCTTAGTATTCTGTGGTAACTTTCTCTAGGTTATTTATGCTGAACATTAAGTTGCCTTTGAATAAGTTATATATAATCAAAATCCTTTATGTGAAGTGTTAATTCCCCTTGTCCCTACTCTTCATTTCTGAAGTAACTATTTTCTTTTTTTGATTTCTGTAAGTAAAGCTTGCTGTGCGTAATTATACTTTACTTAGCAGAGCTTAATCTAATGTAGATTTACTTAAAAGATCTTTCGATTGTCTCACTACTTCCATTTATATATAGAAAAACTGTGAGAAGAACAGAAAGACACAGGATTGGAACTTTTCCAATGGCAATGTTTGCACAATAGAGACAGGGGTTTTCCAATTTTTTATTTATGTTCATTTGTGTGTTTGTTTGTTTTCAAACTTTGGGATTTAGAATCGGGGAGGGGTTGGCCATAGTATGAAATCTTTTTCTGTATTCTATAAAGTATTCTGTTTGATGAGGTGAAGCTTGTGGATGCCATGAAAGAAAGATTAGGTCAACATTTTCTCAATTCCCTTTCATCTGTCTATTTGTAAGAGTTCTTAATAAATTCTAGCATTTAGGCTTTCTGTTATTTTACTTGTGAGTAATTAGGCTTTATAGATATGTTTTTGTTTATTAATTTTTTAATTTATTATTTCTTCAGAGAGATTATACAAATAAGATGGAAGAGACAATATAGGCTGCTGATAAAATTGTATTTAAATTAGAACTTCTACTAGCATTTAATTGGGATTGGGCTAGACTTTTATTCAAAGAGCTGAGACCTTCATAAATTATTTAGTTCTGTCCCTTTGCCTTCACACAACTGAGTGTCTAAAACTAATAGGAGACTATTCAATCTTTTTTTTTTTTCACCATTCAGTACTAAGATAAGCAAGGATCAATAGGCAGGTTCACTTAATTACAACCATTAACTATTTGTGATTTGATGGTGTTATCTTGAGTGACTACTGACTCCTTGCATATTTTTTCACCATAGTGTTGGCTGACAAATTACTGTGATTGATTTCTAGAGTGATGCAAATATTGTACATGTCCCCACCCTCCTCTCCTCCCCCTCCCCACACCCCCACACCACCACTAAGACAACAGCAAAAGAATAATAGTTTTAATAGAATTCACAGACATATATTATCAGGTCTTTGCCCATCTGTGACATATGTGTCATTTTATAGAAAATCCATTCATCAATTAATTCATTTAACAGACTAAATAATATGCTACCTTCTACTATATGACAGGTTGTAAAATGATTGCGTGACTGTTATGTGCTAGGCAATCAGGCTACTTCAGAGAAGAAAACAAACACAAGCCCTGCTGTGGTGAATGGTGGGATTGCAGGTAACTGAATCCTTCTGGAGGACATGTGCATCAGAGCTACTTTACCTGGGGGACAAGGAACTTGGGTACATGTACCCCAATGCTCATTAGACATCAGTGGGTATTGTTCCACGAAGGTGTTAAATCTTCATTGTCACTGGCTTCTGAGCACACAGGTTTAGCTGGCACAGAAATCCTTCAGGAAAACAGATGCACATGCTAGTAGTTGGAACTTGAACTAACTGTGCCCTCACAATGTTATGTCCTGAGGGAAATGGGTGGGAAGTGATAGCATATTCTATAATGTACTTCTGTACAGTCCAAAGCAGTATATGCTTATGTTCATGCCATCTCATCACTGTGAATTTTCAGAGTGTTGTCTTGTCATAATTTATTTTAAACAAATGACAACAGCAGAATTCGTGAGATAATACAGTCTCTGTGCCATATTTGATCTTGAGGACAGTTGCCACCTGCATATTTGTATCCCTGGCCAATATCGTATCTTAAAATCCTAAGTTACAAAGTGATAGTATTAGGAGGTGGGGCTTTGGGAGGTAATTAAGTCATGAGGGTAAGCCCTCCAGAATGAGATTAGCACCCTCATAAAGGAACCCCATGGAGTTCCCTTATACTCACTCTTACCCTCACTTTCTGTGTCTCTATAAGGATACAATAAGAAGGCAGCCATTTTAAGCCAATCAGAGAAAGACAGTGATCTCACTTATATGTGAGACGAACAAAATAAACTGATGAACAAATAGATCCAGAGACATGGAAACATGCAACAGACTGACAAATTTCAGAGGGTGGTGAGTGGGAAGAGATTAACCAAAAAATGTATATGCATATATGCATAACCCATGGGCAGATAATAGTGTGGTGAAGGACTGGGGGGGGTGCGGGGGGCAGGGGGTGGCAATGAAGGGAAAAGAACATCTGTAATACTTTCAACAATAAAGATACTTTTAAAAATTCTAGACTTGGACTAAGGGATTGGTAATGGGGATGGATTGGATTAGAACCCTTTCTAAAAGAAGGAGGCAGGGAGAAACCTAGCTGGATGCAAAATCACCACTGAATGGCAAATGGGAAACGCCTTATTTGTTGTTCTTTTCTTACTTGGTTTTGGGCTGCTATGGAAGAGCATTTATTCTGATAAAAGTGACCTCAGGAGAGTCATAGGAGTAACATCAATGAGTTTTGCTAGGTGTTTAGGCAAGGTGAAAAAGAAATTCAGTCACCACTAAATTATCCAGGGACTGATTGTCCAGATCAGTGGTTCTCAACCTTCCTAATGCCTCGGCCCTTTAATACAATTCCTCATGTTGTGGTGACCCCCAATTTCATTGTTACAAATTGAACATAATTAAGGCATAGTGGTTAATCACAAAAACAATATGTAATTATATATGTGTTTTCCGATGGTCTTAGGCGACCCCTGTGAAAGGATCGTTCGGCCCCCCAAAGGGGTCGCGACCCACAGGTTGAGAACAAGTGATAAACATTTCCAGGTTTCCCCGCCTTGTTTTCCATCTGTTGCTCACAATTGGTCATTTCCCTGCTCATTAGTCTCCTTACCAGAGGAATGGAAATTATTTGAAACTCTGTCTTCAAAAGCTGCATCCTGTTTACAGCTTAATTGAGATTTTGTTTGTTGTTATCTCTTTGGATTACAGCAATCATTTTCTAGCATCAAAGAATATTTTGAAAACCATTGAATCCAACGTTACTAAAAATGTGAAATGATTTGCCCCAACTCACCTAGTTGGAACAGAGGAAAAGAAGTGAATCAAACCCCATATTTTTTCAAAATTAATATGACATTCCTTCCACTGAGTTCACGCTCTCTCTTTACTACATTGTGATAACATTGAAAATTAACTTAAAAAAAAAAACAGGTGCATTGGGAATTCTGTAGATTTATGTGCTCACTGCTTAGGCTCATATCACCTTCTTACAGAACTTGGTCCATGTATATTTATTTTATAATGCCAGCCTCATGCCTCCGATCAGACTGCATGCCTGAAGGTTATTTTCCTTTTAAACTGGCTATAGGGTGGCAAACAAACTTCCAAACTTCTCTCTCTTCTTTGGTTCCATCAGAACAAGCATACATAATTTTGTTGTTGTTGTTAATCCACAACCAAGGATATGTTTCCATTGATTTTTAGAGAGAGTGGAAGGGAGTCAGGGGAGAGAGAGAGAAACATCAATTGGTTGCCTCCCGCATGCGCCCCAACCAGGGCTGGGCTGGATTGAGCCTGAAACCAAGGTACATACCCTTGATCAGAATCGAACCCAGGACCCTTGAATCTGAGGGGTGGCACTCTATCCACTGAGCCAAACTGGCTAGGGCCATATTTTTCACTTTTAAAATTATTTTAATAGTTTATTAATTGGAAAATAAAAAAATGAGGGAAAAACAACTTATTTAAAGATATATCCCTTCTTGAGATGATAAAGTTGCTCTTTCAAAACTGAAGATTTCATAGAACTTTTACTCTCTTCTTTATTTCTACATTTGGAAGTCTCAGATGCCTCATTATTCCAGGATTCAGTTGGAAAAATAATAGGTGACCTTTGCTTCTGGCATGACTGCCACATGGAATAGCATACACTTATTTGGGAAACTAAATATTTAAATTTTAAAAAGTGTCAGGAAAGGACAAGAAGATAATAGTAGCAGAAGCATTTTTTTTTCTTTGAAGAACATTGCTAAATGGTATGTGTGTGTGTGTGTGTGTGTGTGTGTGTGTGTGTGTGTGTGTGTGTTTAGTGCCCAGTTTCTATTTTTCCATTGAAATTAAATCAGTCACTCTGAGGAAAAAGGGTAACCTATGCAGCATTTTAATAGATTAACATTCAGTAAATTGCCTAATTGCATTAACATATTTTGCAAAGAATAGGAACCTGTTGCCATCTCATTAGGAATGAAGGACACTTAGAACTAGGGTAAAAATTCATATGTCAGCCCGGCTGGCTTGGCTCAGTGGTTGAGCATCGACTTGTGAACCAGAAGGTCATGGGCTACAGGTTGTGGGCTTGATCCCCAGTGTGGGAGCATGCAGAAGGGGCCAATCAAGGATTCTCTCTCTTCATTGATGTTTGCATCTCTCACTCTCTCCCTCCCTTCCTCTCTGAAATCAGTAAAAATATATACATATGTCAAAAGTAATTCACATTCATTCAACAAATATTAGAGATAGCACTGGTCCATTCATTATTCTAATCACAGTAATGTGATATTTCATTATACTTTTCCATTAACCCTTTTCACTCCCCTCTTCACAAAACTTATACCCCTCTCAATATCCTACAAATATTATGTCTATATTGAGAAGACTACCCTATATTTTCAAAACCCTTGACTCCACACTCTATGGCTTCCAGGGATGGCCTGTTGCTGCCTGCAAAAACCATAGCTATTTTTAAAGTTGGTTAGAGCTTTATTAACCAACTTTAAAATTTATTAACATTTTCTTCCTTAGAATCACTCTTTTCCATGTGTCTAGGTACATTCAAAGTAGAGAAGTGAATCAACATTAGTCAGAGGCCAACCAAAGGCCAAACTCCTAACATATGCCTTCTTATTTAATCCTAACTGAAAAAAATAAGTAAATATAATAACTTTCCTTTTTTTTTTTTTTTTACTGATAGGAGAGGCTCATAAAGGCTTGCCCAATATTATAGCACAAGCAATTATAAAATCTGTTATTTGAACTATGTTAAACTGATTCCAGATTAAGGTCTTCCACATTGAGGCTCTTCACTATATTTCATTACCTCTTTGTATATATGCATATGTGTATCAACAACATTACATTTTTAGCTATCTGCAAGGAGGAACCAAACTAATTTAAACCTGTATCTCAAAATGACAGTATATTTCCATATATTGGACAAAATAAATGTTTTTGGAATCAAATTAAATGGAATATTTTATCAATCTCATTATAAAAGAAGTGACTTGTACAAAAAGCTACTCTGAAAATCCTGTTATTGTTTTAAGGCAGCAGCAATTTTGAATCCTTTGGAGAAGTGAATGTGATTAATTTAACCACATAATAGGCATCTTCAAATGAAGAATGGCAACAATCCACTAAAGAGTTAAGCCTTAACTGTGTGCAGGAGTAGTTGACTGAGAAATGCTGTGCTGCCCGGGAATACTTCTTAGGAGAACAAAGCCTGATGCTTGTTTAAAAGTACTGTTGTAATGGCTGGTAGACTCACTTTAGTGAATCGGCCTGCAAAGTTTTGCAGTCAGAACCAGAGAAATGCCTCTCGTGAAAGACACTAGAGTGGTTGCTAATAAGGGTACATAGGATACTTTCAAATCAAATTCTGTGTTAGCTGTGTAAGAAGGAGCTAAATCTTTTAACATTTCCACATGTTATTGTTGCAGGATACTATTTCATTTAAATCATTGATTTTTAAGGCCCAAGGTACATCAGTTCAATTGGGTTTAAATTGATTTATTATGCCTGGTGGCCTTCTAATATGTGAAGGTTAGTGGATTTCATCCCATGAGAAGAATTGCTAGGGAAAGAGCTTATGTGTAAGATAGTTTTTTTAACCCATAACAGAAATGGATCATGGATTTCATCTAGCATTGACCAATCTGTTATTCTCTGCTCTGAGGCTATAGACTAACACTGTTACCCATATCAGCCTTCAGTAGACCTATGCCATAAACCTCCAAAGGATTAGGTCAATAAACACTGTTGGATTAGTAAAATCTCATTCACTTAACCCCCAGAGTGCCAGGGAGCAGAGCGCAATCGCGCTCCTCTTCTCCATAAGTGCCGGGAGCTCTGTAGCACTCCTGCAGTGTCACTATTAGCTGCTAGTAGTTCACTCTTTATTGACAGCTAGCACCTAAGTGCAGATTGCTTATGATGCCGAATGTTTGTAGTTCTAAAATTGACCACTGGCATTTATCTGTCTAATTTTTTTACAGGTACTACAATTTTATGAAGTTTACTCAGATTTTTTAGCCCTAAAGCTTCGAAATGGCATCCAGTTCTAAGTCTGCTTTTATTAGTGATGATGATACTGCTAAATATGTCAGTTCTTGCTGTGAAGATGACAATTTTGTAGAAGATATTGGAAAAGGGTGTCCCTCTATTTTAACATTATATGTTTTGTCCAAATTTTTTTCTACTAGTATTTATAATACAGTCAGCAAACAATATATGTCAAAGATGAAAACAAATGTAGTAAAGGTTTCCTTAAGTTTTTGAATATGTAACTTCATTTACTTGCTATTCATAATTTTTTTCCTAAACTGCTGTAAAATCAGCAAAAATGCCTTGGCAATTTTAGCATAGTTCCTAGGATATTGGTTGGCACTCAAAGGGTTAAAAAACATCTCTAAGAATATGCATACTTGAGGTTTGCAAGCAAGACCACACCTTACTACAAGGATTTCATACAGAGATATTACATAATCAGATGATTAGTTTCTATGTTCTCAATCAGAAGTCTGAAAACGGGTTCTGTAAAGGGCCAAATAATAATGTTTTAGGCTCTGTGGGCCATACGGTATCTATAGCAACTCTACAGCTCTGCCATTCTATCATAAAAGCAGCTAAAAGCAATACACAGACCATTTATGTGCTGTATTTCCATTAAAATTTGCTAAGGGGGATGGGTGAAAAAGGAGAAGGAAGCCCTAACGGGTTTGGCTCAGTGGATAGAGCATCGGCCTGCGCACTGAAGGGTCCCAGGTTCGATTCCGACCAAGGGCATGTACCTTGGTTGCGGGCACATCCCCAGTGGGAGGTGTGCAGGAGGCAGCTGATCGATGTTCCTCTCTTATCGATGTTTCTAACTCTCTATCCCTCTCCCGTCCTCTCTGTAAAAAAACAATAAAATATATTTTAAAAAATGGAAGGGACTTATAAATACAAATTGATAGTTATGCAATAGTCACAGGTATGTAAAGTACAGCATAGGGAATATAGTCAATTATATTGTAATAACTATATATGGTATGAGATGGGTACTAGAGTTACCTGGGTGATCATTTAATGAATTATTTAAATGTCTAGTCATGGGATTGTACACCTGAAACTAATATAATATTGTATGTCAATTGTAATTTTAAAATTTAGAGAATTGATTTACAGAAACAGAGGACAGGATATGATCTTCAGGTCCATATGGGCTGCAGGTCTTAATTTACTGACTCCTGTTCTAAACACTGCATATGGTTTATCTCATTTAATTCTCACAATATTTATTGGGGAATATATAATAATAACAATAATTAAATTTGTATTAATATAAGTATCATTTATTATTAATAAAATTAGTATATTGAGAATCATAATACTTAAGTAGATTGTCATTCAACTAAAAAGTTAAGCTATGATTTGAAACCATACTTTGTTGACCTGTTTACCGTCATACTTATTCTTGTATGTATTCTTCCTTTGGTCAAGTGTTTCTATTAGTTAAGACTAATTTCAGCTTTAATGATAAAAAATACAACAAAATATTAACAGCTTAATCCATATAAAAGTTGATACTTAAGTTAAAGTCAGACAGGTGGCCCAGGGTTGATATGAAAACCAATAATGTCTAGAGATCTAATTTATTTTATGTTGTTATTCTGTGGTTCACATCAAGAATATTACAATTTATGATTCAAGGAACCTGCTCTAGCTTCAGTTTAACATATCCACACTTTGCACAACAGGAAAGAGAAAATAAAAGGGTGATAGAGGAGAGCAACACTATTTGCTTAAACGAAATTACCTACCTGTTACATACAATGCTTCCATTTTTTTCACATGATCATATTCATGAAAGCTTGGAAATAGTCTCTATTCTAGATGACTACACACTCAGGTAAAATCACAGATTTTATCTAGGAGAAAGGAGGCTTGAGTTTAAGGATAAAACTCCCATATTTTTCTTGGAAAATTGAATAATAATGTTGAGCTGAATCTAGGTCATGGATTTGTTTTAGGTCACCATTACCAAAACCATAGAATGAGGACCTAAACAAAAATATGAAGTAAGAAACCTCATTTTAAGAACAATAATTACATGATGGGGATATGGGAAAGTAAAAGAGAGATGCTGCAAATCAGATTACATCACAGGAACACAATACCAGGGTATTGAACCCGAATCAATTTAACTCTTCATTTTTGGAAAGGAAATAACAAAGCTGGGCCTCTTTAGGTATGACTCATTTCTTACCAGCTTGAATTCTAGAAATGGCAGAACTGGTCAAGGAGGCACTTAATCAGCCAAGGTTAAAGTTTGCTGTTAAAGGAAAACAAAGAGAAATGAGGCAGGATTGACAAATGTCTGACTCCTGACTGCTGCTTGCATTTCTCTTGAACTGATTATGCAACTCATACAATGTCTTTTTGATGAATACCTTGATTTATTTTCCACTTGGTCAAAAACATATTAACTTACCAGGAATAGTAAATAATATGATGATATCTATTTAGCAGCAAGTAAAGATGCATCATCTTTGTGTGGAAAAGCATATAATCCTATTATTTAATTGCATTTATAAAAGTGACATTTATGTATTATAGCAAAAGCATACCCAGAGTTGGCACAGTGAGCCCTGGAAGCTGCCCAGATGCTGGATGCCTACAGGGAGGCCAGTGGGAGGAGCTCGTGACAGCAAAGCAGCCCAAGATTCAGGCTGCAAGGAATAGCCAGAAAAAGCCGGGTTTCCAAATGGCTCAGAGAGTAGATACTGTGTGCCTCAAAGTAGGAGATTGGGCCAGTGGACAGAAATATGGAGGGGATGTCCAAACAAGAGGAAATGTCACCATGTCTAAACTAGTGAATTACCTAAGACCCTTTGAGACAAAACCCTGTCAGTCCTGCCATGGAAAACACAGGTTCTTTCTGAAAGGAAAAGAAGAAAAAAATATATATAAGGAGCTACTTTCAGCCCTAGTGAAAAAACAAAAACCAAGGAGCAGAAAGGCTCATTCCAAATAACCAAGTCAGCAACAGACCCTGACCTAGTCCAAGGCCCAGATGAACATAAAACAGATATAGTGAATGGGTTCCAAAGCTCTGGGGAACCTGCAACTTTGGGGCCTGATCCTGGAAATACTCCTTTAGCTTCCAGAATGGTGAAGTTCAAGTAGCCTCATATAGTTTTCAAACTGTGAAAATGAATTATGGAGGCAATTAGATCCTGCATACATAGTGAGAGAGAAAATGTATTCCATTGGTAAGGAAAGGCTGACAAATGCCCCATGATCCCTCTCATTTTGCTGGAGGCCATGAAGACCTGAACTGTTTCCCACGTCTCTGCATAGTCCTAATAAAGTTCTGTAGGGGACTGTAGGTTCCCTTTCCATCTACCTTCATGTGTTCTGGAACAGTAGGGAACCAAATGCATCCAGCTTTGTTGCATGTAACGTTGCATGGAGGCACTGAGCAGGCTGGGATGCTGCTGAAGCTCCACTCCATGCACCTAGATTAACAGAAGCACATCAAAGATAAAATAGTGCTCTGAGGAACTGTGAAAATGTCAAGGCCACCTGTGAGATGTGATACAGATGGTATCAGAACAATGGATTCTAGGACTAGTGTGTTCCTTTAATTTTTTAAATTCCATTTCATACTCAAAGCAACAGTACACAGGGCAGAAGAATGCCCTTCCTTTCCATCAGATTCTCATTTTACAGCCCAGCCAAGACCTCTTATAAATGTGAAGCAGGAGGATTGGAGGCTGCAAGCAAGTTCAGGTGCACTCACGGAATAGCTATCTGCCTATCTCATCACAAACCTGCAACCATCTTGTGTTATGTAAAGTGGGGACACTAGTAAAGCAAGCTGCTAAGAGAAGGTAATGTGAAAGGTTTGATTCTCTGTAGTAGAGAAAATAAGTCTACCAGGGAATCTAGCCAGGCATATGTCTGAAAAGTGTAATCAGTGTTTCTCTTAAGCAATCATGCAATTATACTAATATCCTATCCTAAAAGAGAATATTGTAATTTAAGGACAGATTTAGGCCCTTTTCTATACTTCCTTGATCTCTCTACTCCTCGAATTCAATCTCTCAACCAAGTATTATGACTATTTTGGGTCAGGAAGAGGGTGAGGTATCTGAAAGCAATGGGCAAGCAAAACAGTCCTTTTCCATTAGGTATTCAAACTATCATGAATATATATAATTGAGAAAACTCAATTCTTTACAAAAGAATACATACTATTTTTTAAAAATCTTACAATTTTTCAATCATACCATAATAAAACTGAAAAATTTAAAAAAGGATGTTCTACCAGAAAAAAAATGAAAGATTTTGCTGAAACCCTTCAGTTTGCCCTATACAATAGTTCTTGTTAATAATCCCCTTTACTACACAAAGTAACTGGCTTTAAAGAGTTTCACTAACTTTTATTCTGAAAAATCTTTGCACTAATCTTTATTTTACACCAGGAGTGATATAGCCTTAAATATCAGAAATAGCTATAGAGCAAGGCCCATTCTAGAAAATTTAGGAATTAGTGAGATTTGGTTTTTTTCCTAAGGGAAATAGTAGAGGATTAAAAAGTTCTAACCATAAACTTTGCAAAATCGGATTAACATTTTAAAAAGACCCCCTGGACGTTTTAAGAAGCTTTGAGGAGAATTGATTATAAATTGGTAAGAATGGATTCAAGGAGATAGGTTAGGGGGTCTACTTTTAGAAGCAGTTGTGTGACTTAAAAGTGAAATTCATGGGCCTTGTAGTAAGAATGTAATAAAATGGCCCCAGGTCTCTGAATGAGCAAATGTATGAGTATAAGTATGCTTTAATAAATTAGAAAAGCTGGAAAACAAAGTTCTATTTTATTTTTATTGTAGAATATATGTATTTTTGAGGAGGAGTAGATTCTCTCTTTTAAGCATGGTACTTATATATAGTAATGGTTAATGAGGAATTACTGTGTTAATAATTTCTAAAGGATTCTAAGATTTCAAATTGTTGTCTTCTTAACCCAGAAGTTTATTGTCCTCTTTCAAGCAAAGTCTAGTTCACTGTAGATAATGGCTGTCTGTTTGTTGTTTAGTAGCAATAGCAGTCATATGACATTTGTTGGGATACATCAATGACTTTGATATTAAAATTATGCTCTTGAATTTTCCTTTTCTTCATTTTTCTGATCCATAGAACAAAATAATTTGAGCAAGGAAATTCAAATTATGATGAATACAGTTACTTTCATGGACTTACCTCTTTTTAACTAAGACTTTAACACCTGTTCTCTTTTCTTTACATGTTTAAGATGTATATAATTAAATGAGCAATCATGTCATAAAAGAAAGGATATGAATGATTTCAGTACATCCTGATATTTTTTATATAGCACATCTGTTATGAAAAGAATTTCTTCCAAGCACATGTTTCAGGTAATCATTTTTTTCTTTTATCAACTCTTTTAAAAATAAGCAGAAAACAGAAACAAATTTAAAAATTTTATGACCATTGAAAACACAGTAAGTTATGGGCAAGATTTAGGGTCACTCTGACAGTCAATATTATGGTGGTTACCAGAGGGAAGGGAACTGGGGGTAGTAAAGAGTAAAGGGGGTCAAATATATGGTGATGGAAGATGATTTGACTTTGGTAATGGGTAAGCAATAGAATATGAAGATCATGTACCACAGAAATGTACACTTGAAACCTATATAATCTTTTAAACCAGTGTCACCCCAATAAATTTAATAAAAATTAAAAAAATTAAATATTAGGTAACTCACTGCTTATATTATTCACAGCACATACAATATAAGACAAGATATTTTATTTTCAGGTGTATCTGTCTGTCATAACTCAACAGAGCCACAATACACATAATGAAATCTCCAACTTGACATGCTTTTCTCCCCTCTAGCACTTATAGCATGCCGTTCGTTCTGCTTGAAACATGTTTGCAGATTTGGAAATTGTCTGTATAAAGCACATCTTTACAATTGTGTTACACTTACCATATATTTCTCAGAGCATAGCATATATACCTTTTTGCTGTAATTAATTATCCATTTCCAGCAATAGAACTTAAGTGTTAAGCTACAGATATTATCTTTATTGTGTAACTTTGTGTCCTAAATATATAATTAATAGTATATGCTCAAAAATTTGGTGAACCAATTTAATTAATAATGGTACCATTGTTATTAATCTTGAACAAAAGTAAAAGTGAATAAAAATACAGGGAATGCACTGATTTATTAATATCTGAGGTTGAGTCTAGTAAAGCATATACCGTTATAGAAAAGCTTTTATGTCTGTGGGTAAAAAGGTATTCTTTCAAATGTAAATTCCAACGTCACAAAGAAAATATAAATACATATGGGATCTTATAAATTTAGACTTTTTAAAACAAAGTATAGTTGTATGTGTTTACCAAAAATAAAATCTGTAGCTACATGATGGGATCTTTTTGAGGAAATTGAAATTGATGAGCTTGGAAAGCACTGACATTGGAGCAGAGGAACACTGTGTTTAATAATAAAAGAAAAAATAATGAATTGAATTGTAAAAGCCATTGCCTCTCTGTAAACTTCGAACTTTTAAAACCAAAATCTTTAACCTTGCTCTGAAGTGTGGTCAATGGAAGGCAGAAATTTAGCACCAACTTTCAAAAGGAAAAAAAGGCAAGAATAATAAATTGCCAAATGCTGTTTTCTTATATCCCTTAAAGCACAGCCCCTTCCAATTAACTGCTGTGTACATTATATGTATTCTTTCTCTTTCATTTCTTTGGCAACTCCCAAAGGCCTACAGATCTCCTCAAATCATATAATTTATGGACTTATTTTTCAAGAACCTAAAGGTCCTCAAGTGAACGACTTTATTTTATTCTTCTATATATTTCCATAATTCTTGAAAGAATTATATAAAAAATAACAACTGAGTTCAAAGAGTGCTATAATTTCTTTGCTATTTTATAGTGAAATGATTATTGTAAGTATATATTATATATAAATATATTTATATGTCTTGATCCAAATACATGTTTTACATGCATAGCCTACTGAACTTTGCTATAGTATTTAACACTGTTATAGATTGCTTGATTATTTTCTTTCTATTTTAATTTGTTTTTTTTGGTTGTAATCTCTCCAGTAGAAATTACAGTGATGATTCTATTTTTCACTAACAGGGTATACTAAATACTTAGAACCAAAATACAAATAGATATAGAAACAAGTAATATATGGAATGTTTTTAAAATATGTCACACAAAGCTAAGGAATCCACAAAACCCAAAAATGTAATAAAAATATAACTTTGAGGAAATAAGTGAACTTCAAAGCCTAATTATAATCTTAGACTTTCTACCAAATTCCAGAGACCTTGGCCTTCTGTTTTTACAGTTTTGAGAGGTATGAAAGATAGGATATAAACATAAGGACTCACCAAAGGTGATAATTTAACAGTTTGCTTCTGCATAAAACTCCTAAAATCTTTTCTCTCATTTTAAGGGGAAAAGGAAAACAAACTCAGTATCTGAAAGGAATAGTAAGAAATTCCCTGATGCATTTTAATTATCTCTGCAGTAGAAATAAAGTAAGAAGTGCATTGATAAACACAAGTCAAATCTTGCAAGGTTTTTCAGTTATTCACCAAAATTCAAACTATATGTATATTCTGGGCAAAAAAAAAAAAAATTCAAATTTAATTTAATGTGATTTTTGCTTGAATGTGTGAAGAGGCCCAAGTAAATGAGAACAAAAATGTCATAAGGAATTTGAGTTTATACTTCCTAATTGAAGCAAAATAAGAAAAGAAGCACTGTGAACAATACCCAGCAGAAACAGGCAGAAACAAATTTCACATATTAAGTTTCTTTATTAAGGGCTCCGTAAACATCTTCTAATAGAATATTTCCTTTTGGAATGTGAGGTTGGGATTAGTGTAGCCTGCATATGGCATAGGGGAGTCAAAGGTACATAATATAGCTCCAGCAGGCACTTTCCACTGTGGTATGACATACTCAGTAGGGTCAGAGCATTTGAAATATTATGTCTGACACAGTCTATGCAATATGGTTGGCCCTAGGCAAGGTCCTTCTTCCATCCTGACTCAACCTATCCATCTGTAAAAGGAAGGAAAAGGATGTTGTAAAGTCTTTCCAAGTCTTTTTTTCTATTCTTTATGATTTTTTGAAAGTCAATATTGTGCTTATGTATTTCAGTCTGTTCACACATGTGAGTGCTTGGTGCTGGCTCAGCAGAGACAAGCAGCAGGAGGACATGACTTACAGAAAAACAAAATCAATAACCCAAAACTAGATGCTTCAAAGAGGATGTGTGTCCTTTGTGAGAAAATGTTTTCAAAGATAGAAAGAAAAGACATCAAAAGAACAAATGAGAGCATCTGGGGAGCAAGAAGAAGAAAGATAGTTGGGGAAAAGGGTAGTGGAGAGAGGACAGAATTTTTGTGGAAGGGTTAGAAAAACTGTGAGGTTTATTGAACTTTAAAAATTAAATTTGTTGGCCTAGCCAGGTGGCTCGGTTGGAGCGCTGTCCCGTACACCAAAAGGTTGGAGGTTCCATTCCTAGCATTCCCAGACAGGGTACAAAGCTAGGTTGTGGGTTTGATCCCTTATCTGGGTGCATGCGGGAGGCAACCAGTTGATGATATTCATTCTCTCTCTCTCTCTCTCTCTCTCTCTCTCTCTCTCTCTCTCTCATCAATTTAAATAATCAAATTTGATGAGTGCTGCAAAGATTTCCTTATGTGCAATGATCACTTTACTATTTATACAATGAGTTAGGTAAAATTACCCTTTGGGCCCTCTCTCTCAAAATCCACTCACACTAGCAGAACCCCAATTATGACCTTCCTTTTTCTACATAAAGAAAAGTTTCTGTTTTTAAATAAGTACATTTTTAAGTATAGTATTAACATAACTCAAGGTCACAGACTTTTTTTTTTAATCATTTGTCCCTGTTATCTGGTTGTTGTTTTTGTTACTCCTGCAACTTTTTAAAATTTATATTTATTGTTGAAAAAATTACAGATGTCCCCTTTTTATCCCCCACTGACCCCCTATATCCCACTCATGCAATTTTATCTGCTTGCCGGCTTCAGTCTACATCCAGACATATTTTCTTTTCTGATTCACTCTTTTCTACTTCCTTTATGCTTATCTCCCTCTAATAAAACTCAAGGCAGACAAATGGAACCAAAAGTATTAGCATTGAAAAGAACTCATAGATCTTACCCAAAGTATTAATATTTTATAGATGAAGAATGAGACAGAGGTAAAAAATAAATTTATTAAACATTTTTAACTAGTAGCAAGAAAGCTAGAAGAAGTGAATTCAGTTTTTGCTCAATGGGTCTATTATTATATAAAACTAGAGGCCCGGTGCACGGATTAGTGCACTGGTGGGATCACTTAGCCTGGCCTGCACCCTCTCGTAATCTGGGACCCCTTGGGGGATGTTGGAGAGCCAGTTTCAGCCTGATCCCTGCAGGCCAGGCTGAGGGACCCCCACCAGTGCATGAATCCATGCACCGGGCCTCTAGTATGCATATAATATCTTTGCTTAATCTCTTCCCATCCTTCTCCCTCCCCCTTTCCCTCTGAGATTCATCAGTCCGTTTCATGATTCCATGCCTGTGCGTTGAGTGTCTGTCCCCTGGTTGTCATTGTTTGTCATAGCTACTGGCCAGGTGTACTGTGATTTTAACAGTATTTTGCTGAATTACATTATTAGAATTCATAATAATTATTTTTGTTACTTACTGATGACATTTTTGTTACTTTTGGTCAATTCCAATATAAGGTAATAAACTAAAATTGTCTTTATTCTAATCTTCTTAACCAGAAGTTCATTGAATGACAGTCAGTGATATGATCAAATTTATATTTTTTAAAAAAATTACCTTGATCATTCCAAGGACAATAAACTCCAAAGGTGGTGCCAAGAAAATGAATTAAGCCCATCACATAAGGACAAATACTTCATGATTGCAGTTATATGAAAATAACTAAAATATTCAAACTCATAGGTATATATAACAATATATATATATAAGGTATATATAACAAATATACCTTAATGAAGAGATTATTTTACAAAGGTAGAGACAAGAGATTAGAAAATCACTTAAAACATCTCTAATAATGTGAGAGAAATGGAGACCAAACTGTGGTAGTTCAGCTGAAAGGACAGTTAATTGTGTTGTATTAGGTGTAAAATGCCTTTAATTGTTCAGGATTAAGTAAGGACAGGCATGGATTCCAATAGATGGTGTTGCCACAGACAGTGGACTATCAAAGTATTGCAAAGGAAAATTCAGAATAAATCAAGGGTTAAGTGTATTTTTTAACATTAACATTAACATGAATTCCACACTGGGTAATATCCTATATAATAAAAGGGTAATATGCAAGTTGACCCTAACAGCGGAACTACCTGGAACGACTGGACGTTATGACACACGCTGACCACCAGGAAGCAGATACTCAATGCAGGAGCTGCCCCCTGGTGGTCAGTGTGCTCCAACAGGGGAAGCTCTGCTCAGCTGCAAGGTGAGCTGAAGGCTGCGAGTGCAGCAGCAGCAGTGGGAGCCCCTGCCGCCTCCGCAGCAGCACTAAGGATGTTCGACTGCAGTTTAGGACCGCTCTCTGGTGGAAGCAGACCTAAGCTGGCAGATGGACATCCCCTGAGGGCTCCTGGACTGCAAGAGGGCACAGGCTGGGCTGAGGGACCCCCCCCCTCCCAGGCCCCCAAGTGCACTCGGCCTCTAGTAAGTAAATAAAGGTGAAATAAAGGGCTGACTGAATATGTGATTTTTAAAAAGTTTAGAAACAGATGTAGGAGACTACTAATGAAACTAACACTAATGTCAGAGTCAAATTATGCATTGAAAGGTGAGAGAATGGGCTCAGATTTCTCATACACAATGGAGGATGTGTAAAGAGTTTTTCATGAAATTAGTAATCCAGAATCACAATAAAAGTTAAAAATGATATATAATTCTAGGGGTAATTAGTTTATTTTAAAAATGGCAGAATGGAGATGAGACTATACAACAAAAATAATCTTACAAATTTTATTGTCATAAATGGAAGCTGATTTTCTGATTTTGATCACTATTTAGCCTATTATTATTTCAATATAATAACTTTTCTGCCTTGCAAATCTAATTTTGTAGTCATTGAATTTTATTCTGAGCAGGCGTTCTGTAATAGCCTAACATTATAACACTTTGATATATCAGAAAGATATCTCTGAGTTTCTCTTCTTAGTTTTGGTGATAAATTGTGCTGACTTTTCAATGGCAAATGTCTCATGTTGTTATTATAGTTCTTTAATTTTTTAAAAATATATTTTATTGATTTTTTACAGAGAGGAAGGGAGAGGGATAGAGAGTTAGAAACATTGATGAGAGAGAAACATCCATCAGCTGCCTCCTGCATATTCCCTGCTGGGTATATGCCCGCAACCAAGGTACATGCCCTTGACCAGAATCGAACCTGGGACCCCTGAGTCCGCAGGCCAATGCTCCATCCACTGAGCCAAACCGGTTAGGGCATAGTGTTAAATTTTATGCATACCTAGTTCTCATCATAGCACATAGATTTGTATAATGAGTTCTAGCATAGTCTTTGAAAGGGTTAAGTGTTTCTTGAATTAAAGCTTTATGCACAAGCATCTAAACCTATAGAGAACAGGTGTGAATTGCAGAAACTTTGGAGATATATATCACTAGTACACAAAAGAATACACAGATACATATTCCATTTCATTGAGGAAAGGACATTACCTATTTTATTCACTTCTGATTCCTCATCTACTAAGCACTGCACCAGGCACAAAGTGAAATGTTATCAGCATTTACTCAAGGAACAAATCAAATCAATCAATCAATCAATCAATCAATCAATAAATAAATAAATAAGAAGAAAAATAGTTGTTTAGAAACACAAAAAGTATTACAAAATGTTTATAAACTCAGAAAATAGAGACATCAGCATTCCAGTGATTTTATTTAACACATATTAAATGCCACCAGCCCCAACAACAAAATTTCAGGAAACTCTCAAAAGTTTACTAAACAGGTAGTTAAATGGAAGGGTTGAATTTAGAAAACATATATAAATTTGGATTTATTCCAGACATGTACTCAGATAAAATGTGTAAAACATGATCTGTTCTTTTCTAACTTATATTTGTTCCTTTAAGAACCAGTATGTGCCAGGCTCTGAATTAACAAATAACAGAGATAAACTTATTTTATTTTTATAAAAAATATTGGGTAAAATCAGAGCTAAAATTTGAAAAATTAGTTATATATATATATTCATATTCCTACTAAAAAGTATGGTGAAAATATGTTTTGAAACTTTAATAAAATATATAATATCATTTCATTGGATTAATTCTTTATGCAGTAAAAACTGAGTATTATAACATTTCAGATAGATTCTGAATTCTAAAAAGTCATTTTTTTTTTCTGAAGAGATTAATATTTGGCTATTTATTCTTTCTTTTCTCCTACCAGCTTATGTCAGTTCTACTTTATTAATATTTCATAACTCATCCCTTTTCTTCAACCCACTCCTTTAACTTAATCCTAAAAAAGTGTTAATTTTTTAGAATTAACATCACTTATTTGATTACTGTAAGAATTTCCTAAAATATCTTAGTAGATGTCTCTCTATGAAATGCATTCCACAGAGATCTTTTTAAAATGCAAATCTGTTTTGGACATGTTCTAATATTAATTTTTCAATGAATTCTAATTGCCTTCAGCATTAAATCAAAAGTCTTTAACATGGCATACAAATTTATTATTAATTGGCCTTCTGTTTAACTTTCAAATCTGCACTCTCATTTTTTTTTTCGTTCTTCCCTATGCTTAGTCAAGCTACACTATACTCTCTGTACCTCATGCACCTGGCTCTTTCATTTTCTATGCACTTTCACATGATACTCCCTCTACATAGAATGCCTCTCTCCAGTTTCTCATCTTTGTTTCTAACTCATCAAATGTCAACTCAGTAGTTACCTGGACTCATCACTCCTAAAATTCCAATGCCCAGTGCAATATTCATGATATATACCTGTATATTAGGAAATAGCAGACACTGCCCTTATTGCCTGTATACTATTTTGACACTAAAACATGGACTCCTTTGGGGCATGGAAATTTTTTTAATCATTATTTCCAGTGACTACCATGTGCAAGGCACAAAGTAGGCACCTGATCCTTGAATGAAGAATAATTGAAGACAGAGTAGCACAAATGGCTTTCCAGTCATCTTGAATTATCTTTTTTATCAGTACCTTTTCTGTGGTCCTTTGCAGTGTTATGCAAATTAGTTTCTGAGTGTGCAATTACAAACACAAAAGCAATCCCCAAAAGAGTTATTTTTTATTGGAACATTAAAAATACTGCTTTGCAGAATAGAATTTTTGGGTAATTTGGCAGTCTGTAGAGATTGCCAGTTGTGGATCATACTCTTTCCTGCTGAAATCGGCAGTCCTTTGATAACCCTCCTTTCTAAAGTTATTACTAAGCTCATCAGGTTTCATTGATAGCACCTAAACCAACTAAACAGATAGAATAGTGCCATGGAAATCTGCCATGTGGGTTCCTAAGCGGCTTCTCTGTCATTTGTATTATCTTACAAAAGAGGCAAATAAACCATTAAAATACATAAAGCATTGTTTGTGTATAACGTTCTTTTATAATCATGCAGAATTGCAAGATGTTCAATTAGATTTTATGGCACTAAGATTTTGATTTATATTATCTGTAGAAAAGACAAGGGAAAAAATTAGATGGGGCTATCAAGATGGGACAATACCTTATCAAATAAATCTTAGCAATACACATTTGAAGTATCATATGCTGAAACAGATACTTATAAATACATGAAAGACGATATCACTGCTGAAGTAATGGCTCATTGAGATGCACGTTTGCTGAGAAAAGAGCCTACCATGTTTTCCTTACAGGGTCAAACTAGCTATGAATAATGCCAACACCTTTCAATAAAAGCCAGATTTTTTTTAAATGAAGAATAAACCAATCATAAAGGTTTCCAGATTCACTGTGATATCATTGATGTGCTTCCACAGTTCTTCAAATGCTGCTTATTTTGAAAGGGCAAATGTATTGATTTTACCAGCTCAGCAATAACAGCCAATTCTCTCTATATAAAACCCTAATATGCAAATAGACTGAACTGCAGAGCAACCGAATAACCAAAAAAAACCCAAAAAACTGGACACTATGATGTGCACTGATCACCAGGGGGCACGCCTCAGCATGCAGGCCTCAGCAGCAGGCAGCAGAGCGTGGAACATGGTGGGCATCGGCTGCGGTGATATGGTGGAGCAGGTAAGTGGGGGCGCCAGACCAAGGTGGGGATCTGGTTGCTGTCATCAGGGTGAGCCTCTGGTGGTTACTGAAAATTCTTTGCTTCTGCCTGCATGGTCCTGCCAGGCACTTGCACCTGCTGCCGGCACTGGCCCCACTCGCACCCGCTGCCGGCACCGGAGCCAACACTCGCACCTGCTTCCAGTGCCCAGCGCCAACCCCAATCGCTCTGCGCTGTCGGTGGGTGGGATCAGTGACTGGCCCCGATCTCCCCTGAGGGCTTCTCCACCTCCCCCAGCTCCGGAGGGGCAATCAGGGCAGCAGCCTCCACTGGCACCTGCTAATGGTGCTGGCCCCCATCACCCCCCGTGGTGGGAGGGGCCAGGCTGGAGCGTGAAGGATGGGCCAAGGCCCCCCCTGTGCCCATCACAGCCTCACAGCCCACAGTTCCTTTCAAGGTGCACAAATTTGTGCATTGGGCCCCTAGTCTAATATATTCTATGTGGCTTGAATATTATCTATTCTACTCCTCATAGTACTTTGAGTCATGCTAAATATTTATGTTTGCTTTTCTGTTTGCTTATCAGTAACCACCTTAGAAAAGGCACACAATTCTTTTGAGGGATGGGTAGGTGCACAGTAAAACATGCAGCACACCTTTTCACCTGTTCTTTTTTTAAAACACTTGTAGTCAAGACAGAGTCAGGTCATGGACCTATTTGTGTTTCATTTTAGGATGGCAAAACTCTGCATGTGCCAGGGTCTAAGAAATTACAATGACTATTTAAAAAGAAACTTGGCTCTTTTAGCCTTGTAGCATCTATACATTCATAAACTATGTCTTAATTTCTGCAGTTGGAGTGTGAGCATTACTCACACTTATGATTATTCTTCCTCTGAACCTATTCACTCATTATTTATTTTATTATATGGCACATACCACCATCTGTATGTCATGATAATGATTATGCATACATTTACTCAAAATAGCCTTATAGTAGGGCACATGACTTCCCAGGCCCAGGGGAGCGATCCAGAAGACATATTTTAGTTTGATCTGTTTTTAATTTTACTCCTTGACTATGTTCTTCTCTATATTTCTCTTTTTTCCTCTTCCCTCTATTTCTGTCTCTAGTTCTATGGCCTCCTCCTCCTCCTCCCTCCCTCCCTCTCTCCATCTCTCCCGCTTTCCACACTCTTTTGTTGGCTTTTACTTTAGACATGTGCTTATTATAAGTTGGTTGACAGTATTTTTCACTGCTGTGTCACTGATAGGTAATTCCATGCATTAATAGATGCTTCATAAATAATTGTTGAATTATAAATTAGTTAATTATCAGGGTATATCTTAGGCCTTTTTTTTTCTGTGGAGCTTTCCCAACCTATCCCATCTAGTGACTTGAGATATCATCTATCTCCCAGTGACTATTTTACGTACACCTTTGGCCTTCACTTTCTTACATCTCTTAGCTGTTGCAATGGATCTTACAAATATTATGGATAACCTTACTACAGTCTGTATATTCCCAAATTTCTTGCTCTTATTTTTTAATTATATTTTTATTGATTTTAGAGAGGCACGGAGAGGGAGAGGGAGAGGGAGAGAGAGGGGAACATCAATGATGAGAGAGGATCATTGATCCTCTGCCCCAAAGTAGGGATTGAGCCCATAACCTGGGCATGTGCCCTGACCAGGAATCAAACTGCTGGCTCATAGGTCAGTGCTCAACCACTGAGCCATGCTGACTATGGCTCTTATTTAATTTTTGTGTTATGGGTTCCTTGTTTCCCACCCCAAATTTGCTATAAACTTTTGTACCTCTCCCTAATTTTTAGCAAAAATTATCTATCTATTGATAATCCAGCCTTTTATTTTTTAAAAATATATTTTATTGATTTTTTTACAGAGAGAAAGGGAGAGGGATAGAGAGGTAGAAACATTGATGAAAGAGAAACATCGATCAGCCGCCTCCTGCACACCTCCTACTGGGCATGTGCCCACAACCAAGGTACATGCCTTTGACCAGAATCAAACCTGGGACCCTTCAGTCCGCAGGCCGACGCTCTATCCACTGAGCCAAACCGGTTAGGGCTCCAGCCTTTTATTTTCTTGTTGCAATGACCTATCCAAACCCAGCTTTCCAAAATTCTAAAAACAAAACAATTATATGAATTATTCCCAGCCAAATGGCGTAAAATAAAATTCATTTTCGTCCAAACAGACCTTATTATTTTTCTTCAAACCTGCTTCTGTCATCTGCTTTGATAAATGTTTCAACTATAATGATTCAGAATTGTACAGTGCACAAATTTTATGGCAGTACAGTTTTGATTTTATCATCTGGAATAAAAGAAATATGAGATAGGACACTAGAAATTAGTCAACATCTTATAACTATCAGCAACACAATTCAAATGCCCATAATATGAAATTGATGCCCAAGTCATACACCTTTGAATCATATTTGAAGTCTGATTTCTATTCCCTACTTACACAACTGCCAAGCATAAGAAAACATTTCCCTCTGGATCAGATAAAGATGAAGGCCATAGAATATCTTAAAAATAATGATAAGGGCAAAATATTGTTTTCATATATGAAAGATTTTAAAGTCATTGACCCTACACATATATGAACACACAAAAATATATGCTATTGTATTATATTTGCTTTTTCCTAAACAAAGTGTCTTGAGAAATATTGGGGTTGTTTAGGAGGTTTCAGTTAATAATACATCATCTATCATCTCTTTGTATTTTTCATAGGATTGCATATTATAGATATAACATAATTTATCTCTTAATTATATTTAAAGGTTTCTGTCAGAGTTGAAATGCTGTGTTTAAGTCACAATGACATTATTTTAGTTGCAAAAATGCTCTTTTCTCATATCTTTGCACAAGTAGTTTCATTTATCTGGAAATTCTTCTCTCCCCTGTCTATTCCCCTTTTTCTCTCTCCTCCCACCCTTTCCACATCTCAGATGAAATTGCACTTCCTTAGGGATATTTCTCTAATCTCGCAGACTAAATTTCATCCTTTTAGGGTTCCCCTCTCAATTGTAACCCCACCATGTCCTATTTATCTTTGAAATAGTAGCCTAAATGTAACGAATTCAGCAATATTTACCTTAGTGTACCTGACTGTAACCACTCCATCATTATGCTCTCATAGCACCCTGTGTTTATTTTCATATTACTTTAACAGTTTCTATCTAACCATCTGTGTGAATATTTGATTTTTTACTCATGAATCTGCCATCTTCATGAAGGCATGTGTTGGATCTATTTTGCTCATTTAATTCCTAATGCCTAGTATAGTTCTTGACACATTGACATATTGTAGGTGCTTAACCATATTCACTGAATGAATGAATGAATGATGAATGCTGCAAAGAATATCATTGAAAATCTATTTCTGTTTCCATTTGAGGATTCCTACAAAATATATTCCCAGACATAGAATTGGTTCCTAAAAGGGTCCATGCATTTAAACTGTGATATAAACTGCCAACTTTCCTGAAGAATTATGTGTTCTACACAGTTACTATGCCTATTGTTAGTTGGCAGGGAATCATATTCCATACAGGAGGCATTTTATCTTATCAAAACACAATCTAATGTTAATTGGTGTTCCATTTCTTAATGTACATTCCAAGGCCCTCCACACCTTTATTCACACCCACCTTTCCAAAACTTAATGCAATGTACCCTACTTTATTTTTTAAATATGTTTTATTGATTTCAGAGAGGAAGGGAGAGGGAGAGATAGAAACATGAATGATGAGAGAGAATCATTGATCGGCTGCCTCCTACATGCCCCACACAGGGGATCAAGACTGAAACCTGGACATGTGCCCTGACTTGGAATCGAACCATAACCTTTTGGTTCATAGATCGATGCTCAACCACTGAGGCACACTGGCCTGGCCATTTTTAAGCCTTTGTAATTTTTGTTTCATGTTTTTCAAAATGATATGTAGGGTATTAAGCACCTATAATTGTTCTTTAAAGTAATTATAACTGAGTAAACAGTAATTAATTTTCAACTACCAATAAAATTGTTTCGCATAGGAAATGATGAACTGATATTTGCTCTCGTCCTTCTAGGAAAATGATTTGGGCCTCATAATAATATCACAGAGAAAGCTTGGCATCTAAAAGAAGTATAGGTTTAGAAGGAGGGCCACTTGTAGAAAACTGAACTGGTGTTGGTCCCTGGATCTATTAGTTATTGGCCTGGTTCCTCTGGGCAAGAAATGTCACTACTCTAAATTTTTTCTGCATAATAAAGATAACAGTGTGCTTTCTATCATTTATTCAGGAGTGACAGATATAGGAAATGTCAGCAGCTGGGAAGCCTGTAGGTAACTATGCTAGTTTCTAGCCAAGAGGGAGGATTGAAAGTACTGAAATTCCATGTCTTTCTTCATATTGTTCCCTTTTTATTTCCTCATTTTTTTCACTTGTCAAACTCCTGGTCACTATTCATCTATACTCAACTTAGGTACTGCCCTACTGTGATACAGATTCCTCCTCTCCATTATCCCTAATATTATGTGACTATGTTCCTAGTCACAGTTTTTAAATAATACAAAAGATGGCTATTTATATCATTGTCTCCTGCAAATGTCCTTTTTATGAGCCTTGTAGCTAACATGAAGCTTGGCACATAGATTTTGTGGATCTGAAACAGCATGAATTACAAGGGAACATGACTTGGAAATGAAGTCAGTGAAGAACTTCCCTCCTCATTATTTATACTGAAACTTTAAGGCAACTTAAAAGCTCTAGTTCATAAACATTTTGAATAGTAATTAATCATATGGGAATATAATATTCATAAGAAAATTCACAGCATGAGCAAAGAGTGATTGTTGAAAAAGAAGAGAATATGGGAAAAAAAACCTATTATATAAACTAGAGGTTTCGTGCACAAAATTCGTGCACTTGGGGGGTGGTCCCTCAACCCAGCCTGCACCCTCTCGACTCCGGGCCTAAGCCATCAGTCAGACATCCCTAGTGCTGCCACAGAGGTGGGAGAGGCTCCTACCACTGCCGTTGTGCTTGCCAGCCATGAGCCCGGCTTCTGGTTGAGTGGCGCTCCCCCTGTGGGAGTGCACTGACCACCAGGGGGCAGCTCCTGTGTTAAGTGTCTGCCTCCTGGTGGTCAGTGCACATCATAGCGGCCTTAGTATATCATTAGCATATTACATTTTGATTGATGAACGGCCTACTGGACAACTGGACACTTAGCATATTAGGCTTTTATTACATAGGATTGTACTTCAGAGTCAGGAGTAGTCAGTATATTAGTGTGCTGGAACTGCCATAACAAAGTAGCACAGACTGGAAGGCTTAGATAGTAGAAACATATTTCCTCACAGTTGTGGAAGCTGGAAGTCAAGATTGGTGCCGGCAGAGGTGGTTTCTGGTGAGACCTCTTTCCTTCGCTTGCACATGGCCTCTTTTTCCCTCTGTTTCCTATGACTGCTCACTTCTGGTGTCCCATCTCTTCTTTGAGGACACTAGTTGTATTGGATTACATCCCCACCCTTATTACCTCATTTTAAGTTAATCACCTCCTTAAAAACAATAGTAAAACCTCTCGATATCCTGTACTAACTTGGTCAAGAGTGGTGCCCATTACGTAATGAAGTAGGTTTTCCAAATGCATGTTAAAAAATTGACAAATTAGTTAGTTTACCTGTTTTTACTTATGCAGACACCTTAGTGTAACTGAAATTAAGTATGAAAAATTTAATTTCACAGAAAAGTTTCTTACATGTATTACTATAACTTTAAATTTATGCTGAATAGGTCTAGTAAATGTTTGCATTCACCAGTCACCACTAATAAGCAAATGCACACAGCTGGGACGTGGCTTAATGCACATAAGAACATCGGCCAGCACATGTTCAAACTGCTACAGAAAGTCATGCTACCCAATAACAGAACCCATTGGCACATGCTATGCAGTGTGATCATGTGCTAATCATTTGCAAAACATTGTTTACAAGCTGTGACTCTTGGATTTAAATATGTAGACTATAGTTGTAGATAGGTAATATTTATTTATGTCCACAAAGTTACTACAGTGTTTTTCTAACATATGGCCATTCACTAAAATTTGTTAAAAATAACAGTGAATTAATAATAAAAAATAACCTGTTTATTTGATTATAAGCAATTCTTGTTTAAAATCATTTTAAAATTAACAGGGTGTTTGGGAAATTTTGTCTATCAAATTTGAAATTTGTTAAATTGAGATGGAGGGTTTACTGTATTACCAAATATAGTCACATTCTGAGGTACCAGTCGTTAGAAATTCAATATATGAATGGGTGGGGAGCACAATTCAGCCCATAAGGGTCAGGGACTTGTTTTATAACTGAAGCTGTTAGTATAGGTCAGGGAGCAATTGTTAGAAAAATGTCAAGTGCCAGAGACAAGGAAAATGACATGAGATGGGCTTGTTGAAGAGATTTGCTTAGTTCAACATGGGGAAAGACAAAAATTGTCCTTGGATGTGTGGGAATATTTATGCAATATAAAAAGAGAAATTAATAAACTAAAGCATAAAATTGCACTGAGACTTTTGGGAAAATAGTGTGTGTGTGTGTGTGTGTGTGTGTGTGTATGGCATCCTTATACATTTTAGATTAAAAATAAATACCCAGACTATAAATCAAGTTAGTAAGGAAAATAAATTATATAAACTAAATTTCTCTATAAAAGCAATGTAAGAAAATAATGCATAAAGTTATTTTTCCCCAAAATGAATTCTTAGAAAACAATCTAATCTATAATCTTAGAGAAAAATTTCTAACTTTGATTCCAAAAGCACATGTAAATGTTAAAGGGTAAAATATTTGCTTATATCAAAATTCAAGACAACATATTTCCCTTATTTACAAAAAATTAAAGAAGTTTCTGTATACTTAAGATACAGATTCTAAGCAATAGGTGATGGATTTTTAACAGTCCTCGCCAAGCTTGTAACAAATAATGTTTTTCAGAAACATTACTTTTAAAAATATTAAATTGAAGGATAAATTAAAACTAACACACTTTTACTCAGAGATTCATAGGTTTTCTTGATATAATTAAAAATAGTTTAGGAAGAACAAAAAAACCCAGTGTCTTTTCTTTATAAAAATGATAAGTGAAAAATATGGAACTTATTTTGTAGAAGGACTGTTAACAGACATTAGATAATTTGAGATCTTTGAAAACTCCCTGCTGGAGAGAGGCAAAAGGAAGAAATATATGTTTTATTTTGCTAAATAAGAAATGTTCCAATTGTCAAAAGGATCCCACACATTTTGCACTCTATGAGGATAAAATAGAGAAGACTTTATTATGTTTTGTTTGTTCTTGCTGACAGTGTTGGTAACTGCTCCTAAAATGATCTAATGGTCAGCTAGTTGGATATCTCTCCAGGCAGGATTTAGACTACCCACATGGATGCCAAGACTTGTCTCAAGATGAATAACATTTTCCATTGTTATAGCCAAGAGCCCAGACATTTTAAAAATATAGAAGACAAGTTCTGCAATCAAACAGAAGGATTAGACAATGCCATGTGTCAGACATGAGTCTATTCCATGTTGGCTATTCCCTGATTTCAATAGCAGCTGTAGATTTGGGTTATATTGTAGTGATCAAACAATAACTGCAAGATGCTTTGTTTCCAAAAGGTTCCATTTTTCTATAAAGTAGATGAACTGACAGCAGAATAACAAATTTTTTGGCTACTTGTTATTGATAAATAAAGTTTTTACTATGATATTATATTAACATGAATGATTCAGATTTCAAGGGGCCTCACTATTAGTGTTTAAAAAAAATTCACCTGCTTTAAAGTTACCTGCTACCCCATTGAATCATAGACCAGCATCACTGTGTCTAATTTATTAGTGATAATCTAAAGGACCAAAAAAGTGAAATTATAATCAACTTTACTTTTGAGTTTCTTCTGTACAGATATTTATCCATACCCAAACCAATATCCATGCCCATTCAATTCCTTCCGGTTTATTGATGTCTAACAATTTGTTATTATGAGGTAAAGATTTTTTTTATAATTTACAGTTTGAGTTAAATGATTTTAAAACCAAATCAATATAATTTAATGCATAAATATGAATTGATTTCTTCCAAATATAAATGTTTATATTATATTTATTTTATCTATTTTCATAAAAGGCAAAGGTTAAGTATCATTGAGACTCTAAGCCCTTAAAGTGGATGGTAATAGACTGCTAATGAAGGTAAAAGAAAAAGCAAGTTTCCTATGCAGAAGATAAAATTTGTCAAATTCACAATTTAGGTTCTTGACAGTTACCTAGATGGAGTCAAAACTCCATCTAGGATAAAAATTTATAACATTTCTATCCTCTACTGACTTTGTTTTTCTTAACTCCAAAATAATTTTAGATATCTTCTGGTAAAATACATAAAACAGGACAATTAATATGAGGGTGAAAATGGAAGTCTACATCCCTGGCTAAGAAAAGAAGAGATTAAAAATAGAACTTAAGGTAAAAAAGTTCCTGTGCTTGGTCAGTTTTTGAGTTTGCAAGGCAATACACACACACACACACACACACACACATTTTTTTTTTCTTGAAAAAACCCACACATTATATTTCCCAATTAAAAAATCTAACTTTTCCTCATGGTCTCATTCAAGGTAGATTTCCTTAGAAAAACTTTAGGTAAGTGGCATCTATGAATTACATATTACCAGAGAATTAATTGTAAATATGAGTTTGAAATTATAGTTTTAATTATATGTCATGCTGATATTTTTCATCACATATTTATTCTTCATGTCCTAACACTTGTTAAGCACCAGTAAAACCACGTCATTTCTCCTCAGTAAGAAAGTTGGAAATGACATATACCTAAAAAGATATTTTTCATTTGATCAGAAGTATTTCTGATGATAAGCAAGTTTGATAAATTGAAAAGTGGTTTGTTTTTTCCATGTTCTCTCTCTGCCCTTTGAAGCCATGTAATTGGTATGTAGCAATGAGAAGCTTATGTAACTATGGAAAACATTTAGTCAAGTAACATGAACCAAATAATAAAATTTGGAAGGTCTTGGAGAAATGTGAGGTTAAGACAGAACTGACTCCTTTAGAGCACTGTGACATACAGCAGCTCTTTCGTTTAGCCTTCCATTTTTATTTCTTCGTGCTCCTTTGACTCTCTCCTCACCACATAATATAATTATTTCTTTCTCTTATATAGTAGAAAAGCATTGCTTGAACATTCTGCTCTTCAGTCAGATAATTTTTCTCTTTTTATTCTTGGTCTTGGAGGGCTCAGAAAGAACACTGGGCCCAAATTATCCTGTGCAGCGTGTCCTAATTCAGAGGAACACTAACAATGATAATGCATAGGAAGACATTTAGAGTGAAAGAAATACTGAATGCAGAGTTGAATAAACTCTGTAATGTTGGGTGTGATGGAAGGAAGAGAGCATTCTCATTCTGGGATGTATATGCTGAGTACATAGCGACAACTACATGTGTCTATAGCCAACCATTCACCAGAACTAGCAAGTGTCATGCAGTGAGGCAGTGAACATCAGAGGATTAACATGAAATAGCTGTGAATTTTCAAAGGTGTTCAAATGTGGTGACACAGAATTCAGGAGCAGATGTTACCTGGCAATGCAGGCTGGCAGAAAGTCAGTCACTTTGGGGAATTCTATCAGCCTCTATCAGGCCTCAAACCAACTCAGTGAGTTCAAAGAAAGACTTTGATTACTTGAAAGAATAGTAAAAAAAAATTGGCAAGGCTGCAGTTCAAAAGCAACCAGAATGCCTGGGAGGTTCTCCAGATATGGAAAAGAACCATTTCCTAACTAATCAATGAATGAATTCATTTAACTTAAGCATCATGTTCAACATCTCAAACTTACACAAGGTCATATATCAATTTTATCTCAGTAACAGTGATAAAAAAAAAAAGAGTGATTGCTAAGAACAAATAATTGAACTCTAAACTGAATAGCAGCAGCACATTCTGAATTCTGAATATTCCCATAGCAGGAAACATGGTTTGTCATTCCTTTCTCAGATGGGTTGGCTAGAAAAGGGATGTTAGGATATGAGCTCATATTTATTGCCCCAAATTTTATTTCATCAGTTTCCTATAAATAGTCATAACTCTGCTAATAACATGGCCATACAGTTGAGGCTGAAATTGTATTGCCTGGGAAATTATAGTTAATATACAGATGTATGAAACCTTTGTGCTATCCCCAGAAGCTAATGGGTTTGGGGTGTAAAGCAGTGCTTTGTTCCCTTTGTATCTTAAATGGGAATGGAGATGAGAGTTGCTACATCTACTTTAGGTTATGACAATATTCCAGTGAAATGCATTTCTTTTGACTTCTAGTGCCTCCCTCTTCCACATTTTAATACCGAAAGCAAAATGAGGTCCTAAGGCCCCTTTCCCAAGGGTAGTGCTTTTATTAATACAGAAAACCTTCCTGGCAGGTGTCAGAGTTCGGGGTCTAGGATAGAGGTTTTGACTGCTTTCCTTTTCCTGTATATTTTCAGGATGTTTCAAATTATAAAAAGCTGTATAGTTGGTTCCACTTCTTTTTATAAAACGATTACCTGTAATTAGTAGGAAAATATTAAGTGACAGCTTAACAGGAAATCCTTTCTCCTTAGAGTGTGGGTGAATGAGAGCACATTGGGATTGAAGGCATCTTAAATCTCACTCCAGGGAGTGACTTGCTTCAAATTATCGATGACACTTGCATCTTGCTGGATGCTGATACCAGAAGAATAACAAAGAAGATACAAATTATAGAATGAGGACCACTGGGAGCAAATTATTTGTCCTCATCTCCTTAGAAGCATTTCAATACTTTTTATATTGGAATATAGATTTTTGTGATTATGTAGAGTTATTATTTTAAAAGAACAATAGCCAGTAGCAAAGACTTCATTGGAGAAGAACTTGCATTATAAAACTTTAGTAAAACTGTACCCTGGTATCAGGGTTTCGGATTTCACTCCATCCATTCCTGGGATGTCATTATGTCATAAGAGCAAAAAGGCATCTTAACATTCTTCAAGCCAGACTCAATGCACTACAGTTAATTCTCTGATAAACCATGAAGAAAATTAAGATAGAGATAAAAGAAAAAGGTTAAGTATATACTTTGAAATCTTGAGAAATTTTCCAAATAACAATAGCCTGGGGTCAATTGGTGGAGTAGGAAGATCCTGAGCTCACTTCCTCCCACGAAACATCCCAAAATTGTAACTATGTATAAACTATCTCTGAAAAGCCTCACAGAGATGTATATGAAGAGCAAATATATGTTCTAATCATAATCGCTCAAAACTGGAAGGTATCAATATATCCTTCAGTTTGTAAATGAAAAAAATAAATGTATGTGACATCCATAAAATAGAGTATTCCTCAGCAATAAATAGGAATGAGCAATGAAAAGACATGAATGAATCATAGATGATATTGTTAATCAAAGAAGCTAATCTGGAAAGACAACATACTGTATGGTTCCATTAATATGACATTCCAGAAAAGGCAAAACCATAAAGACAATAACAAGCTCAGAGGTTGTCATAGGTTGGAGGGGGTAGTTAAACAGGTAAAGCATTTCTAATATTTCCATTTACATATATTATAAATATGCACTGTATGTTGCTTTTTTTCACATTGTTTATGCTGTCTCTATGGTTTCACTTCTGTGTTAAGAAAATTTTCCCTAGGATAATATCCTGAAGTTTGAGGAATTTAATCCTCTGGAATTTTTGTCTTGTTTGAGTTAGTACTAACACTTCTCCCAATTCATATAAACCATCGTTTGAGTAACTTTATTAACGAGTATATAATTTCCTCATTTTATAATTTATAATTTTATAAATTCAAAGTTTATAATTCTACTATGCCATAAATTAGTCACTCATTTTATGTGGATCTTCTCTGGATGTTTCATTTGCATACTTGTTTATTTTTGAGGCCTTTAGAGGTAGGGAATACTCTACTGCAATTTTGGCTCTGTCATTGAACATTTTATAGGATCAGGGAACTTTCATCATTTGTTAAATGATGAAAATAGTAATATGTCTATATTATATTTAAAAAGTAATTCAAATTAATATGTAGAAAAACATAATTTAGAACCTACATTACAACAGCTGTTAATAAGTGATGTTTCCTCTTAGCCCATTGTTTTTCATACTCATGGTATATTTGACTCTTTTTATTTCACTCTATTTCTTGTATTTCATTCTATTTCTGTATTGGGATCTGTAAATAATAATGTGCAAAGAAACCCAAAAAATGTATGTAATACAAAATGAACAAATTTCTACACAGTACTTTGTATTCGGGATTTTTCCCCCTCATACTTCAGGTAAGTCTAATGTACAGAAAATGAGTATTACAGAAACTAAAAGAGCTTGGAAGAAATAAATAGGAGGACTGTTAGCCTAAAATTTACACACAGACATAAAGGTTAAATTAATAAATGCCGGGAGCCGGTCCATGCTTGCTGTTTCAAGGGACCTGGCATATATGGCATACTGTTCTTAATATGTTTGCTCACCTTCTTGGCACTATGTGTTTTAACCAAGGTCTCTGAGAAAGGTTGTTTCCCCAGGTAGGGATTTTCCCCTGAAGTTAGGGAGGGAATAAAACCTCTTAGCTTAAGTGCCAGGTGGGTAATTAATCACTTTAACTACGAACAATCATACTTAAGCTACATAATCTTTACTCCCTGGAATGGAGATAAGAAACGCCCTAACCTTTGGAATAGAGATTGATAGGATTGGAATCAACTGGTATAAATACAGATGTAACACGACAGAACTTAGAAGACAGAACCTACACAGAACCTACAGACAGAAGAACTTCGCTGGAGAGAACATGGCAAAAGATCCTGGACTGAACCTGACTACAGAAATTGGCAAGAGAACTTGACTAGAACTTGGTGACTGAACCTGGCTGGAGAACCTGGACAGAACCTGCCTGGAGAACCTAGCGAGGGAACATGGCTACTGAACCTGCCTGGAGAACCTGGAGAACCTAGCAAGAGAACATGGACACAGAACCTGGCTGGAGATCCTAAGCAGAGCCTCTCTGGAGATCCAGACCAGAACTTGGCTGGAGATCCTGGCTGGAGATCCTGGCTAGGCTGCTGATCAACTGAACACTGTCTCCGCGTCATTCCTTCTTCGCCGACTCCGTCCACACCTTTGGGGACCCCTGGACCCGCTGGGGTTGGACCCCAGCAAATAAATATACTAAATGTTGTTTAAAAAGGCATTATGACAGTGTGGGACAAGATAAAGGAAAAAACAGCTAACGATTTGGAATTTTTGATATTTTCTTTTGTAATGCTGTCAGTTTTTTAAATTATGTATATGAAGTCATGTCACTATCAAATGATTTTAAGTAATTTTATCTTCCTCATAAGTGTTAAACATTTTCAAATATATATGACCTTTTATTCTACATTTAACCCTAAACTGTTGTGTGTTTTTCCCTTTAAAATCTGTATTGTCTTACACTTGTATATTAACACCAGCTTAGACAGCTCTGGTGATGCTAATGATACTAGATAAGAACAATGTTCACTCCCCAACGCCCCTGCCTGCAGCATTCCACACATATTATGCATGCATCATTAGCAGTTTTTCAATACTAGTATATTAGAAATGTCCTGGATTCCTTCTCCTTTATATCTGCATCTTTAGAGAATTATTGTGTTGGTTATTATTAATAATAACTTCAGAAACCAAGATGCTCCTAATAACTAGTAAACAGAAATTTTGCCAATTCTGTTTTCCACTTACACAGAATACTATTAATTTTCCCTGGTGACTTGCTATCTAGTATAGCAGTACCTTCTTTTATGTTTCAAATTCTCTTACATAATGATGTTGAAAAGGCCGAAGGGAATCATTTGTAACAGTTGTATTCCCTTACATGGGAGAAAGTAGCAAAATAAATCAACAAAGCAAATGTATACTAATGCAACTTCAAATAGCTCTTATGAATGATGAAAATAATGGCATGGGATTTAAAGTGACTTATCTTTATAATGACTTTTCTTATAGGAATTCTCACACCCACCCATCGAGCTAGAATAGAAGCAAATTCATCTTTGAGCAAAGCTTTTTTTCTTTAGCACTTATGCCTATGATTTAGTAAAGGTCCTACTTTATGGCGTGCATTTTTACATGTAAAATTTTATTTTCTAAAAAGGTTCTCTACTTTTTTCTGTTAAAATTATGAAAATGTTGTTTCCCATATCTTAAGGAATCATATGACAAATGGCATACAGAGGTATATCCTTAACTATATCTTTTATTCTCAATATTGCTTACACTATTATGATTGTGACTATTCCAAAAAAAGAACATACATATACATGTTTATTTTTATAATCGTTGGTTATAATTTGTTGAAGTGTACATATTACTTGAAATAAATATGCTTCATTTCCCAAGTAGTGATTAAAATTTTTGCATGCAAAGCAGAGCACACTATGCTCATTGAGTCCCTGAACCCACATTAGAAGACTACAGCAAGTTTCCCATGCCAATGTTTCTCAAAATATATATGTATATATTGTGCTCCTAAAATATCTGCATGGCCTTCTACCTCACTCATAATTCACTGACTCATTTACTAGCAAAAGATTCACAGCATAAAGCTTCATGGCCATTCCCAAACTCACTTCAGTTGATCTACCACTTGTTCAACATTTCTTATTTTTCTAGCAAAGTCTCCATTTCTTTATACATTGACTGCATGTTCCTTAATATGCCAGGGGGCTGGATTGTGGGAAGTTAAAATGCTATTTTCATGTCTCAGTCCTATTCTGTGAAAATAGTCCTTCTTAAATACATGTTATAAAGTTTATGCAATTCCCCACATTTTTACTAATTTTTTACCTTATGATGTAAATATTCTTGATCTTCTCCAGGACAGTAGTCTGAGGTAGTTGGGATGGTAGAGTTTGCAATGAAAATCATATAATATTTTAAAAATTTTTATTTAGTACATAGTCACTAACTATCTACCATGCAATTAAGATAGCTATTAACTAGTACAGCAATCTGTCGATAAATGTCAGAGAAATCGTTATTTTGGAAATTTCTGATATAACAAAATAAGTCTTCTGTCTCACAGATACAGAAACTAGTCATACATTTGCTATTTACTTTCTGTATGCATACATTGAGTATAATGTTTTTCTAGGACTCATACTTCTCTTTACAATAGTGTTTTGCCAACAAAATGTCTTACTTCATTATTGTGTTTGTCAATTCATGACAGCCAGACATTTAGCAATTCTTTCAATAGACACATCTGTATATATAAAAGCCTAAGCGACTGGAATGCAAGAACAACCAGAACGACCACTATGATGTGCACTGACCACCAGGGGGCAGACGCTCAATGCAGGAGCTGCCCCCTGCTGGTCAGGGCACTCCCACAGCCAACCTCCTGTGGCCAACTAACCTCCTGTGGCTGGCCAACCTCCTCTGGCCCCTCTCCGCGGCTGGCCAACCTCCCATGGTTCCTCCTCCTGCCTGGCAGGCAGCTGACAGCTGGCAGGAAGGCTCTGGCCAGCAGCCTGAAGGCCCTAATCGGCCCTGATCATCAGCCAGGCCTAGGGACCCCACCCGTGCATGAATTTCATGCTCTGGGCCTCTAGAATAGTATAAACTGTGTACATCAAAATTTCACATAGTAATTAGTATATTTATTTAATATTTGCATATCAATATTAGACAACTAATTATGATTTGGAAGTGAAATTTTTTAAAAGTTTTTTTTATATTTTATGTGAGAACATTGATATTATGGAGATAAATGTTACATGAAATAAGGAGGTTCATAAAATATATTGTGGTTGAAATACATAGAATAAATATGGAAATATATATATTATAAACCCATGATAATAAGCAGAAATATTTAATTGTAAGTCTCATACATATTTAAGGGTGAGAACAGTTTCATGTGTCCTAGCTAATTATATCACTGACTCAAAAGTCTCATGATTTAGGCCAACATCAAAGAAACTGTGGTCCAACAATCTCTAAGGTATAAGTGGAGTAAAATCTACTGATACCCGAAAATCTCTTTTTTCTAAATGGTGGTTATGACATTAAAACTTTATTTGAGATGTTAAAAATAGAGATAATTTCTCAATAACTTACCATTTAGAAACAATGAATTTCCAAACTAGGATGAGCCTAATAGAGGATGGTTATAGCAAATGTTTAGGTCATCTGAAACAATGTCCCAAGATAAAAGGCTATATAAGCCTCCCTGAAAGTACCCACCTCACATGCCCATGCTTTTCCTTTTCACCACACCTTGTAACTTTTCCTTTTCCCTAAATTAAACAGATGCTAGAAGTTTTGGGGAATTTTCTCCTTTTATTTATCAGCTATTTCTAACCAATATCTCATCTGGATAAAAATCAAATTTGTCATAATTTGTAACTGAGTATAACTATATTCTGTGTTAAGATTGAATAATTTACATATGAACACTGTAGTGTAAAGAGTTACAAGCTCTTTTAGGACTCTGGAATTTTAGAACACACTCAATTACCATGAATCCATGAGGGCTTACGACCTTAGCTGTTGACAGAGGCACAGTGAGGAATGCATGATTAACAGTATCAGAACAAGTCCTGATAACTTAAAATTGAGGCCGATCTGAACTGGAAAAGAATTTCAGGGCAAATGATACTGATAGAAATGAAGGTGGAAAAAATGGTGTTGAGAAATGACTATAACTGACCTCTGGATCCTATCAAAACTTCTGATAGTTGCAAGAAAGAGCTTCTGACCAGAAGGAAGGGTCTGTGTTTCATTGGCTAATAGAACTAGGATTTTATTTTACCAAACATTAACAACCATCTAAAATAAAACACATTTTAAATATTGAGCTTCCTTGAATGTTTTATCTATTAGCTACAAAGAATTAGGAATAAGTTTGTAAATGTAGAATCAATAAAATAAAAGCACAATATATAAAACTGGGTTTGAGTGACTATAGGTAATAATGATTGAAATAACTTTTGTGAAGTGCTTACTTTTATTTCTAGTTATGGTGAAATGCAGACTTTCTTAAAGCATCTTAGTGCCTATTATACATATATGTGTGCAAATATATGTGTAATATTATATATTTATAAAATTAGCTTTTAAAAATGTATCTAATTTCATTTTCTCCTAAAGTGTAGAAAGATGGAAATATAATTTCACTCACTCCAAAAATAATTTTAAAAAACAACTATAAAAACAAAACAAAACAGAATTTTTCTTAATCCCTTCAAAAAGCTAAATTGCAAGGAGTGTGGGTGGCTGGGGAGAGATCAATGGGGGGAAAGGAGACTTATGTAATACTTTTAAAAATAAAGAATTTTAAAAAGTTATATAGGACTTAAGAAAATAAGATATTATAGTACTATAAAAATATATCATGAAGAAATTAATTGAAAAGAAACTGGAGAGGCTATATTAATAGAGGCAAAGCAAGCTTCAGTTTAAGGGTAATTACAAGAGATGAGGAGGGATATTGCAGACATGCTTGAGTATTTAATGCACCTAAGACTACAACTTCAAATTACATAAAGTAAACCCTAATGAAATTTAAAACAAGACAAAAAAACAGTCCAGCAAGTATAGCTCAGTGGTTGAGCATTGACCAATGGACCAGAAGTCACTGTTTGATTCCTGACCTGGGCACATTCACATGCCTGGGTTGTGGGCTGGATCCCCACTGTGGAGCCGATCAATGATTCTCTCTCATCATTGATCTTTCTATCTCTCTCTTCTTCTCCCTTCCTCTCTGAAATCAATAAAAATATATTTAAAAAAATAACAGAACTAGGCAAAGATCCAGGATTATAGTTTTACACATCATACCCCCTCCTCTTTTAGTAACTGATACAACATATAAAAATTCAGCCAGGATATAGAGGTTGGAACAACACTATCAACCAACTCCACCTAATTAATGATTTTAAGAACAAAGACTCCACCAAACAGTAGCAAATACACATCTTTTCAAGTACAAAGAGTTCCTGTATATCTCTCAGCCTTTTCACTTATACTTAATAATCTGACATTAACATGGTATATTGTCCTAACTAAAACAAATGTTGCTGCATTATTATTAACTAAACTCCTCACTTGATTCAGCATTCACTAGATTTTTCACTAATGCATTCTTTATATTCCAGGATCACATTGCATTATTTTGTTATTTCTCCTATACTAGCTTATAGAAGTTTCCCTGTTTTTCTTTATTTTTCATTGACCTTAGCTGTTTTGAGGAATACTTTCAGCTATTTCATAGAATGTGCCTTACTTTGGGTTTTTCTCTTATACTAGAGGTCCGGTGCACAAAATTTGTGCACTGAGGGGGTGTGTGTCCCTCAGCCCAGCCTGCACCCTCTTCAATCTGGGACCTCTCTGGGGATGTCCAACTACCAGCAGTCGGACATCCCTCTCACAATCCGGGACTGCTGGCTCCTGACCGCTCGCTTGCCTGCCTGCCTCATTGCCCCTAACTGCTTCTGCCTGCCAGCCTGATCACGCCTAACAACTCCCCTGCCAGCCTGATCGATGCCTAACTGCTCCCCTGCTGGCCTGGTCACCCCCAACTGCCCACCCCTGCTGGTCTGGTCGCCCTCCCCTGCCGACCATCTTATGGCAGCCAGCTTGTGACCACGTGGGGATGGCTATCTTGTGTGAGTGTGTGATGGTCAATTTGCATATTACCTCTTTATTATATAGGATTCCTATTGATTAGATTGAGATTACAGGTTATTTTTGCTTTTCTTGCCTGTATTTTTGGTGCCATATCCAAAAAAACATTGCCACAGCCAATGTCAAGGAGGTTTTTTCCTATTTCTTTGTCTAGGAAAATGTTTTAGCTTTTATATTTAAGTCTTCAATTCATTTTGAATTGATTTTATGTATAGTGTAAGGTAAAGGTTCAATTAATTCTTTGGCATGTGGATATTCAATTTTCCCAGTACCATTCGTTGAAGAGTCTAATCTTTTCCTATTGTATATTTTTAGCACCTTTCCAAAAATTAGCTGGTCATATATGCTTGCATTTATTTTTGGACTTTCCGGTTCCATTGGCCTATATGTTTGTTTTTATTCCAGTTTCATGTTGTTTTGATTGCTATAGGTTTGTAATATAATTTAACATCAAGAAATGTGATTCTCCTGACTCTTTTCTCAAGATTGCTTTGACTATTCCAGGTCTTTTCTATTTGTTTGTGAATGAATAAAATAGCAACGTTATCACTCAGTGGAAAACAATGCAAATATTAGTAATTTTATCTTCTGAGGAAAGGTCTCAGAACTAATTCCAAGTCAATACTCCTTCCTTATCATTTTATTTGTGTTGGAGTTCAAATATATAAATATATGGTATTGCTTTACCCTAGAAATTCATTTCAAAAATATATACACTAATATGAATTACAATTTAGCCCTCATTGTTATTTTTTATTAAATTCTCAGGTGAAAAATTCAAATGTATAAAAATATTTATGGAGTTATCATTTACCTTTACTTCTCCTCATTATAGAACTTTTGGATATATTATTATTAACTTTCTACTGCTTAATAAATTCTCAAATTTTTCCTCATTAATTTTACTGTAGTGCCATATAGACTACCACAGTGGTCTACTGGAAATTAGCTGTGGCAAAGTCTGTCTGAACCAGATGCAGAAATTTAGTGTGGCATATGGATAATTTTTCAAGAATATAGTTTCATTATATGTATTCAATGCAGCAACTCTTACCATTCCACAATAATTTTATTTTATATCAGTTTTTCATATCAAATTTTATGCCTTGGATATGTTGACTGTAATTTTTCTCCTTTTTGAATCTAGATAGGTTATAAATCAATAATTAAATTGACAATATCACTTGAAATTATCAAAAGTATGAGTGCTCTGCAGTGACTACATTACTCAATTTTACTTATTTTTTGGTTGTGTTCATTCCTGTAATAGATCTGTCATTAATGCTTTATAAAATTTGATCAAATTGAAGAAATGGGCAAAGACTACTTAGGGGAAGGCAGTGAAATTCACTTCTAGATATAAATTGTCTATTAATGTGAGATTAAATAGAATTATTTCGTATGAATGAAAAACTACTAAGTAGACATGTATGTGTTTGCCTGTGTATTATCATACTTATAATACAAGCCTGATGAGAATCTAGAGATGGCATAATAAGGGAGTTGTGGTTTTTATCTCAAATGTCTAAATAAATGCCATCCTGTTTTATTTTATTTTTTTAAAAATATATTTTATTGATTTTTTACAGAGAGGAAGGGAGAGAGATAGAGAGTTAGAAACATCGATGAGAGAGAAACATCGATCAGCTGCCTCCTGCACATCCCCCACTGGGGATATGCCCACAACCCAGGTACATGCCCTTGACCGGAATCGAACCCGGGACCCTTCAGTCCGCAGGCCGACGCTCTATCCACTGAGCCAAACCGGTTTCGGCCATCCTGTTTTATTTTTAAGGAGTTATTATTTGCTTTTATTTTGACGCAAAAGGCAATAATGAAATAAAGAAAAAAGTAGGATAAAAAAATGAAAACTTCCAGGCTGGAGCAACAAAAGGAACAGATGCATAGCCATAAAAATGCTTTATTTTAGGGGCCAGGGTTTTACTCAAAGTATATTATACTGTGTCTAATACAGAGTGGCATTTAATATGCTATACTTTCTTCATATAATATAGGATCTCCATTGTATTTCAAAATATTGATTAAAATATTAAATCACTCAATTTATGTTCAGAAGTTCTGAACATCTTTTTTAAATAACTGTTTTGGCAAATTTCTTTGACGCATTTCCAGTTGCCCTATTGCTCACTGTTTCTTTCTAGAAATCCAAAATCCTGTTTTTATAATTGTATTCATATTGGTAAAAGACAAGTGGACAAAAAAATAATTTTCACTTGTAATTTGTGGAGTCATAAGCATCTCTTATAATAATAGATCATTACTTTGCTAATATGGACTGGGTTCAGTTACCAACAAATTTTATAGTTATGTCTGATGAGATTATTTGCAGGGTATTCTAAAAGTATCCTGTAGGCTCTTTGCTTTATTTCTTCATTTAACTTTTTATTTTTTCAGTTACAACTCACATTCAGTATTATATTTTTATTAGTTTCAAGTGTATAGCATAGTGGTTAGACAGTCACATACTTTACAAAGTGATCCCCTGATATTTCCAGTACCCAGCTGGCACCATACATAGTGATTACAATATTATTGACTGTATTATCTGTGCTGTACTTTATATTATCATGTGTAGTCCCTTCACTTTAATAATCTCAAAAATACAAATGCTGCAAATGTACCATATAGAAATTGTAAATTTATTTTGTACTTAATTTTAACATTGAATAAAAAATTTTAAATTAATAATTTTTTTTTATTTTGAGAAATTTTAAGTTTATGGGAAAATTGAGCAGAAAAAAGTAGGATAAAAAATGAAACCTTCCAAGCTGGAGCATACAATGGAGATCCTATATTATATGAAGAAAGTATAGCATATTAAATCCCACTCTGTATTAGACACAGTATAATATACTTTGAGTAAAACCCTGGCCCCTAAAATAAATACTGTACCTCCTCACAAACATCCCATAATTCCCCTCTGACTAACATTTTACATTAGTGTGGTATATTTGTTACAATTAAGATAATATTTGTACATTATTTTAAAATAAAGTTGATAGATTATATTAGGATTTATTTCTTGTTATATATATTCTAAGGGTTTTGACTAATATATAATGACATTCACCATTACCATAGAACAGAAAATGTTCACCACTCTGAAAATGCCCTGTGTTTCACCTACTCATTTTCCTCTCCCTTTCCCTATACCCTGGCAACCAGTATTTTCCCTGGCCCCTAGTTTTGCCTTTCCACAGTGTCTTATACTTGAAATCAGACAGTATATAGCACTTTCAGATTAGATTCTTTCACTTATATACATCTAATGTTCCTCCATATCTTTTCTGGGCTTAACATTTCATTTTATTATATTATATTATATAATACAGAGGTAATATGCAAATTGATCCTCATTCCATCACACTGTCACAAGATGGCTATGCCCACAGTGGAGGGAGGGTTCCCATAACAAGCCATAACAAGCGATCAGCAGGGACCTGAGGCTGCATGTAGCTGGGCCAGGGCAGGAGACTGAGGCTGCACCCCCTGCCCAGTGTGTCTTGACAGGGGACCTCAGGCCACGCCCTCCTCCCCGGGCCAGAGGACCTGAGGCTGCGCCCCCCACCCCGCACCAGACTGGGGGACCTCAGACTGCACTCCCTGCCCCCGGCTCCAGGCCGGGGGACCTGAGGCTGCACCCTCCACCCAGCGTGGCCTGACGGGCGACCTGTGCCCCCTGCCCAGCGTCAGGCCGGAGGACCTGAGGCTGCACTCCCCGCCCAGAGGGTCCTGCAGTGTGCCCCAGACTCTGACAGGAGGAAGATTTTCATACACATTTTACTAATTTTCTTTCATCTCTGACCCTTCTATTATAGAGAAAGGGCAAATAGCAATATTAAAATATTTCCTCTAATTAATTCCCTTTTAATGTGCATGAATTTCATGCACTGGGCCACTAGTTAATAATACTTTATTAGATGGATGTACCACAGTTTGCTATTTTTTTCACTTACTGAAGGACATCTTGTTTGCTTCCAAGTTTGGGAAATGATTTATAAAGCTGCTATAAACATTTGTGTGCAGATTTTTGTGTAGATTTAAAATCTCAACTCATTTGGGTAAATACCAATAAGCATGATTGCTGGTTCATGCAGTAAAAACAAACAAACAATAGTTTTGTAACACGCTGTTCAAATGAAACTAGACACAATTGGTCCAAGGCTGCCTGTCACTACTTGAACCAAATTAAGCAGAGACAGGGTTGAATCATATATGAGTGTTTATTCCAATAATGCCAGCAGTATGGGGAGAGCAGTCAGTCACCCTGGAAATTCTTCTCTGACCCCCCTCTCCAGCTGGCTGATTATATATATACTCATGAAGGAGAAGATAGCTACATGTAGCTGCAAGCTTCAAGTGTAACATGGAAAGGGGAGGGGAGGGTCTGCAGTCTGGACTCAAAAGTCCAATAACAAGGTGGCTAGGTTTCTCTGATGTTAAAACAGTTCAGCCCATTTTTGGGACTAAAGAATGGTCGGCATTCCTGAGAAAAATTCCAGGAGGGGGTCAGGGTCAGGGCACAGCAACCAAATCAAGTGTGTCCTGTCCTTGGTCTGTTCTCAAAATGTATTTATTTTCTGAGTAATGGACCCATTGAGGCGTCTTATTCTTTTACAGCCTTGTTACCCAAGGTCTGCAAGAAAACTTCTTATCTATACTTCGTAAGGTGAGTAATTGTTAGACAACCGTGGCTCTGTTTTTATTACATGCCCTTTCCCACTATCGCAAACTTCCTTCCAAAGTGGCTGTACCATTCTGCAGACCCCAGCAATGAATGAAAGGCACTGTTACTCAAAATCCTCTCCAGCAGTTCATAGTGCCAACGTTTTGGATTTTAGCCATTCTAAATGCTGTTATTGGCATCTCATTATTTTAATTTACATTTCCTTAGTGACATATGATACTGATCATTAAGTATTGAGATGATATTTGACATCTGAATATCCTTTTTGGTGAATTGTCTTTTCAGATATTTTGCCTGTTTGTTATTTAATTATGTTTTAATTATTAATTTTAAGAGATCTTTTTATATTTTGGATAGCAGTCCTTAATCACAAATAAGTTTTGAAAATATATTCCTCCAGTATGTGGCATGTCATTTCATTCTCTTAGTGGTATTTTTAGCATAGCAGACGTTTTTAATTTTAATGAAGTCCAATTTATCAATTATTTTCTTCAGACAACCTGCTTTGGTATTTTATTTAAGAAGTCATAGCAAAACCAAAGGTCACCTAGGTTTTTCTCCTAACATATTATCTGAGCTCTCTTAGTTAGAAAGACATATTTTAAGTGGTATAAGGTGGGAATGTATTACAAATTCTTTTAAAAAGAGAACCGAAATCAGAGTGAGAAGAGAGAGAGGTACCTGGCAAATTTAAATACGCAGATCAGTCTTCAGTGTGGATTTTGATAAGATAAATGCACTCCATACTTGCACCAGTACCCTCAAGATTCAAATTTATAATAATGAAAGCATCTACAGTGGGTCCTTGACTTACGAGTGTCCCGACTAACGAGTTTTTCAAGATACGAGCCGTCTCTCGAATGGTTTTTTGCTTTGAGTTGCGAGCTAAAATTCGGGTTACGAGCCAGCTTCAGATACCCACCGCTAGTTGGCGCAGCGAACGTCACAGTGAACGCCACAACATCAGCCCAGCATTCAATTCATTGTAATGGTGAAAATTGATTTGACATACGAGTAATTTGAGTTACGAGCTCCGTCACGGAACGAATTAAACTCGTAAGTCAAAGCCCCACTGTATTTGGCCAAACTTAGATTACATCCCTGGCTCTTCACTAGTAGGGTGCATTATATCTGGATGGATAATTTAAAAAAGGCAGTCCAAATGGGTAAGAGTCAGTTCCCTAACAGCTAGTCAGAAACACATCCAGAAATAACCCCAAAGTGTTCAATACACAGGAGAGATCACAGCCCCATAAAAATAGTAGTGTTTTAGCTTATAATAATGTAACTGATAGTTCTTCAGAGATATTTTTTCCTCTGGCTTTCCATTAACTCCTTCTCCTTTTATTTTTATCCTTCGTGTATTTCACTTGTACAAGTTGGACAAGCAATCTCAAAAATTATGGTCAGTGATTTTTATAAAATACAATCAGGTACTTTTTAAGGAGTGCTAATTACAATTAGAGCTTTTATAAGTTCTTAGCTTAAATGAGGACAGGAAAATTAAAAATATATATATTATTAAAGGCAAATGCCATTTGCCTAAATAAGTATTCTTTATTCTATGCCAAGACAAGTCCCTAATGACTAGCTATTAAAATGGACTTTCTAGCTCTTAGGTAGGTAATGGATAAAAGGGAGTTTGAATGATTGATTTTGATGCTGTCTACAGGCTCAGTGGGGTTCATGGATTGCTATCATTTATCCATCAAGAATTCTAAAACTACATGCTGTCGTCACATCAGTCATGGGTGAAGATGGTGCAGGCCTGTTTAATTGACTGGAAAACGCTAATGTGCTAAGATTAATAGAAATGGAACTTGGATTCCAAATTCTATTCCTCAATAGTAATGTAGCTACTATTAGGTAAAAATTATGAGGTGAAATATTCAGAAATAATGAAAATTTCAATTAAAATATATACTACTCTCAGAAACAAATAATAAAGCATGCTTTAAAATAGCCAATCTGTGCTAGAAAGTTATTTTTTTTCTTTTTACGCTGGGCATCATATCTCAAATATTCCCTTACCATATTTTTTGTACAATGAATGGTCATTTAAAATACTATCAAATAATATATTGTCAAATACTGTACACAATTGGGAATGTTTTCTTCTTTTTTGCCACTTGATGAAGAAATGGATAATGTTCATTCCTTTAATATCTTTTTATTTTATGCTTACAACTAGAGACCCAATGCATGAAATTTGTGCACTGGTGGCGGGGGGGGGGGGACGGCGGGGGGGCCGCATGTTCCTCAGCCCGGCTTGTACCCTCTCACAGTTCAAGACCCCTTGCTCTTTACTACCCGCCTGCCTGCTGCTCCTTAGCGCTGCTCCTCAGCTTCTGGCTGAGTGGTACTCTGCCTGTAGGAGTGCACTGACCACCAGGGGGCAGCTCCTGCATTGAGTATTTGCCCCCTGGTGGTCAGTGTGCATCATAGCGATTAGTTGTTCTGCCATAAAGGTAACTTAGGCTTCTATTATATAGATGTTACAAGTACTTTCTTAGATGTGAAAGTTACAAAGGTAAATAAGCATAATTTCTCCTATCAAACACTTATTTTTGAAAATGAGAGGAACATTTCATGTAACATTATGGAAACATGATATTTCCATATAAAAGTCTAAAGATATGACCAAATCAAACAAAGATGAGACTGATTTTTACTGGGGAATGTCCTCAAACAAGAACATTAAGATAATTCTGGTAGATATACCAGAAAATAGAAAAAGCTTCATGGAGAAATGACTCATAATTCTGATTCCCAAGAAAGTGGCAGGTAAATCCTCCTCATATCCTATAACTTATAGTGGCAAGAAGAGGATATCATGATAAGGATCTTTCCTCTGGGACTCATTTAAAACAACAGAAATCAATACATTTCCAAAATTATGGCAGCAGTGCCAAAAGAGTAACAGCTTGACTGCTCCATTCAGAAAATAATAATTGAAAAGTCTGTGTAAGGCCTGGTGTGTGTTGAGTGGGTGTATCAGTTTCCTAGGGCTGTCATAACAAAGTACCACAAATTGGGTGGCTTAAAACAATAGAAATTTACTGTGCTGGAGGTTAGACAAAAGCAAGGTGTTGTCAGGGGTACCTTCACTCTAAAACCTGTATGGTAAACTTTCCTTGCCTCTTCCTAGTTTCCATTGGTTGTCAGCAATCTCTGGCATACCATAGATTTCAGCTACAGTATCTTAATCTCTGCCTCCATTGTCATGTGCCATTTTCCCTGTGTGTCTGTCTTCACATAGTGTTTCTCTCTTCATACAAGAATTCCAGTCATATTGAATTAGAGCCAATCCTAATGACCTCATGTTAACTTATTTACATTTGCAAAGATTCTGTTTCCAAATAAAGAAAGTCACATTCACAGATACTAGTACCTAGGTTAGGACATCAATATATCTTTTTTAGCTCCAAACAGTGAGTTTTTGTTTTTGTTGCAGACTTATTCTGCTACATGAAAACATCTTTTACTAAAGGATAATCATAGTTAGTAGGAGCTTATCCCTCACCCTGGTGGTGGATAAGAGTGAATCCATTATCAAATTGAGACTAGACTTACCATTACATCATTAATGAGAAAGAATCTTAATACCTATTGTAAGAAAGCACACAACAACATTTTTTAAATATTAAAGGATAAATTAATGATAAAGTAGGCATATAATATAATGAAATAGAAAACAAGAAAACATTGGAAAGGATAAGTTAATGAAAAGTTGGTTTATGTGCTTGATTAAAAAATAAAGAGATAGAGTAAAGCTTTTGAAATTTAGAAATGAAAACAGAAAAGTTAATATTTTTAAGAGAATATTACCTCTAAACTCTAGAATAGAAAATTTATACATCTGAAGGGAATACATAAATTGTTATTGATAGTTAAACAACCAACATTGATATAAGAAGGAAAAAGAATTTGATAAATCAATTACCATAAAATAAATTGTGAAGATGATAGGAAGTTTATTCTTAAAAAACACTGACTAAATTATTTTACAGATGGATTCTACATATTTTTTAAATAGTAGTTAAATATAATTGAAAAGTCAGGACTACAAAAACACAAATTCTTTCTAATTGACTTTTTAATTTTAAATAACAATATTTAATAACAATGTGATAAATTTAATTTAGTAAAAGAAAACTACTAACTACTAAGATCCTGGGTACAAAATTTTACAAAAGCAAGTCGAATGTATCAACTTATCAACAGGTTATCAGGATTTACTCTAAGACTTCAAATATGAATCGACATTAGGGAACTTAACATAATTGTTGTATGAATAAATTATAGTGGACAAACCATGTAGTTTATCCAAAATGCAAAGAAAACAGCTGATAATATTCAGACAAGGACATGCATTAAAAATAAAAACTAACAATTGAATGACTCATGATAATTTGTATCTCATGGTAAAATTGTGTCGCTGAACTTTTATCTGCATCTTAATTTTATTGTGTGCACACAAAAATTTTTGGCATGGATTGAAGAATGGTTGATATTCAGAGATGTAAGAGAAAAAATAATGATATAGCTCTTTTCCTATTTGAGGCACCAAATGTTGCAGCAAAGGCTAAAGCCGTTTTTGGCAGAATTCTAATTTCAAAGCCATAATTTGGACATTCCTTAAACAAAAAATGTGGGTGTTTTGAGTCCCCATTCTCTCTCGCCGAAAATCGAAGAAGGATGTTGCAGACAAAACAGTTAATGGAACCAAAGTTTATTGGGAGAACCCAGTCCTGAAAAAGGTGCAGCTGGGGTTCTAGGAGCAGGCCAGTGTCCAGAGCTTCCTTTCCATGTTATACTCAGAAGTAGTTTAGTATGCAAGCTAATTAAAGTCTGATAGCCCATGTGGGGAGGCCCACATGGCCATAAGCCACCTGGGCTCAGGGGATGTGCTCCCCAGCAACAGGAATGTCAGGTATCCATTGTGCACTGTGCTGGGCATGAAGGGAAGGGAGCATGTGCTTTCTTTGTATATATGCTTGCCTCACTGCCTTGTGATTGGTTATTGGCATGCTGTTTGTCTTAGTAATATCCGTACATTTTATTTTATTTTTATTTTATTTATTTATTTTTTCAGCATCAGCATTATAATTTTATTATGTTACTAGAGGTCCAGTGCATGAAATTTGTGCACTGGTAGGGTCCCTAGCAGCTGCTGGCTGTTGGCCGGGTACTCCCTCCCTTCCCCCAGCTGGCCCCGCCCCCTGGACAAACTCCGGGATGACCTCCAGGTCAAGGGGACAATTTGCATACTACGCTTTTATTTATTTGTTTATTTTTATTTTTTTTTTCTGAAACAAATTTTTATTGGACAAACACATGAGCATTGGGTGTACTTTGTGAAGATTATGGGCAAAACATCCAGTTAGCAGTTAAGCAAAGATTGAAAAGCATATACCGTAAGGCTATTGTTTACACATGAATTTAATACATGAAGCTTGGATATACGCATTTTGCCCCAGTCTAAATAGAGTGAAGCAAATCTAGTAATTATGCATAAATCTTAAAACAAGGATCACATTTTATCTGTACGTTTTAAAGTTCATGTCTCCCATGCACACCCTTCCTCCCCACCCAGTTGGGATGCCTTAGTAATTCCGCCTGGCAGGTTCTAGTTTTCATTTCCTCCTCCCATGGTCCTGATCCTATCTACCTCACTTTTTTCTGTCCATTCCTACTAAAAACCTTGGTTTATGTTTATGTCTAATTTTATTGTGGCTTCATAAATGAGATAGAAAGCACATCCTCCCTCATGTGATAAACATTTATATCTGATTTTCAAATTGAACTCATTTCCACCTAAATGTAAGCTTTGCTTTTCAAGAAACAATCTCTCACCTTTAATAGAGTTAATCACCCACTACTAATTATTTAATGCTTAGTTCTTAAGTCCATTTCTACATAAAATATTCTGCATAATACTTTGTTTCTATGTTTATCTTCCTAATCAGACTGTGAGTTCATTAAGATAAAAAAATAAATTCACTGTGGAAATTAAATGCATTATTATTGAGGAAAATGTAACTGAGGAAACTAAATTGAGACATGCACCTTCTTAGTACTGAATAAAAGTGTTCTGTTTAGCCCATGGTACACAGAGACATTTCAAATGATGGACAGAGTGTTGTAACAGAAGTGAAACAAGATATGCTATAAATTTTGTAAATGAAGTATAAAAATTCCTTAACATGGAAGAACAATGGATAAGGGCACAAAATTCCATTTTGTAACTTTTCGGAACCAAAGCACTTAATAATTTGTCACAGGTAAAATTAATCCTTACTCCATCGACCTTGCAATTTCCAGACAGAAAAAGTGCTGGCCATCACATCATCTAGGAATTCCCCCATGTGCTTTAGTCCATCCGCTGAAACACTTTCAATTGGTTATGACAGATGGGCATGAAATCTGTCACAGTTATGATGGATTGAGGAGGGGAAAGCTTGATAAATGCTGAGAGAGATTAGATCTTGATGGTTATTTTTACAAAGTTACTCTTGAGTACTGGGTACTTAGTATAATTTCTTCTAGGAAAATTATTACTGCCTACTAATTAACATACATTTTACTTCATTTTTTTTACTAAAAATGTCAATGATAATTTTATGCCTGGAATTATTAGATATAGCAAGAGAAGCATACCTAACAAAATCAACTTAATAGTCATTTATTTAAAAACTATTGATATTCCAACATTTATCTCTATCTCATGAATATCAATGTTATATGTATCTTAAATGTGCAAATATAAAAAATATATGACTATATTATTACTATATCCAATCAATATTCTTTTAATATTTTTATTAATCTAATAGCATACCTTAACAATTATTTTTTAAAATATATTTTATTGATTTTTTACAGAGAGGAAGGGAGAGGGATTAGAAACATCGATGAGAGAGAAACATCAATCAGCTGCCTCCTGCACACCCCCTACTGGGGATGTGCCCGCAACCAAGGTACATGCCCTTGACCAGAATCGAACCTGGGACCCTTCAGTCCGCAGGCCGACACTCTATCCACTGAGCCAAACAGGTTAGGGCAACAATTATTTTTATAAAATTCTCATTTTAAGCCGAAACCGGTTTGGCTCAGTGGATGGAGCGTCGGCCTGCGGACTGAAGGGTCCTAGGTTCGATTCCGGTCAAGGGCATGTGCCTGGGTTGCGGGCACATCCCCAGCGGGAGATGTGCTGGAGGCAGCTGATCGATGTTTCTAACTCTCTGTCTCTCTCCCTTCCTCTCTGTAAAAAATCAATAAAATATATTTAAAAAAAAAAATTCTCATTTTAAAAAATTACTGGGAAATTGCACCTGTATGATTTCTCTGATCTTTTATTTTTTTCTGCCAAAATGGTTAAATTATAAAAGGACAAGTCAGAAAAAAATGCCCTTTTATTCATTTTTATTTTATTTTTTAATATATACAATCAGCCTTGTGTAATTTAGACCCTCAAAATAGAAAGGAGTTTTACATGGGAAGAAGTCTTAGTCTTATATACTTCAGTTTTAATCATCATTACATTTTGGACAATTTCTCCCTTTTTTCAGAATCCCTGTTTTTCAAAAGATATCCTCTTTAGGTTTCTCCATAATCAAGGGGTTGAAAAAAGGGAGAGGGGAATTTTTTCCTTTTTTTCCTTAATCTTCCATGCTAGTTGATCCAGAACCAATTGTTCTAGGACCCCTTCCCCACCCTTCCCTACTCTGGTACAGCAGGAGGCCTGACCTTGCCCTCTGGGTTTCCTTGGAGGCAGTTTCAGCTGAATCCAACCTGTTTGGAGTTAGTGAGAGATGATAGAGTGGTGGTTCCTCAAAATATTAAATATAGAACCATATAATCCAGCAATTCCACTTCTGAATGTTAATTTAAAAAAACACACACAAAAACTCACAAAACACCAATTCAAAAATATGTCTGCACCCCTATCTTCATTGCAGCATTATTTTTAATAAGTACAAACCAACTTTATTCTTGGGTTTGTTTTTAGGTATAATACTCTTCATGGTAATACTTTGTGTGTATGTTTTTCTTTCTCATTAGACTTTGAATCCATTAAAATAAAAATTAATACACTGTGGAAGATTAATACATTATTATGAATAAGAATATAGAATCTCTCTATATATGATATATTTCTCCATCTTTTCATAATTTTTGTAGCATTGGCTCCAGCTCCCAAGTGACAGAACATGGTTATAACTAGTTGAGGGTGATCCCAGCCCTCACCCAGCCCTTGGACTTCCTATCTTCCCTTTTTCTTAGCAGCTTATTAATTGTTAACTATTTTTTTCTGCTATTGATAATCTTGGAGTATCTTCAGTTTCCCCCTTTGTGTTCTTAGTTCAGGCATCACCTGGTAACTAGTTCTTTATTAAATTACTCTTATTTTAACTACTTTCAGTACTTATGACCTATACTCCATTCTGAATGGATTCTGAATGATATACACTCCAACTAAAACAATTTGTCATAGTTACCTTGAGTGTTATGTTGGTATGTGTTTTAAGGCTACAGGGTAGCTATGGTTCAGTACTATAATCAATCATGAATAGATGTCATGGATGAGGACAGTATATGTAACTGCTCTCATGCCATATAACTGCTGTAGTAACCAATTCTGAATTATATCTTGGTCTTACCAGTATATTTTGCCATCACAAGGTGTTGTAAAAGTCTCTTTCTCAAAGACCACTTTTTAAAATCTTTTCTATAAAAGTTTTTAAATTTAAGGCCCTCATTGCCTCAAATCCAAGTATTCTTAAACCATAAAATCTGGTTTCCACATTTTGGCAAGTGTTGGAAACGAAATTAGAACCTGTATCAGTGTCCTATTCCTGCTATAACACATTACCACAAAGTTGGTAGATTAAAAGAGCTCAAATTTATTGAATATATCCTGGAGACTGATGTCTCACTGGGCTAAAATCAAGGTATCCATGGGCTATATTCCTTCTGGAAGTCAGTGAGGGACTATGTATTCATCTTATTTCCAGCTGCCCATGTTCATTGGTTTGTTAAGTCCTATCATTTCAAATTTAGCAATTACATCAGTCTGATCTCTGCTTCTCTCCTCACATATCCTTTTTGATTTTGATCCTTTTCTCTATTTCATATAAGGATCCTTATAATTACATTTAACCTACCTAGGTAAGTAGAATAATCTCCCGGTTTGAAGAACCTTAACTTAATCACATCTGCAAAAACCCCTTAACCACACATGAAATTATGTCCCACAATGGTGATGATTATAACCCACATTAAGTATCAAGCATGAAAGGATTAATAGGCTAATTAATATTTTATTTATTTTGCTATAAAAGAAAAACAAGTTTAAAATGTTATTATTTTGGTTAAATATCTGCAAGACTACATATTCATGTGAATCTTAAGTTAGTAGTAAATTTAGAAATGTGAAGTAAGCATAGTCATAAGAATTCTGTATAAGGGAATTCATGTAAAAGCCTTAAAGGATTACATTTGCAAGATTCAGAAAATGTAAGAATGCTTTAGTTGGCACTGTAAGAACTGTCACAACATTCTGTATGGCACAATGTAGTTCTCATTGCATCTTGGAGACCAAATACTGACTTCAGCTGATGTCAGAAGAGAACAAAGCACATCCAAGAAAAATTTAACAGTTACAACTTTAGTTTACTGATGCAGTTGGAAAAAGATATTCCCTAGAAATAAAGTGTTCAAAACATATCTAAGTGGGAGAGACTCTGTAATGATAAATGAAATTATATGGTCTCTCCATGGCCCAACTCATTGGATTTCATTTTCTTCTAATTGTTTTTTTCTTTAACTTTTAGCACAAATAAAACCTTAAAAGGAGAAGAAGTTGACTCTAAATTATTTCACAGGACGCTTGATGGAAGGTAGCATGGCATTTTAAAATAGCAAAGAGTGGGCTTACAGGGGAGTTAGGAATATCTCTTCCGTATTTGAAAGCCTGCCAAGAGTAAAGGTATTAATGCCTGTTTTAGATAAGTATTTCAAATATAGATCTGTGTTTATGTGAAGGCAGGGTTTTGTGCCAAAGGAGTCCAAGTATGTCTGCTACCTGAGATAATGAGTATCCAGTCCGTATAGGTGATAAAACATTGATTCTACATACATTAAAGGGAATGTTTTGAAGAAAATATAACATTCATGTAGGCAGTCCTTATCTGGTGTCATTTGAATTCATTTGACTTTCTTACTCAATTTGAGCAACTTTTTGGCCCCAAAATATAATATTGGTATGAGTGTACATGGGTGTATATTTATAATCCCTTCACGGCATTGACTGAATTGATTACATCAATGAGTTGCATGGCAGTGTGAAGTCTAAGACTTGACTGATATGGCATGAGTGTTGAAATTTCTAAAGGAAATTGGCTAAACAGAGTATGACTTCTTTTAAAAAAAACAGATATTTCTGACAAAAATATTTCATATCCTTAATACTTAGTTGCATATAAAAATCAAGGATGTTAAACATAATTTATTAGAAAAATAATGTATTTTTTACATCAGCCATATCTAGGTTGCAGTTTTAGCTCTAGCATTTGCCAGCTCTTGCTTATACCACTTAGATTAGAAACAGGATTTGAATGTGAGGATAAAGTTAAATGAGGTAGGTAATGGCAATATCTGACACATATTATGGACTCATAGATATTTTTATTTTCTTTAAAATTAAATTATTTTAATTCCAGCAGAGTAAAATAACACTTGTCATTAATAATCCATAACATGTAAGAATACAAATCAAGTATGAATCATAAAATAATGTCCAATAAACTTACTTCCATTTATTTACTTTCCACCCCCAATCCATCCATGTCCTGTGGATACCAGGCTAAGCAGAAGCTGTTTATAACTATCTTATCTCTACTCACTGAGTTATAACTAATGAATATGAACCACATTGCTTCAGACTAAGTCCCAGTTATGCTTCATCCTATATAATAAAAGCCTAATGTGCTAAGTGTCCAGTGGTCCAGTTGGCCATTCAACAAATCAAAGCATAATATGCTAATGATATGTTAAGGCAACTCAGTGGCTTTCTAGTACACATACTGACCACCAGGGGCAGATGCTCTGACAGGTAGGTTAGCTTGCTGCTGGGGTCCGGCCGATTAGGACTGAGTGAGACAGGCCGGACATACCCTGGAGCCCTCCTATGGTCCATCCCTGGCTGGCCAATATCCCGCTTCCCTCCCTGGACCTGATTGTGCACTGGCGGGGTCCCTTGTCCTGGTCTGCACCCTCTTGCAATCTGGGACCCCTCGAGGAATGTCAGGGAGCCGGTTTGGGCCCGATGCCAAACCACTGGTCACTATAATGTGCACTGACCACCAGGGGGCAGACACTCAATGCAGGAGTTGCCCCCTGGTGGTCAGTGCGCTCCCACAGGGGGAGTGCTGCTCAACCAGAAGCCAGGCTCACAGCTGACGAGTGCAGCAGTGGTGGCAGGAGCCTCTCCTGCCTCCATGGCAGCGCTAAAGATGTCCGACTAATGGCTTAGGCCCAGTGTCAGTTGGACATCCCCTGAGGACTCCCAGACTGTGAGAGGATGCAGGCCGGGCTGAGGGACGCCCCCTCCCCTCCCCGCCAAGTGCATGAATTTTGTGCACCAGGCCGTTAGTTGAATATAATGTAAATATAACTGCAGGGGAATCCAGTACTCCATTCCACCCAAAGTAACTGACACTACATTAATTGCTCAAACTACCACTTCTTAAAAAAATGTTTTTCCATTACACTTGACATTCAATATTATATTAGTTCAAACTACAACATCTTAAAGCTCACAGAAAATTTACAATCCTCCTGTCAAAGATCCCTTTAATTTATGGAAGTCAGAAAAATTTGACAGAGACAGTAGAAGTCTCCAATGCAGAATGTTAGACTCTTGTTACGGTTTCTGATGAAGGAAGAAAGCAGAGAGAGGTTCAAACAACAAACTTAAAATACTCAGTCGTCCCCAGGACAACAATGAAAATCGTTTCTCTTGCCATGAGTAAATATGTTTTCCTCCATAATGTGTGCTATATGTAAGTTATCTCAATTGAAAATAATAAGTAAAATTGTATTATACTAATACTTGTCAAATCATTTGAGTTAGGCCACAAAATAGTTTTTATTTCCACAAATATGGTTTCACAAATTTTAAATTTTTCCTTTACCAGTTTTTGTTATTGGTAGAATGAAACTGCAGTTGACATTTCATCTGTTTCTAACATAGGAATTTTTAATTAATAGATTCACCCAAATATGGGCAGTCTCTTAGATTTTAACTTACCATATGGAATTTGTATTATAAAATTTCTATATGGTACAGATATATAATAATTACCTAACAAAGAAGTATGAATTTCTATAACCTACTGGAATTATTAAGCATCTGTATTTTTCAACAAGTATAAATGTCCTAGTTAAAATAATAAAAATAATACCTTTAAAAACATAGACCTGCCATTTCTGAATAATATTATACATTTTTGTAATAAATATATATTTTACTATTCAAAAATTTGAAATTATTTGGAATTATAAGAGGGATAAATACATGGTGATTTATAATATGTCTACTCAATGATTCATCAGCCTCTACATACTTTGCCTAGATTGCAGTATATTATTTAAGCTTTCAAAAACTGTTATTGCTTTTCCTCCTATTTCTTCTTCTCTACTTTTTCATTACCTAAACCTTTTTCTTGAATTATTCAACCTATCCTAAAGCCAATAGTTGGGGGCAGAGTAACAATGGTATCATTTGAGAGGTGTCCTGGCTTAGGGTGTCAGAGCCAAGCAGAGTAAGAAAGAAGCTGCTTGGCATAAAGTATGAAAGTAGAGTGAAAGTAGAATATATCCACCTGGATAATAAGTCTGAATGGGTTTTTTGGAATGCTAGTGGAGTGAAAAGGTTGCCCATGCAGGATAAAGCCTACTACGAGAAATCAGAGTCTAGAATACTAGTATAGTCAGGAAGACAGCCCCCAATGAGGGTGTCTGAAACCAAGTTGACTGAAAAGGTTGTCCAAATATGTAGACATGCTGGTGCAGTTTGGCTTTTCCCAAATGAGGGAAAGAAGGTGGCCTATGCCTGGAGATGTCCCAGCATGGGATGGCTGAGCCAAAGTATGGTGAGGAATACGTGCACTCAGGAGGGTTATCTTCTGTGGAGAGGCAACTCCAAATGGAGTAAACCCATCAATGGCTAAGTGTGAATAATCATAATATGAGAGAGTTACCAAGGGCATTCATACCAGAAGAAGACCTAGGATGGTTTGTCAGCTGCTGTGTTGGTTGAGAAGGACCTCTATGTAAATGGATAGAGCAGAACAGGGTATGAAAGAACATGAAAGCAACAGAGGAGCAGAGGATACTGACAATTCATGGAGGCAGCATAAAATGGGGTGACAAATTTTAAGGTGACCTCGCATGAAGAGTCAGAGCCTGAGTGGGGGAGAACCTTCTAGTGGAGGTGTGGCCAGCAGTGTCAGAGCCCAGCATGGCGAGGAAGGTCTTCACATAGAGAGGTGTTGAGGAATTGGATTGTTGGAGCTGGAGCTGTGAAGTGCTTCCCCAGGGAGAGAGCTCAGGGTGGCGATTCAGAGCCCCGGAAGGATCAGGAAGGTGTTTCTGTGGGAAGAAAGTCCGATGAAAAGATGACAGAACCTAAAATGGTAAGGAAGTTTCCCATAAGGGAGAGCAACCTAACAAAGTTACTCAGAATGAATTATTAAGGGAAACATCCAAAAATGGGGCAGCCAATGTGAAGCATCAGAGTGCAGGTAGAACAGAGAGAAAGTGAGCCCCGTAGAGGATGGTGACCACACAAAAGGTTGTTCTAGCATGAAATGCTGACGCCTTAATGGGGGGAATGTTCACATGGGAAGGCAATACCTGGATGAGTATTAGAGCCTTTGTGGGGTCATGAAGGACTTTGGCAAAAGAAAAGTGGTTGTTAGGTTTAAGAGGATGGATCAAGTAAATAAGCATATTAAAGATAATGGCAGTAAGTTTCTCATTGTTTAGAAATAGAGTTATCAAAAGGAAGGAAATCATTGAATTGGCACTGGTAGTACTAGTATAAGATCATGATTTTAAAAATATAGAAATATTTATTCATGTCCTTTATGCCCTTTCTAATCAGCTTATTGTTTTGCATTTTCTTTCTTGATGATTACATTTCCAAGGATGGCTCCTTTGAGAAAGATATTCCTGGGTTTTAAAATAGATGATACTAGGAAAAGATTAACATATCAAAGGGACAGAGTCTCTTTAAAAAACAGGACATCAGAGGCCTGCAATCAGGAAGGGATCTTTCTGAAACTTTAATCATGCTCAGGAGAACAGTGAGGCCATATTGGTCTGGGAGCACATGAGCAGCATAGGGGTTAAATACAGAGAAACTGGGGACAGATTGTTTGAACTGAAACATTGACTAGCTGTCAAACATTAGACATATACTTCATCTTTCTGTGCCTCTATCTCCCGACATATGTAATGGGAATAATGAGTAGGTTGATTTAGGGTTATAATAGTTAATATTTTAAATAAATATTCAGCACTTAATAGGTAATTTGTAAGCAATTATTAAAAATACATTCTACTTGATCCTTACAATAGTCTTATGACAGGTATATTATTCCTATTTTATTGATTAAAGAAATGAAGCTGAGAAAAATAAAATTACTCTATAGACCCAGCCTGTCTTGAAACACAGAAAGTCTGAAGCTGACACTATTCTCTAAATGAGGAGGGAAAATGTGGAGTTGACATACAAGTAATAATTATAACAAAAATTCCAGTAAATTTGCTGTCGCATAAAAATACAAAAGCAAACTTTGGTCTTTAATTTTTAAAAAATATTTTGAGATTCTATGAATTCAGAATGAAGTGACAAATGGAAGTGTGCATTTCTGAGAAGGAATTTTATTAATTATTAGTTTATTATTCTTTTCTACATTTGTGAGAAAGAGAAAAAATATTCACTAATCAGTTACTATGGACTGACTATAAATAGCACTGTAATAATGCATGGACATTTCCGCCTGACTTAGACTCAGCTTGCATTTTGTTTGTTTGTTTGTTTGTTTTAAATATATTTTTATTGATTTTTTTTACAGAGAGGAAGAGAGAGGGATAGAGAGGTAGAAACATCGATGAGAGAGAAACATTGATCAGCTGCCTTATTAACACTCCCTACTGGTGATGTGCCCAAAACCAAGGTACATGCCCTTGACCAGATCGAACCTGGGACCCTTCAGTCCGTAGGCCGACGCTCTGTTCACTGAGCCAAACCGGCTAGGGCATCAGCTTGCATTTTGAATGACATCAAAACACAAACATGATAGATACTTATTTCTTTCACAAATAGTTTATCAGATATTAAATACTGATTAATAAAGGATGCTTTTAAAAAATAAGTCTTTGCAAAAATAAATTAGTAAATAAAAATTTTAAATCCAAAATTCAAGTAGAATGAATTATGCAAAATCTTTATGATTAATTTTAATGTCAAATTACATAATGTTTGTGCTAAAATCACATGATTGCATTATAAGAACACATACTAAAACTGCTGTCATGCAAAGGGAAGATTGACTTTACTGAAGAAAATTCAAAGTAGATCTAACCCATCCATAGATAAGTAGAATGGATTATATAATACTTTTATTATGACATTGCTTATATTCCTTCTCTTTTAACTTAAAAGGAAAATCTATTTTTTAAACATGAAAACGGACACAAAGACTGATTAACAATTACCGCTTGGTAATTTTTACCAATTACCATGTATAGGAGAGGAGAAAATGAAAAGGAAAATGTAATTAGCGTAGATAAATGGGTGCATGACCCCATTAATTAAGCTGTAGGGGACATTCAACCCGTACAGAATTTTATATCACCTTTTTTTGAATCATTATCTTTTCACAAACAGTTTCTCTGGTACTTTGGTCTGTGAAGAAGGCTTCTATTTGTGATGTCACAGGTGCCATTATCCTCATGGGGTGAAAACTTCCATCTGGTTAATGGGGTCACTCAGAACATAAATCTGAACTCAAATCAGTTAATACAATAGACCTGTGGTTTGCCCGTGTGAGCAAGAGAGTCAGGTGTGTGTTGAGAGGGCAGACATGGATGGATCATTTTTAATTACAATCCCTGGACTGCTATTCACATAAGAATATCAAGCAACTTCTCCTATAACCACCCTAGTGTTTTAATCTATAACATAAAGAGGCCCAGCTTTACCAGAAAAGCATGCTGAGAATTTTGTATAAATGTCTCTTTGTTTCTTTGTTTAAGTTTTATGAAAGTTCAGTTGCTATACAATAAACTGCATGTAGTAAAGTGTTCCCTGGCTCATATCTCTTTGTCCTCAGGAACTGCTGATCAACTTTCTGTTACCAGAAATTACTTTGTGTTTTCTAGAATTTTATACCAATAGAATCTTATAGAGTGTACTCTTTTTTTGCTTTCTCTCACTTAGAATAAATATTTTGTAGATCATTTATGTTGGAGCATGTGTCAATGTTTATTCCTGTCAATGACTGACTAGTATTCTAATGTATAGATATACTGCAGTTTGTTTATTCATAAGACTGTTGTGGTTATTTAGATTGTTTCAAGTTTTGTTGGTTGTTTACAAAGCATATTGGGCATTTAAAAATGTAAAAATATTATTTTGCCTATACATTTCCTATGTTCTATACAAAAAAATTGATACTAGGTGTACCGGTTACTAATGCAGATTTTGTAATCAAAGAAAATACAATAATTTCAAAAGAAACATCAAAAGTGCTTTATTCAAAGTAATGTCCATCGCTAGCTACACATTTCCCCATCTTTCAGGCAATTTGTGGATACCATCCCAATAGAACATTTCTTGTTTTGAGGCAAACCATTCAGAGACCTAATTTTCCACTTTGTACATTTTGAAGTGCAGCTCAGAAAGTGTGTGTGTCATCGATTGGAACGTAATCTGAAGGAACAAGGCCTGGTGAATACAGCGGATGGGTTAATACTTCCCAGGCAAGATCTTTTAACATGTCTTTAACTGGTTTTGAAGTGTGTGATGGTGCGTTATCATAAAGCAAAATTACTTTGCCATGTCTTCTGGCCCATTCTGGTCGTTTCACGATCAAAGCGTGATTCAAATTGACTTGGACATTCTTTGTCTTTCACATCAAAATCATCACTTTTAAAGCATTTACACCAGCATTCATGAGTATCTTGAGATGGAGCATGTTCACCATAAGCTTCCTGAAGTATACGATAACTTTCAACAGCACTTTTCTTCAAAATAAAGTAATGAATTAAAACTTCCCGCAAATGTTCTTTTTTGGCATAAAATTCAACATTTTTAAGCATAAAAATATGTATTATGTTAACACCTTCAGAAAATTTGACATGACATTTTGAAGCTTGTCAATACAACAAAATAGCACACATATCAAATTGCATACATATCAACATATGTGTAACTCCATCGATTGAGAAAAATCCACATTATTAACCAGTACACCTAGTAAAATGGTTGTGACTTTAATTTTTAATTATATCACATATTAACTGCAAGGTCAGTCACAATTTTTAACAGAACATGACTAAGTCAATGGTGTTGATAAATCTTGATTTTATATTTTGAAATCTTTCAGAGTAATTAAAATTAAAAAGTTTAAAGTAAGCCTGCCACTGGCAAGGCTTAGTGGTTGAGCATTAACCTTTGATCCAGGAGGTCATGGTTCAATTCCCACTCAGGGCACATGCCGGGGTTGTGGGTTCAATCCCCAGTGTGGGGTGTGCAGGAGGTCGCCTATTGATGATTACCTCTCATCATTGATGTTTCTATCTCTGTCTCCCTCTCCCTTCCTCTCTGAAATAAATTTCTCAAAAAGTTCAAGATAATAAGTTATTGGGTATTTTTTCTCACATTTTTCCAATTTTACCTCAGTGATACCTGCATTACATCACTTGCATATCATTGTATATTAAAGAGAATGTTATATCTTATACATGATTGGAACATGTTATTTATATACTGGCACAGTTATTCTATCTATTTTGCATCGCTAAGGCAGGCGAATGAAGGCTTTTTGATGGTATTTGCAGGGCATATGAATGTAGAGTTTTAATGATGGTCACAGTAGGTATGACCTAATGGCTTCATTATTTTTTATTATTATAGTGATCACTATAATCACGATTTGGATATTTTGTCAAATAACTATGTCTATGAGTCATCAATTTATTTTAGCAATGTGAAGGTCACAATAACTTGACAAGGACATTTTTTTAACATATTTTTATTGATTTTTTACAGAGAGGAAGGGAGAGGGATAGAGAGTTAGAAACATCGATGAGAGAGAAACATCGATCAGCTGCCTCCTGCACATCTCCCACTGGGGATGTGCCCGCAACCCAGGTACATGCCCTTGACCGGAATCGAACCTGGGACCTTCCAGTCTCCAGGCCGACGCTCTATCCACTGAGCCAAACCGGCTTTGGTGACAAGGACATTTTTGATGGCTATATAAAGAGGGCTAAAATCATAACTGGAATGAAAAAGAGTATTCTTATAAGCTGATTTATAGTTTAAGGCTATAATAGATTTGTGGATATATATACACACAGGATCACATGGGATCACTTATTATTTCCCAATTATAGTACCATTTACTTCTAACTGTCTCAGCTTTTGCATTCTCCTTGGTTACTCAGCTCTGCATCATTGATAATTATTATTATGGGGAAAATAATTTATAGTCACAGGAATCTGCTACTTAACAATTATAATTTCTTGAACTTCTCTTTCAACTTTTTTGATTGTTTATTTTTAAGTTTTTAAAATATCAGTAATATGTGTTATGAAAGAAAAAAAGTAAAGAGAATGATGAGAAATCTAATTCAGTATGATACTATTTGAGTATAGTCTTTAACTTTATGAAGGGACAAGCCATGGGAAGATGTGAAAAAAAAATGCAGAGAAAAACACAAGCATAAAAGTGTTACTTAGTGTCTTTTAAAAATAACGAGAAATGTTGAACTAATAGAGTAGAGATAGTATCAAGGAGACTGGTAAGACATCAAGCAGTAAATCAGATATATGTAAATAAGATATATAAATTACTTTCTTAGAATAAAAGGGAATAAACTTGTTTGGGACACGTAAGTGATACGGTCTGATTTATATTTTAAAATAGGAGTTGTGTACACAGAAGGATTTAGGGAAACAGAGTAGGAAGTAAGGAAGAACTGTTAGGAAATACTTCAGTGGTTCATGTATAGATGATAGTTTGGTCTGGAGTGGTTGTGGTGGAGGTGGTGATTAGCAATCAAAAATGGCATGTATTTTAAAGGGAATCTATAGACATTTTGCATGGATTCAATCATGTATGGATGAGTGAATAGATTAATAGAATGTCATCAAGAATCTGTGCCTGGACTAACAATCAAAGGAACGAACAAATAAAAACATACTCACAGATACAGAGAAAAACTGATGGTTACCAGATGGAATGGGGGTTAGGGGTATGGATTAAAAAGTTGAAAAGAGTTAAGAAGAACAAATTGTCAGCTGTAAAAATAGTCATGGATGTAAAGTACAGTATAGGGAATGTAGTCAATAATATAATAACTATGTATGCTGTCGGATGGATACTAAACTTATTGGGATGATCACTTCATCAGGTATAAATGTCTAATCACTGTTCTTTACCTGAAATTAATGTAATATTGTATGTTAACTCTAATTGAAGAATAAAATTTTAAAAACCAGATGAAATATATAACATGATGAAATGAGAAGGTGTAATCTATTGCTAGGTGAATAAAGCTGATTATAAAACAAATATCTGAATGAGCCATATGGGGGCATTCTTTATATCAATATCTAAATAACATTCTGAGTACAGATTTTGTTTGATAGACAGACAGTCCAGTATCTTCCTAATACTTTGAAGAATCATGAAAAAAGACTATTTTTTGCTTGTTGGTGCTTTTATGTGTGATTTAAAATTAGTATTCAGTGCTTTTCTTTCATTCGTCACTGGCCATTTCATACCTTACTATACCTCTGGCTGTGTGCTTCACTTTCTAAATGTGGAAGACAGCAGCTATCAATTTTATTGTAGGTTCAATAATTCAAGTTTATTAATTATATTTTGTTAAGGTTTAGATAAGTCTATATAAAAACTATGTCACAATTATTATGTTTAAAGTTTATTTGACATGCTAATTCTTGAAGAATTTCTGTGGCAGACTACTTTATTGAGATTCTAGTTGCTTCTGATGTCTAGGGCAGATATTTTCCCCCAAATATGCACATGGTAGAGAGGCATTTTTTTTTTTACCAATTTCAAAAGCAGAGTTTAGCGTTCATATTATTCTACACAACTACTGTGACTATATTCAGAGTGCTTTGGGACTAGCTGTCTTATAACCCGTGAAGCCTGTACTCATGGATGCTAGCCCTAACATGGTGTGTTGTAGATGATCTCCCTTATTGGAAGGTATAAGAGTAAATTAGGTAACAGAATCAGTATTCTCCTTTTATATTTATTGGCCTTGTCAAAATAGAATATAATCAGTAAACCTGCACTCTGACTGATAATTTTCACTGCCATCTTCATTCACTGTTAGCAGCATTGCCATTTTCTAGAAGGAAATCTGAGGATCAGTTTAATTACTAATAATTTTGACTCACCCACAGCTTCTATACACTATGAGTTGGATCTGCTTCACTGGAATCACTGATAAATATGAAAACTGGAGTTGAATCTACACTATACCAAAGCAACTGGAGCATGATTTTAAAAAGCCTAGAAAATTATTTTGCCATGACCCATTGAAAAGATCATGACTATTAACAGTAATATTTTTAAAAATCTTTCAGTACATATTTTCCAGAAATACCATTTCTTCACAAAGAATGGTCTTGAAGGAACATATAGCAGATAACATTTGTGAAATGTTTTCAATACTGCACTAAATATGCATATTTTTAAAATTATAAAATTAAAGGGAATGGCTGCTTTTTCTCATGAAGGTAATTTAATTTAATCAATGATTCCATCTTTGTTTTATTCCAAAATTGAGAGGAAGTTTTAATTATTCAGCACCAAATATATCACTCTAGGCAGGGCAAGCATGTTAAACTCAAAGGCTAACATGGGCCAAATAAACGAGGTATGCGGCCTGTGGGCCGCGAGTTTGACATACTTGCTCTAAGGTTTTTATATATACACTTTTATTAAAAAGAAAGGAGGAAATGTCCTCACTTTTATTCTTAATACTCATTATTTTGTTTTTAATTTCTTAATCTTTTAAGCAGATATTCAATTTTGTCAGTATTTTCAAAGAATCTAAATCTGCATATAATTTCCTCTAATATAATTTGTTTTAAACATTATCAGAAACATAACAGAATTATTTTCTTCAAAGTATGTTCTTCAGGCTAACTAGCTTTTATTTTCTAACTTTTATAATAGACAGGTCATTTTTTTTTACTGCATTCTTTTTATTTTCACTTAAGTTTGCTTAATTGTGTACTTATCTACTCACTCAAGTTGAATATATCTTCTTTATTCTGTCATTCCCTTTTCTCTGGGACTTTTCCCTTTAAAGCCTTAGCTGCCTTGGTATCCTTGACTATATTATTTTTCTTCCTATTTTGGTGAGACTGTTGAAAAATCTGCTGTGTTCTGCTTTATCTCTCAGCCCCAAATGGCTATAGTATTAGGAAATTCTCAAGGAAAATACATTCAAGAACATGGAACTAACCATATTGTTTCCCATTTTCTAGCCCCTTGCTTACTAGCAAGTTATCTCTGAGGACTTCAAACAGAAAATGTGAGTGTGTGTGTGTGTGTGTGTGTGTGTGTGTGTGTTTCATTTTTAAGTTTTGTTCCTCAAGGGGAGGATTGTTCTGATATAAGCTATTCCATCATAGCCAGAAGTGGACATTCTTTCCTCTGTTGTACAGAATGTGTTCTTGGTGGTTTATCTAATTATCTAACACTAGAGGCCTGATGTACAAAAATTCGTGCAAGAGTAGGCCCTCCGTCCCCAGACTGCCATCACTGGCTTCCCTCTAGCACCCGGGACACAGGCTTCCCTCCTCCCACTGCCCACAGGCACCTGGGACCTAGGCCCCAGCTTCATCAGGAAGGACATCCAAAATGATGTCCAGAAGATGTCTGGTCTAATTAGCATATTACCCTTTTATTAGTATATTTAGTAAATATGGTACAGAATATCAAAATGGGATCATCATTGCATTAAATGAAGAATAAGCATTCCTGTAGTTGGAACATATCTGAGGAAGTCTAGAGCCTTTTTTTGAAGAGAAATTAAAAGTATCTTTCTTTTCATGAAGGATAGTTATATTATTTTACATTGTTTTTGTTGTTGGAAATAATTGTTGTTTAAAGTTAAGAGGAGGAACAAGGGTGTGATTGAATTTTGAACAGGCTCAGGGTATATACTCTGATGAATGCAGCTGTCTGTCTCAGTGTCAGTGATATCTTGGTACTATTATTTTTCTGCTGCTGTGTTTGGGAAACTAAACACTTGTCTTTATTATGCCTAGAATCCTGAGTATGATAGAGGTTTTTAAATCTCCTGCATAAGATTGTATTTTGAACAGGATCTCATGGGAAGAGAGTCATGGCACATCATACTGAGGGACTGTAGAAGAAGAGAGCCACTACTGTTGTCAAATGTTGCAGCAGTTTCCAGGATCAGAAAGTAACTTCCTGATTATGGAAGGAAGGAGCAGTGTCTTCTTCAGGGACCTAATTTGTGATTTTGCCTTGAGCATAGTGTGGAACTTAGCCATGCATCTATTTATTCATCCTATCCATTGGATCCTTAAGAAAGTATGGACTCTGTGATAAACCTTTTTAGTGTATCCAGAGCAGATTGAACCTTTCCACTTGAACCTCTTCTAATCAACCAAGTCATTGCTGCCAAGTGTGCCAATTAATTTTGTAAGTTGTAACACTATGAATAAGATTGAAAATATAGCATAGGAAACAAAAGGAACTTCAAATTTCTCTGTAGTACATTTTGTCACTAAAATGTCTAAAACTTAAATACCTAAGTAATATGCTTATTAATTATTATATGTGGGTATAAAGCTGTTTTATTACCATTATTGTTGTTATTGTATTTTTCCTGCATCATTAAATATTTACAGCTATATATATATATATATATATACATATGTGTGTGTGTGTGTGTGTGTGTGTATATATATATATATATTAAAATAACCACCACAATCATTATATCCATTTCCTCACATAGTTACCATTTCCCTTTTTGTTTTGTTTAAAATTTACCTTAGCAAATTTCAGATATATGCTAGAGTACTGTCAACTACAATCAAATTACTGTGCATTAGATCTCTAGGACATCTTGCATAACTGAAACTTTGTACCCTCTGGCCAATATCTCCCTTTTCCTTCCCTCTCAGCTCTTGGAAACCACTATTCTATTCTCTGCTTCCATGAATTCAACTGCTATTTTGATATTATCTTACTGAGAAAATCTGTCTACTTTGTTTGGGTGCCTAACAAGCAGTGACTTGTAGTATTTAACTTAGTGATCATGATTTTTGAGACTCGTTGGAGGTGCAGTACTTGTCTTGAAATTACTAACAAACACTGGAGGTAAAACTTATTACTGAGGCTGTGGACGATACAAACTCAATAAAATGGTTACAGCTAATTCTGTTTAATTACTTAGAAGAGAAGCTAGAAATTATGATATAATTTACAGATGATATAGAATTGTTTGCTTGAAATCTATATCACTTTATTAACCAATGTCACTCCAGTAAATTCAATAATTTTTTTAAATTTAAAAATAATTTTTAAAATGGTAATTTTTACACTGCATTTCTCATATTTATTATCAATTCTTAAATTAAGGATTCTTCACAAATTTAATCACCAGAATATGATTATTTGAAGAGTGATAGTTTAAAAAGATAACTTTGAATTTTTTTCAAAGTGGATGACCAGCAATGTATTTCTATTAAAGATATTGATAATTCTTAAATAATGAATATTGGCTATATGATAAAAGAGTTTGACATTTTACATGCTTTACTTACCCTTCCTCAAGCACATAAACAAATATATTCATAATGTTTCATGTCATTCAAATTATACTCTAGATGTAAATTCTTGAGGTGAAAGCAAAGTCTCTTTGCTTTCTTCCATGCCACACATTCTTAGCGGTAATCATAAAAGGTATAAATACATATGCCACAGCAGCTAAGAACTTGATAAAGAAAATTGGGAATAAGGATGTTAAGAGTGTATAAACTACTATGAATGAATCCAAACATAATTCTGACCAATTTTTCAAATTGGGTCTGTCATATGTGGCGGAAAAAAAATAAACTAAAAAATATCCTCCCATTATTTAATACTGGACTAACACTCCCCTGGGATTTAATAATAGCAGGCAAATTATATCCCCAAATACATTAATGCTGCCTAGCTAAAGGGACAACATTATTTCATCTTGACCTTTTGAAGGCAGATATTTTCTTATTCTGCTTCTCTCATGAAGGAGGAAATGTCTTTTCAGGATACTTTAAAGTTACTTCAGTAAATGGAAAAAAAAAGAAATGATACATAGACTTTTGTCATTTAAGTGATAAAAGGGATTTCAGGTGACTTCTGACTTTTTTATAGCATTCTCTACCCTTTATTTATGTTCACAACTTATATAGAGAGAGAGGGGAAAAAAAACTAGGACAGTAATGGACTGTGCATCAGACACCCCTAATGTGCTGCCTCAGATCTGCCAGCCTACTTTGTTGCTGGCTCCTCCCCAGCCACCTCTCTAAAGACAGACTCCTGCTGATGCTCATAATTATGTCACCATCGAGAGTGGTGGCTGACTCTTCCGCTCATTTTCAGAGATACATGAAGCATTAGGCTACAGACCATGGTATCTGGCTTCCCCAGGGAGAGCTTAAGGAACCAAGTGATGTAACCTAGAATTGCAGGGGAATTAAGGTTAACCAATGAGTAAGAGAAGATGGGAGGGAGATCAGACAAATCACCCCTCCTTCACTGCTCTAGTGGCGGGCATGAGTCCCAGTGCTATTCCACATGGATAAATGACTGGTAGTCTCTATGCTGAAGCAATATCTAGTTTGGTTATATTCTGTCTCCCTGTGCCCTTACTCTCACTGTTCTGGGATCACACCCTCTAATAAAGACTCAGCACTTAAAATTGCCTTTGGTAAAGGGCACCTCTGCTTGAAGTTGCCTTCCTTTGAAAATCCACAAAATCATCAGATTTTGTAACTTTTGTAACAGAGATTGTAACTTTAAGAGGTTATTAGAATGTAGGCTCTAAACATAGAAAGTGTGCCACAGCTTGCCTCTGACAGCTTCCAATATAGCTTGTTGGAAGAATTCTGATTAGTGGGTTAACCAATGTAAATAATCAGATAAAAAGATTAACTGAGGCACACACTGACTCTAATACACAGAGCCCAGTAAAATGCTGGGTCTCCTCTTTTGGTGATAAGAGTAAACCCACAGCAATTTTTCCTAGACTACAGAAGAGATTGACCATTATGAATCTGCCCACTTAACCCTAAGGAATTTTACTGAGCTAACAGTCTTCTGAATTTTGTTGGGTTTTTTTTGTTTTTTTTTTTTTGTAAATTTCTTTATTGGTTAAGGTATTGCAAATGTTTCCTCATCCCACTATTAACCCCCAACCTCTCCCCCCACTCATGCTCTCATCCCCCTGTTGTCCGTGTCCATTGGTTTGGCTTATATGTATGCATGCAAGTCCTTTGGTTGATCTCTTCCCCTTACCCCCACCCTCCCCACTTTCCCTCTGGGGATTGATAGTCTGATCACTGTTTCTCTGTCTTTGGATCTGTCCCTATTCATCAGTCTATGTTGTTTACTAAATTCCACAAATGAGTGAGATCATGTGGTATTTACCTTTCTCTGACTGGCTTATTTCACTTAGCATAATGCTCTCCAGTTCCATCCATGCTGTTGCAAATGGCAAGAATTCCTTCTTTTTTACCACCGTGTAGTATTCCATTGTGTAGATGTAGCATAGTTTTTTAATCCACTCATCTGCTGATGGGCACTTAGGCTGTTTCCAGATCTTAGCTATGGTGAATTGTGCTGCTATGAACATAGGGGTGCATATATCCTTTCTGATTGGTGTTTCTGGCTTCTTGGGATATATTCCTAGAAGTGGGATCACCGGGTCAAATGGAAGTTCCATTTTTAGTTTTTTGAGGAAACTCCATACTGTTCTCCACAGTGGCTGCACCAGTCTGCATTCCCACCAGCAGTACAGAAGGGCTCCTTTTTCTCCACATCCTCTCCAACACTTGTTGTTTGTTAATTTGTTGATGAAAGCCATTCTGACAGGTGTGAGATGATACCGCATTGTTGTTTTGATTTGCATCTCTCGTATAATTAGTGACTTTGAGCATGTTTTCATATGTCTTTCGGCCTTCTGTATGTCCTCTTTTGAAAAGTGTCTATTTAGGCCCCTTGCCCATTTTTTGATTGGATTGTTTATCTTCCTTTTGTTGAGTTGCATGAGTTTCCTGTAAATGTTGGGGATTAAACCCTTATCAGTGATATCATTGGCAAATATGTTCTCCCATGCAGTGGGCTTTCTTGTTGTTTTGTTGATGGTTTCCTTTGCTGTGCAAAAGCTTTTTATTTTGATGTGGTCCCATTTGTTTATTTTCTCTTTAGTTTCCATTGCCCCAGGAGCAGTATCAGAGAAAAATACCTTCGGCCTATGTTTGTGATTTCACTGCCTGTGGATTCCTCTAGTATTTTTATGGTTTCCCGTCTTATGTTTAAGTCCTTTATCCATTTTGAGGTTTTTTTTGTGTATGGTGTGAGTTGGTGGTCTAGTTTCATCTTTTTGCATGTATCTGTCCAATTTTCCCAACACCATTTATTGAAGAGACTGTATTGACTCCATTGTATGCTCTTGCCTCTTTTGTTGAATATTAATTGGGCATAGTGGTTTGGGTAAATTTCTGGGTTCTCTACTTTGTTCTTCTTTCTCAGGATCGCTGCAGCTATTCGAAGTCTTTTTTTTATTCCAGATGAATTTTTGAAATGTTCATTCTAGATCTGTGAAATATGCCGTTGGTAATTTAATGGGGATTGCATTGAATCTATTGATTGCTTTGGGTAGTATGGACATTTTGATGATGTTGATTCTACCAATCCATGAACACGGTATGTTCTTGCGTCTGTTTATGTCTTCCTCTGTCTCTTTTTTTACTGTCCTGTAGTTTTTCGCATGTAAGTCTTTTACCTCCTTAGTTAAGTTTATTCCTAGGTATCTTAATTTTTTTGGTGTGATGGTAAACGGGATTGCTTTTTTAGTCTCCCTTTCTGTAAGTTCACTATTGGTGTAAAGAAATGCCTTAGATTTCTTGGCATTAATTTTGTATCCTGCTACATTGCTGAATTCACTTATTAAGTCTAATAATTTTTTGATGGAGTCTTTAGGGTTTTTTATGTACAGTATCATGTCATTTGCAAATAAGGACAGTTTTACTTCTTCTTTTCCAATTTGGATGCCTTTTATTTCTTCTTCTTGTCTGATCGCAATGGCTAGTACTTCCAGTACTATGTTGAACAGGAGTGGTGAGAGGGGGCATCCCTGTCTTGTTCCTGTTCTTAGGGGAAATGGCTTTATCAAGAAAGGGTGTTGAATTTTGTGAAATGCTTTTTCTGCATCAATTGATATGACTATGTGATTTTTATCTCTCAATTTTTTTATGTGATGAATCACTTTTATTGATTTGCGGATATTGTACCATCCTTGAAGTCCCAGGATAAATCCTACTTGGTCATGTTGTATGATCTTTCTGTTGTATTGCTGGATCTGATTTGCTAGAATTGTTTTGAGTATTTTAGCATCTATGTTCAGGAGGGATATTGGCCTATAGTTCTCTTTCATTGTGTTGTCTCTATCTGATTTTGGTATTAGAGTGATGCCGGCTTTATAGAATGAGCTGGGAAGTGTTCCTTCCTCTTGAATTTTTTGGAATAGTCTGAGGAGGATAGGTTTTAGTTCTTCGTTGGATGTTTGGTAAAACTCCCCTGTGAAGCCGTCTGGCCCTGGGCTTTTGTTTGCTGGGAGCTTTTTGATGACTGCTTCAATTTCTTCCTTAGTTATTGGCCTATTGAGATTTTTAGAATCTTCTGGATTGAGTTTTGGAAGATTGTATTTTTCTAGGAATATGTCCATTTCCTCCAGGCTGTCTAGTTTGTTAGAGTTGTTCGTAGTATATTTTTTAACAATTCTTTGAGTTTCTGTGGGGTCTGTTGTTATTTTGCCTCTTTCATTTCTGATTTTGTTTATTTGAGTCCTCTCTCTTTGCTTCTTGGTGAGCCTGGCTAGAGGTTCATCAATCTTGTTTATCCTTTCAAAGAACCAGCTCTTGGTTTCATTGATCTTTTGTATTCTTTTTTTGGTCTCTATGTCATTTATTCCTGCTCTGATCTTTATTATCTCCTTCCTTCTGCTCATGCTGGGCTTTTCTTGTTGCTCTCTTTCTAATTCTTTGAGTTGTAGAGTTAGATGATTTACTATCATTTTTTCTTGTTTTTTGAGGTAGGCCTGTAGTGCTATAAACTTCCCTCTCAGGACTGCTTTCATTGTGTCCCATAGATTTTGGATTGTTGTGCTTTTATTGTCATTAGTTTCCAGGGTGTTTTTAATTTCTTCTTTGATCTCATTGGTAACCCAATCACTGTTTAGTAGCATGCTATTCAGCTTCCAAGTGTTTGAGTTTTTTGGATTGTTTTTATTGTAGTTTATTTCTAATATTATGCCATTGTGGTCTGAGAAGATGCTTGGTATGATTTCAATCTTCTTGTATTTGGGGAGACTTTGCTTGTGACCCAATATGTGGTCTATTTTTGAAGATGACCCATGTGCACTTGAAAAGAACGTACATTCTGCGGCTTTGGGGTGAAATGTTCCGAAGATGTCAATTAAGTCCATCTGATCTAGTGAGTCATTTAGGATTGCTGTTTCCTTGCTGATTTTTTTTCTAGAGGATTTATCCAGTGATATCAATGGTGTGTTTAAGTCCCCTACTATGATTGTTTGTTGTTGATCTCTCCCTTGTTATCTTCCAGGAGGTTTTTTATGTATTTGGGTGCTCCTGCATTGGGTGCATATATGTTTGTCAGGGTTATATCCTCTTGTTGTATCGATCCCTTTAGTATTATGAAGTGGCCTTCCTTATCTCTTGTTTTGGCCTTCACTTTGAGGTCTATTTTGTCAGATATAAGTTTTGCTACCCCAGCTTTTTTTTCATTTCCATTTGCCTGAAAGGTATTTTGCCATCCCTTCACTTTCAGTCTGTGTGAGTCCCTTGTTCTGAGGTGGGTCTCTTGTAGACAGCATATATATGGGTCATGTATTTTTATCCATTCAGCCACTCGATGTCTTTTCATTGGAGCATTTAGTCTGTTTACATTTAAAGTTATTATTGAAATGTACTTGCTTGTAGTCATTTCTATTTTTGTGCCTGTGTTCTTTCTTACCTTTATATTTCTTCTTTTTACAGCATTCCCTTTAGCATTTCTTGCATTGCTGGCTTGGTAGTGATAACCTCCCTTAGCCTTTTTTTGTCTGCAAAGTTCCTGATTTCTCCTTCAATTTTGATTGATAGTCTGCTGGATAGAGTATTCTTGGATTCAGTCCTTTGCTTTGCAACACTTTGTATACCTCCTTCCATTCCCTTCTAGCTTGATGTGTTTCTGTTGAGAAATCATTTGATAATCTGATGGGGGATCCTTTGTAGGTAACTCTCTGTCTCTCTCTTCCAGCCTTTAAGATTCTCTCTTTGTCTTGTACATTTGCTATCGTTATTATGATGTGTCTTGGTGTGGGTCTTTTGGGGTTCCTCTTGCTTGGGACTCTCTGTACTTGTGTAACTTTTTTCTTCCCCATATCTGGGAAGTTTTCTGTCATTATTTCTTCAAATAGGTTTTCTAATCCTTGCTGCTCTTCTTGTCCTTCTGGCAGCCCTATTATGTGTATGTTATTTCATTTCATGTTGTCCCAAAGCTCCCTTAGGCTCTCCTCCTGCTTTTCAATTTTTTTCTCCAGTTGCTGTTCAGATTAAGTTTGTTTCTCTACCTTATCTTCTAACTCACTAATTCGGTCCTCTGTTCTTCTAGTCTACTGTTGAAACCTTCCATGGTGTTTTTGAGTGTACCTACATCACTTTTCATTTCTTCCTGATTCTTGCATAAGTTGTTGATTTTCTTATCCATACGGTGAATGAATTGTACAACCATTACTCTGAATTCTTTTTCTGTCATGTTGCATGCTTAAATTTCATTAATTTCCTTTCTTGGCGACTCCTCATTTTCTTTCCTCTAGGGGTTGTGTCGTCTCCCCATTCTGACTGTCTCCAGATAGTTCAAACATCAAGTTGCGTGGGCCTGGGCAGTATGCAGTGGGAGCTTCGCACTACCCTACTGTCATTGAAGAGCTCTGACACCAAGATGTGTGGTTGTGGTGGGTTGGTGGGAACCAGGCTCACTCAGAGTCAGCGTTACCAGAACTCAATGTGGCCTAGTGTGTGCACTTAGAATCAGGGACCCCGCCTGTACCGTGTTGAAACAGAGACCCCCCTGGAGTGTGTTGAAAATCAGAGCCCCCTAGCATGCGCCAGGAGTCAGAGTTCCCCAAGAATCCAGTATCAGAGTCTCTGTTGCTTCGCACAGCCTCGCATTGAGAATTAGGGTCCCTGTGTACACATGCACCAAGAATTGTAGTCACTGGCTCTTAGTGTGAATGCACAGGGAATGAGGGATCCCAGGCGCAGGTGATAAGAAACACAGTTAAGTCACTGGTGCTTGGTGCTGCCTCCTGCCCGGAGAATCAGGGTCCCGGGGCCTGTGCTGCGGGGAACAAGTTCCCAGTGTTCGCACATTAGCTTCCAGGCTAAGGTTCCTGTAGCAGCACTGAGGTCCGGGCAAGGAGTGGGTCTACCAGTTACTATGGCACTGCCCTAGAGCCTGCGGGGAGGGGGATGGACTCTGTTACTCACAGAGATCTGCCGCGGGGATGTCTGGATTCTTGGTGTCCGTGGGTCTGTAGCTGCGGTCGCTGGTCTCTGTCCCCAGTGGCTGCAGGGTCCTGGTTTGCGTATGAGACCAGACTGGGTGGTGCTGACGCCAGGATCCTAGTCTCAAGTAGCTCTGTTTCTCAAGATGGCGTGGTCTCTGTGCCCGCGCTGGCCACCCAGGAATGTCTGCGCTGGGAGTGGGGCTATGCCGTCTAAGACTGCCCGGTTTAGCAGCCCCTTAGAAGACCTGCAGAATCTAACTGTCCCTAGCTCATACACACACACACCACAAAGGTCCACACACTCCTCTATCACTCCCACACCCTCCCCCTCCCTACCTTCCTGCCAGTCGCCATCTTCCATAGCTGTTCAGTCTTCTGAATTTTGATGGGACTTGTCAACCATCCTTTCTGGTAGAAGTGTGATAACCTACAGCCAACTTCATGGGGACTGGGGCTTCCGACTGGCCCAGCAACCACATTCCTAAGTTTTGCCAAGAAACAAAAATTAATCTTCATACAAGTACCTATATATAAAGGTTTGTGTTGGCTATTTTATATAATCTCCCAAATGAGGAAATAACCTAAATATGTTTCAAATGATCAATGAATAACCAAATAGGGCATTTTCATACAGTAGAATACTACTTATCAATAAAATAAATGCACTACTGGTTTACTTAACGCAGAAAGAAATTTAAAAACATCATGCTAAGTGAAAGAAATCAGACTCAAAGGCCAATGTACCTTATAATTCTATTTACATGATGATAGTAGATAAACAATAAGGTAATAATGTATACTTAGTAAAAATAGGGGGTAAATGAAATGAATTAGAATTAAGCAGAGGATGGCGATAATGAGTTTAGGGTGATGGAATCAGATTTAAAGTGGGTTGGCAAGGAATGTTTCACTGAAAATGTTTCTTTAAGTATAGATCTGAAGTAGGGGAGGGCACATGTCTCAAAAATATGTCCTCCGTGTAAACATATTAATATGTTTACATATTAATAATATGTAAAAAGAGTCAAGATTGGACTATATCCAATGGTGGGTGGTAGCACAGAGCAGGAAACTTAGCCCTGACTTGAGTATTGAGATATGTATATTCATATTCTATACTCTTTGGATGTATAAAACATTGTAATTAATTATAAAATATTTCTATGTTAACAAGATATGAAAGGATTACAGCCAGAAATTTAAATATTTATGAGGACACAAATATGACCATACTGGTGTATGTGTGACATTGCATGTGTTTGGGGAGTAACGTGTAGCTAAAGGAAATGAGGAGATTGAATAAGGAAGCTAACCTTATAAAATTCAATATTATTCTGTGGAAAGAATGGGATTTATTTAAAGTTTATAAGAATACAACTGGCATAATCAGCCTTGTAATAACTTTTATTGCACATTTTAAACGCTGTTATCTGAGGTCCTCTATTGGTGATGTCCTCTGACAGCAGAAAATCAAAAAAATTGATGAAGTAAGCAGACAGCAAACACATAAGTGACACTGGGTTTGCAGGAGAAATCGGTGTCAACTACACATGTTCTTCGATTGTACACTCTGAAACCTTGTGATCACCTATGTTCTCACCTTCAAGATTCTGCAAACATGAGAATTTATTTTCAATATGTAGTGAAATGAAAGCTTTCTCCCACTTTCCTACAGCACATCTTAATCCATTTATCTAGTTTTGCTCAAAACCATTATACTGAAACATTTTAATTTTTATTTTATGGTTTTATTTAATGCATCTTTATTGTAGAACAAATGCACATGTAAGAAAAAAATGTAAACACGGCTATTACAACTATTAGCACTTTGTTTAATTTCATTTCAGGCTGCTTTTTCTGTCTTTTATTTGACTGCAAGTGAAGCCAACATTAATGGGTAGTATTGTTCCTTGATTTATTTTCATTGAAAATTCTATCAGGAATATTTTACTGCATCATTAAAAATGATTTGAGAGGTTTGGTTTCAGCTTCCACATGTAAGATTTTAGAAGTAATCACACCAACCTTCACAATTAGCTTGCTCAGGAGAACTGAGCTAAATTCACTGCAACCTGGAAATTAGACAGAAAAATAGCTTGAAAGTAAACTGAAGCATTCAATTACACAATATTATGGAAATAAGTATTTGACAAATTTAAAAATAATGGTTTTGTAGTTTTCAGAATTTATACAATGTTTTTGAAGAAGGATGTGGCATAACCCATGTGCCTTCTCAGAAAAAAATAAATTCTGGGAACTAGGAATCCATTGTAGAATACTGGCAAATATTAGATGCTTAAATATTTGTAAATGCTATAGAGGAATAAAAGCCAGAGGAGCTAATCTCATGTTGCGATGCCTTTTAATCCTTTCTTTCATATTTTTTTTATGAATCACTAGATAGATGGTATTTTTGACCTGGAGATGAAAGCATAGGAAACACTTTATTTTTTTTTTCCAACACTGAGCCTTTTTTTTTTTTTTTTTTTTTTTTTACATTTTATTGTGACAACTGAGGATTTGCCTTGTTATTAATACCAACTTAAACCCATAGTTTGTCATTCAGCAATATGATATTCTTTTCATTTCCTGTGTATGTGCTCAAATTTGTTTATAATGCTATTATTTACATTATTTACATGTATACATATATATTTATATATGTATATATAGAAAGAGATTCGTTGTTTAAAATATCCTTTAAAATATCATAAGCAACCCTAACCGGTTTGGCTCAGTGGATAGAGCTTCCGCCTGCGGACTCAAGGGTCCCAGGTCAGATTCTGGTCAAGGGAATGTACCTTGGTTGCGGGCACATACCCAGTAGGGAGTGTGCAGGAGGCAGCTGATTGATGTTTCTCTCTCATCAATGTTTCTAACTCTCTGTTCCTCTCCCTTTCTCTCTGCAAAAATCAGTAAAATATATTTTTAAAAAAATCATAAGCATTCAGCACTTAAACAAAGTAATTTTCATGTTGAAGTGATATGAATACTTTCACAGTTTAATTAGCAATGATTTATTTTTATGTGTAAAATATAGGTAGACATTATACTAATGTCATCTTAAATTCAGTGAAATGCAGAAATTTGATGTGAAGCCATGTTACAAAGTAACAGTTTCTTCAGGTGGTAATAAACTCTCCAAGCTTCAATTTGCTCATCTGCTAGAAAACATTAGATAGCACCTCAATGACAATTTTTTTATAAAGGTTTGTTGGGTGGTGTATAGGAATATGCTTTGTAAATGTCAAGCTATCAGGCAGGTGTAGTGAATTATTTCCTGTAATTCAAGCATGAGATAAGATTATCAGAATTAGAAATAAAAGCTTAATAATGGGAACATGACATTTTACCAGCTAGAAACCACTTGAGATTGTCATTCAAGGAATTAATGAAAACAGTGCACAGTTGAGAAAAAATAATAGGTAATTCTATGGAATACAATATATGACCCAGAGAGAACATAAAATATGTAATACGTGGTCAAGGAGGCTTCATTATATAGTGACTAGTGACCCGGTGCATGGATTTGTGCACATTTAAAAAAAAATTAAGATAAGAAAAAAAAGCGGATCCGAAAGATGGCGGCGGTATAGGCAGACGCGTCCCAGGTCGTGTCCCTGAGCAAATGGAGTGAGCAGCTGAAACTAGTAACATCCACCCCGAATTGGCGAAATTCCTCAGCTGGCGAGACGGTTTGCAGCCGGGAAGAGCAGAACTCCCCTGGAAAGGTAAAAAAAAAACCAGGGATTTGGACAGGAAAGTTTGCCAGACCTCTGAGCCCAGAGAGTCGGAGGGAGACCGCGTGGCAGACAGCCGCGTCCCTTGGGACAGGCACAGCCCCTAACAGGGGAAAGGAGAACCGCGGGATTCCTGGCGCTGCCGGGGGAATTGAGAGCTGGGTTCTGTGATCACAGAGGACTGAGCCTAAAGGGGGCAGCCTGAAGAGCTGACCAGACCATGCAGTCCCGGTAAGAGAAGAAGCTTACAGAAACCAAGCCTTCCCCGTTTCCGCGGCCGGCGTTTGTTTGTTTGTTTTCACTGAACCCTGTTCATGGGACATTTCGGATACAGACACTCACCTGTGCTGAAGAGAGGGAGAGTGTGCGGAGGAGTGGAATCTGGGGAGAGACTGAGGAGAGAGGGGGTGCCGGGAGAGGTGGCAGCGAGTTGAGTGCTGAGACACCCCTGAGCCCAGGGCTGAGGCAGCCATTCTCTCCGGAGAGTGAGACTCCTCCCCCCAGCCCCCAGGCAAGGAGCACAGCCACACCCAGATTCCACCCTGTAGGAGATCAAGGATTAAAATAACCTGATCAGTCCCTGGGAGTTAACGGGGTCTGGCCTATAGAGGGATTTTCAATCCCAGCAACAACACAGCACTGGTAACTCTTACGCAGCCAGCTCTGGGCAGTGAACTTCCACTGGACAGAGAGGCCCTGTAGCCTCAGAGGCCAACCCCAGAACACTGCCACCCAGAGGCTGACCCACAAACTGACTCTTTGCTAAACACAAAATAAGGCAGTCTGGGAAACAAATGCGGCTTGCTTTAAAATAAGGACTGTGGTTTACAACACAGAGGAACAGTGTATCGCAGGGAAACTCAACACTCTCCTGAATACCTGGCAGGTCTAAGGCGAGCCACACTGAAGAATAGAAGAACCAAAGGACCTTCACTACTGCAATATTTTTTTTTTTCTTTTTTCACCTTTTAACTAAGAAACCAATTTTTTTTTTTTTTTTTTCTTTTTTTTTTCTTTTCCTCTTCTTCTTCTTCTTTTTTTTCTTCTTTTTTCCATCACCTGATTTTACCCTTTTAATTACTACCTTCTTATTTTTAACCAGTATTATTACTGCTAACATTTTACCATTTTTTTTTAAAGTGCCATTTTATTTTCTCTTTATTTTATTTTGGGATTAGTGTTCTCCATTCTATTTTCATCGTTATATTATTGGTTGTTTCTAGTTTGCATTCATCTCCAGGGAGCTGTTGCTGGAATTTGTTGGGATTAATGGCTGTTCTATAGGAGTATTCTCCTCATATAAAAAAGTCTCTTCCCCTCTTCCACTTCATTCTCTCTTTTCGCTCTTTTTTTTTCTTTTCCTTTCTTTTCTCGCTTTTACTTTCCCCCCTCCTTTTTCCCAATTTCATTTTAGCACTCCTTTTTTTGGTCCCTAATTTTCTTTTCTTTTTTCTCTTTTCTCTTTTTCTCTTCCCTCTTCCTTATCCCCTAATTCTCTTAATTCAGGTGGTCACCTTTATTTGGGGTTATTAATATCGTGAATATATTTGTGTATAGTGCCTGGTACGTGGTGCCTTGTTGTGTTGTATTTTGTGCCTTTAAATCAACACAGCAGATCCAAGCAACAGCAACCTCCTGAGCACCACACCCTCTGCTGAGGAACAGCAGCTGTACGTGAAACCTCGCCCCACCAGCCAGAAGAGCCACCACAGCTGTGAACAGCACCCACCAGAGGAGTTGCTGCCAACTGAAGAGCAGCTGCTACCACAACCGCCCGAAGAGCAACCGCAGACCAAGGAGTCACTGCCACCAAGGGAGCAGCCACTGAACGACTCAACGTCTAGGTATGTCAGTGAGATCAAACATGGGTAGACAAAGAAACCCCCAAAGGAAAGAGAAGGAGGACTCTCCAGAAAAGCAGCTAAGTAATACAGAGGCATGCAACATGACAGAAAAAGAATTCAGAATAAGGGTCCTAGAGTGCATAAACTGGATGGAGGAAAAAATCGACAACCTCAGCAAGAAGCTAGAAGAAACAGATGAAAAAATCAACAACTTAAGTAAGACCCAAGTAGAAATGAAGAGTGATATAGCTGCAATGAAAAACTCCATTGAAAGTATCAACAGTAGACTAGGAGAAGCAGAGGACCGAATTAGTGATTTAGAAGACAAGGAAGCAAAACACACCCAAAACATACTGCAATTGGAGAAAAAAATGAAAAGACAGGAGGAGAGCCTAAGGGAGCTTTGGGACAACATGAAACGAAACAACATACGAATAATAGGGGTACCAGAACAACAGAAGGATGAACAAGGATTAGAAAACCTATTAGAAGAAATAATATCAGAAAACTTCCCTGAGGTGGGGAAGAAAAAAGTCACACAAGCCCAGAGAGTCCCAAACAAGGTGAACCCAAAAAGACCCACACCAAGACACATCATAATTACCATGGCAAATGTTCAGGACAAAGAGAGAATCTTACAGGCTGCAAGAGAGAGACGGAAAGTTACATACAAGGGATCTCCCATCAGATTGTCAAATGATTTCTCAACAGAAACACATCAGGCCAGAAAAGAATGGACAGAAATTTACAAAGTGATGCAAAGCAAAGGACTGAATCCAAGAATACTCTATCCAGCAAGGCTATCATTCAGACTTGAAGGGGAAATAAGAAGCTTCACAGACAAAAAAAGGCTAAGGGAGTTTATCACCACCAAGCCAGCAATGCAAGGAATGCTAAAGGGACTGGTATAAAAATAAGAAATAAAAAGCTCAGAAAGAAAACAGCCACACAAAAACAGAAATGCCTACAAACAAGTACCTTTCAATAATAACTTTAAACGTAAACGGACTAAATGCTCCAAACAAAAGACATCGAGTGGCTGAATGGATAAAAAAACATGACCCATACATCTGCTGTCTACAAGAAACCCACCTCATTAGAAGGGACTCACACAGACTGAAAGTGAAAGGATGGAAAAATATCTTTCAGGCAAATGGAAAGGAAAAGAAAGCTGGGGTAGCAATACTTATATCGGACAAAATAGACCTCAAAGTGAAGGCCATAACAAGAGATAAGGAAGGCCACTTCATAATACTAAAGGGATCAATACAACAAGAAGATATAATCCTGGTAAACATATATGCACCCAATGCAGGAGCACCCAAATTCATAAAAAAACTCCTGGAAGATATCAAAGGACACATCGACAACAATACAATCATAGTAGGGGACTTTAATACACCACTGACAGCACTGGATAAGTCCTCTAGACAAATAATCAGCAAAGATACAGCAATCCTAAATGACTCACTAGATCAGATGGACTTAATAGACATCTTCAGAACACTTCACCCGAAAGCCAGGGAATATACATTCTACTCAAATGCTCATAGGACATACTCAAAAATAGACCATATATATTGGGTCACAAGCAAAGTATCCCCAAATTCAAGAAAATTGAAATCATAAAAAGCGTCTTCGCAGACCACGATGGCATAATATTAGAAATAAACTACAATAAAAACAACCCAAAACACTCAAACACCTGGAAGCTGAATAGCATGCTATTAAATATTGATTGGGTTACCAATGAAATCAAAGAAGAAATTCGAAACATCCTGGAAACTAATGACAATGAAAACACAACAATCCAAAACCTATGGGACACGATGAAAGCAGTCCTGAGAGGGAAGTTTATAGCTCTACAGGCCTATCTCAACAAACAAGAAAAAATGGTAGTAAATCATCTAACTCTACAACTCAAAGAATTAGAAAGAGAGCAACAAGAAAACCCCAGAGTGAGCAAAAGGAAGGAGATAATAAAGATTAGAGCAGAAATAAATGACATAGAGACCAAAAAAACAATACAGAAAATCAATGAAACCAAGAGCTGGTTCTTTGAAAGGATAAACAAGATTGACAAACCTCTAGCCAGACTCACCAAGAAGCAAAGAGAGAGGACCCAAATAAACAAAATCAGAAATGATAGAGGCGAAATAACAACAGACCCCACAGAAATACAAATGATTGTTAAAAAATACTATGGACAGCTCTACTCCAACAAACTAGACAACCTGGAGGAAATGGACAAATTCCTAGAAAAATACAACATTCCAAAACTCAATCAGGAAGAATCTAAAAATCTCAACAGGCCAATAACTATGGAAGAAATTGAAGCAGTCATCAAAAAGCTTCCAGCAAACAAAAGCCCAGGACCAGACGGCTTCACAGGGGAGTTTTACCAAACATTCAAGGAAGAACTAAAACCTATCCTCCTCAGACTACTACAAAAAATTCAAGAGGAAGGAACACTTCCAAGCTCATTCTATGAAGCCAGCATCACCCTAATACCAAAACCAGGTAAAGACAACACAATGAAAGAGAATTACAGGCCAATATCTCTCATGAACATAGATGCCAAAATCCTCAACAAAATCTTAGCAAATCGGATCCAGCAGTACATCAGAAAGATCATACACCATGACCAAGTAGGATTTATCCCAGGGATGCAAGGATGGTACAATATCCGCAAATCAATAAACGTGATACATCACATAAACAAATTGAAAGAAAAAAACCACATGGTCATATCAATTGATGCAGAAAAAGCATTTGACAAAATTCAACACCCATTTTTGATAAAAGCTCTCAGCAAGGTGGGAGTAGAAGGATCATACCTCAACATAATAAAAGCCATATATGACAGGCCCACAGCCAACATCATACTCAATGGACAAAAACTAACACCATTTCCCCTAAGAACAGGAACAAGACAGGGATGCCCCCTCTCACCACTCCTGTTCAACATAGTACTGGAAGTGTTAGCCATTGCAATTCGGCAAGAAGAAGAAATAAAAGGCATCCAAATTGGAAAAGAGGAAGTAAAACTGTCCTTATTTGCAGATGACATGATATTATAAATACAAAACCCTAGAGACTCCATCAAAAAGCTACTGGAGTTAATACATGAATTTGGCAATGTAGCAGGATACAAAGTTAACCCCAAGAAATCCGAGGCATTTCTATACACCAATAGTGAACTTTCAGAAAGAGAGATTATAAAAACAATCCCGTTTACCATCGCACCAAAAAAATTAAGCTACCTAGGAATAAACTTAACTAAAGAGGTAAAAGACCTCTACTCAGAAAACTACAGGACGTTGAAAAAAGATATAGAGGAAGACATAAACAGATGGAAGAACATACCGTGTTCATGGATTGGTAGAATCAACATCATTAAAATGTCCATACTACCCAAAGCAATCTATAAATTCAACGCACTTCCCATTAAAATACCAACGGCATACTTCAGAGATCTAGAACGAACTCTCCAAAAATTCATCTGGAATAAAAAAAGACCTCGAATAGCTGCAGCAATCCTGAAAAAGACCAAAGTAGGTGGGATCTCAATACCAGATATCAAGATGTATTACAAAGCCACTGTTCTCAAAACTGCCTGGTACTGGCACAAGAATAGGCATATAGATCAATGGAATAGAATAGAGAGCCCAGAAATCGGCCCGAACCAATATGCTCAATTAATATTTGACAAAGGAGGCAAGAACATACAATGGAGCCAAGATAGTCTCTTCAATAAATGGTGCTGGGAAAATTGGACAGATATATGCAAGAAAATGAAACTAGACCACCAACTTACACCATACACAAAAATAAACTCAAAATGGATAAAGGACTTAAATGTACGACAGGAAACCATAAAAATTCTAGAAGAATCCAAAGGCAACAAAATCTCAGACATATGCCGAAGCAATTTCTTCACTGATACAGCTCCTAGGGCACTTGAAACTAAAGAGAAAATGAACAAATGGGACTACATCAAAATAAAAAGCTTCTGCACAGCAAAAGAAACCATCAACAAAACAACGAGAAAACCCACTGTGTGGGAAAACATATTTGCCAATGTCATATCTGATAAGGGCCTAATCTCCAAAATTTATAGGGAACTCATACAACTTAACAAAAGGAAGATAAACAATCCAATCAAAAAATGGGCAAAGGACCTAAATAGACACCTCTCAAAAGAGGACATTCAGAAAGCCAAGAGACATATGAAAACATGCTCAAAGTCACTAATCATCCGAGAGATGCAAATCAAAACAACAATGAGGTACCATCTCACTCCTGTCAGACTGGCTATCATCAACAAATCAACAAACGACAAGTGCTGGAGAGGATGTGGAGAAAAAGGAACACTTGTGCACTGCTGGTGGGAATGCAGACTGGTGCAGCCACTATGGAAGACAGTATGGAGTTTCCTTAAAAAACTGAAAATGGAACTCCCATTTGACCCTGTGATCCCACTTCTAGGAATATATCCCAAGAAACCAGAAACACCAATCAGAAAGGATATATGCACCCCTATGTTCATAGCAGCACAATTCACCATAGCTAAGATCTGGAAACAGCCTAAGTGCCCATCAGTAGATGAATGGATTAGAAAACTGTGGTACATCTACACGATGGAATACTATGCTGCTCTAAAAAGGAAGCAACTCTTACCATTTGCAACGTCATGGATGGAACTGGAGAGCATTATGCTAAGTGAAATAAGCCAGTCAATGAAGGAAAAATACCACATGATCTCACTCATTCATGGATAATAGAGACCATTATAAACTTTTGAACAATAATAGATACAGAGGCAGAGCTGCCTCGAACAGATTGTCAAACTGCAGCAGGAAGGCCGGGGAGGGTTGCGGGGAAGGAGGTAGGGGGGTAAGAGATCAACTAAAGGACTTGTATGCATGCATAGAAGCATAACCAGTGGACATAAGACATTGGGGGATAGGGGAGGCTAGGGGACTGTCTAGGGCGGGGGGATAAAATGGACACATATGTAATACCCTTTGTAATACTTTAAGCAATAAAAAAAAAAAAAAAAAAAAGAAAAGAAAAAAAAAAATTAAGATATCTGGTTCCAGGATGCATCACCCAGGAACTGCTACTGCCAAGTCACGACAGCTAGGCAGTTCCTGTGTTAAGAGTCTGCCCTCTGGTGGTCAGTGTGCATCATATGTACTAGCTGGTCAGACAGTCACTTAGCCTTTTATATATATAGACTAGAGGCCCGGTGCACAAAAATTTGTGCACTTGGGGGGGTCCCTCAGCCCAGCCTGTGCCCTCTTGCAGTCTGGGACCCCTCGGAAGAAGTCCACATGCTGACTTAGGCCCGCTCCCTGGGGGATTGGGCCCCAGCTGGCAGTCAGACATCCCTCTGGCAGCCCGGGAGCCCTCGGGGGATGTCCACTTACCAGCAGGGAGCAGGCCTAAGCTGCAGTCGGACATCCTTAGTGCTGCTGAGGAAGCGGGAGAGGCTCCCGCCAACACCGCAGTGCTGGCAGCCATCAGCCTGGCTTGTGCTCCCCCTGTGTGAGCACACTGACCACCAGGTGGCAGCTCCTGCATTGAGCATCTGGCCCCTGGTGGTCAGTGTGTGTCATAGTGACCAGTCATTCCCAGTGGTTCTGCTGTTAGGGTCAATTTGCATATTACCCATTTACTATATAGGATAGAGGCCTGGTGCATGGGTGGGGCTGTCTGGTTTGCCCTGTAGGGTGTCCCAGATCAGGATGGGGGTCCCGCTGGGGTTCCTGGACATCCTGGGTGAGGGGCTAATGGGTGTTTACAGGCTGTTCACACCCCCTTCAGGGTCGGGGTCCCCACTGGGGTTCCTGGCCAGCCTGGGTGAGGGGCTGATGGCTGTTTGCAGGCTGGATAAGCCCCCCTGTGGGGACCCTCACCCCATGGGGCTGTGGCTAGCCTGGCTGAGGGACTGATGGCTGTTTTCAGGCAGGCCACACCCCCTTCAGGGTGAGGGTCCCTACTCGGGTGCCTGGCCAGCCAAGGTGAGAGGCTGAGTGCCGTTTTCAGGCTGGCCACACCCCCCGATGACCCAAGCTCCCAGTCTCTCCCTTTTTCTTTTCTTTTTTTCCTGCACCTCCTTGAGCGGAGGCCAGGGAGGGCTGGAAGCAGGTATCTGGGAGGTATTTATCTTCTATAATTGAAACTTTGTAGCTTTGAGTGGAGCCCATGTCCGGCTGGAAGCAGGTAGTTGGGATTTATTTATCTTCTATAATTGAAACTTTGTAGCCTTGAGCGGAGCCATGGGGGGGCCAGGGCAGGCGGGAAGCTTGGCTTTCTCCATCGTCGGCTGCAACCCAAGCCTCCTGCTCACTCCACCTCTGTGGCTGCTGCCATCTTAGTTGGGTTAATTTGCATACTCGCTCCTGATTGGCTGGTGGGCATGGTTTATGGGTGTAGGGGAGTGGTGGAGTGATGGTTGATTTGCATCTTTCTCTTTTATTAGTGTAGATAATGAAAGAATATCTATGAAAGTATTAGAATAAACTTTTAATTCAGTTTTTAAAGAATAAATTTAAGTATATAGTTTAAACCTCCACATGAAATTTCCAAAACATTTAAAATAGACATTTTAAAATTCAAAATGCAAGGACATGCTGAGATTATTGGATATAAAATTTTTGAAAGCAAAAATGACATTTAAAAAAAATAAATATATTTTCTCTCTATTTACTAACATTTCATTCTCTTGTTTAAAATGTTAGATACAAATGTATAAGAAAGTAGTAGAATTATGTGCATGCCAACATGCAGCAACAGGCATTGCTGCTTTATTTCTAGTGAACATGTTTTCTAGAGTTCTTGCATTGCTTATACACACACTTAATTTACTTTATTTTATTTTATGTATTTTTATCCTTACCTGAGGATATTTTTTCCGTTGATTTTTTATATATTTTTTTCTTTATTGATTAAGGTATTACATATGTGTCCTTATCCCCCATGGTCCCCCCCTCACTCCCCCAGTCATGCCCTCACCCCCCTGGTGTCTGTGTCCATTGGTTAGGCTTATATGCATGCATACAAGTCCTTTGGTTGATTGTTCCTCCTTACCCCCACCCTCCCCTACCTTCCCTCTGAGGTTTGACTGTCTGATCGATGCTTCTTTGTCTCTGGATCTGTTTTTGTTCATCAGTTTATGTTGTTCATTATATTCCACAAATGAGTGAGCTCATGTGATATTTATCTTTCTCTGACTGGCTTATTTCACATAGCATAATGCTCTCCAGTTCCATTCATGCTGTTGCAAATGGTAAGAATTCCTTCTTTTTTACCACAGCATAGTTTTCCATTGTGTAGATGTACCACATTTTTTTAATCTACTCATCTCCTGATGGGTACTTAGGCTGTTTCCAAATATTAGCTATGGTAAATTGTGCTGCTATGAACAGGGGGTTAATTTTTATTAAGAGTAGAAAGGCGAGGGAGAGACAGAGAGAAACACCAATGTGAGAAAAATACATCAATTGGTTGCCTTCCCCAACACCCGCCCCAACCAGGGCTGTGAGCCTGCAGCCAAGCTACCTGCCCTTGACTGGAATTGAACCCAGGACCCTTTGGTCTGCAGGCTGACCTCTATCCACTGAGCCAAACCAGCTAGGGGTACACACTTATTTCAAATGCATAAATAAAAGCAGGTTTTTTTAACCCTGCTTTTTGCATTAGTTACTATTTTTGTTTCATCAATATAATAACATATATTTACTGCAATTATGGATTGTTTTACAATATTAAGTTATATGCTTGGAACATAATTTATATACCTATTATCATCCTATCGAATAATAGACAAAGATTGAAATTGACCATACCTTCGCTATGCCTCCCATTGGCTAATCAGCAAGATATGCAAGTTAACTGCCAACAAAGATGGCTGCTAATTTGCATAATGCAGGCAGATCCTGCTTTGCCGCCCCAGCGGGAGATCCTGGCCTGCCGTGTGCGGGGAGGGGCAGGCCTGTCCCAGCACAGTATCCGGGCCTGCAGCATCTTGGGCAGGGTGGGCGGGGCGGGCGGGGCGAGGAGCAGCGTGATCTGTGAGAGGGCACAGTTTGGGCTGAGGAACCACCCTCCCCTGCCAGTGCACAAATTTTTGTGCATGGGCCTTCTACTGTATAATATTTGGACATTGTCCAAGTAGGGATAAAATGCTACAAATTAAATTTTGATGTAGAGCCCCAAATTGTTGTCATCATCTACATGTCTACATTATCTGAGGCTAACTCTAATCCCACACTCAGCTACTATGATAAAATTTTGTATTTTAAATTTGAAAATATTGTGGATGGATTGAAGATAAGTTACTTTTATTTTAATTTGCGTTTTAATTGTTAGTATGGCTGGGTATTATATTCAAAAATTTTATATTTTCTTCTATGAAAGGGCACTTGCCATTTGACAACTATTGTGCAATACTTAGAAAATCCCAAATTCTAACTCTGTATCTCTAAGATAGTATATAATAGTATGTGATATTTAGACCTAGGGATGTTTAGACAAATGAGTAAGTTAGTGTATGTAAAGCAGTTGGAATAGAATTTGGCATTGAAAATGTGCATCAAAAGTTAGCTATGATTACTACTATAGGTATTATTAATAAGAGTACTACTAATACTGATATATAATAATATTTATTAACATAGCATACTGCATATTATACTAGTAGCTTAAAATAAATATTAGAGCTTAATATATATTATTTCATTTATTCGTTAACCTGCTACCATAGTATGGAAATAATACCTATCTTGTCACATAGAGCTAGTGTTTTCTATTCTTTAGCACGTGTCCAATCACAGTTACTAATTATTTATGAGACATAGGTTTGCATGACTTTTTAAAATTTATTTTGTTGTAAATATTTCACTTTCCTATAGCAACTACTAATTGTCTAATAAATGGAAAATAATATTTTAAGAAGCTAAGTAAAACCAGCATCCCAATTAGCAGATAAATCCTGTCAAATATACCTCAGCATAATTAACTAGCTAAAACAGAGTTCCTCCTATGGGTTTGTTTCCATATGGGCTCACTAGATCATCCTTGACAAGAACTGAAAAAAGACTTGACCCAGTAAACATGGCTCCATAGCAAAGCCTGAGCCTTGTGTGGAGAAAGGTAATTCTGACAAAGACATGTGTGTAACTAGAACTTGATGCCTAAGGAATTCACATAACCTGGGGAAAAAGAAAGGGTCTGCAAGCAGAGAATGAAAGGTGATATTGCCGAGCAAATGATTCTACGTCTGTGCTCATGTGATCACTGAGTACTAGGGATAGCAGTCATCAGGGAGAGTAGTTAATCCATCACACTGATAACACAGGTTTCAGTTTGGGGAAGACAGTTCAGTCCTCAAGGAGTGATATTTAGAGTTACCTCCGGTGTATCTGGAGAGTCCTGCAGAGGTAATAAACGTAGAGAGTGGCAAAGAACCTCTCATAGGTGTCATGGGGCATTTAGAACATAAATCAAAGGGAAGCAAAGTAGAATAGGAAGTATTATACTATATTAATATCATAGTACCACCCCTGAAATAGTCTTGAGGACTCCAAGGAACAATTACAAGGTTAACTACAGGGCACTTGGAGGTATCACCCTGATGCTGGCAGAAAGAGCCAGCTATATAAATTTATTTTGAAATCAGTACATTTTATTGCAAGCCTCAAATCCTGGAAAACCTTTGAAAAGCTTATTAAGTCAGGTAATAAGAATAAAATCCCAAGTGTTAATGTGTGGATAAAGTGAGAGTAAAAATGCTGCCTTCCCCGCTTTGAATAAGGCAGGAAACCTATAATGAAAGTCAAGAATCAGTCTAGACCAGAAATGGAGCCACAGGATAATGCATACAAAGCAAGAGTGGTAGATGCAGCATATCACTCACCACCTGACAATCAGTGCAGGATAACTTGTCATCTGTGTCAAAAGACTGCTTTTATTGATCAACCAATCCTTGTCAGCGGATGACTTATGAATAATGTCAGTCACTGCTGTTCTATTGCCAGACTGCCTTCCCACCTGGGTCCAAGAGATGTTAGAGAAAACAATCATTTCCCTTTACAAATGATGGACAGGGTACAGAAACTGCAAAGTCTCGCAGGAATGGGTGGCACTGCTGCAAATGGGAATAGTACATTGTGTAGTCCCATCTAGCAACATGTAGGTGAAATGAGAAAGCATCATGCCTTGGCACCTGCTTACAAGACAAAGAGGAACATCTATTATAACTTTTATAATAATATATTCATATATGCTCCTGATCTCATACAGAAAAACCTAAAAAAGGTATTAAAATTGGAAAAGAAGACGTAAAACTGTCATTATTCACAGATGATGATACTGTACATAGAAAACCCTAAAGAATCCATCAGAAATTATTAGACTTAAGAAATAAATTCCACAATGTAGCAGGATACAAAATTAACACCAAGAAATCTAAGGCATTTTTATACACCAATAGTGAACTTACAGTAAGATTTTTAAAAAATTCCATTTATCATCACACCAAAAAAAGTAAGATACCTAGGAATAAATTTAAATAAGGAGGTAAAAGACCTATACTCAGTAAACCACAGGACACTGAATAAAGAGATAAAGGAAGACATAAACAGATGGAAGAACATATCGTGTTTATGGATTGATAGAATCACCATCATTAAAATGGCCATACTACCCAAAGCAATCTATACATTCAATGCACATACCATTAAAATATCAACAGCATATTTCACAAACCTAGAATTAACTCTCCAAAAATTCATCTTAAATAAATAAAGACCCCAAATAGCTACAGCAATCCTGAGAAAGAAGAACAAAGTAGAAGGGATCTCAATACCAGATATCAAGCTGTATGACAAACCCACTGTTCTCAAAACTGCCTGGTACAGGCACAAGAACAGACATATAGACCAATGGGATAGAATAGAGAACCCAGAAATCAACCCAAACACTATGCTTAATTAATATTTGACAAAGGAGGCAAGAACATACAATGGAGTCAATACAGTCTCTTCAATAAATGGTGTTGGGAAAATTGGACAGATACATGCAAAAAAGTGAAACTAGACCACCAACTTAGACCATACACTCAAAATGGATAAAGGACTTAAACATAAGATGGGAAACCATAAAAATATTAGAGGAATCCACAGGCAGTAAAATCTCAGACAAATGCCGAAGCAATATCTTCACCGATACAGCTCCTAGGGCAATGGAAGCTAAAGAGAAAATAAACAAATGGGACCACATCAAAATAAAAAGCTTTTACAGAACAAAAGAAACCATCAACAAAACAACAAGAAAGCCCACTGCATGGGAGAACATATTTGCCAATGTTATCACCAATAAGCATTTAATCTCCAACATTTACAGGGAACTCATACAACTTAACAAAAGGAAGATTAAACAACCCAATCAAAAAATGGGTAGCAGACCTAAATAGAGACTTTTCGAAGGACGACATAAGGAAGGCCAAGAGACATATGAAAAGATGCTCAAAGTCACTGATCATCTGAGAGATGCAAATCAAAACGACAATGCGGTACCATCTCACACCTGTCAGAATGGCTATCATCAACAAATCAACAAAGGACAAGTGATGGTGAGGATGCAGAGAAAAAGGAACCCTCGTGCACTGCTGGTGTGAATGCAGACTGGTGCAGGCACTGTGGAGAACAGTATGGAGTTTCCTCAAAAACCTAAAAATGAAACTCCCATTTAACCCAGTGACCCCACTTCTAGGAATATATCCCAAGAAACTAGAAACACCAATCAGAAAGGATATATGTACCCCCATGTTCATAACAGCACAATTTACTATAGCTAAGATTTGGAAACAGCCTACGTGCTCATCTGCAGATGAGCGGATTAAAAAACTATGGTACATCTACACAATGGAATACTATGCTGCAGTAAAAAAGAAAGAATTCTTACCATTTGCAACAGAAGGATGGAACTGGAGGTCATTAAGCTTAGCGAAATAAGCCAGTCAGAGAAAGAGAGATATCACATGAGCTCACTCATTTGTGGAATATAATGAACAACATAAACTGATGAACAAAAACATATCCAGAGACAGAGAAGCATTGATCAGACCATCAAACTTCAGAGGGAAGGTAGGGGAGGGTGGAGGTAAGGTGGAGAGATCAACGAAAGGACTTGTATGCATGCATATAAGCCTAACCAATGGACACAGACACCAGGGTGGTGAGGGCATGAGTGGAGGGGTTGGGGGAGGCAACGGCGTGATAGGGACACATGTGTAATACCTTAATCAATAAAGAGAGATGAAAAAAAAAGAGAGATTCCTACTATAAAAAAATTAAAAAAATGAAATATACCAAAAAAATTCTTAACTTTTTAACTCAACAAATCTAACCTCACTTTATATTATTACCTTTATTATATTTCCATTAAGTAAAAGCAGACTTATTTTTCCATTTCATTTTGTTTCATTTCTCTTTCTGACCAGCATAGTTCGGAGTTTATATTTTAAGCTATTAGAGACTTACATTTTATTTAACTGCAAAAGTATGAAGGTTATCTATCAATAAAGTTTTAAAAATATTTTGGCATTTTGTGTGTCTTCCTGATATCATCAAGATCTAAAGTGTTGTTTTTTCTTATTTCTTTTTGGATTACCATTTTTGTATATTTAGATGCAAAATTTTTAATTGATAGTTTTATATATTTGGTCTTCTTTTTATTTTTTTTATTCTTTATTTTTTTAATCTTTATCATTGAAAGTATTGCATATGTCACCCTTCACCTCCCAGTGACCCCTTCTAGCTTGTCCCCACCCCCTGTCCCAGGCCTTCACCACTCTGTTGTCCCTGTCCATGGGTTATGCATATATGCATACAAATTCTTTGTTTAAAGAGATTATTTTAACTAAGATATTTATTCATTTATTAAGGTATATAAAACATTCTATTGCCTATATATGTGCCTGGGTGCATGCATATATAAATGCAAAACATTCCACTCTAAATTATTTTAAAAATATTTTTGTAGTAGAATGTGTCATTAAACAAGTATACATGCATATAGAAATCCATGGAATAACATGCTTTAATATATACAATTGATTTTACATTGACTTATTTATTAGAAAGAAACATTTAGAAATGAGAAAATCATGAATATTTTAAAATATTCAGCATTGTGATTTTTCAAAAGTTTTAGAGAAAGTGTTCTTCATTCCTACTTATTGTATCTTTTTGTTCATTACTTATTTTTTTTTATCATATATACATTACAGAAATACCATACATCTATATATATAAAAGCCTAAGTGACAGTTACGACCTGATGATCAGATGACCAGCTGGTAGCTATGATGCACACTGACCACCAGGGGCAGACGCTGAATGCAGGAGCTGCCCCCTAGTGGTCAGTGCATTTCCACAGCCAACCTCCCACAGCTGGCCAACCTCCCGCTGTCCCTCCCCCGGCCAGTCAGCCAACCTACTGCGGTCCCTCCCCCGCACCAGGCGGCCCTGATCAGGACTGGGCGAGATGGCCCTGATCGGCCCTGATCACCAGCCAGGCAGAGGGACCCCACCCATGCACAAATTCGTGCACTGGGCCTCTAGTAGTTCAATAAAAATAATGCTTACAATGTAAACTAAGTAATTGAGGAAGTTTGAGTGACTTGGTGATAAGCAAAATTTAAATAATACTTCAAATCATAATACTTGTTATAAAATGCATATTTAATTTTCTCACATAGAAAAATATAGTTGAATTTATGGTGTTGTATTCAATATTATTGATAAATTACTGTTGAATTTACATAATTTAATTATAGATTTCTTGTTATAGTTTTATTGATTAGAAAACTTACTAATGCAAAGATATCAATTTATTCCAAGTTGATTTATAGTTTCAGTATAATCGTTATCAAACTCTCAGTAGATTTTTATAGATATTGGCAAGCTGATTCTAAATTTTCTATTGAAATGTACATTGCCATGAAAAATCAATGGAAAAAACAGGGCTGTGATTTTTATACCAATAGATATGAAAGCATTACCCAGCAACTAACATAAGGACAGTGTAATATTTTGTGCTACTTAGACAAATAGTGCAATGGGACATAATAAGGAATCCAGACATGAATCTTTCAGGACTTGTTTCTATTTATAAGACACCATCAGGTGGAAATAATAATAATAATATCTAAAGTTCAGCTACTCAGATGGACTCTTTACACAGCATTCCTATTTCTATCCATTGAATCACCTGAGGTTCTACTGTTAGAAATGCAGATTGAATTAGAATTTCTGGCAGTGACCTCTTGGAATTTGACTTTATATCACATATTGTGATATGAATGCACACCAAAACCTCAGAGCCCCTCATTCAAACCTTTAAGTTTGGATGTTCATAAAAATTATACTATCAATTTTTGTTTAAATCTTGTTTCTATTTTTTACATATTTCAATCACCTCTCAAATAAATTTTATGTTCTCTTATCATTTTTTCTCTTCATTCCCTCTCACCTTGTTCATATACACTGAGTAATTCTCTTCCGTTTTTCTACAACAGGATTACCCAGTGGTTACGAATGAGATTATTTTGGTCCTGAGGGACATTGGCAATATTGCAAAATATTATTAGTTCTCACAACTTGGAGAGAGAGACTGTACAGGCACCTAGAGAGTAGAGGCCAAGAATGCTATTAAACATCCTAAAATGCACTGAACAGACTGCCCCTACCCTCCAAAAGTTACCTGGTCTAAAATGTTATTAGTTCTGTTTATTATAGGGTTAAGAAACCTTAGTTACATGTCTGTGCCCAAACTACATGGAAATTTTTTTAACTTTTTTAAAAATTGTATCAATAAGTAAATCAAAATTTAATTTATAGGTCATATCTTTTGATAACTTGTAGATAGACTACCATTCCAGAGCATAGATTTATCCTGCTGGTCTAAATTTTGCTACATCTTCACTTTTAACTCAAAGGATTTGGATAAATTGCTAAAATGTCTGAGCCTCAGTAATAATTGGATAGATAATGATACCAGATCTGTAGAGTTATTAGGAGAAGAATGTATAATGTGCATAAAGCATCTAGCATATAGTATATGATCAATAGAGAGTCACTGTCACAGTATGTTTATTTCAATCATGATTCTCATATATGCGTTTTGTTCAACATCCCAGATGAAAGGTATTGGGTGTGCTAATGTCCTGAGTTACAGAGAAGTTTCATCCAAATTGGATAGGTTGTTGATCAACTGTGGCCAGGTATTAAAAACATCTATTTTGAGTTGAGAATCATATTCATCCAGATCTGGAATGTATTATTTGATAGATCACCTGCTTTTTATAGGCCTTTATTAACTTTACTTTTATAAAAAAACTAGAGGCCCAATGCATGAAATTTGTGCAAGAGCAGGCTTCCCTTCTCCCAGCTGCTGGCACCAGTTTCCCCCTGGCACCTGAGACCCAGGCTTCCCTCACAGCCCTGGCTTCGCCCAGAAGGTCATCCAGAAGCATGTCCAGAAGGATGTCTGGTCTAATTAGCATATTATGCTTTTACTAGAGGCCCAGTGCACAAAAATTTGTGCACTCAGGGGGGTCCCTCAGCCCGGCCTATGCCCTCTTGCAGTCTGGGACCCCTCGGAGGATGTCCACCTGCTGCCTTAGGCCCATTCTCTGGGGGATCAGGCCCAAGCTGGCAGTCAGACATCCCTCTGGCAGCCCGGGAGCCCTCGGGGAATGTCCACTTGCCACTGGGGAGCAGGCCTAAGCTGCAGTCAGAAATCCTTAGCGCTGCTGAGGAGGCGGGAGAGGCTCCCATTACCACCGCTGTACTGGCAGCTGACTTGTGGCTGAGCAGAGCTCCCCCTGTGGGAGTGCACTGACCACCAGTGGACAGCTCCTGCATTGAGTGTCTGGCCCCTGGTGGTCAGTGTGTGTCATAGTGAACAGTCATTCCCAGTCGTTCTGCTGTTAGGGTCAGTTTGCATATTACCCTTTTATTATATAGGATAGAAGCCTGGTGCATGGGTGGGGGCCGGCTGGTTTGCCCTGAAGGGTGTCCCGGATCAGGGTGGGGGTCCTGCTGGGGTGCCTGACCAGCCTGGTGAGGGGCTGATGGCTGTTTGCAGGCTGGTCAAGCCCCCGCCCCAGTGGGGACCCTCACCCCATGGAGGTTTGGCCAGCCTGGGTGAGGGGCTGATGGCTGTTTTCAGGCTGGCCACACCCCTTTATGGTGGGGGATCCCCACTGGGGTGCCTGGCCAGTCTGGGTGAGGGGCTGAAGGCCCTTTTCAGTCTGGTCAAGCCCCCCGGCAATGGAAGCTCCCAGCCTCTCCTTTTTTCCTTTCCTTTTTTTTTATTCTGGGATTTATTTACCTTCTATAATTGAAACTTTGTAGCCTTGAGAGGAGCTCAGAGCTGGCCAGGGCAGGTGGGAGTGAAGCCTCCTGCTCGCTCCTTCTCTGTGGCCACGGCCGGCTGAAAGCAGGTATCTGGGGTTTATTTACCTTCTATAATGGAAGTAAAGAGGCTTAATGTCCCTTGGCTGCAAAATGATGACAATAATATCTACTTTCTAAAGTTCCCTTAGTATCAAACCAAATATAAATAACTTCAAAAACTCAGCATGTATCTAACACATTTTTTACATTCCAGTCATCACAAGTACATAAATATTTTCATTTCTAGACTTATTTTCTTAACTGATTTTAGATGATGAGTAGAAGGGATACTGGGTGGAAAGAAATAAAATAAATCAGAGAATATTATTTGAGGTGGTACAGTTGAAGAGATTTAATAAGATAATTTTTAAATTAGTTTTGAAATTTTTTTTCTAATTCCAAATTGGTCATTATTAAATATTTGCAGTTTTATTGAGTTTTAGACCATTGTTCAAATATATTTCAATAACTACACAAATTTGATGATGCACCGTAACCAAAAGGTATGTAACTTTTTCTAGACCTTTTAACCAGAAATCTTAGAGTTCTATGTGTATGAATGTATGAGAGGGTGTCTTTTAAAATTTTTATTTTAAAAATTATTAAGGTAGAGCAGAATAGCCTGGCTGACATGGCTCAGTGGTTTAGCATCAACCTATGAGCCAGGAGGTCATGATTCCCCATTGGGGCACATGCTTGGGTTGCAGGCTCAACCCCCAGTGTGGAGTGTGCAGGAGGCAGTTGATCAATGATTCTCTCACACCATTGATGTTTCTATCTCTCTCTCCCTCTCCCTTCCTCTCTGAAATAAATAAAAAATATATTGTAAAAAAATTTAGAGCAGAATATACCTGACTTTTTGCAATGGACATTATTGTGTTGTGATATGCAAATAGCTAACCTATGAAACAAAGAATCACAGTCATTCAATGTGTAAAAATAATAAGATATTTGAAATTAAATGGATTTCTTTAGAAGTTCTCAGGACACTTAGTATGTTAATGTGTGTGATAAATATAGAAAAGAAAGTTTTAGGGAATAGACATCTTGTCTCCACAAAATCTTTTACATCTTTTCCCCTTTAGTTATAAAGTAGCTACCAGGGTGCTCTGTGTTCTGATTGGCCTGAGCTGGGCATCTCATTTTTTTTGCTTCAGGATCATAGAGCTAAGTCAAGGAGAGCATAGCATTAATTCCTTCAGGAAGGAATGCATTTACCAATGGGCATGAGGTTTAATTAAATCTATATATATAATAGGCTAAATATGCCAAGTTTCCATCTAGGTAATGATGTCACATAGCAATGCCCAGCTTTCTCTCCCTAGTGACTAGCCTCCTTGGAGTTTCTAATGCCCAGGGACACGACTTGCTTTATAGTCAGGTGGAAACATTTTACACTTTAACCAAATGTCTGTGAAGCATTTTCCCATGCCTCATCTCATTTGATCCTCACAGAAGTCCTTGAGTAGGTAGATAGGAGACTTGGTGGAATTCTATTTTCTTTTCATTAGCCAGAAAATGGAGATTTAGAAAGCTTAGAAACTTGACCCAACTGAAAAAGTAAGAAATAGTGGACCTTGAAAATGACTTCAGGTTTTCTCAAAATATAGTCAAACACTGCTGCAGTTAAATATTTCACCCTTTGTTCTCCCTGAATGACCTACAATAATAATCTGCTTCGTGTTGATATTTACTGCTGTGTTGCTGACAATTTCCTAAAAGAGAAGTTGGGGTGCTTTACTGGGCTGGAAAAAGTTTAGCTAAATAAGAAAGCAGGTCTAATTAAGCAAGTTTATGCTATATATATAAAAGGCTAAGTTGGCTCACACATGCACGATACATATAAAGCTTTCGCTGGCTCCAATCACAGGTATGTGTTTCGATCTGTCATTATTGATTGTGAATTTGGTTGACACTTTTATTATAGAGAAAGGGTGAATAGTGATATTAAAATATTTCTTCTAATTAATTTCTTTACAATGTGCACAAATTCGTGCATAGGGCCACTAGTATAACAATAAGTTTTGTCTTTTATTCTGCTAGATTTTCAGGAAGAGGCACTATACTCTTTTTGTAAGTTTAATTTTTAACATTGTTGATCAGAGATGTGAGACATTCCTTTCACTATTAGCCTAAGCATGAAGCTGAGAGGAGGTTGAGGGTAGAAAATCATAGAGAAGTGAACCAAAATAAATTCTTTAGATTTAATTCAACCCCGAAGCTTGCTCTTCCTTTAGACTTCCAGTTAAATGTGATAATAAATTTCCTTACATTTAGTTCAATTTGATTTGTTTTGACAGGTGAAAAAAATATATGACATTATGATCTGCAAGGGTAATGATTGCAAAGAATTTTGACAATGAAATACTTTTGTTTAGAACATCCATTGATAAAACAAATTTTGAAAAAACCTATTATTGAACAAAAAGGATTATTTAGAGTCAGCTGATCTGGATTGGAATCCTTTCTGATTCATTACCAGTTTGTTTGGTCAGGTAATAATGGAATATATCATGCTTCAATTTATAAAGTTGTTATAATAAAACCCCTCATATTATCATAAAATTGTTTTAAGCATAAGTAAGATGATAGGTGTAATGAACTTACCATAGTGCTTGACAAATAGTATGTGCTTGGCAAATTTTTCCTACTATTACCATTATTACTGTTTTTCACAATTATATATTGTTTCATATAACATAAAATAAAGTTGACCAGAAGATTAATCAAAATTATCAGTGCAGTTTTTTTTAATGCTCACACAGTGTACACTATACACATCTGGAAAAGTTAGGCAAAAAATGTGTTTTAAAAATTTTGATAGGTTTATTTAGGATAAAAAAATTCCCTACAAATGAAGTCTATCTAATCTTCAGATATTGGACATAAAGTCTTAGCTTCATAAAACCCTAAAATTGAAAAATCATAGATAGCCAAGCAAGGCTATAGTAATGGATTTCATAGTATATCTCATTGATCCTTATCAAATATTTTCAATATAACTGCATTCCTAAGCAATATATCTCCCCATTACACAACTCTAATTGTTAAAAAAAAAAAAAAAAAAAAGTTCTACCAAACTACATATCCTTATGGAACTCACAAGAGGAAAAATTAAATATATAGCTATAGGAACATTTGACTGAACCCTTAAGTTAGGCACAGTGCAAATCACTGTAAATGCATTAATTCAGTTAAATATCTCCAAAGCTCTATAATATAGGTACTATTATAGTTTTTACTTTTCAACCGAGGGAATTGGTATATGAAGAGACTAGTAAAATTGACATAGGACATATAGCTCGTGACTATAAGTGACTCAAAAATATCTGATCTGAACTTACAGCCAATAGTGCCTTTAAATGATTAAAATAATCATTTCGAACAAATATTGAACACTTGACTAATAATTGCCTTCTGAGGAAAGGAACTCATTAATACATACTGGTGCAACCACTCTGGAAAATAGTTTGGCTGCTTGTCAGTAGCCAAACTGAATTTGCAAAGGGAAATGAAACTTGATCATATCAGATGTAAAGCCTCTACTTTAATAATATTCATATGTGAGGCTTTAGCAACAACACTTGGCCAGGTTGGTTTAAATTGTTTTCTTCAGCTGATGACACAAGGTCAAACTAGCTTCTTTCAACTTCTCTGCCTCAAAAACTGCTTTCCTCACTCTGAACCTTTCATAAACTTCTGGATATACCATATTGTTTTATAAGTAGGATTCTCTTAGTTTTAAGGGCAAAACACAACTTGAACTAGTTTTAGGCCAAAAGAAAGTTATGTCCATGATGAAGGATGAGGGCTGCAGTAAGGAATCTGGGCTACTTGGGTGTAATTGTTCTAATCCTGTTGGACTGGCCTGTTTTGTGTAGCCTTGGTTTCTTTCTATAAGTCTGCTTCCTTCTTGCAGTTGTTTTGTTCTTTTCAAATGTGGGTCTAGAAACTTTGGGCTTCAGCAGTTATTTCTGAGCTCCCATATACTCAACTTCATTTCCAGAATTTGTCTTACCTTTGTATGATTCTGGGACAAAAGAATTTTAAAAAGAGAAATGTATTTATTTACCAGAAATTCAAGTATGTCAAAATTAGAGGGATTGAGAATAAAGCACAAGGGGCATTACAAGGGGGGAAAAACACAATTTTACCATTTAGTTTATTAAGGTCTGTAAAAAAAAAAGTCTCATGATTATCCTATTTATAAAGGAGGTTATATACCTACAGATTCCAGAATTTAAAAAGTCAGTGATAAAATTGTTTTCCTTAGATAATCAATAATTTATAGGAAAAGATTAGGAATTAACTTAGTTTGGGAACTACAATAAAAGCTCTGTTATTTTTGGTTTATCTCCGTGTGCAAAGAGATACACCACTCACTTCCCACCAAGGGACATGCTGTTCACGCTTATTGCTAATTTGCCAGGAAAATGTATTAGCTTTATTCCCTTGGTCCCTGGTTGTCAAGTATCTGTATGCTTTATTTGACCAATTTCATTTGCATAGATATGACAAGAGGTGTTGATTAATTCACAAAAATCTCCTTACTTGGTTTAGCAAAACTAGAACCATATTCTATTTTAAGACTTAAAATTTAATGCTGTCTGAAAGCCTCATATGTCCCCTGAGATTATAACTCTATTGCAGTTTCAGAAATATTCTCTTTTTGCTATCATTAGCTCAGCTGCCGAGGTCAGGAACAAAGAACCATTTAATTCACCACAGTTGGGTTACACTGTAGCACCTATAATCTTATCAAACTAAGGAATTGTAGTATAATTTATAGATAGCTTTTTTTCTGTCTCATCATACGCTATTTTTTGCGGTGCAGGTCCAGTCACGTTATGAATTAACTTAGTGGGCACAACTTTGTTTTTCTTTTCTTTTTTTAAAACAAAAGTTATTTATTTATTTGTTAATCTTCACCCCAGGATATTTTTCCATTGATTTTAGAGAGAGTGGAAGGGAGGGAGAAAGACAGAAAGAGAGAAACATCCATGTGAGAGAGAGAATTGGTTGCTTCCCACACAGGTCCCAATGCAAGCCAGGGATGGAGCTTGCAGTGGAGGTACTTGCCCTTGACCTGGATCAAACCCAGGATCCTTCAGTCTGTGGGCCAACGCTCTATCCTGTGAGCCCAAACAGTTATGGCCAACTTTGTTTTTCAATAGCTTGTCATCATTGAGACTTCTCCTTACTTCTATACTTTACTTATTTTTTGTTTATCTGGGAATTTCTTACTTTCCTTTGAGTAAGGAGACATAAAAGTAACGCACTTATAAACCCCCATATTTCTCAGAAAGCTATGAAACTCTGGAGAAACCAAAAAATTCTTCCACATTTCCGCATAGATTGAGGTTCATTTTTATAGTAACTATACAAATCAATGAAATTCTCTTGAATATATATTCTCATTACTATCCATACTATATAAAAACTTCTTAAGTTAATTAAATTTCATATATATGCTCTCTTTGGATGGGAAATCTGTCCTTACTAAATACACCTAGATTGGCACAGATACTTATAATTATTTAATCTTCCATTTCCAGAGACAGAGAGCAGAACTTGCATTTATAAGTGAGAGAGCATGCCATGTACACAGGAGGTATACACTTATAAAATGTTAATTACTTTACTGTTGCTAAAATTGAAGGGCAGCAAAATTTGCAACTTCAAAATATGCCTCTGGCTAAGGGTTATTATAGGCTGATTATTTTTAAGAAACAGGAGACAGGGAAAGCTCTGCAAAACAAGTGGAAGTTACCCTTTTGTAAGAGACATTGACATTTGTAAGAGAAATCTCCATTTATATAGATGTTGCCCTCTCTATCCCAGGAAGAAAAATATGACTAAATATGCCGGGGTCCAGCCCCAGCAGGTCCAGGGGTTCCCCAAAGGTGTGGACGGAGTCGGCGAAGAAGGAATGACACGGAGACAGCGTTCAGTTGATCAGCAGCCTAGCCAGGATCTCTAGCCAGGATCTCCAGCCAAGTTCTGGTCTGGATCTCCAGCGAAGTTCTGCTGTTTATTGTCTTGTTACATCCGTATTTATCCCAGTTGATTTTAATCCTGTCAATTTCTATTACAAAGCTTAGGGCGTTTCTTATCTCCATTCCAGGGAGTAAAGATTATGTAGCTTAAGCATGATTGTTTGTAGTGATTAACTACCCGCCTGGCACTTAGTTAAGGAGTTTCATCCCCTCCCTGACTTCAGGGAAAAATTCCTACCTGGGGAAACAACCTTTCTAGGAGAGGCATCCCCTCCCTGACTTCAGGGGAAAATTCCTACCTGGGGAAACAACCTTTCTTGGAGAGGTGACCTTGGTTAAAACACACAGCGCTAAGGGGAGCAAACATATTAAGAACAGTATGCTATATACGCCAGGTCCCTTGAAACATATGCTGTGCAGATGTTTCTTTCCTGCAGCGACTGTGTCAAGCAGCAAGGATGGACTGGCTTCCGGCAAATTCCCCCTTTTTTATTTTTTAAATGATAGCGCATGCAAATCAGTGGCCACCTCTCAGATTGGGCCATTTAAGTCTCGGAAGAAGAGTGGCAAGCAATGATAGTGAGCATAGCTATAAACATAGTGGATGGAGCGCAGAAGGAGCCCCATTCCTGTAGAAGGTTGCCAGCCTCTTCAGTCAAGGGATTTCAGCTGTCCTCAAGTTGTTGGTTTGGTTGTCTTTGTTGGTCTGGCTAGCGGGCGGCGTCACTGGCGACAGGCTTCCCGAAGCGTCAGCAAGTTGAAGGGCTGCATCAAAGGGTCCATCAGGGCCGTGGTTGATGGTGGTGTCGATGTCCGAGGAGGAGTAAGCTGTGCCCTCTGGATCCAGCTGATATGGAAAATGGAGGGTAGTAGAAAAAGAAGAGAAAGCAAAAGAACTACAAGGCATGGAAGTGTTTAGAAAAAAGAGGGAGAAGAAAGGGAAGAAGGCAGCATCCTGACACAGCCCTTTCCTTCAGCTTCCCCTTTCCCTGTGGTCCCAGGTAGAAATGGGAAACAAGTCCTGTAGCAGTGAGAGGGCAGCTGCTGTCAGCCAGTCTCTGTCTTTACCTGGGTCCCGATCTGAGCTGGGCATGGGAAGCAGGAAGCAGCCATGGGGACAGGAGACCTTCCTCAGAAGGGCCGAGTGTTCAAGCCCCTGCACCATTGGGGAGGGGGGTCTGTGCCCCACCTTTGTTGCACCCCAAGTTTTCTCCTACTGGCCCCCGACTGTGCCTGTCTTAGGTTGCCCCACCCTGTGGAGTCTTACCCGTCGTTGACTACCAGCCATCTCTGGGCCAAGTAGGGTGATGTGAGGTTCAGTTTTGTCTCCTTGATAGCCTATGTCCCTCTGGCCTCCATGCCCAGCAACTGCCTTGGGATCCCCTTGCCTGCTGGCGGGGCTCTGGCATTGATCATAGGGAACTCAGGTTTCTTCTCTAGAGAGGGCCCAGCTTACGCCATTGGGCCAGAGACAGATCCATGGTACCAGCCACCATGCGGCTTCAACCTCAGCATGAACAGAGAGCTCAGGCAACAGCTATGGGCAATTGGATTGTAAGAAGAGGGTCCCTCTTGACACAAGGGTAAGAGGGGCCAATACAGGACAAAGGAGAGTCCCAGAACAGGGCTTTCTCAGCCCAGGCTCTTGGCACAAGACAACTCCATGTATGGGACATATACCAAACACCCCTAGTCATGGCATAAAAGGGAGGTGCCCTTCCTGGAACAGTAGGGTAGGGAGATTCTAGAAAACGCTGTGTTCAGGAAAGAAGGAGAAAGGCCAAAGAACCAGCAAACAAGTAGTTAGATTTTTTAAAAAAAGGAAAAAGGAAAGGAGATGTGGGGCAAAGCTGGGACATGTGGAAAGACAAAACGGAGGCACATGTGATCCTCCCAATGGACAGATTGTTCCAGCTCAGGGCTGCACATCTGCTGCAGACGGGCACTGGTCAGGTGTGCTATGATGAGGCAGAGATGGCGGGCGGTGAGACATAAGGTCGGACTAGACGGTCTGGAATCCACACAGGTGAGTCTGCGTCCTGTGGAAATATACAAGCATATCCTCTCTCCTGGGTTAAAAGTACATCAGGTCCCTTCCAGGCTCCTGTAAGCAAGTCTCTCCATTTGACAAGGGCTTTAGGTTTAGTTAGATCAGGGTTCCAATGCCTGTACATCGGGGAATTTCCCTCAGAATCTACATTTAGTATATTAATTACAAATTGAGCATGTTGTAGAACATGATGAGGAGAGGAATATTTAAACTCATTTTCTTGTAATTTTTAATTTGTGTTTTTAAAGTTTGGTGAGCCCTTTCTACTATTGCTTGGCCTTGAGGATTGTAGGGTATTCCTGTAGTATGTGCGATGCCGAATGTAGAGCATAAGTTTTTAAAAGCTCTAGAGGTATAGGCAGGCCCATTGTCAGTTTTAAGTGCCCTTGGTATTCCTAGGTAGGAAAAGCATTGGAATAGATGTTGACTTACATCTTTAAAGGCTTCTCCTGTACGTGCAGAAGCAAGGATAACATGAGAAAAGGTATCAATACAAACATGCACATAGCAAAGTTTGCCAAAAGATGGGACATGAGTAATATCCATCTGCCATAAGTCACAGGGTCTAAGTCCTCTTGGATTAACTCCAGTAGCAGGGCTAGGAAAATGAGTAGGACAATGGCCGCAATCACGCACAATACTTCGAGCAGCTTCTCTAGATATGCGATAATATAGACGGAGAGCAGAAGCATTTTGATGGTGAATGGCATGAGACCGCCGGGCTTCTTCTAGAGCTGTACAAACTACTGGGCGAGTTAGTAAATCCGCCTGATAATTTCCTTCGCTTAAGGGTCCTGGTAGGCAGGAATGAGCTCTAATATGTCCAATATAGAAAGCCTTTTCTCGTTTGTGAATGCAAGTTTGTAGCTGAGTTAACAAAGAGAAAATGGCTGTTCTTCCTTGTGGGAGAGAGGCGGTCTCAATATGAGGAAATAATTTAACTATATATTGAGAGTCAGTGTACAAGTTAAAGGGAACCTGTTGCAATTGTTCAAAAGCATAAATGACTGCCAAAAGCTCTGTTCTCTGAGCTGACGTCTCTAGAGTTTGTTGAACATGGGTTATTGAGTCAATGATATATCTAGAAACTCTTACTGATGGGAAAGGAAAGAGTTTAGATTTGCATAACAGCTATACTCTTTTTACTTGTGATACCTTTGTAATTAGCTGGTTATTAGTAATAGAATAGGAGCAAAAGGAAGGCCAGGCATTACAGGCATGTCATTTGGGCAGTTTCACCACCCAGCTCCCACTCCCCTGGGAACCACTGGCCCATTTTCCACAGATCACCTGGGGAAGGGAGTCCAACCAAGGGGAGATGAACAGGTGTGCAGTGAGTTGTGATGACTGGGAATGATGCCTGTTAGTCAAACCTGGAAACAGAGCTCATTGGCCAAAATCAGCAAGGCCACTGCAAACCAGTGAAATTTTGGAAGACATAATCCCCTAAACAAGAAGCTCACACTCCTGGTTCTTGGTTCTTGGTTCTTTGCTCTTGACTCCTGACTCTCTCAGCTCTCTGGTTCCTTGGTTTTGTTTCTGCCTGTGTTCTCTTCATAACCGTGTGGCCATGCAGACCCCATATGCAATGGACTGCTGGGCTGCATTGGCAAACACAAACTACGGTAGCCTGATGCTGTTCTGGACTATGCAGACATGGAATGGAAGCTCAGGACACTGGCTCTGATTTTAGCCCTGCTAACGACAAAATGGAACTTACTCCTTGGGGGGGATGGAGGGGGATGGGACTTTCAAAACTCAGGGGTTTAATTCCACAGAAGTAAAGCTTTGTACAATATTTCATCCTCTCATGCAAGGCTCAGAAAATTCCTTTTCTCAAGATATCTTAAGAAGCCCACTCCCATGAGCAGCAGGTGGGGACTTGGGCCTCTCTCCGCTGATACATTTGCTACTGAGCTTTTCGTAATAGTTAACAGGCCTTCCCCCATCCTAGAGAAAGTCCAATCTTGTCTTCATTAGGGCCAGAATTAAGACCACTGCCCAGAATTTCTGCTCCATATTAAAGTCCAGTCCATTCCAATCTCCTGCATGTGGAGTTTGCATGGCGATGGGCCATGTACCACATGATGAGGGAGAGAGAACATGTGAGTGCAATGGTAACTTCGGGTCACAGAGCAAGAGAGAGAAAGAGCAAACAAAAGACAGAGAATTTTGGGGGATTTTTAACTTTCCAGGATTTCATGGGCTTCTGATGGGGTCCACCCCTTCATTGTTCCCTAGGCTAGACCGACAGGCAAGCATCGCCCCTTCACCTGTGCCCATCTACCCCTTTGTTAAATCCCTCCCCCCAGTGATCTGCAGGGGATGGACCAGTTGTTCCCTGGGGAGTGTGAAGCTGTAGCTTCCTAGTGAAACTGCCCAGATGACCATGCTTATAATGTCTTCTTTTATTAATATTAACTAGCTAATTACAATGATAATATAACTAGTTAGCATATAAGTATATATGAGTGTGTATATAAGTATATATGAGTGTGTACTGTATTATAGTTTATCACACACTAAAAATGTGAATATATTTTCATAAATTGTAGGTGTTTCTTAATTAGCCTTCATAAAGTGTTTACATTTTATCTTAACTTTTTTGTATTCATGGTTTCAAATAAATGAACTTGCATATATTTACCAAGCCCATGTTTTCTATTTCATTAATTTTGCCTTTATTATAAATTAGCCTCATATTTCCTGTGGGTTTATTTGTTTTATTTTTAAGCATCTTGTGTAGGACTTTGTTTTTATTCTCTCCTCCTATAATAAATTAAAGAAAGTATATCTCCAATTGGTAAAACATTGGCTGACTTCCATAAGTTTTAAATGATTCATTCTCATTGCCATTTATTTCTGAATACTTTATAGGTAAAATTTTAATATTTTTTCTCTCTTGAGAATTATTGAAATTTTTTACAATTCCTAGAATTTTAATATGCAGGGTAGGTGTATTTCTCACCTGTTCTTAATTTCTAGGTTTAAAAAATTTCTTCAGAAGATAATCTACTCTTTGAAACTTATGGAAATATTAAGTTGAAAATGAACTTATTCTCTATTTGTTAAAATACCTCATAGTTATATAAAAATGTCTTACATGTAGAATCTATAATAATCAAATTAACAGAAGGAGAGAGTAGAATGCAAGTTACCAAAGGTTTGGAACAGAGGGAGATGGGAAGATGTTGGCCAAAGTGCAGAACGTTTCAGTTATGCAAGATGAGTAATTTCTGGAAATCTAATGCTTTATCTATATGCAAAGTGCATCATATATAGTACATAGTATTTATAATACATATCATATATGTGGTAATAATATATGTAATATAACATATATGTGTACATATATACTAATACGTATGGTTTATGATGTGTGTAGTATATATGATATGTAGTATGTATAGGGTTTATAGCTTAATTGTGGTGATCATTTCACAATGTGCACATGTATTAAAGCATCAAGTTGCATACTTTAAATACATACAAATTTTATTTGTCAATTATACTTCAGTATATATATTTAATTAGAGTCAATATACATAAATTACATAAAGTAAATATGTGTACACACACACATATATATATGTATATATATAATTACAGGCCTGGTGCACGAATTGGTGCACTCGGGCAGGGGTCCCTTAGCCCATCCTGCGCCCGCTCACCGTTTGGGAGCCCTCAGGGGATGTCCAACAGCCTGTGGAGAGCAGCCTAAGCCAGCAGTCTGACATCCTTAGTGCTGCTGTGTAGGTGGAAGAGGCTCCTGCCACCACTGAGGTGCTTGCCAGCCATGAGCCCGGCTTCTGGCTGTGTGGTGCTCCCCCTGTGGGAGTGCCCAGACCACCACGGGGTAGCTCCTGCATTGAGCATCTGCCCCCTGGTGGTCAATGCACATCATAGCGACTGGTCATTCCACCTTTCGGTTGATTTCCATGTTAGCCTTTTATTATATAGGATATTAAGTGGTAGTATTTAGTTTCCTACATTTATTTTCTTGTTGAAGTATAATCGAGAAACCAAAACTCGAGGAACTAAGTCTAGAGAAAATGGCAAAGCAATCACATTTGTTCCTTCTCTTCTTCCTTTTCTATCTTCAAGCTGGAGACATCCTATTTCAGTTTACTGCATTGTGACTCTTTTCTAACTTTATGTAATTGCACCCAAATTCTCTCAGAATATAGTAAAGGGTGGAAATTTAAATTTTCTTAAGTTTAACCTTTTATAAAAAATTTCCTTGATTAATAAAAAATCATAGTCATCTTATGATTCAGAAGTTTCTGGAAATGTATGAAAATTTGATGCTGTAGTCCCACAAATGCATCCATTTGAATGAGCCTCGGAAACCTCCTAGGCATGTGTGTGCCTGTGTGTCCATGTGTGCATGCATGCGTGCTCGTGTGTGTGTGTGTGTGTGTGTGTGTGTGTAGGGGAGTGCTGGTTGAGAGGAGAACATCCTAAAGGAAGGGAGAATCCAAGATTCAAGTGCAGTTCAAGTTTACTGAAGAAGGACTAAAAGAGAAAAGATCTGAATAATCTAACCTCAAGTTAATTATCACATTAAATCTAACCCTGACGCTAAGTATAAGCTCAACACTGACACTAACCTTAAACCCTAACTCTAATTCTAACTCTAACTCAAAATTGAACCCTCACTCTAACCCTAATTTAAATCCAAACCAAATCCTCAAAGCTAACTTTAACCCAACACTACCAAAAAAAGCCAATCTCAGCTCTCCATAATTTCATATTTTACCATAATTGAATTTCCTCAGACCAGTCAGTAGGAACAACCCTGTCCCACAATTCTTGATCTCCTTATCTTGCTTTGTCTTCATGATTATATAGCTACTTCACATATTATAGTTTTATTTTTAATTTATTCTCCAGATTAAAAGCCCCTATCTGTTTTGCTCTGCAGAGTCTAGTATAATGCCTGTCAAGAAGGAAACCTCCAGTACATATATGTTCAATGAATGCTGGATAAATTTCAGAGTCCAAGGACACATGAAAAAAATAGTTGACCTGTAAACTAAATAGATACATAAGAGGTGAGTTTGTATGTGACTGAGAAAGAGATAGCATATAGGAGACTCCAGAATACAGAACGGCTGAATGTAGGTATTGCTAAAAAGGGAACAATAGGCTGGATACCTATCCTTCTTTTCCTTTTAGACTCAAAATGATAACTTCATAGACCATAATCAGCCTCTCTTCTCTGTAAATTATGATTTTACGGTAACTCCACTTCTTGAATGAACATCCAGAGGTATTAAGAGGTGGCTCTGCCAAGTCAAACCTTACCCCCAATTATTTCTCTCCGCTATAATCTGATTGCTTATCAGATACCAAATGTGAAATCCAATGTTTTACATATATTTTCTTACTCCACATGCACATCAACTTTATGATGTGGATGCTGTGATTACCAGCCCCATTCTATAGATGAAGAAACAGACTCAGGGATTTCGTACATTGGTGACTACGACTTAGCTTAAAAAATAGTAGAGTGAGGCTCAGCTGGCTTGGCTTTGTGATTGAGCATCGGCCTACGAGCCAGGTGGTCATGGTTCGATTGCTGGTCAGGGACACACTCATGCTCTGGTTGCGAGCTCGATCCCCTGTGTAGGGTCTGCAGATCCCCTGTGTGGACTCTGCAGGAGGCAGCCGATCTGTGATTTCCGCTCATCATTGATGTTTCTATCTCTCTCTCCCTCTCCCTTCTTTTCTGAAATCAATAAAAATATATTTTTAAAAATTTCCTTAATAGTAGAATGAGGATTTTCATGCACCAGTCTGATTCTAAAGCTCATGCTCTTACCTAGGACTTTATGCTACTTCATTAATATCCCCAGGAAATTTAGGCTGTTAGCTAAATCTCAAGTGATCTCACTTAGATTTTTACCAATTTCATGGACCTTAATTTTATAGCCCATCTTCCATCCCACAAATCCCACATATCTGTCATATTCACTCTAAATGCACTTTTGTATAAGAACTTGACTTTAACTCATGTTACAGTGCTACATGCTGATAAAAATAAACACAAAAGCCTGTTTGTTGATATTTCTGTCTACTTCCTAAAGGACACTACCCAATTGTTAATTGAACAGAGTAAAATTCCTAATTTTATCAATAGAATAATTTATCATGCCATTTTTCCTCATGTTTACTTTGTATTTTCCAAGTTTTGTTGCTTTATCCTGAATCTATGAAATGTAATTCTTAAATACTGTTTTCTATGAAGTTTATTAAAAATTTTACCTGTTTAAATCCTTTATAATTTTCAGAGTTGTGCAATGATAATATAATCTTTTTTGTCTTATATTTCTACCTTTGTTGTTCTTTTTATTTTCTTGCTTATTTTGTAAATGTAATGAATCCTAAAATGGTCTTTTTACCTGCTCCTTTTTTGAGAGCACTTCAGATATTAAAGCACCAGGATTTGGAGTTAGAGCTGTCTTTAAATTTTTACTGCTACCAATTGTTAGCTTAATGAGTCATTTAATCTCCTGAAATGACAATAATAATACATTCCTCAGAGTTGTTGTATAGAATAAAGAAAATAACTAATTTACCCTTACATTTTGCTCCTCAGAGCCCTCCAGAATGGCATCTTAAAATTCTCTTTGACAACAACCTCTGCCATGGTTAAATCAGCACATTTTTTCAAATGCCACTTTCCTATCACATTGCTTGTTATTTCCTGCCTTGAGTGGCCTATTTTATGTAGATATGGAGGAAATAGCATTGCAAGATAGTTTCAACATAGTTAATTGAGAGAGAGAGAGAGAGAGAGAGAGAGAGAGAGAGAGAGAGAGAGAGAGAGATGCGTTTTTTTCAATTTTAATATTTATTAGCTTAAGTTTCTAAGAGTATGACTCAACAGGTAAAATGTGACTTGAGAGAAGAAATGCATGGTATTGTTGGATGACATGAGCTTCAAATGAGTAATGACTGTTTTGGAAGGAGAGCTTTGTATGACTTCTGAGTGTACCTGGGGAGAAAGGAATTGCAGCTACTTCAAGGGTCTGTGGCAACTTGCTCAGTAGCAACAAGTGAATGTGAATAAGGGAATTTGCACAGGCATGCCTAGCCACAAAGCTCATGCTATTAAGTACTATAGCATTTAATGTGTTCTTTGTACTCGCAGTACATGTTCTCATGTTCAGTGACTCTTTTCTTTCAAAGGTACCCCCCTACACACAATTAGGTCCCTAAGGAAGCTTCATAAACAGAAAAACTTAAGATTTTAATAGCAAGCAGTACAGAATTAACTATCATAGGACTAATTCATTCACTAATGTAAATCTAACATTAAGCTTATAATTTTAGAATCCAGAGCCTTGCTTATAATGAAATAACCTTATTAAATTAGAGACTGTGACTATTTTTTATTTAAATTGAGGACATCATATTACCAGGGCTACAATATGTTTTCAACCACAGACTATTCCGGTTCATTAAAACAACAAATTTTTGATACAAAAAAATTTATAAACAGATAGGTAGATATTTTTAAGAACCAGAACACAACTCCATTACTTAGTAGAATAACTAAAAAAATCCATATAATTTTAACAATATATGGTAATGTAGATTGTAACTTGCAAACTGTTAAGCTTCTGACCAGTCTTGGTAGAAAGTTATAAATACTAGTATGTCCTTCCATCCCTGTCAAAAAAATCTGTAGGTCTCTATATATTCTGTATACAAGTCTTCTGTCATATATGTACAGGGATTATTTTCTACATCTGTGAAACTTGCATTTTCATTTTCTTATCAGGTGTTTTTCATTGAGCAGAAGTTCTGCTTTATAAGAAGCCCAGTTATATTTTTTAAATTTTATAATTAGGCCTTTTTAAATTTTGTATAGGAAATACTCAACTATTCGTAATTATAAAAACCTCCAGAAGCTTTACAGTTTGAGCATTTATATTTATATCTATGATTCAGTTATATATCATATGAAATAGGAGTCAAAGTTATTCTTTTTACTACTATTTGTTGTTGATGACTTTATTTTCCCCCTTTGAATTGTGTAAACACTCTTCTGGCAAATCAATTGACTGCATATATGAATCTATTGGTAGACTGTTCTGTTTCGTTGATCTATTTGCCTGTCTGTACTCTACTGCTGCAAAATTTTATCTGTATCTATTATAAACCCCACAACATATTGTAATTATTTTTTTTTCAGTAAAAAAGTAAGTTTGTTAGTAAGTAAAAAGGTTTGTCATTTCTGATTATCTTTATTTCTTTGCATAGGTACAAATTTAAATCAATTATCAATTTTCTTCTGCCTGAAGAAATTTTGAAAAGTTCTTCTGTCAATAAATTATATTTTCTTGTGTTTGAAAGTCTTTATTTTGCCATTATTTTAAAAAGATATTCTTAATTAGGTATGGCATCCTAGGTATATAGGAGTTTTTCTCTTTTCCCAGTATTTGAAAGATACCACTCTATTGTCTTCTATTTTGCTTAGTTTCTGATGAGATGTTTGCTATCATTTTTATTCTTGTTCCCCTGTATGTTATGTTTATTTTTATCTTTTGTTACTTTCAATATTTATTTTTTATCTTTGTTTTTAAGTAGCTTGACTGCTTTGGACCTAGGTTTGGTCTTCTTTATATTTATTAAGATTTTCTGAATTTTTGGCTATATGGTTAGACATCTTTTATCTATTCTATGGGGAGGGGTATAGTTGTTATTATCTAAAATTTTTCTTCTGCTCCATTATCTGTCTCATCTTTTTCTGCAACTGTAATTATACAAATACTTTACCTGCTGAGATAATACCACAGTTATCAAATGCTTGGGTAGGTTCTTTTATTTTATAACTTTATTTTCTTGATATAGTTCAGAAAAAAATGTATATTGATATATTGAAATTTTTTTTTTTAGTTTAGAGAGTGTATATTTTGTTGTGTTCAGCCCATTTAGAATTTGAGTTTCTTAATTTCACATATTTTATATGTGAATTATAGATAAATTTCCATTTGGTTCTTTCACAGGGTTTTTATTTTCTATTGAAAATTCCCATCTATTTATTCGTTGTTTTCTTTTGGAAAACAGTTAAATAAATTACTTCTACCTTACTTGTTTCTATGGCACCTCAGATTTTTAGCTTCCCACTTACTGTTTTTTTACAGGATTCCTTAGAATATCATCCTGCAAATGATGAATGTAAGAATCAATGAAGCATGTAATGAGTATTTGTATATAGATTTGGGCTCCCCCACTGTGGAATGTTACCTTCAACATCTGGTCATTCTTACTGTCTTGAAAGTACAATCACTTCCTTTCATCCCAGAAAGACTGCTGCTTTCTTCTTGAACTTCTTTCCCTCCTGTGCCTCAATAAAGTGGGAGATGCACCTAGGGCGAAATTCATTAAAATGTGAAGCTCTCCTTCTTTGCTTTTTTTTCATTTCAAGGATCAGCTGCTCTTCACATGTTTGAACATTTTAAACTGTATTTATTTTATCCAATATTCATGATTTTTATTAGCAGTGTGGTTTTATAAAAGCAACTCCACCAATATGAAGGATAGAACTCATATGTACAGTTTTTATCTACTCTTTATAATATAAAATATTTTCCTCCTGCTGTGAGGTAGTATTATCTATGTCCTTCATCAAATTCTCTATGACAGTGGTGGAATTGGCAGACAGACAGACATCTTGAGGATCTTTCTCTGGGTAATCTTTTTTTTTTCTTTTAAATATATTTTATTGATTTTTTACAGAGAGGAAGGGAGAGAGATAGAGTTAGAAACATCGATGAGAGAGAAAAATCGATCAGCCGCCTCCTGCACATCTCCCACCGGGAATGTGCCCTGTGCCCGCAACCCAGGTACATGCCCTTGACCAGAACCGAACCTGGGACCCTTCAGTCCGCAGGCTGACGCTCTATCCACCGAGCCAAACCGGTTTCGGCTGGGTAATCTTTTTGTTGCTGTTTTCTTTTACTCCTGGTGGACAATCAAGGTTTCAATGATTATTCATTGTTTTTGTTTGCTATTGTAGACTTGTGCCTTATATATAGGAAAGTTCTAACTATCAACCTTCAACCCTTAAATTTAGAAAAGTCACACATATTATGTTATCCACTCCCACTGTCTACCTCTGCCCCATACACACTTATTTCCAGGCATTACTTTGTTCTTAACCAGAATGATGCATTTTAATTAAAGTTTTGACTCAAGTATCCTGCCCAGCACTTTTCCATAAGGGATGATCATGTAATTTATACAAGGCTGTTTAAGGTCCTGTTCAAGGAATTTTAGAATTGAAACAAAGTTTTTCATTCCCTAAAGCAAAACTGGACATATGTAGAATCTATGGCTACAGACTCATGAAGAAATCTCTGGTGAGGAATGAAATTATCATGGAGAAATTGGAATAAGTGAGAAACAAATTGATAGTTTCTATTGCATTTCTCCCTGATTTTAGCAATCATTTAAGCTCATTTATCTCCTTGAAACTTTATTTTTCTTTGTATTGCCTAAACTGATTCAAATTGGGTTTCTGTGTCGTGCAATCAAAAGAGAGTCCTAGACTTTATCTTTACACAATGAACTTATCCTTTTACAACTATTTATGCCACAGTCATTCATTAATCCCATTGCCCAACTTAGGAAGCTGAGGAAAAAGACATTTCAATGACTACCCCACTGTCAGTAAAGAGTAATACACCATGCAGTTTTATTCTGAGGTAAATGCTTGTGGTCAATAATAAAAAATAAAGCAAAAATGTAGAACTTCAGAAAAAGGTTATTTTTAGATCTTTAGTGTTTCTGAAAATTGCTTACTTCCTACTGTTTCTAAACCACTTATTTGCATAAACCCTCCTTATTTTGAGTGTAGCTCTTCATTGCTATGCTTAATTAAAGATCATGATTAATTGAAATTGTGACAGTTTATCACTGCTCTGATTTAATTCCAAATGGTAGCGGACACTAAATTGCAACTATTTCTGGAACTCTCTGAAGGTAGTGGTTAATTTTTCTGTCTTGACCAGTACTTTGATCATCATTGCTTTAATCAGAATCCACCTGATTCAGCCATTATATACTCAAGAATTGAATGTATTCTGCAAAAGACTATGACTGTATTTTTATATAACTACTTCAAAGAGAATTAGCAGCACACCATGTATTAGCAGTTTCCATAGTTGAACAACTTCAAAATAATAATCTGTTATAAATAATTGTAGGGATTACATAGAATAATTGACACTTTATATACTCACAATGGACTGGTGTTGCACTCTGGCATTTTTTCACTTTCCAGCTTAAATAGCTGGTAAGGTGTAACAAGCAAATACACCTTCAGTATCCAAATTGCCAAAGTAAAACCTTGAGCTTAACAACCTTAGGGACACCCAACTGCATTCTAAACATGCAGCAGAATGAAAACTGAATGACCATTGAATCAATCACAACAGGTGATGCTTTTGTAAGGAACACCCAGAACTCTCAATGACTTAAAATGACAACAATTTACTTTTCAACTATGTCACAAGAATACATACAACAGAATAACAAAGGACTACATTAGAGTATAATGCCAAGCGTTGTAAAGGATGTGAGAAAGAGAAACTTCATACTCTACTCTCAGGAATATAAATAGTTAAGTCATTTTGAAAAGTGATCTTCCCTCTTCTGTTGCAGTAAAATGTGTGCTTGCTCTGTGGTTCAGTAATTCCACTTCTAGGTGTATACCCCAGAGAATGTCTCCCGAGGCCTATAAGAATGTACACACAATTCTGATAATAGAAAGGGAATTATATTTATAGTATAATACTATTAATATAAATTAAATTGTTTATCCCACAAACACATCATATATTTAACAAGATTACACATATTTTATACCTATATGAAACAAATAGTATAGTTCTTATAGAAAAATGGGGAATAGGAGTGGTGATGAAAGATGAGAACATTCAAATATAAAATGTCCTGTGCTAAACTAATGATAAAAAAAACAGTGCTATAAAATAAGAAATATAATTTACTAAATTATTTGACCTATCATCAAATCAGAATTTTTAAAAAGTTAGGGGAACAAAATAATCTCTAAGGACTTTATTTTGGTCCTAATCATCTTTGGTCTACATGACCAAATGTACAGGAGAAATTTATTTCTGGATATGACCTTCACTGGTCAATATGTTTTCTACTCCTAGAGTATCAATTTATCTATCTAATTGTTAGCAATTTTATTTTTACTTTCTACTAGTCATTGAGGTGTAAAAATAAAATTATTGTTTTATCCCTATATACTTGAGATATTATAACCCAAGACAAAATAGAAGGTGTAATAATAATAATAAAACATTAACAAACTAAAATGTGATTTAAGTGATAAAATATCAGATTGGGTTAGGTGAGAGACAAATACAGAAATTAGAGTTTTAGAAAATAATGTCAGTGGTTTCTGTGGAGATGTTTTTGCATTCATTGCTTCTAATTTAGCTACATATCCATCTATCCATCCATCCATCCATCCATCCATCCACCCAATCATCTATTTAATAATATTAACTGATACCTTACTAGACCCTGGACAAAAGTGCCCTGGGTCATACATTTAAGTAGTCAATGAAGCTGTTAGTCTAGCCTCGTTATTGGAATTTACAGATGGCCACAGCCTTGAAAACAAGCCAGTTGGTCTCCCTGATTTTCTCTAAATGTACATTTCATTAGACCTACAGTAAAAAGCTGAATAGAGCTAAATAGTTAACCTTATGATGAAAGGAAATATTTCCTAGAGGGGACACATTTTATCTTAAATCTGTGAAAAGATCAGATGAGGCATGTTTAAATGAAAACAACTTTGAATAAACATTTCCATCTATCAGTTCCTTTAAAGCTAATTGTATTCAGAGAGATTTGCTTGTTAAAGTTCATGTGTAACTTCTATCAACAGATAAATTTTATTAAATATCTAATTGAGCCATGTCTTTGCATTTGAAAGAGGTTTGATTTTGCAGTAACAGTGATCAGCTTATATTTGGAACCTAAGAACAAAGAAATATAGAAAAGTGAATATTGACAAATGTTTGAAAGAAGAAAAATGAATTGCAATTACAGAACCATGTCTCCCAAAGTGAAAGGAGGAATGCCCAGTTTTTTGGTTTAGTAAAATGGAGAAAAAAATGCATACTTATGCTTAGATTTTTGAGACTACTTTGTTATCCCCCCAATGTCCCCTCATCCCCCCAATCCTGCCCTCACCCTCACCCCCTGTTGTCCATATCCATCATTTATGCTTATATGCATGCTAACAAGGCCTTTGGTTGATCTTTCCCCCTCACTCCCACCCTCCCCTGCTTTCCCTCTGAGTTTTGAGCATCTGATTGATGCTTCTCTGTCTCTACATCTGTTTTTGTTCATCAGTTTACATTGTTCATTATAATCCACAAATGAGTGAGAGTATATGATATTTATCTTTCTCTGACTGACTTATTTCACTTAGCATAATGCTCTCCAGCTCCATCCATGCTGTTGCAAATGGTAGGAGTTCCTTCCTTTTTACGGCTGCATAGTATTCCATTGTGTAGATGTGGTAAAATTCTATATGTGGAGAAGTGTTGTGGGGTGGGGGGTAGTAAGGGAGAATGCATGGGGATAGAGAAACCCTATGCCTAATGTTGTCATTTTATTTGTATTAATTAATTTATCACTGTGATTGAATGTTCTTTTACCCACTTTATACATACACATATGTTAATAACAATGTATATTGCATCTCAGTATGTTCATGCATTTACGTTACGTGTGTTTAGGTAAACCTCAAGAACTAAAGAATAAAAAACAATGAAATTTCTTCTGGTAAACATAACTCTTTTCTAACTCTACAGAATTCTTGAAACAGCTCTTTATTTCCTTTAGGGAATCCCCTCCTCCGCATTGTGTATATTCTATATGGATTGGTTATTATCTTAGACCTAACTTCCCGTAAATTAAGGAAACATGCAAATGAATATCATTTATGTACATACTACTCAGATGTTGTATAAGAAATTAGAGACTCAAGTGACCAGCAGTTTCACCAAATAATTTCTGATGCAGCAGCATCATCTCCACTGTCAAGTGTCACTGGTGTTCGTGTTGCTGACATGGTGTTATATTCAGCAGGTGCAACACTGGTGCTTCCAGGGGATCGGTTCGGTGACATCCTTTTAGTCACTGTTCATGGCTCTGTGCCTCATTCTCAGGTCTACCCACAGTTTCTTGGAACTACGAAATATTATAATAAATATTATAATTGTTTAAATTAACTCCATATTATATTTTCATTGCTTTAAACTAAAAATAAAAACTAGATAAATGTAGTAAGTCTGAGCGTGGCTTCCTCATTTTATGTCAGTTGCCTACCATTTCTATGCATTTCTTCTTGACTTTTTTATTAGTTGTCTTATTATGGATAGTAACCCACTCTGTCACAGCCATAGGAAATGATTTATCTCTGTCTATCAGTATCACAACTTGGTTCATTTTCTTAATTGGAATGTAAAATTGTGTAAGCTATTTGCATACTTTAACTCAAGTTGGAGATCATGCATATTAGCCAAATTGCTTCTCTCCTCTATGTGCAGTTTTCTGTATTTCTTATTTTTCTTTACTCGTTCATTCTTAACTGTAGAAAGGACACTTCCTTAGAATAGGGAGCAGACAACATCCATTGTTGGAGCAGACTATTATTTTCCTTTCTAACTCTCACTATAAAACTAACTTTGTATAACTATGCAGTCTCTTAGGAAAAACACTTTTCATGCAATCTCCACTGGATTATTGAAAGTGCCTGCTATTTACATGAGTGTTTTAGAAATTATTTTCACACATTTTTTGGTGTTCTTAGCCTCATAACAGTTTTCTGATATAGTCAAGGATAGCATTATTACATTAACTTTGAGAATAATAGTGCAAAAATTTTGAGAAAATAAAACTAAAGTTTATGTAGTTTGGAAATAAATCTGAAGATTTTAGTTTTTCATAGTATTACTCTTTCTGTTAAATTTTTTAGAAGGCATGAATTTAATTAAATATTAAAATAAAGTGAAATTTCTTATAGTGTAACTACCTTCATTTATTTTTGCCACTGTCTTCTCTACCATTTCTCTATACTTTTTTGAGAAGCTCAGTTCAGGTGTATTGAAATAATATTCTTTTCTTTTTCTCTTTTTTATGTTTTAATGGAGTCATTTTACAGAAAATTTCCTAGTACTGTATAATACTGCTATATTCTTCTCATCACCCCCTATCTGATTGTGTGCAATTTTGATTTGTCCATTACACAGCTCCCTTGATTAAGGTACTAGTAGTATCTGACAGGATTCATCATTAGAAAGGCATTTGGGGTTCATTTTGTAATTAAAGATTATATGGTAGATAAGTACTTTTATACTACATAAATATCCTACTCTCCATCAAATTTTCAAATGATTCCTTTATTCTTTTACATCACTATGGTCTTATGGATTTCTTTTTTATTCAAAGAATATACACTTTAATTATCATTATTTATTTTGGTGCTGAATTTAGCCAGTGTGACCAGCTTGAAGCTAGCTTCTTTGCCTTTTCCTGTCTTCATTATTTTTTGTTTTGTTTTGTGTTGTTTTAATTTTCACCTGAGGATATTTTTCCATTGGTTTTTAGAAAGAGGGAAAGAGAGAGGGAAAGACAGAGATAAATATTGATGTGAGAGAAATACATCAATTGGTTACCTCTTTCATATGCCCCGACCAGAGCCAGGGCTGGGGAGGAGCCTGCAACTAAGGAACGTGCCCTTAACTGGAATAGAATCTGGGACCCCTCAATCCGCAGGCTGATGATGCTCTATCCACTGAGCCAAACAAGCTAGGGCTGTTTTTGTACGTCTTAGCCCTTTGACCCAGTCATAAGTGCCAGGTTCAACTTGTACTTTAACATCCATAGTCCTGATAGTGTCCACTTTTCTAATGAGCCTTAATTTCTTCTAGTGGAGAGTGATAATCAGAGAGCAAGACCTTGGTGTGAGAATTTGCTGTTGCTAATGGAGTGTTGCAGCTCAAGGATCTCTTAGTGAACAGAGCTAGTGTACAATGTATGTATGTAGGCTTGTATTTGCATCTATATAGTTGTCTGCTTATCTATTTTTCCATCTAATACCATGAATTCACACTGATATATTCAAGTACAATCACTCAAATTTATTTTTTTTTATTTTGCTCCTTTTACATCTGTAACTCCTGAATCTGAAAAAATATATTTGGTCCCAATTATACACACACACACACACACACACACACACACACACACACACACACACCATTTCTTTGTATGAAACTCATTTCTCTTTGTTATCACTTTCCCATCCCCACCCTACAATCAGAAATGCTTCTAAACACACTTGGATTTGGAAATGCTGTGCTGGGGAGTCCCCATGCATAGACCTCTGCCTCATACCATTCAAACTGACACTTTCATGGACTTCCCACTTATGGATGTGCTCTCTCCAGGGTCAGGTTCTGACATCCTGCAGCAGGTCAACATCACATCTCATTCCCCACCCCTCACCATGTGCAAGGCTAGCCTAATAGTTACTGGACTAAATTTTCCATAAATAGAAGGGAGAGAGAAGAGGATGATAGAAGGAACATATATTATGTCTTTAAATTACAACTGACAACAATAGGATGAACAATACCATGGTAATAGCTTATTTGATTTTCTTTTGTTTTGTCTCCTGAATCACTGTTTCTTACAGGGTTAAATGAATTGTGCTTTAGAACTCTCATTTTTGAGTTTGCAATATAAATAGATGCAATTATAGAGACTGAAGTTAAAGACTAAATTTTGACCTCTGTAGTAAAATCTTCTGCAGAACATGAACATAAGAATTATAGCTATAATAATAAAGCAATTATTAATATTCCTGAGAAATTAACACATAAGTATTAATGTGACACTATACATATTTCATAGGAAAAGCTATAAGTTTAAGTTAGAACTTTAACCAACTAATATATCCATGCTAAAATAATAAAAATGTCACTTTGTGTTGAAATTAATTTTTAAAAAATGGAAATAAATGTTACATCCATTAGAAAAACCTATACTGAACAAAATAAACAAGATTAAACTCTTAACATGAAGCTTTAAGCAAAAGGTTGACTGAGGAGTGCCAAGTGAAAGATGCTTACCGATTTAAAACTGAGCAGACATCTGAAATCATCTTGATTGATTTTATTAGGGTGACATTGTTAATGAGATTATATAGGTTTCAGGTATACAATTCTATAACACATCATCTGAACATTATATTGTGTGTTCACCACCCCAAGTCAGGTCTCCTTCTATCACCATTTATCCTCCTTTACCTTCTTCTACCTCCACCCATAGCCCTTTCCCTTTGATAATCACTATAGTGTTGTATGTTATCTATGAGTTGGTTTTTCTGTTTGTTTTTAATATATTTTTATTGATTTCAGATAGGAAGGGAGAGGGAGAGAGAGAGATAGAAACATCAATGATGACAGAATCATTGATTGGCTACCTCCTGCATGTCTTCTATTGGGGGTTGGCCCGCAACCTGGTCATATGCCTTGACTGGAATTGAACCTGGGATCCTTCAGTCCTCAGGTCGATGCTCTATACACTGAGCCAAACCGGCTAGTGCTATGAGTTGTTGTTTTTTTCTTTGCTTAATCCTTTCACCCTTTTAACCCAGCCCTCAACCCCCTTCCCCTCTGACAGCTGTCAGTCTGTTCTCTGTATCTAGGAGTTTGTTTCTATTTTGTTAGTATATTTTGTTCATTTCAAACTGCAAAATCTTATATGCATTTGTGTAACTTCAGATTTTTAAATTTTTCTTTTGTATCAATATTGTTTCCTTTGGTCCTTCAAGAAGAAGATGCTGAGTAGGAGTTAGTAGTTCAAGCAGTTTATTGGGAATAACTCCAGGGAAAGATAAAGGAGATGGGGTGACGCTGAATTGAGCAAGATAAACTTTCTCTGACACATGGGAAAGAAAAGACAGGTGGAGAAGGACTGGGCAGGGATTCAGACCATGATACAGATCTGAAAGCGTATGAGATAACCCAATGGGCAGTTCTGAATCAAAGATGGCCCAGTAGTGAAATCTTGTATTGCCCCAATCTGCCCACAGTGCTCAGCCATTGGTTGGAAGCTGCCAATGAAGACATATTTTAGGCTCATAAACTGAATCTTATCCCTAAGGTCTGAAACTGAAAATGATCAACTAATTACACTCAAGTCTAAAGTTAATCAGAAAATTATTTCTCAAAAGGAGATCCAAGTGTACATTTCTATGACTGCCACAGCTGGATAAATTTATTTGAACAAAAACTTCTAAAATTCATCAATTCATCAATGTGGTAATTTATTCCTCTGATTCATTCAGTGCATAGAAATGTCAAGCCTTCAAGATATTATGATTAATATGAAGTTATTTATTTCTCTCAAGAAGCTTAAAATCTGACTGTAGGGAAATAACAGTAAAAAAGGCAATTAGAATAGATTATGGCAGATGGTTATAAGGTTAAATGTAGGAAATTCTGTCAAAACAAGGACTGAGTCCCTAACCCAGCCCTCAGGTATTCCCAAGACTTTCTAGAGTAAAGTATAGATAAACTGAACTCTAAATTAAGCAGAAAATATTTAGTCTAAGTAGTGACAGACTGAAAAGGTATATACAAAATACTGTATTTTAGAGTAAATGTTACCTTTAACTTCGTTTATTATATTTAGAACTAAAACCAGACTGTATGCATGAATCTACCTTTTCAAACCCCAAATCACTCAAAAGTAACCAGGATTGTTTTTTTCCAAAAAATAAATTCATAATAGCTTAAACATGAGAAAATATAGCATCAGCAGACCAGAAATTAGAAGCAATTCTCAAAAGTAGGAAGCAAAAGGGATCAGATTAATAAAAGTACTGAAAAATCAAAGCTCTGCTTGTGCTAGAGTAAATTATAATGGCAGAGATGGCCAAATTACAGTCTCAGAGCAAGCCAAGTCCAGAGTAACAGGTGATGTCTGGGGCAATAGTCAGGGAATTAGCTCAAAAAGAGGTCTGACCCAGGACTACTACACCCCTCCCTTAGTCCCAATATACACAAGGCTTGAGCTGAATAGCCAGCATTACTTGCATGTTAAAGGAATTAACTTCCTATGGAGGGCTTTTAGTGCAATATGGACCAAACACAGTGAGAAATCATGATATATGTCCACTTAGTGTTTGATTTCCTGTCCAAAAACATCAAGTATCCTTACATAGATACACTTGTAAACATATGCTCATCTAATATAGAGTAGCTCTTTCTGGTATAATTGATAATATAAGAGTCCACTGTCCAAACATTATCACTCAAATATCTTATTAATTATAGTTTGAAAGATGTCTATTCACTGTTCATGAATTTCTTTCACAATTCATTTTATAACTTGTAAATTTTAAATTTTACTACTAGCAGAATCCTTTATGTTGTTTATTTTAGCAAGGACAAATTATTTTATAATCAATTTACAGTAAGTACCTGACTGGTCCTCCAGGCTTCTGTGAGCCATTTTCTTTAGTCACAAGTACAGTTCTTTAGATACCAAGCAGTAGTCCTATAAAGATCTGGCTAAGGAAAGCTAAATCCATGTGGATAAACTCATGTATAATCTGTATTCCTATTACCATAACCAATGATTAGGATCTAATTCAATGAAAACAAAGAGGCAAGAGAGGGAGGATGAATGGCATTTATAAGTGGATCATCTTGTCTACCTGATTATTAAGAGCTGTATATGCAGTAGAGACTTTCGATATGAATTTGCAAGGATACAAACACTCTCTTACTATAGGTTTATTCTGAGAAGTCAAACCATATACAGTTTTACCAAACACTTAAAACCAGTCCTCTAAAATTTTCCAGCCATTTACAGGACCATCCTGCAATTAAATGAATCACCATCCAAAAACGAGTATTTCTCTGCTTCCATCTTTCTTGTACAGATATAATGAATCCTGAGATTAACTATACTATTTGGAGTTCTACCTATTAATAAGAACTCCCTTTTTCATTTTAATTCCAAACTACCCAATGTTGGGCTGTAAGGCTGCAGCTGTTTATACCCAGTTGATGCAAGAATATCTTGAGTGTATGTAAGACATACTTAACATAGAAAAGTCATATGGGAGAGTTCATTTTTGAGTTGAGGGCTATGATTGCCTATTTTAAGAAGGAGACTACAACATTCAGATATCTATAATTACAACAAAACTATTAAAAATATATTTAAAGGGAGATGAGGGCAATGCAGCTAAGTGAAATAATTATTAATAGAAGTGAGAAATGATAAAATATAAACTTAAAATGTTGTTATAAAAAGAGAAAATGTGGGTAGTGTAGAAGAACATTTTTTAAATATAAACTCTTAATCTGAGTAAGAATATAATTTAAAATGTTCTTATAATTTGATGACAATTTTGTTGATTATAAAATCATATCTATGGGCTTACCCAAATTAAATTTATTTTTAAAGATACTTATACATTTTTCCTCTCATAATTAACAGTGCAATCTGATCTTCAATCTTTTCCATTTTTATGATGCTTTATTGAAAAGGCATAAATGTCAATGTTTGGATCAATTTCAACCAGACTTTGGGTATAGAATCTGTGATTCTGTATTCTAAAGATTGAGAGGAATAAATAGATAACATGAGAACAAATGGAATTCAGAATTAGCAAATATAAATGCAAAGAACTGATTAAGAGGTTGTCTTTAAGAGACAATGTTGTGTTGCTCTAACTAGTTTGGCTCAGTGGATATAGAGTATTGGCCCTTGAACTGAAGGGTCCTGGATTCCAGTTAAGTGCACATACCTTGGTTGCAGGTCCCTGGCTCCGGTCCAGTGCGAGCAGGAGGCAACCAATCAATGTGTCTCTCTGTCTCCCCCTCTCCCTTCCATTCTTTATCTCAAAAACAAAACAAAAAACGACAAAAAAATTGTAATATTAAAACAAAGTTCAGTTATACTGAAGTCTATATATCATCTATCTATCTCTCTGTCTAAATTTGTATAAACCACTTGAAGAAATACACTAGAATAAATCATACGTATTTTATAGGAAGAGCCTAGAAAATAGTTAACTAATATGAACATTAAATTGCTAAAGGCAGATAAACCCATTTTGTCAGAGTACTTACAGAACAAAAATACATTCTAGGAAAATGGATTTCTGGACTGTATTTTTCTAGTGTTCATGCATTTTCCCAGGTTTTTACATTTTTTATCATTTTGTTAATTTTAGGGAGAATCATGTGATGTATAACAACCCTTTAATTCTCTTCCTCCATCTCTCTCTTATTTCTGTCCTTCCTTCTTTTCTTCTATTTGTTTTTTAATAGATTATGAATTTTCATTTAGAATAAAAAGGAACAAAGAAATAAACTAACCAACCAAGCAAATATGTATGTCAACTACAATATGACCACAGTGAGACTAAAACTGTTAATACCTTGGTGTATCATTCCACCAAGTTACTAATAATTAACATGTTTTTTAAGTTACTAATAATGAAAAATCATGTTAAAATGCATTTTTTTCTGTAGACACTTGTGTCATTTAACAACGTATCATGCACATCTTTTTCATATCATTCATGTATTAAGCAAATACATAGAATCTCTACTATGTGTCAGGAACTATTCTCAGCACTTCGTATACAAAAGGGATTTTAAAATACTCTCTTCTTTGGCACTTACACAAAACATGGATAAATTGTATGTTGTATAATTCACAGATTATATATTTTACAAGTTATAAGTGCTATGGTAATAAAATAGACAAGATAAATTGGATTAGTTGTGGGGAGATTAAAACCTTACCTGGGATGATTAGAACAGACTTAACTAAGGAGGTAACATTTAAACGAGGCAAGTGGACTAGCCATGCAAGTAACTGGGGGAAGCAAATGTGACATCTGAAGCAATCATCACCACAATGTCTTTAAGATAAGGGTGAACCCAAAGCGTCCATCCCTTTTTTCTTTCCTTTACTCTTCCACTTTTCTTTCGTCAAAGAATAAGAGAGAGACAGATGCTTGTAGTTGGAATCTACAACAAAGAAAATATATGGACATTTATCTAGGACTTGTAGCTTCTGGTTCCATATATTTTCAGAGTATCTCTGAGTGCTGATTTATGAATAGTGACTCATGCTTTTGTTTATTGAAGAAAGACTAGTGGATATGAAATTACAATAGAAATAAAATTTACCAATCACTTAATATAATTTTAAATGTAAATGTTTCTCTAAGAAATATTTTTATCTTATGTTCTGATATTTAAATGATTAATATTTGAAATTGGTGCTAGAGAACTGGTGTTGCAGATTTGCTTTGTGCTCACAGCAAAAAGCAATAAATTATATAATCCAACAGGAATTTAGCAGTAATCAAGGCACAAACTGAATTCTCTCTATAATCTGCAGACAGGAGGTCCCCAAGGCACTATCTGTACATCTCTTTTTAAAGTAACTTCTTAAAAAAATTAAAAATTAAAAAAAAATAAATAAAGTAACTTCTTACACAGAACAGAACTAAAGTCACTGTTATCTCTAACTATTAATGGGACAAGTTCTACTTTTACTTTAAATTATAAAATTGAAACATATAGTTCTCAGTAAAGTGTTGAACTTTCTGATTCCTCCTATTTTCCAACCTCCAAGATGTTCATGCTAATTATCAACTATAATTTTGGGTTTATGACTTAAACATTAACGCCTTTTCTACTGTACACCATCTAACATAAATATCTTGAAATTAGTGGAATATGGATGGCACAGTTCCTTAGTTTTCAATGCTTCTGTGTCTCTGCATCTATTTTGTTCATCAGTTTATTTTGTTCCTTAGATTCCACATATGAGTGAGATCATGTGATACTTGTCTTTCTCTGACTAGCTTATTTCACTTAGCATAATACTCTCTAGGCGGTCCTTCCATGCTGTCTCAAAGAGTAAGAGATGTCTCTTTTTTTTTTTTTTTTTTTTTTTTTTTTTTTTTTTTTTTTTACTTCTGCATAGTAGTCCATGGTATAAATGTACCATATATATATATTTTTTTATCCACTCATCTACTGATGGGCACTTGGGCTGTTTCTCAGCTATTGTAAATTGTACTGCTGTGAATATAGGTGTGTATACATTTTTTTTCTGTTTGGTGTTTCGGGTTTCTTAGGATATGTTCTTAGAAGTGGGAAAAAAAAGAAGTGGGATCACCGAGTCAATGGCAATTCCACATTTAATTTTTTGAGGAAACTTCATACTGTTTTCCACATCCTCGTCAGCACTTGTCATTTGTTGCTTTGTTGATGGCAGCCATTCTGACAGGTGTGAGATGATACCTCATTGTCTTTTTAATTTGCATCTCTCTGATGATTAGTGACTGAGCATTTTTTCATGTTGTCTCTTGCCATCTGTTTGTCCACTTTGGAGAAATGTCTATTTAGGTACTTTGCCCATTTTTTTAATTGGATTCTTTGTCTTCCTTTTGTTAAATTGTGTGAGTTCCTTATATATTTTGGATATTAACCCCTTATCACATATATCATTACATTTTTACATGAGCATTGATATTCTACTGTTACAAATATATAAGAATAAGACTCACTTAATTGCCCTAGTACTGCTTGCCACAAAAGTTCATCTTTCTTATATGTGATAGTCCTTATAATATTTAATAAATTACATTGACTTTTTTGAAAAAAGGAAAGCAAAGGAACTACTGTGACTGTTTATAAGAAGTATATTGATGGCATACTATATTAAAATTAGCTATAAAAATTATGATTTCATGGTTAAAGAAAGCTATTAGATAAAAATTAAACCATTTAATGCTAAACCTACCCGTCCTTAATGACATATACATGAAAATAATAACAAGCACAGTAAAAAAAAATACCATTACACAGCACAGTTTTCTAGAAAAGGATTCCCGCTGGAATCTAACTGTGTATGCTCTATTTAAATTCTAATCCCCAGTATTCCGAACTGGTAGTGCTTGTTCATAGATTTAAAGTAAATAGAATTTTAGAGTTGGAAGGCCTCTTGGATAGTTTATAGTCCTATGCTTTCATTTAGCAAATAATAGAATTTAGATCCACAGCTATTAATTTGCTTTCAAAGTTTAGTTTTTCAAAAATCTCATAGTACAGTCCTGTTTTGCATCTCATTAGGACATGGTCTTTCCATTACCACTGAATCAGTTCTCTGGGTCACAGATCTGGAACTAGTTTGTGCTGCATTTCATTGTTAGACATCTATTTAGGATATATCTTTAATCATAATAATTTTAGTATTAATCTTTCACATGTAATAGCACTAAGTCAATATGCAAAGGTGAATATTGCACTGTTATTTGTAATAATGATAAGATGTAAATAGACCAAATGTCCATCATCAAGGGAACCTTTTAAATACATGTGACAGAATAAGGAATGAAGCACTTCATTTTTGGATGACTCTGGAAGGCTTATAAAAAATTTTGTCAGCAGATATAAAAAACCAATAACATGAAAGGTAGACAGTCAACAAAGGGAAATAAATGACAAAATTACGAGGCTTACCCTAAAAAGCACAGGAGCAATATATTTTTTATCAAGGCAATATAACTTGGTAGTATGATCTCCCATCCATTTCAATCAAGTAGTTTCTGTAATGGATTTAAGTATATATACAGAGTGATAGAAAAAGAGAGGCGAATGATCAGCAGGAAATGTTAGGAAGTTGCATGGAAAAAATATGTATTTATGTTTCATTGAATCTAGTAGAATTCAAATCCCCAGTACAATAATAATAATATGTACCATATAAATTAGTCTAAGTTTTCTACTTTTTAACGAGAATAATATATTTTATTTTATGAGTTTAGTTCAAATATTAGCTGTTATAATACATGAACATTTTGAGTCATTTATTAGCTATCAATTATTTTTAAAACTTCTCTCTTTGTTTCTTAAATTCTTACAACAAATATATTAGTTAAAAATAATTTAAAATTAACCGAGTATGAATATTAGGGAAAAGTTTACTTGGGATACTTGGAATTCAAATGATGTATTATAGGTTGGAGAGGGATTTTGGTTTTATCCATTGACTAAGATAAATTATATTTAAGTAACTAGAGACCTGGTGCATGACATGCGTGCACTGGAGGAGGGTGGGGAGTCCCTCTTCCCAGCCTGAGCCCTCTCACAGTCTAAGACCCCCCAGGGAAGGGGCCTAAGCTGGCAGGTGGACATCCTTAGTGCTGCTGCCAAGGTGGGAGAGGCTCCCGCCACTGCGGCTGTGCTTGCCAGCTGAGAGCTGGCTCAGGGCTTCTGGCTGAGCAGCACGCCCTCTTGTGGGACGCACTGAACACCAGGGGGAAGCTCCTACATTGAGCATCTGCCCCCTGGTGGTCAGTGTGCATCATAGCGACCAGTCATTCCGCTGTTCGGTTGATTTGAATATTCGCCTTTTATTATATAGGATATTATTCAAAAATATAAGGTTTATATTGGAATAATGAAAAGGGAAATATATTTTATTTATTGAAACTAAAGATATAAAGGAGATTAAAGTATAATAGAAAGATCCATGTCCTAATCCCAGAAAGTGCCTTCTTGCAGGGCAAGGAAGACAAAAAATAATCAAGCAAATCATATATCCTTTCTCTTCAATTTAAAGGGAATTAACTAGTGTTAATGGGGAACATCATGCCCCCAAGAAACAAAAATAAATTGTGTGTTATGGGAAGTAAGATGCCCTTAAGGATAATCTAAGATATTTTCTTATTCATAATGTAAATGATACTATATTACTTCAAAGGCAGTATAATCTATAAAAACAAACTACTAGTGCTGTCATATTTGTCTTGTCCTTTGTTTGTACTGACACTGAACTATAAGTATTTCCTTAAGTATCTATGGGACTGCATATCAATATTTAGTTAAGCCAGTAAATGAATATTCACCTAGTTTCTCCTTCCTAAGTAAATGGCTAATGTCCATTAAAACCTCTATCTATATCTCATAACTGCTTTTTTTTCTGTTCTGTTAGTGATCTATCCAAATAAGATGCTGAAAGCTTTAATTCCAAGAAATCAAGGGCCATAAAATTAATGTATACTTTTTAATTCCAATGAGATGTTCACAATTATATGTTTAAAATTAATTATTTAGCACATGTATTTCACTTTTCTTATTTTTTCACCCCAATACCCCACCCCATAATTAACATTGTTTTAAGCATTAGAAACAATTTAATTTTTATAAGGCAGCCAATCACAATGCAAAATGGTCATGTTTGTAAATTGACAGTTTAAATATTTAGGTTAAATTTCTTCATTAACTATTAAAAATGAATACCACAGATAGGAGAGGGAAGAAATGTTTTACCAGAAGAAATTAAACTCATATTTATCAACTTTGTATTGTTAAAATTTTAAATGTGGAGTAATACCTCCTTTTTTAAAAATATATTTTTATTGATTTCAGAGAGGAAGGGAAAGGGAGAGAGAGAGAGACATCAACAATGAGAGAGAATCATCAGTCAGTTGCCTCCTGCACAACCCCCTCCCCACAGAGATCGAGCCTGGAACCCAGGCATGTGCCCTGACCAGAATCAACCAGTGACCTCTTGGTTAATTGGTCTATGCTCAGCCACTGAGCCACACCCGCCAGGCAATACCCTCTTTTTTATAGGAGAAATGTGAGAAGTAGCTGACTACATAAACTTTTTGTACTAAATATTGACATCTTCTGAGAGCAATGAGCTTTTGGGGGAACACAATTTCATACAAACATTTGCAGAAATCTGTGCAAAAAATGTTAGGGCTAGACTCTTAGATACAAATAGACCATCACACATCATACTCATCCTTTGACCTATTACCATTCCTTTTCACATGCAGCACCATCTATGTGTGAATAAAATAACTAGAAAATCATTTGACTATTAACTTTTAAAAACTCTATGTACTTTTTTACTGTTTTACTTAACTTGGAGTGTGAATCTGAGAAAACATGAATGTTTTAGGAAGACTAAGAAAACAACAAATTTTCATAATTTAGCCATCAACTCTGCCTGGGGAGGGGTCAGAGTGGGAAGAGGGCATCCTTGGGGGAAAAAGAGGACAGCTGGTGCTAGCCCATTTGGCTCAGTGGATAAAGCGTCAGCCTGCAGACCAAAGAGTACTGGCTTCATTTCTGGTCAAGAGCACTTACCTCCATTGCAGGCTCCTCCCCTGCCCAGGCCCTAGTAGGGGGCGTGTGCAGGAGGCAACCAATGGATGTGTCACTCTCACATTGGTGTTTTTCTCTCTATGTTTCTCCCCCTCCCACTCTCTCTGAAAATCAATGGAAAAATATCCTCGAGTGAGGATTTAAAAAAAAAGGACACCTATAATACTTTCAACGACAAAGATAATAAAAAAAGAATCTATCTGCAAAAGCATCCTCTTTTTACCTTAATTGTTTTGTTGTATGTGTTCCCTCAAAGTGAGTGAGTGTGTGTGTGCATGTGCATGTATTTACATGTGTAATGTTCCCAGACAAGTGAGTTTGGAATCTGGCAACTATGGATTTGAATTATGATTCTTCCATTTACTACTAACAGTCCAGTTGTTACAAATATTAATTTTTCTAGACCCAAGCATATACTTCAGAACTCAAATGGTACCTTTTCTGTAAGTTTTTCGTAGGTCCAAGTCATATTGTATATTTCTCAATTATGTTATCAATCTTGCTATTATACTATATACTGATTCATGTAATAAACCTAATTGCTCTATCCATCCTCTGTTCTTGAAGACTGAGACCATATTTATTTTTCATGGTAACCTCAGAAACAATCAAGACCTGCACTAAGAAATAGTGAGCTAAGAATAATAGTAAATTAATAAATTATTGAGATAATAATAGGTTATTTAGAATTAAAAGTTTATATAAGATATTTTAAAAACAAAATACTTGTATAGAATTACCAGAACTGGATTTCATCCCTAATTAAATTACTGATTTTCTATTACTCTATGAAAGTACATGATGGACTAAATTATATCTAAATTATTTCCAGTTATAATATTCTGTAGTTTTCATACTTTAAGTATCTTGTTGAAAACTGAATAGCAGTTTTCTTATATGACAATAATTGAGAAGTTTGGATTTAAAAGGAGATATATCCATTAATAATCAACAGAAAATCTCAGTCACTTCTGAGGGTAAAATTCAGACTAGCTTTGAGTTTTAACTTCTCTGTGCAAAAGCATTCCTCTGGTGTAAGCAGAGAATTTTACTCTGGCTTAAGCAATAGGCATGATTTATTGCAAGTGCTGGTTTAGACTGTTTCCCAGGAATCCTCAGGTTAATGTTGCCAGTCTACATCTACAGGACTTAGTGACACTGTTATTAATCATTGAGTATCAAAGAAGGATGTAAAGAAAGTAAGAAAACAGACTAAGTCTCTGAAAGGATACCTTCTTATCTTAGCCTAATTATAATAGCCCTATTAAAAACTGAAGACCTAGGATTGGCTTAGCCGAGAAATGCACTAAAGAAAAATGGAATATTCTGTGCTTTAACATGCTTGAGTTACAATCCTAAGCAATGGTGTTTTCTTTGACTCGTTTGTAAAGAATTTTGCATACTTGTTATCTTGTTTTACCGTGTCTTTTGAGTATTGCATTTTAGGAGTATGTAGGGACCAGTTTCCTTCAAGTTATTGATTTAACAATAGTTCATATATAGAACTTGAATCCATAGACTACAGTTGCAACTAAACAAAAACTCACTTAAGCTACCTTGTATTCAAATGCAGAATCTGGGATAAGGACGCATGGTTCTTTCATGAAACCTTACACCTGAAATATGATGGTTCTCTGAGAAACATCAGGGACAAAAAATTAGTAGAACTTCATAATTGACTCAGCCTCTACTGTTGCTTACTTTCTGTACTGCAGTCTTCCACATCAAAGCCCTGCTTTCTCTATTTCTTGCTGTCATGGAAGAACACATTTGACTGAGGACCTTGAATCTATAGGATACAAATTTGACCACCAGTAGGATCTGACCATCTCCTGTGCCCAATTCCAACATTCTCTGGGAAAGAACCTATGGTTAGCTTAGGTGTTTGTCACTAGTTTAATCAGTCACTTGGAGCTGGGCATGCAACACAACATTGGCTCAGTGCAGACCCAACGTCCTGGATTGGATAGGGAGATGTTCTTTCAATAAACAAACAGATCAATCAATTTAAATAAAATAAAAATAAGAGTGTTTCAAAGCCTAAGAAAATATCTAAGTATTTCTACTATAGGACTTTTAGAATCTTGAATATTTATTTCAAGTCTTCCCCCACTTAACAGAGTATTATTTGAAGAGGAGAGCTAGCATCCAAGAGACATGTGAAATTACAAGATATTTAAAACCATTTAGGCTAAGCCCCTTTTCCTCACTCATGCAAAGCTTATACAGGACTTAGTTCAATCCCCTTGTTCAAAGTGTACTATAATATTTATATACAGCCCTACTTCTATTTAATATCTTTTAGAACAGTATTTAAGCTTTCAGTGGATTGCATGATATTTATATTAAATTTGTAATTAAATAATATGAAAATTTAATTCAAAAGTTATATGGATAATTTTATTTCATCCTATTCTAACATTTATTAACCTATTAGTCAATAGATTGATTCATTCATATATTGGTTGAATATTTTAAATCTCTACTAGTATTCTGTATTTGCTAAACCTCTTGCTTCTCCTCAGTAAATTATACTTTAAAATGAAAAGGATTACTGCCTTTGTCAGGCTTGGATAACATAGCAGTGAGTTTCTGAAAAGGCAGTAGGAAGCCTTTTATATTTTATCGGCATCTCTACTCAGTGCAGTAAGTTTAGCTGAGGCAGAGTATGGCTAATGTAGTTCAGCAGAATACATACTTGCTCAGCTGTAAACAGTCCTAAATTTCAGTTCTTGGGCAAAAAAAAAAAAGTTCTCTTTCAACATGCTGAAATTACCTCAAAATTAAAAGTTAAAAATGCAAAAATAATATTGGGGTAGAGTCTAAATGTTACCTGATGCTAAGCCCCTTCAATAACACATTCTATAATGTGAGCTTTTAATGTTTCATTATGATCACAATTAAAAAGTTTATGCCTCTAGGCTTTGAAAAATAATTATTGTTTGAAAAAGTATCTCAGAAATATCATCTGTCCTTTACAGCATTATGGGATTGATTTCTTTGTGGGAATGTACCTGGTGTTTATTCTTAAATGTATTTGTTTATATTTTGATACCAATTTTTTTCATCTTTAGGATCATGACATTGAAATTATAATACAGTCTTTAATGTAGCACAATATCATGACCAATTTTTAAAACACTAAAGGTTTAGTATAATTTTCATAATTGTATATTATTCAATAATATAAATATGCCAGCATTTATTATCATAATCCCCATTCATTGTATGCTATATTTTATCTACTATTTCACATTTTAAAATAATGATATAATTAATATCATGCATAAATTTACATGAGAATCTTTTATTTTGTATTCAGTTAACAGATTACTCAGGTCAGATGTAGCAGCCATATCTTAAGAAAGCTCACTGCATTCTAGAATTTTTCCTCTACCTCTTCTATTCCTGCACAAGTCACATAATTCACATTGTGATGAGTTTTATGTATATCTTTATAGTCAATTTTAAAACATAGAGTTGTTTCTTGTTTATTTTGGAGTTGAAACTATATGCCATTAATAAAGCTTCCATTTTCTTAAAATTATTTTTACTATATACCAATGGTTGATTTATACAAGTATAGTTAATTCATTTTAATTGTTGCATAGCATTAATTCCTGTAATGATATTCATTTAGTTTGCTTCAGATTTTCATTATTAAAATAATATTGTAATGAACATTCTTTTAAATAACTCATTTTGAAAATAAAAATTTTAAATGTTTAATTTCATGTACCTTAAAGTGGAAATGGAGGCTTATTTGCATTATCAATTTTTTTTTTTTTTTAATTTTTTTTTTTTTTTTTTATTGCTTAAAGTATTACAAAGGGTATTACATATGTGTCCATTTTATCCCCCCGCCCTAGACAGTCCCCTAGCCTCCCCTATCCCCCAATGTCTTATGTCCACTGGTTATGCTTCTATGCATGCATACAAGTCCTTTAGTTGATCTCTTACCCCCCTACCTCCTGCCCCGCAACCCTCCCCGGCCTTCCTGCTGCAGTTTGACAATCTGTTTGAGGCAGCTCTGCCTCTGTATCTATTATTGTTCAAAAGTTTATAATGGTCCCTATTATCCATGAATGAGTGAGATCATGTGGTATTTTTCCTTCATTGACTGGCTTATTTCACTTAGCATAATGCTCTCCAGTTCCATCCATGACGTTGCAAATGGTAAGAGTTCCTTCCTTTTTAGAGCAGCATAGTATTCCATCGTGTAGATGTACCACAGTTTTCTAATCCATTCATCTACTGATGGGCACTTAGGCTGTTTCCAGATCTTAGCTATGGTGAATTGTGCTGCTATGAACATAGGGGTGCATATATCCTTTCTGATTGGTGTTTCTGGTTTCTTGGGATATATTCCTAGAAGTGGGATCACAGGGTCAAATGGGAGTTCCATTTTCAGTTTTTTAAGGAAACTCCATACTGTCTTCCACAGTGGCTGCACCAGTCTGCATTCCCACCAGCAGTGCACAAGTGTTCCTTTTTCTCCACATCCTCTCCAGCACTTGTCGTTTGTTGATTTGTTGATGATAGCCAGTCTGACAGGTGTGAGATGGTACCTCATTGTTGTTTTGATTTGCATCTCTCGGATGATTAGTGACTTTGAGCATGTTTTCATATGTCTCTTGGCTTTCTGAATGTCCTCTTTTGAAAGGTGTCTATTTAGGTCCTTTGCCCATTTTTTGATTGGATTGTTTATCTTCCTTTTGTTAAGTTGTATGAGTTCCCTATAAATTTTGGAGATTAGGCCCTTATCGGATATGACATTGGCAAATATGTTTTCCCACACAGTGGGTTTTCTCGTTGTTTTGTTGATGGTTTCTTTTGCTGTGCAGAAGCTTTTTATTTTGATGTAGTCCCATTTGTTCATTTTCTCTTTAGTTTCAAGTGCCCTAGGAGCTGTATCAGTGAAGAAATTGCTTCGGCATATGTCTGAGATTTTGTTGCCTTTGGATTCTTCTAGAATTTTTATAGTTTCCTGTCGTACATTTAAGTCCTTTATCCATTTTGAGTTTATTTTTGTGTATGGTGTAAGTTGGTGGTCTAGTTTCATTTTCTTGCATATATCTGTCCAATTTTCCCAGCACCATTTATTGAAGAGACTATCTTGGCTCCATTGTATGTTCTTGCCTCCTTTGTCAAATATTAATTGAGCATATTGGTTCGGGCCGATTTCTGGGCTCTCTATTCTATTCCATTGATCTATATGCCTATTCTTGTGCCAGTACCAGGCAGTTTTGAGAACAGTGGCTTTATAATACATCTTGATATCTGGTATTGAGATCCCACCTACTTTGGTCTTTTTCAGGATTGCTGCAGCTATTCGAGGTCTTTTTTTATTCCAGATGAATTTTTGGAGAGTTCGTTCTAGATCTCTGAAGTATGCCGTTGGTATTTTAATGGGAAGTGCGTTGAATTTATAGATTGCTTTGGGTAGTATGGACATTTTAATGATGTTGATTCTACCAATCCATGAACACGGTATGTTCTTCCATCTGTTTATGTCTTCCTCTATATCTTTTTTCAACGTCCTGTAGTTTTCTGAGTAGAGGTCTTTTACCTCTTTAGTTAAGTTTATTCCTAGGTAGCTTAATTTTTTTGGTGCGATGGTAAACGGGATTGTTTTTATAATCTCTCTTTCTGAAAGTTCACTATTGGTGTATAGAAATGCCTCAGATTTCTTGGGGTTAATTTTGTATCCTGCTACATTGCCAAATTCATGTATTAAGTCCAGTAGCTTTTTGATGGAGTCTCTAGGGTTTTGTATGTATAATATCATGTCGTCTGCAAATAAGGACAGTTTTACTTCCTCTTTTCCAATTTGGATGCCTTTTATTTCTTCTTCTTGCCGAATTGCAATGGCTAACACTTCCAGTACTATGTTGAACAGGAGTGGTGAGAGGGGGCATCCCTGTCTTGTTCCTGTTCTTAGGGGAAATGGTGTTAGTTTTTGTCCATTGAGTATGATGTTGGCTGTGGGCCTGTCATATATGGCTTTTATTATGTTGAGGTATGATCCTTCTACTCCCACCTTGCTGAGAGCTTTTATCAAAAATGGGTGTTGAATTTTGTCAAATGCTTTTTCTGCATCAATTGATATGACCATGTGGTTTTTTTCTTTCAATTTGTTTATGTGATGTATCACGTTTATTGATTTGCGGATATTGTACCATCCTTGCATCCCTGGGATAAATCCTACTTGGTCATGGTGTATGATCTTTCTGATGTACTGCTGGATCCGATTTGCTAAGATTTTGTTGAGGATTTTGGCATCTATGTTCATGAGGGATATTGGCCTGTAATTCTCTTTCATTGTGTTGTCTTTACCTGGTTTTGGTATTAGGGTGATGCTGGCTTCATAGAATGAGCTTGGAAGTGTTCCTTCCTCTTGAATTTTTTGTAGTAGTCTGAGGAGGATAGGTTTTAGTTCTTCCTTGAATGTTTGGTAAAACTCCCCTGTGAAGCCGTCTGGTCCTGGGCTTTTGTTTGCTGGAAGCTTTTTGATGACTGCTTCAATTTCTTCCATAGTTATTGGCCTGTTGAGATTTTTAGATTCTTCCTGATTGAGTTTTGGAATGTTGTATTTTTCTAGGAATTTGTCCATTTCCTCCAGGTTGTCTAGTTTGTTGGAGTAGAGCTGTCCATAGTATTTTTTAACAATCATTTGTATTTCTGTGGGGTCTGTTGTTATTTCGCCTCTATCGTTTCTGATTTTGTTTATTTGGGTCCTCTCTCTTTGCTTCTTGGTGAGTCTGGATAGAGGTTTGTCAATCTTGTTTATCCTTTCAAAGAACCAGCTCTTGGTTTCATTGATTTTCTGTATTGTTTTTTTGGTCTCTATGTCATTTATTTCTGCTCTAATCTTTATTATCTCCTTCCTTCTGCTCACTCTGGGGTTTTCTTGTTGCTCTCTTTCTAATTCTTTGAGTTGTAGAGTTAGATGATTTACTACCATTTTTTCTTGTTTGTTGAGATAGGCCTGTAGAGCTATAAACTTCCCTCTCAGGACGGCTTTCATTGTGTCCCATAGGTTTTGGATTGTTGTGTTTTCATTGTCATTAGTTTCCAGGATGTTTCGAATTTCTTCTTTGATTTCATTGGTAACCCAATCAATATTTAATAGCATGCTATTCAGCTTCCAGGTGTTTGAGTATTTTGGGTTGTTTTTATTGTAGTTTATTTCTAATATTATGCCATCGTGGTCTGCGAAGACGCTTTTTATGATTTCAATTTTCTTGAATTTGGGGATACTTTGCTTGTGACCCAATATATGGTCTATTTTTGAATATGTCCTATGAGCATTTGAGTAGAATGTATATTCCCTGGCTTTCGGGTGAAGTGTTCTGAAGATGTCTATTAAGTCCATCTGATCTAGTGAGTCATTTAGGATTGCTGTATCTTTGCTGATTATTTGTCTAGAGGACTTATCCAGTGCTGTCAGTGGTGTATTAAAGTCCCCTACTATGATTGTATTGTTGTCGATGTCTCCTTTGATATCTTCCAGGAGTTTTTTTATGAATTTGGGTGCTCCTGCATTGGGTGCATATATGTTTACCAGGATTATATCTTCTTGTTGTATTGATCCCTTTAGTATTATGAAGTGGCCTTCCTTATCTCTTGTTATGGCCTTCACTTTGAGGTCTATTTTGTCCGATATAAGTATTGCTACCCCAGCTTTCTTTTCCTTTCCATTTGCCTGAAAGATATTTTTCCATCCTTTCACTTTCAGTCTGTGTGAGTCCCTTCTAATGAGGTGGGTTTCTTGTAGACAGCAGATGTATGGGTCATGTTTTTTTATCCATTCAGCCACTCGATGTCTTTTGTTTGGAGCATTTAGTCCGTTTACGTTTAAAGTTATTATTGAAAGGTACTTGTTTGTAGGCATTTCTGTTTTTGTGTGGCTGTTTTCTTTCTGAGCTTTTTATTTCTTATTTTTATACCAGTCCCTTTAGCATTCCTTGCATTGCTGGCTTGGTGGTGATAAACTCCCTTAGCCTTTTTTTGTCTGTGAAGCTTCTTATTTCCCCTTCAAGTTTGAATGATAGTCTTGCTGGATAGAGTATTCTTGGATTCAGTCCTTTGCTTTGCATCACTTTGTAAATTTCCGTCCATTCTTTTCTGGCCTGATGTGTTTCTGTTGAGAAATCATTTGACAATCTAATGGGAGATCCCTTGTATGTAACTTTCCGTCTCTCTCTTGCAGCCTGTAAGATTCTCTCTTTGTCCTGAACATTTGCCATGGTAATTATGATGTGTCTTGGTGTGGGTCTTTTTGGGTTCACCTTGTTTGGGACTCTCTGGGCTTGTGTGACTTTTTTCTTCCCCACCTCAGGGAAGTTTTCTGATATTATTTCTTCTAATAGGTTTTCTAATCCTTGTTCATCCTTCTGTTGTTCTGGTACCCCTATTATTCGTATGTTGTTTCGTTTCATGTTGTCCCAAAGCTCCCTTAGGCTCTCCTCCTGTCTTTTCATTTTTTTCTCCAATTGCAGTACATTTTGGGTGTGTTTTGCTTCCTTGTCTTCTAAATCACTAATTCGGTCCTCCGCTTCTCCTAGTCTACTGTTGATACTTTCAATGGAGTTTTTCATTGCAGCTATATCACTCTTCATATCTTCTTGGGTCTTACTTAAGTTGTTGATTTTTTCATCTGTTTCTTCTAGCTTCTTCCATATGTTATCGATTTTTTCATCTGTTTCTTCTAGCTTCTTCCATATGTTATCGATTTTTTCATCTGTTTCTTCTTGCTTCTTGCTGAGGTTGTCGATTTTTTCCTCCATCCGGTTTATGCACTCTAGGACCCTTATTCTGAATTCTTTTTCTGTCATGTTGCATGCCTCTGTATTACTTAGCTGCTTTTCTGGAGAGTCCTCCTTCTCTTTCCTTTGGGGGTTTCTTTGTCTACCCATGTTTGATCTCACTGACATATCTAGACGTTGAGTCGTTCAGTGGCTGCTCCCTTGGTGGCAGTGACTCCTTGGTCTGCGGTTGCTCTTCGGGCGGTTGCGGTAGCAGCTGCTCTTCAGTTGGCAGCAACTCCTCTGGTGGGTGCTGTTCACAGCTGTGGTGGCTCTTCTGGCTGGTGGGGCGAGGTTTCACGTACAGCTGCTGTTCCTCAGCAGAGGGTGTGGTGCTCAGGAGGTTGCTGTTGCTTGGATCTGCTGTGTTGATTTAAAGGCACAAAATACAACACAACAAGGCACCACGTACCAGGCACTATACACAAATATATTCACGATATTAATAACCCCAAATAAAGGTGACCACCTGAATTAAGAGAATTAGGGGATAAGGAAGAAGGAAGAGAAAAAGAGAAAAGAGAAAAAAGAAAAGAAAATTAGGGACCAAAAAGAGGAGTGCAAAAATGAAAGTGGGAAAAAGGAGGGGGGAAAGTAAAAGCGAGAAAAGAAAGGAAAAGAAAAAAAAAGAGCGAAAAGAGAGAATGAAGTGGAAAAGACTTTTTATATGAGGAGAATGCTCCTATAGAACAGCCATTAATCCCAACAAATTCCAGCAACAGCTCCCTGGAGATAAATGCAAACTAGAAACAACCAATAATATAACGATGAAAATAGAATGGAGAACACTAATCCCAAAATAAAATAAAGAGAAAATAAAATGGCACTTTAAAAAAAATGGTAAAATGGTAGCAGTAATAATACTGGTTAAAAATAAGAAGGTAGTAATTAAAAGGGTAAAATCAGGTGATGGAAAAAAGAAGAAAGAAAAAAAAAAAAGAAGAAGAGGAAAAGAAAAAAAAAAGAAAAAAAAAAGAAAAAAAATTGGTTTCTTAGTTAAAAGGTGAAAAAAGAAAAGAAAAAAAAAAATATTGCAGTAGTGAAGGTCCTTCGGTTCTTCTATTCTTCAGTGTGGCTCGCCTTAGACCTGCCAGGTATTCAGGAGAGTGTTGAGTTTCCCTGCGATACACTGTTCCTCTGTGTTGTAAACCACAGTCCTTATTTTAAAGCAGGCCGCATTTGTTTCCCAGACTGCCTTATTTTGTGTTTAGCAAAGAGTCAGTTTGTGGGTCAGCCTCTGGGTGGCAGTGTTCTGGGGTTGGCCTCTGAGGCTACAGGGCCTCTCTGTCCAGTGGAAGTTCACTGCCCAGAGCTGGCTGCGTAAGAGTTACCAGTGCTGTGTTGTTGCTGGGATTGTGCATTATCAATTTTTATTAGATGCTGTCATATTTCTCTACACCATGACAGTCAGGATAAAAGAGTCTACCATCATGGTAAGAGTTATATTTTCTCTTTTTCATTAAAGTAAAATGTTTGTTTCTTTTTATTCTATTTAGACTTTTAAAATATATGTAATTGTACAAATGTGCAATTTTCTGCTTACTGTTGGTATTGATATTTTTTACATATTTTATTGGTGATTTTAAACTTGTCTTTTATGAATTGTTGGTTATATATTTTGTCCATTGCATGTTTTATCATTTTTAAAATTAGTAAAAGTCCTTTATGCATTTTAAAACTAGACTTTTTGATTTTAAAATATGTTGTAAATAATTCACCTTAGCCTACTTTATTATTCTAAGATAGCCTGTTTTTGTGATTTGCTGGGAGGCAGGAACATATATATGGTATTTTACATATAAAAACTTTAAAATCAATTAAAATGGCAATGCAAAAACACCTGAAAAGGAAGGTCTTTAAAGATGGCTTGCAAAGAATGAGCTGCAAATGACCAAGAACAACTTAAAAATGAAAGAAAATGATGAACACAAACAGAGGAAATTATGCAATATTATTAATTGTTTACTTATAAGCTCTTTTAAAAAGAGCTATGTCATAACAAAAAATAGTATTAAGAATTCATCCAAGAACTAAAGTAATGGATAGCTGCTTTTTTATACAGAAATAATGCAATCCTTCTGCTGATATGATTTCCAGTTTAAATTAAGATGAGTTCCTTAGTCATTTCTTTTGATTTGAGAATTGCAGGGTATCAGTAGTTTTACTTAACAAAAACACATTTAGAACAACAAATAGCTATTGGGATTAAATTAGTGTTACTTAATATTTTGATCAATATTTCAAACAATGGTAGGCATATAATGGTTCTTTTAACCATGGACATTATCTGTAGTTGCATAGCTGTGGGGTCTAAATTTCCTTACTTTTGGCATACTTTGGGTATAATTTTGCTCTATACAAGCAAAATGGGTATAGTTGCACCTACATAACTGAGTTGTATGAAGGTTTATATAAGAAGAGATATGTTATGAGCATATAATGTGTACTCAATAAATAGTTCTTTCATTATAATTTTTATTTTTTCCCCTGAAACTCTTGGTCTTCTAGTGTATTTCTAGTTCTCATTTTTTTTTACATTGAGTATATTATTTATTTAATTCTATGTTTTTAATATGTGCAATATCTATATTGGTCATTTGGACTTTATACACAGTGATTTTAAAGTTATATAAATCATTTTTTGCTACTAGTGAATAGTCATGTACTTTTATAAAATATATTTGAACTTATTTTATTTAATTCTTAAAGTAAGGTATAGTAATATATATAAGACCTGGGCTTTCCTCACTTAGTCTGGAAGGTTATCCAGAAGGATGTCCAGTCTAATTAGCATATTACACTTTTATTATTATAGATTTGTTCAATTATTATTTGATCTTTTAGTGATAATTTTTATGTGCATGATTTCTTAAGTATATTAATTATTATTACTTAGGCAATTATAATTTATGTTATTTACTTACTTATTATCTATCCATTTTACTTAATTGGGTACCCAAATTATTTATATTGTGGTTGGCGAAATATGTTTAAGTGTATATTGTTTTGTTCTGTAGGATTCTGTGGGTGTAAACTTTCTGTTCCTCTGAGTATATGAAAATAGCTTTTGATTACTTTGCACAGGAGTGGCAAACTTGGCATAAAATTCTTGGAATTCAGTTTGTTTCCCACAGGATATATATGCCATTACCTCCTTGGGGATTTGTATTTTTCATAAAATATTTTCAATGACTATGTTCTTTTTATTAAATTTTGCCATAGTCAGACATTTCTTTTCATTTTTTTTACTTTATTTTTATTGTTGACACTATTACAGATGTCCCCATCCCCCACGGCCTTTGCTCACCTCCACCCAGCCCCATTTCCCCCTTCACTCTGGCCATCACCTCTCTGTTGTCTGTGTCTGTGGGTTACACATTTATGTTCTTTGGCTAATCTCTTCACCTTCTTTTATCCAGTCTTCCCTACCCCAACCCCACCCCCTGACCAACCACTTTCTGTCTTTTTTTCTCTCTTTCTCTCTCTTCCTTTCCCTCTGTATTGGTTCTGTTCATTTACCTTTGGGTTTATTATGTAAGTTCTGGGTAAATTTTTGAATCTTTCTTCTACTTTACCGATTGCATGTTTTGCAATACCCTACCTACTCCTTACATTATTTTTTTATTTCATTTCATTTGGGCATCATATTTCCCTGCTTCAATTTTCTTCATTTCAAAGTATTTCTTCTAAATGATTGTTTAATTCTGGAAACTCAGATGCAATATCCACTTGATATTGCATCTGAGAATAAAGTAAAAAACACTCTACTGTTGTTAAGCTTTTGGGCAGTATAACAAATATGTAGAGTATCGAAGGTATTTCGACACAATAACACACTTATGTAGACTCCACCCAGCCAAAGAAGTAGGACATTACGAGTCGATTTTTCTATCCATGCTCAATTACTGTGTTCTGCTTCCTCCACAAGCTCCATTACTCTCCTGAATTCTAGTCAATATATTAGTTTTGTTTGTTGTTGTGTGTGTTTTAATGGAATCATATTATGGTGTGTCTAACCTCCTTCCCTCTTGCAAGATTCATCCACTTTGATGTGTGTGGCTGCAGTTTGTCCATTTTTATTTTTGCATGATATTATATTTTATAATTAAAATACCCTTTGTTTATTCACTCTTTGGTGTTAGACATTTGAAATGTCTTAATTTTTTGGTTATTTCAACTAATGCTTTTATAAAGATGCAGATATTTCTCTTAGGTATATACACCTAGGAGTGAAAATGATAAGTAGTAGGGCACTCTCAAGTTCAACTTTACCTATGATGTGCAATTAGAGACAAAAGATACTTAAGATACAAATGCAGTTTTCTATATGAGATTACTAGGGTCTCAATTTAGGGCATAGTTATGAAAAATATATGAACAATGGTAAAGAAATAGAATCAATGACATCTATTTAACAATTGAATGAAGATTAATGAGAGGAAAAGTAACCTGTCTAATGTGAGGTTGATGTGTGGGTGAAGGGCAGGTTCACTGAGCTCAGACTGCATGGGAGAAGCTAGCTACAGCACTACTCTTCATGCTTTAACATCTATAATAATAAAAGCATAATATGCTAATTAGACTGGACAGTCAAATGACCTTCCAGACGTCATTCCAGACATCTTTCCAGATGAAGCCGCGGTGGCAGGGACCGAGTCAGAGGCTGTAAGGGGTGATCAGGCAGGCAGGCAAGCAATTAGGGGTGATCAGGCAGGCAGGCAGGCAAGTAGTTAGGAGCGATTAGGCAGGAGGCAGAGTGGTTGGGGGCAATCAGGCAAGCAGGCGAGCCAGCTGTCCTGGATTGTGAGAGGGATGTGCAGGATCAGGCCTAAATCGGCAGTCGGACATCCCCCGAGGGTTCTGATTGTAAGAGTGTGCAGGCTGGGCTGAGGGTCCTCCCTCCGGTGCACAAATTTCATGCACTGGGCCTCTAGTAGTCTATAAAGGAATTGAAAAACAAGAAAAACATGAACATAGAAAAAACTATGTTTAAGGAGGTTAATGATAAAACTATAGTTACCATGCTTTATTTGTAAAATAAAACACAGACACAAACAACTCAAAGCAATTCCCAAATGTGCAACTATGGTAATCATATAAACAAATATAGTAATTTTTTAAAATATCTTTGTATTGATCTTGGAGAGGAAGGAAGAGGGAGAGAGAGATAGAAACATCAATGATGAGAGAGAATCATTGATCAGTTGGCTGCCTCCTGCATGCCCCACGTTGGGGATCAAGCTCACAACCCGGGCATGTGCCCTGACCTGGAATGGAACTGTGACCTCTGGTGCATAGGTCAGTGCTCAACCACTGACCCATGCAAGCTGGGCCAAATACAGAATTTTTGCTGGAAAAATTTAAAAGACAATATAAGAGTCGGAGGACATGGGAAATGGGAAATTACTTGTCAAAAGCCACTTCCTCATTGAAATGGAATTGGAGCTTTATAACTAATAAAACATTTATTCAGCCCTAACCGGTTTGGCTCAGTGAATAGAGCGTCGGCCTGCGGACTGAAGGGTCCCAGGTTCGATTCCGGTCAAGGGCCTGTACCTTGGTTGCAGGTACATCCCCAGTAGGAGGTGTGCAGGAGGCAGCTGATCGATGTTTCTCTCTTATCAATGTTTCTAACTCTCTATTCCTCTCCCTTCCTCTCTTTGTAAAAAATCAATAAAATATATTTTTTAAAAAATTTATTCATTCAACACCAGAAAATGAACTAGCAAACAATATTCCACTGAACAGAATACAGACCAGTAATTCTTTTTAGTTGGAGATAGCTAGATTTCTCCATTCCGCATTCTAAACAATATTTTCCTCTTCCAGGAAATGAAAACAAAAGAACCTAAACTTATATCCAGAATAATGTTAACTTAGACAAGTATCTACATTTTTTAACATAAGTTTGTGCTTATTATAGGACTGGGTAAGGTGAATTCGGATTTGCACCTGCTGTTTTTTGGAAATGGTTACATACACAAGGTATTTTTCTTGCCAATTTGCATGTGTTTTGCCTTTCTATGCTAGCAACTTGTTTGCCAAGATGTTGTGTTAAGCTAAGTTCTTTTTTTCCAGAAAACAAAAACATAGTGGGGCTTCCTTAATAGCTGGGAAGGGACTCAATTAATCACATGCATATGACATCCTCAGGAGTGAAGTTTCAATTATACAAAACAAATAGAAAACTTTTATCCAATGAGCTTTCTTCACTGAATTTCTTGTTTCATGATCATTTGTAAATAAGCTTTGATAGATCAGAGGGATCTAAGTGATTGTCTTACAGATTATTCAAAAGACATTATTTTCACTAAAAAAAAACAGAGATTCTGAAACCAAAGGCTAAAGCATGAATTTTAATCATAGATGGAGCCTGTATAGTCGTCTGACTGTGTATATTTGGAATGAGAGTAACAAAGTCATGAGGCAAGAGGGGCATTCCTTCCCAGAGCTTTAAGAGTAGATTTAAGCCTCTCAATTAGTCAAGTGCATTTCAAGAGCCAAGGTTCATTTTAGAAACATAGACCCATACACTTGTACAAGACTACATATTATGCTTGCTTTTCCCAAAATGGACAGGCCTATTTATGGGAACTGTCATTTGAACTGATAAAATGTATGCGGAAGGGAAGAAAAGGTCATTCTTGCATAGACTATTGGGAGATGTCAGTAATTTGAAAACTAATGACTAGAAGGCTTATGGAGAAATGGAGAAAAGGGAGTGGTGTTCTTCGTGATTTATTTGATGCTTTCCAAATGGCATGTGCTTAATAAATCTTCTTCATTCCAAAATATGTGTGACAGTCCTCAGAAGCTGCCCTAACCTAGGGAGGTGGGTACAAAACAGAAAAAAATGAACCAAGAAGATTATTGGAGATTAGGATATGAAAGACATTTGAAAGTCAAGAACTATGAATTAATGCATTCAATTCAGAGACCCCACTCCCATAAGCATATAAAAATAAATGACCAAATATATTTTAGTTCATGAGTTTCATTTTAGTTTAATTTAGGAAACATATGCTTGTCATTCTTTACTAGCAAGTCACTCAGGAATAAGCATGCAATGCTCTCCGTAGACATGTAAATAGCTTAAAAAATAGTTAAGTGTCTGAGAATAAAATCATTATTTATAGTAATTAATACAGTGAAATGCTATGTAACTAATAATTAACTTATCTCTGAAAAATAAAAAGAAAAGCATTTGGTGGTAAAAAGAGTACAAAAAAAAATCAAAAGCAGTATACATATAGCATGATACCAATTTTATAAAAACATTTGTTTTATATTTACATTAATTTTAAAAATTATTAAGGATTTTAAAATTATTTCCAAATAAAGAGATATTTGATTTAAGCATTCTATACTTGTTCACATTGTATACATTTTTATTTGTTATTGTTTTATAATCAGAAGATTTAATTTCTTTTAACATAAAACTAATATATAACTTATAAACATAAATATAGAAGATGTATATTTTTATAAAATAGAAGAAAGATTATCAGTGTAGTTTATTGAAAGTAAAAGTTAGAAAATCACCTTTGAGAAGTGTTGAGAGGATCGCACACTAGCCCTGCTGTGCTGATCTGAACACAGTTTCATTTCAGTCAATATCTCCACAGGGATGCCCTGATTGGTGAAGAATTGCTTCCAGGTGGGCCATTCCACTTTGCTGCTTCTAGGTGCAATCCATGTTCTCATCAACCCTTTGGTACAAGATGAGTGTGAATAACAAAGCACATAAGAGTCTCCTCAGCTCTTATATATTCACATGAAGAACAAAATACATTAGAATCTCAGGGAAGTATTATTTTTGAAGTGCTATTGCCCTGGCCTTGGCATTAAGAAGATACTACTACTTTGGATTTTATACACCACCATAGCAACAGCAGAAGGCATATTTCAAATTAACTTATTTGAGAAATGAATAAAGTAGCCATTTGTTTCATTCATTTCTTGACAGTTTACTTAGGCTTTTCTTATTTTCTTTAAATAATTAAAGGAAGATAATAGGGTAGACTGAATGTAGACCTGATTATTCTTTATTCGGCTACTTACCCAATTTAATCATATGATTAAAGTTAATTTGAAATAGAATTGCCCTATTTTTCTTTCTTTATTTATGACATTTATTTATATTGTGAGAATCATTTAAGGATAACAGATCTCTTTCCAAAGTAGAAATTTATACATATTTTATGTTGTTACCTAAAATTAATTAAAAATATAAAGTTAATTTCTTTCCAATTTATCAGAATCTTACTGAGAAGAAATCTTAGGAAAACATGGGATTCATTTCATGTTTTTGGCCTAATGACTGTCTTAATCTCTTAGATTGATTTTTATTACAAAGTACTGGATTCTTAAGTGAGTATGACTGAATTCAAATTCATACATTTAATTGTAAACTGGTATATTAGTTTCCAGGTTGCCATAACAAAGTGCCACAAACTGGGTGGCTTAAAACAAAAGAAATTATTGTCTCACAGTTTAGGGGGCTAGAAGTCCAAAATAAAAATGTTCCTTCTGGAAACAGTGAGAGAACCTGTTTCATGTTGCTCTCGGCTTCTGGCAAATGCCCACAATTCTGGGCATAACTTGGTTGATGGAGGCATCACTCCAATTTCTGTCTCCATCTTCAGATGTTTTTTCTCTCTGTGTCTAACCACCTTCAAATTGGGGCTTACCTAATCTAGTATGATGTCATGTTGACTTGATTACATTATAAAAACTCTATTTCCAAATAAGGCTGCATTCACAAGGACAAGGGGGTTGGAGTTTAACATAGCTTTGGAGGGGAGGCATAATTCAGCCCATAATATCTGGCTATTTATGTATTCTCTCTTCACTTAAGTCTTCTTATGTACAGATTTGGAATGATGATAAAAGCTACTTCATATAGTTGTAAGGAAGAAATGAATTCATCAATGTAACATTCTCAACATAGTGTCTCACTTATTAACTCACTAGAGGCCTGGTGCATGAATTTGTGTATAGGTAGGGTCCAGCAGGCCCACCCCGATGGGGGCCATCAGGTGGGGTTGGCCATGGGGTCTAATGCTGGAAGCTATAGCTTTCCCCCAGATGGATCTACTTATATTTTAAGGACGGCCAAAAGAAAACCACAACAGAACTGTTTTACATTTAACGTGCCATGAGGTGAAGTTGTTTATGTGTTGTTTGCAAACGTATATCAAGATGGATGATGGCCCTTTAATGATTTTTGCATTCTTTCCAGGACTCTGCCCTCAGTTTCCCAATATGATCTTCATGTCTGTTTGTTTAAAAGTTTTTCTGCTTTGAATGTGCCTACCCTTCGCTGTTGCTCCTGGCAGCCTGCGAGTCTTCTTCGATGCCCCTTTTATTTTTTTATTTTTGTTTAATATATTTTATTGATTTTTTACAGAGAGGAAGGGAGAGAGATAGAGAGTTAGAAACATCGATGAGAGAGAAACATCGATCAGCTGCCTCCTGCACATCTCCTACTGGGGATGTGCCCGCAACCCAGGTACATGCCCCCGACCAGAATCGAACCTGGGACCTTTCAGTCCGCAAGCCGACGCTCTATCCACTGACCCAAACCGGTTTCAGCTTCACTGCCCCTTTTAAAGATTGAAAGTTTACCTAATCTGCAAGGCACCACAATTTCACAAAATCCCCACCCAGCCTCTCTACATTCCTCAGCAAAGGGCCACCATCCTATTAATGCTTAGGTCGCCTTTTGGGCTAATTGGGAAGGTCTCCTGGGGCTGCGGGCCATGGAGGGAGAATTCCACACATTGGTCGCCATATTAGCAGAGCCCTCTGGAAACTCTGGTTGGGGACAGAAGGGACCGATAATTATTTTCTTGTGCTTTCACTAAATTTACATGCACTAGGGAGCCAGGCAGTGATTTAGGGGTGTTGGGAGCTGATCAGGGGTGGAGCCAGCCTGGGTGAAGGGCTGTGGTTGTTCTAGTCATTCTGGTCATTCTGCCATTCCGTCGCTGGGCTTTTATTATATAGGATAATTAATGTTAAATCCTTTTTTCCCTCCATCTTTTATTTCTACACTTCTGTCTGCTTTCATTTCTTTCTCCTCTTGATTGCTTAGGGGCATACTCCCTGATATCCTATTCTATTATTCCATTTCATTAAAGGGATTGTCAATTTTCTCTTCATATCCAACTACAACTCTTTGGAGGTGGAATCAATTTCTATGAGTATGAAGTATATTCATATTATTACAGTGTATCTTGTTCAAATTAATAAATATTAAATTGTCTTGCTATTCATTTAAATTTATGTAAATAGAATATGACATATTAGGTTTAAAGTTAATACTAAAATGTGTGGGTGGATATAATCATGCTGTGTCAAAGGACATGTGTGTCATTTGAAACCAAGAATTATGCCCTCTTTTTATTGTAGTTTGATTCTGATCACAGCACTGGATATATTTTTAAATTTCATTCTGCAGTTTATGAGAATTTAATCATTTGTTAGAACTCTATTGCTAATAGTTTTAGTTTAGCTACGAATTCAATTTAGATAAATCATACAGAAATCAATAATTTTGTTTTTAATTTTTATTTTTGAAATAACTTTAGACCTTCCAAAATGTTCTTAAAATAATGCGGAGAACTCCCATATAGCCTTTCCCAGATTTTCCTAACATTAACATCTTGCCTAACTATGTTATAATTATCAAAACGAAGAAATTGAACAGAAGATGATTTAACTTTGGGTGGTGGGCACGCACTGCAATATACAGATCATTTATTATAGAAATGTACACTTGAAAACTATATAATCCTATTAACCATTGTCATCCCAATAAATTTAATTTAAAAACTAAGAAATTAGCATTGGTAGAATATTCAGTAATTACATAGTTTCTTGGAATATCACCATTTTTTTCTTTTCCACTAATGATCTTTATCTGATCTAGAATCCAATTTAGAACTCCCCATATCACTTATTACTACCTCCTCCAAACTATTACAGTACCTAAGTCTTTCCTTCTCACAACTTCCACACTTCTGAAAAACATTGGTCAGTTATTTTGTTAAGTGTTCCTGGATTTTGCTTTACCTGATGTTTTTCCTCATTAAATTAATATTATACACTTTTGATAAAAATAACACAAAAGTATGTCACTTCTTGGCTATTCACATCAGGAGTTACACGATCTCCATGTTTTATTAATTGTTAATAATCTTGCATAGGATGGTGTCAATCATGTTTCTCCACTGTAAAGTTACTATGTTTTATTTTAAAATTAATAAATATCTATAGTAGATACTTTGAGAATTGTAAATATCCTGTTTATTCATCAATATATCTTGCCTGGAGTGTTTATTTCTGTGGTTGTCTAAAAATGACTTTCTATTCCTCAGATTCCTTCTACATTTATTAATTGCACTAACACAAGGGAGAACTGTTCTTTCTCCTTCTTTTACTTAGTTAGTTATTGATTTAAATCAGTATGGGCAATTTCAATATCTGAGTTAGAATGGTAGAATTATGTGGATCACAGGAAAATTGATTTTAATTTATTTTCTTATTGGGAATAGTCATATATCAAAACTGGAAGTATATACATGTGAAGAAACAAAATATGTGAATTTTAAAAAATTGTATTCATGCTCTGTTTGCAGTAAAATGCTAAGCCTTTATTTCATTTAATTTATTAGCCACATACATTAAAGTTACATTTAAAGGAATATTTTTACTATGCTGAATTTTTTAAATCAAAGGAGTTTCCTTGCTGAGCTCTCTCAAAAATAACTAAAGGGGGGTTCATGTCAAGGGATAAGAGAAACAGTCTTGTCTATGAATCTTGTAGAGTGTGAAGTGCAGAAGAATATAACATACTTTTTCACTTTTCTATTGAACCCACTTTATCCAATAAGTAGATTATAAACAGAGGAGTCAGAAGTAATATTGGAGAAAATCTGACCCATTAGAAACTGCTTACAAGGGATTCACTGCTCTCTGTTATCTAAAACTTCAGGAACTAGAACTTTCTGGGAGACTCCCAGTTAATTTCTCTTTTGTTTCCACTACTGCCAATTTGGACTTTGAAAATGAAAGCATTATAATAGTCAGGTCTTTCATAGAGGTATTTACACATGATTTTTTTAAAAATATTCTTTCCTGCTTCTAAATCTTTCTTTTCTCCTTCTATAGTTCTAATTACCTGTACTTTCAAAAGCTCAATATTGTCCCACAAATCATTGCAGTTCTTTTTATTTTTATTTTATTTAGTTTTTATATTGATTGGATTTTATGAATTGTCTTCAAACTCACTGAATCTTTTCTACCATTTACAGTATACTTTAAGCCCAATCACTGAAATTATTTTTTAATTGTTGTGCTCTTCATATTTATCGTTTGTATTATTTTGTTTTTTATAACGTCCACTTCTGTTTTGAATGTCCTGTTTGTTCCCTCAATAGGGCAGATTAAAGACAGATATAACTTCTGTAAGACTCCAATTGAAAGTTAATTTTCAATTCCCCTGCCCTTGAATTGTGCTGTCCTATAACTGCTTTCACCACCAATTTATGGCAGAAGTGACACTTGCCTTTTAGAATACTGACAGCTCTCCATTGGTCTCCTGGAGGCTTGGATTTCCAAAATGGTTTTATGGGTGTATGCATACGTCCAAGTTCAACTAATTGTATATATTAAATATGTGTACAAATATAATAATTGTATCATAGTAAAGCTGTTTAAGCAATAAAGAAGTTTGGCTATTATGCTAAAGAGATCCTGAAATAACATCAACTAGGAAAAGGGGTCAACCAAACCCAGCCTTCCAATCATTCCGACCAAGTTATCAGTCATGCATATGAAATCCTCCAGGGCCTCCAGAATAGAACAGCTGCAATCTGATTACAAATGCACAACTGTAGTTGGAATAGAAAAATTGCCCACTCAAGTTCTTTTGAGAGAGAGAGAGAGAGAGAGAGAGAGAGAGAGAGAGAGAGAGAGAGAGAGAGAGAGAGAGAGATTTTTTAAAACCATTTACTTCCGAAGTTGTTCTTTAGATAGCAATAGATAACCAGAACAAAATTAAGTACTGGAAAAGGAGTGATGCTGTAATAAAAACCAAATATGTCTTGTCACAGAGGCTAATCTGAGTGGCCGGATACCTATATTTTTAGAAGGTTGTGAATGTTCTTTTAATTATTTAGAAGTTGGTTGGCTCAGGGAACTAGTACACTTGTGTTAACATAAGAATACATTCAAACCTGCAAAGAATTTTGTGAGTTTATTTGAGCCAAACTGTCAACAATTGCCAGGAATCAGAATCTCAATGTATTGAGATAGTGCTCCAGAGAATGGTAATTTTTTACCTTGTTTTATACATTACAATCAAAAGAGGAGATGTAAGTGGGTTACATGAATTCCATTGGTGACAGATCAGAGAGGCTGGAGAAAGCAAAGTGGGGGTGGGGGTTAGTAAACGTCTGGGAGTGTATAAAAAGTAAAATGATAGACACACTTCTTTTACTTAGGTAGGTGCAGGATAGTTAACAGTCAACAATTAACTCAATAACAATAAGGAGATTTGTGGTGCCTGAGCTTTGAGGGGTCCAGAAAAAAAGGAAAATTATTTTGACATTCCAACAATATGCAAAAAGACAATAGGCTCAGTTAAGGTAAAGATTGACCTTTTTTCAGGGAAGATACCAGCCTAGGACGTGACGACCCACCATAAATTCTTTTAGTTAAAGTTTTAATTGCAGACCATCCTTTGTGTTTACTTTAGGTATTTGAGTTTGCAAGGCCACCACGCAGGTCTTCCTTGAGCTTGTCAGGTTAGCATTGTGGCCCCTTTCATCTACACTAGCAGAAAGCTTCAGCAGCCTGCTCCTATTACATAACATGGGAAGTAACCAATGTCACATCATGAACTTTCATACACGTACTGCTGTGCACACAAATAATCATCACTGAAACCTGTTTTTTTACTTATTTTTCTTAACATAATAATTCAAGTGTGAATATTGAAGTAATATATTCAATCCCAAATCTTAAACCAATGTCCTGATTTAACAGACCATTTTTCCTCTCCATATTGTCATAAGTTTAGATTTTTCTTAAGAAAATAGGATGCCTAATCAATTTCACAAATGCTTTATTTGCTACATATTCAGGAAGAGCTGTGTTCCTAAGTGTATATTAATGTTGAATTTATTCAATTTATTCATTAATGCTTGAATCACTCTAATCAAGAACTTGTTCAGTAAAAATTTAAATCCTGCAAAGAATAGATTAGTTTTAATTGTTAAGTGCCATCAATAATCAGGAATAAGATGTTATTCTCAAGCAGCTGAAAACGTATTTTATAATCATCTGATATTATCTGCAATCAGATACAAATACAAAATACCCAAATTCTGTACTCTAGTTCTGTGTCTCTAAAGAAATTGCTTAAAATATATTGTTTTCAAATAAGCCAAATATTTTTGCCTTGCATGTTCCAAAGACAGATGCAATCAGTGTGTGTATGTGTGTGTATGAAGCAGTCATAATCTTAGTATAATCTTCAGAATGCTGCAATAGTATGGGAAGATGGAAGGCATTTGTGAAAATAGTAACTACTAATTTAAACAGTTATTGAATAGTTACAGTTTGTTCATTATCAATTACTAGAGGCCTGATGCATAAAATTTGTGTACAGGATAGGTCCCTCAGCCTGGCCTATGCCCTCTCACAGTCCGGGACCCCTCAAGGGGATCGGGCCTAAGCCAGCAGTCAGACATCCCTCTCATAGTCCAGGGCTCTCGCAGTCCGGGACCCCTCGCTCCTTACTGCCCTTCTGCAGTCGAGGTGGGAAAGGCTCCTGCCACCACCACTGTGTTCGCCAGCCATGAGCCCGGCTTCTGGCTGAGCGGCGCTCCCCCTATGGGAGCGCACTGACCACCAGGGGGCAGTTCCTGCGTTGATCATTTCCCCCCTGGTGGTCAGTGTTCGTCATAGCGACTGGTTGTTCTGCTGTTCAGTCGATTTGTATATTAGGATTTTATTGGATTATATGTGTTACTAAAACCAGGCACCAGAGGGAGTGGTTTCCTTTTGAAGTTATATTAATACATTTAAGATGTCACATCACATTATATTGATTCTTTCTGTTACACGTGTTATAGTTTCAGACCATGGTATGAAACTGCAGATTTTTTGTTCCGGTGGCCAGGTATCAATGGGCCAGATATTTTGGAAAAGAGAAGCACCATCCCTACTGTTCCTTTATCTGAATTCCAATCATAGTGATTTTGATCATGATGAGATGGTTTTGTTTTATAATACTAAAATCTGGGGCTTTAAAATTTTTATTTACTTAGCAACATATTACCAGCACTAACTTTATTTTCATTTTGCCATTCTTTTCTTCTACTTCTGGTGATTTATTTCTGAACTTATATTTTGGGTTTTAAATATATGCAGCACTACTGTAGTCTTTGGGTCTTCATGCATTTAGACTCGGTCTTCAGGCAAGTTTCACCCCAAATGCTGTGTTGAGGTGGATTTTCTGAAACCATGTTGGACAAGATGAGTCTTTTATTAAATTGCTTGATTCCCCATTATCCTCAAAATAAGATTTAAAACATTATGATGTATGACATCTTTATGATACAGTTTTTATCTGTATTTCTAACCTGATCTCTCTTTGATGCCATTTCTCAAAGCATTACCACCATTCTCCAACAGCCAGCTTCTATTTGAAAAAGAATGTGGATGGAGCCCTAACTGGTTTGGCTCAATAGATAGAGCGTCGGCCTGCGGACTCAAGGGTCCCAGGTTCGATTCCGGTCAAGGGCATGTACCTTGTTTGCAATCCCATACCCAGTAGGGAGTGTGCAGGAGGCAGCTGATCAATGTTTCTCTCTCATCGATGTTTCTCACTCTCTATCCCTCTCCCTTCCTCACTGTAAGAAATCAATAATATATATATATATATAAAAGAATGTGAATGGAAACAGTACAACCTTGAAATAATAAACTGTGACATTCTTATTGTTTTATACAAATACTATATACATATACCAATATTTATAGCTCTTTAGAAATATCTTTATATTACTTTGCAACTAATTGCACATGATATTCTCATAAAATGCCGCTGCCCTATCTTCTAAGATGCTATTATTTCATCTCCCTCATGGTTTCATTCCACTGCCTCTTTCCCCAGGAGTTCTTCCCTTATCTTTCAGAACAAGAAAAAAATATAATTCTCCTTTGGTGCATTTGTAGCCTGTGCAGATGTCTACAGTAGGACCTATCATACTAATGTGTGTGTGTGTGGGGGGGGGAGGGTAAAAACCACATAATATAAAATAGTAATCTTAATCACTTTTAAGTATACGTACAAAATGTTAACTACGTATACTTAACATGTACTGTAGCCTGTAACTACGTATACTTAAAATGTACTGTAGCCTGCCCAGCGTGGCTCAGTGGTTGAGCAATGACCTATGAATCAGGAGGTCACGATTTGATTCCCAGTCAGGCCTCAATCCCCAATGGGGAACCTGCAGGAGGCAGCCAATCAATGATTCTCTCTCATTAATGTTTCTATTTCTCTCTCCCTCTCCCTTCCTCTCTGAAATTAATAAAAATATATTTGAAAAAAATTAAAAGTCAAATGATAGGAATAGTCATGATCATTTTGCTTGAAAGATAGGGAAGAAACTTGTCCTGAATATACTCTTTTCCCACTCACCAGATATACATCTCGTTTATCTCTGAAACTGGATAAGTAGTTGACTAGGACAAAAAAAAAACACAACAAGAATGAATAAAGGTTGTGAGAAAAATCTATAGCACCACTAACAGTATAGAAATGTGGATTGGGGGGATGGATGTGTTTATCTTACTATAACTATAGAGTGGATACTCCTCTTCTATCTTTAATGTAAGTGAAACAGGGATTTTTGCTTTGATGATGGGAAGTAAGGGATCACTGAAATAAGTAAACATGGAAATGAAACTTGACAAGGACTCACTTTTTATTGAGTGGAATTTGGGGCTTTGTTTGCATATTAAGCTTCAGACTTCCTTTGTATTTTGAAGATGCTATTGCCCGTCACTCATCCAGGTAAGCAGAAGAGATCATGATAAGTAAGTGAAGAAGTACTATCCAGAAATGAAGTGTGCTCCTAACACTGTACCACTTGAGAATGTATAAATGAGATTCAGAACTATTGGAGAGTAGGAAGAAAACACTGTATTACTAGCTTTATTATTCTAGGCTATTATTTATAAAAATTACCATTTAATTATTTTTTAACCCAGAATATTTTTTCTTGTAATAGACATTTGAGAAAAACTTGAATACTACCTATTGAATAAAATATTAACCATAATGAACAGGATAATTTATTCCTAATAATGGTCCTTTATTTTTAGTTGTTCTAGAAATTCATAGGTTATAATCCCATGTCTGCAAGAGTGCTATCCAGTTGATGGCCTGGTTACATTTGAAAATCACATTTTATTTTCTCTCATATTATGTAATTCAGGAAAATTCAAAATCCATCCTAGTGAAAATAAATTTCCTAAATGCTTTAAGAAAGCAGAGAACTAGACATAAATTTCAGAAATAGTTACAAAAATCTAAGAAAAATTTTATTTAAAAAATCAAAAGCATGCACATTATATGTAAAATTTGTTATAAATCCTGCATGCTATTCTTTGTGATTATATACTTGTAAATATCTGACAAGTTCCAGGAAACTGTAAAAATATCTAAAAACATCTCCTTGTTCTTTGTTGTTTTTTTTTAACCATTTCCTTCTTTCATGTGGCTCTTATTTTTATTTTTAGTTCATCTGCAGTGCCACTTTTCTATGCATGAACACATATATTATTTAGGGCCCCAGAAGATCCAAAGGGCACATTCAAGGGTAATTCAAAGAGTATTTAATAATAGGGTTATTTTCAAAGGTGTGATTAAGCAGACACCACATTAGATAGTATTGTTCCCAAAAGCTAGCAATTCAAATATTTCATTAACACCCGTGGTCCTGAAGAGATGAAACTAGAGGTAATTTGTTATTTGGCAAGTGAAGAAAAGACACAGTATTACATTGTAAAGACGAAAATGGCTGCAAGGAGAGGATGATTTGACGACACTAAGACCTTCCTTTAAGAGGAATGCTGCTAGGTAGAAGCAGATCTATAAGGATGTAGCTGCTATCCTATGCCAGGATTTCCTTTGGGCAAATCCATCATGAAACCTAGGAACAAGGAATCCATGCTTTAGCTCGTACTTTTCAGCTTCTCAGGACACAGAACAGGGACTAGAAATTTGGAGAGTACATCTTCAGGCAATTAAGACATAGTCAGTATATGTAGATATGCTTGTGTCATTTCTATCTGAAATCTTCCAACTTACAAAATATATATTTTTATTAAATATAAAATATATATTTTATTAAGTATAAAATATATATTTCAGAGAGGGAGAGTTAGAAACATCAATGATGAGAGAGAATCATTGATCGACTGCCTCCTGCATGCCCCACACTGGGGATTGAGCCCACAACCCCGGGCATATGCCCTGATCATGAATTTAATCATGACCTCCTGGTTCATAGGTCAATGCTGCACCACTGAGCCACACCGGTTGGGCTGAAATCTTCCAACTTTTTAACCAAGAAAATGAAATGGATTACAACTATGTAAAAGGAGAAGAAGAAAAGATTATGATTTAGTCTTCATTTATGGGGCACACATTTTACAAATGAAATAAGTAATATTTTCACATTTAATTTAAGGGAAAATGATTGAGAAAGTAAATAGCTATAGCGCTCCGGATGATAAAGCTAGTTAGTCTTAGAAATTCAGTTTCAATCAATACCTAATTCTAAAGTGCCTGCTTATGAACACAGTATGACAAAGCTCCTGTCCTTGCAGCATCCCTGTTTCTCACTTTTGTTCCAGCCAAATTTGATCACTGTTTTCTGGACATGTCCTGACATCTCCAGTCTTTGTGTCTTTGTGTATCTGTTTTGTGCGTGTGCTATGTACACATACATAAACATAGTGACAGATTCTATTTATTTATTTGCTAAAATTTCAAAAGTTTTTAAACTCTATCATTTTCAAACATCTTAAATTTCTACCATTCCTGGTAAATCTATTCTCCATAATTTCCCAAGACTAGGACAATCTCTCCCTTCTTTGGAGCCAACAGTGTCTTTATTTTTATGTACATCTTATGCCACTTACTTTGGTCCCTCTAATATAAGTTAATTTATGCACCTTCCTCTTATTCCCAGTTATAGAGAACTCCTGAAGGGCCAGGACCCAGACAGGTCCTGACAAGCCAACTGACCATGGTGCGCTTTTATGTCAGCCTTTGTAGAATTGTAAAGGGTAGACAAAAATAATTTATTTTTCATGATAATAACTACATTTCAATACTAAATATGCAATGCTCTTATTGTACCAATATTACAGATGAGTAAATTGAGACACAGAGTGTTTAACTTTCTCAAGGTTATATCGTTAACCCACAACAGGGCCGCATGAAAGCCCAGCTAGGCTGGCTTAGATGCTACCTAGCCACCGTACTATCCTAACTCTTAGTACAAAATGCAGACAAGGCCAATAATCAGAGAATGAGAGTGTTTGCCAAAAAAAAACCCTAGTAGTCAGTTGCAACAGGAGGCTAGACGTCTGAGATCAGGTGTCAGTGTGATCGGGTTCTGGTGAGAGCCTTCTTCCCAGGTGCAGACTGAAGGCTTTTGCATATGCTCACGTGTTGGAAAGAGAACAAGCTGGCTTTCTGGCCTTTCCTTATAAAAAGTATTAATACCATTTGTGAGGGCACCACCTTCATGACCTAATTACCTCCCAAAGGCCTCAACTTCTGATGTCATCACATTGGGGGTTAGATTTCACATATGAATTTGGGGGACACATACATTTACTTTAGGAACCAAGTGTCAGCCCCTAATAAGAACCATGTGTCAGTCAATTGCAACAAAGGAGACAAATGGATAAACACTGGCGTAACCAAATTTGGATAGGAAGTATTTTAGCGTGGATATAAGAAATGTATGATAAGGAGAAATGACTTTCTACCTTGAAAGAGTAAATGCATGTTCTTCTGAGCAGTCATTTTCAGGGCACAGTCTTGACAGAAATGCTCTTCAGTGCTGCCTGCTGCACTGAGGGGGTGAGGAACGAGCCCAAGCTCTGCTATGGATCTGAATGGATTCCTGATGACTCACTGCAGGAATTCACTCCCTGTTTCTTAATGTTCACATCCTTTCAGACAATAGGATTTATTGAGTCATGTTGTAGGCCATGCATTGAACTAGTCAATGACAAATTAAATATTTTAGGAACTTAGTGTCATTTTGTATGGCTGACACATAGAGCACATGTATGTAATGAAATGAATTGAAGGTAACAAGGTAGAAAATGGAAAAATGATCATGGATTTTGAAAATGCTCATGTGTTGGAAAGAGAACAAGCTGGCTTTGTTCACCTTTCAATTCACCTCAGGTGTTGTGAATTGAAAGGCATGATACTTGCAACAGGAAGACGAATTTTGGAAGTTTTTACAAAATAATCCAGGTGTGACATAACAAGGTGCATGAGCAGTACTGTCCAAAAGAGATGTGCACTGTTGAAACATTGGAGTTGGCCAGGGTGACATTAGACTATGAAGCTGTAATATTTAGAAAAAAATAGTCATGTCTTTGTTCAGTTTTATTTAAGTGGAATTTACTCAGTTGCTTTATTAATAAGAACATTTTGCTCCTTGGGTTATCAAAAATATTACTTCTGACCACTTCATTATGCAGAGACCTGAGCAATTTATTTAGTGTGTATCTGAGAAAAGTATTGAGTGTAAGTTCTATTTTACAATTTTCCGTGTGCTCTTTTCAAACACAAACTCAGAACCCAAGAGGCCACCCACGCCCCACTGAAGAAGAGGTAACCCCTCTGTGTTTTGTGCTCCCCAAACACCTGTACATATACTCAGCATAGTTCTCATCAGACTGCACGTTTAGTCACTGTTTCTGGTTTGCTTGGCAGAAGGTTGACTCTTCCAGGATTTTATTTTACAAAGCACTATCTAATTCAGTAGGCATATCCTTTTCTTAATCAGGATTTTGTTCTTTTTTTATTTATTTTTATTTTTTCACAACCATTTATCCCTTCTATGCCCTCATACAACCATGGTTTGAATATTTGTTCAGTAATTAACTTCCCTGTGTCTCAGTTCAGTTTCAAATGAAGAACACAGTGCCTTCCACTATGATGTGAATGAAGTAAAATAACATATTTTATGATCTAAGCAAACTGTCTAATACCATGCCATTAATTAATAGATTAGAATCATTGCTATTATCCTTTTATGGCAATGTGTATGGAGACCTATAATGAATATTTTAGTAAATGAATAATAACAGGTAAAATGTTAACACCAAATGCCAAACAGAAATCTAAGCACTTTATGTGAATTGACTTATTTAATCCTTACAACAAGCCTACATGTTACTTCTAAATTATGGCAACTTTGCAGATGGCTACACTGAGACAAAGAGTGATTATGTAACTTGCCCAAGGTTTAAGTAGCCTCATAGTGACAAATTTTAGGATTACAAAGAACCATACTATTCATTGCCTCCCCTCATGGAAGAATGAATAAGCCTCCTTTTTTATATAGAGCTCTAAAAAGAAAAACTTCCTATAAAAAACAAAACACAAAAATAAAATCACTGATATTATTCATACAAAAATGAGATCAAGAATTAGCTTATTTTTCTCAATGAAGCATTCTTTGCCAAGCTCTATGGCTGGTATTGGGTAAGCCTAATGAACTATTGAAGAAATGAGTGCCTGTTTATAATTCATGCATACAGCTAATTCTGTTTTAATTGTTTTGAATGATAATTATCATAAATAAGATCAGCAACAGCAAAATTGAACCATCTGTCAAGGGACGTGATTAAGTGTCTTAAACTGAGACTAGCATGAGGGTTGGGAAGAGGGTGAAAATGCAGAAACTAAAACATTGCAACAAAAGCATCGATTCCGCCTCTGTGATTACTTTTCTTACTTGCAAAGCTGCCACTTGGCTCCAGGCACAGTAGTAAAATACACATATTCCAGAACATCTAGGCCAAGCACTCAGCATCACTGGCCACCTTCCGAAGAACAACTGGTGAAATCGTTAACAGAATTTTTGTACACCTGTTACTTTTGTAACAATATGAAACAAAGTAATTATTGCTTAAAAAATCTTAATTTTTCTTACATGTATTTTTGTATTTTTCTAATAGTGGCAGTCAGTTTGAGGATTTTTATTGTTTGAGCCAATAAAACAAAGAGTGATGAGCTTTATCTATTTCTCTCTCCTTTTTATGAATTCGGTTAGGATAATTAACAGAATATATGTCTGAGCACACATTTAAACTGTGTGAGCATTAGGCAGTGGCAGGCCCCAGAATCCCAACTTGTTAAAAATCAGTATTCAGGACAGGACCATTCTGAGCCTCTCCAAGAGATACAGACAGAAAACAATGTTTAGTTCATGTCACTTAGACATAAAAGAGATGGCATCGTGCACTGATTACATTACTGTTTCCAGGATCCAGACAAGCTGTATGTCTGCTAGCTTTTTTATTGAAAAAGGTTAAAACAATATTAATACTTTCTCCAGAGCCTATAATTATCTTGACTCTAGGCAGACAGCTCAATCTGTATTGTCAATAAATATTATCTAATTTCCTTAAACTAAAATGTGAGGAAACAGATTTTTTTCAATTTATTTATTTTTTTTTCATGGCATAGAGGCATTTTCCACTCACCCTTTGCTTCTGCCATTTACTGCATCAAACATACAAGAAGTAGAATACTAATTCATAATCAATCGCATCTCAACAGCTATTTAGTCTGATTGATGCTCTGTGGACAGAAATGTGAATAGTAGGGATTTCTGATTTGAAATAAAACTGATGGAGCAACACCAAGTGATCAAGCATTTCCTAAGATGGTAAATATGAGAGATTGGACTCGTTTCAAAACTGCTTTCAGTTTGGTTTAATATTAAATGAGCAAACAAGTTAGTGTTTTGGTAGATGCAAGACATGAACACAAGGGAGTGAACATAGCTACTCGTTGTCTTTCTTTTTCCTTCTGGTGGTAAGCTACAAATTTGGTGGTCATTGTAGTCCTTGTAGTGTTGGTAACTTTATAGGCCCAAGACATGTGGAGACGTGATCTTGCCATCTTTTAAAAACAGAATGTGAAAATGCTATGCCAGTTCTCAAGTCTAACTACTACCAATAGGCATTGGCACTGGCAGGTCCCAGACTTCCAGCTTGTTAGGAGTCAGCATCAGGAAGGGGAACATTCTAAGCCTCTCCAAGAGGTATAATGTAAGGCAAATTCCTGGAGCATCAGAGGATATTTCTGTGGTATATATTTTTTCTGTACCATTCAGAGCAAACCTGAAATAGCCAGCTGTACCAGTGGTCCAGAGCTTGTCCTCTTAATATACTGATGTACTACCTTCATTAACTGCATGTAAGGGATTCTGTGATTAGTTTATTTTCCTCAAGAAAATCTTAAAAGGGAAGTGTGACTTCATAATGATATATGGAGGAAAGTGCATGGGATACAAATCAGAAGACAGCTCTGCTCCTTGCTAGCCATGTATTTTGGACAAGCTGATTAGCCTGTCAGAGCACTGCGTTTTTCTATCCTGGGAATAACCATAAAGCAAACTCTATATTTCTCAGTGAGTTCCTGGGATATATATCATCACTAGCATAAGTGAAGCACTTTGTAAATTCCAAAATGTTTTAGTTGTGGTAGGTTGATTATTGCCTAAGTAAAAGTAAATTGTGTACTTCTAGACATAAATATCATTTCTTCCTCTAAGAGATTAGAAAGGGAATTTTACAAGATTCCCAGATTTAGCAGACATTACCAGTAGCCTTCATAATATTTATCTATACCCCATCCCCATCTTTTTTCAATTAATAGACTTGATTTTTAGAGCAGTTTAAAATTTATAAAGTTCATAGAACCCTTGAGCAGAAAGTATGCAAGTTCCCATATACTCCCTTCCCTCCCACCACCCCAAAATTTTCTTTATTATTAACAGCTTGAATTGATATAATATATTTGTTACCACAATATTTGAACTAGTATTGATACATTATTATTAATTAAAGTCCATAGTCTACATTCCAGTTCACTCTTTGTGTTGGACAGTTCTTTGGGTTTTGCCAAATGTATAATTTAATGTCTCTAACACTACAGTATTATACAGAATAGTTTCATTGTCCTAAAGTCTGTGCTCCACCTGTTCTCATTACTTCAATTATTCCACTGTTCAGAAGTCTTGTCTTTAACAGAGCTGCTTTAAGATTGAACTATGCATGCTTGGATCTAGTATCAGCCAAATATGTGGGCCAAAGAGAATCTGGGAATTTTCTCTATCATTCTTTTTCTTGCAAGATTTCTCTACGTCTCCACTGTGTCTGCAACTTTGTCCTCTTTCCTAAATCAGAAAGATTGCAATGTTCCCCCTGCCATTCCATGCATAAAGACTGTTTCTGTCCTCGAGCCAGAAGCAGAAAAAATTGAAACTTCTATGTAAAAATAGCCCCTTTGAGAGTGGCTTCATCACGTGAGTCAGCCTGCTTTCTCTACAATAAATTTACATAGGTCTCTTCTGTGCAATGTCCAGATATTTAATTATTTTAATAGAGGTGTTGGTCTGATAGTATCTGTCTCCAGAAGCATTTCCAATAGATTTAACACACACACACACACACACACACACACACACACACACACACAACTTCCACTATAATGATTATTTTGAAAACATGAATTTCTTCCAATTCAATTGATATATTAAGAAACAATTTCAACATAATGTGAATCTTATCTTTATCTTTTCTTATGCGTCATTTCACCAGAAGAAATGGTAGATGAATGCAGAAAACTGCATCCAGTTGCATTGAACTTGTAAGAATGAACAAAATGAAGATACACACTCACACAGATCTGAAAACTACTGCGTACCTCTGTTTACCTCACATGTTAGAGTCACACACATTCATTTCTTGTGTTACAATTGTATATACTAGTATATATCATTACAGATACCTTTTTTTCCCATCATTTCATAATTACTAACAGGCTGTAGCACTTCTAACAACCATTTTTCCAAGCAAACTTCAGCTCTTTCAAGGTAAAGTGCCTTACTCATTATAATCTTTCTGTGTCATGTAACTATTTAAAACATGTAAAGTTGTGCTAAATTTTTATTAGGTGTATATATTTTATTAGATATCTATTTTTAATGTATCACTGAAGAACGTTTTTGTGTAGTCCCATTTTTTCCCATAAGTTCTACGGCTTTTATTGAATGGTTTTACATAGTAAAGTAATTTTAGGAACACATATGCTTTGTAGATTTTAAAAGACCTATATAGAAGTGTATGTTGGGCATGGTTTAAAGGTGGGAATATCTATTGCACATATTACTTTGCAATTTAAAATATGGTTTTAATTTATTAAAGTTATTTTAATTATCAAAAAATATGAAAAAGGGACAATGAGTAAAGGAATCAAACAAGCCATATTATACCATCTAGAAAAACAAGTTGTTAGGATATATTTTTTCTCTATAGCCTTAATAACTGTCTAGTGAATGTTTATATTTCAACTCTGTCCTTAGATAGTTACAGAGCAAACAAAAAAAATGTTTAAGCCCTAACCGATTTGGCTCAGTGGATAGAGCGTTGGCCTGCAGACTGAAGGGTCCCAGATTCAATTCTGATCAAGGGCATGTACCTTGGTTGCGGCCACATCCCCAGTGGCGGGGGCGGGGGTGGTCCAGGAGGCAGCTGATCGATGTTTCTCTCTCATCTATGTTTCTAACTCTCTATCCCTCTCCCTTCCTCTCTGTAAAAAATCAATAAAATATATTAAAAAAATGTTTAAGTGCCAGAAAGTTTGCTCATTAGATAGGTACACAAACTAGACTGGGCTTGTAAACATGATTCCAACATGCTAGAGAATTTATGGTGTAGTTGGTCTAAAAGCTTTTTGGCAGGAAACAACGTTTGTGTTAACTATAAGGGATATTTTTGAGATCCCATACTTTAAGAAAAACTGTATTCATTCAGGTAGCCCACCCTGCCACCCAACATGATTGTGCATATGGAAGGTGGGGAAGGAGGGGACAAATACACACACACACACACACACACACACACACACACACACACACCTATTGTATATATAATATTAAGGGTTCAGAATATAATTTCCAGAAGAGAAGGGACAGGCAGCTTTGTAAGTAATAGAAGATAGTTTTATGTAGATGTTAGGAGTGTATAAAGAAGCCAGGAAATGTGCATACATGACTACAGGGCAAATGATATTTTTCATTTCTATTCATGTAATATAAAAAGTACCTTATGATATTGAATTTTTCCATCCAAATTTTCCACTAGTGGATGTATTCTCATATTAGAAACATCTAATAGAGAAGAGCTTTAATAACTAATACTTCTACTATGAATATCATGTTATTGGTTATTGGTGTTACTATTCCCATATCAGCTAATACTATTTATTATTAAGAAAAAGAAGAATTCTATTATAAACTTTAGACAAAAATTTTAATTCAGAAACATGATCTTCAAAGTGCCTACATATGCATATAAGTATTTTAGAGTTGTAATAATAAAGTTTTTGTTTTTATTTTCTGACTTTTACATTTTATTTCTAGAACTTTTAAAAAATATTTTGATGCAGCCTTCATATTTTTTATTTTCTGTATCTACAGCATATTTCATTCATTAACATTAGAACTTTCCAAGTTGTGGTATTTATATTAATTTCAAAAGTAAAGATTTACAAGTATATTTTTTACTTAGATTAAATTATTTTCTTAAGTTTTTAGGGTAAAACGTAACTTGGATCAATATGTATGAATATGTGTATAACTTAAAACATTTTCATATGACTTTCCAAAAATGTCTTTTAGAATTACAGCCCTAGCTGGTTTGGCTCAGTGGATAGAGCATTGGTCTGCAGACTGAAGGGTCCTGGGTTCGATTCTGGTTGCAGGCTTAATCTCCAGTGGGGGGCGAGCAGGAGGCAGCCGATCAATGAGTCTCATCATTGATGTTTCTATCTCTCTCTACCTTCCTCTCTGAAATCAATAGAATTACAGAGCCACCAATAGTTATAATTGTTTGTTTATTAAAAAGTCTCCCAGCCCTGACCGGTTTTGCTCAGTGGATAGAGCATCAGCCTGCGGACTCAAGGGTCCCAGGTTTAATTCCAGTCAAGGGCATGTACCTTGGTTGTGGGCACATCCCCAGTGGAGAGTGTGCAGGAGGCAGCTGATCGATGTTTCTCTCTCATCGATGTTTCTAACTCTCTATCCCTCTCCCTTCCTCTCTGTAAAAAATCAATAAAATATATTTTTAAAAATATCTCCCAAATTTGCTGCTAATTTCCCAACTGCTGTTGATTGAATAACATAATTCCATGTGGCTTTTATTCTATTAAAAACTGTACTGGAAAACATTTTGAAGTAAGTTCATCATTATTTTTAAGTGAATGGTTATATTCTGGGATTATTATTTTTTAATTTTATTTTTAATATTTATATTTGTGTACAATGTACACGTATTATGTATATAATAATGTAAAATGTTCTTGTAAAGATGGCTTTTCTGTCTTTTTAACAACATCATTTTCTCTATTTACTATTCATTACATTAAATACTATTGATTTAATTATAAAAAATTCATTTTTTAAAACTACAAAAAAGAGTAAAGAGGATAATTCAAGCAATATAAAATTAGATTAATTTCCAGAGATTAGTCCTTTTGTTCACATATCTGGAGAAGACACCTCCTTTAGTTATATTTTTACTAGAGTCCCAGTGTATGAACTCATGCACCAGTGGGGTCCCTCAGCCTGGCCTGAGGATCAGCCAAACCGGCTCTCCGACATCCCCTGAGGGGGTCACGCATTGCAAAAGGGCACAGTCTCAGGCCAGGGACCCCATCAGTGCACCATCCGGGCCTGAGAGGGACTGTGGGAGGGCTCCAGGATGTGTCCCGCCCATCTCGCTCAGTCCAGATCAGACCCCAGCAGCAAGCTAACCTACTCAGAGCATCTGCCCCTTGGTTGTCAGTACACATCATAGCAACTGGTTGACCAGTCAACTGTCTACCCCCTGGTGATCAGTGCATGTCATAGCAAGCAGTTGAGGGGCCTTAGCATATCATTAGCATATTACACTTTGATTGGTTTAATGGACAACCAGATGACTGGACACTTAGCTTATTAGGCTTTCATTATATAGGATAGAAGATGTATTTTGTCAGGAGATATGCTTGTTTACTGTCAACCTTATAATGCATAGTAGCTTATTTTCTTATAGAAATAAGCACATTCAGTCTACCACACATAAATGAACAATGCTATTTTCTAATGTTCATCCCTATATTTACATGGGGTTATAAAAGAACAAGTTGGAGTAGATAATATTTTAAATTCAATAGACACAAGAAGAACATTACAGTAAGTATTTTTTAGAGATAATACAGAGTTCACAATCAACCAAATCTTTACATATATGATTTGACATCTCTAATCTTTCTTAAATGTAGTTTGGTTCCAAATCACTTTTATTAACAATTTGTATTAGTAATAACTTATATTTTCAATGTACCTACATTTTTACAAATACTGCAAAAATAATTAAGGTGGAACCCAGCCTATAAGTCTCTGATTTATTGGGTAACTTTTGCTGATTTGCTTTATATGCAACTTATATATGAAGGAGAACACTATAATAGCAATCACTACACTACACTGCATTCAGCTGGCATGGTCTACTACACTGTGTGATCTTTGAGTGTAAGCACCAGGGCTTTTTAATTATCTATCCTCATCACTTAGCACAGTGCTTTAAACAGCATGTGCCCCATGAATGATTATTGAATCACTGAGAGAGTGATAACTAGACAGTAAATCCCACTGTGCAATATAGTTCTCTGGAATTTCTCCTCTGAGAGATTAGAAACTGCTCTTTTTTTTAAATCTGTGCATGGGTTGTACTTTTATCAAAATTGATTCAGATTCCATTGCAACTCTAATCTCCATTGCTAAAGTTTTCTCAAATATTATTCTCTTTCTGTATAATGGAAGTTTCTTTAATAATCTTAATTATAATCATGATTTTTTTATTGATTTCAGAGAGGAAGGAAGAGGTAGAGAGAGATAGAAACATCAATGATGAGAGAGGATCATTGATTGGCTGACTCCTGCACACCCCTTACTGGGTATCGAGCCTGCAACCCAGGCATGTGCCCTTGGCCAGAATCGAACCTGGGACCCTTCAGTCTGCACGCCGACATTCTATCCACTGAGTCAAACTGGCTAGGGCAATCATGATTTTTTAAAAAATCAATACAGCCTCTATGTGAAAGAGAGGCGACCTTGTACTACAACACCATGGACAAGGGCTAAAGAATGATGTTTTGCCAGATAACAATGAAAGATCATACATGATGCTCTATGTTTTTGCTATTAATTTCTTACGCATCCAAATGCCACTTAGACTGGTTCTGCTAAAATGATGTCTTATTCTTGTCGATGGCAGGAAGTAGATTCAGTATCAAAAGTGGAAATTGTACACCTGAGAGAAACTCAAGGGAAATGGAAAATTCTCAACCTCTCAAAAAAGTATCTAAAGTAATGTATAAAGTCATAAGGCAAGCTTAACAAACATGACAGGATCTTAATCTTGCCTGACACCAGTGAAGATTTCTTGGTGCAATTTTATTAATAGAAAGTTAGTTTTAATTATTCACATTAGCTAATAAATCATGCAATATTTAAAGGGTAGTGTGCGGAATTATGATGTCCTGTAACATCTGATTAAGGTGAGCAGTTCTCTCAATAGATTTTGTTGGCTGAATATGATAGATTCTGTCTTTGTCCTCTCTCGCTCAACTAGGAACTGTTCTGTCTCAGCTCATTGTGGCTAAAACAAGTTAGACTCTATTGACTCATTTTTCACTGACAAGATTGTTTTCAGCAAATTGTCCTGTAAATATAATTGAGATGTAATATTATATTTTAAGTGTTTCTATTGGATAGAATACTGTAAACTTAGTTTCTTTTTACTTTTACGTTTTGTGGTTAAATTTTAAATTTTTGTATGCCAATAGGGATTGATGTGAGATCTGGGTCTAGGTTATAAATGTAGGAAATGGTTTTCACTCAAGAGGAGGGCACATATGAGGTAATATACAGGCAAAAGTTACTCAAAATTTCACAGAGATTAGGAAAATAAATGCTAGATTACAAACAAAAAATAATGATAATTAAAATAAATGATTTAATTTTATACTATATTTTTCTAGACAATACATAATGTATTATCTCATTTATTAAGCATAAAACTATGTAAAGTACTTAAGGGCACAGTTTGGGTTCCTTTTTAATGAAATAGCATAGGTTCATTAAATTTACTTAATCAGGAGATGGTTAGTAAATTCTGGAATTGGTTAGATTTTAGTTTTTCTGACTTTAGATATATATGGTTCTCCATTCTATTCCACAACATGGTAAATTCTCAAAATATTTTCCCGTCTCTTTTGCTATCAGTTTGTGATAGTCTCTGTTGTATAGCACATGTATTTTGTCTCTTTGTTTGTTATTATAAGCCCAGTACATAGAACAATGTCTGCCCACAGTAGAGCCTTAAATAATATTGGTTGAATAAAGGAATAAATGAATTCCACACTTTTGGTGATAGATTTCAAATTGATGCTGTTAATGAGAGGTGGTTAAAAGACATGTTCCATCAGACATATTTTTTTTTACTACCTGGTTGTGGGGTGGAGTACTCAATTAGTATACGCTCAGGAATATTCCTCCGTGAAGTCTGATTATGTAGCCCTGGACTAGGAAACATGGCATTGTTCATGTAGGAAAACTGCTCCCACTCTTCATTGCAAGGTACAACAATGGTTCAAAAGGCAAGAAAGAGAAAGAAAAGAGGGAGAAATGGATAAGAGGGAGATTCAGACCATAACATTCTTAGCTGCTAATGAACTGCAATTGACCATAAGTGCTCCTTAGGCTCAAATATGGCTTTGGATTGGACAATATATGATTTGACTTAGAAAAAAATTATTGGATCAGACTGAACTAATGTAAACCAAGTTTTTCATATCGATATATTGTGGCTCAAACACAGTTCCTTATACATCAGAAAAATAAAGTGATCTCCATCTTATATGCATTGCCTCTGAGACTACAGTTCCTTCTACTTATAGCAACTTGAACTAAAGATATGCCAGTGTAAATGAAAAGAAGTGAACCATAATCTTAGATGATGGCATAAGAGGAAGACATTGAAGAAGGTATAAGTATAGCAGGTGTTTGTTAAAAAGAATCGGAAGTAGGACAACATTTCATATAAAAGATGAGGGGAAGAGAGAGGTGTAGAATTATATAAATAAATATGTAGAATTATATAAAATACGATCTCTAGTCCACAAATTTATAGACAAATGATATTTCAAGTAATGTTAAATCTCAAAAGGAATTTTAAAAACATCTAGTTCAGAATGCTCACTCTGCAGGTAAGAAAATTGTCCAGTCACACTGCTAATTCCTAAGTGGTGGTCCTTAAACTTCAGATCATGACAACACTAACTTCTCATTAAACCTTCAGTGTTCCATTTACCTACATTTTAATCTTTTATTCTCATTTCTTAATTGTTAAGTGAATGGATATGATTTCATTGTGTTTCTTACAAGGCAGAGGGTGTGGAAAGAGGTTAAACAGATTCAAAAAAGTTATAGAATAGCATGTAATAATCTATAATTATTTATCTGTCATTTTTATAAAAGCAACATAAATATTGTTAAATGAGAATATGCTCATTTTAAAGTTTTGCCTATGAATTTTAGTTAAGAAACTGGAAACATGACTTGGCCAATCATTCTCAAAAATTCAAATTTTGGTCATTTTCTACAGCTTGCTAAAATAAGTTAATGAATTTATTTACAAGTGTTGGTTTTTTTATGTTTTCTTTATTTCCCCTAAAAATGTGATAACAGCAATATAATTCTTAGTGAGAATTCAGCGCTGTGTCTTTAATTACTTTTAAGTCCCTTAACTGTATATTTGTTATTATGTTTCTCTGCTCACTGTTCAGTGAGAGTACTGAGTCACCTTATTCATTGGGAAATGATAGATGAATAGGAGTTTGCTTTCTTATCCATTATTGAACACACATGTTTTCCTTTTCAGAACCCACATTAGTGTAAAGATCAATACAGTACTTAAACCAACTGCCCTATCAGCATCATCAATTGAGCTTATGAAGGAGCTACCTATACCTGTTGGGACAAATGCTAACCGAAACCAATCTAAGACCAATTACAATTCATTGAATAAAGGTTTCTCACTTATCACTAGATTAAGAGTCTGATTAGGCCCTGTCATTGATGCAATATTGAAACAAATGGGGACTTCTAAATGTATTCACCCAGCCTTAGATGCAAACCACTTAGAATGAAAAAAATTGAACACTAGTGTATTAAAAGACAAATATTGCTCTTGACAGATGGAATTATAAATTCTCAGGTTTAAAAGTAGCTTGAGAAGTTTAGTCCAAACACACAATGCTTGACTCTCCTCTGAAAAAGTATCAGCCAACTACCATGTGCATGTGCCCTGTGTTCTCACCTGTTCTACTAGGTGATGCTCCTTGGTTTATTATTTTCTAATCGGTAGCATCACCATGAATAGATTTCATACATAGTAACCCCTTCAAATCTGGCAGAGTTAGAAACCATAAATTATTGTAGTCACTGTTTATCAATAAGTCTAAGGTTAACTTTACCCTTTTTATTATCCCATTTTGTATTTCCAGAAAACATACAGGCACACATGTAAGAAAGCAACAAAAAAAGTCCCATAATCTCAAAACATTTAAATATCTAGAAATTAAGGACCAAAGCTCCTACTCAGGCAATTCAGTTATTTCTTATACCTTTCTTAGTTAGCTTTTGAACTTTAAAACAATTTTGACAATTTCATTTCCTTATTTATAAATTAATGTCAACATAGTATGTTTTCTGATCTCTTTAACATTCATCCTTTCAACATAATTTTTTAATTGATTTATTTTTTATTGTTTAAAATATTACTTGTCTCCTTTTTCCCAATTAACGCCCCCTGGCCACTCCCACCCCTGAGGGCAAGCCCCCACTTCCCCAGTGTCTGTGTCCATTGGTTATGCTAATATGCATGCATACAAGTCCTTTGGTTGATCTCTAACCCCCCTCTTCCCTGCCTTCTCCCTTAGGTTGGATGGTCTGCTCAGTGCCACCTTATCTCTAGATCCATTTTTGTTCATCAGATTATGTTGATCATTATACCCCACATATGAGTGAGATCATATGATATTTATCTTTCTCTGGCTGGTTATTTCACTTAGCATAATGCTGCCCAGTTCCATCCATGCTGTTGCAAATGGTAAAAGTTCCTTCTTTTTTATAGCAGCGTAGTATTCCATGTGTAGATGTACCACAGTTTTTAATCCACTCATCTGCTGATGGGCACTTAGGCTGTTTCCAAATCTTAGCTATGGTAAATTGTGCTACTTTGGACATGGGGGTGCATATATCCTTAATTGATTTTTTTATAGAGAAAGGAAGGGAGAGACAGACAGAGAGAGAGAGAGAGAGAGAGAGAGAGAGAGAGAGAGAGAGAGAGAGAGAGAGAGAGGTATCCATGTGGCAGAGAACATCAATGGGCTGCCTCCCCACCCAGGTCTGGACAAAGGATCAAACCCACAACCTTGTCATGTGCACTCACCAGGAATTGAACCCACAACATTTTGGTGAATGGGACAACACTCCAACCAACTGAGGCACCCGGCCAGGGTTCAACATTATATTTGTTAATCCCTTATACAACCAGGGATAGGTCTCTCAACTCCAAATGTTGGCAATAGATTAACCTAGATTTTCACTTTTATTTGATTATTAACTCAAGGTAGTCAGACAAAATAACCAAGGAAGATTTTTATTTTGAACCAAAGAAGCCTATTGACTCTACTGAGATTACTTGGATGTTTTGAGGTCTTGCCACTGTTGATAAAGCAGTCTGGTATAATGCATCATGTCATAACAAATTATGTCTGATCATTTAATTATTGCTTTTGCCTAATTATTTTTGTTCCATGACTCACATTTTTATCTTTCCATTTTCAGTTAAGTAGAGTATGATTTATCCCAACTGTATAGCTTATCCCCATCCTATCCATTCCCCAAATAGTTACTGTTTATATTTTATCATTCTCAAAACTCTAGTGACCTCGTTTGAAGGACATCAATAAGTTTCATTTTTTATTGGGACTTCAGAAAAGACCCTAATTTCCTTTTCTACTCAACATGTTTAAGTTCTCTTAGTCCAATTTTTCTCTTCAGCAGTCTTAGTATATATTGTAACCCATATTCCATTAACTTTAAAATTCAAGCTTTATTATATAGTTCAGTTTCCACTATAGTCACACTTATATTTGTCAGATTATGTTCTCTGATTATTAGTATGGTACTAGTTCATTCCTTTGCAGTTGCTTTTTCCTCTGCCTGTTGTAACCTATTCATCTCACATTTTGAAATCATTCTTCCTAAAATGGCACACTTTTTTTATAATATACCTGACATCAGTATTCTCTCCCTTCTCAGAACTCCTAAAATTACTTGTACTGAAAATAAGTGCTTTTATTTATTTTTATATATTTATTATTTTCAATTAAACAGACAATATTATATTAGTTTGGGGTCTACAGCATAGTGAGTAGACATTTATATAACTTACAAAGTGATCCCCCAGTAACTCTAGTACCCACCTAACACCATATGTAGTTAGTACAGTATTATCGGCTATATCCCCCTATACTGTCCTTTACATCCCATGACTATTTTATAACTTCCAATTTTAACTTCTTAATTCCTTCACCTTTTTTACCCAATCCCCTAAACCCTCTCCCCTCTGGCAACCATCAATTTATTTTCTGTATCTATGAGTTTCTTTCTATTTTATTAATTATTTTTAATTCCACATATACATGAAACCACATGGGATTTGACTTTCTCTGTCTGATTTATTTCATTTACCATAATACCTTCTAGGTCCACCCATGTTGTTGCAAATGGCAAGATTTCATCCTTTGTTATGCCTGAGTAATATTGCATTGCATCTATGTACCACATCTTTATCTATTTGTCTATCTATGGACAGTTAATTTGATTCCATATCTTGGCTATTGTAAATAATACAGCAATGAACATAGGGCTGCATATATCTTTTCAAATTAGTATTGGATTTCTTCAGATAAATACCCAGAAGTGGAATTGCTGGGTCATATGGTAGTTCTATTTTTAATTTTTTGAGGAACCTCCATACTGTCTTCCATAGTGCTGTACCAATTCACAGTAGTTTTTGCTTTTACATGGAGAGTTTGAATTTATAGACTATTTCAATATCATTCCATGCTGAACAAGCAAGTAGATTTTTTTTTTTTTTTTTTAAAACAGTTTAGTTTTACTGTACTAAAAAGAATAAGGTCGGAAGTTTAAAGGTCTTAGAATTCTCAGAGAAGCTGGTGGGATTGATCGATAGAAGCAGCAGGATTCAAACTTTTGACTTGCTATATTCAGGGCAGATCTTGAAGGTTCAGTGACTGGACTTATTAAAGTAAAGCCCTTGTCCAGAAAGGCTTACCATGGCTCCTGTCCCTATTGCATGCTTTTGGGCCATGTTGCTGAAAAGAGGACATATTTTGCCACATGTAGAACTAAAGCTTCTTTGATAAGGGCCTGGAGAAACCCATGCTGGAATTCACAGCCTCTGGCAGGCACCATGGAAGGGTGCATGCTTGTGATCAGAATTGTCTTTCAATACCAGAAGATCCATCTATGTCAAGCATGTCATACTCAAAGGCTATTAGTAACATTGGCCAAAGAAACAAGGTTTGACTTTAAGTGGGCCACAAAAAAGCAAAAGCTTCAATTTTCATAGAAATGTAGGTTTATTTCCATAGAGACATGCTGAATACAAAGGGCTGAAATAAATGAGTAATCATTAACAAAGTAATAGAACATTTTAATAAAAATTAATATTTTTTCTTGAACATTAACTTACCAGACACTGAATAACTGCACAAATAAGCATTATGCAAATAAACCTATTTTTTGTGTTCTCCAAAAGCAAAATATTTCCTGTTGTGCACACCAAACAAGTCAGTCCAAGACTAAAGACTTGGCAACCAGCTGCTAAAATATTCACTGCTAGTATTAGTGTAGAGAAATGGTGTGCCTGTGTATAAGGTGAGTAAGGGAAATGAATGCAACATGATTATAGTCATCAGTCATTAGCGAACGTTGTAGTTCGTTATTAATAATTATGTGTAACAGGATATTGTAAAAATTAAGTTATGAAATTTTTATTACAACATTTCTTACATACCGTTATATCAGCTGGGCGCAAAAATAGTCCTTGTGGGCTGCATGCGGTCTGCAGGCTGTGTGTTTGATCTACATGGTGGGCCTAGTAGGAATGAAAATCTGACTAATTATTAGAGGGGTATATCTGACTTTCAAGCTGCAGTGTAATAGAAACTAACACTGCACCAGCATGTGTGGCTAAAGCAATGTTATTTTAATCTTCATTAGTAATTTTACTAATTATAAATCTGTAATGGATTATAATTGGTAATTGCATTGGTATAGTTACATTTTTTCTTAAGGAGTTTGACTGCAGACATCACCAAAATTCATGACCATCAGTTCACAAAAGATTATCAGTTTCATCATGAATAATATTGAAAATGTTTGTCAGATATGATTGGTAAGCGATATCTATTTATAACACAAAGAACTGGTACAACTTAGTAAGCTAAATGTTCTTTAAAACATACATTTTAAAAGTGCTTTCTTTTGTTTAAATTATATTACAAGAGGTTTTTTGGCATATAACACCATTGACTCTATTAGGAGAATGGATAGAGGAATTCAATAGAAGCTTTTCAGCACACATTTCATTATTAAAGCATTTACCATCAATACTGTGGCTTTGTCAATTTGTGTGCCTATAACATTGTCATGTAAATGAAGTTTTTATTATTTAAATGAATTTTAAGATCTTGATAAATAAGTACTTAGAATAAGGAATTAGTTGGGCTACTAAAAGAAAATAATTGAAGGTATTATGCTATATGGTGTTTAATGGATTTTATTTCCAAGAGGAAAATAAAGTAGTTCACATTGTTTTCTTGGGAAACTACTAATTTTCAACTCTGTGTGACCCATTGTTGGTCCAAAGGTATATTTACAGGGCTTATCCCTCAAAAAGCACTTTAAATAAGTAGACACTCAAAAAAATGAATGGATGTCTTAAATTATAATATATATTTCATTTCTACTTTGAATGTGACAAATATTTATATTACTCATTTACCTATAAACTTGTCCATTCTGTTTTCTGTATTCAAAAATGAAATTTAAAATTTGATTAAATATTATTCAATTTTAAATAATCAAAATAGGCTTTACTTTAGGTCAACTTTCAGAACCAACAGAATTTCAGTAAGAGTGTTAAGTACACTTGTTCTTAGAGATTTAGGGGTAGCTAGCTGCTGAGTAGAATTTCAGTTAAATTACCATTTTTCACAGTCATCTTCAACAGAAGTAGAGGTTTTAATATACCTAGAGCTTTCCAAAAAAGGCAACTACTTAATAAAAAGTCTATTGCATTATTTTTATTGATGTTGTTTATGGCTTTTTAAAAGAGTTGTTCACCATATTATATCATTGATGAAAATGTTACTTGTATATTAGTATACCTATGTATTAGTTACTTGTGTGTTAGAACTGCTCATTTAATACAATGCATTAATATCAGGCTGCACTTCTCATTGTTGGATTCCAAGTGAGTCTGCTTATATGGAGCATCTTACTGTGTTTCCTAGAATAGTAATGCTGAGTATTTGTGCATTAAAATACAAATTATTTTATTATAATTGTATTTCCTTTTATCTCTTCTGCATTTGAGTTGTATTGATTTTTTTATGAGGCAGATAAGCTATATTTTATGGACTTAACTTCAAGTAGTGAAACTTCTTTTTAAGGGAGTTGTATCTAATAAGGCTGAAAATTATTGGCCTAGGAGATTCAAAGAAGGTCATATTAGTCAGTTTTGTTTTTCAAACTATTGTACATTCCTTCCAAGGCTCTAATTTACCAAACACATTGAATCTACTACAAGAAGTTAAACATGATTCAGATTACAATAATACAGTAAATATTGAATGAATAACAAGTAGTGCTGAAGGTTGAATTTTTCCCATGGAAATAAGGATCAGTGAATATGAGATAGTTAAGTGCATCAAAGTTTTAAAGCTCCCCAAAATCAAAATGGTCATAAAAAATAAAGTGGGGAAACGATGTAAGAAATCATCAAAAGTTGTGAATTGGAATGCCAAAGAAACATTTTTGTATATTTTTAGGTGGTTTTTTTTTTTTGGCCCAACTTTAGGAAAATTAGATGTGTGAGTCATTCTTTATGTGTATGACAGCAGCAGAAATAAATGATCCTGGTATGAAGAAAAAATAAGTACAAGTAATTTTGGTCCATTATATCATTCATATGAAGACTAAAAATTCACAACTAGTATAAGTAATAGCGTGATTTTTTTTTCATTAAGAACTCCAGTAAACAACTTGCTCTCAGCTTCTAATATTGAAAGTAAATTGTTTATTTCCTCTGGTTTTTGTATGATGGAAGAGAACAAGAAGTGATGATTTTAGGGTATGATTTTGGTTTTGACTGGAGAAAAAAAACACAGTAAAATAAAAAAAATGTGTCAGTGATGCAGACAAATGTGATGAAACTAAAGCTGTGATATGAATGTTATGCTGACTTCCAAATAAAGGAATGACTGCAGATCCCAGATAAGGGTTAATTCTAGAACAGAATACTTCATGACTAATGGCCTTTCATTTATCAAAGAACTAGAGCATAAGCTAATAAGTAGGACATATAGCAGAAACCTCAGAAGGACTATTATGATTAAAATTCTTCCAAGTGTATCCAAGGACATGAATGATGACAATGGGTATTTCTAAGAGTGAAATTGCTCATAAGTTTTACTTTCCTTATATAATTTGCCGATGCTATGTTGCATGGTGTGAGATAACTTAGTTTATTTATGTGAATAAGCCCCTATTTTGTTTTGCTATGACTGAACATGAGAGCGGGAACATGCAAATGTATACACACACACACACTTATTCAATCTGCTGATCTGAGATGTAAAAGCATATACCAAGGGAAAATGTCCACCTCAAAAGAAATTCAAAGGGCAATAGATTCTATCATTTACTAATATCTACAGTATACAGTGGGCTTCACACACTGTATCTCACATCTATAATAATAAAAGTGTAATATGCTAATTAGACATGACAGCCGAACAACCTTCTGGATGTCATTTCTGATGAAGCCTCGGTGGCTGGGGCCAAGGCAGAGGCGGTTAGGGGCAATCAGCAGGCAGGCAAGCAGTTAGGGATAATCAGGCAGGCAGGCAGAAGTGGTTAGAGGTGATGAGGCAGGCAGGTGAGCAGTTAATTGCATAATATACTTATTAAGTTTATCATCTGTATGCTTAAAATATTTAAAGATGCACATATATGAATAATTAGTATACATATTATTATATAGCCAAATTTACAGAATCAACTTTTTAAAAAATCATCCAAATAATCTATTTTTTAAAAATAGCAGTGCTGCCCTGTCCGGTTTGGCTCGGTGGATAGTGCATTGGCCTGCGGACTGAAGGGTCCCCGGTTCGATTCTGGTCAAGGTCATGTACCTTGGTTGCGGGCACATCCCCAGTCCGGGGTTTGCAGGAGGCAGCTGATCAATGTTTCTCTCTCATTGATGTTTCTAACTCTCTATCCTTCTCCCTTCCTCTCTGTAAAAAATCAACAAAATATATTTTAAAAATCAAATAAAAATAGTAGTGCTTAAAGTTTGTCAGAGATCTTAAGACCCTTTTAGTTTCTTTACCTCCCATGAAAGCAATTTTCAACCCTAGTAACTTTATTTTCATACCCTGCAATCACAATCTGCCTCCCACCACAGGTGGAATTCAAAACAAAACAAGCAAACAAACCCCTGCTTTTACCTTATATGTAAATGAGGAAGAGAAAATGGCAAGAATGTCTTTGTTAACATCCCCTCAAGCAACCCTTAACTCACATTAGCAATTGACCTGCAATGAGATTAAAAGATCTTTCTTTAAGGCTCCCAGAATTGCATTCCTTCCTTTTTTGCCTCTAGTATCCTCAAGACCCATATTTTCCCCTGTATTCTTACCCGGCTATGGACAGCTTGGGCTAGTTAACACTATTTATTTATTTATCTCTGCAGTTTGGAATGGAATTGTTGTTGGTTTTCAGAAATTACAATATAGGGCCATAGTCTTAATTTGGTTTAAACCAGGATTTCTGAAAACTTTACCTAGGTCATCATGACATAAAAATCCAGGATCAGAAATTCCAAGAATTGGGAAATCAAATCTTTATTAGAGTACATATGACCATGTTTACTTTTTCATGAAAATTACAAAATGGGGAACATCATAATAAAAAAGGCAGTATATATATATTCCGTATAAGTTAGTTAAATGCAAATAGTTTTTATTCAAATGATAAGCTCTTAGTGATTATTAATATATTATTCTTAGTGAATAATCTCCTGATATGATCTCCCAAAATAAAAGCGTATTGAGTCAAATTGAATTGAATTCTACATATATCCTGTACGTTTTCTTACTTTGATTTTTCGGACTACCATTTTTTACTACATTTAAAGAGCCTCCTCTCTACCACACCCCGTTTCCACCTCATTTATTGGTTTAGAGAATTAGCTTTTCTTCTCCCCTGCAAAGAAATAGAGCATTAAATGTATACCAGTTGAGTTACTGAAGCTTAAAGCTTTGCAAGATTGAGATACTGTCTATTGCCCATTACATTTCTTGTAAGACCAATTATCTAAAAAGAAAAAAAAGGCCTAGCAAAGGTTCTGGGCATATGGTTACCTCATGTTGCATGTGATCTTTCCTCTCATTCATTAGTTGATGGATGTCTCAAGAATTTGGATGTTTATATAAAGGGTCATGACAAATATCCCTAAATCTGAACCTCTCAAACATTTTTTTCCTAGCTCCTGGGATATCCTGCATACATAAAGTGATAGCTGTTGACACTGAAATGCTAATCACAGAGTAGCAGCTAGACTAAAACAATAAATGAATGAAAAATTAAAGTCAAATAAATTCAAGAGGAAAAGAAAAGAGCTGGATGGAGTATGAAATCTTCTAGTTGGAATTTCTATGGATCTTTGTCTTTAGATCAGGGAACTAGAGAAACATTGACTTTTTTATAATACAAAGACATATGACATAGAAAAATGTTAAAATGAACCTAGCTGCCCTGACCAGTTTGGCTCAGTGGATGGAGCCTCGGCCTGCAGACTGAAGGGTCCCAGGTTCGATTCCAGTCAAGGGCATGTACCTTGGTTGCTGGCACATCCCCAGTAGGGGGCGTGCAGGAGGCAGCTGATTGATGTTTCTCTCTCATGGATGTTTCTAACTCTCTATCCTCCCTTCCTCTCTGTGAAAAATCAATAAAATATATATTTTTTAAAAAATGAACCCAGCAAGGTGGGCTCATTTTCTCAGTAATTACCAGGAGGGATTTCACTTAGCACTCACGCTATTGCAAATGCTACATGCACATTTCTCTTTACATTGATTTTACTTATGAGATGAAGATGTATGACTTCTCTATTTCTCTGTATTCCTCCTATCCAACACATGTTACTTCCATATCTAAACCTTCTCAGAAATTGTGGAAAACCTCCCTTTCAGGAAGGAAAAATAAATAAGTGGCTGTTTTAGTTTAGTCTTTATTACTTTGTTGGAAATCTTCCCAATTCATATACCAGAAGACTTTTCATGCTTTTGAGTTAAAAGCTGAGCAGTACTTTAATAACCAGTGGAAAGGACATTAGAGGGCACTCTAGCCCAACTTTCCACCCAGTTAAAGGTCCTGGGTGGAATCGACTCAGAAAGCAAAATTCCTACATCCTTGCTTCTCTTTAATACTCTAGCACAGTGGTTCTTAACCTTGGCTGCATGATGAGGCCCAGAAATTGAGATTTTTAAAAAGATTTCCAGGTGATTCTAATGTGCAGTCAAGGTTGAGAACCACTGCTCTAGTAGTAGTTCCTCTTCTAAAGCACCCACAGAAGAAAGAAGTGTCATGGAGACCCTTCTCTACAGTAGGAAAAAGGAGTAATTCCTGAAGAAGGGTCAGCAGCCTGAAGACCTTATCCTGCTTCTTGGTACATTGCCCTCACCTCACTTTTGCTCCTCCACTCATATTTGTACTAATAGAGCCTCAAACAAGTAATAGGCCCAGTTATAGAATTGTAAAAAGTGTCCTTCAATTTTGGCTTCTGTCATCAGCCTTCACATTTCCTTCAAATAGTCTATGGAAGTGGTAGGGGTTGTTTATTAGTAAGATATTTGGCCCAGGAGCTTGCAATCTTTGCATAGAAGGAATTTATTTAATCATTCCCCTCAACTGATGGAGTGTGCAAATGTTAAGCTTGGGTTAAATGATGCCATTAGCAGATGGCACTGACACCGACATGTTTTACAACGTCTGATGTAGCCCTTATGCCCATGAGTGATCTACAGCAAAGCAGTAAATAACGTTTACATGAAGTCTCTGAATAGGTCACAACATAGTCAGAGAATGACAAATGAAGATGAGCCATAACTTAGTTAGTACCCAGAAATGATTCTCAGGGAGGCTAATTTATCTGGTCACTGACAAATAACGAAATTCTCTTCCGCCCACATCTCAAGTGCTGACACTTTTCTTAGATATGAAAGGTTATTAGATTGCATTTTAGGAGTTGAAGAACAGACATTCAGTCAAAGAAAATGATAGCGTAATGTATGTCGCAGCCCCCATACATTACTGCTTTGGCTGCCTTCTGCCAGTCCACACCTCACTGATTCCATTTGTACATTGTGCATATTACTAACACTTGACCAGTTAAAACTAAAAAGGTGATCCTGAATATGACCAGTCTGAAAGGACTCATTTCCTTCCACAAATATGTTACATATAGTTTTCATTTTCATCGGCATTTCTTCAGATTATCATACTGGATTTTCAAAATTCATTTTAGTCAAATTCTAATTTTAAAAGTAATTATCAAAATGGAAAAAATATGCTTGCATGATACTAATTGAATCAGACTTGTTATTAAATACTTCATACAAATAAAAATATTAATATGCTTACTAGGTAGGGGGGATACCATGATCATAAAGTTGGTTTTCCCAGGGTGAGGCTTATCCATTACATTCCATATGTGCTGACCCCGGTGGTTTCCCCAAATGTGGGAAACTTGACTGCATAATTTGTGGTAGGGGGATACAGCATTAATGCTCTTCTATGAAAAAAAATTGACATATTAGTAATAAAGATTTCATATATGTATGTTAAATTTATTTATTTATTTAATTTTTTAAAAATTTTATTGATTTTAGAGAGGGAGAGAGAGACAGAAACATCAATGATGAGAGAAAGTCATCGATGGGCTGCCTCCTGCACGCCCCCTACTGGGGATCGAGTCTGCAACCCGAGCATGTGCCCTTAACCAGAATCAAACCTGGGACCCTTCAGTCCACAGGCCAACGCTCTATCCACTGAGCCAAACCGGCTAGGACTTAAATTTATTTTAAAAAACTAGTGTGACGAAAAACAATAATGGTTTCATATTTTCCCCAAATGACTCTTTTCCCTAGAGAAATGAAATAAAGAGTTGATGACATAATAAAATTGATTTTTCTATTGTTTACTAAGTTTTCTTCTAATGTAAAGCTCTACATAAAATCAATATCTTACAACATATACTCTGTGCTAATTTCTAAACATATAATAGTGTGATACCTAGTTAAAATGACTGTTATTTAGGCACTATATATTCTCAGCATAAACTTTAGACTAGTTCAACATTATTAAACCACTTCATCTATTAGAAACCAATTAAAACAAAGAACACTTGGAGAAGTTTCTAAGATATAATGCTTCATATAGTCAGAAATATTTTTGTAATATTCATTGTAAATCATGCATTGGGTAATAAAGGAAGACCTGAAAATTCGTTTTTTATCCATTTTAATATAGAACTATAGATAACCCGGTAGTTTTTATTAATATAATTATTTTGATTAGCTCCACAGTATGCAATGTGAGCAGCATGATGTAATGGCAAGAGCATAGACTCATGAATCAAATAGTTCTGAGTTAGGATTCCAACATCAAATATTAGCTTTGGATAAATACCTACTTTAATGCTTAAAGCCTCAGTATCATTATTTATAGAAACATAAATAAAACTAGAATTCTGGTGAGTATAGATACTGACTGTAGAAGATTTCACAATGTCCAAACTCAGCAATGATTTAAATAATGTAGCTTTACTCTGTCTACTTATAATTATCTGGCTTCTTTAAAATGTAAATTTTTAACCTCACAGTTCCATTAAAATAGTCTCCTAGTCTAGTCTCAATGATATTACATTTAAAACCTATTTTTTAAAGTACTACCTATGACTTTAGACATTGTAATAATTAGACATAGATATTAGGCATAGAAATAATACTTCATGCTTATGGAAAAGAGAAGAAATTACACTAAATCCTTCTGACCTATAGTAAATATAATGATATACATAATTCATTTTTAAATATATTTCCACATCACTTATTCTTTTTCTCACTTGCATAGAGTTAGAGAAATTGGACATATACATTTCAACTCATCACTATTTACATTTAAGAATATATCATTTTAGATTTGTTTTTTGTTTGTGTGTATGTATGCATATTTGTATATGTATATGCATGCATATGAACCTGCACATATCTGTGTATGAAAATGTATATGTCATTATTTGATCACACAGAGCATATGCTGTTGCCTGCTATTAAACTTTCTAAATATATCATGAATGTTTTTTCCATATGACTGAATATTATTTCAATGTATGTAGACTTTAAACAAGTTTCTTATAGATAATCTGCCTCCAGGTGGGGAAATCCTTATATACTTGCACCTACCAGAACGGATATTGGATATGGTTGAGAATTAATACAATTTAGAGGAAATTGAATATTTTTAAATTTTCTTTGAATTGCACAAGGAAAGGACTGCTAAAAACAAGACACACTTGACAGCCAGGCCCGTGTTGCTCAGTGGTTGAGGGTCAACCCATGAACCAGGTCATGGTTCAATTCCTAGTCAGGGCCCATGCTCGGACTATGGGCTTGATCCCCAGTAGGGGGCACGCTGGAGGCAGGTGTTCCATGATTCTCTCTCATCATTGATGTTTCTGTCTCTCCCTATCCCTTCCTCTCTGAAATCAATAAAAACATATTTTTTTAAAAAAAAAAAAGCACTAGATAGTTAAGGAGATGTTTTTATTCAGACTATTCCAATGATTTAATTATAACACCTCAAAGTAAAGGGAGGGAGCCTGAGGTCTTAGAGCAGCAGGTAAATAAGGGAATCTGAGGAAGAGTGGAGGTGGCTTATTTAAGTCATTTGGGAAGGATGGAAGTGGGTCTTATCAAAGTCAAATTGTGAGAAGGGAGATTTTGCAGTTAGCCCTTTTCCAGAACCCAAAAACAGTGGAGAGATAACCATTACTCTTTTTCTCAAGTATAGGACTTGAGTAAAATTAAACATTGTCAGGCCTTATGAACAAGGCATGAAAAAGAAGTTGTAAACTTGTGGCAAAGCTAATCTGGATAATTTTGGTTAATGTAGCTATTCTTTTTAATTTGGCATAAAGATTAAGTATAAATGGAACATTTGCCCCAAATATCAAATATATATTAGTAACTCAATTTACAACTATATGCATTAACATAAATGTGCCAGAATCATCAGATAATAGGTACAAGTAAAGTCCAGTTATCATCCAGACTTCAAGTCTTTGGTATCAATAATTCTCCAGTAGGATAGCAGGATTTAACTCCCATTTCAAAATCCCCATTGCTATCTTGTATTTCAAAAGAATCACTGAGAAGGGAAAGAGTTTGCTTTTGCACATAAATAAACACATGAATCTGAACAGTGGCCTTCGACCCAGTATCACCTGACTCTGAATGCAACCCCCCTCTGTCCATAAACCACTGCCCATCCCACTCCCAATTATCCACACAGACCTAATACTACCAATAATGCTTCCACGCTATTGCATCCATTATGACACTACTCATCACAAACACAGAACTTTCTCTGAATTTACTTCCAAAGACTTGCATCTACTAGCACATTTATAAGATCTTACTGATATCTCAGGGACAGGAGAAGAGCATTATGCAGGAGAGTAAATTCAAACAGCTGATCTAAGGCTATTTCCTCTTTTCTAAAGGCATTCCCATTAAATTATTGATTCTTTGGTGTTGTAAATAGCTTCAATATGTTTCCCAATGGTGAGTGTGGTTCTCTTTCTTACCCTCTGCTCAAATTCCTCAAGGAAATTTGCCTATAAAAGTATCTCATAGGAATGTTTCTTTTATGGAAAAAAGTCATCATTGAATAGATGCTTCAAACAAATCAGGTGTAGCACATATAAAGCAGTTACTGGTCAATTACTCCAATATAATCCATATGGAATCCACATGGGTCAATGTTCTACTTGCACATTTCCTCTTGAAGGCTTATATAAACCTACATCAATTTAGGTATGCTAGAGTACATAGTGTGGTATCACAAGCCTCACATCTTAGTGGCTTAACAAAATTTATGTATCACTTAAAGAACATGTCCTTTGAGGCCATGTCATATTTCTGTCATACATCATTCTAATTGTGCAGCTCAGGCTTATGGAGTTGTCTTCAACTAGAACAATGTTCATTTCCAGAGAGAGGGGGGATGAAAAATTAAAATTTTCACCCAGAAGAGGCACACATTGATTCTGCTTTATTGTGCTGGCCAAAAGAAGTCACAAGGCCCCACTAAACTAAAGGGCTTTGTTAAAGTAAATACTGCACGGAACAAGTTAAATAGGCCAGGAGGATTTTATGTGAGGCTATTATATTAGGGTAGAAGGGCCAGAGCTCACTCACCCTGTTCTCAACTCTACTGAAAGAAAGAACTTGAGAATTTTTAAGGGCTGGAGTCAGGGATCTTAGGCCACCTGTGTTTGCTGAGTGGATTTACCCACAGAAAAAAATCCAATTTCTCTTATCTTTGTGCCAGGAGATAGTTTTAACACTTGCAGCAAGGTAACTGCCAAAGTCAGACCATTACCCTTCCACAGAAACTGGGAGACAGAGGTGCTATCTTCCTTGATGATTCCATTTCAAAGGTATTGTTCTTAAGTCTTTGAGAAGGATATTCCTGGATTGCAAAACTGGAAAAAGCTTTTTAAAAGACTTATATCTCAAAGGGGCAAAGAAAGAACTTACAATTATAAGTTTCCTACAGTAAATGCTCTAAGAAAAGGGAGGTCAAGGATTTAGAGGTAGGAAGAACCCTGTCTAAAGTTTAGTCAAGCTGAAGGGAATGTCTTGGTCAGATCTGAGAACTCCACTCTTACTGTGGGTTTGAGCAGAGAACTGGAGCTTTTAGGTGGATACTATCAATGGCTACCACCAACACAAAAACTTTTTTTCAATCTTTAATTTCTTTATTGATTAAGGTATTACATATGTGACCTCATCCCCCCCCATAACCCCCCTCCCCCCACTCATGCTCTCCTCCCCCTATTGTCTGTGTCCATTGGTTGGGCTTATATGCATGCATACAAGTCCTTTGGTTGATCTCTCCCCCTTAACCCCACCCTCCCCTACTTTCCCTCTGAGGTTTGGCAGTCTGATCACTGATTCTCTGTCTCTGGATCTGTCCCTGTTCATCAGTCTATGTACTTTTCATTGTTAGTTGGTGACTATCCTTTTGTGAGCTTAAGTTGAGCCTCTTTTAAATTTCCATCCCTGCCTTTACCAGTGAAGAACAATTTTGGTTTCCGTGGAAATGAAAGTACTAAAAAGGAGGGTACTATTTCCACATGGAACTCTAGATGGTTTCACCTACCTACTGGTGCAAAGCTAGTGAGCCCTTCCTCCATTATTTGCACTGAGTGTAGAATCCTTGAAAAATTTGACCTGTAGTCATTTGGCTCTCTATCACTGACACTCAACTCAAAGCCAGCCACTGCAATTTTCTCTTCTAATTGCAGAAATGATTTATATACTCTGATGTCAAGGGAACAGATCCACTCCTGTAAAACAGAATCCAGACAAGCACCTCAGTCATTTATGCTACATCCTGAGCAAACATCACAGCCTCTTCCTGGGAAGTTTTAATCCTATTCCCAGTATACCTCCTTTAATAATCCCCTACTTAATGAGTAAAAACTGACTCTTATTTTCATTCATAAACCCATAATTCTCAGCAAGTGGCAGGTATCCATAGCATAGTTAAGATGCTAAAGGATAATTAAGAACTCGTCAGCTATGTCTGTTTCTGAAATGGTAAGAGATCTGTCATTCAGCCTGCTATAGACCGAATTGTGTCCTCCCCAAATTTATATAATGAAACCCTAACTCCCAATGTGATGATATTTGGAGATGGGACCTTTGGGAGGCAATTAGATCTACATGATGCCATGAGAAAGAGAGGCCTTCATGATGGGATTAATGATAATATGGGGTGACCCCCACACACAACTCCATAGTCAGAGGACACAGCAAGAAAGAAGACTGCTGTCTGCAATGGAGGAAGAGAGTCCTCCCCAGAACATGGTCATGCTGGCACCTTGATCTCAGACTTCTATGCCTGATTAAGCAAATTGTGGTACATCTGCCACAACAGTACACTGTTATTAATCAGACTAATGCTCCTTTCTTTGGTGCTTCTCAATTCCCAGAAGAACTAGAGTCTAAAATTCACCTTAACTGTTCTTTTACTAGAGACCCATTACCCACCCCGACTTATTGTGTCAAATTTGTTGTAACCAGACCACTATTCTTAGAATTACTATAAATTATTATAATTACAATGTCCTCATCTGATGGTATTCTAAGTCCTTGGTATCAGATGCCCTTCTGGTCTTTATCTTTCCCCTGGCAGCTCAGGAGTAGCTTACCATGCAACCAAGATAGTTCATGACTGATATTAATTTTCATCCAGGTATAAGCACATTTTGTAAAAGATGAATGTGTTTTCACTTTGTTACCAAGAAAACAATCAGCAATACCAAAATTTCTTTAACTGAGGTTGTTCTTTCCCCTCCTCAGTGTAAAAATAAACCCTTAAATTAATTTAAGCAGAAATTTTCATTTTATATTTCCTTTTTTTCCTGGGGTATAGTTGTTCTTTTGTTCATACAGACAATTTGAAAGGAAAAAGGCAGCATGTGTTCAACTTCCAAATAATAGCCATTTTAATATATTTACTTTGTAATTTATTCCATCTGCATTTTCACAAAAACCCAAGCAAAAATAAATTGGAGGGATATAAAGAGCATATCATTTTACAGCCTGATTTTATACTTAACAAAAATTATGAACATCTTCCATAAACATAAGTGTTTTTTACACTGAATTTCTTAATGACTAATTTCCATTCTATGGATGAACTGTAATTTATTCACTACATTATAGTATATTTACATAGTTGCCAAATTTATGATATAAGCTACATAGCCAAAATGTTCTTATAGATAAGCCCTACTTATGTGCATAATCTATATATATAAAAGCCTAAGCAACTGGCCAACCATCCTACTGGTAGCTATGATGCACACTGACCACCAGGGGGGATATGCTTAATGCAGGAGCTGCAGAGCTGTGGTGACTTGGCAGCTGTGGTTCTCGGGTGACACACCCAGAAACAGAGAGGAGGAAACCTGATTCTGGGGTGTGTCACCCAAGAACCACCCTCTCATAATCCAGGACCCTTTGGGGGATGTCTGAGAGCTGGTTTTGGCCCGTTCTCCTCAGGCCAGGCCGAGGGACCCCACTGGTGCATGAATCCATGCACTGGGCCTCTAGCCCATTGGCTTCCCACTTCGGGTCTGGCTCCCCACCAGGCCTCTAGCCCATTGTAGAGGTCATGGGTCTGGCCCTTACAGAAACTCTTCGACTTGATTAGCTAAATGATGGAGGTGTGCAGGACCTACTGGCTGCAGCCCCAATATCTGGTACCCAGGCCAGCCCATCCACTTCATATTGATTTCCAGTGGAGGCAGTGAATTTTCCCCCTAGCACTCTTGGCTAGGAAATAGGCCACGGCTTCCCTCCTTCCAGGTGGACAGTAGCACCAGTGGGCAACCTCTGGAGAGGGAAAGAGGAGAAGGAGCAGCTCTGGTGGGAAGAAGGAGGTTCCCACCACCACCAGACTCCTTCCTGGCAGGAGGGCCTGGGTGGGAGCTTCACATTGATCAAAGTCCTGCCCTAGGTCAACTAGATTCCAGACTAAGTAAATCCTATTTGCTAAATAATTGCATTTTGCAGCTAAATGCCCACAAGTCATCAGTTACCGCAAAACTTAGGATTAAGTGAGATGAAAGAAGCAAGACACAGAGAGAAAGTGACATCACATTGGAAGAAGAGAGGAGGGAGCCCGATTCCAGGGTGTGTCACCTGAGAACTGCCTTCTTGCAATCCTGGACCCCTCGGGGGATGTCAGAGAGTCAGATCCCCGCAGGCCAGGCCAAGGGACCTCACTGGTGCATGAATCTGTGCGCCAGGCCTCTAGTTATAAGAACCAACCCCCCAAAATCCAAAAGCTACACCCATAGGTATGGGCAGATTAAGGTTTTTTATTCATGTTCCATACTGATTTCTAGAAGTTTTACCAGTTTACATTCCCAATTTAAAATAAGGATGTTCAGCCTGGCCATCGTGGCTCAGTGGTTGAGCATCAACCTATGAACCAGGAGGTCATGGTTCAATTCACAGTCAGGGCACATGCCTGGATGATGGGCTAGATCCCCAGTGGGGGCATGCAGGTGGCAGTGGATAAATGATTCTCATCATTGATGTTTCTATCTCTCTCTCCCTCTCTGAAATCAATAAAAATCTATTTAAAAATAAAATAAAATGAGGAAGTTCATTTATCCCTATTGTCTGATACATTGGTTTTTAACTATTTTCATTATTTTAAAAATGTTAGGACAAAATTCTATTTGTTGCAATCTCTCATGTTTATATTTGTACAGTTGAGCAATTTCATGTTACTGTGTATTTATATTTATTTTCATAATTACTCACCTATACTTGCTATTGTTATTATGGTTAGTAAGAATTTTTTCACATGTTAAGAATATTAAGACTTTTTTCTCATATGTCTCATTCATAGACAGAATTTTCCAATATATTACCTTGTTTATATTTATGGTGTTTTTGAAGTTTGCTCCATGTATATCTACATCATCAGCACTCCGTGAAGAATCTCCAGTCAACTTTTCATGCATTTTGATTCCTATTGGTACCAATCTAGCGCTGCATAAACTAGTCATTCCTCGATTTCTTTATTCAGAAGCTTTATTGGTTATTCACAATTACTCTTGTCCCATATGATAAGTGATAATTTAGGTCTCTATATTTCCCTTTTATTCCTCCTTTCTCATCTTAAAGATTGATAGTTACATTATTATTTTTTACTTCCTCCCTGTGATTCTTAACTTTTTCTAACTGACTTATTTCATTTTGCATAATACTCTGAAAGTCCATCCATGTTGTTGCAAATGGCAGTATTTCATCCTTTCTTCTGGCTGAATAGTATCCCATTATGTATATGTACCACATCTTCTTAAAATATATTTTCAGAAGTGGGGTCACTGGGTCAAAAGGCAGTTCCATTTTTTACTCGTTGAGAAATGTCCACACTATTTTCCACAGTGGCTGCACCAGTTTGCATTCCCACCAAGAGTGCAGGATTCCCTTTTCTCCACACCCTCACCAGCTCTTGTGTGTTGTTTTAAATTTACTCCTGTTATTGTCATGGGGCGTAATATTTTAAACACATACTCTAAAGCAGGGGTCCTCAAACTTTTTAAACAGGGGGCCAGTTCACTGTCGCTCAGACCGTTGGAGGGCCGGACTATAGTTTAAAAAAAAACTATGAACAAATTCCTATGCACACTGCACATATCTTATTTTGAAGTAAAAAAACAAAACGGGAACAACTACAATATTTGTATTTGCATGTGGCCCGCGGGCTGTAGTTCGAGCACCCCTGCTCTAAAGGAAGGATTCACTACTTGCTGGTTGTATGAACTTGGACTTGTTAAACTTCTCTGACTTTTTCATCTGTAAAATGGTTTTTTTAAGAGTATCTATTTCATAGGACTGTTATGAGAATTAAATACATTAGTATTTATAATGCATTTATGACAGCATGTGGCACTTAGTAACAGTTTTTTAATAAGTGTTTGTTAGAAAGGTCTTCAGAAATATAATTTTATTATTTTATTTTATTAAATAGACTGACGTATTTTTAAATGATATAATAGCAGAGTGCTCTTTTATTTCCTCAACTTCTATGGAAATGTCTCCATTGAGTCATCAGGAGATATGATGCAGATGCAGCTGTTGCTTCAAAATAAACATATAGCACATTGTTTAAAAAAATGTTTCTCTAATTGATACTGAGCTTTTTACACATCAGAAATGCATGTAAAATTTTAGCAAAACGTCATCTTATATCTATCAAGATAACCATTATTTTTCTTAAAATAATTACGATTACCACTGTTTACAAACTATAGTTTTGAATGATCCTTGTTTATTCCATATGGTCATGTTGTACTACGCAATTAGTATTTCATTGCACAATATTTGGTTAATTTGATTTGTATTTATATAATTAGTTGAACTTGGTTGCTCAAAAATTTGCCTTTGTGAGATTTTCATCTTAGTGATAATGCTATATTTATACAAACAATTGGATAGTGAATTAGATATCTATTGCTGCATTACAAGTTACCCCATAACTAGCTTCCTAAATCAACAGACATTTGATATTTCACACTCTCTGAGGGTCCAGAAGTCAGGAGTAACTTAGCTGATTGATTTTGGCTCAAAGTCTCTTACAAGGTTGCAGTCCAATTGTCAGCCAGGGCTGCATTTCTTCTCTATGTGAGCTGGAGGATGAGCATCCTACTCTGTGTCATTGTCCTTGGCATTCTGAGTTCCTTTCTGGCTGTTGGACATCGGTTTAGTTATCCGCATGGGCCTATCTATTGGGTTGTTCACAAATGGCAGTTGCTACCAATTGAGAGAGAGACAGAGAGAGAGAGATCCCAGAATGAAAGCTAACGTCTTTTGTTACCTAATCTCAGACATGACTGACCTCTGCTAAAATGTGGAAGGGCACCATAAAAGGGTGTTAGCATCATCGGGTGGAGGTTGTTGAGGGACTCTTGAAGGCTGGATATCATAGGAATGTAAGCCTTCTTTCCATCATCTTTACTAGTCCTGGGTTTAAATTTAATTTACACATTTTTATTGAACACATCTTAAAATGTTATTTGGCAACTTTTTTCTTACACTTACTGCTCTGGAATCAAATAAGCCATTTAAAATTATATACCTGATAAAGTATTAGCTTTGATTTGTAAAAGCTTTTGCACTTGCCCTATCCGGTTTGGCTCAGTGGATAGAGTGTCAGCCTGCGGACTGGAGGGTCCCAGGTTCGATTCCAGTCAAGGGCATGTGCCTTGGTTGCAGGCTTGTCCCCAGTGGGGGATGTGCAGGAAGCAGCTGATCGATGTTTCACTCTCATCGATGTTTCTAACTCTTTATCCCTATCCCTTCCTCTCTGTAAAAAAAAAAACAAAACAAACAATAAAATATTTTTAAAAAGCTTTTGCACTTGCTTTTTCTGTTAAAATTATTCTAATGGTTTTTCACGAATATCAGACACATTAATCTCTCTTCTAGATTCCTTATCTATGTATCTTTATCTTAGAATTTATATTACTTTGTCCTTTTCTTCTAAGGGACTTTTTCTACTTTGTACTCTACATCATCGGTTCAATGTTCTGCAGTGCGTATTCTACTATTTATTACATCCCATCTGAACTTTAATTCTATTATTGTACTTTCCTAATTGCCTTTAGTTTCATTTTATACTGTATTCATCTCACTGTTATCTATTCAGTTCAGTTTATTCCATGCTCGTAGTTCCCCATATATTTCCTTACAGATTTCAAGCACCAGTTTTTCTTGAAAATTTTAGATTTTGTAGGACCTTGTGTTTTGAGTTATTTCTTCTTCTCATTCTGAATTTTCAATGTTATATCCCTTTCTTTTGTTCTAAAGTTATCCTGACTGCCCTGACTTGAGCTTCAACTCAATTTTCTCTCTGCTGTATGAAAACAGGGCATTTCTATCCAGACCCAATGTTTGATGATGGAGGTTTATTGGTTTCTCCTGGTCCAATTCACTTTTCACTGAGTGTAATAATAGATGTCCCTCTTTAATTTCAAGTCAGAGGTAGCAAAATGTGTTTAGCCATATCCAACTTCTAACTGTCATTTATCTAGTGCAGCTTTGTTGCAAAAAGAAAATTGCTTCTCAAACATTCTTAAATGGAGCACCAATTATATTCAGGAAAAACTATAATCCAATGACATATGAAATTATATTTCTGTCTATTCCTGATATTTTGCTCTTTTTCGTTGTGCTACTGCCAGTTTGTCCCCATTTAGGACACACACACACACACAAATACACACTTGCTTAAATGATGATATCTGAATGTTACCATCCATGAGGGTACTTATTCAAAAAAGGTGGGGAGATAAAGATGTCATGGATAAACATCCTCAAAATAGAAGAATAGATAGATGGATGGGTTCTTATTAAGATAAACTTTGAATCTCTGAGATATGAACACCTAATTACAGAGATAAAGGTTAATAGATAGATGTAGAACAATAGGTATATAAATCTACAGATCAATAGTTTAGTAGCTCAATAGATAGATCTTTTCTTTCCTGTTAGGCTCCATTCAATAAGGTGAATCCTAGATAGTTTGAGTTCTTAATGGGTGAAAGTTGTGTGATTCATTGTTTTGGTTTTCCAAATTCAGCTCATTCTACCCTTTATTGCTTGGATATTTCATCCAGATACCAATAATATGTATTAGAATTGGTCTAAATTGGTATTGTATTGGTAAGATTTCAGTTTTCCATGTCACACAATCTAAAGAAATTGGGAAGAATATGTAATATCTTGCTTCCTAATACTTCTTAAATTGTTTTTGTCTCACAGATTATTGATCCTAATGCACTAATAATTCCTTCTCTTTAGTTATTTCATCAATACCTTCTAATGCTTTCCACTAATTGTGATGCTCCTAAAATAAGTTCCCATATCAATCATTCTGATCACATCATCTAGTCTTTTATAACTATACTAGAGGCCCGGTGCACAAAAATTTGTGCACTCGGGGGGGAGGGGGGGAAGAGGGGTCCCTCAGCCCAGCCTGTGCCCTCTCGCAGTCTGGGACCCCTCGGGAGATAACGACCTGCTGGCCTAGGCCTGCTCCCTAGGTGCAGCCCCTGGTCGGGCTCAGAGCAGGGCCGATTGGGGAGTTGGGGCGCTGCGCCCTGTCATGAACAGAGCAGGGCGGATCGGGAGGTTGTGATGCCACCCTCAGTCACGCTCAGGGTAGGGCCGATTAGAGGGTTGGGGCACCGCCCCCTTTCACACTTAAGGCAGGGTCGATGGGGAGGTTGCGGCGCCACCCCCTGTCACACACAGAGCAGGGCCAATCAGGGGGTTGGGGCACTGCCCCCTGTCACGCACAGAGCAGGGCCCATCAGGGGTTTGGGGAGCTCCCTCCTGTCACGCACAGAGCAGGGCCGAACAGGGGGTTGAGGAGCTCCCCCCTGTCACTCACAGAGTAGGGCCGATAGGAGAGTTGGGGCACCACCCCCTGTCACACACAGAGCAGGCGGATCAGGGGGTTGGGGCACCACCCTCTATCACCCACAGAGCAGGGCGGATCAGGGGGTTGGGGCACCGCCACTGTCACACTCAGGGCAGGGCCGATGGGGAGGTTATGGCTCTACCCCATCACACACAGAGCAGGGCCCGTGGGGGGGTGGGTTGGGGCAGTGCCTTCTATCACCCACAGAGCAGAGCCAATCAGGGGGTTGGGACGCCACACCCCGTCACACACAGAGCCGCAGGGCAATCATGGAGTTGGGGAGCTCCCCCTATCAGGCACAGAGCAGGGCTGATCAGGAGGTTGGGGCGCCTTCCCCTGTCACGAACAGAGCAGGGCGGATAGGGAGGTTGTGGACCCGCCCCCTGTCACACACAGAGCCACAGGGTGATCAGGGGGTTTGGGCGCTGCCCCCTGTCACACTGATCCCGGTGCTGGGAGGCCTCTCGGCTCCGCTGATCCCCATGCTGGGAGGCATATTACCCTTTTACTATATAGGATAGAGGCCTGGTGCATGGGTGGGGCTGGCTGGTTTGCCCTGAAGGGTGTCCTGGATCAGGGTGGGGGTCCCCACTGGGGTGCCTGGCCAGCCTGGGTGAGGGGATGATGGCTGTTTGCAGCTAGTCACACACCCTTCAGAGTGGGGGTCCCCACTGGGGTGCCTGGCCAGTCTGGGTGAGGGGCTGAGTGCTGTTTTCAGGCTGACTGAAGCTCCCAACCGCTCCTTTTTTTCTTTTTTTTCTTTTTTATTCTGGGCCAGCTTTAGCTCTGAGGTTCCACCTCTTAGGCCTCCACTGCTGAAATCAGGTATCTGGTTTGTTTTGGTTCTATAATTGAAACAATGTATAACTCCAGCTCTGAGATCCCGGGCTTGCTGAAAGCAGGTTTCTGGGGTTTTGTTTAGCTTCTGTATTTGTTACAATGTTTCTTAAACCGCAGGCTCAGAGGCCGGCAAGGCAGGCGGGGAACGTTGGAGTCCTCAGTCACTGAAGCAAGCAAGCCTCATGTTAATTTCAAGCAGCCTGGCTGCCGGCCACCATCTTGGCTAGCAGTTAATTTGCATATCGCCCTGATTAGCCAATGGGAAGGGTAGTGGTCGTACGCCAATTACCATGTTTCTCTTTTATTAGATAGGATAAGTTAACAGTGGTTCTCAACCTTCCTAATGCCACGACTCTTTAATACAGTTCCTCATGTTGTGGTGACCCCCAACCATAAAATTATTTTCATTGCTACTTCATAACTGTAATTTTGCTACTGTTATGAATCGTAATGTAAATATCTGATATGCAGGATGTATTTTCAGGGGTCGCGACCCACAGTTTGAGAACCGCTGGTTTAATATCTTTCACTTCAACTCTGGTCTCCCCAGTCGGCCATTGCTGCTGTGGGTAGAGATGAGACCACAGCTTTTTCTGTGGTATTTGGCTGTAATAAAGTGATTATTATCTAATACATGTCTGCCTGCTTTCCTAGTCCTTTGGTTAGAGAGAACAGATGTTCCCCCTTCATCCCCAGTTTGACTCATTGGCATTTATGGGTTGCCAGTCTTCTTCAGCTCTACATCTTGGGTATATTAAGTTAAAATACATACATACATACACACACACACACACACACACACACACACACACACACACACTCAAACAAACAAACAAACAAACAAAACAGATAACTCATCTTCATGTCTATGTCATTTTTCAAGTCGAGTTTGCTAACTGCTCTGCCTTCCTCTCTCCACTTTGAAGAGCATTCATATCTTTTAGTTTTGTTTTGTATATAATTGCCAGAGTTTTTAGTTTTATTTAACAGGAGGAATAGGAAAAAGTTTACCTACTCTGACCTAATTTTTAAATTGAAAAAAATGCTAAGCTTCGTGCAAACTTCACCTCCAAGCTTACCTCCTATTTTATCAACTGCATCTGAAGAATCATCTTATTTTTTCTCTATAGAAAACTTTCTTGATTGTATTCCAATATTTGCCTCCCCTTTTTCTTCCCACTAGAACTCTGATTTGTTCAGGTATTTACCTTCTTCTTCATGTCTATGTGCTTCACTGATAGCTTGTTGTATTCCAGGGTGGGCAGAAGGAAGAGGTATAGTTGGGGCTAGCAGATATATGCCAGGTATCTATATATATAAAAGCCTAAGTGACCATTATGACCAAATGACCTGAACAACTGGAACAACGGTTCGACCAGTCACTATGATGCACACTGACCACCGGGGGGGAGACACTCAAGACAGGAGCTGCCCCTTCGTGGTCAGAGCACTCCTACAGCCAACCTCCTGCAGCCCCTCCCCCTCCCCCCGCCAACTAACCTCCCACGGCCCCTCCCCCCAGCTGGCCAATCTCCCGCAGTTCCTCCCCCTGCTGTCTGCCCCCCACCCCAATAGGACCTGATTGGGGAGCTGGCCAGCCAACCTCCTGGGGTCCCTAGCCCCAATAGGCCAGCCCCCCAATAGGCCTCAATCACCGGCCAAGCCAAGGGACCCCACCTATGCATGAATTCGTGCACCGGGCCTCTAGTATAGCATAATATATACAGTTGTTCTTTCCTTTATCAATTGTTATTTTAGGCACAAACTTGTGACTCAATCCAGTAAATGGGACAAGGGGGCATATCAGTGGGAGGCATGTGAAAAAGGTTTTCCCAGTCCTAAAACAGACAGGCAGAATATTTTTAGGTATGGATGTGACCCTGGAACTGCTGAAGCCAACTTGAATTGATAGAAAGGAAAGGGATGGCAGAGGGCAAAAGTATAAAGAACCTGGGATTTTGAAACTTCATTCAGGTATGAAATTAAACATCTTTAGAGCTTCTCCTCTTCTGGAACTCTTGTTTTGTGACATAAATGTATTGACTTTTAAAGCCATTTTGAACTAAGTTTTTTCTTCATTCATTGACACTGAAAACATACTAAATTGCTTTAAAAGCTAAAGGGAATATTCTTTGAAGAACAAATAGCAATAATACACACTAATAACCTCATCACTTTGATAACAGGAGGCACAGAGAGTCAACAAAAACGTATTCATTGAGTTAATTGTACTTTCATAATGCATATGTATAATGTCCAATTATTCTCATTATATTTTATAGGAAAGTGAAACTGGGTCATCAAGAATAAGAGGCCATAGATTTGAGTGGCACAGATTTGCATTCAAGACAGGACTTACTTGAATGTAGTGATGCTGGTTATTATGTGTATAAATTTCATTCAGTAGCAAATGCCACCAAGTGTACTCTGTGGTTGAGACATTCTTCTACATAAATATAGACCTGAGAAATTGGTATTAACACAATATTTTCTAGGGAGGCAGAATTCATTTTCTCCCATAGATGGAGAGATTTTTGCTTAATTGTTCTGTATATACAGCAAAGAACCTTGGGGAACTGCTAACTGTTCTTGAGGCACACACTAACAGAAGAACAGCTGGAAGACAGTGTGACTCTGTAGGCAGAACAGCAGGCTAGAGAACAAGGGACCAGGATTTCAAATCCCATTTCCCTTTCTTAAGGAGGAGTGACCTTGAACAAATGCCTGTGTTGGATATGCTTCTGCCCCAGCAGAAATCAAAATGGAAATTGGGGACTAGATTTGATGTACTTTTAATATATCTAGTCTGTATACCTTAAGTTTGTTTCCATGGGAACCTGCATTCATTTGGAAACATAAATGTGCTCGCTGATGGCAGATGTTTGTGATATCATATCCCCAGTGCAATGATATCTAACTATCCTTTTGTGATTATCAGGAAGAGTCATTCTCAAGAGCTAGTAAGAAACTCCTAAGATTATAAAACAAATTTTATTTTAAATTACTTTTAAAAAATAGAATTATAGAGTTGAGAATTTGTATATTGGAAAATTAGCAACCCCTGATTAATCTCTCTAATTTCTTATTGCAATTTTAAATAAATAGATTAGTAGTCAACACATCAATAGTAAACAGACATATTGTTCAATACTATGACTGATTCGAAAAAGAATTTCCAAGGACCAGATGGAGAGAAGATATCAACACAGGACAATGGGATGAGAGCTGATTTTTTGTACTTCTACCATATACATAGTTTGTTAACCTATATATATAAAGAGCCAGGGGCCATCTCAACCGAATGGATGACCGAACGAACGACCAAACAGGCTGAGTGGGGTGACAAGGCTGTCAGGGGGGTTAGTGAGGAACGACCAAACGACTGAGCACCAGGCTGCGTGGGGTGACCAGGCCAGCAGGAAGGACAGTTGGGGTGATCAGGCTGGCAGGGGGGCTGTTGGGGGTGACCAGGCCAGCAGGGGTGGCAGTTGGGGGTGACCAGGTTGGCGGTGGGGCAGATAGGGATGACCAGGCTGGCAGTGAAGGGCTGTTGGGGCTGACCAGGCCGGCAGGGAGGCAGTAAGGTGTGACCATGCTGGGGGGGGGGGGGTAGTTAGAGACAACCAGACCGGTGGGGAGGGGGCAGTTGGCGGTGACCAGGTTGGTAGGGAGGGCAGTTGGGGGAAACCAGGCTGGCAGGCAGAGGTGGTTAGGGGTGATCAGGCTGGCAGGCAGGTGAGCAGTTAGGAGCCAGCAGTCCCAGATTGTGAGAGGGATGTCTGACTGCCGGTTTAGGCCTGATCCTGACAGTCAGACATCCACCAAGGGGTCCTGGATTGGAGAGGGTGCAGGTTGGGCTTATGGGACCCCCCACTTTGCGTGAATTTTGTGCACCGGGCCTCTAGTGAGATAATAAAAAGCCTCTACCTCCTATACTAGTAAAAGAGTACTTCCAAGCTACTCTTTTGTGTTGCTTGTGGTAGAACGTATGTTAAATAATGCCAATATGTTTTAAAAAGTTTTATTCTAATTAAATGGTCCTTTATTCATATATACTGTTGAGTTTCATTATAAGTTACTAGAGGTGCTTTTTTTTATTGTAAATTGGATGGGTTCCATAAATATTCAATGGTAACCTTGCTACTTTTGAACTCCACTGTCTTCCTTTGAGGTGGCTGTTGTTTTTGTCTGAATCTTTAAGGAGCTACGACTTATTTTGTTTTCACCTTCATTAATTTACAGCTTGAGGTTAGTGCAATTGCAACATAAAAGGGTGGTGATCAAGAATCCAGACTTAATATGATAAATTGTCATTGGAAAAAATATTGACAAGTGTCAGGAACTGGTTTTCCCCCTTTCTAAAGTGCTTTCTGCTTTGTTTCCCCAGAGGTTCTACAGGATTAGCTTTGTTCTATATTCTATTTCATAATTATCTATTGAAGCTCTCACTCTAACCATCCAGATCGCCACAGCATGGCATTGTGCCAAACTGAGGAGATGTCACTAAGAATCTGTCTGCAAGCCTGGAAAAATTACCAAATAGACTGCCTTCCTATGGGAATAGTTTGATCACTATCTTTGGTAAATCCTGAGAGACCACTATAATTGATATTGTCACATGTATTTATTATTCCTAAGACTTTTATAAAGTAAGCATAGTGTAGATAATACCCTGAAAATAATGTATCCTCAAATACAGATAGCTATTCCCTTTTATGTTGCAATTACACTAACCTCAAGCTGTAAATTAATGAAGATGAAAACAAAATAAGTCATAGCTCCTTAAAGACTAAGACGAAAACAACAGCCACCTCAAAGGAAGACAGTGGAGTTCAAAAGTAGCAAGGTTACCATTGAATATTTATGGAACCCATCCAATTTACAATAAAAAAAGCACCTCTAGTAACTTATAATGAAATTCAACAGTATATATGAATAAAGGACCATTTAATTAAAATAAAACTTTTAAAAACATATTGGCATTATTTAACATACATTTAAGAATATAAAAATAAGGGCTATAATGAGCAAATAAAGAGGCATTCCATGTTTATGATGGAGAAGTTGTGATACATTTGATAATCTGGAAATTGGGACTGAAAGGAAGCAGATCATTAAAATTTATAACTCCCATTTTCAGGTTATTTCAAAAGCTCACATTTGTTATAATCATTCTCCATGGGCCTGTCACATTTCAGCATATCTTACAAGCAAAAGCATGAGCTGTCCATTATTGCAGATGTGTGTGTTTTTCTAGAGTGTTTGTATAGTAAACAGCTTTGAAAGACAGAATAGTGTGTTCCTCCAGAGTAAAGGGCAGTGTGTTTATTGCTCAATATAATAGATTCAGGTCCCCTAAGGTTAGGGCTCCTGCAGTGTGATACAACCCATTAAGTGTATAAGCACCCATATGTGCTAATTTATGTCACCTCCAAGAATCCCTTATCTCTGACCCAGTAGTCTTGTTTCTTCTCCCAAAATTCGTGAAACTGTGGCAGATGAAATCGTTAGCCTACAAGTAAGATAAAATCTCAGATGCATCACAGTTCTTCATAGTTATGGCAGTGAGGATAGCATGCAAAGAGATGTAGCTTTCTGGAAGAGGAAAGATGAAGGTTCCCTGACTATGTTTAGGAGATAAAAGAAAATTCTCTGGTATCTGGTATATACTAAACCAAGTAGTGGATAAGATGGACCCTTGGCAGTGCGTCCCTCACACTCATACCTATTTATGAATGCTTGAGGCTGAGCAGTAAGAGATAGAATAGAAACAAGTTGCCAAAATGGTGCCTTGATTGCTGTTGAATCCCCTCTGTGCTGTCTAAGAAGTGACAATGGGGCTGAAAACAGCATGGCAATGAAATTAGAACTGTTGGACCAAGAGTTTTCTAATCTGAAATAAATGGAGTCATCAATTAGTACCTTGTTATTCAGTACAAAGCTTTGTGTGGACCAAACATCATTAAACATTTGGTTTCTGGCTGAGTGGGTGGTTTCTGGAACTGAAAGTGGGTGTGCATTTTATGAGCAATCACTCTCTCTTCTCATACCCTGTCCACTCCTCCCTTTCTCATATTTCTCTCACCCTCTAACCTGATCTCAGCTGCTTTAAGGAAAAGAATGATCAGGGCAGGGCAGTGGGTGGCCTGTCCTCAGGGAGGCCAATGGTCAGATACACTCTTTTCAGTGTGCTGGCTAACTTCAGGAAGGGGAGGGACTCAAGCTTTTATGGCTTGATTGGACAGAGGCAGTCTAGTCACCATCATAAGTATAGAAAGAGAAGGTGCCTAATTTCAACTATGTGTTTTGAACAAAGTTGACAATAGAAAAGAAGTTAAAATAATCTTAGAAGTGGAACCTTTTAGGTTGATTCTCTTCTGAATGTATCCAAGGAATCGATGTGTTCTGTGCTTGTATTTCTCCATGCCAAAAATGCCAGAAAGTGTTTTCCCCATGAAGAAGAGCTAAAAGTAGAGAAATGCTAGTGTAACAAATTTCCCTGCTATGGCCACCAGTGGATAGGCAAAATTTTAGTGCAAGTGCCTCTACACGCAGAAGTCAAAAGTGTTTGCTATATAGCCCTAGCTGGTTTGGCTCCGTGGATAGAGGGTCCCAGGTTCAATTCCAGTCAAGGGCACATGCCCGGGTTGTGGGCTTCATCCCCAGTGTGGGGCGTGCAGGAGGCAGCCAATTGGTGATTCTCACTCGTCATTGATGTTTCTATCTCTCTCTCCCTCTTCCTTCCTCTCTGAAATCAATAAAAATATTTTAAAAAGAAGTGTTCGCTATATATATGTGTATATATATATATATATATATATATATATATATATATATATATATATATATATATATATATATATTACCTTATTGATTGAAAAATCCAAAGAATGAATTTCAACAGCTGTGACAGTGGTGTTATCAAATATCTGTCAAAGGAGTGGCTTGTAAATTCCCCCAAAGCAGAAGCCACTAGCCAATAAGCTTCTCAGAGCCATGTAGGCATAGTCACAATATGCAATACTTCTTATATTCAGAGGAAACTGACTGCTATCTCTTCTTCAGTCATATCCACTAAAAAGTAGATCCAGCTTCTTATTGGACTCTTTGGATTGGAGACACCATGTGCCTGACTTCGGCATTCCATCTGGTCCTGTATATCATCAGATAACACTCACTTTTAGATGAGGCAAAAACCAACTGCCTGTAGTAGAAGCTATCTAGTAAGCTGTGGCATTCTCTCTGTCTTTGAGATCCAACTACCCCAATGACCCCTTTGAACTACCAGTCTCTAAGATTGATGATTTGGCTGATTAGAGACTCGGGCAAAGGAAGATAGCCTCTACCCCAAGCGTGTCATACTTGTAGCTGCCTGGTCGCATGCCGCGAGTTTGACATGCTTGCCTATCCATATGTGTTCCTTGGGCTCTTAGATTGTTACCTCCCAGACACAGCTATCAGCTCAACCCATTTTCTAAAGCAGCTATTAGCCTTACTGACCCTAACCTATACTCTGGATCTATGGAAGTCTGTGTCTCTGGTCTGATATTCCATTTTGGTGTGGGTCCACTTGGACTAAACTAACAAGACACAATTGGCAAGTGAAATAGTTATTGAGAACACAATCAGCCTGGCCCTATCAGCACCTTAGTTTTGCATTTTCTGAAGGCCAAAACCTTCAAAAAAAAAAAATAGCTCTCCCTCTGGGGCAAACTTTCTTATTCTACCTACTGAAGTAAATACACTGGCTCATTGGGGCTCTCAATTTACTGAGGTTCCTCTAAATATCTAGACCAGTGGTCGGCAAACCGCGGCTCGTGAGACACATGCGGCTCTTTGGCCCCTTCAGTGTGGCTCTTCCACAAAATACCGACTTCTGCGCATAGGCCACAAAGTTTCAATCGCACTGTACATGCGTGCCCGCACGTGGTATTTTGTGGAAGAGCCACACTCAAGGGGCCAAAGAGCCGCATATGGCTCGCGAGTCACGGTTTGCCGACCATGGGTCTAGACTGTTTCACTGATATTTCAGCTAATCTGAATCCCAGTGCTATCTACAATGCTGCTGCAGTACAACTTATTGCAAGCACCTCAAAATTGAAAATCGGTAATGCTTGTTCTGTTCAGTCCGAATAACTCAAAATTTGTCTCATAGCACAATCTAATAGTCACATCAGTGAACATTTTTATATTTGTATTGACTCTTAAATTGTTGACAATGGCTTAGCTATTTGGTCTACCACTTGGAATACTACTGACTGTCAGGATAAAGCAATACTTTTTGGGCCATGAGTGATTGAAACAAATCATGGTGCCTGTACCATGCCTGATTGAACTGCCTGTACCACTCATGTACATGCCCACAGTTAGGCTATGTTCCCTGATTAGATCCATTAGAATCAAGTTGCTGATTGAACCGATACCACTCAGATTGCCACTATCACTGCCTAGATCCATCATCAAACAGACATGGAAACACATCCACCATAATAGACTGGACCAAAGAAAAGAACTCTGTTTCTGTGCAGAGGATACCAGTGCATTGCCAGCCCTGTGACTCCAGCCAAAAGTTAACTTTGAGGGAAGGAACATTGCATCAGCCACTGTTCCTCGCCCTCCTAGTAGATGAACTAACTCAGACATTTGGTCCATTCCTGAGCTAGTGGTGGTATCTAACTACTGACCCTTGACTATGCTTTAGATAAGCTTCTCCCTGCCTTCCCTGACCCCCTTTTCACCTTGGCTCTTACTGAATCCAGATGTCCTACTCACAGAACTCCTTTCCCTCCCTTTTCTTAGATTATTTACTTAAGGCCAATTAGCAAACACAAATGGTCTAGGATCCCCACACCCTAGCTCTCAGAAACTCTCCAGCCTTTTGTTTTAGTGCATTGAATTCAGAATACATTCTGATGTCTCCCTGCTATTTTAATAGCTAGCTTTGAATAAAGTATTTCTTGCCTGTTTAACTTTGTCCATTGACACTTTTGCTTCAATAGCAATAGTGACACTTTTTCAAGTTAAGATGTGGCATATTCCTGTTTGACCAGCTGACTATAACCTTATCCTGAATTGCTTAAAAATAAGTTATGCTTTTTCTTTGACTTTCCAGACCTTTTGAAGTCTGACAATGGTGAGAAAAAGCCACTCAACAATGGACTAAAAGTCAAGCTATTCAATAGATCTTCCCTGTTTGTTATCATCCTCAGACATCTGATATTGTTTAGCATTAGAATGGCTATCTCAACCATTTTCTCAAAATAATTTCACTCTGCTTCATTCACTTTATTCTGGTTCATACATCTTAGTAAGACAGTTTGGCAGGATGTGACTGCTTCCACAAAAATATCATCCTCTAGCCTACTTCCTAGGTAATGATCAGGATTAAAAGGGTAGGTTTTATATAGACCAACTTTTAAAATTCAGAATTCCTTCCTGACTATTCCTGTGCTTGATGCGCCCTTGTACTCCCCACATCACAATTCCAGACTAGTCTGGTTGGCACACTTTCCAGGTAGCATCACAGGGCTCAGGTATTCAAATTTAAGACTGATTCGGCAACCTGAATTTTCTTGTTAAATTTATGTGATTCTAGATCAAAAAGATAATAACCACTTAATTGAGCACACTGTTAGTTAAATTCCCCAAGAGAGGTTCATGTGAGTCAATGAGTCACTGTACATCTTTTAAAAAGACCCTTATCCCACCCCTACCTGACACCTTTGAGTAAAAAAATTAGGTGCAAGTTGGGATGATTAGAGAAAAGGTAAAATTATAGCTAATTTTATGAGACACATCCATAATTTGGTGGTAGAGGGAGAGCAACATCCCTGTCATATGGGGATAGAACACCTCATATCCTGAAAGATAAAAGGAAGTAGGAAACATTAATGATCTTTATTTTTAGAATTAGAGGCCTGGTGCACGACATTTGTGCACTCCAGGGGGTGCCTCGGCCGGGCCTAAACCCTCTTGCAGTCTGGTAGTCAAACATCCTTAGTGCTGCTGCAGAGGCAGGAGAGGCTCCCGCCATCCCTGCTTCAATCACCAGCCGTGAGCCTGGTTTCTGGCTGAGCGGTATTCCCCCTGTGGGCACACACTGACCACCAGGGGTCAGCTCCTGCGTTGAGCGTCTGCCCCCTGGTGGTCAGTGTGTGTCATAGCACCTGGTCATTCCACCATTTGGTCAATTTGCCTATTACCCTTTTATTATATAGGATAGTTTCTGAAACCTTCATGAAGGAAAAGACCTCGGTGTGGCTCTCTCAAACTTTGCAAGGCCATTAATTTAATTGACTTCTGGGTCTGCCCTTACCTACCAGACAATTCTGGTTATGATTTAATTATGATATGATTTCATCCCTTTAACCATGCCAAGAAGTTTATTGGTAACTATAAAGCATGGCCTCAGTTCTGGTACCTTCCAGTCTAAAAACTTCTTAGCACCTGTAGCAGTCTCAGTGGGATGAACAAATGAAGTCCAGCTGGTAGCACAGACACAGAACAGGTTGGATTGACTACTCTCACAAAGTCTCTACAAAAACAAGGACTAGACTCAAATATTTAAACTGAACTAAGAGCCCCAGAACTTACAATGTCTAGGAGGCCAAATTGGAAGCACTGTCAATCTGTGATGGCCCAACTTACTTACATATGGGAGTCCCACTTGTGGGCTCTCATATGTATAAATAACAGTTTCTTTCCAAGGGCACCATATGCACCGGGACTGTACATCTTGTGCAGGACCAGGAATTAACTTTATTTTTTCCTGAAAATTTGGTGATTTATACCTTCACTGCAATCATAAAAAATCTTCAAGTGGTTAAGAAAATACCACTCAGATAACTGGAAGGCATTTCCAAAATGAGTCCTTGGTTACTCAGGGGAGCTTTTTGGAGGGATAAACTGATTTGTTACTTATGTACACTCTGTGGTCATTATTCCTACAATGGGAATCATCTAATTAGGAAAGATGATATTCAATTAGTTCCTGCCTTTAGCTAAAGTAATCAATGACTTCCCGAGGCTTGGAAGGCATTCAGCTTAACCTCAAATCACGGCCAGACTTATTCTGGAATAAATATAAATTATAGAATAGAATTAATCTAGGCTTCCTTTTTGTGGGTGAAAGTAAAAGTTGTACATGCTCACATGCCCTATCTTACCAGGATTAATGCCTCAAGACAAGAATAATAGTTTTAAGGAGAGCAGAGTTTTAAAGAGAAGAACACCTGGCTTTCTAAAGCATACTCAATTGTTTGTGGTGGTAAAGGGTCTGTTCAGCTGGCCCAGTACAGGAGTGGAGGTGGGGGTTGGAGGAGGAAGGGTGGAAGTTATTACTACATGTTAGCCTCATCCTGCTATTTGGATTCCTGTTGATAGAGGTCTTAATTAAATGTTCTATAAGACAAGGTGAGTGGACATTTTCTCAGTATTTATCAGTCAGTTTTAATTAAAGTGGCTGAAGGAGTGGTGTACTAATGGGAAAACTCACCTGAAGCCAAGTTGGTGTAGAAAATGGGTGGCTATTACTGTGAGACAGTTCTCCATGGGTCCCTTGAGTGTCTGCATATCTTACAAACTGCAGCACAGATGCCATCTGTTCCAGATTATCTTTTCAAGGACATCTGTATAGCAAAGAGCCAGAGATATGTCTTCTACTAGAACAAAGATCAGGTATTTTTTCCTGTCAAGTATTATAAAGACTTCTATAGCAAAGGCAAGAGTATTCACTGCCCATTATAAAAGATTTGGGTTTCCCAAGACCAGGGATTTCTTTCTATTATGTATCGCACCAAATACATTGTCATCATTTGGCTTTTGTCTCATCCCCCTATAGGAATATGAGCTTGAAGGATTGGATATTATTAATTCTATGAATAATAAACTATCCTTTACCTCTGACCAAGGATTCTCATGTCTTCTGTCTCCATCATGAAACTGTAACAGAATAATTTATCAACTTGCAAGTACTGTAAAATCACACACCCTTCATAATTTTGATAAGCATGATAAAAATAATGAAAAAAACTTTAACCAGAATAACTAATAAAAGAGAAAGTATTCAAATCAATAAAATCAGAAGTAAAAGAGGTGAGATTACAACTGATTGCACAGAAATAAAAAGGATAATAAGAAACTACTATGGATAATTATATACCAGTAAATTATATAAACTATAAGAAATGGATATATTCATAAAAGCATACATTCTACTAAGATTGAATCCAAATAAACAGAGAATCTGAAAAGTGAAATAAGTCAGTCACAGAAAAAAATATTTCATGATTTCACTTATATAATGTATCTAAAATAGTAAACTCAAAGCAACAGAAATATGGTGATATCTAGGGGCTGGGAAGGGAAGGAAGTGGGGAGTTGCTATGTAATGTGTATAAAGTTTCACTTCTATAGGATGAAAAAGAAAGGACTGGGAAAAAAGAAGTATAATATTGAGAACAGAAAATATTATTAAAGATTCCCTCCTTCCTTCTTTCCTTCCTTCCTTCCTTCCTTCCTTCCTTCCTTCCTTCCTTCCTTCCTTCCTTCCTTCCTTCCTTCCTTCCAGGAATGTTAGTTGATCACTACTGTTTTCCCAACAGGCAATCGTGAAAAGCAGTTCACTAAATAGGCAAAGTGCCTTTCTGGAAGATACATTCTTATGTGGAGAGAGAGAACAAATAAATACATGATGACAAATAAAACCAGACTTAAGAATAAAGAATCCTGATTGGCAATGCTAGGGTTGCTATTTTACATAGCATCATAAGGACGACCTCAATGATAAAATGACATTTGAGCAAAGAACTGGATGAAATGATGGAATTAGTTATGTGGATTATCAGAAGAATGAATACTTGCATCTTCATAACTTTATGAAATTGTTTCAATGACTATTTTGACTCTGTAACACTTATATAAAAGTTAAATGACTTATATGAGGCCAATCACTGGTTTAATCAATATTTAAATTTTCACTTAATTAAATCTACTTTGGCTAATATTCTTTCACTGAGAATTATAATCATCTAAAGAATTCAGTCCCAACATGGAAGTGAATAACTCAACTTCTGGCTTTGGTTTTATATTCTAGCTTCAAGCAATTTACTGAATTGGAGCATTTGTGAATTAATAACCTCATACTAATGATAGTATGATATAGAAAAATGTAAAAGATTTATAAAATATATTTCTTCAGAAAAAAATCTTGAACAATTTCATATATATATATATATATATATATATATATATATCAGATATTTCACAAGGGAATTTAAAAAACACTACCTATTTTCTTTAAATAAAATTTATTTCCATTGTTTCTCAGCATGATTAATAATAAAAATATATAAAAATAATCATATTTTTCTACAGTTGAATATCATATTTCTTGAGAAAATCAAAATGATTTGCTTAAAAGATTGCAACCATGTGCAAAACCCCATTTTAACATGTTTTATTACTAAAAAATGGATGTTTCCATAGATAGCACTTAATAAATTACAAAACATTTCTCATTACCTCTTGAATTCTTATAAAATACAGCTAGTATATATCACAATTATAATTAATAACATTTTATTTTTTTCATTTTACATATGAAGAAAGTAGGACCAAATGATATTTGTGATTCAGTTAATTACAAATGTCTCTTGTTCTTTTCCCTCCTCCTTCTACTTTTTCCTTCTCATCTCTCCCTACCTTTATAGACAGAGAACTGGGCTGGGGGGCGGGGGGGATGGAGGGCAACTCTGTTATAAATATAAGCAAAGTGTAAGGTTGGTAGAATCAAGTCACTAAAATAACTACAACCACTCCCTACTAATCACCTCTTTTCCCTTCCAATCAGCTCCTCTTCCACTCTACACACACCAAACAATTGTACTCCCATTGTATTCACAAAAAGAAATGGCATGCTTATAACCTCAGCATATTTATAGGAGAACTAATATAATTATTCTTCAGCATAGATCCATGCTAACTTGCTAAGCAGTCATCTATTGTGTATTTGTGGTGTTTGTTACTCTTTTGATCCTTGAAAGTTTTTAACCATTTTGCTTTGGTTAGTTTGACTGCAGTATATTTCAATTTATAGTGTTTTCTGTGGAAATGCCACTAAAACTGCACCTGGCTTGACATACCCAGGTCCAATTTTAAGAAGAAAATATATTAAAAAGCTTCAGACATTTGGAAACATACTCCTCACTTTATATGATTAATAATATGATAATCTAATCTTTTCCTTAAATTGTCCTATTGTGAGGTTAGGCTAATGATTTCACCTAATCTGATTTTTTAAAGTACTTTACTATGTTTCTGGAAGTCTGTTGATTCTCTCATCATGTGTGTCGCTGTAATGTTACTTCTGTTTTGCCATGTCCTACCTTGTAACTTATGAGAGAAAGGTCAAGGTTTAAGGGCAGCTATTCATTATATCAATGTAAATTTAATCAAACACATTGATGTTGTTGACAGGTGGCAGGTAATCAATAAAAGTAACTGCTCCTGACAATACCAAGTGGCTCTTTTATGACATTTTATCCTAGCCAATTTTAACTTACCATTCTGTCATTTATAAAATAGTTTCTCCTAGGAGTAATAAATATGGATGTCCCATTTTCAATGTCATTTTATTTATCAGAATTCTCCTTTTTCATTCCTTTACAATCTGTTTTGTAGGCTCTTTGGTTTTATTATGAAATTCTGTTTGAGTCAGCATACATATATATATATATAAAGTAAATAATTCTATTGATCAACAACAGACAACATTTGAAGAAAGAGCAGTATCAAACATATAAAATACTGTCAACTTACCTAAACTACTTGTGTTTTCAAAACAGAAATCAAAGCTACTGATTAAAGTGGTGGGAAATTTGACACTAATACACATAAAATATGATTTGAATAAGTCAGAAATATCATTATTTTTCTATTTATGAAATATTTCCAGTCCTGTAAGCATAAATGATCTCTATGTAGAAAACAAGGACATGACTTCTCCATCTCTCCTTTCGGGGCAGGCAAAGAAATAATAATTCTATCTTGTCTATGCATAATTACATTAATAAAATAGTGATTATTATAAATTTATAATCCATTTGTCAAGTAAATTAGTTCATAGCCCTAAAAAAAAAAAAAGGAAAAAACTCACACACTTGGTTTACTTCCTAAGATTTTCTTAGTTTCCTTAATCTCAGAATATTCTCATCATCCCTTATATCTGTGAGTGTTAGTAGCCACAAACTGTGCAAAGCGTGTATGTAGTTGGCTCAGTTGTAATTCATCACCACTGTTGAGAAAACAATTGAAATAATAAGCATTACTAAGATTCTGTTGGTAAGGCCAGCCTTGTAGAAGACAGCATCTATATGATTCCCCCACCCAATCACACAAGCTTATGTCGCCTAAGGCTACCTTCCCCATCTTGTATGCTTCAAGTCAGTTGTTGGTCAAGGAAACATTCTGAGGTGCATTCCAAACCGAAACAAGCCCTGAAAGGGAAACCACTAAAATCCAGATACCAAAAGGTTATTTCTAAAAATAAAAAGTAAAAAATGGTTCAAGCTGTGAAACTTCAAGGAAGTTGAGAGGACGTTAAATGAAAATTATGGCTTTATTAGGTATGTGGCCTTTGGCATGTCATATAAATTTCCTTGGTTTCAGTTTCCTCAACTAGAAATTATGGATAATTTTTCTGCCATGCACATATTACCTCAAAGAATGATGTAATGTTTTAAATTTCTATCACAGTGATTGTAACGTAATAGTTGTCCAGCAGTTTATATCTATAATTGTTATTTTTTGTTATCATTCTTTTTTTCTCTTTTTAAAATATGTTTTTATTGATTTCAAAGAGGAAGAGAGAAAGGGGGGGAGAGAGAGAGAGGGAGAGAGATCAATGATGAGAGAGAATCATCGATCAGTTGACTCCTACATGCCCCACACATGTGCCCTGACCAGGAATCAAACCAGTTCATAGGTCAATGCTCAACCACTGAGCAATGCCAGCTGGGCTGTTTTCATTCTTGTGATTCATAATATGCTGGGAGCCGGTCCATCCTTGCTGTTTCAAAGGACCTGGCATATATGGCATACTGTTCTTAAAATGTTTGCTCACCTTCTTGGCACTATGTGTTTTAACCAAGGTCTCTTCTCTGAGAAAGGTTGTTTCCCCAGGTAGGGATTTTCCCCTGAAGTTAGGGAGGGAATAAAACCCCTCAACTAAGTGCCAGGCGGGTAATTAATCACTTTAACTACGAACAATCATGCTTAAGCTACATAATCTTTACTCCCTGGATTGGAGATAAGAAACGCCCTAACCTTTGTAATAGAGATTGATAGGATTGAATCAACTGGTATAAATACAGTTGTAACAAGACAACAGCAGACAGAACTCAGAAGACAGAACGAAGAAGACAGAACCTACACAGAACTAGAGACAGAAGAACTTCGCTGGAGAGAACATGGCAAAAGATCCTGGACTGAACCTGACTACAGAAATGGGCAAGAGAACATGACTAGAACCTGGTGACTGAACCTGGCTGGAGAACCTGGACAGAACCTGGCTGGAGAACCTAGCAAGGGAACATGGCTACAGAACCTGGCTGGAGAACCTGGAGAACCTAGCAAGAGAACATGGACACAGAACTTGGCTGGAGATCCAGAGCAGAACCGCTCTGGAGATCCAGACCAGAACTTGGCTGGAGATCATGGCTAGAGATCCTGGCTAGGTTGCTGATCAACTGAACGCTGTCTCTGTGTCATTCTTTCTTCGCCGACTCCGTCCACACCTTTGGGGACCCCTGGACCTGCTGGGGTTGGACCCCAGCAATAATACTTTTGGTAGAATTTACTATCAAGAATTTACTACGTTATAATGCAGCTACTCCGTCAAAAGAGATTGCATTCTACCATGCAGTGGGATGGGTGCTCTATTCTCCCAAATGGAAAAGGTTAACCCCAGCAATAAATTCTCATTCAAAACCTTACTCTTCAGGTATATAATACTTGAAATCAGGTAGTTGATATTCTCTGATTTGATAGACAAATTGTAAGAACATGGTTTTTCTCTTCAACTCTTGGTTTTATATGCTATTACTATTTATTCTTCTCTTACAAAAATTTGTCATCTCTTTACAAACATCAGAACTATTAGGTTCAGTGTGGTGTAACAGGAATAAGAGCAGCTTTATGAAATGAATAGTTAATATCAACACACATAAAAACCTAGTTTCTTTAAGAAATTATAAGAATTGCTTTTAGGAATCATATTGGATTACTTTGAAATAAGTTTTCCAAATCAATGGTTTAGATGAAATGTTAGGTATATGTTTGTAGGTAAACTATTTTTAATACTGCAAACACCATCCTATAAGGCATGGCATATCCAGTGTTTCTAGATATTAACCAAGAGAATAATTAGTTTGAATATAGATATTTCAGCTCTTAGATAATTGTGATAGGTATGTATGGTTAGCTGCACCCGGTTTTTAAACAAAGCATGTGTAGAAGGACATATGCCTGCTTTACTTTGTCTTTAATTGTTGAAATCATCAGACACTAAAAAGTAAACCATCTTTAAAAATTGATGCTTCAAGAATATAAGCTTTTTAAAGCAATGGGCATGCATTTCAAATCCAGGTAATATTATATAATCTAGTAAAAGAGAAACATGCAAATTGACCATACCTTTGCTATGCCCCCAAGTCACACCCACTAGCCAATCAGAGCAACTACAAATTAACCCAACCAAGATGGCGTCTGGCAGGCACAGAGCTGGAGCAAGCAGGAGGCTTGGTTGCCTCGGCGATGGAGGAAGACAAGCTTCCCACCTGCCCTGGCCGGCTGTGGCCTCCGATAAAGGCAACAAAGTTTCAATTATAGAAGATAAATAAATCCCAGATACCTGCTTCCAGCCAGCCTCCACTGGGAACTTGGGTGGCTGGGGGCCGTGGCCAGCCTGCAAACAGCCATCAGCCCCTCACCCAGGCTGGCCAGGGTCCCCAGCGGGAACCCCCAACCTGAAGGGGCTGTGGCCAGCCTGCAAACAGCCATCAGCCCCTCACCCAGGCGGGCCACACCCTCAAGGGGTGAGGGTCCCTGCTGGGAGGCTTGACCAGCCTGCAAACAGCCCTCAACCCCTCGTCTAGGCTGGCCAGGCACCCAAGCAGGGACCCCCACCCTGAAGGGGCTGTGGCCAGCCTGCAAATAGCCATCAGCCCCTCACCCAGGCTGGAGAGGCACTTCAGCAGAACCTCCCTCCCTGAAGGGTGTGCAGCCAGCCTGAAAATGGCCCTCAGCCCCTCACCCAGACTGGCCAGGCACTCCAGCAGGGACCCGCACCCTGAAGGAGGTGTGGCCAGTCTGAAAATGGCCCTCAGCCCCTCACCCAGGCTGGCGAGGCACTCCAGCGGGACCCCCACCCTGATCCGGGACACCCTTCAGAGCAAACCAGCCAGCCCCCACCCATGCACCAGGCATATAATAAAAGGGTAATATGCAAATTGACCATAACAGCAGAACCACTGGGAATGACTAGTCACTATGACACACACTGACCACCAGGGACCAGATGCTCAATACAGGAGCTGCCCCCTGGTGGTCAGTGAGCTCCCACAGGGTAAGCTCTGCTCAGCCACAGCCAGGCTGACGGCTGCCAGCACAGCAGTGATGGCGGGAGCCTCTCCTGCCTCCTCAGCAGCGCTAAGGTTGTCTGACTGCAGCTTAGGCCTGGTCCCAGCTGGCAAGTGGACATCCCCCGAGGGCTCCTGGGCTGCCAGAGAGATGCCTGACTGCCAGCTTAGGCCTGATTCCCCGGGGAGCGGGACTAAGCCAGCAGGTGTACATCCCCCGAGGGGTCCCCGATTAGAGTGAGTGCAGGCTGGGCTGAGGGAATCCCCACTCAGTGCACGAATTTTGTGCACCACGCCTCTAATAGGTTATAAATGGAATAAAGGAATGATTTTATTTATTTGTTCAATAGTTTGTGAGAGAAAAAGTAGTCTAGCAGTAGTCCCACAGAATCTCGAGTTTTAGAATGGTCTTTGGAAGTTCAACTTCCACCAAACATTACACTTAGTATATGATGATTTGACAAATAGTAATTGAAAATGTTAATTGTTAATACAGTGGTATCATGCTACATTCAAGGCACAACTGCTAAGTTTTATCTGCATTTTATGGTTGAACTATTCTTCAGTATTTGATGCACCAAAAGTATTGACAGTGCACGCACACGTGTGTGCTTGTGCATGTGTAAAACATCACATACCTTTCTTATTTTATTTTTTCACAATTTCTTAACCTATCCGGACATGGTAGACTAATTGGTTGATTGATGGATGCAAAATATTCATATAGTGTACAGTACAATAATAGTATCGAGCATCAAACAGTGGATTTTTCAAATTCCAATTACTTGTTCTATAACTTTCATCTTCTTAGTATTCTCTCTCCTTTGTTCTTTCCCTATTTATTTCCCTTTCTGAAGACCAGACTCAATTAAGAAAACAGTCTTTGAGAAGAAAAGATTCATGTTCATTATAGAAAACGTAGTAAATGGCAGATACAGGGATGAAGCTCAGCCTAGCTGAATCAAAGTCTTTGCTTTTATTCACACTTTTCCCATTTTCAGAACAACATGCCCATATGAAATTATAATGCCTCTTAGAGATTAAATCCTAAACTTCCAATATAATTTCATTGTTAAATCTCACTTATTTCTTCATTATATATTTCTACCTTTGCTAAATAACCAATCAAAATTTAAATTTATAATATTCATTATTATGTCAGTATTCATAATGGTATAAAAAACATATAATTATTACATTATCCTATCTAATAAAAGAGAAACATGGTAATTAGCCATACGTCCTCTACCCTTCCCATTGGCTAATTAGCACGATATGCAAATTAACTGCCAACAAAGATGGCGGCTAATTTGCATACATAGGCTCCAAGTGGCAGAGCGAAGCCTGGTGACCACGCAGGCGTTCTGCCTCAACCCGCTGGTGGAGGGCCTCTGGGCCTGCTTGGTCAGCACTGCCGGGGGGGATGGAGGAGCAGAGGCACAGCCCGCAGGGGGACCAGCACCCAGCCACCCCAAGCCCCCGCCTCAGCGCTGGGGTTGGAGGAACAGAAACACAGCCCTCAGGGGTCCCAGCAGCCAGCCACCCCAAGCCCTGCCTTGGGCTGGGGTCAGAGGAGCAGAGGCACAGTCCGCAGGGGGGCCGGCACCCAGCCACCCCAAGCCCCGTCTCAGCTCTGGCGTTGGGGGAGCAGAGACACAGCCCACAGGGGGGCAGCACCCAGCCACCCCAAGCCCCATCTCAGCGCTGGGGTTGGAGGAACAGAAACACAGCCCTCAGGGGTCCCTGAAGCCAGTGGCCCCAAGCCCCGCCTCGGTGCTGGGGTCAGAGGAGCAGAGACACAGCCTGCAGGGGGGCGGGCACCCAGCAGCCTCAAGCCCTGTGGCCAAGGAGGCTCTGGGGCTGCTGGGGCCGCTGGGGCCGCTGGGGCTGCTGGGGATGCTGGGGCCAGAGGAGCAGAGACACAAGCCTGCAGCAGAGCCCAGCACCCAGCAGCCCCAAGCCCCGCCTTGGGGCTGGGTTTGGAGGAGCAGAGACACAGCCCTCAGGGTGACCTGCACCCAGCAGCCTCAAGCCCCACCTCAGCGCTGGGGTCATAGGAGCACAGACACAGCCTGCAGGGGGGCCGGCACCCAGCAGCCCCTAACCCCAAGGCCACAGAGGCGCTGGGGCCTCTGGGGCTGCACCAGAGACACAAACCGGCAGGAAACCTGTGGAAAGGGAGATAAACTATCATAACTTTATCTCCCTTTCCACAAGATGAGAAAACTGACCCTGATTATTTAGTGATATGGCCCACACCTTTCTACTAGCACAGGGTATGTTATGATCACTCCCAGGAAGTGATCAGAATACTGGTCAGAATACTGTTTCCAGGGAATAACGCTACTGTGGCAAATTATCTAAGAGAGGAAACAAGCTTTTGTTGGGTTTATTCTGAAGGTCGGAGAACAGACCACCCCAACATATGCCATGTTGTTATATTGACGCTCTTGACCTGCAGATGCTTGAAAAACAGCAAATGCAAGCAGAGGTTTTCACTGAAGTCTCCTTCTCTGCCTAAAATCGGACCCCCCCAAAAGGTTCCCTTGGTGGGAAAAGTGCCATCAGCCAGTGAAGACTGACTCCTGTCACAGGACAGGAGACTAGAAGTTGACATCACATCCAAACTTTGTTACAAACTATTTCCACCACCCCCATTCATCTTTCCTAAAAATCATGTACTCTCCTCTAAGAGTCCTACATATCCCGTCCCCTTTCCCTAGAAAGAAGGTATTTAAATCTGGATTCTAAGCCACTTTGGGAAGTTATTCATTTTTCCCTGGGCTCTCCCACATATACACGAGGTACACATGTTAATGAACTTTAGTTTTTCTCTTGGTAATCTGTCTTTCATTACAAGGGCCTCCGCTAAGAACTCAGAAGGGTAGAGGAAAACTATTTTTCCTCCACCATAATTCTATCTCGGGAAATCAAGTCCTGGGCTGAACAGTGAGCTTGGCTCAAGTGCCAAGCAGTCCCGGCTGAGGGGAGGGAAGCTTCTAGGGGAAAATCAATGATACTGGCATCAAAGTAGGACAGAGGGCACATGCATGGTTGCTGGTGGGAGTTTAAAGTGATTCAACATTTTTGGAGGATGATTTGGCAAAATCGATAGAAATGTTCAAGGGATATCCAAGAGCCTTCTAGGAATCTCATCTGCTGAGATAAAGCACGAGTGCTTAAGCGCTGGTCAGAACCCAGGATGCTACTGCGGGCTCCCCTTCCATGATGGGATAACCTGCTAACAACCTGCATTTTTAGGCAAGGTGGCATCTATACTAATAAAAAGGTAATATGCTAATTAGACTGATCATCTTCCAATCGAGGTTCCGGACATCCTTCCGGACAAAACCATGGCGGCAGGGCTGAGGCAGAGGCAGTTAGAGGTGATCAGGCAGGCAGGGGAGAGCAGTTAGGAGGATCAGGATGGCAGGGGAGAGCAGTTAAGGGTATCAGACCATCAGGGGAGAGCAGTTAGAGGGATCAGGCCAGCAGGGGAGAGCAGTTAGGGGGATCAGGCCAGCAGGCAGATGAGCAGTTAGGTGCCAGCAGCCCTGAGGGGTCCCGGATTGGAGATGGTGCAGGCCAGGCTGAGGAACTCCCCGCTCCCATGCACGAATTAGGGGCAATCAGGCAGGCATGCAGGTGAGTGGTTAGGAGACAGCGGTCCAGGATTGTGAAAGGGATGTCCAACTGCCGGTTTAGACCCGATCCCGGCAGTCGGACATCCTGGGATCAGGCCTAAACCAGTAGTCAACATCCCCCAAAGGGTCCGAGATTGGAGAGGGTGCAGGCTGGGCTGAGGGACACCCTCCTCCTGTGCACAAATTTCATACACCGGGCCACTAGTAATTATATAAGTGCCTATATTTTCCTACACTTTTACTCCAATAATGTGAATAGTGAATATCAAGCATTTTTTCTAACTTTTATGACATCTAAAAATACAATCAAATTCCAAACTTGATATAACTATTATCTATGGTACATAATATAATTTTCATTTTTTCCATTGAGAATTTATGAGAAAAATATTCACATTACTGAAAATCTGTGGCACTTTTATTCCATGCCAATAGTATTACAACTTTCCCCACACTGCACAGGTGGCCCAGGGTAGTTAAATAACTCACCCAAGGAAATGGAAGAGCTCAGATTCCATCCAGGCCTGCCTGATGGCTGAGCCAGTGCTCATCAATGCCTGCATTAATGCAATAACTCAAAATACGTTAGAGATTATTTCACCCTAGTTTTTTATGTCTCTGAATAAGACAATTCTTTAATATTTTGTTTTTTCTAAATTCTTTCCATCAATACTTATAATTAAATAATGTTAGCAAAACTTACATTTCTTATGTTGTAAATGAGTTATTAGAAATGAGGGACTAAGATAAAAATAGACAGAGCCAGAGAAAGAGACATAGACTGAGAGGAGATGAGAGGTTTCTGGCTTGAAGAAAGAGCATATGGGGCAAATTTTAAAAAGAAACTAAATATAATTTTTTAGACTTAGAGTTGCAGGCTGAATACCAGACTGAAAATTGGCCATAGAATCTATTGAGTTTTTCAATTTTGTTAGTGAAGAAATCTGTTAAACCAATTATCCATCTAATTACCCAGATAGCAGTTTATCTTTAAAGAATGAAATGTGTAATGGCCAAATACATTTTGTAAATATCCAATAATATTAAAACTATAAAGATAATTACAGTCTAAGTAAGAGTGAGTTTAATCCATAAGAATAATAAATCAAAGTTAATTTATTAGTATAATTATCTGATAAAAAGCATTTGCTACATTTGAATATTATAATTAATATATGAGGTGAAATGTTATACATATAGAGAGACAAACATACAAAGTTTGGGATAATTAACATATCTCAACTAACTTTTGGCTACCTCAGCAAATTTATAAATCCACTAGTGGCCCGGTGCACAAAATTCATGCACATTAAAAGGGAATTAATTAGAGGAAATATTTTAATATTGCTATTTGCCCTTTCTCTATAATAGAAGTGTCATAGATGAAAGAAAATTAGTAAAATGTATATGAAAATCTCCCTCCAGTCAGAGTCTGGGGCACGCCGCATGACCCAGAGTCAAGTCCCACCTACCCATGCGTGTGCCTAGAAATCATGTGAGACCCAGACCCTGGCTCCATGCCCGTCAAGCCCCGCAGGTTGGGGGGCACAGCCTCAGGTCCCCCATCAAGCCCCGCCAGGTGGGGGGCATAGCCTCAGTTCCCTCGGCCCTGCCTCAGGTCCCCCAGCCCCAGTGCAAGGGCATGAGGGTGTGACAACCATTTGCATATTAGCTCTTTATTATATAGGATGATTACCCAGTCAAAAAAGTTATCTTGCTAGATGAAACCATTCATGAACTCTTCAAAGTTTTATTTATTAAACAGAGTGAACATTTTTAATAAATGTGGGTCACCTTTAGAACTAAGAGTTTTTGTCATTTTATTATTTATGAATAATTTAACATTCAAAGTTCTGAAATATAGGAAACTATTCAAATAGGGAAACAGTTATAAAATGTTCCATTCAAATTTGCCATTTATCTAACTTGAGCTGGCAGGTAATTCAGATGGGAAAATGATAGTGTTTTATTCTCCTATGAGGGAAAAAAATGGAAGTTATAGCCTTTCAGTAATTTAGGTAATATTTTAGAGGTTAGAACTCCATTCTTACTGATTCATTCTTTCACACCTGTTGTGCCTTTTTAAGACTTTGAAGACTCTGTTCCATATGAGAATAATCATATTCAGGAAAGTGTATTCACATGTTCTCCAGTAAGATGACAAAACTTTCTTGAATGAGTATTATGTTTCATAAACAATCACCAAATATTTAATAGCCTGTTGATTTATGCAATTAGCTTTTAAATAATCCATTACTCAACATGAAATAAGCTGAAAACAATTTCATCATTCAATTGGGCAATGGTTATGAACATAAATAACAGGGCTCTCTTAACTTTCATACCTTCAGGAACTTCCAGGTTGGAGGTAGATTAGAAACTAATTACATATATTACCGTTCACCTAAAATTGGCTCATCTCAATTTCTTATTCATCTGTGAGAATAAAAGTATCTTAAAAATCTAGAAAGAGTTTAAGATATTAGGTTATAGGATTTATTTAAATTGCCCAGTTCAATTTTATTATTAAAATTGCACATACCTGGCGGCTTTCTCTATGGAGCACACCCACACCTTTCCCCAGTCCCTTCTTTCCCCAGGGCTCACTCTCTCAACCTCTCACTGGCTGTCTCTCTCTTATAAGTTCAGAGGGCCTTTTTTTTTTTTTTTTGCTGGAACTTGTTTCCTGAGAGTATGTCTTCTACAACTCACTTCTTCTACTTCTGTGACTCTCTAATAAACTTTCTCTTATAATTTGAAAAAATAAATTTGAAATTATAAATAAATAAAATTGCACATATCTCATGTGACAGAAATAACACTTTTCTTATAACCAAAAAATATAGAGAATAATTGACTTAGACAATCAGGTACAATATTTATAAAATGCTTTATAAAAAATTACAAATTTGGACCCTAAAATGTATTCTAAAATAAAAAATCCAGATGTACTTTAAAGTGACTATATATATATAGTTTGTCATCTCAACATCATTATAATTTTTAAAAATTGGTAACAGCAAAGCTGTCTAAAAGTGAGAAATTGGGTTAGTATGATTTATCTGCAAATGCAACATTATGCAAATATTATACAATCACGTTTTCAAATAATATTTTACCATATAAATAACTCAAAACATTCCATCATGTTAAAAAGAACATTATAAAATAACATAACTATGATGATCCCAACTTTGTAAGATGGAGAAAGGGAGCTCCATGAAAGCAGCTACTGTGAGTGCTGTTTACTCTCGTACCCCTTCCAAGTACATCACCTCTATCAAAGCAGGTATCAGTCATCTAAATGAATGAATAAATAGGGGACCAAAAATAAATCCACAATCGTAGAAGACTATACTAAGCACTTTTTAAAGAGAATAAATACAATCTGCATTCCAAATTAAGCAAAGTAATGTACCAATTTGCTTTTTAAGACCGTATGAAGAAAAGATCATCTTTGTTAGTGATTATAATTATTAGTGGTGAAACTCTCTATGAAGACACTAAAATGAAGAAAGACTTCCATTTTGCAGCTGTACAATTATGTTCTCCTGTGAGATAATTTATACCAATGAATTGGTTGTTTATCCATAGCTCTGCAACATATGTTCTTTGCAATGAAGAAAATACTGGTTTCCAGTGAGCTGATTCAAATTATAAAATGATTATGCACCACAGAAACATAGACGATATGTGCATAAACCATTTATTTCCAAGGAGATATTTTAGCATTAGTTTTATAATATCTGGAATGGATGTATCTGCTAAAGAGAATACCATTTATGTGACTAATGAAGAAAATGGAAGGAGAAAGGATGGAAGATTAACATTTCTTAGGCATTAATGACTTAGAATAATTTCAATGCCCAACTTTGTTTTTAGTCTATGCAATATTTCTTAACATAAATATTTATTATATTTTCCATGACACTGCAGTTTCAGGAAGCTAAAAATTGACACCTTTTCTATTACTGATTTATGAACTAACTGAAAAAGAGAAGTCAGAAAAGTGGGGACAAAAATGTTAGTTCTGTTACTGATTCTGAAACAGCAACCCCATAATGCTAAAAGGACATATATCTGGGGGAGCAAAACTGTTGACCAAAACTCGACTTGCTCATCATATCAGGAACTACTAGAAAACTGCAGACCTTGCTCATAGGACTAGACCTTGATCATTGACCTTGAAGCAAGATCAAGAGCAGAGCAGAGAGACATGGGAGGCAGAGTAAGAAGAAAGTTAAAACTACACAATCACCAATCATATAGTAGGAATTCCTTTCAGTAGGAATGTGAGGATATAGAAAGGTCAAGTTAGTTATAATCTCCCTCAGAGAACAGGGAGAATAAATTGTTTTCCTTATGTACCTCAGTAGTTTCCTATATGAAGCAAATGCAGTCATTAGGGACTGATGAAGTTTTACTATTTCCAGGCTCTTACCAAAGAAATTTTACTTTGGCTTTTAGAAAAATTTTAGGGAGGAAATAAAGTTAAAATAATTGTGAGAAAAAGTTTGTTTTAGGCATATCCTCAGGTCTGAAAGTAGTGATTCCTTTTTTTAAGAAGGCACTTGGAGTAAATATTGTTATATAAAATAGATGGAAAGATAATATGGATTTGAACTTACACTGAAGACATTAAATACCCAGAAGGTAATATTAATCCCAAAGTAAATTTCCCGCCCCAGTAAATTTAATAACAACACTGTTCTGGGTCACAGCGTATGATTTCATTTTTATTCTTATTATTTTAAATGCTATTCTACTAATAGTCTTCCTAGCTTCACTTGGTTCCTTGTTTATCCTCTGGCTACAGATCCAGAAAAAATAAAAGAAGTACATGAAAATTCTCCCAAAGGTCTTAACATTGCTTTTCTTTATTAAACGAACATGTGTTTGCAACACATACAAATACTTCACTATTTGATGGCTAATTGCAATGTTTTTGTGATGTTCTTGGAAAAACAAACCGTGAAATAAATAAGATTCAGCTTTTCTTTTCCTACTTCTACTATCTTATTTTAGTCCAATATGTAATCTACTACAGACAGACATTGTCAGATAATATACCCATCTCTAATTTTTCATTTAATAAGTATTTATTTATGTTTCTTTGTCATGTTCCAGGCTTTGTGCTATAATAAAAGAAACAAGTGTAAGCTCATAGAATTTATTGTCTATTCTTCTTTATCAACAGTTATTAATTTCTGTAGAATAAAAATATTAGTAAAATATTAATATATAGGCAACTGCATTTCTTTCATTCACACAAACATAACATTTTATTCTCTCACATATGCACACACACATATATGCATGTGCATTCACATGTGCTTTTGATTTTCCATTCAATCTCTACACGTGGAAAATAAAAATTTTAAGCAAAGTCTTTAGACATTTTATTAGTAATAATAGAAAATTACTAACTTATATATAATTTAAATGCATGTATTCTTCTTTAAAAGAATTAATAATATACTGGTTTTAAAATCCTTTGACTAGCATCATATAGTGTAGCCTCTTTCACTTTCTAATAAAATACCAACAAAATTTTAATTAAAATGGAAACATTAAAGAGTAAGATTCAAATCAATTTATAAAATATTAACTTTTTATCCTCACCTGAGTATATGTTTGCTTGTTTTTGTTGATTTTTAGAGAAGAAGGGAGAGAGAGAAACTTTGATGTGAGACAGAAACATTGATAGATTGCCTCCCATACCCACTCTAACCAGGGATTGAACCCTTAACCTAGGTATGTGCCCAGACCAAGAGTGGAACCTGCAACCTTTTGGTGACTCTCCAACCAACTGAACCACTGGCCAGGGTGAAAATATGAATTTTTTAGTAGTATAAAATTGATGCTGTAGGGTTTAGGAAAACATGTCTAAGGTTTGCTTCTATGAAATATTATGAAGGTGTTTTTTTTTCATCAAAAAGCTTCTCTTGAAAAAAAGCCTCAAGTTTTGTCATATCTCTCTACCCCAAAAGTATAAAAAATATGACAACCCTTTATATGGAAACAATTCTTCTTGGAGTGTTCACATTATTGCTACGCCATCTTCCCATATTTAGAGAAACAATGAATTAAGATGGGTGGAGAAGAGGAAGAACAACCTCAGGCTCCTTTCATTCTTTATTCAATACAAAGTCCTCTTTAAGTTTCCATGGAACTACTGTTTAGAATTCCTCTCTCCACTACCAGTAATGATGTGGGGTGTGTGTGGGTGTGTGTGTGTGGGGGGGGGGGGGGCATAGTTATTATTGTGAAAGGTTCTGTTCTCAGTATCCATGTTTTGATAATGTAGCCCTCCTATAATTCTGAGATACAGCTCACCAGTAGGCAATTTCCTGTGCCTGAAAAGGAGAAACAAAGCTGGCTGCCTTCTCTTTTCCAACTCAGGATGAAACATAGACAGTTTTAGCTTCACTCTTTTTCTCTTCCTACACCCATCTCCTTTGCTTTTTGCCCCCAGAGAGTTTGCTCACCTGGGCACTTCAAATCTATGTGGTTTCCAAGATCTGGGTGTAAGGTAATATGAGTAATTCTTCTTCCACACGTCCTTCCATATTTACAATATTTTTAAATTTTTTTATTTTTATTTATTTAGTTTTTTAAAAATATATTTTATTGATTTTTTACAGAGAGGAAGGGAGAGAGATAGAGAGTTAGAAACATCGATGAGAGAGAAACATCGACCAGCCGCCTCCCGCACATCTCCCTACTGGGGATGTGCCCGCAACCAAGGTACATGCCCTTGACCGGAATTGAACCCGGGACCCTTCAGTCCGCAGGCCGACGCTCTATCCACTGAGCCAAACCAGCTTCACCTAAAATATTATTTAAAGAGAATCCTGTGTTTGCTTCTTATACAAATAAAACTAGTACTTATATTTTTGTACAGTGGGGCCTTGACTTACGAGTTTAATTTGTTCCGTGATGGAGCTCGTAACTCAAATTACTCGTATGTCAAATCTTAAAGTGAACGAGTGAGACACGTGATGCTAGGCTGATGTTGTGGCGTTCACTGTGATGTTCGCTGTGCCAACTAGCAGTGGGGTATCTGAAGCTGGCTCATAACTCGAATTTTAGCTCTCAACTCAAAGCAAAAAATCGGCCGAGAGATGGCTCGTATCTCGAAAAACTCGTTAGTCAGGACACTCATAAGTCAAGGCCCCACTGTATTTAGATTGTGATCAAGTGACCTTTATGGTGGCCTCCCCTTATAAGATCCATTGATGGCAGAATTTAATAGTACCCCTTATGCCTATAGCAATTAATAGGAAAAGGGAGGCTGACAATCAAATATAGGGTGTCCCCAAAACATGTATACACAGTTTAACACCTGATTACTCACGTGATTTTCACTCCTTTTCAGATTTAACTAATTTGAAATAATGGTTGATGCCAGAATGAGCTTTGAACAAAGAAAATTTATCCTAAGGTGCCACTAAACTTTTTTATGGGGACACATAAAAGATAAAGTTTACGGTACAAAACAGCAACAGTCGACAAATTGAGGGCACAAAAATACTGAACAAAATGATTCTTGATGTTTACAATTCCATTGTTTGGTGTTATCAGCAGTACCTGGACCAAAACAGTCATCAGCTTGTAAAAAGGCATTGAAATGAGATGTTCCTTGATTCCTCTAGGTACAGTTCATTTCTGTAGATTTTTTTAAATTTTTTGAAAATGAGTTGTATATTAATAAACACTAACTTTATAATAATTTAAATTGTATATGCAATTTGGGGGGACACCCTATATTATTGCCTAGAAAGAGTGGCTTCCATTACTGTTTGTGAGAGCAGAGTCAGGAAGAGGATTGGAACAGGAAATATTGAGAATTATAGAGTCTAATGAATTCTGTTATTTAGGTATCAGAGAATTAGAAGTGGAGGCAGAAGAAAAAGCTGTTCTGGAGTAGAAATTAGCATGGGTCTAAAAACCATAAACACTAACCTGTTCTCTAGCTACTGTTCTGAGGAAAAGACTTCAACCACTGCCTACATAAACAATAAGAGAAACAAAAGACTTACATGTGGATATCTTGGTATTTCATTTGAAATAGCTAGCAAACAAATAACAAAAGTGCAGGAATCATAAAAAATCATCCAGACTCAATAAAAAGAGATCACCAAGCTAAAGTCTCAAGGGTAAAAACATTTCTCACAACAAATTATTAAAAGCATGTTGAAATCTAGAAAAGTTGCACTTTCTCATTGAAAGAAAGCTATGAGGATTGAATTGGCTGAGATAAAAAAACAAAAGAATTAATATGTAAGTGGGTAGGCAAAAAAGTTGGTAAGTGAACCAAAGTGTATTAAAGGGAATAGAGCAGAAAATAAACCAATTGGAAATATGGAGGGTAAAAGTAAAAACTCATTAGACAAAAAATTAAACCAAAAGACAAAACAAACAAAAACAAAAGTGAAGAATAATGACTTAAGTTTGATCACGTTCTAAAGCTCAACATTTTTATTCTTCCTACCACATTTTATGTTTCTTATGTCACATTTTACTTTGCATCTTGTGTATCTCTTAAACTAATTATTGTAATCATAGTTAATTTTACTACTTTTGTCTTATAACTGTGGACAAAAGGGGCCACATGCTGACCTGACAGGCTCAGGAGAGGCCTGCATGGCAGTTTTGCCACAAAGGATGGTCTGAAATTAAACTTTAATTAAAAGCAGTTATGGTGGGCAGTTACGTCCTAAGCTGATATCTTCACTGATAAGGTCAACCTTTACCATAACTGAGCCTATCTGTCTTTTTGCATCTATGATAACATGTCCTCGGGATGTCTGGGTAACTTGTGACTTCCCTTTTTATGGAGCCCCTGGGGCACAGCCAGGTGTGCTGGGCCCAGGACAGATACCACAGATTCCTTGTTAATTGTTGCTGCACCCACCTAAGTATGTGTCCATCATTTTACTTTTTATCCTATCACAGAGGTTTCTCTGCTTCGCGTAATCCCACCTCCTTAAATCTGTCACCAATGAATTTCATGTATAAATACGGATGTAACCCCGCCATTCTCCAGAGCACTATCTCAATTCGTTGAGGTTCTGCTTCCCGGCATATGTCGACAGTTTGGCTCAAATAAACTCACAAAAAATTCTTTACAGGTTTCAATGGTTTTTTTACGTTAACATAACCTTCAAACTAGCTTTTATAAGTAATTAATCCACTACCTTTACTATATATTTCCCTTTCCAATGAGGTTTATTCTTTCGTGTGTTTTCTTATCTTTGACCAGTCTTAAGTGTACAATTCAGTGGTATCAAGCACATTCACATTGTTCTGTACCCATCACCACCATCCATCTTCAGAACTTTTTCATCTTCTGAACCTGAAACTTTGCCCACATTAAACACTCTCTTCCCATTCCTCCCGCCTCCCAGCCACTGGCAACCACCATTCTATTTCTGCCTCTATAAATTGGACTGTTCTAGGTATCTTATTTAAGTGGAATCATATAATATTTGTCCTTTTGTGACTGAATAATTTCTTTTTTTTAAATATATTTTATTGATTTTTCACAGAGAGGAAGGGAGAGAGATAGAGAGTTAGAAACATCGATGAGAGAGAAACATCGATCAGCTGCCTCCTGCACATCTCCCACTGGGGATGTGCCCGCAACCCAGGTACATGCCCTTGACCGGAATCGAACCTGGGACCTTTCAGTCCGCAGGCCGACGCTCTATCCACTGAGCCAAACCGGTTTCGGCTATGACTGAATAATTTCACTTAGCATAATGTCTTCAAGGTCATCCATGCTATAGCATGTCTCAAAATTTTCTTCTGTGGCAATACACTTAAAAATGTCTTGATTAAGAAATGTGCAATGTCAATGTATGATCTGGATAAACCAAGATGTGTATAGCCTTTTCTTTATCCCTTCAGTGTCTGAAGGTAACTGTTACTAGTTGAGCTAACCCTGGAGGTTATATACAGAGGGGCAAGTAAGTCTTTATTATTAGCAACCACTTAAAGCTTTATGCATGTTTTTCTGAAGAAAACTGGCAGGGTAGAAGTACTCTTGACTCAAATAGTCCGTGAAATAAATAAATGCTGCTCTATGGAGGGGTCTCTCTTTTCCGCGTCCAGCACAGAAAGAGAGTGGTCCAGTTGTTTGAGTAGGGGCCGCTGGGGATTTGAGAATATGAAAGAAAGAGACAAGACACAAAGATGGAAGAAAAAGGCTGGGACCGGGTGGGACCGATGTCCTCTTCTGAAGGGAGACAGGGACAGGGACCCAGCACCGAAACCACGTGTTTATTTTATACCCTCAATACCAGGAAGTAACCTCAGTTCTGGGTGGGCCTGAGTCCTATTCATTCCTAGTGCTTGGCTGGATTTACATAATAAAACCCACTCTCAGGCACCTGGGTAAAGATGAAAGTCAAGCTGAGAACACTTCTGCTTTTTTGGTAAGATGTGTATCCTGGCTCTGCCTGTTGCCTTGGATTCAGCTGACAATTTATTAAATAAATGCCCATGTGCCTTCCCAGGGGCCCTCTACACTGCTCTGCACAACATAGAGAAAATTTGTTTTTAATTAACATATTCACATATTTTCCCACACCTGTGAGATGTTCCTTGATTCCTTTACCATCAGGCTGGTCACAGCAAGATTTACCATCAAAGAAGAGGAATGCAATCTGGCCAATTATTTAGCTTTCCTTTTTGATAAATGGCCTTCCTGAGTGATGGGGAGTAATATAAATTGTGGTAATGGAGTGTAATTTGTTCTGTGTAAACCGAATGTGCATGCTAAATTTCTAAATACTATTACACATGTTGATAAAAAGAAATTCTGAATGTGTTACTATCTGATAATTAAAATATAGTTTCAAATGGGTTTCTCTTCTGTTATTGGAACTTTCACCAAAAAGATATACAGTCAGCTCTCTATATTCATGGATTCAACCAACTGTAGATCAACAATACTTGATAAAAAATACCATAAACTTTCAAAAATCAAAACTGAATTTCCTATGTAAATCCATGCATAGGAAATGATGTATAGGCACACCCTGCTGCAGTCTGTATACAAACATAGATTATATGCAACCTAGAGGCCCGGTGCATGAATTTGTGCTCCAGTGGGGTCCCTCAGCCTGGCCTGTGGGGATCAGGCTGAAAACAGCTCTCTGATATCCTCCAAGGGGTCCCGGATTGTGAGAGGTTACAGGCCAGGCCAAGGAACCCCACCAGTGCAAAAATCCTTGCACCGGGCCTCTAGTATGCATAGAAGATCTTTGGTTAATCTTTTCCCACCCTCCCTCTGAGATTCTTCAGTCTGTTCCGTGTTTCCATGCCTGTGGTTTCTGTTCCTGCATTGAGCGTCTTCCCCCTGGTGGTCAGTGAGCATCAAAGCTACCAAACGGTCAGCTGGTAGGCCAGTTGCTTAGGCTTTTATATATATATAGATACTGTAGTTGTATAAAGGTATTTGAGCATCTACGGGTTTGGGGTGTAGATGAGGGTCCTGTATAATCAATATAACTTCCACACAGAGAGTTTGTGACAACTAAATAAACTAAAACTATTGAATCTCTTAGCATTAATCTATAATATCATGGAGTTGAGAACATTTACTATAAACTCATGAAAGTGTAGAATATCCACTGTCTTTGATCTCTATCCCAAGCAACTTTTCAATACTGCTTTTTGATTTTTCAAAAAACTACCACTCAATAAAATCAGTCTTCAGTTCCTTATTTTATATTTCTATTTGTTATTACCAATATTGTAGCCTTAAGTTATAGATAGGAGATTGATTTCTGAAATAAAAATGCCCAGGTCCAAACTCTGGCTCTCCTATTTACTGTACATATGACTTGAGTCAGATTATATAACCTCTACATTCCAGTTTCTTCACTTGTAAAATGGAATTAATACTTTATAGGGTGTTTGTAAAATGAGATGATGCATAGAAAACACTTAGCACATTACTTGTTCTATAGTAAGCACTCAATACATGATAGCTAAAAGAGGGTAATACTTATTCAGTACATCATTTCTCTGTTTTAGGCTGACTTTCATGGATAACATTCGTATAGATTCTTATGGACTGAAGTCAGAATGGTATTGATTTTTATAAAATTAATATTTTTCATTCATTGTACATTTTAAATTAGATGAATTGACATTTATTAAATATGTCTTGGGGAATTGATCAGATTTTCAAAGTTTCAGAATATAACATGTGAATGAAAATGTGATTATTAAAGATTTATTTATTTGGAATAGAGCAGCCATAAGTTATAGAAGTAGGATATAGAAGTAAGATCTCATTAACACAGAAAATAAAAGAAATATAGTATCTATCAGAAAATTAGAGACATGGATAAGTCTGTCTTGCTGAGAATTGACTTGTTGCCATTAAAATAATTTTTCCAAAGATGGGTTGTTCCTGGCAGTTATTATACTTTGGGATACCAGGCCCTGACTTGTGTTTTTAGCAGGTTTTCAGCCTCCTACTTGGCTGCTACTAGCCAGTCAGTTTTAGAATAGGATGCAGGTCTTATCTACTGTCATCCTGGATATTGTTTCATTGAGGTATATCAAAATTATTAAAAATACCATTCTGTTTGTTTGGCAGGCTTTGAAAAGCAGATAAAAAATGTATGTATCTCTGAATTGTGCCTGCCATGTGTATGTGCATGAGTACATGTGTGCAATTGTATGAGTGCCTGGTCTAGGGGGAAGAGGAGAAAGATCAATGTGCATATTTGCCTTTCAATCCCTAAAGGGAGTGGTAGAAAACTCTGTATTCAACTCCCAGAGAAAATATATCTTCAGAGAAATTATCGAGGCCAGTAGTAGTAAATGAAGTTTCTGTAAAAATCAAAGGTTGTCCTTAGAGATATTATAATGTAGCAAAATAGTGAGATCCAGTGAAAGCAGGAAGGAAGCAAGGATAATCTAAACAACTACTTTGTTATTGGTAGACACAAGGTAATTCTCACGAGAAGTCTGGTTTTGATAAATGCATTATTCTTCCCCTTCCTTGTAATATCTTTTTTGTGTTGTTTACTACTTATGCAGATAATTTATGGTCAGTTTATGTGACCAGAAATATTTTTGAATGCACCATCTTTCTTTTTAACAACGCAACCACTCAGAGAGAATCTTGTTGATAATTTGGTAATCATAGTCAGTATAGTTTCATATATAGTTCCAATTAGAATTTAAAAATTAATAGTAATGTTTCCTTCACAAATGAATAGAGGAATATACCAAAGATATAGAATATCATATTATACTTAGCAATTCTCTTCTCCATATAAAATATTATTTTTGAATATAAATAGTTAATTGAAGAAAATTTTTGAAGAACTTTAATGTGGAACAGTTTTCAATTTACAGAAAAATTGCAGTTAGTAAAGTTGTGTGTTTTATAAACATTTTCTTTCACTCTTTTGATTTTCTTCTGATTACCTTAATACTGTGTTTTGAAAAGTGGAAGCTTTCAATTTTAATAAAGTTCAACATAGATTATAATTTTAAAGGTTTACTATTAATGAAAATTTAGTTTCTTTCTAGATGTGTGCTGCTTTTATTCATAGCTCTGTCATAAATCTTTGTGTATATCCATGATGTTTTCCTAGGATAAATTCCCATAGCTGCAATTATTACATCAAATGTTTCACAATGTTTATCTAACCTTTAATTGTTCATGAGAAAACATGTTTTCCTAGCAAACATGGGATGTTATTTTGTGCTGTACTTTTACCTGTGTCAGTTCGGTATCTGTGATTTTATTTTCACTACCTTGGTTATTCATTTGAATATTTGTTTTCAGCTATTGACAAATTTTTTTCTTCCTCTATTCCTGTTTATGTCATATGTTGCATAGACCATTTTATTTCTCAGATACCTGTCTTAAAAATAAATTAAAGTGTGTGTGTGTGTGTGTGTGTGTGTGTGTGTGTGTGTGTGTGTTTATACAGAGGGTAAAAGAGAGAGATAGAGATTAGAACTAGTCCTATATCTGAAATGCTCTGGAAAACCTAAGTCCCGTGAACTTTATGATATAATCTATCTAGATGTAATTATAGAGCTAGTCTACAAAGGCTAGCTAGAAATGCCCTAAAAAATCTTTACTCAGCTCAAGTCTTAGAAATCCAATACTCTAATCTTACTTAGCCTGAAATTTAAAATCCTGGATTCAGTGAAACACCAGACATCACACCTTCCCTTGGAAGCCTACTAAAGATGGCAAATACCCTAGCGATACCACTCTTACTTCAAATTCAGGAGTCCTATTCCTTTAATGGTCAATTTTGAAAATCCTAGCAGAGCCTATCCACAGACATAGCTCAAATATCTAAAATACAATTGCTTAGATATTATGTCCCTAATATAATCTATGGCAAGTGTGAGTAGATCAAATTCCTACTACATATAGCTCAGCAAGTAACACTATTACATCTTCACTAGATGCCAACAGTGTCTCGGAAGCAGAAAATAGTATATAAACTCAAAGACAGGTCTCAGAAGCTATACCTTAACACATTTTGAATAAAATGAAATAAAATAATTGTATTCAGATCCTCTTCAAACCTTGTCAGATACAGAGGATTTTAGCAGCTATTGAGAAATAGCAGGGGCAAAGGAGTTGACAGGATTAGGATTCTGTGATTATCACATTCCCTTTAAAGTCATATTTCAGGAAAGCATTTTCAAAACACAGGTCTAGCACACTGGTCCTTAGCAAAGAACTTTCCAAGAAAAAGAACAGGTCCACTTTGGGAATATTGTGGGTTTGGTTCTAGACCACTGGGTAAAGTGAATCACACATTTATTTTTTATTTTTTTATTTTTAAAATATTTTTATTGATTTCAGAGATGAAGGAAGAGGGAGGGAGAGATAGAAACATCAATGATGAGAAAGAATCATTGATTGGCCGCCTTCTGCATGCCCCCTACTTGGGATCAAGCCCGCAACCCAGGCATGTGCCCCTGACTGGAATCGAACCTGGGACCCTTCAGTCCGCAGGCCAATGCTCTATCCACTGAGCAAAACCAGCCAGGGCTTTCAGTATATATGATGGGTATGTGTACACGACTACACTGTTCTATTAAGTATACAATAGCATTATGTGTTAAAAAATAATAAGGGAAGAGAATAGTTATTGAAACTCAAAAAAAACATAGCTGAATGGCAAGGACAACCTGAGAGGAGCTGTGGACTTGGGTAGAGGTGTGCTGCCAAGCTCTACTGAGATGGCAGAAAGGGGCAATGTGGGAGCCAGGAGAATAAGCCTTCACCCTTACTTTTCTTCCTCCCTCTGATGTCTGCCAGTGTCTACTCTTGCTTGTATCAAACTGAAAGCTAACAGACAAAGGCATTGGTTAAATCAATGCAAGATTATTAGTCTTTCTAGTCAGAGCAGAGTGAGAAAAGGTAGAGAGGGTAAAAAGTAATTCATCTTACTGTCAACGAGAAGATGAAATCCAGGCTTCCAGGCCCAACATGTAATCCAACATGCTAAGTAAAGAACTTAATCAGGATACTTTTACAGAGGGTCACATGAGAAGCTGAGAGTTATCCAAATGCACAGGCAGTGCAAAGTGAAAAATACAAAACCATACAGCACAGAAAATGCAATCATGAGAAAGTGATGGCAGAAAGGCGGATTCTAAGGAGAGACCCTGAGAGTGGAGTCATCCCACAGTGGAGGGAGATCCAATGTGGGGCAGCCCTGTGTGATCGCTTTCTAGATAGTTCAGCACACATAACTGTTTTTGAGCCATGAGGGAAACACAGTTGGCAAAAGGAAATGTTTAAAAATTAATTTACATTGCCTATCTGGGTGCAGTAAAATAAATTCACGCGTACAGTACTGGAAGCAATGAAAATTATTAGTACCCTCTGGGAAACCATATGTAACAAGAGCCCTAAACTGTTCATACTCTTTGACTGAAAATAAATTTTATTGGATGTTTCGTAGTTATTTTTAATAAAAATAGACTTAGTAAGTAACACTGCTGAAAACGTCTTCTAGTAAATGTGGACTGGTTGTAGGAGATGCGACAGCTGAGTTGCATTGAGATTGCACTGACTGTGCTGATCTTGCAGGACTGAGGGAGAAAACTGGTACATCTGGCACATAAACCAGACTGAGTCATGAAAAAAAATTAATGCTAGGGTAACAGCTGGATGATAATGTTCCAAAGAGTTTATCAAAGAAAGGAGCCTTCAGAACTGTGTGAGGAGCTGAGATCCTGAGTTGTGGCAATGAAATAATCAGGAAAGGCGTAAATAAAGGGGAGCATAGCAAATGGACAAAGGGGAAACATATTTGGAAAAAATAACAAAGCCAGCAGTTGCTCTCGATAGCTGACATGACATAATAATGGGGGGGGGTTGCAGTAATATGTGAGAAAGAAGGATTCACTTAATTGACAGGATCCAGAGACCAGGGGAGCTGCTGCTGAGTCTGTTCACAAGCCCAGGAGGATTGGTAGCACTGAGTCAAGTTCCTAAGAGGTCTTAACAGTAAATGTGAGCCTATCTAGGGTCTGGAGCCTGAGAGAAAGGCTCATCTGACAGTCAAGGTTGTATCCCATAGACGAAGCCTTGTAGAGCCAAAATTCATAGGTATAAGGGAAAGAATCTGCTTTAAGTAGGTTAATTTTGTAATAATCCACTTCAAATCACATAAACTCCGATGTCTGGAGGAGACCCAGGTTAGGAGGAAATGTAATAAAACTGAAGTGATTGTTTTTCTCCTAAAAAGGGAGTAGCAATCAATTTAGGAGTTATACCTTCTCTTTCTTAGGCAACTGAGTATAGTAGAAAGTATAAGGATTTTAGAGACAGAAAAGATCTGATGTCAAATCTCTACTATATGATCTTGGACAAGTTACTTAATTTCTCTGAGCCTTTTCTTTAATAACCACAACAGTAAAAATAACTGAGTGTTGCGAGAAGCCAATATTATGTATATATCTGAAAGTACTTTATGGACTTCTACACGCGTGCCAGCCAGCTAATTTAATTATGCAGACTTTGATACAAACACCAGCTCTGAATCACTGTTATGAGTTAGTCATTATTAATGCACCTCACTTTTATTTCTAAGTTAAGTTCTCCTTGCACGAGAAAATCCACTCACAGAATCAGAGCCAGAGACAACTATGCAAAAAGTGTGTCTACACTTGTCTAGAGATAAGGACACTGGCTGTTTTATCACTCTTGGCAGCTATTAAACTCCAATACTGCGGGTGATGGACATAGGGCTACCTCACCATTGGTTCCTAGGGGAATTATGAGAAAAGAATAACACATACTTTAGAACTTTTAGCTCAAAGCTTTGTTATAATACAGTGAATAAGAAAGGAGAGTATATATGGAGTCTGTGATGTGGCAAAAAGAAGCCTGTGGCTCATAATCAAAGTGCAGGGATAAAACGTTCAAAACACTTCATATGGGCTCATACAAGGTCAGGTTGCAGATTTAACAGATACTACCTTCTGTCCTTAAAGAATCATGATTAAAATAAAGAAATTTTTCCCTTCACATTAGTGGTATTACTTGTGAAATCCTAATAGTATGGAATCTAGTTAATAGAAATGTATGTATGCTGGTCTCTTTGTTATAACAAATATATCATGGTCATAGAAGATATTAACATTAGGGAAATCTGGATAAATGGCATACAGTAACTGTACTATTTTTGCAACTTCTCTGTACATGTAAAACTATTCTAAATTTTAAAAATTTGTATATATATGTTTTATTTCAGAGGGGAGGAGAGAAGGAGCTAGAAATATCAATGATGAGAGAATCATTGCTCAGCTGCCTCCTACAAGCCCCACACTGGGGATTGAGGCTGCAGTGAACTATGACCTCCTGGTTCATAAGTAGACGCGCAACCACTGGACAACACCAGCTGGGCTAAATATATTGTTGTTGTTGTTTTAAAGGATAGTTTGAACTTCCTACTGAGCAGTTGTATGAAAACTCAGAATGCAAATTTGGAACTAAAAACTCAGACTGTCACCCAACTATTATCAGAATTTTAGACACAAATCCTCTACTTATAATTTTTTCTACCGATAAATTTTTAAGTCAGACATACATTAAAAGAAAAAAAGTGGCATGAATTTTGTCACAAACTGAAGAATGAGACCTATGAACCAGGAGGTCATGGTTCAATTCCAGGTCAGGTTGCAGGCTCAATCCCCAGTATAGGGCATGTAGGAGGCAGCTGATCAATGATTCTCTCTCATCACAGATGTTTCTATTTCTCTTCCCTTCTCCCTTCCTCTCTGAAATCAATAAAAAAATATATTTAAAAAATATGAAGAACAATTTGTGACCTAAGGTCTGTACTCTGAACAAACCAGAGAGCAGAGTAGTCACTTTTCAAATTTCCAGAAAATGTCCCATGTGACAAAAGGCTATTTCCCTGGCCCTTCCCTCTGTTAATATCGCTCCTTTTGTGTCTGTTTTCTGGTTCAACAATCCACAGTCATACAACAAAATCAAATTTAAAATTTGAGTCGAGAAAAATAAGAGAAAGAATGCAAATAGGCAGTATATTAATATTATTATTGGAAAATATTATATTCAATTCTCTTCTGGATTAATGTTTGCGAATTCCCAAAAGAAAATTTAAAGGAAGAAATAATTTTCCCAAATCATACACCAGAGGAAATGAGAGAATAAAACCTTATTGAAAAAAAACTAAGATAAAGATACTATTCTCATATTCTCAAGTCTTGGAAACATTTTCTAGGAAAACTTGCTGTGTAAATTTTCTTAGTTTTCAGTCCTGAACAGGTGCTTTCCAAAATCTGACCCAATTATGTAAATGTTTTCCAAATTTAAATTGTTGAGGAAAGACGTCCCCTAAATTAGCCTTTCCCACAACACAATTCCCCATAATTCTCCACAATGTTCTTACTCTTTAGTAGTTTTCTCTTTTCACCAAATTTTCAAAGGTGAATATTGAAATAACTGAGCCAATGATTTGTTATCTTGCTCATGTGACACTTTAAAATCCTTAAGAGAAGGATTATGAATCTTGCCCTTTTTCTAATAACATGGAGGGTTTTAACAATGGAAGGATCATCAGGTCTCCTATATTGATAATAGACATGTTTCAGAACGGGAAAAAATGCTGACAGTTACTAAGTTCATACTGCATACCCTTTACTTTATCAGATTTCTCATTAATTCTTTTAGTGAACCATGAAATTAATTACAAGAAGGAATAGCTGAGAAGCTAAGTAACCAGCAAGGTACAAAAGTTACTAATTGATTGATAAGGAATCCAAACAAACTTATCCAACCCCAAAGACAGTCCTATAAGCACCACAATCCCCAGTGTCTCAGGTATTTCTATTGGTGCTGTGTATTGTCAAACAGCATTTTCTATTCTCTTCCATGGAAACATTTACCAGAGATGTGTGAACACATGGGAAGGCATTCCAAGGTGAGCAGTGTAAATGTTGAAGACAGTCAATAAGAGAAATGAAGGAGCCTTCACTTACAGCCATCTGACATTAAGGGAGGAACCAGAAAGCTATAAATAAATCTTTGCGATGTCAAGTAACAGGATGATGAATTACTTGGTAGAAAATATTAATATTATAAATGGGAAAAGTTTCATGACTAACTTTGGGAGAAAATAATTCAAATATAGAAGCACTTTTAAATTGTCTATTTTTAAATTGTATTTCTGTTGTTCTTTTACTATGAGAATAGTATATTTGTTCAAAATACAATGTTTGGAAAATATAAGAAATCATCCAACTTGAAAAATATGAGTATTTTAACCATCCAGCAATAACCACCACTGGCATTGTGATGTCTATATCCTCCAACTTAGTAGTACATGCACATACACACAGATATATGAATATAATCACATTAGAGTTACACCATGATGCACAGCTTTTGTAAGAAAAAATCTTTCATGTCATCATCTACACTAATAAAAGAGAAACATGCAAATTGATGTCACACCACTACACCTACCAGCCAATCAGGGTGAGTATACAAATTAACCCAACAAAGATGGCGGTGGCCACGGAGCTGGAGGCTTGGGTTGCCCCCAGCGATGGAGGAAGCCAAGCTTCCTGCCCGCCCTGGCCGCCGCTCAAGGGAGAGAACAACACGCAGGCATGGCCAGGAGCCTGAGAGCTCAACACAAAGGGGCGCCTGCTCCAAGCCTCCGCAGTGTGGCTGGGGCCCAGCCCCCAGCAGACACACACAGTCACACACACAGGGCAACTTCTCTGAGCCTACATGGTGCAGCTGGGGCAGGCCCCCAGTGGAGACACACACACACACACACACACACACACACACACCCTCACACACACACACACCGGGCACCTGCTCTGAGCCTCTGCTGCCAGACTGCGGCTAAGCCATCACTAAGACATCCACTGAGAGCTCCGGGACTGTGAGAGGGGGCAGGCTGGGCTGAGAGACCCCCTCACCCCCCAGTGCATGAATTTCTTGCACTGGGCCTCTAGTTTTATCATATAATATTTAATGATTCTAAAATATTTTAAGATTTTAAATTTCTGTTCTCTGAAAGTAATTGAGCTTGCCTTTGTGACTTCAACATATAATCTAATTTTTTTAAATATTTGAGACTATTTAATATTTATTTTTCTAATAATTCTTTTTAAGAATTTCAAATTGGTAGAAAAATTTCCACAACACAAGAAACATCTGTATGTACCTGATGAACCAATTATTATTTTGCCACATCTGCTGAACCTCTCAGATCTGTGTATGTGTGTGTGTGAGAGAGAGATTCTAAATATTTTAGGATAATAACATTATTTCTTGTGAGAGAAGGGGAGCCTTCAGGACAAGGCTGGGGAATAAGAGGTGGGTTCCCAATCTGGCTTTCCTGCAAGGCAGCCCCACCTGCCCCAGCCTGCTGCCAGGATGCCCAAGAGGAAGGTCAGCTCCACTGCCTGGGGGACCTGCAAGGTTGTCAGCTAAACCTGCTCCTGCAAAAGTAAAAACGGAGCCAAAAAAAGGCAGCAGGAAAGGACAAATATGCAGGAAAAACCTGCAAAGGGGAAAGAGGAGCAAAGGGAAAACAGGCAGAAGTTACTAACCAGGAACCTGAAGAAGAGCTAACTGCTGAAAACAGAGAAACTAAAAACAAGGAGAGTCCAGCCTCAAATGAAGCAGGAGAGAAAGAAGCCAAGTCTGATTAATATCATGTCTCATTAGTGTTCCCTGTCCCCCTTCTTATACAATCCAGAGGAATATTTTTATCAACTAATTTGGAAATGTAAGTTTTTTAGTAGCTCTGGACACATTTTTAAGAAGGAGGGAATTCCACCTCAACCCGTCTTTTGGAAGTGTACATATTTTTTTATTTTAAGAGGTAAAATCATTTGCTAGTTGTTTATTTTTGGTACAACCAGAAAATAGTGGAATATTGAACATGGGAGGCTTTGAGTGTCAGCTTTACATTCCATAGATAGGAGTAATTTTATACCCTATTCTACATAGCATACTAAAGGGCAACTTGAGATCAGTTGAGCATTTAACATGTCTTTAACGTTTTAAATTACTTCTTTCTCATGTTTTGTTAGAATTGGTTCCTAACAAAACCATTCCTTGATTTGGCTCTCCCTGTCAGATTGTTGTGCAACATCTTTGGTGTGGCCATCCAGTTTCCCTAGTAACTTTGTTAATATGCTGTGAAAGATTGAAAATTTGATTATGTGGCATATATGATATTTAATTGTGAATTAGTGGGACTTTGATGTAACATTATATCAACATTAGAGGCCTGGTGCACAATGTGGGGGGAGCAATTGGGGGCAGGGCTCGTAGGGGGGGGCAGGGGGGAGGGCCGCAGGCAGTTGGCCAGCTGCACTCTAGGTCAAACTCTGGGTCAAGGGGACAATTTGCATATTAGCCTTTTATTATATAAGATTTGAGGATATTGGTGCTTTATGCTCTAGTAAGGAAAATTAACTGGAAAGTCACTGGAATAACTGTTTAGAAAAGGATCACAACTACATGACTTTTTAGGTTTTTGGTACCTAAGTTAAGAATTGTGTACAAACTGAAAGGTCTGTATACTGATCCTCAAAACAACCAATAAAATATCAATTATGAAAGAAAAAAATCATTCTTTACATACACACACACACACACTGAGGTCATTAAACATCAATATAAAAGTAATAGTTAAATTAAAATTATTCTGCTATATGTGCAGTAGTATCCATTATTACTTTTGGTTTGTTTGTTTTGATTCAGGATCCAATTAAGGATTATGCATTGCTTTTAGTTGTCATGGCTCTTTAATCCTCAGGAAGGAAGGAAGGGAGGGAGGGAAGGAGGGAGGGAGGGAAGGAGGGAGGGAGGGGAAGGGGGAGAAGCTCCCCTACCCTCTTTGTCTTTTGTGCCACTGAAATATTTTATGCATACAGGACAGTTGGCATGCAGAATTTCTGTCAGTTTTGGTTTCTTTGCTTCCTCAAGATTAGGGTTGATTCTACCTTTCTTTTTTTTGTTGTTTAGGTTGCAACATGGTGCTGCCTTTCCTTGTTCTACAAAACATATGAGAGAATACAGGACAACAAACTGTAAGTCAAGCTCTCTTTCATTATTGTTGGTAAGCTTGGTCACTGTGTAAGGCCATATTTACCATGACTCCAAGGTAAAGGAGCCCTTTCTCTTTGTGATTAACAGGTTGGGAAGAGGTATGGCCATACTTGACAAAGAGAGAGCCCTGGGCAGGTCCACTGTCTCAAGGGGAGGATTTTAACGATGGGATTTTAGGGGAGGTTCCAGGGGAGGATCTCAGTAGAATATTCATCAGCTTTCCAAAAGTGTCCTTTTAGGGTCATGGTCTCCACTGATTGGACATCATCAGGGTAGGGGTTCATTAGTCATCTCGAAGCTGGTCCTAATGTCAGCCATGGTGTCACTTTTCTTGTTTTGCTGCTTTTCTGTTCCTGGAGCTGAAACACAACTGAGGCCTAGATGTTATCTCTAGGGCTAAATGCTTGATGAAATGGTTGTACAAAAGCTTGTATGGGAGTCACATGAGGCTCTTCTTCTGCTCCATGTTCTTCCTTACAGGGGTCTTAAACTATATCTCTAGCGATATGCCAGGGAGGAAAGTCACCCTGGGGACTAGGTCCTTGTTTTCCTAGGTCCTCTATTATTCTGTTCTTTGTACTAATTGTTTTATATTTCATGTTTTTCTTTTGCATTTTAGAAGTGCTTTTTTTTCCCACCAATTTTGTTCTAAATAGCTTTAACTCATTTGCATATTGCCCTTGGTTGCTTATAATATAAATTTTTATTGTTATTTAATTTTTATTTGTTTGCTTGTGACTTCAGTTTACCAATTTCTCTTTTGATTAAACATCCTCTGGTATTTATTTTAAGTTCCTGTATCTTCCTTATATATATTACTAGAGGCCCGGTGCACAAAAATTTGTGCACTCGGGGGGGAGAGGGGGTCCCTCAGCCCGGCCTGTGCCCTCTCGCAGTCTGGGACCCCTCAGGAGATAATGACTTGCTGGCTTAGGCCTGCTCCCGGGTGGCAGAGGGCAGGCCCAATCCCTAGGTGCAGCCCCTGGTCGGCTCAGAGCAGGGCCAATTGGGGAGTTGGGGCGCCGCCCCGTCATGCACAGAGCAGGGCACATTGGGAGGTTGTGATGCCACCCTCAGTCACGCTCAGGGTAAGGCCAGTTGGGGGGTTGGGGCACCGTCCCCTGTCACACTCAAGGCAGGGTTGATGGGGAGGTTGTGGTGCCACCCCCTGTCACGCACAGAGCAGGGCCAATCAGGGGGTTGGGGCGCTGCCCCCGTCACACACAGAGCAGGGCCGATCAGGGGGTTGGGGCACCGCCCTCTATCACCCACAGAGCAGGGCCGATCAGGGGGTTGGGGCGCCGCCACTCTCACACTCAGGGCAGAGCCGATGGGGAGGTTATGGCTCTACCCCATCACACACAGAGCAGGGCCTGTGGGGGGTGGGGGGGTTGGGGAGCTCCCCCCTATCAGGCACAGAGCAGGGCTGCTCAGGGGGTTGGTGCCCTGCTCCCTGTCACACACAGAGCCGCAGGGCGATCAGGGGGTTTGGGTGCTGCCCCCTGTCATGCTGATCCCGGTGCCATATTACCCTTTTACTATATAGGGTAGAGGCCTGGTGCATGGGTGGGGCTGGCTGGTTTGCCCTGAAGGGTGTCCTGGATCAGGGTGGGGGTCCCCACTGGGGTGCCTGGCCAGTCTGGGTGAGGGGCTGAGGGCTGTTTTCAGGCTGGGACTGAAGCTCCCAACTGCTCCTTTTTTTCTTTTTTTTTTTTTTTTATTCTGGGCCAGCTTTACCTTGAGGCTTGGCTCCAGCTCTTAGGCCTACGCGGCTGAAAGTAGGTTTCTGGCCTTTGCTTACAATGTTGCGAATCTGCTGGCTGAAGTCCGGCGGTATTTGTTACAATGTTTCTTAAACTGCCCGCTCAAAGGCCTGCAGCCGCAGGCGGGGAACGTTGGTTTCCTCCAACGATCCTCCGTCACTGAGGCAAGCAAGCCTCATGTTAGTTTCAAGCTGCCTGGCTGCCGGCCGCCATCTTGGCTGGCAGTTAATTTGCATATCTCGCTGATTAGCCAATGAAAAGGGTAGCGGTCGTACGCCAATTACCATGTTTCTCTTTTATTAGTGTAGATTATCCTTCTGTCCAAAAGCAGTATGTTTTTTCAGGGTAGAGAAAATTCCAAACAATGTATTTTCTGTGGAAGTATCCTTTCCAAGGGTATGGGATTTCTTTGATTTTTCCAGTTGCTCCCTCCTTCACACATGCCCCATGTGGTTGTGCTGTATTATATATCCTTGAATGGAGCAAAGGCTGTAAAAGGGGTTCTCTTTCATAAAGTATCAGTGTTCTCCAAGGACCTACTCTCTTTTATCAGAACAATTACACAATCCTGTAGTAAGATAGACAGATAGAGGAGACCCAGATATAGGAGATATAGGTTGAGACCCAGGTTTGAGTAGTCCCATTCCCAGATTCTAATTGTGATTGTTCATCCTCCTTCTCCATTTCATATGTTCTGAACAAAGTACTTTAATACCATTACTCCTATTTGAATTCTTAACAGGTCCCTTGGTTATTTTTATCCCTGTATATAGTAAATTATTGTTCATATTATACCTTCCAGAACACACAAACTCATAGCCCATAGTCCTTTATACCCTTTGGTTTTTAATGTTATTGCAAGCTATTATCATTTAAATTCTTGAGAGATGGTAACATTCAATCTTTTAGTGATTTGGTAGAAAGTGATGGAATGTTTTTCCTTTTCTGTTTATTTTTCCATGGTCTTAAAAACAAGTTGTTATTAATTGGGAAATGCTAGTTTGGAACCAGCTATACAGATTATATTTCCATTCAGAGGTATGGCAATTATTTCAAATTTACCTTTGAAATATGGCACTGGAGCCTGCATACCAAGTTACAGGGCTGAACTGTTCCTGAAGAGGTCAGCTAAATCATCACTCAGCCTCAGCTATTCAAAGTTCTGTTAAAATAGGCGCTTCTCAGTCAGAGAAGCAGATTCTACTATTACCCTTAAAATAATTCTTTCCAGGATCTTATAACTATTACAGGATAGACTGTCTCTCTGATTTATAATCTAATTAGAGCCCTTTTACTCTTGTGTCTGGGAAAAGGGGACCTGCTCCTCGTCTATTGTTAAGGGCCATTTCATACACTCCAGTCTCTTAGTAAACCCAAAATCATCCTTTTTTCCGTAGGTCGAAAGAGCACAGTTTCATTTGCTTTATCTCATAGGGGCTGTTGCCCAAACTTTTCATCAAATCTGATTGTTTTCATCTGAAATAACTCCATTTTATACTTCACAGCGATGACCCAAATGATGCCCAGAATTTTCTAATACAGTAAGAATTCTATGTGTATCTCCTAAGAGAGGTTCTCTCTAGTCTCTTATCACCATTGTATATTGCACAAAGGATGAATCACACAGCTGAGATGATTCTCATTTCTCAAAAACATAAGGTAGCTGCATGTTGCCGTTGACTGTTTGAATATATTGTTTTCATTTCCAGAACATAAGTTTGGGACCACTGACTTTTTCCCACACCTTTCGGATTTCAAATTAACAGGGAAATTTCATTTGTATTTTTCAATTTTCAACAGTCACACCAATTAACATGTATTGAACATTGTATTTCAGGATTTACTTAGAATATATTGAACTCAAGGCATAATAGTTCTACAAAGATGTTTTATATATTGTCCTTATGTGTGCCTCTTTATCAGGCTCTCCCTAATTCCCCCATGCCCAGGCTGCTGGAAAAATCACTTTTCTACTCTGTTTCTACGAGTTTGACTTTTTTTTTTTTTAGAATCCACATGTAAGTAATACCATGCAGTACTTGTCTATATTTGTCTGGCTTATTTCACTTAGTAATGGCCTCAAGTTTCATTTATGCTCTCACTAATGGCTGGATTCCTTTTCTCTTGTCTGAATATATAGATATAGATAAATATGTAGATAGATAGTTAGATTTATATTTTGAGGTATCCTAGGGAGATCAATATGCTTATAAGCCAATAGAATAACACTCATTTAGATTATGTCTATTCCATGTTTTACATATCAATTTCCTGAAGAATCACTTCTTTATTCATCCATTGATGGGCACTTAGGTTATTTCCATATCTTGGCTATCATGAATAATGTTGCAATGAACATAGGAGTGCAGAGATCTCTTCAATATCTTGTTTTCATTTCCTTTGGCTATATCCAGAAGTGAAACTAATGGATCATATTTTTTATTGTTTTAGGAAACTCCATACTGTTTTCCATAGTGACTGGCTGCACCAATTTACATTCTCACAAATAATGCACAAAGTTCCCTTTTCTCCACATCCTTTCTAAAAGGTATCTCTTGTTTTCTTGCTGAAAGCCATTCGAACTGGTATGAGGTGATATCTCATTTTAGTTTTGATTTTCATTTCCCTGATGATTAATGATATTGTGAAACTTTACATATACTTGTTTGCCATTTGTATTTCTTCTTTGTGAAAATGTCTATTCAGTTCTTCTACCCATTTTTTATTTGGATTGTTTGTTTTTTCTGCTATTGAGTTATATGAGTTCTTTATATATTTTAAATATTAACCCCTAATTAGTAAATGATTTACAAATAGTTTTTCCCAATTCATAGGTTGCCTTTTTGTTTTGTTGATGATTATCTTTGCTGTGGGGAAGATTTTTGGTGTGATTTAGTCCTACTTGTTTAATTTTTGCTTTTATTACCTTTAATTTAATGCCAAATAAAAAATAAAAATAAAAAATCATTGCCAAGACTGAACTTACCCCTCTTCTAGGACTGGAACAAATCATTTTGAATTCTGCATTACCCTAATTTTCTCAGGTTTTCACTGCTGCTACCACTCTTACTACATCTAGGCCCAAGTGATACTAACTGCTAGGTTACTAAGACCACTAATAATATGAAGATTTCAGACTAGTTTGCTGCTATTTTTCTTTACCAGAACTTTGTTCCTAATTACCTGCTTCCAGATTACAGAATATGAACATTGTTGTTTACACCTCTTTTACAATGAGATTTCTGTAGCTACTCCCATCAAGGGGTCTATTTTCCTATTAAACCTGAAGTAGCCTCATGTTGGTTCTGACCAACTAAACGAAGCAGAAGTGATGGTGTGCCAGTTCAAAGCCTAGACCTCAAGAACTATTGCACAGTTCTGCTTACTGTCTTGCAACCACTGTGTAAATATGCCCAAAGTAACCTATTGGAGGAAGAAAGATCTCATGAACCACAGCCACATATACATAGCTGTCCCAGCTGAGACCTCTAACAGCAAACCAGCCCTTACCTAATTCAGAGCTTACTGCAATCCAAGGGGTTCCAGCAGAGACATTAATTTAGCTATCAATTCTTCTTCACAAATACATCTCAATACCATGCATCATTATTAAGCAACAGCACTCTAGTAATGTTCTGTATTTCTTGTACACCATTATAGTGCACATTTTATTGGAGAATCCTAAAACAAAGTAGATCTTTTACTACCTTTGTGAAATACATCTTTTTATGCAATTGAAAATAGGTAAAATAAGAAAAAATTAAAACAGTTGTTAAAAAGTGGACATTTCACATGAATACATCATAAATTAAAATATTAAACATTAACTAGAGTTGTGTGATATAAATTGACCTATGATATGAAAATTCTTCAGAATATGTAATGTGATAGCAACTATGCAAGTGAGTGACAGCAACTGAAGGCTCAGGAAAGCCATCAATAAAAGAGATGTTTGTTTATATGTTACCACTTGCAAGATTGTGAAGTCATTGAATTGATTGATTTGACTTACATGTTCACAGTACTAAAAAAACCAACATTTTAAATTGTGTTCTTAAATTTATTTTAGAGATATTACTGTAAGATCTTGGGTTTTAAATAGTTTATAACTGGCAATCTCTCTCATTTTTTAAATTAAAATATCCATGAATCACATAAAAATATGAAAACTCACAAGTAATAAAATTAAGAGGAAAGATAGGCTGTCTGAATCCAGTTGGAGCAGGATTGAAAGAAAGATAATCAGGTTTCAATTCATGGTACACCCAAGCTTTATTCCATAAAGAAGAGTGCCCAAAAATATAAGCTTCCTGGTGCCTACTAGTAAACCACAATCTATATCATGGTTGGGAAATATGGAACCTTTATAAATTAAGTGTCTATCTCCATCTTAAAAGACAGATGTGTGAAAAGAGTAGATGCTATTTCCTCTAAGGATATTCTCTGAAGCCAAATGCTTTTTATGTAGGCAGAAATTATAAAAATAACCAAACAGCCCAGCCTGTGTTGCTCAGTGGTTGAGAGTCAACCCAGGAACCAAGAGATCATGGTTCAATTCCCTGGTTGGGGGCTCCATGCACAGGGGGGTGGGGGGCTGCAGGAGGCTGCTGATCAATAATGTTTTTCTCTCATTGATGTTTCTATCTCTATCCCTCTTCCTTCTTCTCGATCTAAAACTCAATAAAACATATTTAAAAATAATAATTATAACCAAACAGCTATCATAAACTGGCTATTTTTATACTAAATGAGATGCTAAGTGCTTTAAATACATTATTCCATTTAATTCTTGCAACAAATCCTCTTTAGTCTTTACTTAAAGTTAAGGAAAGAGGACTAGACTATTTATCTGTTTATGTTGAACCATATTAAATTCCCAGTTACCACTACTTTTCACCTACAAAAATATTAATTTCATATGACTCAACCTAATAGGAGGTAGAATATCTAGACCTGATATTTAAGTTTTTATGAACCCAAACCCATTAAATCTCAAAGTTCAACTGAGAAGAAAGTGGAAGAGGGGCTGAAACTGTTGTGATTTAGTGAATTTAAAGAAGAGTTTGACTTCTTGTCAAGCATCATGTATTAGAATATTGGAACAAAATAGCAATTACAGTATTGGATGCTGGAAATAGTAATTTTGCTTCAGAATACCAGAGAACCAGATATAATCAAATAAACTAGTTTCTCAAGATCAGCCCCTATGATGCTTTTAAACACTGCTATGAAACCCCCTTTAAAAAGTAAGCTGGTAGTGTAGTTTGTGTACTTAAAATGAGGGGAGAGAAAAATAGGGAAAATGAACACACATTAAACTCAATATATATTGCCACCCCATCTTCTTAATTATATTTTATAGTTAATGATTTACTTTGCATATCAGGGGAGACATGAAGTCTTAGGAGGTTTCTATGGGAAGTAAAGGGAGTTTAGGAGGGGATTGAAAGAGGTGAAAGAAGATGATCCAATAAAACATTTCAATAGTGTGTAAAACACTGCATTGAATCTGATTTTTCCAGGTTTTCTACGAAGTCCATGACTTTTGTTATTTGCAGTTGCTTCACGTGGAAATAACACCCCATGAGGAAGAGGTCCCATACCAACGAAGTCATGAGTGATGGGGCTGGCTCTAGGCCAGCACAGTATAGTACTTGGTCAGGTTTCAGCAACTTCCTTGCCTATTCAGTTTTGTGATCTCAAAATTGTAGGATCTTTAGAGCCTCCCTGTCCTTATATAGCATGTATCTCCATAGTTCTTAATATGTAAAAACTGTGTTCTTAAATTTAATAATTTAGTACATTCTATTTTACTGACAAAATAAACAAAATGTATCTGAACATATAAAAATATAAAATGTATGATGCAACCTTTAAAAATGTAAAAATATTTTTAAATTTACTTATATTAACACGTTTTCCTATTGGAGCACAGTGGTTCCCTTCGAATAACATCAAACATATAGTAAGAATGATAGGGGCAGTCTACTAAATGCCTTATATAAATTAGTAGGTTTTATTTTTCCCCCCATTTATATATGAATATTCTGTGGCCTTCAGAAGGTGAAGTAACTTCCTCAAGGTCACAGATTTAATAAAAATCATCCAGGATTTGAGCTCAGTTTAACCCTACAGTACCCAATTTTTACAATCACCTTCTACCAAAATTTTACTCACTTGGCAATTATGTTGCTGGGTATTGTGTAACATTAAGTTTTGTGGTAATGCAAACCATTTACGGTAGACCACATATATTCAAGGGTTGGGTACTTTTATATACAATTCTCCCAGCAAGAGTTAGTATTTTAAATTTTTTTATTTTAATGATGTACCAAATATTATTTATGGTGCTGGTTTTATAAAAATGCAGGTTTTTAAGAAGACTAATCAATACAATGTTTACTGGCTAGATGGTAATGAAATTTTTTAATACTGTTGATAATTACTATAAATTATCATTTTTTATTTATGATGATATAAGCATCATACACTGGAAATGTGGATGGTAACCATATTTGTTAGCCAAAATTGCAAATATAACAACAAAGATTACATAGGAGAAATTGTAGATAAAGAGACTTTATTGACGCTAACTTGATTTCTAGGTGACAAGGAAGATACTCTTAGGGTAGAACTTTTTTTTATATACAAGATAATTTAACTTAAATTAAACCAAGTATAAGGCAATAAAACATATTGAATTAATCATGAATCTTTTATATGAAGCCACTTTTCGGCTAAAGTTAAAGCTTTAAAGTAATCTTTCTTTGCAGTTCTTAATACCAATAGATGCCTTATATCTCATAAATGCTGTGAAGTCATTTCTTCACACTCTGGCTTTATTGCTTGCTTTATTGCAGAACTAAAAAATGGGTTGTTAAAATTTCATTGATTTTGTATGATTTTCAGATTTGCATATTATAAACTGCATAGGCAATAAATACACTTACTTGCAATCCACTATAAGTGTAATAATTTCCTCCCTCCCTGTTAGTATACTTTTCAGTCTTTTTAGGTTAACTTAATTTTGTTCATCAGATTACTTTTAAATAATAGTTATAAAATATTTATTTAAAAATCAGGTTTATTACTGGTTTTCTTTTTTTAAATTATACTGCTCTTAAAGTGAAAGTATACCTTTCTAGGAATGAGAAGTATGTTTTCCTTTATCCTAAGGTGACTTAGAGGATGAAAATGCAGTTAATATCACTAGAATTAAAAGGGCCTATTAGTACTTTTTATTGCATAAGACTAATTCTCCTTACTTTGGCCTATAAATTAAGTCTGTTTTATTGTTGTTGTGTTTTATCTAATCAAAGGGATTACTATTATTTTTAAAAGAAAACTACAGCGTTCTTTCTTATAGTCTATTTGATCTAGACTACAATTGAATTTTATTACATTGAATTCTATTCAATGTAAATTGAAGTGCTGGGCTAAATGAAATCCTAAAAACGCTGCAATCTTTTATATTATACAAAAGTGATGCCTCTGAGGCTTATTCTGCGATTGGCTGAGTCTATGTTGTAGGGAGTAGATAAGAGAACTTTACAGTCAATTCCCATCAGTAGACTTATTCAGAAATTCTTCACTGGACAGATTGACTTCTGGCATTTGCCTTTCAACACAACAGGATCTTTGCTTTTCTCCACTAATATTCTCAGTAACTTACCTTCCATTCTAAACCCACCTTCTACCCATGTAAATAGATAACTGCCCTCTGTCATCAAATTGTTTGCTATTACAGTGGTTCTCAACCTTCTGGCCCTTTAAATACAGTTGCTCATGTTGTGACCCAACCATAAAATTATTTTCGTTGCTACTTCATAACTGTAATGTTGCTACTGTTATGAATCATAATGTAAATATCTGATATGCAGGACGGTCTTCGGCGACCCCTGTGAAAGGGTCGTTCGACCGCCAAAGGGGTCGCGACCCACAGGTTGAGAACCGCTGCCTTATAACTTTCCTTTGTTCTTCTAAACAGAAAATATAGTCCAGTAAGGACACTTTCCTGTAGAAAAGGTGTCTGAGTAGGAGTAAATGATTTAGATTATTGATCATTTTGCTCTACTACATTAATCCTTATCTAGCTGTGATAAATGATCTCTTTCCTTTGATCCTTTGGGCTCATTTATACATGTTAATTTTCTATGGCATTGTCTATTCCCTTCTAAATAGAGTATAAAATAGATACCACAGATAATAACTAAACAAGAAGCCAGTAAATTTCCCTTTTTGCTTATGCTATTTTGAATTTACCTTCTGCCATCACAACAGAAAAAAAAAAAAGCCCTGAATAATACAAAAGTAGTCTATGCATTTAACAGACCTTAAATTGTCAAAAAAAATAATAATAACAGAGAATAAAAGAGGGAAGATTTTCCAACTTCAAGTTTAAGGATGTTAACTTATGAATAGCAAAGCTACTGGACAAATCCTCACTTGTTGTATCTTTATTCACTACCCACTTATCTACTCACACTGGAGCTTTAGGGGAATTTGTAGAAAGGACATCGGGATATTGGTATGTTTGCTGTTTAGTGCCTTCTTTAATCATATCCTAATAGAAAAAGCCAAGCTTTTATTTAAGCTGCTCATGTAAAAGATGAAAAGAAAGAAAATACAGCTTTTTTGAGAAGTGCTGCCTGCTTACAGTCAGCAATCCAAAAGGTTGAGAGGCACATAATTATGTACCTTGTGCAGATGAAAAATCTCCATATTAACTATCCCAAATTATCTGTCCTCAAATTAACATTTGCACATGAAAGGATGGGGAACTGGAGACAACAATGGGAATAGAATTTTACAATATAGCTAAAGCCACATGCTTTAGGTTTTCTCTAACAGCTTTTCTTCCTGTACTAACCAAGGTAATATTTATTTCCCTGGAATGCAGGATGGGATTACAAGCAGATCAGCTGGGTCTCATAACTGTAGTTTATAATTTCTAAGGTAAACACCAAATAGAAGTGGCTTCACTAAGAGCAAGGGATAAGCAAATGTCTCAGAAGTACTACTAAGGCAGAAAGCCTAAAGGCAAGGTTAAGATTTAAAGGCCATGCTGACAATTTCTTTAGGGTTATTTAATAGATCTTAGAGTTGAGAAAATTCAATTGCCCCATATCCAAGTTTTAAGAAAAAGATTCAGAGAAATTCCTACCAAACAATGGTCTGGGTTAATTAAAACAAAAAATGCATGCAGCCCTAGCTGGTTTTGCTCAGTGGATAGAGCGTTGGCCTGGGGACTGAAGGATCCGGCTTCAATTTCATTCAACGGCACATGCCTGGGTTGCACTGTTGATCCCCAGTGTGTAGTGTGCAGGAGCCAGCCGATCAATAATTCTCTCTCATCACTGATGTTTCTATCTCTCTCCCTCTCCCTTCCTCTCTGAAATCAATAAAAATATATATTTTAAATAAGAATGTAATTTCCAGGGCCTTGCAAACATGCCAGATGAAAATGATAGGCTAAAGTAGTACAGCCAGCCTGGTTGGCATGGCACAGTGGTTGAGCATAAACCTATGAACATGGAGGTTAATATTCATTTCCAGTCAGGGCACATGCCCGGGTTGCGGGCTTGATCCCCAGTGTGAGGCAATCCCCCAGTGTAGTGTGTGCAGGAGGCAGCCAACCAATGATTCTCTCTCATCATTGATGTTTCTATCTCTCTATCCCTCTCCCTTCCTCTCTGAAATCAATAAAAATATATAAAAACGTAAGTAAAGTAGTGCAACCAAAAAACAAACAAACAAACAAAAGTAGAGAGAGGAGAATCTTCTCTGTGACCATGAAGTACAGGGATAAGGAGATACTCCCTAAAAACAACTTGAGTGAGGCAATGTGGCTAACAACTGGAAACAGCAAATTGATTGAACTTGACTTGACCAAGAAAAATCTGTATTACCCAGAGAGCCTAGATTCAGCACTAGATACAGGAGTGAATTTCCTACTTCTATGGAAGGGCAGGTCTCAGTTTCATATACACTATTGGCAAACAATATTTATATTATATACATAGAAGGAAAACTTAGTTCTAGGCAATTTTTTTCTTCTTTTTAAATTATCTCACAACACTTTCTACTTCTGGTAACAGAACACTTTTCTTCTTATCAAGGATTGTCCTTTTTCATCTGATGGAGTTGTCAATCATATGCACTCAGTTCACCAAAAGGGTCAGCTGATAAGGGGTTGACATAAAGAAATTAGGAGCAATTAAAAATCTGAGATGCACCAAGCATCATATAGCATGTTGCTGCTAAGGATCACCACAAGGAGAGAAAGGCAGAGTTCTGATTATAGCTTTAGATAATTTCTATCTTTTTTATAGGTTTATTCTCTATTTGATGAGAGATCATTCTCCTTTTTTTCCTTTAATTCTTTGTTCATGGTTTCCTTTACCTCCTTGGCACAACAAGAAGAGGGCTCAAGTTGAGTGTGGGAGTTTTGCTGGGATTAAGAGTTGCGAATCAGACCTGGAGCTATCAGAGCATCTGTAACTTGAAAGGGGGATCCTAGGAAGGAGGAAACACAAAGAGATAAGGCCTAAAATTTGAATACAAATGCTTCTTCAGGAAACTAAGAAGTACCTGGCTAGCTTAAGAACTGAGCGGAAATTGATGCTTAGGTGCTGAGAGGAAGAGTTTGAAGTCTAAATTCCATTAAGTTAATGGAAGAAGGTAAAAATATCGATCTTTATTTACTAGAAGGTGCAGCATTTAGTAATAAGAACTACATACCAGACTAAAGGATATAACCTAAAGCTAAGACAAAAACTGAAATAGATCTGCTCAAACAAAGCCTAAATCCTTATATCAATACTTGGAGAGAGTCTACATGATACACCAGTCATTTACCACCTGTTGAAAGCAAGATTCACAGTCTTTAGAGAAATACATGCCCTATGCAATAAGAAACTACTAGGCATGTGAAGAAGGGCAAAATTGATTTTTAATCAAGAAAAAAAATAGACACAGTCACACAGATGATCTAGACTTTAAGTTTAGCAGAATGAAACTTTAAAGTAACTATCATAATATGCAAAGTAATGTAAAAGAGAATATAAATAAGATGGACATGGAGAATTTAAAGAGAGAAATTTCAGTTCTAAAACTGAAAAATATAATACATAAAATCTTTGGATTGGCTTAGTAATAGTATTAGATGTTGCAGAAGAGATGACAAGTAAATCTCAAAACAAATCAATAGCAATTACTTAAAGTGAAGCACAGAGAGAACAAAGATTGAAAAAAAACAGTATCATGACCTGTGAGACAATATTAAAATATCTAAAATATATGTCACTAGGTTTCCAGAAAAAGAATAGAGAGGGAAAAGGGCATAAAATATATAACTACACTAATAAAAGAGAAACATGCAAATTGGTGTCCCTCTGCTATGCCCACCAACTAAGAATGAGTATGCAAATTAACCCAACAAAGATGGTGGTTAATTTGCACATGCAGGCATGGAGTGAAGACTGAAGACTGAAGACAACTCAAGACTAAAGAAGCTTGGCTTCTCTGCTGCGGCCAGAGCAAAGGCCTGGGTCCCGGGTGCCGGAGGAAAACCGGTGCCGACAGCCAGGGTAAGGAAGGCCTATTGCACAAATCTATTCATGCAGTGGGCCTCTAATTGATATATAATATTTGCGATTTCCCAATTCTGACAAAAAATAAGACCTCACCAGTTGATGGTGCTTCATGAACCCTAAACAAGATGAATACAAGAACCACAATATTTATGAGAAAAAGGTACTAAGTACTGCTAATCATCAAGGAAATGTAAATAAATAACAGAATGGGAAATCATTTGATGTCTACTATACTAAAATTTGAAAATTTATAATATTGAATATTGGTGGAGATATAGAACCTTAGGTATTTATCCAAGAGAAATGAAAAGATATTCATAAAAAGACTTCGATAAGAATGTTAAATGCAACTCTATTTATATCACTAAAAGCTAGAAACAATCATGGATATGTTTATAATGAGGTGAGTGACACATTTTTATAATAGAGCAAGTAGAAAGTGCTGATGCACACAGTAACAGATGAAACTCAAAGGAAAAAATATGCTGGGTGAAATAAGTCAGACACAGAACTCATGCATGATATGTGAGGCCAACTTTATAAAGTTAAAGATAGGCCAAAACTAATCCATGGTGATAAAAATCAGAACAGTAATTGCCTCTGCTACAGGTGGATTGGTTTTAATGGGGCATGAAGGAACTTTCTGAGGTGATGGAAATGTTCTATATCTTAATTGTGGTGTTACATACACAGATGTATTACTTTTTCAAAGCTCATAGAACTGAATTTTGCTGTAGGTAAATTATACCTCTACAAAAAATATTATGAAAAATAATGTCAGAATAAATCTTTAGACTTCATATTTGTTGTACATGAATTCCTTAGTCCATGTTTCCTATTACCATCCATCTGGAATTATTTTATTCATCTGTGTTGCTTGCTGTTTGTATTTGTATTTAAGCTTATTGTACATTAGGGTCAGCAGAAACTATAAATTATTCCATGCAAAATAGAGTTTAAGTTTAGCATAGCAATATATCAATATAACATATTAATGAAGAAATAAATTACCCTGTGTCATTTATTTCTTCATTAATAAATACTTTCAGGGCTGTACAATGTTATTCATAACATAACAGTACTTACCCTGCATAATATTTACCCTAAAGCTATATTTACCCTGCACGATTTCATTAATAAATACTTTCCAGCTCTAACCGGTTTGGCTCCGTGGGTAGAGTGTCAGCCTGCAGACTCAAGGTTCCCAGGTTCGATTCCGGTCAAGGGCGTGTACCTTGGTTGTGAGCACATCCCCAGTAGGGAGTGTGCAGGAGGCAGCTGATCAATGTTTCTCTCTCATCGATGTTTCTGGCTCTCTATCCCTCTCCCTTCCTCTCTGTAAAAAATCAATAAAATATATATAAAATAAATAAATACTTCCCAGCACTGTGTAATATAATTGTGGGTACAGTAGGTGAAAGACCAGAATCTGCGCTATCACAGGAGTTTCCATCTAGAGACTATCATAGAAAATTGTAATTAACACATAAAATGAACCATCACAATCATCTAAGACCTCAGAACTGTCCATTTATTCTAGCAGTGTGGAGATTGTTGGAATTCCTGTAAGAACAATGTCAGTGGAATCTTAGAAACCAAAATCAGTTTTGGGTTGAGTGGGATATGAAGTGCAGACAGCAAGTACTGACTTATTTTATGGCCCGGGAAGTGAGGATAGTAATAAGAAGGCATTTGGAAAGAGATCTGGAGTCAAGTCAAATAAGTTTGCTTTTAAATTAAGATGAGAGTTAAGCATAATCCTATTAAGAGAAAGGAACTGTTCAGGGAGAAATAAAAAATTGAGACTAAGGGAATTTTTAAAAAGAGCAAGTATCTAAGGGGGTAGAGAGTCAGAGGATCATAACCACATCTCAAAGCACTGTCTTTATAAAATGGATGGATGCCTGATCGGTTATCACTGGAGGGAAGGGAGAAAGTATGTTGCATTTGATTGTATGGGGGAAAGTAAAAACATGCCTTTTGCTGTTTGTATTTTCTGAAAGAAATGGAGACATGATCTGATGGTACAGTCCTGGGGGAAAGAATGAGTTTGTCAAGATAGAGGTAAGGATATTGATAAGATAAGAAACATCTGTCTTGGATAATTAAAGAGGGGTTGAGTGAACAAAAGAAATACAGAATAGCCATTAGGACCTGGTGAGGTCATATAATTTTAATAACATTAATTTTTGTATTGGTATGAATTTTCATTAGCATGACTCAATATCCATCATCTATACTAATAAAAGTATAATATGCTAATTAGACCGGATGTCTTCCAGACATTTTTCCAGACAAAGCCACGGTGGTGGGAGCCGAGGCAGAGGTGATGAGGGGCGATCAGGCCAGCAGGGGAGAGCAATTAGGGGTGATCAGGCTGGAAGGGGAGAGCAGCACAGATTGGGCCTAAACCGGCAGTCGGACATCCCCCAAGGTGTCCTAGATTGGAGAGGGTACAGGCCAGGCTGAGGGACACTCCCGTGCATGAATTTCATGCACCCGGCCTCTAGTCCTATATAATAAAAACCTAATATGCTAAGTGTCCAGTCATCTGGTCAACTAATCAAAGCATAATATGCTAATGATATGCTAGGACCACTCAACCGCTCGCTATGATGTGCACTGACCACTAGGGGGCAGACAGTAGACCAATCAACCATTGCTGTCATGTGCACTGACCACCAGGGAGCAGACCAGTAGGGAGCTTGCTGCTGGGGTCCAGCCGATTGGGACTGAGAGAGACAGGCCAGACACGCCCTAGAGCCCTCCCATGGTCCCTCCCCAGCTGGCCAACCTCCCGTGTCCTTCCCCAGCCCCGAGCAGGCACCAGTGGGGTCCCTCGGCCTGGCCTGTGCTCTCTTGCAATTCAGGACCCCTTGGGGGATGTCAGAGAGCTGGTTTTAGCCCAATCCTGCTCAATGCAGGAGCTGCCTCCTGGTAGTCAGTGCGCTCCCACATGGGGAGCACTGCTCAGCCAGAAAGTGGGCTCAGACTAAGAATGTCTGACTGCCGGCTTAGATCTGCTCCCCATGAAGAGCCAGCAGTCAGACATCCCCCGAGGGCTCCTGGACTGTGAGAGGGCACAGGCTGTGCTGAGGGACCCCCCACCCCCAAGTCCATGAATTTCATGCACCGGACCTCTAGTATAGTGATAAAGATAGTCAAATTGGTCCATGGCTTGGATTTCATCAAGCAAGAACAATAGGTAAATCATTTTAGTATAATGGCAAGAGAATGATTAAAACATACCGAGGAGACAGAGGCATGAGGTTGCTGAAAGGTAGAAAAACACAAGTTTACTGAAAAGATAAATACAAACCATGAAAAAGACTGAAGACATTTTTCTTTTCTAGTGAGTGAATCCAAAAATGTGAGTTTTCTTCCAGGAGTCTTTGTATGTCAGAAAATTAACAGAGTGCAATTGGAAAATGAGCAGATGCTCACTGGAAATACCCCTTCTCTTTCCACAGCAGATGATGGCTTCCTAAAGATCAAGTATTAAGTTACATACAAGTAATGATAATGTTGGGTCTTTTTAGTATTAGCAAGCATTTATGTCATTGTTACCCATAGTAGCATCTATCACGTGATTATAACAAGTCGTACATTTTGTGAATCATTTCCCTACCATATGGGATATCTAATTTTAGAAGAAATCAAAGACTTTTTTTAAATCCCGAATCATTTTGGCAGAATAGATTTAGATAAAACTTTCAGAATAAAAAATCTCAGTTTTCGAAAAGAGACATTGTGAAAGACAGCTGTTTATCACAGGCATTGAACAATAAGCAGTCTCTCTGGAAAAAAACAAAAGCTATACCAAGAAATATTAATTGAGTGAGACGAGCAGGCTGCTCAAAACAATGGAAGGTGAAAGTTCCAGAAGCTAAGTGAACGAAGAGAAAAACTGTTTATCTTTTTAACAGTGAAGCACCTCTCTTCAATGTTCTCCTTACCTTGACCAGCATGATAAGCAGAAGAGAGAGAGCTCATCATTTCTTTTCTGTTCTAATTTAATTTAATTCTTTTCTACTTCTGTAATCTGGGTTGCATAATACACACCATGAGATACATTTGGTTCTGTTCATCAATCAGGCCGACTTTGAGCACCTGCCCTGTCATTCTGAATAATTCAAACTCTGAAAGTGATTCTTCTTCTATTATTATTCTGACTGAAAGAGACAGAAGTGTGTGTTTTTATTCCATGGGTAGACAATAGCTTATTCGCCAAGTGATGTGAGGACCAAACCAGGGAGCATTTTTGTTGAGTGCCTGTATGCATAGCATAGATGCTTTAGAAACAATAGAAAAGTATTTAGCTTGTATCATGTACAGAGAGAAATTAAGATAAAATATTGAATAGAAATAGGTCATAAACCATTTATATATTTATATTAAAATCAATCTCATTTTTCTATATAACATGCGTGTTATCTCTAAAGAACATGGACATAGGTTAAGAATTTAAAAGTATTTACAAGGCAGAAATGGAGAAAACTTTCCCTCAAGAAGCTCATGGACTACATGGACAATGTTTTTATAAGATTTGCTTTACATATTAACTAGCTTGCAGTACTCTCACTTGCCACAAAGGATCCTGGCAGCTTACAGAAAGAATACATACAACACAATGATGGTTAAAATATAAGCACAAATAGGGAAGCCAAATCAGCTAAAATATAAATAAGACAGAAGTACCTGTAAACTATAAATTTTCTGTGAGGTTCCTAACAGCAAAATGAAATGATCAGAAGATACATGTTTTAAGAGAAGAGAAAATAAATATCCATAAGGTTTTTAAAAAGCTATTTCCTAGGGCCCGCAACGAACATTTTCTCTCTTTTAGAGCGTTCTTCACACTGTGTTACATTATTTCTGTGTTGGTCTCTTATCAGAATATGAGTTTTGAAAGCATGCAGTTTGCCTTGTATATGATTGTTCCTTCAGTGTTTAGTACTAGGATTCAATAAATATTTCTGAGTGAATGAATTCTAGAAAAACTTAATTTTCGATAAGGTAAGAAAGTGCTATTAATCTGGAATTCAACACTTAAATGTATGCTAATAATTCCCTCAAGTTATTTGAAAATACTTTTGGCTCTGACCATTTGTCTGAGAAGTGTATCTGTAGTTTTTATTAGACTCAAAGGAATTCATGACTTGGCACTTATAGGATAAGATACTGGGATAAAAGGACAACTATTCTGAGAATATTATACTTTTAGGCTTTTGAATGATCATAATATTGATCAGATTTTAGAGCTCTTAAAATAGAAAAAGTTTTTGTTGGCCTCATAAATTAAATGCATTTAATACATAATTATTATTTGCATTTATTTTAAGGGAACATAATTCTTTCTAGTGTTTCGTAGGCTCTGTTAACAATGTAATTATATCATACTCCAACTTCTCACAGTTGATCTCTGTCTATTGGTTGCAGAGGGAATGGCTGCTGCCTGAGCTAAGAGACCCAACTGACAGTAACCTGGGACCAGTTATTCATTAATGAGAAATGCAGAAGATAATTGTTTCTAGAAATCATTATATTGTGCTAAAATGACAGTACTTGATGGCAAAAAAGCTATGAAAATAAGATAACTTAGACAACGATATTACTTGAAACGTAAATTTCTAGATTTTCAAACTAGATATTTAAACTGACAAATCTTTCTTTTTCTAATGCCAGTGTCCATTTAAAAAAACTGTTCTCTGACTTTATAGCACACAACACATGAATTTAGGTTAAAACCCATTATGTGATTTTGAATTACAGCAAGCATTGCGCTTATACAATAGCTTGAGTGAGACATGATAAGTAATTCTTCATAGTTATATATCATGTATTTTCTGGGATAAAAAGAGATATTCGTTAAAAATAAAAATAAGTACTATTTAGATAACTCGGGCCTTGAATGTTAGGATAAAGTAGATGTTATTTTCTTATTCCTGTAAGTCTATCAAAACATTTTGAGGAAGTAATGTACACATTTTTTAAAATGGACTTTGGAAAGACTTATTTCACTGTTTTATCTTGAATTTACTTAAAGGGAATTTGGGTATGACAGCGAAAAAGCCAGATTTTGTAAAAAGCTGTTGCAATAATAAAAGAGAGAAAATTAAGTCTTGAATTAGGTTTATATCAGTGGAAATAAAAAGACATTGAGGCAAGGAAATTAGTCATTTTCATTAATATTTCCCTCTACAGCAGATTTTACTTTAATAATCAGCTAGAAGATACTTTCAATATGGCTTCTCAATGATCCCCATCCATTTAAGATTTTAATCAGGCAGTTACTGTCTGGTAATAAAATGACATTTAATGTTATAATGATGGGCCTTTCAAAGAGCTCTCATCAGTGATTGAGATGATGCTCAGTAATGAGTTGATCTGTATTTAACACAATGTGCTTCGTTTAATGAACTTAAATTTAATTTTTGCCAGAGCTAAGAGCTTTAAATCAAAACCATGGCATTGTGTCCTCACTAGAAAAGTTTTAAATACTGTTCCATAAATGTAGCCTGCAGAATTATTCTTTGGTGGGCACTTGGAGAATAGTTCTGAATTTTTCTAAAGTTAATAATTTCATTATTCAGCTATTGCTTCAAAAATCTGTCTTTTACTAAATAATTCATAAGACTTTACAACTAGAGGAGATAGAACATATTGTCTCCAAATTTCTAGGATAATGAAGAATTACTTAACAAACCTAATATTAAAAAGTTGGGATTAAAAATGTTTTCCTATATTATTTAAACATAACAATGTTTTCATGAAGAAAATTAGTGTAGAAGGAAATTGCATAACTCCGAGGGATATTTAGATTACACTTTTTCGCAGCTCACTTTATCTATCTACTCTCTCTCTCGCTCTCTCGCTCTCTCTCTGATATTGCTTTTTATCCATTTAGTCATTTCTGAAACATGCCTCTCAGACAACTAATGGAAAGTAGGAGAGAGAACTATTTAAAATTTCCTATTATTTCTATGTATTTTCATTATATCATAAGAGATATTAAAAACTACAGTAACATTAATAAAGCTCTTCATAAGGAAAGGGATCAATTCACCTGCCATTCAAGTAGTTTTCATTTGGCCATTTTCTCTTATTGTCCAAATGAAAATGTGAGTTTTAGTTATAAAATTATTGTGGATTTAATTTTAATGTAATATTATTTTTGGTATTTATTTCTTAGATTTTCTCTATTGCAGTACCACCTTAGTATGTGTACATTTTACTAGCTGTACAGATTATTTTAAGTATTTCTTTATTATAATTAACTAGAGGCCCATGGGGTCCCTCAGCCTGGCCTGCACCCTCTTACAATCCAGGAACCCTTGGGTGATATCAGATTGCCAATTTCAGCCCGATCCAGGGATCTGGCCAAAACCAACATCCCCTGAGGGATGTAGTAGTGCACGAAGCAGGAGGTAGCTGGGGAGGAGCCCGAGCTTGGGCCAGGCTCCACGCAACTCCCTCTCATCCTGGCCCCGCTGTGCCTGCCACCACCACCACTGGGTAGTGCTGCCATAGAGGCAAGATAGACTCACATAGCCGCAGCTGCGCTTGCCAGCTGTGAGCCCAGCAACTGGCACCCTTGGTCAGCTGAGCAGCGCTCCCACTGTGGGAGCGCACTGACCACCAGGGGGCAGCTCCTGCATTGAGTGTCTTCCCCTGGTGGTCAGTGCTCATCATAGCAATCAGTAAACCTGTTGTTTAGTCGTTCAGTTGTTCAGTCACTTACGCTTTTATATATAGACTAGAGGCCCGGTGCACAAAAATTTGTGCACTCGGGGGGAAGGGGGGCCACTCAGCCCGGCCTGTGCCCTTTCACAGTCTGGGACCCCTTGGGGGATGACCACCTGCTGGCTTAGGCCCGCTCCCCGGAGGATTGGGCCTAAGATGGCAATCAGACATCCCTCTGGCAGCCCGGCAGCCCTCGGGGGATGTCCACTTGCCAGTGGGGAGCAGACCTAAGCTGCAGTCAGACATCCTTAGCGCTGCTGAGGAGGCAGGAGAGGCTCCCACCACCACCGCTGTACTGGCAGCCATCAGCCTGGCTTGTGGCTGAGCAGAGCTCCTTCCATGTGAGAGCACCCTGACCACCAGAGGGCAGATCCTGCATTGAGTGTCTGCCCCCTGGTGGTCAGTGTGTGTCATAGTGACCAGTCATTCCCAGTCCTTCTGCTGTTAGGGTCAGTTTGCATATTACCCTTTTACTATATAGGATAGAGGCCTGGTGCACGAGTGGGGACCGGCTGGTTTGCCCTGAAGGGTGTCCCGGATCAGGGTGGGGGTCCCGCTTGGGTGCCTGGGCAGCCTGGGTGAGGGGCTGATGGCTGTTTGCAGCTGGTCACACCCCCTCCAGGGTGGGGGTCCCCACTGGGGTGCCTGGCCAGTCTGGGTGAGAGGCTTAGGGCCGTTTTCAGGCTGGCGGGTGACTGAAGCTCCCCACCTCTCCTTTTTTTCTTTTTTTTTTTATTCTGGGATTTATTTACCTTCTATGGCTGTCACTGGAGCTGAGAGCCGACTTTAGCTCTGAGGCTCGGCTCCAGCTCTGAGACCTTGGCTGCTGAAAGCAGGTATCTGGGTTTGTTTGGCATCTATAATTGAAACACTATTGCAACTCCAGCTCTGAGGCCTGGCTGGCTGAAAGCAGGTTTCTGGGGTTTGTTTAGCTTCTATAATTGCAACATTGTTTCTTAGAGTGCAAGCTCAGAGCCCAGCAGCGGCAGGCGGGGAACCTTGGCTTCCTCCTTCACTGTAGCAAGCAAGCCTCCTGTTTGCTTCAGCTGCCTGGCTGCTGGCCGCCATCTTGGTTGGCAGTTAATTTGCATATCGCTCTGATTAGCCAATGGAAAGCATGTCGGGGGTGCAGTTAATTACCATGTTTGTCTATTATTAGATAGGACTAGAGGCCCAGTGCATGAAAATTCCTCAGCTCAGTCTGCCCCCTCTCACAGTCAGGGAGCCCTCAGGTGTGGGAGGTGACCAGCGATCAGGGGAAGGCAGCACCCCATCACACCTCTGCTATTGCCACTGCCGGCAGCACAAGCCTCGGCTGGCCCTGGTTACCTGCACCTTGGGCCGGCCCTGGGTGGCTGGGGGGCTGAGGGGACTGGGGGACTCTGGAGGCAGACGCACAGCCCCGGCGGGTCTGATAGGACTGGGCACCGCCATCTTGTGGCTGTAGGCGCTGCCATCTTTGAGGGTGTGGCAGTCAATTAGCATATTTCCTCCTTACTGGCTGTGGGCACTGCCATCATTGAGGGTGGGACATTCAATTAGCATATTTCCTTCTTATTGGCTATGGACACCGCCATCTTTGAGGGCAGGACAGTCAATTAGCTTTTAGATAGGATTGTACCATCTTAGCATGTATAAGGGTGAAGAATGGCAATCAGATATCCTGCAATGAACATTTTTATGCACACAAGTTCTTTTTATTTTATTTTAAAATATTCTTTTAGAATTGTTTTATTATTAAAGAAGTGGCATGATACTTAGCATCCCAACATAATCTGTTTGGTAGTACAGGGAATTTGTAGCCAAATCTTTTTCCCATCCAGATGCAGGTTAAATGTAAATTTTATTAATTGTTTTCTAAATTATTTTAGATATATTCACTTTTCAAAGAAAAGAATGCCTACTCAGACCTTGTAACATTTTTTAAATATATTTTTATTGATCTCAGAGAGGAAGCGAGAGGGAGAGAGAGAGAAAAAAACCATAAGTGATGAGAGAGAATAATTGATCAGCTGCCTACTTCATACCCCACACTGGGGATTGAGCCCACAACCCGGGCATGTGCCCTGACCAGGAATGGAACTGTGACTTCCTGGTTCATAGGTCAATGCTCACTGAGCCACACTGCCTGGGCAACCTTGTAACAGTTTTTAAGAGCCTTGCTCTATCTCAGTGTATGAGCTCCTATTAACCAGTCTTTCAGGTTCAGTATTCTAGACCTATGGATTCCATTTCTACTGACCCAAGGACTTAAACACACTCTATTTGTCCAAGACAATGAAGCTTTTAATAAGGAACCTAAAATAAAAATGTGTTCTCATTTCTTTTGGCACTTGAGGGAAAACACTGTGGAACAGCTGAAAGATTTAACTATTAAAAAAATGGCTTCTGTGAAAAAGCAGCCACTACTTTTCATGAAGATAATGTGACGTTTTAAAAGCAGCCCAATATATAAGCTACAGAATGAAGAGTTCCAATGGAAAAATTACAATCAGCCTGCAAATTAAATATTTCCTAAATGTAATTCAGTTCTCTCCCTACTAATAAAAGTAAGAATTGCTTTAAAGCAAAGATCTAGGTCATAAATTACAGTAATATTAAAGAGGGTCTTTGTGATCCACTGAACCAAAGATTATATGGGGTTAAAGGAATTATAACTTTATCAACAGAATCCACAATGATGTGCAAGCTACTGAAATACTCTGCTTTACTTGATCACTATGGACAGCCTCTCATGATCACTCATACCAAAAAAAAAGATGTTTGGCTGCAATGAATAATTGTGCCTTACTAATATTGAAATCCCACTGAGATATTGTCAATATTTTCCTTGACCTTATGTTTAAGATATCCATCCACATCCCAGGTGTCTGCATAGACTTTTCAAGATGGTTTTCTATTTTAAAAGCTATTAAACCTGAACTTTTAACAGCCATTAAGATTACAGTTAGTGTTACCTCCCACACTGCTGGCTGAGATTCAACAGCTCACACATTCCTGGGTAGCTTGGACCATGAATATGGAAATGATTCACTATTTAATTAAAGAGCTACAACTTTGCTGTAAAGCTCATCCAAGGTAGCTAATCAAACCCTGATACATGTCAGTAATGAGCTTACAACCCAGTGCTTTCTGAAATAATGGTAGATTGATACTAGTGCACATTTGGCATCATGTAGGACTTTCTTGACTTTAAAATGAGCAGTAGATCAATCATTTCCACATTTCCCAGTTGGGATCCAGCCTCCTACTACAAACTAAATAGGTAGACTATCATCCAGATAGACATAGTGATTCACTTGTGAAAAAACTAACCTGGACCTTCCATTCTACTAAGGGAGAAATAACTAGATAAGTCACTAATTTCTTCTCCCCAGAACACCCTAACTGTATATCTGTAACCCATCATGTTATAATTAAGAATTAGGGAAAAAGTACATCAAGGTTTAGATTTTTACTGAGATCTTGAAGAAGGAGTACTTGAGTTATTTTGACATGTTCTTGTTTCTGCATCATCAATTCTACTGACTCTGACTCTTGAACTATGAATCCTCTAGTTCAGCCCCTCATAAAGAAAAGGGAATGGAGTCAGATTCAGTAGCAATGAGAACAAGACAGAATCACTATCCTATAGTTTGGAAACCAAACTTTCATTTCTTAAATTTATTTTTTCTCATTTGTCTTTCTCTTTTTAAATTATCTATATACATAAAAGCCTAAGGAACCGTTCAACCAATCAACCTTTTGACCAGTCAACCGGTGACTATGATGCACACTGACCACCAGGGGGAAGACACTCAACGCAGGAGCTGCTCCCTGGTGTTCAGTGTGTTCCCACAGTGGGAGTGCTGCTCAGCAAACTGGGTCTTTAAGCTAGACGCCTGGCTCACAGCTGGAAAGCTCAGCTGACACAGCACAAGCCTCTCCCATAGACACTCCCCCTGTGTGCCCCTCCCCCATCTGGGGCAGGACCTGGATGGGGAAGGCATCAGGACTGACTGGGTGTGAGCCTGTGGCTGCTTCTCGGTCATGGGCACACCAGGTGCACAGAGACCACAACGGAGCTGAAGCAAGTCTACCGAGCAGCATTGGCAGGCGCAGCAGGGCCTGGATGAGCAGGAATGGCAAGCAGGAATAGCAGGCAGTGATGGACTGCCAGTTTCAACCCGATTCCCTGCAGGCCACACCAAGGGACTCCACCAGTACATGAATCTGTGCACTGGGCCTCTAGTCCTATCTAATAAAGTGGGAAAATGCTAATTGACCCTTACGCCATCACAAAGATGGTGGTACCCACAGCCAATAAGGGGGGAATATGCTAATCGGCTGTCATGCCCTCAATGATGGCGGCACCCACAGCCACAAGATGGTGGCGCTCAGTCCCCTCAGCTCCCCAGCCACCCAGGGCCGGCCCGAGGTACAGGCAAGCCTCGATGGCGGCTGCCCAGCTGCCCAGGGCTGCCCGAGGCTTAGGTAACCAGGGCCAGCCAAGGCTTGTGCTGCTGGCAGTGGCAGCAGCAGAGGTGTGATGGGGTTGTTATAGGTTCACCTCAGCGAGATAGACCACTGACTCAGAATTTAAATTTAAGACCCTTTATTAAGCTGGCCAGCAGACTACAGTTACAGCACTCCGCCAAAGCAGAGACTTTGCCTACAGGAGTTACATTTTATTATTAAATTCTGTGGAGGCCCAGAGAAAAATGTGTCTTTCAAATTCTGGGCCCCCAATATGGAGGAAACTCTCTTTATTTATACTTTTTCCAGTCTTTTGTCTCCCAAATTTGGAATGAGACTTCCGGGCCTTCGGAGAAAGAAGGTCTGCGTGCTGGGAAGGGGCCATGAGACCATATCTCAAGGTCTGGCCTGATGTCAGTACCTTCCTATCTATGTGTTTTAGGAACAGACAGCACAGCATGACCCGTCTGGCCAAAGCGCCAGATATGCATCCCAGCACAGGGTGTTGCCTTCCCCTGATTGCCAGGTCGCTTCCCACCCCTGAGGGCTCCTGGACTGTGAGAGGAGGCAGTCTGAGCTGAGGGACCCCCCCCTCCAGTGCATGAATTTTCATGCACCGGGCCTCTAGTTTTTTCATAAAGCCTTAATGCCAAGGCTCTGTATCCTTAATACCTGGGTTCATACTCTGGTTTCATTGCTCTTTAACTGTTTGGCTTTGGTCAATTACAGAACCCTTCTACACCCCAGTTTTCCTATCTGGAAAATGGACATAATAAGTATACTCACTTCATAGAGTTACTGTGAGAAATAAAGTTAATAAATGCAAATGATTTAAAAAACAGTATCTGGCAAGTAATATGCCCAATAAATGTTGCTATTATTATTAACAATTTTTCATTAAACCTCCCTTTGTGGCTTTCCTTTTATTTATCATCTGGACAGCATATTAAGAACTAACTTTTGCGCTGACCAGTTTTGCTCAGTGGCTAGAGTGTCGGCATGTGGACTGAAGAGTCCCAGGTTCGATTCTGGTCAAGGGCATGTACCTTGGTTGCGGGCACATCCCCAGTGGGAGGTATGCAGGAGGCAGCTGATCGATGTTTCTCTCTCATCGATGTTTCTAACTCTCTATCCCTCTCCCTTCCTCTCTGTAAAAAAATCAATAAAATATTTTTTTTTAAAAGAACTAACTTTTGGAAGAATTTTTAAAATGGGAGAATTTTGAGTCCCTGGTTATAGAGATAGTTTTGAAGAAATATTTAAAGAAAACGTCTAACCTGTTAGTACAAATCCGTCCTAGAGCTGAGTTGAAAAAATTTGCAGAAATAGCATTTTTGCAACTAAGGGAGAAGCAACTGAATAAATTACTAGTTTCTTCTTTTCGGAATACCCCACCTCTGTAGATATCACATTAAACCTACTATTAGAATTTATGCACTTTAAAAAGAGGCATCAACTACCTTCATTTACAGCTTGCTTTTGGACAGGGCTTTTAATTGCTTTTGACAGAACATGCTTGAGAGGTTTTTAACTGGTGCTCTTTATCCCCTGATGTATCTCAGCCCTCTCAAATGTAAACCACCAAATTTTTATCAATATAGATTACATACATACGTGTATGTGAGTGTGTGTGTGTGTGTGTGTGTGTGTGTGTGTGTGTGTAATGGAAATACCAGGCACTGAGCAGAGCAGTATCAAATTTGCTATTAGTAAGAGGTGTGGGTTTGCTGAAACAAAACAGTAAAGCTGTTGAAAAAAGAGCTTTTCTTAGATCAGGCAGGAACATTGTCTTGTGAATATATAAGGGCAATTAACAAGTCTACTCAAATGCAATATGGTGCTAAGAGGCCACAGAGTAAGTAATAAGTAAATGCAGATGCTTTTAAGACAACATGAAATATCATTTTCCTGTGGTGGTTATCGCTTGGCAATTATGATGACTTTAGTGTTGCTTGTAGTCTTTTAAAAATTCCTTCAAGTATAGGGGCTGATCTTCCAGTGTTCAGAATGCTGCCAATAAAAAGAGTCAAAAATTCTGGCTACAGCAGGAATCACAGCATACACTTATACTAACACACTGAAGTTTCAGTCAGAAGACTTGTGTTTCAACTGTAAATAAACAGTTTTCTATTCCCAGACATGGCAGAGGACCTCTCTGAGTTATAATGATCGGCAAGATGAGTATAATAACACCTCCCAGATACAAGATCTCTGTGAAATGAAATAAACGAGACACTGGATGTAAAAGAGCTCTGTAAATAACAAACAAATTTAAAAAGAAATTGGTTTCCAAAGATCTTAAAATAGAGCTCTGGGGTAGTGGGGCATAAAATAGATAGAGATAAAATAGAGATTTACAGATTATGGGCCTTGAATAGTAGAGAGCAGTCATTGGGAGCCTACTCAATTGCCATGCTCGAAGAAAACAGGAACCAGTCTTAGAAACCAAGTAGATGGACTTACATGTCTCAGTTTTGTCAAAAGCTGACTGCCAACTGTTCCTTCCCATAAGCAATGGCAGAGATGGTGGCAGCTTCAGCAGAAATGTCGTTCAAAGCCTCAGGTGTTAGGGCCCCATGTCCCCTCTAGAGTGGCACAAGCAATTGCACCAAAAATCATGCTTGGCCAACCTCTTAATTAAAACAGTTTCCTAAAACTGAATGGATTGGAATCATCTGAATCGGTAACAGATGGATTACTTAACTAACCGTTGTAAAAATTCATGGTTTAGAGCAACTCCAGCTCGTGTTTATCGATACTTACTCTATTCCTAAGGGTATCCACAAGGATACATGCCAAGAACTGGAGAGAAAAGTTATGTCGTGTCACCTCAGCTTTCCTAATGAAAATGCTAACACTTTATAGAGAAAGTAATCTCTGGAACTCATGACAGTAGATTTCTGTAACCCAAAGGAAAAATAAATAAATAAAAATCACTGACAAGAAGGTTCTTATTTTTGTTTCCAACCCCTTTCACTTTGTAATTCTTGACCACCCCCACTGGAGATGAGAAGGTGGAGATATTTAAAATTGTGACATTTTTATGGATGTTGTCTTGTATAGTTAAGTATTCTTCACAACATAGACTCTATAGCTCAAAAATTATTTTGGAAGTATTTCAGTAGAGATTTCAGGTGGGAATAAAAGAACATTTGACAGTAAATCAAATTCATAAGATGAAATAAAGAGCACCAGTAAAAGAAGCTACATGGACAGAACATTAAAATTCAGTAACTATAAAAGAAACCTGCAAAAACAAATGATCACAAAATGGTGCTCATGGGTTTATAAGACATAAAGGTGTAGTTAGTATGACAGAAATTGCACAAAATAGGGGGAATGAAGTTACGTTGGAGCAAAGTTTTTGCACTGAACTAGATTGTTTAAAGTTCAGATGTTAATTCCAATCCCCAGGGCAACCACTAAGAAAATAGCTAAAAAAAAATTTTAAAAAAGGAATTGAAACGGTGCACAAAAGTATTTTTTTAACAAAAAAGGAATTAATTTAGGATATAAACTAAAAAGATATGAAATATACAATAAAATGGCTAAATAGCAGGTAAATCCTACCTTACTAGTAATTATATTCTACTAGAGGCCAGGTGCATGAATTCATGCACAGGCAGGGTCCAGCCAGCCCACCCCAATCAGGGCCAATTAGGGCCAGGCCAGCTGGGGGAAGGGGATGCAGGAGGTTGGCCAGCTGGCCCCACCCGTGATTAGGGTGGAGTGAGGCCAATTGAGGGCGGGGCCGGCCAGGGGGAGAGGCTGGGGGCAGTTGGCCAGCAGGCCCCGCCCCCCTAGTTGAACTCCTGGTCGAACTCCAGGTTGAGGGAACAATTTGCATATTAGGCTTTTATTATATAGGATGTAAATGGATTAAATAGCCAAAAGTTCCAATTGAAAGACAGAAATTGGCAGAATTATTTTTTTAAGTAACACTAATATGCTCTGAACAAAAATGCACTTTAAATTCAATGACAAAAAGAGGTAGAAGATAGCCTTAACTGGTTTGGCCCAGTGGATAGAGCATTGGTCTGTGAACTGAAGGGTCCCAGATTCAATTCCAGTTAAGGCTACATGCCAGGGTTGCAGGCTTGATCCCCAGTAGAGGGCAAGCAGGAGGCAGCCAACCAATGATTCTCTTTCATCATTGATGTTTCTATCTCTCTCTCCCTCTCCCTTCCTCTCTGAAATCAGTAAAAATATATATTTTTTAAAAGGGAGGTGGAAGGTAAAGGGATTGGAAAACAGGAAACAAGAGAGCTGAGTGGCTATAGTAATATCAGACCAAAAAAAAAAAAAAGAAGGTGAAAACATAAAATGTTACTAGAGACCTTTCCTCAAGATATATTTTCCGCCCTAGCTGGTTTGGCTCAATGGATAGAGTGTCAGCCTGCAGACTGAAGAGTCTCAGGTTCGATTCTGGCCAAGGGCACATGCCTGGGTTGCAGGCTCGATCCCCAGTAGGGGGCGTGCAGGAGGCAGCCAATCAGTGATTCTCTCTCATCACTGATGTTTCTATCTCTCTCTCCCTCTCCCTTCCTCTCTAAAATCAATAAAATATATTTTTTTAAAAAGATATCTTTTCCACAGGGAGAAATTATTGTCCAGTTTGTAGTTGAAGTAGAGATATGACAGATGCTTATTATGTAGCACATCTCCTGTTTCCAGGCTCATCTTAGCCCAGAGTCCACCTTGGCTCAGAGCCCCCACACTCACTCTCAGTAGGTGCTCCACCCCTCTGTGGTCATGCCACACTGGAAACTTGTTTTTGGGACAGTCTCCCATTCTGAAGCAGGGATAAGTGATCTCATATATTGTATCTGCTTTAAATTAAATTCCTTTGCAGTGGCTAAGAACATGACCTGAGTATTTCCTGTAGATATATTGAGATTCCTTGTTCAAAGCTGTAAGTAACATGTGCCTGTTTTTATAATAAGACCTTTTTCCTTTCTCCCATTTATTTGGCCCCTGCTTGTAAGAGAGAGGAAGAGGAAATGATACTATTTACCTTCTATACCCCCTTGTCACACAACTATCCACTCACACTGAGCTGTCCGTGCCCTCTCTGGGGTTTTAAAGGTTATTGTGATTAGATTGAGCCCACCCCAGATCTATGTCCCTTCTCACTATCACAAAGTCAACTGATGAGTAATCTAAATTGTATCTACAAGAATCATTTTCTTCCTTATAATTTAATGTAATCATGAGTATGGTATTTTATTCATAGGCTTGGGAATTATAGCAGGAAATCTTTTCATCTTTTTTCAGAAAAATTTCTATACATATTCACATCCATTTACCATATTAATAGAGTCTATGTCATGGTATTAGTAAATGAAAACAACCAATTCATACCATGTCCTAACCACAAAACCTTGATTAATTAGATAGCAGTAAATACAATGATGAATGCTAAGATGTAAAAAGAACTTCAATGAATTTGACTTCCATAAATACATGCATGATCCTGGACTCATTTATTTGTGCATCTGATTTGCAACTGAGTTCAAATATTACTTATCTGATTATATCTATATTGTGATATACTAACCAAATAAAAGCTTTTTATTGAGAGAAATGAATTATTCCCCCATGACAAGTAATAGGAAAATGCAGATTACTTTTGTTAAAAAACAAATATTCAACTGAGTAAACTTGAAGCTCTAATTGGCTTTATTAAGTGATTCATAAATCAGGCAGCATCCATCTAGCAGTTAGAAGGATTCTTCAAGTTGTTGTGCAAAATGGAAGGTTCTCATAGGAACAATGGTAGGGGCAAAAAAGCTATTGACAAAAGAAAAGAAAAAGTTAATTTTTATACCAGGATGTCTTCTTTTGGAAGGGAGTGGCAAGGGTTTGTCATGCAGATTTTCTCTTCTTTTTTATGAGGTGGATAGGATGGAGAGGACCATGTGACAGATCACCTTATTAGTGATTGACCTGATAATGTCAGAATGTTTGGTTGAGATTACATTTATAGGAGAGTTAAAACTGTGATTAGGTCTGGCATTCAATCTAGGTTTAGTATCATGGGTTTTAGCGTGACCACATTTTTTTCTTTAGCACTTTGTATATAAATGTAGAAAACTAAAGGTAACATCTTAACCTCAGTTGTGCTTCAGCCCCCGGCCCCTGAAAGCAGAATGACCCTACTAACCACACACTCAGGGAACCAGGCAGAAAGATGCCATGACTGACATCAGGACCTTAAAACAAATTATTTTTATCCACTATTAGGTTCCACAGGTATTGCCACATTCTCTAGAAGCAAACCTTGATTCTAGAAATTTTCCTCCAAGGAAGGTATGGAGGATGAATTTCTGATTTACTTGTGAAGGGGAAGAGGATTTGCCATACCAAAACATGACTGTTTAGCATAAAGACTATTTTGGGGTGATTATTTTAAGAACCAGCCTATCTTTGTTTCCATTTTCCTTTTGGAAGGAACCTATGTGTTCTCTGGCAGGACTGGTAGGATCTTACTTTTAAGGATCTCAGGTCATTGGTTGACCCGAGCAGGATGACACTTCCTCTAACTTGGGCATCCTACAGTCTTGTATGCCTCCTGACCTGCATTCCTGCTTTGGGTCAGCCACTGAGACTGTATTCCTTCCGGTTCTTCCTTGTACCTGAGGCTTAAGGCACCCCCACTAGCACAGCCATTTCCCTCTGGACCAATGGATCCACTAGGGCTGAGACTTAGCCAACAAACCAAGCATTTGGAGGCTAGGGGAAATTTCAGTGGACAAGCCTGAGGCTGGAGTTAGCTGGAGCTGTATTTCCACATGACAATTATGTCATCAGGAAGCTGCTCTTTAAAGCATAGCTATCGTGGATCTTGAGCAGTCAGCATGCTTAGAGGTGTGTGGCATTCCTTGCTGAAGCCACTGGACCGTACAGATGCCCATCTACCTCATTTGTAATTTCCCAGGTTACTAGTTACTGCCATGTCTCCCAATTATTGTAAAGGAGAACTGGAGTATTAGCCCTCAACTTTTTCCCAGAATGGTTTGAGCAAGTAGGAATACCTAACGACCGCTCTGCCAACTCCTTCTTGACATATAAATTGTGCTTAGAGGAGATGCACACCTTCTTTGATAAGGTCAAAATGGACAAACCTGAGTATTTAGTGTTTTAGATGGTTGAGGGAGATGAGAGAACCAGTAGGACTGAAATTGAAAGTACAGTGTAAATGGTGGTAGTGGTGTAGAGAGCAGTACAAATCCATAGACATAGGAAGTAGATAAGTAGTTGCACAGGGCTGGCGGTGATAGGAGGATAGGGAGTCATTGTTAAAAATATGAGATTTCTTCTTTTAAGTGATGAAAATATTTTGAAATTAGATAGTGGTGTTTGTTTAACAACCTGTGAATATACCAAAACAAAAACCTGAATTGTGCACTTTAAAAATATGAAGTTCATGGTATGTGAAGTGAATCTCAATTTTTAAAATGTATGAGAAAAAACAGGTGTCATAAGTATATGTGAAAAATTGGGATGGAATGTATAATAAGGTTGGCTGGCCACTCTTGATTTTGTGTGTGTGTGTGTGCCTAATTTTGTATTTTTAAAAGCCAGAGGCAAAATAGAGTAAAGATTCTAATAATATTTTTTGCTTCCTGGACCTCATAAAGAGCTCAATAAGCAGGAGAAGAAAAAAATTTTGCAATGTACTTATTTTTTATTATTTTTATGGTATTAGAAAATCTCTATAAATCTTACTTTGTGCTTTAACAAAAAATAAGAGCTGGAAATACCTTGAAGGCTATTTTCAAATAACATTATTTCTGGTGTTTGCTTTTTAGTACGACATATTTTATTAATATCCTAATAGTGATGTTTTATATTTTCATGATTTATTCCCTTTGTTATTTCTATATTGATACCATTAATTACTATTTTTTCTAGCTAATAAAAGTGATATTTATCCTATAACACAAATGTGAAAATACAAAAAGAGGACAGAGGGCATATTAAAAATAAACCATCAGAACAAGAGAAAATAGAAACCACTGTTTCTTCTTACTACCCAAAGAAAATTCTACATGTATAATGCGATCTAAAAATTTCAGCTATTTTAGTAACTGGTTCTTTTTACATGTCATTTTAAAGTTTCAATAAATATCATATAACCTAGTTGTTAATGGCTGAATAGGGTCCAATAGCAATATCTTTGCTATAGGCATTGAGATTGCTTTTAATCTTCTGATATTGTAAATATTTGAGCTGAGTAGATCTTTGCACATTTACCTTTGTGCACTTATCTTATGTTCTTAAGATATGTCCTGTAAGTGACATTTCTACATTCAAGGGTGTACATATCAACAGGACATTTTATAAATATTTTCAAATAAAGAACTCCAAATTATATAGCCATGGAAATAGTTTATTAGTTTGTCAGTTTCTGGATTCTTGAAAACTCAGATAATTACCATTTTTTAAATAAATATTCTCATGTAAATGAAATCTTAATTTGTCATTAATTAAATACATATCTCATTGTATTTATGTAATAGCATATAGTACCAAACAATTTATATATTATTATGCAACTATTTCTCTTCTTGTTAATTGCCTCCTTATATATTTTGTTTGATTTTTATTGGTGTTCTTCTTATGGAATATTAGAACTAAAAGGAGACTTAGGTATTGTTTATTTTATCATTGTTCACAGATATATAGAAAGTTACTTCCATTAAGTCATGTGTGCATTTAATATGATGTGTGGCCTTTCAGTGATAAATAAGAATCCATTACTAAATAAGTAATTTATTAATTCAATAACCTTTGTAGCTCACCATTTTGAAAGGCTATTATTTTTATTGGTCAGTCCTGTGATCTTTTCTGAGGTTTCCATTTAAAATAAACAGAGTTCATTAGTTTGTTACATGCTTCTGGATCTATTGTCAGTTTATTTTGTTTATTAGATTCCACATATAAGTGAGATCATGCGATAGTTGTCTTTCTCTGATTGTCTTATTTTGTTTAGCGTAATAATCTCCAGGTCCCTCCATGATGTCTCAAAGGGTAATAGATTTTATTTTTTTAAAGCTGCATAGTATTCCATTGTGTAAAAGTACCTCAGCTTTTTTAGCCACTCATCTACTGATGGCCACTTGGATTGTTTCCAGATCTTAGTTAGACTGAGGAATCTCAGAGGAAAGTGAGAAGGGGAGGAGGGGGGAAGAAATTAACCAAAGAATTTATATGCATATATGCATAACCCATGGACACAAACAATAGTTTGGTGAAGGCCTAGACAGGGACAGGAGCTTAGAAGAAGGGGTTAATGGGGGTAAAAAGGGGACATCTGTAATACTTTCAATAACAAAGATAATAAAAAAACTTTTTAAAGAAACTAAAAATAATTATAAATATAAAAATCAACATGGTCATTGTCCTCAAGGACAAAAGTGTGGCTACAGGTATCAAAGCTACAAGTGCACATGCCTACTACAGACAGCAGTAAACAATATGAGAGGGAGATTGGAAATGTAATCGAAATAAACAGTATGCCTTTAAGGTTCAGGGGAAACAAACTTAATGCAAGAGGTACTATTTGGCTGAATTGAGAAGTGTATGTTAGGGTTTGTAAAGTAGAGAGTGAACAGAATACCTTTTCATTAATTGGTATCAATATTTGAACATTCAAAAGTATATATTTAAAAAGGAGTAGCTCCTGAATGGATTAGAAGAGTCAGACTCAAGGATGAGTGTGAAGGGTCTTTCGTCCTTCGAGATCACATTGCTCTCAGGCAGTGATGTCAGTGTTTAGTATAAATAGTTCATGTATCCAACTATTTCTCAGATTCCTCTCCAAAAATGTGTCTTGTTCTTTCACTTTAATTGGCAAACAAACAAAAATATTGAAAAAGCTTCCTTTTTTTTCATAATTATGCTTCATGTAAGAAGTCAAGCATATAAAACTGTATATTAAAAAAGTGAATAGTATTATTTTCTAACTACTTTACTCATATATATAATACATATTAATTACAAATAATTTATTAATAACCTTAATCTGGACATTTAAACAGCCAACTATTATCATGTAATCATTTCATTACAATGGCTTCTCTATAAAAAATAAATTGCTTCTAATGCTTAGCACAAGTTTAATTATGAGATGGAATATGAAGAGTAAGAAATAAGAAAGTGAAATGGATGCTGGCTAATTAGTAATTTTTACTTGTGTGAAAATGAACACCTCATTGGAATTAACAAGTATACATTAAATTTTTGGCCCTTAATTTTTCTGGGAACAAAGTTTCCAGCATCCTGTCGTCTCTTTGGATAGGAGGCTACCAGAGCACCAAAACAGCCATTGAAAGACATAGAGGTGTTCAGTAACATCAGCCGCCAATTAGGCAGGAAATACTAAGTAAATACTTCATTTACTGGCTTAACCAAATTTTGATACTCAGCCCCATTGATGCCAAAGGAATAACTTATAGTTCAGTATAGGAATGAATAAAGGCAATAAATATGACAGCACTAGTAGTTTGTTCTTATAGGTTATACTGTCTTTGAAGTAATATAGTATAATTTACATTATGAATGAGAACATATATTGTATCATCTTTATGAATATCCTAATACTTATAGTACACCACTTATTTCTGTACTGTTGAGGGCATAATGTGCCCTATTCATTTCCATATATTCTCTTGAAATTGGAGAGAGGAGCTCTTTTGGTTTGTTTTCATGTGTTTTTTTGTTTGTTTGTTTGTTTTTTCCTTTCCCCTATAGGAAAAGACCATCTGAGATTAGCACAAACATCATATTATCACATTTTTATCTCTTTTGAGTCCTTAATTTCAAAAACTATGATCTCCTGTTTCTATTTCCATTGTATAAGTATAAACCTTATATTTTGAAGAATATTCTATTCAAATGGAATTTAAAATAGTCAATGGATAATGTACTTTTTTTTCTTTTGCACCAAACTCTTCTTCAAGTATCCCTTACTTTTCATTGATTTTTATCTCACGGATTTGCTGTGAGGATTCAAGAAATAAGTAAAAGGAAGAGAAAATTCATATCGCTATTAAATGAGGGAAATGATCATATGTTATAACACTTCACAATAAACTCATTAGATAAAATGTATGACCCTCATTAAAAATTAGAAAACATATGCTTACTTATATAGTACTATACCAATATAAGAAAGTATTGTTATCATCATTATTATATCAAAGGACTTATGAGACTCAGCATGTAGTACTTGTGGCTGTGATTAATTATAGCAATATAGTAAGGATACTCAGCTGATCATAAGGAAAAAGACAGTGTGTGGAGCATCCATTTGCAGGCCACTTATTCTTTCTCCCTTCCATGAACAGTTGCAGACAGTACACTCTTAAACCAGCAACAAAAATGCACCAACATGTATTTGATGCTTCTGTCCAAGGAAGCCATTAGAGACCCAAGGTTTACATCAGGAGTGCTCATGTAGGTACTCTGTCTAGCATGCCCCAAAGCTTCAGAAACTCAAAAGGAAAATGAGTTTTTAGCATAAACCACATATGTGTACAGTTTAGGCACAGTGAGCCACCCTCATCAATTAGGGAAAGTTTTATATCAGTGTATGGAACTATATATCAGCCAAGTTCACAGACACTAACCAAGAGTTAACTTACAAACACATGTCCCTAAGTGTAGCAGTCTCAGGATTACTATGTTAACTCTTTCCTGCACACACCTCAATTTCTACATAGATCTTCTTGGCCAAGTATTATTAGGATTCTCTGGATGTCACATATGTGGGATAAGTTCAGTATGGTATTGTGACATCGAGGTGCTAGCTTCTTACACTAATCCTGTATTTCCACTACCTATGATATACAACTGTCTCCCAGCTAGCAGAACTCCATGACTATCTGTAAAAGTAATGATGTCAAAGTACCTATCAACCTACATTCTATATTCAGGTAAGCTTTTTTTTTATTAAACTTTCGAATAGTTTGCTAGCTATCGAATGATTAATATGTAAAATTATGCACTGACAGTTTCCATGAACTATCAAAATTTTTGTGATTTCTAAGCCCTAGACTTATCAGTTTTCACTTTGAATTATAGTATCATGATTAATTAATGTACCTAAATCCTATTACAAAAGAGACAAACCCTGCAAAGAGGTTTTAATCTGAAAAATCTTTGTCAGCTTTATGAGATCTGGGGCACAAATATATCTGCCTTGGGAGATCAGAATGTAAAGTGTGACAGAGGTGTTGAGCGGGCACTTCTCTCTCTCTCCTTGGAACCAGTTTGGGCACCAGGAAGAAAGGATTGAAAACATGGAGAGCAAAAGCAGGAATCATTGATGATAAAGGAGGAGGAGGAGGAGACTTCTCCAAATGGCCTTTGCAGCATAAATTTAGAAAAATAGGCTCTAGAGCAGGAGAGAAAAATCAGTCCAGGAGTAGAAAGAAAATAACTTGGTGCATCAAAGAACAGAAAAAAACAATTTGGCTGGAGGATGATGAGGACTTGAATTCTATGAAATGAGACGCATGAGTTGGGCAGGAGTCATACTTTTCAGGGCTGTGTGGGTAGGTGCAATGCGTAATCATGAAGGATTATTTACAAAAGCCTAAGGCTTATAGATATAAGCAGGAAAAGTACATTCTTCTTTGTATCCCTGGTACTATATACACACAAAATAAAAGTGCTGGTTCGACTTGGTCATTACTTACTTTGCTATTCTGAAAGGTACCACAATAGCTGAAAACTTCTTCATTCATGAAACTTCATTAAATTTACCTCATTTTAGATATTGCCTTATGTCCCTGTAGGACATTCAGAATGATCAGTGTAGGTATAGTTTTACCAAACATGAAATACCAAATATAAATGTTACCTGTCATTTTAACCTCTATTAAATCTTATCACTCCTTACAGTCACCCAGATCCCAATGACCCTTTTGTGTTTTGTGATTTAATAAGCAATAATAAAAGGTGTGTCCTAATTATACCCTTCACCTAACTCATCAGTGAGCATACTGTTCAACTCATCATTGAACAGTTAGACAATTATTTACCAGTTTTGAATTTATAGCCAAATGTCTACAATTTGGGGAAAGCGGTTCTTTGCAATGATATTAATGATGCATGAGAATGCTTGCAGAGGGCGGAACTAATAAAATTTGTTACATATTAGCCCATTTAATGTGTTTCCTTGGTTCACATTGGCAAACCAACCAATAAAAGACAGAAAAACAGAATTAAGTAATAAAACATCTTGAGAAAATTGTTATTCATTTAAAATAATCTTTTAAAATATTAACTTGTTTGCTCTACAATGCGATTTTTGTTGATACATAATTTTCTGTTTTGTATCACTATGTATATTTTTTAATAATTTTGAAATTTATTTTTCAATTACAGTTACATTCAGTATTATTTTCTATCAATTTCAGGTGTACAGTCTTGTGGTTAAACAATCATATATTTTACAAAGTGGTGCCCACAATATTTTAAGTACCCACCTGGCACTGTACATAGTTATTACAATATTATTGACTGTATTCTCTATGCTGTACTTTAAATACCCATGACTATTTTTTAACTATCAAGTTGTAGTTCTTAAGCCCTTCACCTATTCATCCAGCCCCAAACTCCCCTTTCCTTTTGCAACCATTAGTCTGTTCCTTGTATTTATGAGTCTGTTTCTAATTCTGTTCATTTATTTTGCTCTTTAGAATCTATTACAGGTAAAATCATATCATATTTGTCTTTCTTGATCTGATTTATTTCATTTAGCATCATACCCTCTAGGTCTATCTATGTGTTGCAAATGGTAAGATTTCATTTTTTATAGCCACATAATATTCCATTGTATATATGTACCAATACTTTTTTTTTGCAATTTCATAGCCCCATTTCAAGTACCATACAAATACATGCAAAATATGTATCTTGTAAGTATAAATATATTTTTCTTAAACAGGCATGTATTTAAACATATACATCATACTACTTTCAAAAATACACAAACCTAAATCTACAACTCAAAATTAACAATTGCTGGTAATGGCAGAGGAATAATGGCATGAGGGAGCCCCTTGGTCTCTCCTCTTAAAGTTTTAAAATTTTGAAAAGCTATAATTAAACAAAGGATTCCCTGCTCAATGCACAAACAACACCAGAGAGATCGGTTCATTGAAACACTTAAAGGTGGGCAAGTGGGAGAGAGTAGGAAAGTGTGCAAGGGCACAGCAGCTTGCAACCACAGTTGTCGGGCAGTTCACATTCCAGTTAAAGACACAAAGCCACTGAGCCTGGCTGCCCCATAACCTCCCTGAGCTCACCTCCCTTTATCCTAGTGATGGGTTGTGGAGCACATTATTGGCAAGCCTGATAAATGGTACTACAGAATCTATTTTTTACCTGAACAAAGGGTGCATGCTGTGACTGATCCTGAGGTCAAGGCACAGGGGGGTAACTGTGGAGGTCTGAGGTCACCATTACCAGAGAGAAAAATAGCAAAGAAGCCGCCTGGGTTCCCCCAGCCCACCCCACTCCCATGCATCATTGCTACACTGATGGCAGTGCCTGGCTGTGTTACCATGAGTAAATTGTATTTGTAAAGTTGTTTATGTTGTAAAAAATGTTGCAACAATTGTCATTTTATTTGATCCCTTATCAACTTTCTGAGGCAGCCAGAGCAGGACTTAAAAGTAGTATTTATCAGTTAACAAAAGTTAAGTGAAGGCTAAGATACACATTTTTATTATGTATTTTGTTATTTGTTTTATAACCTTGATCTAGTCAGTCCCTTGTGTTTTTGTATTTTGCTTTTGTGTTCAAATGTAACCTCTTTAATGTTGTAGTGTGTGAAGATTTCTACCTTGAGGAGAATCCCTGGTCTTATCAAATATCCTTTGGTTGTAGTTTTCAACGGCCATATTTGCTATGTCAACTGTTTTTGTGACTTTTTCTCTCACACAAAAAAGCCATTTTTATTTCTGATAAACCTTTTAAGTTCGACCATGAAATATCCACTCATATTCTTAGCTGTCCTCTTAGTGTCTTCAGTGTCCAGAAGGCCTCCTCCAGCAGAGAGTAACTGCTCATAAGGCACCACTGATAGCCAAGGCCATGATTCCCAGCCTGGCCCTGTGCAGGCAACTCTGGGATGACACTGGCTTTCTCATCATAATCTCCCTCCCCCAGGAAAATGCAAAGTACCAAGTCCAGGCATTGTATAGGTTCTTATCTATATAATAAAAGCCTAAGGGACCATTACGGGGGAACAACCAGAATGACTGATCACTGTGATGCGCACTGACCACCAGGGGCAGATGTTCAACACAGGAGCTGCCCCCTGGTGGTCAGTGTGCTCCCATAGGAGGTGCAGCTGCTCAGTCAGAAGCTGGGCTCATGGCTGGCGAGTGCAGCAGTGGTGGCAGGAGCTTTTCCCGCCTCCACAGCAGCGCTAAGGAGCAATGAGCTGAGTGGTAAAGAGCCTGTCACTATGGAGCCTGCAGCTAAGGAGCAGCAAACCGAACTGAGTGAGCAGGCAGGTGGTAACGAGCGAGGGTTCCTGAATTACAAGAGGGATGTCCTCCTGCTGGGTTAGGCCCAATCCAGGGATGTCCACCTGCTTGGCTTAGGCCCGTAGGGGGATCGGGCCTAAGCCAGCAAGCAGATATCCCCCGAGGGACCTCCCCCCCAGTGCATGAATTTCATGTACCAGGCCTCTAGTATTACTATAAAAAGTTAACAAATAATAGTAGAGTCACATAAGAATACAAGAACCTTTTCACTTTCCCCAGGGTGTTATAATATACTTGAATTTACTAAATAGGAGAAGTTTATTTTCTTGTATGTTTTTATTCCTAGAATTCTATATTTCCCATCAGGCAGAACTAAAACCCTGGAATACATACATTTACTTTCTAGATGGGGCCAGTTTATAAACAAGCAATCATTATTCTATTTTTCTCAAAATATAATTGACATTTAACATAATGTTTGTTTCAGGTGTATAAGATAATGATTTGTATGTATTATGAAATGATCACAATAAGTCTGGTTAATATCCATCACCACATAGACTTACAATTTATTTTCTTGAGATGAGAACTTTTAAGATCTACTCTCTTAGCAACTTTTAAAAATATAATAAAGTATTATTAACTAAAAAAAGCTGATGGTTGGGATACAATGTCGCCTGTGAGCATTGTCACATAAGTCTCATCTATAGAATGACAACTGTAAGCCTGGAGAAATTGACAGGGAGATGGATCATGAAGGAGCCTGTATGTCACTAATCCTAAATATTTTAGATTTTATTGATATTTACCAAGAGACATCCTTAAAATGATATTCAAATAAAATCACATTCTATAACAGAAATTTCTTTCTTCTCATCAGTAAATGGAACAATTGGCATAATTTCAGTTCATTTACATTCAAATGGACAAAGTCTAAAATGCCTCTATAAATCAACTAATCTACTATTCATCTTTTAAAACAGTCTATGTTATGGAGCCCAATGTCTCAAATTAATTTTAAAAATGATAACATTATAAAATATTGAGGTTACAAGATATATTATCAAACAATTTCAGATTGAGAAAATAGTGATTTTATGTGCTACAAATGGAAAAATGCTAATAAAAATGCAATTGAATTTATGTGAGCCAAATCATTAATAAAATACTTGAAAGCCAGTTAGATTTAAATATATTGTTTAAGTGGTGCTGATTAGATTTGTAGCTACTCCCTAATTATAAAAACAATATAACATCTTTCAATAATAATTATAGAAATACTACTAATTATTAAAAACACTTATTGAATGATTACTGTATGTCAGGCCCAGCCCTAAGTACTTTGTATTTCTTTATCTCATTTAATTCTCACAATAATGATATAAGATAGGTACTATTATTAATTATATTTTAAAGAGGAAAAATCTAAGACTCAGTCTAAAATTGATCAAAGTACTTCAGCCAGTAATTATTAGAGCCCTGATGTAAAGCCATATCTTTCTGCTTCCGAGACCAAGTTGAGGAAAAGCCTTAGGATAAACTTACCTTTCCTTTATCTATGGTAACCTATTTTGTGTTTTGTGGGAAACTGTTTATTGCCTTCACTATCTGATAAGCACAGACAGAGAACTCCCCGAAACCCCCGGAAGGCTGGGTGCCTTTGAAGCCCTAGCAAAGCTCAGAGCTAGGCGCCACCTCTGTTTGTCCAGACAGTGGTAGCTAAAACTACTCCCCCATTTATTACTATGTAAATCCTTGCTGATGGGCTAGTCTGCTTGTTACTAGGGGGTCACCTGCCTAAGGGCTATGCTATGGGTGCATCCCAGATCAATAAAAGCTTGGTGAGGCCTGAGCACGGAGGAAGTCCTTTGGGACTTGCGGCCTGGTCCCCCAATATTGCAAAATTATCTCCTGTCTTTTTCTCTCATTTGTTGTGCGGCTCCTCTTTCAGATACCGAACCCTACTCCACGCAGAACGTGGAGGGAGTCTTACACGACAGTGTTTTGTAAAATAATCATCTAAATTAGGAAAAAATAGAAAGCCGATACTGAATTCTGTTAATGGGAAATAATTTCTTTTTCCTCCATAATGAATCAGTTTTTACTCTTAAGCATTAGAATGAATCAGGTTTATCATGGTATGCCTAACTCCAGGCTTATTAATAGTCGTAAAATTATCAGCACACAGCGTTTGACTTGGTAACCTGGCATGAATGAATTTCCAAAGGTTGATTTTTACAGTGCATACATTGACATTCCCATTTTTTCCATTGGTTGACTTCTAATTCCAGCAAAGGAGGAAAAAGAGATTCTTAAAGCTGCTTTTTTCTCCCTAGAACAATATAGCTTTTGATCACATTACATTAGCATAATGAAGTATCTGTAGTAATTTATTTATATAAAGTTCACATTCCATAAATATGCTTGGATTCAAAGCAATTTTAACACTAATTAAAGATATTCTTTGATGGAAAAACAAATTAATGGCCTGTTTTGACTTTTTTCAGAATTGAAATAGTCTTTTCCTATTACTAAACATGAGAAAGTTGCTTCCCCAATATAGTGTACTTTTTTATAGGCACAGATTCAGTATCTCTAACAGAAAAAAAAAGTTTAACAGTTTCACACAAAAATAACCATATACATAGCACTGAGAATATAGAGATGATACATATGAGAGGTGGTGGGAGAAAAACAGCTAAATGTTATCTACTGATATTACACTACAGAAGACAGGCTGTAGAAATACTCTTCTTGCCACAGACACTAATGAAAACATCTCCTTTGGAAAAATAATGTAGAAGGAATTATCAGCGATTTCTCTGCTACACAGAAGTTAGAATCATTCAAGAAGTGAATTTTTCTGCTACCAATGGCTATTTTAAAGGCCATCATCATGCCATTATATTCTTATACTTTATTTTCTTTTGGGTACAACAACTCTGGATGTGTAATACATTTTACAATATATTTGCAACAGTACAAAAATAATGATATACTTTGGGCAAATTCTTTATTTTCTTTATTGATTAAGGTATTACATATGTGTCTTATCCCCCCATTCCCCCCCCACACACACACACACACCCACTCATGCCCTCACCCCCCTGGTGTCTGTGTCCATTGGTTAGGCTTATATGCATGCATACAAATCCTTTGGTTGATCTCTCCCCCTTACCTCCACCCCCCCTACCTTCCCTCTGAGGTTTGATGGTCTGATCGATGCTTCTTTGTCTCTGGATCTGTTTTTGTTCATCAGTTTATGTTGTTCATTATATTTCACATATAAGTGAGATCATGTGATATTTATCTTTCTCTGACTGGCATATTTCACTTACCATAATGCTCTCCAGTTCTATCCATGCTATTGCAAATAGTAAGAATTCCTTCTTTTTTACAGCAGCGTAGTATTCCATTGTGTAGATGTACCACTGTTTATTAATCCACTCATCTACTGATGGGCAAAAAGGCTGTTTCCAAATCTTAGCTATTGTAAATTGTGCTGCTATGAACATGGGGGGTGCATATTTCCTTTCTGATTGGTGTTTCTAGTTTCTTGGGATATATTTCTAGAAGTGGATCACTGGGTCAAATGGGAGTTCCATTTTTAGTTTTTTGAGGAAGCTCCATACTGTTCTCCACAGTGCCTGCACCAGTCTGCATTCCCACCAGCAGTGCATGAGGGTTCCTTTTTCTCTGAATCCTCACCAGGACTGGCTCCCAGCAGCACTTGTCCTTTGTTGATTTGTTGATGATAGCCATTCTGACAGGTGTGAGATGGTATCGCCTTGTCGTTTTGATTTGCATCTCTCGGATGATTAGTGACTTTGAGCATGTTTTCATATGTCTCTTGGTCTTCCTTATGTCCTCTTTCGAAAAGTATCTATTTAGGTCCGTTGCCCATTTTTTGATTGGGTTGTTTATCTTCCTTTTTTTAAGTTGTATGAGTTCCCTGTAAATGTTGGAGATTAAACCCTTATCAGTGATAACATTGGCCAATATGTTCTCCCATGCAGAGGGTTTTTTTGTTGTTTTGTTGATGGTTTCTTTTGCTCTACAGAAGCTTTTAATTTTGATGTAGTCCCATTTGTTTATTTTGTCTTTAGTTTCAAGTGCCCTAGGAGCTGTATCGGTGAAGATATTGCTTCGGCATGTGTCTGAGATTTTGCTGCCTGTGGATTCCTCTAATATTTTTATGGTTTCCCGTCTTATGTTTAAGTTCTTTATCCATTTTGAGTTTATTTTTGTGTATGGTGTAAGTTGGTGGTCTAGTTTCATGTTTTTATATGTATCTGTCCAATTTTCCCAACACCATTTATTGAAAAGACTGTCTTGACTCCATTATATGTTCTTGCCTCCTTTGTCAAATATCAATTGAGCATAGTGGTTTGGGTTGATTTCTGGGTTCTCTATTCTATTCCATTTGGCAATCTAGTAGGATACAAAATTAATGCCAAGAAATCTATGGCATTTTTATACACCAATAGTGAACTTACAGAAAGGGAGATTTAAAAAACAATCCCATTTATCATCTCACCAAAAAAAATTAAGATACCTAGGAATAAACTTAACTAAGGAGGTAAAAGACCTGTACTCAGAAAACTACAGGACACTGAAAAATGAGATAGAGGAAGACATAAACAGATGGAAGAATATACCCTGTTCATGGATTGGTAGAATTAACATCATTAAAATGTGCATACTACCCAAAGCAATCTATAGATTCAATGCACTCCCCATTAGAATACCAGTGGCATATTTTACAGACCTAGAACAAACTCTCCAAAAATTCATCTGGAATAAAAAAGTTCCTGAATAGCTGCAGCAATCCTGAGAAAGAAGAACAAAGTAGAAGGGATCTCATTACCAGATATCAAGCTGTATGACAAACCCACTGTTCTCAAAACTTCCTGGTATTGGCACAAGAACAGACATATGGGCAAGTTATTTTAATGCTCACTATATATGTGCTATTACACATACACAAAGTTTAAAAAATATGTGAAGACTATGGGTAATAATAAGTTTCAGAAAATAATCAGAAATCTGATTTCAAAATAAATCTTAGGGTTGGGAATAAAAGGGCCCTACATGGAACAAATAATAACCTTCTGGTTTTCCTTTCATCACCATCCATCCCATATCAACTGTAATCCTGCCCTGGCCAGTTTGGCTTGGTGGATAGAGTGTCGGCCTACAGACTGAAGGGTCCCAGGTTCAATGCCGGTCAAGGGCATGTACCTTGGTTGCAGGCATATCCCCAGTAGGGGGTGTGCAACAGGCAACTGATTGATGTTTCTCTCTCATCGATGTTTCTAACTCTCTATCCCTCTCCCTTCCTCTCTGTAAAAAATCAATAAAATATTTTTAAAAAAAACAAACAAACTGTAATCCTGCCAATACCCTCAACCTTCTTACCACATGCCCTCTATATATAACCAATGAACACTCCAGCCAATGTCCTACTTTATTTTACAATTCTTTTTTATGGTTGACAGTATTACAGATAGTCACATCATTGTTTGAATATGCATCTCTTTAAATTCATTCCATGAAGCTTCAGCCAAATCCCATGGTACTTCTTGAAAATCATATTTTTGCTTGATTAGTCATTGCAAACTGCCATTTTCCTCAGGGGAATCTTTAGACTTCCAAATATTCAAACTACCTTTCCAATTCTTTACAAGCTCAAATGCCCTGCAATCTTATTTAACTAGCATCTGAGTGCATCCAATGACATGTCTTGTTCTCTTGATAATAAACCTATTGGCATCATCATAACTTTACATATTTCCCTTCATCTCATTACTTCTGCCAAGGCATGTGAATAGCAATGATGGCATCCTTGGGCTTGGACATCCATACTTATTATTATCTACTGTATCTTCATGTAGAGAGCAGCACTGTGAAAAGTAAGAAATGATTTACCATTGTGTCCACCACCACAAAACAAAAGAAACAATGGGGGGAAACATGCAGTATCACTGCCTGCCTACAACTCCCTCCATGAGCAGGGATTGTAGCATCTCCTGAAATGTGTATTATTTCTCTAAATTTATTTAGAAACTGCAGCGATGGAAATAGTGACTCCACTAGCACAAGTGCCACATGAGTCAAAAGCCTCAGATTTAAAGTATTTTGCTTTTTGAGTATTTTCCATCCACATTTGGATTGCATTTCAACCCACAGCCCCAAGGCAGGGACTAGTGAGTATCGCTAAAAACCATGCATCCAGGTAATGGTTCCTGAACAACAGTAATGAATTCCGAACACTCCAGGGCAAACAGGGACCTGATGTTTAGGAGAAGAATGAGATTGGTCCACAGGCAATAAAGCATAGAACCACTATCATCCAGTGGAAAACCAGGATTAAGACAATAAATTGCTACTGACGAATCTGAAAGTTATAGGCAGTGAGGCAGAAACTAGAAATGAAGAAATAGGGAGGAAGCCACACACATGAAGCCAGTGGTAAAGGGTATTGGAATTACAGTAATAGAAGGGGCCCAGTGAGATTTCTTGTGGTGCTGGATCATAATCACAGGTGGTTTTTCCAGGAGCCTCATTGTCACTCTCCCAGGTTCCTTCTCCTACCCTCACTACTGTCCTTCACCATTGGGATGATTAGGACTGAGAGATATAAAAAGAAGATCTCCTTTAAAAGTCAGAGCACAGCCCACCTAGCCCGTATGGCTTATGAAACAAATCACGGTTTGATTCCCAGTCAGGGCACTTGCCCAGGTTGCAGGCTTGATCCCTAGTGTGGGGTGTGCAGGAGGCAGGCAATCAAAGATTCTCTCTCGTCATTGATGTTTCTGTCTGTCTCCCTCTCCCTTTCTCTCTGAAATAAATAATTTTTTAAAAGAGGGCTCAATTCAAACATTATTGAAAAGAATGAAGCAGCTGACCAGATCCTGGCTACTCCAATACTACATAGATGGTGTGTTAACCTCTGTCCATAAGCAGAGAACATAGAAGATTCCTCCAAATAAAAGAGAAAAAAATCTGAACACTCTATGGCGGTTATGAGTTGGTTTAGGCCAGGCCAGAGAACAAGGGCTCACTTGCAGACCCTGTTCTTCCTTCTCTGACAATGAGCTCAAATTCAAGCACTTTGTTACATTCTTTCAATAATTGTTATATTTATTGTTTTAGTTTAGTTTTTTATTGTATTTTTTTTAATTCTCTTCAGTGATCTTTTATAAAAATGACCAGTTTACAAGAAGAGAGGGAGAGCTAGAAGGGGATGGGGAGGTGGAGGAAGTGAGTCAAACAAGGAACAACTGTATCCTGAAGCTAGATGTAACCATGTTCTTATACCTCTCAGAGTGCCTCCACAACCTTTCCTCCGGAGACATTTCATCATCAAGTCATCAGCTCTAAATAATGGGCCATCTCTGTCCTTTTAGCCAGCTATTGGATGACCTCAGTTATTTGTTATTTTCTATTTCTGCATTATGTAGCCCTAAGTTAATCACTAAGTACAAAGTACTAAGGTCGCAGCATGCTTTAAATGCTTTAAAAAAACTATTTTAAGGATTGGTATCTTCCCACGAGGATACATAAGAATTTATAAAACCTCTGAAACAGTGATCCAAATGAATTCACTTGGGGAAAGATTTACTTATTTTTAAAAAAAGGAACTAAAATTTAACTTGTCTATCCCCAAGGCAGTTAGTATTTCTAGATAAATCAGTAGGAATTCTTCATGGATTTTGCAATGCTTCCATGTGTTTTATTCTTTTTAAAGGATTCTGTCAATCTTTTGTGATGTGAGATGGCTGCTTTCACAGATAAATTATTATTATTATTGTAACTCAGTGGAATCCAAAATAATCTAAAACACAGTAATAGAACAACCCCTGGAGAAAATGGAGCCAAATAAATCACATTTTGTAGCATTTCTCACCTCACTGTGGAAATGTTTCTATTCAGGTGAAATAAGGATAAATACCAAAGGCATTGGCAAATTAGAAGGGGGAAATATGAGAACTACGAAAAGTGTGTAGAAGAGTTGTGCATGTCTTAGGTTGACTGTGGGGTTGTCCTCAAGGAAATCAGATTAAGAGTAATAAAATTCCGCCTAGGCAGTTATATTATAAACCTAGCTACAATGGAGTACATCACAGAGATTGAAGACATTCAAGGAGCAAGCAGAGTAAAATGATATTGAAGAAGAGCATTCTCCAGGTGACAGAGAATACAAAATGCATCCCAGAATCAAAGAAGGTGGTATCAAAGAAGAAACACTTTCCAGGGGATTAAGGAGGATAAAACCAGAAAAGTATCCACTGACCATAACAATTCGATAAGGCGTTCTGTGAATTAAGGCAAAATTTCTTCTTTGCCATACTCTCCCTAAAATTTCTTAAAACAATTGGCTTTGCAAGATCAAATAGCTGGGTTTTCCTTCCCAGCTCATTGATTTAGCATATTGCTTTGAAAAATATATGCCATCAGGCCTCAGAGTCTTTTATTGCAACTTGTACAAACAAAGTATGAGGAGTTGAGTTGTTTATGAGAGAGAGAGAGAGAGAGAGAGAGAGAGAGAGAGAGAGAGAGAGAGAGAGAGAATGAATAAGGGAAGGAGGGAGGGAGGAAGGAAGGAAGGAAGGAAGGAAGGAAGGAAGGAAGGAAGGAAGGAAGGAAGGGGGGGAAGAAATGAGTGTAGTGTTAATTGTAGGTTCACAAACCATGATTCACTCAGGTGTGAAAATGTAGTCCAGGATCTTGTGATATATCTAATTTTTCACAGAGATATTTTTCATATTATATCATATGAATGCTCTTTAAAAGATTATTTTATTAATTTCAGAGAGGAAGGGAGAGGGAGAAAGAGATAGAAACATCAGTGATGAGAGAGAATCATTGATCGGCTACCTCCTGCAGGCCGCCACAACCAAGGCATGTGCCCTGACTGGGAAGTGAACCGTGACCTCCTGGTTCATAGGTCTACGGCTCAATTACTGAGCCATACCAGTCAGGCTGGATACACTCTTTCCCACGCTCCAGTCCTGGCATCTGGTTGGCACTTTACACTGGTCATCCCTGTGTAATTATAATTAGAGCTACTCTTCACTTCCAAAATATTCCAGTTTAGGTAATATACTATATAATCATTTTCGTCATACTCCATATTACTATAATGGACTTATTTTTACCTCAACATCCAAATTAGTATGTAGACATATGTGTGCCCACATATGTGATTGTGTGTCTGTGAACAGTGGATGGTTTGCTAACTAAAGAAAGTGACCATAGGGTAGCCATTCTTTATTGACGTGATGTTCTAGCCACATTTTCAATACAACTGTTTAATAAACTTGAAAAATAAAATAGATAATTATGTGGTGAATCTGGATTGCAAGTATAATCAAGTTGAGTAATTACAATAAAAACTTTATCATCTATCTATAAAATATACCTCTTAATGGAAATCATGAATATTTTCCCCAAAGGTAAATTAAATTAATATTTATATGCTAGTCAGGTGTGTACAAAACTCAGTAATTTTAGGTCTACTGAATATTGATCTTTCAGGAAATAATAATTTTTCTTCTGTAAATTTTGCAATTCCAATGTCAGTGATTTAATATAGAATATTTTTAATTTTTCTTTTGAAAAATGGTATTGTAAATTGAATAGTAGGCATATATATTGAAAATGACTTAATATATTGTATAGAATCAATTTTATAAAATGCACCATTAATCTGAGTATGTATACACAAATTTTAAAAATATATACATATAAACTTTATATGTATATATACACTTAGCATATCTTATATATCTATAGTAGACCTAATTTTATTAAAGTATATTACAGACATAATTTAAAATATACATACATATTTCCCATATCAGCATTTTATATATTATTCATATAACATGTAATGATAGAAACTAATATTTATTGAGAAATTATTAAGTGTAGGACACTCTTCTAATAACATTACATTTACTTTATCATCTAATCCTCCTACTAACCCTATAATTGTGAGGCACTGTTATATTCATGATCTCAGAATTAGGAAACAGTCATTTTTCAGGATTATACCACTATTAACTAATAGGGCCAGGAATTGAATCTGAGCACTTTGTCCACAGTACTCTCCCTTCATGGATCACACGTGCAAAACTTAAATTCATACACATCTTTTAGTTTTAAAGCTTATGTTAGGTCTTAATTTTCCCATAATATTCTGAAAAAAAACCTGATTTTCCACTGTTTCTATATCCTCTAATCGACTCCTCTAACTCACTATGGTCTATATTCTGCAAGCTTAATACTCAAGTACATCGACAGCTCCATTCAGGATTGGTACACTAATTGAAGGGGATTGATTTTTAGGTTACTTTGTGTTCTGTGTACTTTGCTTAGAGTGCACATAAATTTCATCATAACATTTGTTTCTTGTATTTTGCTTTCTTAATATTTTATAGTTATGTATCTGTACAAATATTAGCTTTCAGGCAGCCTGGAGCATTTTAACAGGACTATTCTACAAATATTCTTGTTGCATCTACTTAGGAAAAGATTTGCCTTTCTCCCATATGAGAAGAATATAGTGGTGATGTGGTTTATGGGCTTCTTTGCTGGGATGATGTCAAAAATTGAGGAGTATCTCTAAAAATATCTTGCTCCATTACCCAGAAATAATTGATCTCCCATGACTTACTGCAACATGTTATTAAACATTTCTAGCGGTTACTATTAGCCTGAGCTTTTGTAACTTAACACAGATTTAGACATTGTGTGTGTGTGGGGGGGGGGGAGCATGTTTGTGTATCGTGAGCTATGTGTAAGCAGTTACAGTATCTTTTTAATTATTTATAACAATGAGAATCCTTTTGGATATCAAATATTTCCTGGAATCATATGAATACTTAGTTCTCAATTTTATGTAGATGACAAGAAATTGAAGACAAGTAAAATTCTGTCAGTTTTCTGACCAGCAAATTGAATGTAAATGTCTTCTAGTCTAGGTATTTAAATGGAATTTTACTCTGAATTTAATTTAAAAAACAGTTTGCATTTACTTCTAGCAACATTTTTTAAATCTGTGTGATTTCAAAGATTGTCTAAGATTTCATAAAGAGTTAGGAATCCCAGATTCATACTGTTTTATTCTTAGCTGTTTAATAAGAATCTTATTGTCTCACTCCCCTGCAACCTTGCCTTTTTCTCCCAAATGGGCTTTCCATGGTTCATTAACTCTGAATATGTAGCTATATCAGAAAGCCTACACGGAATGAGGCATTTACCCATAGGACATATGACAGAATCCTCTTATAATCAGAGATCCTTCTGGTCATATATCTGAAACCATCTCTAAATTTCTACTACCTTAAAACACTAAATCATGCACATGACAAAAGGAACATTAAAACTTTGTTTTTGCCAACTTGTTCAGTATTATTTAAGCACTAATACGTTAGGGGGAAAAATTCATTTGGACTATGGTACCTGATATCAAATGTAACTCAAATTTGTCGAAGAGGGATGTTCTTTTTTGATGGAAAAATAGAAAAAGTGGTTACCTTTTTTCACTTTGACTGCCACTGGTGTCATTATCTCCTGAAAACAGGAGAGCCAGGCACAGGCAGAACAACACTGGGGAGAACTACCCCCCTGGGGCAGTGGCTCCTGGAAGCATTAGCTGGTAGGAGCACTTAAGTTGTCATTTTGAAGACTCGCTGGAGGTTGAGGGTGGACTGGCAGGAGTGGGGGAAAGAATAATTATTATGAAATACACTCAGAGACTTTTCTATAGCAAGGCTTTACACCCCGGGGGAAAAGACTCTATCAGAGTTTCCCACCAGGGAAAAGGAAATTTATCCCACTCCAGCCACCTCCAAGCTTTCTGTATCACATAAGGGAAGAAATAGTAACAGGGGTCAGGGGTTCAAGAAAATAGATGAGAATACTGCAATAAGGGAAAGGAGGGGGTGGCTATACCACAGGGGAAGCACATGTGGTGGCCATAACCCTAAGACAGACTCACTGACAAACTGAGATGTAATCAGAAAGTTGCAAAGTGCTCCCTCTCCACCTCACCTAACCTCCTCAGCAAAGGGATTCAGTATAAAAGCAGCAAATTGCAGCTGGAAGAGCTGCAGGACACAGAATTTCTCTGAGAAAAGCAAACAAAGTTATGAGGACACAAACACACAAGACGATTTTAAAGTCTCTGGAGCCCCTTCTTACAACAAAAAAATTAAAAACAGATCAGTTCTTAGCCATAATAACATAAACTCACATTAAATGCTGATTTTCTTTAGCTCATATTATTCAGTAAGATATTTGGCTTTTAACAAATAATTACAAAGCATGGCAAAGGCAAGAAAAAATATAATTTTAAGAGACAAATCATCAGAACCAGGCTCAGATATGATACACATGTTAAAATGATCAGACAGGGAATATAATATAAATTGATTAATTTGGTAAGGTATCTAATGGGAAAAGTACACAACATACAAGAAAAGATGACTAAGGAATGCAAAGTGTCTCGAAAAATAATAAAAAGAACTGCTCAAAATAAAAAAAGAAACAAAGATAAAGAATGCTTTCCATAGGTTCATCAATGAGCTCAAAAGGCTGAGGAAAGAATCAGTGGTTTTGAAGGTAGGGCAATAGGGAATCCCCAATCTAAAGTGCAGTAAAAAAAAAAATGAAAAATTAGAACTAACTTCCAAAAATTATGCCATAATAGAAAAAATGTAACATGTGTAAATGGAGTACTGCAAAGAATAGAATAGATTGTGTTATTATGAATGGTATCCGAAAACAAAAATCAGACATAGTTAAAAACTAAGAAAATCTGAATAAGGTATGGATTTAGTTAATGATGCATCAGTACTGTTTCCTTTATTGTGAATGTATCATGGTAATGTAGGATTTCAATAACAAGTAAAATTGTTATTGAAACTCTCTACCCATATGTATATATGCAAATCTTTGACACTGTTTTCTAAATCTAAATCTATTTTAAAATAAAAGCTTACTATAATTTTTTTTAAATGGCTGCTATTGGGCCCAGCCGGGTTGCTCATTTGGTTGGAACATCATCCATGCACCAAAAAGTTGCAGGTTCAATTCCTGGCCAGGATACATATCTTGGTTGTGGGTTTGATCCCTAGTCAGAGCATAAACGCATAAACGGGAGGCAACAGATCGATGTTTCTCTCTCACACTGATGTTTCTCTCTCTCTCTCTCTCTCTCTCCCTCTCTCTCTCTCTCTCCCTTTCAACAAAAAAAAAAATCAACAAAAACATATCCTTGGGTGAGGATTAAAAAAACAAAAACCCTGCTAATGGCTGATGGTGAGGAAGGAGTTGAAGGAACTATGCTTTAAAAATCAATATGTGAATTAGTAGATAGAATTATTTTACACCAAAAGGACTGTTGTCTGTATTATAGGATGATGGCTCTGGAACAGACCTTATTATTTAATCCTACATTCCCTTTTATGTAGGTTTATGAAGAAACTAACCCATGGGAGTCTAAGGGGCTTGGTCAAAATTATATTTTTATATTATTCCTGGAATCTACACAGAAATTGAAATATTAAAGGTGAAATTGTTTTCTTTACTTTGCTAAAACAGCAATTTTCAACCCGTGTGCCACCAGAATTTTTAAAGCATGCAATACCTGACTAGTTAGTCAGGAGCACTGACCTTTTCCCCCCTAAATTGTCAAATTAAAAAACGGCAACAGCCAATACAACAATAGCCATCCTGTGTGAATGAATTTAAATTATATCTATTTTGTCATATCTGCCAAAAATATTTTTGATATGCCGCAGAATTTTAGTAGTTAGTTTATGCATGCCATAAGTTGAAAAAGGTTGAAAAATCACTGTTCTTAAAATTCTCTAGTCCAAAATTTGTTAAATGCTTTTATTTCTTCTGACTTGGACATTTATCCAAGGTTTATATTTTTACTTTGCAAAATGTATGTATGGTTATAAATTCTTACAATAATGTTTATAACCTAAAATGATAACAAATGTGAATTTATTACTTAAAAAAAAGGAATATTTCCTATATTATTCCTTTGCTAACATCTACTTTTATATGTGACAAAATATCACTCTGCAATTATATATTTGTACTAGAGGCCCAGTGCATGAAATTCATGCACAGGTAGGGTCCAAGGCCTAGCCCATGATCAGGGCTGATTGGGGCCTTCCTTTGTTCCACACCTCCCCCTGGTGGTCAGCACATGTCATAGCAAGCGAGTGAACTCCCAGTCTCTTGGTCGAATTCCCAAGGAGACAATTTGCATATTAGGCTTTTATATATATAGACTAGAGGCCCGGTGCACAAAAATTTGTGCACTCGACGGGGAGAGGGGGTCTCTCAGCCCAGCCTGTGCCCTCATGCAGTCTGGGACCCCTCGGGAGATAACAACCTGCTGGCTTAGGCCTGCTCCCGGGTGGCAGAGGGCAGGCCCAATCCCTAGGTGCAGCCCCTGGTCGGGCTCAGAGCAGGGCCGATTGGGGAGTTGGGGCGCCACATCCATCATGCACAGAGCAGGGCGGATCGGGAGGTTGCGATGCCACCTCTAGTCACGCTCAGGGTAGGGCCGATTGGGGGGTTGGGGCACCGCCCCCTGTCACACTCAAGGCAGGGTCGATAGGGAGGTTGCGGCACCACCCCCTGTCACGCACAGAGCAGGGCCGATCAGGGGGTTGGGGCACTGCCCCCTATCACGCACAGAGCGGGGACCATCAGGGGGGTTGGGGCTCCGTACCCTGTCACACACAGAGCAGGGCCGATCAGGGGGTTGAGGAGCTCCCCCCTGTCACGCACAGAGCAGGGCCCATCAGGGGTTTGGGGCGCCACCACTGTCACACTCAGGGCAGGGCTGATGGGGGGGTTGGTTGGGGCGCCGCACCCTGTCACACACAGAGCTGCAGGGTGATCAGGGGTTGGGGAGCTCCCCCCTGTCACACACAGAGCAGGGCCGATCAGGGGGTTGGGGCGCTGCACCCTGTCACACACAGAGCCGCAGTGTGATCAGGGGGTTGGGGAGCTCCCCCCTGCCACGAACAGAGCAGGGCAGATAGGGAGGTTGTGGCCCCGCCCCCTGTCACACACAGAGCCACAGGGCGATCAGGGGGTTTGGTCGCTGCCCCCTGTCACGCTGATCCCGGTGCTGGGAGGCCTCGCTGCTCCACTGATCCCGGTGCTGGGAGGCATATTACCCTTTTACTATATAGGATAGAAGCCTGGTGCACAGGTGGGGGCCGGCTGGTTTGCCCTGAAGGGTGTCCTGGATCAGGATGGCGGTCCCCATTGGGGTGCCTGACCAGCCTGGTTGAGGGGATGATGGCTGTTTGCATCTGGTCACACCTCCTTCAGGGTGGGGGTCCCGCTTGGGTGCCTGGCCAGCCTGGGTGAGGGGCTGAGGGCCGTTTTCAAGCTGGCGGGTGACTGAAGCTCCCAACCTGTCCTTTTTTCTTTTTTTTTTAATTCTGTGCCAGCTTTAGCGCTGAGGCTCAGCTCCAGCTATGAGACCTCCGCTGCTGAAAGCAGGTTTCTGGTCTTTGTTTACCTTCTGTATTTGAAACAATGTTGTGGTCCTGCTGGCTGAAGCCCGGGGTTTTGTTTAGCTTCTATATTTGTTACAAAGTTGCTTAGAGTACAGCTGAGAGGCCGGCAAGGCAGGCGGGGAAACTTGGCTTCCTCTGTCACTGAAGCAAGCAAGCCTCTCTGTTCGCGTCAGCTGCCTGGCTGCCGGCCGCCATCTTGGCTGGCAGTTAATTTGCATATCGCCCTGATTAGCCAATGGGAAGGGTAGCGGTCGTATGCTAATTACCATGTTTCTCTTTTATTAGATAGGATAAGGAAGTTCTTTGAATGAGTGATTTGGTGGGTATTTTTTTTACAGATTTGAAACTGTTCAGGTCTTTGGAATAAAATTTTCCCACCATTACTCAAATGAGTTAGTTTCCATAAATAAAGGATTTTCATGTGTAAAAAAATTTAAACAAATGGTTTTCAACAGCAATCTTATAGCTTTGTAGGGCTTACAAAATCCTATAGTGGCAGAATTTTATAGCGTTTGTAGAAATCTTATCCTATGATTTCAAATCAGCAAAGGAGAAAAAGCCTTTCCCTTTTCCTCTTCTGAGGTCTGGGATCTTCATAGCTGCTGCTGCGTTTTGGCGAATGACTTAGCAGTGCAGGTATCCTTCCCTAGGTACAGCACACGGAAAAGAAAACCTTTTGATTAGCAGTTTATTACAGTGATACTTGCATATGTACAATCACAGGGCAGCTAAGATCTTTTTTTTTCTTTTTCTTTTTAACCATAGAATCACTACATGCTTCCAAGTCTATGGTAGACAATAGATACTGAGAAGTGGAACAATTCTCCTAGAAACTGAGATCAGTGGATCTGCCTTTCTGTGTTTTTCTAGCATTTGCACATAAAGACACCCATTAGGACAGTTTGCTCACATTCAACGTGGCGCCCCCTCCTGGGCAGAATTGTGCTTGAAGTCACCTCAGAGGTGTTTTGCCTTCCTCTTACCACAGTTACCTCTTCACATCTAGCTATCTGTGCCTCCCACACCAAATAGTCATTTAATGATTTGAAGCCAGGATACTTTCCATTCTCAGTATGAAACTCTGGAGCTTACCAAGAAAAGAACATGGAGTTGCAGGTTCTTTGAGTTTCCATGGCATATCTATAGTAAAAAAGTGATGAGGTTATGAAATATAATTTGTCTTTGATATAAAACAAATGTATGTGCATTAATCTAATATTAGTCTATAATTAACTCCTTTTTTATTATAGATAATGATTGTTATATATATAAGAAACAAGAAAGAATTCATTGTGAGAGGGTTTTAAGTTTTGATGTTTTATGAGCAGGGCCAAAAAGAGCAGTGCAGATATATGTTGTCCACCAGATCATGAAAATAGCTTTTCTATGCAAACAGATTCTGAATGATGGCATAGACTTAATGGTATTTCACCTGTATTCAATTGCTTCACACTGTCACTGTTCCTGCAATTTCTAGATGAAGCAAACCATTGCATATTCCAAGCAGGTCTGCTCACTGACATGATATTAATGAATAGTGGCATCACATCAAGTTTGGAGGCAGATCAGCCACAAGGAAGTTATTTATGTAACTTATTATTCCAGGCTGCAAACCAAGAAGCAATGGCTCTTTAACAGCCAGGGCCAAGAATTAACAGAGCAAGGGATGTCTTATTCCTGACAAATCAATATAGGGAGGCTTTTCACTTCATTCCACTGGAGTAATTAAAACATTTGTATCCAAGGGAATCCATAGGACATGATGCATGACAAATTTTAGCCACCTCCCACAACCATCTCTAAACAGCGCCATAGCCAAGCATTTCCAGAAATTGCAGCCAAAAGGGACAAGTGAAACATAAAGCAGTGTTCTTCATTAATTCATGCAGAGGAGCTCTATAGTGGTGGCATATGTTTGGGAGGTATTTTTCTAATTGAAATGAAGTAATCCATAAAGTGTCCATAGGAACAAGCAGCCTGAGGTTTTATCATATGCTCATAGAAAATTGTTTTAGGTGTTATAGCTTATAAGGTCCACAGTTTTGACTGATTGATTTAATGGATTAAATAAGTCCCGGTTGCTATTTAACCATATTGTAATTATCAAAAGTAATAATGCACATAATTAAAAAGTAAAATAATAGAGAGATCTTTTAATTATAAAACCTTCTGCTTCATCCTAGTCATCTCCAATCACTCTCCTTAGATAGAAAAAATTCCGTATTTAACGGTTTCTGTTTTCCAGTGGTTATTTTGATCTCTCTAAATCATACATGTATACAATTATTTATTCAGTTATGATTTTATAAATTAGATATGTGGAGATTGCTCACTAAAATCTTTCTTTATAAAGAGTCATCTTACATATGATTTCTAGAGGTCAGAGGACATTTAAATTGAAAGGTAAGAAAGGAACTGGCACCATCAGAATATAGGTAGTTTATAAGATGTGAAACTAAATGAGATTATCTGGGAAGAGTGTTTAAAGAAGAGAAATGCTCTCAGAATAGATGACTAGGGTACTTCATCATTTAAGGTTGAATAGAGGGAAAGTTGTCATCTGAGAAGACTTGAAAGTGGCAACAAGAGAAATAAAAGAAACAAAGAATGTCACAGAAACTGCTTCAATTAAAATTCAGTTATAGATAACAGAAACCTATCCAGTTTAAGCAGAATGGGATTAGATACAGAAAGTACATAACTTATAAATTTGACGGTTAGGCTGCTCCCACAAAAATTACTCCAAGAACAAGGTAACTGAGGTCTTACGATTGAGGGAAGTTTCATATATCATAAGCATAAATCTGGTGAAACACATAGGCATTTTCTCAACTTCTGGCTCCAGGATCCTACTACTTTAGCCATAATCTGGAGATAAAACCATCCCAGGATCAATTGGCTTTACACTCATGTTGACAGGCAGAAAGAGTACTTCATGCTCGATGTTTTGCTCCCTCTATCAGTTTCAATTTCTAGATTCACTAGCGCATTTCATTGGCATTATTAAATCCCTAAGTCTGGAAATGGGTGTATACACAAGTCAGGGAAATATGGTTTTTAGCTTTCTGGCAACTATAGTACAGGAAGGTAAAATAGAAGAATATTAAAACAGATATTAAAAGAGCCATATATCAAAAGAGCTGCAAGGAGAGAGTCATTTTAAGTAGAGACGAGTATGCAGTTGTGTACAATGCTACTGAAAGGCAAATCATGTGAAAACAGAAGTGATCGTTGAATTTGGCATCATGGAAGATTCTTGATGATCTCAAGACTAGCAGAGGAGAATGAAAACTTTAGCAAGACGGACTAAGGTGAAGAATGAATAAGAAGTGAGGAAATGGAGACAAGAATAGAAACAACTCATGCTCAGAGTATTCTTCTGGAAAAAAGCAGAGGAATGGGACAATAGTTGGAGGTGGATGGCGGGGTCAATGAAAACATTATGTATTTTATTGTCTTTAAATAGGTATATTGGTAAACTGGTGAGAATAATTTAGTAGAGAAGGAGAAATGATGTTTCAAAAGATATAAAGGATAACTATAAGATAAAATCATTAAGAAGATAACCAAAATTAGTGCTTTTTCAAATAGAGAAAATGAAAGGAGAGAGAAGCTAAAGGGAGTCTAGCATGTTTGCAAGGAACTGAATATAATAATAGATTGTGAGTCTAATTGAATAAGAAGGCAAAAGAAGAAAGAAGATGAGAGCTTAATAGCAGAAAAGTTTGATGGCTCAATAAATTGGAGTTCTAAATCAGTGCAAAACATTTTGGAGTAGACCAACTCCAGGATAAATGGCAGTGGTTGGAGTGCTGTGATTATGCCTATTGGTTATGAACAGGTCTAGGCTGTGATCATAGGAAAGTGGGATTGAGGAGAATTTAAGAAAATGTTTGGGGTTTTTTTTGAAGTGAGGAGGTAAAGAAACAAAACTAGGGATGATGGTTGTGTCATATTGGCTTAATCATTGATAATAACAGTAGCACAAATGAAGAATAAAATGCTGATCCAGGAGAAAAAGATACAAAAAACAAAAACATTGTTGGTGAGCGAAGCAAAGTGGCTTAGAAGTCTGGATATACAATGAGTAATTTAGTAGAATGGTATGGGCATCAGAGAAGCTATGATTTTGAACAAAACAAATAAAATTTCATTTCATGGCCTATATATAGGAAGTTTCCACAGCAATTAAAATTTGAGCTATCATATGTTACTTTGTTATAATCCTTCTAATAAAGACAAGATAATCAGGAATTGTTTCTGCATTTTGTCGAGTTGCTGTCTCTCCTACAAGACATTCCTTGGTGATATTGACTATTTCACTAATCTCTGTGTCCCTAGCTGATGGCACAGTGTTAGGTGCACTGAACCAATACTTGTTAAATTCAAAGTTTTAAGAACCTCAATTATGTTAAGAGATTCTCCTCAAATTAACTATTGATGTCTGGGGGATTTGAGAGTCTAAATTAACCATTATGTAACAAGTGGAAAATGTATTATGCTATAGTGAATCACAAGAAATTTGAATAGCATTTTCATTTATCAAGCACTGTGCCCTTTGTATTTCAATGACTAGCATATTTCCAATTTACTAAAATAAATGTGGATTAAAAAATGTGACATTATTTTTGTGGATGTAATAGCCAATAATTATCGTGCATATTTTCAAGAAAATCAAAAGATAGGGCCCCACCTGACACTGGAAATTTGTTCAGACAATCTGTGTTCACGGTTCATTAGTGATATGCTCTACCAAGCTGGTGAATAAATAATCATTTTCATTCCCTTTCATCGCTTCTTCAGCTTATGGAAGCCATTAGCAGATAAGAATGACATTAATGCACATTTTGTATAATAAAGATTTCATGAACCTAAGAATCTTATTTTCACTGCCAAGGACTGTAACCACAGTAGGGGAGTGATGAATAAGATAAAAAGCCAGAAATAGCAAAATTCAGTACAATTTTAAGTGAAGTGCAACCAAAGGTGTGAATGAAAAAATGCAATTATATGCTAGCAGAAGAAGACTGATGATAATTAAATAAAAATGTGGACATGCATATATGTATAACAATATATAACACAGAGGGATTCTTTAGATATAATATGCATGTATATTTGTGTATACATATATTATAAATAATATTTAATTGTGTTTAACTATGATTACATGAACAAAATGATTTACTTAAACCCTTTTCTGACAACTCTTTTGAATCTCTTTTACCTTTAGATATAGCTAAAGTCAGCTGGCACAGAGAAATAAATGTAGAGCAGACATTTTCAAACACTTACACAAATATGCACATATGATTTAACAACAGCACAGACAGCACTGTGCTAATGAAAATTACCTCCCTGGTTATTGTATTGTGTCTCTATTTCCTTCTTTACATTGGTAGAAATCATTTGTGAAGACATTGACTTACCCCCAAAATAAATAATCATGCCACTTGTTGATAGTTTGCCTTAGTTAATACTGTCAGATTATCTACTGCTCCTTTAATACTAAAAGAAAAAAAACAGATATTTCAACTAAAATGCTCATGTGGCAAAGGGGGGAATCTTATTAGCCTGATGAGTTATGTATATTTATAGGTGTAATGTAGAGAAAAAACATTTTTAAAAATGTTTTATTCCATACATTATTCAGCCATCTATGTGATTATGTTGCTAAGATTAGTAAGAAAATTAATAAGAAAAGGACTTATGCTCCTGTGAAAAACTACTCACTAATGAGAAGTATGCTCAGAGCTTTATTCGGACAGAAGGACGTGAAAGGATAGCCTAGAGTCCAGTAACGTGCATTGATTCCATACAAGGAAACATACTCTCAACACTGCAGCCTTAGAAAGCTTGGGATAAGCCCCTGCACTCAACAATACATCACAACTAGCTCATTTCAGTTAAATGGTCAGGAGGTGCTCCAGTTGTTGCATTTTGTTTCGGGTTGAGGTTTTTAAAAGGAATAAAAATATGTGTTGGATCTTGTTTTAGTTAAGAGCTTCTCAGGGAAAGTGAAATGACAGCCTTCTCAAAGGAAGTACAAAGAGATAACTGTTGTTGTGTGTTAATGACTCATGAAGATGCAAATGACAAGAAGGAATACTTGAAGTATGTTCAAAGCAGTTCTTTTTCTGCCAAGGGAAACAAAGCACTAAATGAGTATTCACACAATCCACATTACAATCTGAATTAAGTTTTGTAGAAAAGTGTATCAAAATAATTTTTATTACTTCATTTCAATTTTAAAATATTTTAATTACACATAAATCACATAATAGGTACTAGTGTACTTACTTTCTAAAAAAGCAAGTTAATAGTCTACAAAGTTTGCTTCAGGTATGTTTTGAAATAAATAACACATTGCCCTAGCCAGTTTGGCTCAGTGGATAGAGCATTGGCCTGCAGACTGCAGGGTCCTGGGTTCGATTCTGGTCAAGTACACATACCTGGGTTACAGGCTCCTCCCCAGCCTGGTCACTGGTTGGAGTTCCTGCAGGAAGCAACCAACCTGTGTTTCTCTCACATAGATGTTTTTCCCTCTGTCTTTCCCTCTCTCTTCCACTCTCCCTGAAAATCAATGGAAAAATATCCATGGGTGAGGATTCACAGAGAAAGAAAGGGAAAGAAAGAAAGGAAGGAAGGAAGGAAGGAAGGAAGGAAGGAAGGAAGGAAGGAAGGAAGGAAGGAAGGAAGGAAGGAAGAGGAAGGAGGAGGGAGGGAGGAAGGAAGGGAGAGAGAGAGAAAGAAAGGGAGGAAGGGAGGAAGGGAGGAAAGAGAAAGAAAAAGGAAGGAAGGAAGAAAGGAAGGAAGGAAGGAAGGAAGGAAGGAAGGAAGGAAGGAAGGAAGGAGGAGAGAGAGAGAAAGAAGGGAGGAAGGAAGGAAGGAAGGAAGGAAGGAAGGAAGGAAGGAAGGAAGGAAGGGAGAGAGAGAGAAAGAAGGGAGGAAGGGAAGAAAGGGAAGGAAGAGGAAGAAGGAAGAAGGAGGAAGGAGAGGAGGAAGGAAGACGGAGAGAAGAGAAAGGAAGGGAGGAAGGAAAGGAAGGAGAAGGAAGAAGGAGGAAGGAAGGAGAAGGAAGGAGGAGGAAGGAAGGAAGGAGAAGAAGGAGGAAGGAAGGAAGGAGAAGGAAGGAGGGAGGAAGGAAGGGGAAGAGAGGAGGAAGAAGAAGGGGAAGGAAGGGAAGAGAGAAAGAAAGGAAGGAGAAGGAAGGAAGAACGAAGGAAGGAAGGAAGGAAGGAAGGAAGAAGGGAAGGAAGGAAGAGAGAGAAAAGAAAGGGAGGAAGGGAGGAAGGGAGGAAAGAGAAAGAAAAAGGAAGGAAGGAAGGAAGGAAGGAAGAAAGAGAAAGGGAGGACACATTCTGCATATTGCTAAAACTCATCACTCCAGTATCTTGCTTGAATTTTCTCCCTCTTGTAATTTACAGTTGATGAGTATCCTCCTCATGCATGATTTATATGATCACATATGCAGGTGCACTTATATGTATTAATACATATATTTGTACTTAAGAAAACAGCATATATATGGTTTGAAAATATGATTTAAATGTTATTATACTGTATGCATCCTTATGCAACTTAGAATCCATGTTTATTGACTAAGATCCATGTTCATCCATGTCAATATTCCAATTAATGGGCATATACATTGTTCTAATTTTCACCATTTTGGTACTTAAATTATGTCTTTTACACATGTGAGTTTCCTAGGATATACCCAGTTTAATGAACAGTCTCAACTCAGATGTATAAAGGCATGAAATAGCTTTAATTTTCTGCAGTCATTGCCTTTACCTATGTTCTGCTGACTCTCCTTTTCCAGCTCCTTAATAGCTGTGTGAGTTCCATGAGTTCTCATTTAGATAATAAAGTCTGTATTAAAGCATTCATCACAACCTCCACTTAAATCTTATTTCCTCTCTTCCCTAAGCCCAGGTTCGAGCTGGGACACTGTTAGGAGTGGGGAGTATAGCTGGCAACATCTGGCTCTTAAGATTCTTAACCCTGCATCTTTTCTAGATTGGAGATGAGGAAGAGGGAGAAATAAAGTGTAAGAGAGTGTTTTTTGATTGGATATTTTGTTTGTTTGTTTTACCTAATTGCCCATTTTGTGTTGTTGATTCTTTAATTGTTGCTTATTTTTGCTTCTCTGTATAACACTGAATGGCCAGCAATTCCTCTGTATGGCGGCCTTACAAGTACTGGATCTTCTAAGAGCAGTTTTATGGATAATGTGCTCTTCACATAACCTCTCTGCAATTTCTTGACTTGTGGAATCTAGATCAAACTCACATTTTCCACCTACCTTTACCTCCAGCCACAGCCAATAAATCAATAAATACCACTGCTAAGAGTACTTTTATTCCTCAGGGCAGAAAACTTTTACATGCCATTCTGTTTCTATAGCTCAGAAATAATTCTCTTATGTTCTCCTATTAATCCACAAGAAATATCTGCACATTGCCAAATAGAACATGAAAGTGTAGTGAGCTCCACTCTCATCCTCTCTTTCTGCCCTGTTTTATCCCTCCAAATTTCCTTTCCCTTCATCTGTGTAGCCACAGGACTGATGAACAAGTTTGCTTCCTAAGCAGTCGCCCAACTAGAGAATAAAATGCCCGTTTTCTTTTCTTAAAGCAGTCCCCGTGTTGATGAGCACATCTCCCATACCTTTTCTTTTCCCAGGTGGCTTCCCAAGAACACTGTACTCATTAAACTGACTCCAGTGACCTCTCTTGCCTCCTTTGACTCTATTTTCTGGAGAGATGGGGAAGAACATTGGAGAATGGAGTGGTGCTGGGTGACAAGTAGGAGGAGCAAGGCTGGCTCACTTGTTTCTTTGACCGCACTGATATCCCTATTGATGACTGCCTTTCGAATGTGGGTGCTTAACATCCTTTTATCCTAAGCATTGGGCCCTGATTACGGATTCTGGAACAACAGAAAGAATCTGATTCTGCATCCTATTATACAAAGACATAAATGCTAAATTATAGGGTGTGCACAAGTTACAAGATAAAAATGACAAATTGCTCTCTTGTAGGGCAGCACCAATTTGCAATTCCATCACCAGTAGAGAAGAACTTTCTTTAGCCCTATATTTTCACCTACACTTTGAATTAACAGACATTTTAATATTCTCCAATGCTAAAGGGATGCAATAAAAAATGATCACTGTTGTGATCTGCACAACCTTAATTATTACTGACATCAAGTATATTATCATATGTTTATTAGCATTAGTAATTCCCATTTCCAGTAGCCTTTTTGTGTACTTTGGTTTGACCAGGGTTTTTCTGTTGTTGTTCCTTTTTCTATTGATCTGTTGGGATTCTTATTTCTCTTATTTGTGTTGCAAATATATAATGTATTATATAAATATATTTTAGTTTACGTAATTTTAATGTAAACATATATCACTGTATTTTTTTTCTAGTTTGTATGGCTTTTTTTCTTTGCTATTTCTAGTCAGAACTTTTTATCTTATGAATCTAGTATGTTTCCCTATTTATTTAGATATTTTTCTGCCCTTCAATAAATGTTATTGTTTCTTCTATAATACTCCTCACATCTTTGATAGATTCTTTCTGAATACATTATAATTTTTTGCTTTGATGGATGGTATATGTAATTTTATTTTCTAAATTATATTTGGAATATAGGGATGTTATTGATCAAGGGTGCTAACCTCGCATCCAGGAACCTTGCTAACTCATTAACCCTAATTGATTTTTTTGATTATTTTATTAAATCTTTATTGTTCAGATTATTACATTTGTTCCTCTTTTTTTCCCCCCATATCTCCCCTCCACCCAGTTCCCACCCCACCCTCTGCCCTTAACCCCCCCACTGTCCTCATCCATAGGTGCACAATTTTTGTCCAGTCTCTTCCCGCATCTCCCACACCCCTTTCCCCCCGAAGAATAGTGAGTCCATTCCCTTTCTATGTCCCTGATTCTATTATAATCACCAGTTCATTCTGTTCATCAGATTATTTATTCACTTGATTCCTAGATTCACTTGTTGATAGATGCATATTTGTTGTTCATAATTAGTATCTTTACCTTTTTCTTCTTCTTCCTCTTCTTAAAGGATACCTTTCAGCATTTCATATAATACTGGTTTGGTGGTGATGAACTCCTTTAGCTTTTCCTTATCTGTGAAGCTCTTTATCTGACCTTCAATTCTGAATAACTTTGCTGGATAAAGTAATCTTGGTTGTAGGTTCTTGGTATTCATCACTTTGAATATTTCTTGCCACTCTCTTCTGGCCTGCAAAATTTCTGTTGAGAAATCAGCTGACAGTCGTATGGGTATTCCCTTGTAGGTAACTGAGTTTCTTTCTCTTGCTGCTTTTAAGATTCTCTCTTTGTCTTTTGCTCTTGGCATTTTAATTATGATGTGTCTTGGTGTGGTCCTCTTTGGATTCCTTTTGTTTGGGGTTCTCTGCGCTTCCTGGACTTGTAAGTCTATTTCTTTCACCAGGTAGGGGAAGTTTTCTGTCATTATTTCTTCAAAGAGGTTTTCAATATCTTGCTCTCTCTCATCTTCTGGCACCCCTATAATTCTGATGTTGGTGCGCTTGAAGCTGTCCCAGAGGTTCCTTACACTATCTTCGTATTTTCGGATTCTTTTTTCATTTTGCTTTTCTGGTTGGGTGTTTTTTGTTTTTTCGCATTTCAGATCTTTGCCTTGATTCTTGCACTCCTCTGGTCTGCTGTTGGGAGTCTGTATAATATTCTTTATTTCAGTCCGTGTATGCTTAATTTCTAGTTGGTTCTTTATCATAACATCGAGGGTCTCATTAGATTTCTTGTAGATCTCAATAACTTTATCGGCGGCTTCTAGACAGTTCTTGAGAGACCTTAAAAGTGTGGTTCTGAACTCAATATCCTCCATTGACAGTTTTGTCCTGTTTCTTTGTCTCCGCATTTTTTATGCTTTCTTGGTGCACCCTCTAGTGGTCTTTGTGCACAGTCTTGTTGTAGTTAAGCCTTGATTGTTGTAGTTAATACTAGGGGGATTTGACCTCCCGGTCAACTAGCTGTGAGAATCAGCTGTGTCTGCAGTGGGAAAACTTCTGTCCTCTAGGGAGGTGCTAATCTAGCATTTGCCTGAGGCTATCTGGCAAATGGCTCTGCGCAGGGCTTAGGCGGAGCTGGTTGCACAGAATCAACAGAGAGGTTGAGGGAGCAGTTATGGCGGCTCTCAGTCCCGTCCCCAGAGGCTCTGCCTCTCAGAGTCCCAGCAACTGCTGCAAACCTCGGAGAGAAAGCTGCCCTCGCGTTCCGACCGATGCCAGACAGTGCCGCTTCTCCCGTTTGAGTCTGGGTCCCTAGAGACTCGCCCAGAACTGGAGCTCAGAATCTGACACTCCCTCCCGATTGAAACGGACAGCCGCGCCCTCAGATACCAGCCCACTCCGCGCGTACCTCCACACCTTTGTATTTTCCGCATTGCGCCTCCTCTGAGTCTCGTATGCTGTTCTCTTTCCTTCTAGTTGAAGAATTTCCCCTCAGCCAGTATTCCTGTGGTTCTGGGCGATGTCCATTCCGTCTTTTAGTTGTATTTTTGAAGTGGTTGTTCTAGGCAGCTAACTCCGGTATTTACCTATGCCGCCATCTTGGTTTCTCCTGATTTTTAATATTATTGGATTTTAGAAATAGACTATCATTCAACTGCAAATAATTATAGCTGTTCCTTGATTTTTAGCCCTACTAACTTTTTTTATCTTTATATTGTATTACTGTGAATATAACGTTATAGCAGTTATTTCATTAATAATGATGAAATAGTTTTATTTAATTATAAAATGTACCCTAATATTGTAAACTAAAATAGGGGTGGTAATGTCAGTCATCCTTGTTTTTTAACAGCTATCGCTTCACAAGTGTCCTGTTTTCTCTGGGCATTCGGAAGATCCCCTTCATTAGATTAGAAAGGCCCATTGTTTCTAAGTTTCCAAAGAGTTAGGATAATGATGAAGAAAAATCAGTGTTATATTAACATTTTTTGCATCTATATTAAGATGATATATGGCTGTTCACCTTTAATGTTTTGCTTTAGTCAATTACATTAATAATTATATGTTATTAAAACACCCATGCATTTCTGGAATGAACTCTCCTAGGTTATGATGTATTCTTTGTACACATTTATAATTTAAATGCACTAACATTTATTTACTCATAAATTTAATCTATTATGCTGTTCCTATCTAATTGGTTACAATTTTATATTGAACTTATAAAATATTGCCTGTAGAACAATGCAGGTGAGAGGTTTTAAATTATATATTACTTTAGAAGTTTATATAAAAATAAAACTTGCAGTTTATTGGATTATAATAGAATTTTTAAGGTTTTCCATTTTTCTTTTTCATCAATTATTTTATCATATTTATTTTTTCATATACATTTTAAAGTCATTGCCATAAAATTATTCAAAACATTCCTCTATGATTTCTTTATACATGTAAGCACTCCCTTTTCATTACTAATATTCTTTGTTTTGACCTAAGTAATATTCTTTTGTTTCTATCATCTTGTTTCTTGGTCAATATTTCTAGAATTTTGTCTTTTTAATGTTCTTATTCTTTTTAATATTTAATATTGTTTATTAACTTTCATTTTTAATATATTTTCTATCTATTATTATTTCATTCTACTTTTGAATTTTTAATTACATCTCTTTTAGTTTCTTTAGTTGGAAGAAATTTAGAACTGAATGACAATAGCAAATATTATCTGTGGTAGATAGCTCAAGTACAGATGAGAAGGATTTTTAATCTCTCTAAAACAGGTCAATAGTTGAAATTCAACTATTTCTTATCTCATTCACTTTTCATTTTATTGTCATTAATATGTTATTTCAAGGCTATCCATCTCCTAGTCTTTGCTTTAGCTATACCACAAATCTTTAATATTATGGCTATTGAAATTCAGTCCTAAATTTCTGTATTTTGTTCCACAAACATGCATTAGTTAAAATATCGCATTAATTAACTTTTTTTTTTCTCTTTAAGATCAATGTATGGTCTCCCTTGCTATGAAATAGCCTTATATACTGGTAGGCCTTACTTTGTAATGGAAATGCCTTCCAAGATCTCAAAGAAAAGCTGATTGCCTGCTAAACAAGAGAGAGTTGCACTTGTAAGTTAGCAAGTCATGCCAAGTGCTGATTTTATATAGGGTTGGAAGTGGCAAGGAGTTCTGGGATTAGTAGTCTTTAAGAAGAAAATCTGTCTTAAACCTAAATGACATTCAGATATGAAGACTTCGTTACTGGAGTGAAATTATTGCTGGTTGGCTTCCAAAAGCATAGCCTCTGTCTTTGATGGATTGAGATGGGTTCAAAACTATTTCATGTGGTTATTTATTCAAGGCCAGGACTATGCCCAAGCAACTTTTTCCTTTTGGAGAATAGGATTTTAATTTGAGGAACACTAGCCCTGATCTTTCCATGTTAGAATCTTGATGAAAGTCATAAGTCATGTTGACCTATTTTAAGGTTTATCTATAACAATACTTGAAAGTATTCTGGGCTTTGGAAACTTATAAAGATAAGAGAAGCAGTTGGGTAAGACTCACTGATAACATGGACGTCAGCAGAGCAATAGTGATAAATATCTGCAAAATTGGAAGTACAGTAATAGATATATAATTAACCTTTATGTATAGATATGTTTAAAAACTCTGACTCTTACTTTCTAGAAATTAGTAGAGACATTCTAAAAAACAACTGTGGCAATTGGACTTGCATTAACTAAGAAGACTTTATTTCCTCCCTAGGTTTGCCAGGTATGCTGTCTCTTTCTTAAGTCAGTTCATTTCAACATGATAACTTTCATGTATCAAGGAAAATTTAGCAATTCGGTAGATTTTTAGTTTCTCTGAAATTGCTCAATAGTTGAAATTCAAATGCTGTCTATATTTATTTTGGTAATAGCTGCTGTCTCCATGCACTGTACAATCAACTAATAAGTCCTACTTCTCATCCATTTTTCCCAACACACACACACACACACACACACACACACACACACACGCACACACACACACATACCCCAGGGTCTCATCAAACTTAGGTTAAGTTTCCTGGTTTCCAAGCTCTGCTCTGCCTGTTTTGGGCAAGGTGAGTAAGAAAAAGATGAGTAAGAAAAACTAGAGGTATTCATATATGTATCTGAAAGTGGAAAATATATATATATTAATTTTAAGCAAGCATAAACAAAGATTTCTTAAGAAAGCTTTTTAGATCTCTTCCAGCAGAAATTATTCTCAATTTTCTTAGAATAATCTATATATATAAAAACCTAAGTGACTGTCTGACAGTTCAACTGTTAGCTATGATATGCACTGACCACCAAGGGGCAGACACTCAACGCAGGAGCTACCAAGCTGCGATGACTTGGCAGCTGCAGTTCTCGGGTGATGCACCTGGAACCAGAGAGGAGGGAGCCCGATTCCGGGGTGCATCACCCGAGAATTGTCCTCTCGTAATCCAGGACCCCTTGGGGAATGTTGGAGGGCTAGTTTCGGCTCCATCCCTGCAGGCCAGGCCGAGGGACCCCACTGATACACGAATTCGTGCATCAGGCCTCTAGTTATTATATATAATGCATTGAAACTTTTTACAGCAATATTTCACAAATTCTCTTTTTATTACCATTATTAATATTACTTAAATAAACATAGTAAAATATTTGAACAGTGTAAAAATGATTTCTCATTTTTTTCCAAACTATAAAAAAATAAATCTCTGTGCTTTCCTAGTCTGTCACACTCACCTCTAGAGGTAATCATGAACAAAAATTGCTTGTGCTTTCTTACAGAAAATGTGCAGAGGTATCTACTTACATATATATCTATATCTATATATGCGTACAAATAATACTTACTACTTTGATTATGTTTTCATGAGTTGAAGTTCACTATATGCATTTTTCAGTAGCTGTTAGAAGGTAGTATTACATATGATTGTAATACTGACTCTGAATTTCAGAATAATACAGTTGGATTGGATAGAACCCAGGCTCTGCCACTTGCTATCTATGTGACCATGGAAAAATTGTCATTTCTCTGTGCTTCAGTTTCTATATTTCTAAAAATATGCATGATAATAATAGTGCATTCTTCATAGGTCTGTTGTGAGATAAAATGTATAAATTCATATAAAACACTTGGGTTCATGCAAGTTAATAAAAATAATAAAGATTAGCTATCATTATAGTATTATCCTACTTTCCCACTTATCTTAGAGATCTTCTCCTATTTGCACATATAGGTCAATCTTATTTTTTAAAAGGAAACTGGTATTTTCTCCCCTCACATGGATGAACATTGTGATGATCAATGCTACAATATCATCACTATATGCTCATCTCACATGAATGTGCAAACATATATTAGGATATAGTCTTAAAAGTAGAATTACGGGTTCAAAGACTATAACATATATTGTATATAAGAATAATGGACCCACAATCAGTGAACAGTGACAAAAAAACTCTAAAATTATGTTAAATAATTGAAAATGTATTGGAAAACGGATTGTGGAAAGTAGCATAAATGACAAAAATATTTTTACAATTATGTTTGGGGCACGGTCCACAAAGGGATAGGCCTAGGTTGTGGTTGGTTAGTAGTGACAAATTAATAAGAATGGAATACATAATGTCTCTATTTCCCCCCTTCATCTTCAGTGATACAGTGTTCAGATGAAAACTTAAAATCCAATATCTGTGAAAAAACGATATATACCTTTCTAGATGCTTTAGAAACTTGTGGTTAAGGTTATGCAATGACCATTGAGAGTTCATTATCTTGAAGCAAAGATCATAGTACCAGAGAACCAGCTGAAAGTTTTTGATTGCCCCTAATTATTTGGTGGGTATTTTCTGCCAGCCTAGCTTCCTGAGCTTATTTCCTCAATTATAAAATAAAATATGAAGGAGAAGAAAAATAAGATATATTATATTGCAAAGGGTGATTTTGAGAATTAAATAAACACTACACATTTTATAATCATAGTTGCTACTACTACTAATAACTTTGAAGACTAGGAGAATTGTCAAAATAATGGCTGTCAAAAGTAATTTTAAAAAAAATAAAAGCAGAGGAAAGTGAGATTAATGTATGAGCCTCACATATTTACTAAAAAATCTCCAAATTAAAGGTAATAGAGGCTTTTGTAAGAGAAATTGTAATAATTAGGAGCCAGAAAGATTTCACCTAAACATTTCAAAACAGACTAGCCTCATTTCCTTTGGAGGGGAGGCAGGAAAGAGGGCAGGAATACTAGAATAATTCACTAGGAAATGTGCTGGTTATAAAAATATCTGAAATTCAGGAAGTCATTTGAAAAAAAAATCGTTCCATATTCTTGTAGACAAGATGAAAATGTAAAGTAGTTTTAGTCAGGTGGGATCAGGGTCATATGCACAAAACAGAAGTCAGGTGATAGCCAATGGAGCCAGTTAGTGCCTTCTACAGAGGGTTACTCTATTCCTTGCCCCCAGGTTGCCTCAACAGATACAACTCATTTGAAAATAGAGAGCAATACCTACCAAACAAATGGGGAGCTGATATGAGAGCTTAAATGTACATGTCAGGAAAGGGGAAGTTTCCCCCTACCCCTCTTGGTTCTTCTGACTGGTCTAATAATTAAATTGACATAAGACAGAATAACAGATGAAAAACAAAAACTAATTTTGTGTGTACAGGAGCTCATAGAAATAGAGACTTCCTCAGATGACCAACGTAGGCAGCTTTAATACCTTTTAGGGAAAAAACAACAATAAATTTGTGAAGAACTGAAAAGACAAAGAAATTTAGGCTTGGGTTGTAATTAGTGAGCAGAGTTTGTTTACACTGCCTTCTTGGTCCTGAATTCCCTATCTCTAGCGATAAGGATGTCTCTACCACCTGGTGCAGGTAGGGTACCTTTAACATGGGAGATTTATTTCCTGCTTTCAAAGGGACAGAGGTGGGACAGTGTCCTTCTTATACCAGCGTTTCTCGTGTAACTTCCATTCAAAATAATCAATATGCCAAAGTGGCACATTTGGAAGCAGCCGGCCCTGAACTGCACATACAGAAGGTAAAACGAGCCACAAGGTTTCTCACATGCAGAACATAATATGTGTTAAACAATGACATAGAAAATCAAATTAACAAAGAGAAAGTTTATGGTATTCACAAAAGTATAACATGGAAAGATACAAGTTAGCTGCTATGAGAGTGTCAGAGACAGGGATGTCAGAGGGCCAGAGAGGATATTGTGAGTAATCCATGTCATTCGGTCGTCCATAAATGCTAGCAGGCTTTGAGACTACATTGTCATGAAATGTGGTATGGAGCTTGAGGGAAGTTACATTTTCTTTCAAATTCATGTTGCTAAATCTTTTCGTGTAAATTTTTGCCCAAATTTACACTTTTCAGGAAGGCTTTTATAATCCAGAGAACATTCAGAAGGAAAAGGACAGGGTGAGAACCTTAAAAAAAGCACGTAGAAGAATTATTTAAATGACCTGGGGAATTTTAACACAACACTGTGAGAAAGAGAGATTGGCTTTACTGAAATATCAGGAGATTCACAGGGTGTTAACAAAAGGGTTAGACGTGTTCTCTGTGATATTACAGAGGAAAGCAAACACTTACGTGTAGAGTTTACGGTGTTTGACATCACCAAAAATAAAATGAAAACCTCGTGCAATAGTTAGGGCCACCTTTGAGTGGTGAGATACTGTGTCACCAGAGTTGTTCACGAAGAGATAGCATGGTCACTTACAGAAGTCAGTCTCACCAGGGTTTGAACCCTCTTACGTTTAAGGTCACAGACTTGTCTATCAGCCACTTTCTCCCTTTGTCTAGTTTTTAACTTTCTTTGCGTTTACATGGCTTTCCTTCTTCATTTTCCATGTGATATATTGTAACAGACTGATTTGAAACATATGTCACTTTCACCTTTTGTTTCTTTTCCCGTAGCTCTTTTCTATTACTTTCTGTTAAGTCTTCGTAAGGATTTATGTATTTGGCTTAACTTTGCAGCCTATAGGCATCTTCTTGTATCCTTCATCGATCTGTTGTTTTATTGCTAATGAGCCACATTTTGTAAATGCCAGACTCAACATACTTTTATGCCATTTTATAGCATTTCTAGTGGTTATTCTGAGCACCACTTAATAGCTTATTTTTAATGGCTTATTTTTAAAGTATGTAATGCAAGAACATGTTCTGGTGAACTAGACAAAAAGCACCTCTGATGATATTATTGGGTTGATGTGAGTCTGTATTTCATTTAGTTGATAACCCATTATTTAGGATGAAAAGGTAGAAATGTCCACAAAATATCATGTGAATGCTAATGTAAAATTCCTACATATTTTCATAAACTATATCTTTCTAATTATAAAATTATTAAAATATAATTTAAAAATTTAAAAAATATGAGCATTAAAATTTAGATTACTAATAAGAGTAAAGTTTGTTTAATATTTTATTACATTTTCTACCATGCTTTTTTCCATGCCTATTTTAATTTAATTAATTGCACACACACACACACACACACACAATATATATGGCTTCCTACTTAGTTCTCTCATCATCACATATATATAATTTATCCTATGCTTTACAACTTTTGTAGACATCATTTTGATAAGTGCAGTATCATATATCCATGTGTCATTTCTGCATTTAGATTTCCATTTTTATTAGTATAAATAATACATCTATGAATAAATTTTTGCATAACACATTTTATGTATTTAGAAACTATTTCTGGACCAGATAATGCAGATTTCAAAGGTATTCATGGGCACTCCTCTAAAGTTAAGAAAGGATAACTCGGAGTACTCATAAACTAGGAATAGTCTTATATTTGGAGTCCAAATATCTGGACTAACAAATTCAGTGTTTTAATCAATATAATTCGGACAGTATTTACTCTAATAAAATCGTTGTAATAACCAAATGAGGTAATATTTTCAGAGGAATACTGTAAAATTTAAGCATACATAATAGTCCTGATTATTATTTGTGTCAATAAAAAAAGAGATTTTGGTTCTATGAACAATGAAAACTTAGGGAAAATCATTCATTTGAAGAAAAATCTGTGTTAGGAGACTATCTGGTTTTGTGTGGTATTTAGTGCTGCAAATTGTGTACATTTACTTAAAAAGGGTGAAATTCATGCATATATAAGATATTGATCCTCAGAGACCTATTCTTGGGTTTATTGCCCACTCTCTTTGCTTTCTACTTGTCAAATAATTATATAAACTTTAATTGAATGTCTAATTTACAATACAATTATGAAGTAACCTTATGAATATTTTGAAATTTAATTGGACTGAACAAGAGAAGGTATGCAGTAATAATTTTAAATGACAATTAGATTCCTTAGCCTCTCTCAGATAAAGGTGCTATCTTCAAAAGGTAAAGTTATCCCCACTCACCCCTCTCCTAATCTTCATGTGTACTGTATTTATAAGTAGCCTCATATCAATAGCTTTCCCCTTTCTCTTACCATATTGTCCAACTTTCTAGGTGCAATAGCACAAATGGTTAACTTTTAGATTAGATTCATAAGAATCAGGGATCTTAGCTTTTACTGAGCTTTACTTATTATTCCAAGAATATCACAAGGTGTGGGCAAAACAAGCTTGTCAATGTTGCAATCCTGCTTCTTCCTTGTCACATTAGGATGCTCTCTGACTCAGATGTAATATATTTGTTTTCTAAGTAATGTAATGCAGCCACATCACTTACCTAAAGAGAGCTATTTTGGTCTTCAAACATCTCTCTTCTAGTTAGAGAATTATGAAACATTCCAGGAAGCTATGTCCCATAGGTCCAGAGATTCCAGGATTGTATAGCATAAGCAAACCTAGATAGATCAAGTATAACTTGCTAAAAGCATTTCATAAATCCATTCTCCCACTAGCAAATGATATTAGTGTGTTTGTTAAGAGATCTATTTTTTAAATATATTTTTATTGATTTCAGAGAGGAAAGGGAGAGGGAGAGAAAGATAGAAACATCAATGATGAGAGAGAATCACTCCCCATTGGGGATCAAGCCCACAACCCAGACATGTGCGCTGACTGGGAATGGAACTGTGACCTCCTGGTTTATAGGTCAATACTGAACTACTGAGCCACACCAACTGGGCAAGAGATCTATTAAAATAATATTTTTAAGGGGATCTGGCCACATCATTTTTTGTTTGTTTGTTTCATTTATGTCCTTATAAAGGAGAGAATGATTATAAACCTGCTGTTAACTCTTTCCTTCCACTAGGACTCAACTTTAAAATAACATCACTTCAGTAAATATTTATAGGATACCTACTATGCACCAGAGATTATTCTAGATATTTGTGATATAAGAACAAACAAGGTGAGCAAGATCTTTCCTTTTGTGAGACTTATAGTCAAATGAACTACATGAGATCATTGCAAATTATGGTACATGCTATACATAAGATGAAATAATGATATTAGAGAAATAGGGTGGGCGGGGGCTAATTTTGATTGAAGAGTCAATGAAAGCTTCATTGAGGAGTTGTCTTAGTACTCAATCTTTGGTTTCCCAGTATCAAATCAAGTATAAATTCAAGCACTGCCTTTAAAGTTGATATATCCCAGTGTTCCCACACACATACACACAAAAAGCCTATTTCCATGTACAATAACCCCAGGCACTGATTGTGATCCAACTTCCAATATTCTGATTGGAATAGAATAAATTATACTAGCAGAATTATTATTCTGCTAGTATAATTTAATTCAAGATTTGCCTTCTATCTCTGCTTCTGCTGAATCCCAAACAATAGGCTGAATCTCTTAAAATGAAAGTGGAGTTCATACACCTCCTACTGATATCACACTTTGAACTATTCCTACTCATCCTGGGAACAACACCCACAGGTATCTCTTCCATCTTTATTTAACTGCTCAATGTTCCTAAGGTCACAATGTAACTTCTCTCTGAGCACATAAAAATTATTATTATTTAGAGTTCTATTTTCCTGAAATATAGCAAACAAAAATATGTATTTGTTCCTAAAATGTTTATGAATGATTATAAACTGTTAGTACATTGGTATATAATCTTTAATGTTACTGACCTGAAGGCTACACATAACTAATTCTAAGCAGAACAGTAGAGCCAGCTTGTATTTGGAAAGGTCACATTTCTCCTTTGAAATTGACAATTTCAATTTTGGTGAAACATTTTCTGCCTTTATGCTAAGCTTACCTGTCTATTTGTAAATTCTAATTCCTCAAAAATATAGGCTTCGGGAAATACCACAGTCCAAGAGAAAATATGGCTAAACTAGTAAGTTCAATTTTAAGTACCAGAAATTAAAAGAAAATTTAGATGTAGTCTTAACTGATCTCTTTCCATCGCATTTTATAGACTTCATAATAAAATATCATTGGCTCTTACTTTGTAATATATCACAAATCCATTCATTTCTTAACTCTACCAATATTCCTACAAGTCATCTTACTGTCTAGCATCTAACTTCTATCTCCAACTGGACTCCCTGTAACTATGCTTATAAGGCTCAGTTCCTCAGACAGCTGATGAGTGTCCCTTTTATTAAAAACTATTTTATTTTGGGAAATTCAAAAGTACACAAATTAATGTAATGAACTCCAAGTACACAATAATTATCAGCATTCTGCCATTGCCCACCCAATCCTTATTCCTTACTTAACAATTATAATTTTTATTATTATTTTACTGTATAGTTCATTTTATAGACATAAAACTCATGTATTTTGCTGCCCCAAAAGCTGGAACTTGAAGCTATCCTATTCCTTTTTCTATTGCCTTGCCATTGCAGGATGGTTTATCAAGGCTTCTGCTTTCAAATCCATGTGGGTGACAAATTCTAGAAGACACATGTCATCTCTGAATAGTTCCCATATACTACTTCACTCTGGGTCCACACAGCATTAGGAGGCCATGATTCTGAGGAATATGCCAGTTGCCCCTTCTTCCAGGATCAACCCCAATCTCTATAAGAGCTTCTTTGAATGGTTTTCTTAATTCTCTGGGAACTTGCCCTCCTCTTCCCCAACAAGGATGGTAGTTGCACTGCCCTCTGCCTCATCAATAGAAACGACAAGACAGATAACAGTTCTCAAGTGTCCAGTATTCCTGAAGAAAGTTACCATTGCTTCAAATAGTTTTGAATTATTGCCTTTTCAGCCCCAGATTTAAACATTATAGGATGAAAATTACAGAGCTATAAAGAAAATGAGTAATGAATCACGAATGCATACTTTATATAATTCACAAAAGCCATGCCTCCAATATACTGTATGTACTTATAATGAGGAACATCTGAGGGCATATTCTGGTTCAGCTTTGCTAGTTCCTTTAACAAGAAGAGTTGTTTTGTTTTATCATTGTTGAAGACAGAAAGGACATGTGTGTGTGGGGGGGAAGGGGGGTGAAAGAGCCAGAACTAATAGGATAAAATTAAAAAAGGAAATGCCGTCTGTTTCAGGAGAAATAATGCAGTGACAGTGTAATGGGAATAGTACCTTCGAGAATTGATGGCAGTTTGATCTCATTGGTACGGCATATTAACATGAATCATAAGAAGTTCTACTTTCACTTCTACTACCTATTTAGGACCCCCCAGGAAAAAATAAAAGACTTGAAATATTGATCTGAGCAATACAGTGCATTTGCCTGGGTGCATTTACTAGTATTTATCCCTGGTCATCATTTGTAAACATAAAAAAAAAAAGATCTTCAGCATCTTCTGAAATCTAGAAGATGATGAACATTTTTTCTCCTTTACCATTTTTGAAAAGTTTTTGTTTTTAATATGCTGTATTTAGCCAAAGGGGGGAAAAGAAACATAAATGGATCAATATTTTAAAATATTGCACTGTCGGTAATTATTTCCTACCTAGAAAACAAAGTTATTTCATCCATGGCATTAATTAAAATTTCTTATCATCTGAAGTACTCTTTGGTGATTTTTTTCCTCACATTTTTTAAGAAATAATAATTTTTTAGTTATTAAAACATGTATTCAATTGCAAGAAATAATAATTTTTATCTATGGTATTGTCAGGGTAGGCTAACTATTTTAACAAACTACACAAATCTCCATGACCTTAACATAAGGAAGATATATTGCTTCCACGGTGTGCAGTATGTTGAGTATAAGCTGTTGGTAAGAGGGCTTTACTCAAGACAGTTCTTCAGTACCTACACTCAGTTGATCTCCTGATCCCACCATCTATGGAAGAAAAGAGAGTAGACTGATATGTGGAAGATTATCTTTCTCAAAGGTCTGTAAGTGACATGTATTGCTTCTGTCCACATTCTATTGATGTGAACTATCTACATAGCTTCAATGAGATGCAACTGATCTGAGATATATAATACCAACATTTTTTTCTTAATTTTAAAATAAATTTATGATGAAAACATCTAAAAAGAAATTCTCTGACTAGCAAGAAATTATACTAAGGTAAAGGGAAAAAACCATTTTGTTTATAAAATATAAATCTTTAATCTGCAAATATGGAACCCTTTTCTTTAGTTTAATCAAGAAAGAATAGGCTAGTTTTAATTCAGTAAACAGGGAATAAGTGCCTAGACTTCTAGCAATTATTTTTTATTTGAAAACACAAAATATGGAGATTATAATTGCATTAAACATTCTAATATTTACTAAATGTGTATGATCTCCGCCTCCTGCTGTTCTGCCCTTGCATGATCCCCTCTCCCTGAGTGTGAGCGTGGCCTTTGACTTGCTTCTAGAAAACAGAATGTGGTGAAAGTGATGGAAGGGATATGACTATGTATAAGGAATATATAGTTACATTACATACTAGCAGTGGTTCTCAACCTTCCTAATGCCGTGACCCTTTAATACAGTTCCTCATGTTGTGGTGACCCCCAACCATGAAATTATTTTCTTTGCTACTTCATAGCTGTAATTTTGCTACTGTTATGAATCGTAATGTAAATATCTGATATGCAGGATGTATTTTTATTGTTCGCGACCCACAGTTTGAGAACCACTGCATAGGACTGTAACATCCAGCTTGCTGGAGTCTCTCTATCCTCTATTGGCTTTGTGGAAGCAATTGGCAATGTTGGGAAGAAATTGGGGTGGTCTATAGGAGTTGATGGCAGCTTTCATCCAACAGCCAGCAAGAAACTAAACTTCAATCTTGCAGCTATAATGAGTTTAATTATGCCAACAGCTTGAGTGAACCAGTCAACCCTTAGATGAGGCTTGACTGCAACCTTTCAGAGGATTCAGGTAAACTGTGCCTGAATTCCTGACTATCAGGAACTGTGAAATATCAAATATGTATTATTTTAATTTGCTAAGTTTGTGGTGATAGTATCATGTAGCAATAGGCCATTAAGACACATGTCAAGAGCAAGACTCAAAATTTTAGAGTAGGGGGTGGAAGGAGTTGGCCCCATTATCAGCCCAGAAGGTTGTGGGAAGGAAAAATAACCAGGGATCAGAAAGGGAAATATTCATGCTGTGTGTCTTACTTTTCCCTTAGGGCAAGAAAAGGGGCTGTACTTTATATAAATAGGGTTTCACTGAGAGCACAGGGAGTCTTGCCCTTCTTTTCTGTTTATATCCTGTAAAGACATCACCTTTAGTTTGCTCTATACTCTGTTTACTTAGTCATGAGGCATAGCACTGCTCTGAGATCCTGATAGCCCTCCATGGGGGCTGCCAGGCAGAGCACATGCATCTCACAGAAGAAGCTTGATGGACTGCCAGAGCAGGGAGCTACATGGAAGATGGGGCAGAGACTCAAAGGCCTGCAACCAGCTGCAGCAGAGGTGAGGCTTGGATAGCTAAGGACAATGCATGGACTCTAATAAAGCCAAAAGATTCCAGGCTCTGAGTTTGTCTCACCAAATCCTGCAGAGACAAATGCAGGTAGCACAAGCAGCAATAGTAAGTAAGTAAGTAAGTAAATACATCCTACATAATAAAGGCTAATATGCAAATCGACCAAAGGGTGAAAGGACTGGTCACTATGATGCGCACTGACCACCAGTGGGCAGACGCTCAATGCAGGACCTTCCCCCTGATGGTCAGTGCGCTCCCACAGGGGGAGCAGCTGCTCAGCAAGAAGCTGAGCTCATGGCTGGTGAGCACAGCGGTGGTGGCAGGAGCCTCCACAGCAGCACTAAGGATGTCCAACTGAGGGTTCCCAGACTGCAAGAAGGTGCAGGCTGGGCTGATAGATCCCACCCCCGGTGCACAAATTTTGTGCACTGGACCTCTAGTAAATAAATAAATTTTAAAATAGTTCTGAGGAGACCAGAATATGCAGATCTTCTTTATGATACAGATATTACCTTCTTTAGGAAATCACAGAACCCCCTCACCCGTGTCTCCATATATTCTTTTGACATCTTAGAGAGAGAAGCAAGGAAGAAAAAAGATGAAAAGAATCCTATCTAATAAAACAGAAACATGGTAATTGGCGTACGACCGCTACCCTTCCCATTGGCTAATCAGTGAGATATGCAAATTAACTGACAGCCAAGATGGCAGTAACCGCCAACAAAGATGGCGGTTAATTTGCATACTTGCAATGATGAGAGGCGAAAGGGGAAGGACTGAAGAATGGTGATCAGCAACCCAGGCGGCAGGCAAGAGTTGGGGGGTGGGCAATGGCTGCCTTTCCCCACCCCCCAGCGGGTGATCGCCATGGGAAAGCTGGGGTTGCCGGCTGGCCTGCGGCCCTGATCGCCATGACAATTGGAGGGCAGGAGGGCCGGAGCACAGGCCAGGCGGCAACCACGGACCCCCGCCATGGCAACTGAAGGGTGGGAGGGCCTGCGTCCCTCGATCGCCATGGCAATCGGAGGGCGGGAGGGCCATGTTGCAGGCCAAGCAGCAACCCCGACCCCCACCATGGCGATTGGAGGGTGGGAGGGCAGGGCGCAGGCCAGGCAGCAACCCTGGACCCCCGCCATGGCGATTGGAGGGCGGGAGGGCCATGTTGCAGGCCAGGCAGCAACCCCGGACCCCCACCATGGCAACTGAAGGGTGGGAGGGCCTGCGTCCCTCGATCGCCATGGCGATCGGAGGGCGGGAGGGCCATGTTGCAGGCCAAGCAGCAACCCCGGACCCCCACCATGGCGATTGGAGGGTGGGAGGGCAGGGCGCAGGCCAGGCAGCAACCCTGGACCCCCGCCATGGCGATTGGAGGGCGGGAGGGCCATGTTGCAGGCCAGGCAGCAACCCCGGACCCCCACCATGGCAACTGAAGGGTGGGAGGGCCTGCGCCCCTCGATCGCCATGGCGATCCGAGGGCAGGAGGGCGGGGCGCAGGCCAGGCCACAACCTGGACTCCTGGAACCTCTCTTAAAGGTTCTCTTAAGGCAGTTGGCGAGGGACCTCGGAGAGCCCCAAAGGGGCCCTAGTGCCAGCAAAACTGAGACCTGGGGCGGCTCTCCCCAGAAGGTCCAGAGAACAGCCACTGCAGCCCGCCCCCATCCCAGCGCAAGGCATGGCACACTGGGCCGGAGGACCCACCCCCTCCCAGAGGCCCCTGGCTTGCTCATGCAGCCCTGGTCACATCACCGGAGCAGCTATAAGGCACAGAAAGCACCATGGACAGCCGCTTGCTCCCACTTGCATTTGCTAAGACAAGGCCAGAGGGTGTGAGGGCCGGCTCACATCTCCTTCTCCCTCCTTTTGCTCCTCCTCTGGCTGCTTAGCTATCCCAGCTTCTTATCCAGGCTCCTCTGCAGCTGGGCCCACTTGGCGGGGTCCAGGGACCGGTCCTTGGCCCCACTGCCAGCGTACAGCACTCCCTCCCAGCTGATTCTATGCGGGGAGTGGGCGCGGGCCCTCTCCCCACAGCCATGGATCTTGGGCAGGCAGTGGCTGAGGCAGTAGCGGTGGCTGCAGTGTGGGCAGAGCAGTCCCGGATTACGAGAGGGATGTCCGACTACTGGTTTAGGCCCAACCCCTGTAAACTGGCAGGACATTTTTCGAGGGGTCCCAAATTGGAGAGGGTGCAGGCCAGGCTGAGGAACACACCCTCCCCCGTGCACGAATTTCGTGCACCGGGCCACTAGTGATTTAATAAGATAAAATTTACAGACTTCTTGTGGATAGGGACTGTGTCCATTTCTGTCATCACTGTAGCTCAATACCTTACACATAATAAGACAAGAAACTAATATATATATATATATATATATATATATATATATATATATATATTTCCTATCTAATAAAGAGGGAATATGCTAATTGACTGCCATGCCCTCAGAGATGGTGGCACCCACAGCCACAAGATGGCGGCACCCAGTCCCCTCAGCCCTGCCAGGGCGGCAGGTGCACAGCCTTGCCATGCGCCTGCCTCCAGAGTCCCCAAGTTCTCTCAGCCCCCACAGCCACCAAGGCTGCCCGAGGCTCAGGTAACCAGGCCAGCCAAAGCTTGTGCTGCCAGCAGTGGCAGCAGCAGAGGTGTGATGGGGGCGTTGCCTTCCCCTGATCACCGGGTCATCTCCCCCCCGCCCCCCGAGGGCTCCCGGACTGTGAGAGGGAGCAGGCTGGGTTGATGATCCCTTCCAGTGAATAAATTTTCATGCATCAGGCCTCTAATATATACATACATACATAGGAAGAAGAAAACTTTTCTTATGTTCAAAATAAATCCTTTTTTGCTTAACATTAAAACCTCTATAGAAAACTAGATGTTCTGGGTATTAAGGAAAAGATTCTCACCCCTAATGGAAAATTTGTGTTGGTCTACAGTCAGCAGCAGAAAATGAAAACTTCTTTTTAATGTGTAGTTAGTAAATGAAGTGTGAAGCTTCCCTTTAGATGAATGCAAACACAGATCTTAAGGCTTAGCGCCAATAGGAAGAAAAATAATGAAATGACTCATATATAACTTCTCTTCTGAAAATCAATGAAAGAATGGAGGTGCCAACAGTGCTACAAAAATAAATAGGAGAACGTACTTTATAAACTTAGTTTAAAAATATGAAACGCATACTGTGGAATGAAAGCAGCTTCTTAATCTAAGCAGTGTCAAGCTTCAAAACAGAAGAGAAAAAGTTTTTTACTAAAGGGCTTCAGGGAATAAAATTGATCCTGGAGAAATGTGTAAGTAACTTTCAGAACACATTAGAAAAGACAAAATGTGTTAGAGAAAATGGGAGTAAAAGAAGGTGTTAGTGCTCAATGTCTCATCGCTCTCCCTCGCACCGTGGCCCTAGACCACAGTCTCAGGCTCAGTGCCTTCTTTCACAAGCCTCCCCTGTGCTGCCACCTTCCATATGACCCTTCATTGCTCTGAAATTTCCAAGTCAGCTTGTACAGTGAAATGCAGCCTTCCAAATATATCCTTTCTCCTGCTCCCAAAGATAAAACGCTAACCCTATTCAGCACCCATGGGTGCAGGACTATTCCTATAGGTTATTTGTTTTAAGGGTATTAACATAACATATACCTGTTCACTATATGCCTGAGCATATCTTAAAAACTCAACAAACAATTCAGAATGTTATATTAGGAAGTTAAATTTATTTTAATAATATTGTATGACAAGTGTGGCAAGCATTAAGTATGCTTACTTCATGGTGATACTGCACTAATCTAGAGAATATTGGTCTTCATGCCCGTTTCTCTAATTTCACACTTGTTTTATTTGTTTTTGTTTCCTTTCTGGAAGATCAGAAGGCTCTGCTGCATGCCTTCTTGAATGTTCTAGTTTCACAGTGTTCTTTTAATTTGGAGAAAGTCATAAATCACTTTTTTGGTCTGTCCATTTGAATTATCACTTTTCCCATGGGACTGGAAAACCATTATCATTACTACTGGTTCATATAGTAGTTGTATTTATATCCCTTTGAACTCTTTAATATTATAGTTTGTAATGATTAGCTACAACTTTAATTTTTCCAACTAAAAGTTGCTGATGAAGCCAGCACTTAGGATAATGTTATGGACTGAATATATGTGTCCCCCAAAATTTACATGGTGAAGCCCTAACCCTCAACCTGATGGTATTTGATGGTGGAGTCTTGGAAGACAATTAGGTTTATATAAGGTCTGGACCATGAAAAGCAATGTCTGTTGTATAAGTCACACAGTCTATGATGTTTTATTATAACAGCTCAAGCTGTCAGAGACAGATATGTGGACACTTTACAGAAGTTATGTCATTCATCCCCAAAACTATGATGTTTGATTGTTAATATTCCCATTTTACAGGTGAGGAGACTGAAGATCAGAAAAATATATAATCCCAAGGAACTTAGATTATTAAGTCATTGAACTAGGATTTAAAATTCAATCAGTGTGGTTTATTATATACCTTTGCTTAAGACAACAAGTATCACTACACTGACTAACTACATTCAAATGCAAGTAGTTTTATTCAGTTAGCTTGTATAATTTTGGGAAATGAGATATATCCATCAGCTTTTATGAAATACTGCAAGTAAACATTATTACATTAAGAGAATTACAAAGTTTTGGGGACCCCAGACTTGAAAGTACATACTGAATTTACCTTTTCTAATATTCTGGGGGGAAAGAAAGCTTAAAAAAAAACAAAGCTTAATTTCTTTTAATGAATATATATAAGAGTATGATTTCACTTTGGTTCTAGTAGCCCCATTAGCATTTCTTTCATTTTATATTATGTACAAATCTTACCTGCTCCCAGTCATTCTCAATAATACTTCTTCTGTATCCCTTTCAGAAACATGCTTGATTTTATTACAAAAATTTAATTATTAAAGGAATGATGTTTCAGGTAATTTCTGTCTAAACATGCAAATTGGTTTCTATTCAAAGACTTCAAGAAGCCAAGTTTCAAAGTATCCCTTTAAACTGATCTGAAGCCCAAAGAATGAAATTATAGAGTAGAATTTCTCACAAATATGGTCATCAAAGAAATTCATATGATGTTTAGTTCCTGTATTGTTACATTTCATAATGGACTTTGAATAAAGAAGGATAAAAGTGAACATCATTAAAGCAGATGATTGATGCAGAGTGGGTTTTTAAAGACAGCTATCTACTCATGAAAGATGTCAGTATTATTTTGTACTTACAAAGTGAAAAGGAATTAAAAGTTTAGATCCTAGGGAAATGTAAGATTTCATAACCTAGAAACCAATCTTAACAGGAAAACAACCAGTTACTTACAGTCATTAAATAAAATGGCTGAAGGTATTAGGCCCTTGTTTAGTAATGTCAAATGCCAGACACTGGGCTAAATGATATATATGCTTCAGTTATTCTGTTTCATACTCTTTATCTCTTTATTAATTCATTCATCTAACTATTATTGAATAGTTAAGGAGAAAGAGACAGTGATACTAACCAACTATTCAATTTCCTTTCCTGTTTTTCCCATTATCCCTTGCAATTAAAGGGGAACATGTGACTAGTTCTGACCAATTAAAGTGAGCTGAAATAGCCTGTGTTCCTTCTGGGTTAAGGAGATGAGGAGCCCTTGAGCAATTCTTTTTTTTTTTTAGTATATTTTTATTGATTTCAGAGAGGAAGTGAGAGAGATAGAAACATCAACGATGAGAGAGAATCACTGATTGGTTGCCTCCTGCACACCCCACACTGGGGATCTCCCCACACTGGAGATTGAGCCTGCAATGTGAGCATGTGCCCTGACAAGAGTTCATTGGTAGACACTCAACCATTGAGCTATGCTGGCTGGGCGTGAGCAATTCTTAGTTTCTCATTTCCCCCACTGTATTAATCATGGAGAAGGTCTCATATTTGAGGTAATGTAGCTAATTCCTAAACTACCTGAATTGCTGAATTACTACATGGGTCACAACTGTTCTTGAGAGTTACCTAAACCAGAAGTAGACTTATCATAAGTAATAAGTGGAAGTTTTGTTTTAAGCCACTGAGATTTGGGAACTGTTTGCTACCACAAACCAGTCTATTTTTTGTGTGACAAATACACCTATCATATTCACTCAACTATTTATCAAATATTATAAAGTACCTTCTATTTATAAGGCCATGTGCTAGGTTCTGAAGATGTAGTGTTTAAAAAAAATCCCCTGGGATATAAAGATCATAATCTAATGGAATGCAGATATTAAAATATTTTCAAATAATTGTCTAATATCCTTTCATATCTCACTATTTTTATTAATTTGTACTACTAATTAATTATTGTATTACTGCTCATGTAACATAAGCCATTCCCAAATAGGAATATACCTTGTTTAAACTTTATTCTATAAAAGAGCTTGTTTCACTCATATGCTCACTCTGACTATAAAAATTTTTACTATAATTTTCAGATGACATCAACATCTATCAGATAACCATCTGTTCAAGTAGTCAAAGATATGTTGTCTTAAGTTTTCTAAAACGAATACATAGTTTTATTTACCCAAAGCTTGTCTTAGGCATTGTCATTTAATAGGAACAAATTATATGTGGTTTAGTTCTGATTTAGCTCCAAGTCCTTCCTCTATTTACAAGTATCTGTATTTCTATATGTATTCGTTTGTATGCGTATTAAGCTAAATATGAGTTCACTAGAGGCCCAGTGCATGAATTTGTGCACCAGTGGGGTCCCTCGGCTTGGCTTGCAGGATCAGGCCAAAACTGACTTTCTGACTTCCCTTGAGGGGTCCCAGATTATGAGAGGGCGCAGGCCAGGCCGAGGGACCCCACCAGTGCATGATCCGGGCCGGGGAGGGACACAGGAGGTTGGCCAGCTGGGGAGGAACCGCAGGAGGGCTCCAGGGCATGTCCAGCCCATCTCACTCAGTCCTGATTGGCCAGACCCCAGCAGCAAGCTAACCTACTGGTCAGAGTTTCTGCCCCCTGGTGGTCAGTGAAAGTCATAGTGAGCTGTTGAGAGGCCTTAGCATATCATTAGCATATTACACTTTGATTGGTTGAATGGATGACCGGACACTTTGCATTTTAGGCTTTTATTATATAGGATACTGTTGTTTTTGTACTGTTGTTATAATTACCCTTATTTGTTTGTAACATCCCAGTCCAACAGTGAGAAACATAGCTACTACAATCTACCATTCATTTACTTAATTGGTCAATTCCAGCACACACATAAAGAGGTTTTAAAGTTGTTAACCCACAGAAAATAATTTTAGCAACTAGACTATACTCATGTGAAATTTCTTTTGTATTTCATCTTAGCCTGTACTCATCTCCAAAATTACTTTGGTCAGCACACTTCCCCCATCCTCTTTAATAGTTAGGTTATTTTGTCACAGTTCACATTCCCCCTTGGGATAACTTGACCTTGTAAATCATTTTTTTAAAATTTGAAGATATTAAGGTTAGCTTTTTGTACTCTAAAGTTTCATGGGTTTTGACAGATGCATAGTGTCATGTAGCCACCATCACTGTATCATACAGAATAGCTTATTGTCCTAAAAATCTTCTCTGATTCAACCCTTTTTCCTTCCCAAATGGCTGGCAATCATATCTTTGCTTAGCACCTCTATATTTTCGTCTTTTCAGAATGTCATCTAAATGGGATCATAAAATGTGTAACATTTTCAGACTGGTTTCTTTGACTTTAAAATATGCATTTAAGACTCATTAGTGTTTTTGTGTGGCTTGAAAGCTCATTTTTTATAGCTGAATAGACTTCCATTGCAGGAATGTACACAGTTTGTTTATCCATTTACTTATTGAATGACACCTTGGTTGCTTTCAGGTTTTGCTGATTATGAATAAAATGTTATAAACTTTTACATGCAGTTTTCGTGTCAGATGGATAAGTGCCTAGGAGTACTATTACAGGGCTGTGTGGCATGATTATGTTTAGATTTTTAAGAAACTGTCACACTGTTGTCCAAAGTGGCTATACCCTTTTTTATTGCCACCAGCCTGAATAAGAGTTCATGTTGCCCTGCATCCCCATTAGCAATGATATTGTCAAGGTTTTGTTTGTTTTGTTTTGTATATTTTAGCCATTTTAATTGGTGTATTACCTCATTATTTTTTTAATTTGCACTTTCCCAACAAAAACTGGCAAAAGACAAAAAGTCTATGACTTGTCTTTGCATTGTCTTAACAGTGGTTTTTGCAGAGTAGAAGTTTTTTAAATTTAATAACATCAAACAATAACTTTTTCTTTCATGGGCCATGCTGTTGGTGTTATAACAGAAAACTCACCAAACACCCAATTACCTAGATTTTCTACTACTTTTTTGGAGTTTTTATACATTTGCATTGTACATTTAAGTCTATGTTCCCTTTTGAACTAATTTTTGTGTACAGTATAAAGTCTAAGATCTGTGTCTTACTCCTTTTTCATGCATATGGACCTCCAATTATTTCAGCATTGATTGCTTAAAGACTATCATTTTTCCATTGAATTGCCTTTGTCAAAATCAGTTTATTTTTTAACATGGTTCTATTTCTGTGCTGTCTATTCTCTTCCATTGATCTATATTTCTATTATTTCACAAATACCATAATGTCTTAATTACTATAGCTCCTTAGGAAGCCTTGAAATGAGGTATTATGAGTAGTCCCAGTTTGCTTTTATTCCATACCTTGTAGCTATTCTAGGACCTTTGTCTTTCCATATAAATTTTAGAATCAATCTATCCATATCTTAGATAGATTCCATAGCTTACTGAAATTTTAATTGAGATTGTTCTGAATTTACAGATCAAATTACAAACAATTATCATATGAACAATAGTGAATTTTCCATTCCCTGAACATGGAATAACTTTCCATTTTTTTAATTCTCCTTTTTCATCATTTTGCTTTGTAGCATATAGATCCTACATATTTATACAAAATTATTTCTTTTGGTGCTATTACAAATGGTATTTTTTGTTTATTTCAATTACCAAATGTTCATTGCCAGCTTATAGGAAAGCAATTGACCATTATATTAACATTGTATTCCACAACCTTGCTATACTTATCAGTTCCAAAGTCATATGTATATATATTTAGAATTTTCTACATAGATAATCATGATATCTGCAAGTAAAGACAATTTTATTTGTTTCCTTCCAATCCATATAATTATTACTTTTTCTTATCTTATTGCAAGTAGGTAGTTTCTCCAGTATGATGTTGAATAGGAGTGATGAGAGAAAATAGCCTTGCATTACTCATGAATATAGGGAGAAGGTTGTCATCATTGTCACCATTAGTATGATGTTCGCCATAAATTTTGACATTCTGTCTATTAGATTAAGGAAGTTCTCTCATATTCCTAGTTCATTGATAGTTTTATTATGAATGGTGTCTAATTTTCTTTAATGCTTTTTCTGCATTTATTGATATGAACACACTTTCTAATTCATACTATTAATATGATGAATTACATTGATTGATTTATAATTTCTCAAGAAGGCTTTCTTTTTTATTATTGTTTTTTAAATTTCTTTATTGATTATTACATATGTGTCCTTAAGGCTTTCAATTCTATAATGAATCTTAATCATGAGTTATTTTCCTGTTTACATATTTCTGAATTCTATTTGTTAATATTTTGTTAAGGACTTTTGCTTCTATACTTATTAGAGATATTGTTACATGATTTTCTTATAATGTTTTTATCTGGATTAGATATTAGGATACTGCTGGCTTAATTATTTAAATTAAGAGGTATTTGAGGGGCAAAGAATCTGAATAGACATTTCTTCAAAGGAAGATAAACAAAATGCCAGCTGGAACATGAAAAATGCTCCATATCCCTGGTAATTAGGTAAATGCAAATTAAAACCACAATGAGTTATCACCTCACACTTATAAGAATGGCCATCATCACAAAGACAAGAGACAAAACAAATGCTGACATAAATGTATAGAAAAGGGAACCCTTGTGAATTATTTGTGGGATTGCACATTGGTACAGCCACTATGAAAAATAGTATGAAGGATCCTCAAAAATTTAAAAATAGAACTATCATATGACCCATCAATTCCACTTCTGGGAATATATCCAAAGGAAATAAAAACATTAACTTGAAAAGATACCTGCAGTCCCATGCTCATGGAAACATTATTTATATAATGTATATTGGGTGGGGTGAAAGTAGGTTACATTTGTTCATATGGAAAATAATCAATAATTAATAAATAATAATATAAGAATAAACTGTGTTTCTTGTACTCACAACTGTAAATCTACTTTTGCCCTACCCTATATTATATATATATATAATATATCATGCATATGTTATAGTATAATGTATATATATATATAATATATATAATGGGATAGTGTTCAGATATAAAAAATGAGGAGAGCTTACCATTTTCAACAACATAGATGAAATTTGAAGGCATTATGCTAAGTGAAATAAGACAGAGAATGGCAAATATTTATGATATCATTTATAAGTGGAAGAAAAAAAATAGAAAAGTAAATCAGACTTATGGTGACCATAAGTGGAAGGTCAAGGAAGGTGGTCCAAAGGTACAGACTTCTAGGTGTATGATAAGTAGGTACTAGATATGTAACATACAACATAGTAACTATATGTCATAACTGCTGTATGACAGAAAACTTAAAAGAGTAAATTCTATGAGTTCTTACCTCAGAGAAATTTCTTTTGCTTTCTTTCTTTTTTTTGTTATATCTATGTGGGAATATAGATGTTAGACAAACCTATTGTGTTAATAATATCATAATATATTTAAATCAAAGCATCATAACATACACCTTATACAGTGAAGTATGTCAATTATTTCTCTTTTTTCGTATTGGAATAGACATTTATTCTGGATACAGATTTGCCTTTCCTGCATGCCATTCTTCTGCCAAAATTACTATTTCTGCATTTACAGGATGCATAATCTACCTTCATGGTATTTCACACAGCATTGCTTCTGATTGATGAGTTCACTTTATTGAAAATGAAGTGTCACAAATGAGTTCATACTTATGGACTTCACCAGTCTCACAATGTTTCCCATCATCCTGAAGTAGTTGGCTAGAATGTTGGAATGGCCTTTGGAAGACCCATTTACAGTGCCAGCTAGGTAGCAATACCTTTCAGGGCTGGGGCATTGTCCTGCAGGCGGCTGTGCATGCTCTAAATCAACATTCAATACATAATGTTGTTTCTCCCATAGTCAGAATTTACAAGTCCAGGAATTCAGGAAAACAAAGACTTTGTATCATCTTATTGGAAAAGAGCACATTTTTATTGTACACAGGGTAACTGTATTATGTTAGACAGAAGTATGACTTTGCTATTCAATTATCCTATCTATTAAAGAGGGAATATGCTAATTGACCCTCATGCCATTGCAAAGATGGCAGTGCCCACAGCCAATAAGGAGGGAATATGCTAATTGACTGCCATGCCCTCAAAGATGGCGGCACCCACTGCCACAAGATAGCAACACCCAGTCCCCTCAGCCCTGTCAGGACAGCAGGCGTGTGGCAAGGCCATGCCCGCCTTGCTGCGCACCTGCCTCCAGAGTCCCCCAGTCCCCTCAGCCCCCCAGCCTCCCAGGGCTGGCCTGAGGCACAGGAAAGCCTTGGATGGCAGCTGCCCAGCCGTCCAGGGCTGCCCAAGGCTCAGGTAACCAGGGCCAGCCAAGGTTTGCACTGCCGGCAGTGGCAGCAGCAGAGGTGTGATGGGGGCATCTCCTTCCCCTGATCGCCAGGTTGCCTCCTGCCCCTGAGGGCTCCCAGACTGTGAGGGGGCAGGCCAGCCTGAGGGACCCCTCCCCTCCAGTGCATGAATTTTCATGCACCAGGCCTCTAGTTTCTTAATAGAACTGGAAAAAAATATATTTTTTGTTTTTATTTTCTATTAAAGATTATGGAGAATTCATATAATTTCTTATTTAGATGTTTGGTAGAATTTATGAAAAAAATAAAACCTATGCCTGATGCTTTCTCTTTTTGCTCTAATTTTTTGTTGTTGTTGTTGTTAATCTTCACCCAAGAATTTTTTTCCATTGATTTTTAGGAAAGTGAAAGGGGGGCTAGAGATAGAGAGAGAGAAACATTGATGTGAGAGAGACACATCAATTGATTGCCTCCTGCACATGCCCTGACTAGGGCCGGGGATTGAACCTGCAACCAAAGGCACATGCCCTTCACCAGAATCAAACCGGTACCCATCAGTCCCTAGGCTGATGCTCTAATCACTGAGCCAAACCAGCTAGGGCTTTGCTCTAATTTTTATTAGTTTTTTTTTTTTCCTTCCATTTGTCTTAGATGAATGTCTCTCTTCTTTCTTTAATTTCTTAGAATAGAAGTTTAGATACTAGAACTTTCTTTTATAGTAGATGCTATAAATTTCCTCTAAGCTCTGCTATGCCTGCAAACCTCAAATTTAGTTAAATTGTTTTTTCATTTTCTTTTAGTTAATATTTAAAAGTTGTCTTGAGGTGGAAGAAGTCATAGAGGAGTTAAATGGTGATGGAAAACAATAAAATTAAAGTTGTCTTGAAACTTTTTTGACCTTCAAGTTATTTAGAAATGTGTTGTATAAATTAAAAATATTTGGGTATTTTCCAGCTATCTCTCTGTTATTGATTTTTACATTGACTTTATTGCAATATGAGAAGATACTTTATGTAATTTATATTATTTTGTGTGTTGAAGTATGTTTGATGGCAAAGAATGTGGTCTCTCCTGCGAGGTTTTCCACAGGAGCTTGAGAGGAATATGTATCCTGCTGCTGTTGGATAGGGTCTTTCATAAATGTCAATTAGATAAAGTTGATTGATTGTGCTGCTCCGGTCAGCTGCAGGCTTATTAATTTTTGCCTGCTTGATCTGTCAATTACTGACAGAGGAGTGTTAAAGTCTACAAATATAATAAAAAATTGGTCTTTTTCTCCTTTCAGTTTTATTAGTTTTTGCCTCATGTATTTTGACACACTAAGGTTACATGCCCACATGTTTGGAATTGTTATGCCTTCCTGGAGAAATGAACCCTTGACCATTATGTGTTGCCCTTCTTTATCCCTACTAATTCTGTTTTCTGAAGACTGCTTTCTCTAAAGTTAATATAGGCACTCCAGCTGTCTATTGATTGGGTTTTGCATGGTATATCTTTCTCCATCCCTATACCTTTAACCTATCTGGCTCTTTGTACTTAAAGTGAGTTCTTATAGGCAACATACAGTTGAATTTTATTTTTGTTATTTTTTATTACATTCCGACAAGAGTTTACAATAAACATTTTGGTCTAATCTATGCTACCATCAAATAACACTACAGGATACAACTCCATGTGTAGTGCAGGCACCGTGTAAGAGTATTTTCATTTCCTCGCTCCCATCCCTTGACACATCTGTCACTCACTTCACTTATCCAAATGCTACAATCACCCAATACATGTCTACTATTACTAGTATTTATTTGAACAGTTATATTTAGATAAATAAAAGAAGAAAAATAAAAGATTTCATTTTACCTCCATTTATTCCTCCTCTATTGCTCTTAATTTCTTTATGTAGATCCAGTTTTCTGACCTGTATAATTTTCTTTTGCTTGAAGAACTTCTCTTAAGATTTTTCTCACAGCAGGTCTTCTCATGTTGAATTTCCTTACTTTTTTGTTAGACTGAGAAAGTCTTTTACTTTTGAATGACAATTCAACTAAATAGAAAATTCTATCTTTTTCTTTCTTTCTATACTTTACATATTTCACTTAATTCTCTGTTTGCTTGCATGGATGAAATTACTAAAATTCTTGAGTTTTCTTTTGCTCTCAACAGGTATGTGTGTGTTTTTCTGACTTTTTCAAGACTTTTTGTGGGTTTTTTTGTTTTGTTTTTTGTTAGGCTTCCTGCTGTTTGATTATGATATGCCTAGGTGTGGGGTTTTGTTTGTTGTTGTTATGGTGTTTTTTAAGCTTCCTGGATCTATGCTTTGTTGGCCTTCATTATTGTGAGAAGTTCTTGGTCATTATCACTTTATTTCTCCTGCTCTTCTCTTTCTTCTCATTTGTATATTTCAATTATATGTATGTTAAACCATTTTGATATTTTCCCACGTCTTAGGTCTTAGTTCTGTCTCTCTCATTATTTTTTTTCCCTCTTTGCATTTCATAATAGACTCATTATTTTCTCTTTCTGTTACAATGTTTTGGGATTTTTTATTTTTAATATTTCTTCATTTCTTTTTAGAGATTCGCTGCACATACTACTCATCTTTTTAGGGTGTTTTTTTTAACATATATATTAGAAGTCTCAACATAGTAATCCTAGTATTGTTGTTTTTAAACTCATATCTGATAATTCCAACATCTGCATTATATCTGAGTCTGGTTCTGATAGACCAGAATGAGGGATCTTTCTGAGATTTTACTATTATTACCTGGAACACAGGGGTTCTGTGTAGGGGTGGGGAATCCAGTGTGGCAGATCCCCTAAGAATGAGACTGCAGCCCCCATAGTTTCTTACACTCGAGTTAGTCCACACTCCAGCAGTCTCTAGCAGTTCATCAAAATTACCAAGTAAGTACACCTACCTGTTTATAGCTCAGTGGCTTCTACCCCAGGTAAGCAGATCTCAGCAATGATTCTCTGTACTTACCAATCTTTTATATTCTGGGACCATGTTTCCCCCCATCACTTATTGTATGGGTCCAAGGAAAATCATTAATTTTCGGTTGGCATAGCTCTTTTTTTGTTGTAAGGATGTAACAATGATTTCTAATCTCTTTAGAAATCTTTAGGTCAGAGATAGCTCTTTAGGTCAGAGCTAACCTAATATTTTTAAAGCAATTAAAAATATACTTTATTCAATGAAATAGTCCTACAAAGGAACATTAAAATGCATTCTAAAAGTTTGGTTCTCAATAGACAGGGCTATCTTTTGCAGGCAATAATGACTAATTTACCTCAATCCCGGCTAAATTTTTGTGTGGATTTTATGTCATTACTAGAGGGCCTGATGCACAAAATTTGTGCAAGAGTAGGCCTTCCTTCCCCCGGCTGCCGGCATCGGCTTCCCTCTGGCACCTGGGACCTGGGCTTCCCTTGCAGCCCCGGCTTTGTCTGGAAGGACGTCAGTCTAATTAGCATATTATGCTTTTATTACTATAGATACAAAATTGGATGGCTTTGTTATTTAAGTGTTGGTTGAATTATGGTGAATTAAACCTAGGTTAAATGTTCATTAATTGCTTTACTTGTGCATATTTAGGAATTCTTTAGCACCACAAAGGGAGGGATTTTGGTTTTCTATTATATGATTCTTCAAAGGCTCTTATGCCAATCTTTCTTCAATAGTATTAATACTAAAACCCTTCTTTCCAAGTGACAGATTATTTAACCAAAGGGAAAGATAAACAGTCTATCACTTAAAATTATAAATTAGCATACAATTAGAATTAATAGGGACAGTAATTCTAAAAAATCAGGTTTCAGATTGTTGGTTTCAGTATTTTCATTGGCTTTAAAGAATTTTAATAAACTGTGAACCTCATTAACTTAGGACCATCCTAAGAGCACTCCAGAATGGTGCTTCATTATTAGTCGCATAGCACAAAGATCAAAGGAGAAGTTGCCACCTTTATTTTAAAGGATGTTCTAAATTAAAATTGTCTAAACTTCATATCAGTACATGTCCAGTTTTTCTAATTAGCGCGACTATTCCTTTCTCCAGGGAACACTTCAGTAACACTGTCTGAATACATTTTTCACAATTTGCATTTTTTAAATTCTTCTTATCCTGACAACCCATTTTTGCATTCATATCAGTGAAGTAATATGCCTACATACTTCTACAGAAACGCCAGATCTCTATAAGCTTTCCTGTTCTTTGGTTGGGCATTTCATTTTCCCCCTTTCATGTGGTTCAGTCAATTCTAAACTCTGACCTAAGAGAGACAATAGAGAAGATGCCACAGCCTCTGTTAAAGAATGGAACCTCTGTCTTTGAGCCCTTGTTTTCTTTCCTTCCCTAGATAATTAATCTTTTAATACCTTTCCACAGAAACCAAGACTTATAACTCTCGGGATCTGCAGAGACATGTGTTCTTTCCTCCATGGCATTTTTACTTCATTTTTACAATAAGAAAATATCAAATTCTATATAATATAAGTCTAGCAACCAAATAGCAGAATGACTGGAACAATTGTGGCCCCTTTCCCTGACTGGCCCCGCCCCCGATTGGCCCCCATTGGGGCAGGCCAATTGGACCCCACCAGTGCACGAATTTGTGCACTGGGCCTCTATTGCACTCAGTCCAATGAGCCTGTTAATCAAGGTGTTTCAACTTCACTTAGGCAAAAGCTGAACCTGTGACCAAGCCAGGCTAAACAGGTCTGTCTTTGGAAAGTAAAATTTATGCGAAGTGGAGAAAGGAGCAGCATGATAGAACAAATTCAAAGAGGGCCCCCCAAACTCCCCACTTCCTAGGATATGCATAACTTTTTTCTAGTTACTTTATAAAACTCTAAACCTGATGTTGCTATGAAGGGATTTTGCAGGTATAATGAAGGTCCCAAGTCAGTTGCTTTAAGAGAGAGCCTAGCCTCATCAGGTGCATTCTTAAAAGGACTGAGCTTTTCCTGAACAGAAATACTCAAAGCATGAAAGAGATTTCACACAAGAGAGATTTACCATTGCTAGTTTGAAGATGGGGGGGCCATGTGGCAAGGAATCTGGGAGCCTCCAGATGTGAAGAGCCGTCCCCAACTGACAGCCAGCCAGGAAACAGGGACCCCAGTCCTACTGTTCAGTGGGGAACTATCCTTATCCCCCCTCCCCCCGGCAGTTGCTTGTGGAGTAAGTTTCTTGCAATGTCACGAGAAAAGTAATTATCTGAGACCCACACGGGAGGATGAGATATTGTAGAAAGCTTTATTTCTGTGGAATTAAACCCCTGAGTTTCCAAGGTTGCATTTCCCTTCATCTCGCCAAGGAAAAAGTCCCATTGCATTCTCAGCAAGGCAAGGACTAAAGGTATTGCCCAGAGTTTCTGTTCCATGTCGGGACACAGTCTGATCCAGCATCAGGCTAGCTTAGTTTGTGTTCCCAGTTGTAGGCCATCAGTTCATCGTGTGTGGGATCCGAGTGGCCATGAGCCACGTGGCCTCTAAGAACACAGGTGAACGCAAGGGAGCCACAAGAGAGCCAAGAAAGTCTGGGGGGATTATATATCCCCAAATTTTCACAGGCACATAGTGGAATCTTTATTCCCAGATTTGACTGGCAGCAAGCACCTTCCAGACATCACCCTGACTCATTGCGCATGCACCGTCTTCCCTTTGGCCAGTCCCTTCCCCCAGTGATTTGCAGGGAATGGCAGGTGGTGCCCTGAGGAGTGTAAAATTGAAGCTTGCTGGTGACATTGCCCAAATGGCCACACCTATAATGTCTGACCTCCCTTTTGCTCCTTTCCTATTATTAATAAGTAGCTAATTATAATGGTATCATTGCAATTGCAAGGAACTGAATTCCACCAACAACCTGAGTGAACTTGGAAGGGGATTCTTCCCCAGAGCTTGAAGGGAAATAGTTCAAGCTGCTCTAGTCCATAGTTAGGGATGTAAACTGATGATGCCAACACAATGTGAACAGGGCTTTAAAAATAGAATGGCAAGACAGGGAACACGACCCAGCAGTGAGTCAGGAGAAAGCCTGAAGAGCTTGCTAATTGGATCCTGTGACCCAGAGTCCCTGAGCTGTTTTGATTCCAGTCCTTCCCGAGGCTCACTTTTCTCAATTACTCAAAATCCTTTCAATAAATTTTCTCTTTACTTTAGTTAGATAGATTGATTTATTACTTGCAATCAAAATCCGCTAAATAATATGTGCTATGGGACTAAAAATACTCCGGAATGCTTCATCTGAAAGGTTTACCAACTAAAGCGCTCTTCAAAAAGGCATCTGGAACTTTTCCTTCCAAGATTGAAACGCCTTTACTCCCTCAGCATGACCCTCTCAGTCCAATTTGTGATTTCAAAAATAGTGAGTTGGGGAAAGAATGACATTGTATTGTGAGCACAGTGGTGGCTTCCTAAGTTTGTTGGTTTGCTTTTTTTTTCTTCCTTTTTCACCTTAGACATTTTGCTTTGAAAATTTTTTTATGGTCTGTTGAGAATGTGAGAGTTGAAGTCAAGTCTAAATGTGTACTGTCATACTGTGCTGAAGGTCAAACTGAAAACTTCAGCTTGTTTGACTGCTCCAACACGTGCGAGGTGTCCTCCTACAACAGACTGTTTCTGTTTCTGTTTGGTTGGGTAGCTAGCTCCGCGGCTGTTTTCTGCTCTAGAGGAAAAGTGCATCAGTGCCGATTCCTGTACTAAATTCCCATTTCACACTATAATGTATCAGCATTCTTTGGTTTGTAGTTCATTTGACTATGTATTCTACATTTATTTAAAACAAAATACGATGAGACAATATGCTCAGTAATTTTTCTTTTAATACTTGTAATAACACTAAAATATTTATATAAATTTGATTGATCAGAGTAGGGAGTATATTTAGTGGTTGTGATAGGCGTTTGATATGTCAACTTAGCTAGTCCACCGTCCACAGTTATTCAGTCAAACATTCACCTAAGTGCTGCTGTGGAGGTATTGTGTAGATGCAATAATGTCTATAATCCATTGACTTTAAGTGAAGTAGAATATCCTAGATAATCTGAGTGGGCCTGATTCAGTCGGTTTAAAGGGCTTGAAAGAAGAATTGAGACTTCCTTTAAGAAGAAGAAAGTATGCCAGTGGACAACAGCTTTAGCCCATACCCGAGCGTTCCAGCCTGCTCTTCATGAAAATCTGCTCTAACTTCTGAACTAACCCATGTTGTGACTTTTCAAATTAACATTTATTTATTTTTTTAAGTATATTTTTTTGATTTCAGAGAGGAAGGAAGAGGGAGAGAGAGATAGAAACATCCATGATAAGAGAGAATCATGGATCAGCTGCCTCCTGCAAGTCCCCCGCTGGAGATCGAGCCCACAATCCAGGCATGTGCCCTTGACCGGAATCAAACTTGGAACCTTTCAGTTCACAGGCCCACTCTCTATCCACTGAGCCAAACCGGCTAGGGCTAAATTAACATTTATTAAATAGAGTACCTGAGTACCTGGGGTGGGGAGTTAGATATTGAACTGCTGTTCACAGGAAATTGAAATAGAAAAGTTTATTTACCCCTGTGTCCTGGAGGAGGTACAAGCCATGCTTCAAGGGGCCATGCAGGGAGGTGATGGCATTCTCAGGAAGAAAGAACAGTAGGACCTGGGCACATGCCTTCATTATTGAATACTTTATGGTTCCTGGTCATTTCAAACCCTCCTGGGTGGGTGGGTGGGGTCTTATCTAAGGGATAATTAGGAGAAGGCCCTGGGGGGTGAGGGAGACATTTTTAAAAAAGGAACTTGTGTTTATTGTGACTCTGCAGGCTGTTGTCATGGGTAAATGCTCATGGGAGAACTAGAAGTCAGTTCAAAATTCCTGCAGGCCACTTGGCCACACAGAATGGATGCTGAGGCAGCAATATAATTAAATAGCTAAACTCTCAAAACCTAGCAACCCCTACAATTGTGTAAACCAAGTACTTGCTTAGTAAGTTTCTTAATATATCTGGCCAGTATGGCACAGTTGGTTGAGCTTCATCACATGCACCAAGAGGTCACCAGTTCAATTCCAGGTCATGGGTCAGGGTGGTCAGGGCACATGCCCAGGTTGCAGACTCAATCTCCAGTAGGGAGCATGCAGAAGGCAACAGATCAGTGTTTCTCTCTCATCTATGTTTCTCTCTCTCTCTTTCTCTTTCTCTCTCCCTCTCCCTCTAAAATCAACAACAACAAATAAACTATTTTTAAAAAATCTCTTGATATATCTCCTACCAGTTTTGCTTCACTGGTTAAATCCTAACTGATACAGTGGTCAAAAAAATCAGCTGTGGAGCCAAACTGTCTGGAGATTTTTTTACCAGCTTCATGACCTTGGTCATTACTAGTTGTACCTTTGTTTCTTTAACAGTAAAAGGAATATAAAAACATCCTTCCTTATGGGGTTCTTGAGGGGATTAAAGAATTTAAAATTCCCATTTCTAAACGGATAAATGAGATAAATTTGGTTCACCGGATGTTTTGTTAAACCTCATTTCCTTGCAAGAAACAAAAATCCTTTCAAAACAAAATACACAAAAAGAGATTTTCCTGTTTTGTGAAACTAAAGAATCCTGCAAGACCAAACTGCAAAAAGCAAAGCATGTTTTTACAGTAACTAGACACTCATGAGGCAACTCCATTTTTATATCAGTATTCTTGGGTGAGGTTTGATCTCACCTTTTTTCTATGAAGCATATAACATTTTATACATTTAAGTTGTACAACATGATGATTTGATATATATATATATATATATATATATATATATATATATATATATATATATTGCAAATGATTACCAAAATAAGGGTATTTACATTCATCACTTTATATAATTACAATTTTTTTGTGTGTGGGGAGAAAATTGATGATCTACTCTCTTAACGATTTTCAAAAATATAATACAACTAGAGGCCTGGTGCATGACATTCATGCACTGGGGCCGGGTCCCTCAGCCTAGCCTGCACCCTCCCGCCACTGCCGTTCTGTTCGCCAACCATGAGCCTGGTTTCTGGCTGAGCAGTGCTCCCCCTGTGGGAGGGCACTGACCACCAGGGGCAGCTCCTGCATGGAATGTCTGCCCCCTGGTGGTCAGTGTGCATAGTAGCGACTGGTTGTTCTGCTGTTCGGTCGATTTGCATATTAGCCTTTTATTATATAGGATACTGTTACATATAGTCACCACCCTGTACATTATATCTCCAGATCTTATTCATCTTAAAACTAAAAGTTTGTATCCTTTGACCAATAGTTCCCCATTTCACCTTCCCTAGTCCCCAGCCTCTATTGCACTCAGTCCAGTGAGCCTGTTAATCAGGGAACACTTCAGTAACACTATCTGCATACATTATATTTTGTTTCTGTTATTTGAGTGGGGGTTTTTTCTCTTTTGTCTTACTTTTGACATATAATTGAGCTTATACAGTAATGTCTTTTTCTATCTGACTTTTCTCACTTAGCTTAATGCCTTCAAGGCTCATCCAGGTTTTCTCAAATCTCAAATGGTAGGATTTCCTTATTTTTTATGGCTAAATTGTGTGTGTGTGTGTGTGTGTGTGTGTGTGTGTGTGTGTGTGTGTGTGTCTGACGTTTTCTTTATTCATCCATCACAGGACACTTCAGTTGTTTGATCTGTCCTTGTCTATCCATGTTTTCTTACTCAAAATTCTAGCCTTTCCTGTACTTCTAACTCCACTTGAAGTTTACATTCATGTGCTCAATACATCAGACATCAGACTGACTTCATCTCACTATCTTTCAATTTAAATTATTAAGAAAGTGAATCTGATTTTCTCAGCCCAAGCTATAGATTGATTCACCTCGATTCAATCCGTTGTCGCCTTGAGGTGAAACTCACATAGTCTGAGGCTATCCCTTCCCCACCAGGAGGAATCAATACTTCAAGAGAAGGTTTAGATTGCAGAGAAGAGTGATGGCCATCTTAATTGCATAGAAGGACTGAGAGCTCCCAAAAGTTTTTCTGATTAAGTTAAAAGCCTAAGAAAGATGGAAAGTATGAGAACAACCAGTACAGAATAAAGTTTCCTGGGAGAAGGAGAAATGAGCAGCAAATGCCTTTAACAGAAAACTGCTTATTCAGAATAGTGGCTGATTAATACTCGGTTTTATTTGAGTTGGTAGGGGTGTAAGAAAAAGAATCAGAGACATCAGATAATAAGGACAGAGCTTGAACTTTCACAGTTAGGCATGGAAAGAATGGATGGTGAGTTTCCCATGTGCCAGGTGAACATGTAATCACAAATGAGCATGTCCCATCTTGTCAATGCTCTGCGCCCATAGAGGACAAAACTATGGGTAAAAGTAAAATGACTAAAAACAGTTCATGAAAGGTTTTTCCAGGAATATCAAGGCAGGCGCACGGAAGTGGGGGAGTTTTAATAGGGCTTCAGAAAGAACATTCTTGTGTAACAATTCAGCATATGAATGCCTGTCCCTCAGAACACTTTGCTATACAAACTTCAACAGTGCAACTAAGTAACACACCACTGGTCTCTTTCATGCAGTTCTGCATCCCCTTTACCTCTCTGTCCCCTTTATAGGCGCCTATAGAAGCCAAAATCAAAACCAAGACCAAAGTGTTTGTTAAGGGAAGGGCAAGAGGTCAGGAGGGGAAAAGAGCAGATCAGATTATCTTCCTTCATTGCAGGGCTCTCGATCACAGGGTCACAGGTAGGGTCTAAGCTAGAAGGGGAAGGGCAGAAGAAAAATAGATTTCTATTTGAGAATGATGCTTTAAACCGGCTTAGAGAGAAATATACTTTATAATGCCTGAAAATGACTGGAAGGAAGGCAAGCACAGAGAGTATGTTTGAAGGCAGTAACAGGAGAAAAACTAAAACTGTCATATCTATACCCCACCACGTTTAGACGGTGAAATATACTCATTTATGACCAGGATAAGAATTTGGAAAATCAGAAGTATACGACAAAAATAAATAATTCAAAAATATGAAAACTTGAAGCATACAAACCTAATGAACAATTAATAAATATATGACATATAAATGCGAAGAGGCTTTGTACACATAATATCTATAAAATAAGTCACAGAGAAACATAGTTTTGACTACACAGCATTTAAAATATTATATATATAATATTATATATATTTTAAATTATCATTAAAAGTTTGGTAAACATTCACAGATTTGTTTTTTGTTTAGTTGTATCAAATTGCTAATTTTAACATTCTAAGAAAAAAATATATTACTCATTTAAATGTCAGAAGTTCTTAGTCTATTCTTTAATTTCTTAATTATGTGGGTTTTAAAAATCAGATCCATGTATATAAATTATTTGCCTGTCATGTACTTATGCACTATATGTTATTTGAATTGGCTCATTTAAATTCCCATAAAAGTGTATGCCCATCTGTATACTTTTGTGTATATATATATATATATATATATATATATATATATATATAAATTTCACTCTCCACCCTGCTTGAATCATTGGCATCAAAAGGCCTGTTACTTTGAATCAATTGGCTGGAAATTTCTCTTCTCTCTCTCAGATTTCGGGATTTGCCACAGTATTTTATTGGTTTGGTGTATATTTATTTATGTTCTTGGCCCTTTTATGTGGTGAATTTTATTACTATAAGTACCTAACTTTCAGCCTCCTGGGATAAACATTCTTGGTCATTGTAGGCAATTTTTAATAAACTGTTTACTTGATTCCTAAGATTTTTAATTTTGCATTGCCCCTAACCTATCTTACTGAAATATAGTGAGAAACAGATAAAGAGAAGGAGAGTCAATCCAGCTTTATGCTTCAGAAGAATAACTGGACTTGACCAATGCAAATTTTAGTGTCATTGTGCATTTTTCTTGGGAGTATATCTATCTTTCATAAGGTTCTCAAGAAAATATATGAATAAAAAAATTAAGAATCTGTAGTCCATAATTTTTGTTCTTTGTGCTGTGTAAGTCAAGTGCTATGACAATTTTATAAAAACAAAGTGGTTAAGGAAGAATTGAAAACATTATTTGGTACATATTGCCAAGTTACTTTCTAATTGATAACCATACTAATAAATTTGTTAGCATGCTTGTTGAATTGTCACCATTAGCTACTACTCGGGATTTATATTTAAAGAAAAAAATAGCCCAGCTGGCATGGCTCAGTGGTTGAGCATTGACCCAAGAACCAGGAGGTCACAGTTCGATTCCCAGTCAGGGCACGTGCCCAGATTGCCGGCTCAATCCCCATTGTGGGGTGTGCAAGAGGCAGATGATCAATGATTCTCTCTCATCATTGATGTCTCTCTTCTTCTCCTTTCCTCTCTGAAATTAACAAAAATATATTTTATAAAATAAAATTTCTGATTGGGGAATCTTTCAATGTTTATTAAAATTTTTGAATGTATTTTTCTTTTGAGGATTAACATTTTTTCCACATCATTCTTTTCTCTTTTTAAGTAGTGCATGTCCTCTGACCATTTTTCTTAGGCAGTCTGCATGTTGGACCTAACAGTTTAAGTGCGAATTATAAAGCATTTTGTGAATGGGAGGGCTTTAGATCGTTAGTCATGATCCCTGAGTCCTAATTGTAAACCCAGACCTGCTTCTCTCTCCAGCACTACAGTGCTCACATGGCGATGCTGAAAGAAAAGTAAGCGCAGTCGCTGCCCTAGAGATACAAAATCCACCAGACAAAATAGGCGCAGCCTTGCCCAGCCTGCCACATAGCACATTCAAGAAGTGTGTTCAGTGAATGATTTCTCTTCTGAGCAACAGTTTTCCATGAATCCACATAAACCTCCAACCCAAGTGATGATATGTTGTTCAGAAGACGCTCTTCTTTTCTGTGTTCCCATAGCATTTGTTCATTATTTGAGCGCATCACTCTGTATCTAAGTTAATATTATTGCACTTATAACATTATGCATTATACTGTTCACTCATTAATATTTTACTTGCACCTCACCACATGGATCTAAAATGTAAAATTTGTAACTGACAGCCTCATAAAACTGGAAAAGTCACTCAAGTTTCAGGTCACAATTTACATGCCTTTTTAATGACATAAAGTATCCATTCACATGCTACTTTCCCAAAATGCATTTCATTTCTTTAAAATGTGTAAGTAAGCACTCCCAACTCTTTTGGGACAAGAAACCAACTAAATCCATAGTGATAATATCCACAGTAATAATATTATAGAAAACATGTCATAGAATAAATTTAGGAAATTTGTTCAATTAATGGGATAGCAGGGGAAACATGGATATTCAGTGTTACTCTGTTAAGCATAAGGTTCATCTTTTGATCATCTGTAAGGGAAATACTAGCTTCTCACAATTTTGTATTACGATATTTAGTTTACAAAGACATGCCCAGGGACTTCAGTAATGAACATGCTTGTTAAAATTACAAACTGAAAGAAGGAATAGAGATGCATATATCAAACCCATTTCAGCAGATACTATATTTTTGTTTGTTAACTTTAAATAAAATGATTCTAAAGCTGATTTTCTTGAGAACTCTAAGGTGACAATATGCCGATATAAGTGTATAGAGGAGTTGTGGGATGTACTGTAATGAGTTAATGGTGTTCCCTTGAATGGTGTTCCCTTAAATATATATATTTGAGTCCTAATCACTGGTATATGTGTGTGTGGCCTTATTTGTAAATACAGTCTTTGCAGAGTTAATTAAGTTAAGAAGATGACATGCTAAATTAGGTTGAACATTGACTCCCATGAGTAGTGTGTCCTAAGAGAAAGTAAAGGGAAGCCTGGACATAGATTGAGAGGAAACACACAAAGGGCAGAAGGCTATGTGTTGGTGGAGGCAGACATGTGTGACGCGCGACAGCCAAGATACGTGAGAGACTGTCAGCAGCCATCTGGGAAGAGACAGAAAGGATTTTCCCCTGAGCCTTTCGAGGGAATATGGCCTTTCCAAGACCTTGATTTTTGATTTCTCACCTCCAGAACTGTGAGAGAATAACTTTCTGTTGTTTTAAGCCACAAGTTTGTGATAATTTTTATAGTCGCCCTAGGAAACTAATATGTGTACCAATCGTACTACTAGCACATATTCTCAAATAAGAGAAACTATTTTTCTAAAAACAGGTACATATTGATAAATGTCAAAATGATGCTCCAAAACATCACAGAGAAAAAAGTACAGAGATAAAAATTTCCTGTGTAATGATTATTGCTATTTGAACTAACGATATTTGAGAATGTAATGTAGGCTATGTATTGTGACAGGTATTGGGGATACAAGAGCCATTGACTAACTAGAGGTAGATACAGACACATAAAGAGAATAAATGCCACTTCTGATAAATGAACTGAGGAAGATAATTGTGGGGGAACAACAGGACTGATTACTTACTTGAGAACAGATGAAATAAAGAAAGTCTTGCTGGTGACAGGGACAGGTGAGGACTGATTTCTGAGCCAAATTGTAAATAAATTAGCCAGGAAAATGGTGTGCATGGGGAGTGGGGAGAGGAGGGAAGGCCATATTATAAACAGCAGGTACACTCACCTGAGCCAAGAGCCAAGGACAATGGAAAGTGAGATACATATTGAGAGAATGAAACTAAGTATAGGAAGAGTGGGTAGATAAGCTGGAGAAGTAACAGGAAAAAAGAACATAAGGTCATAAACCAACCTGTTAACAATAACAGTGAATTTATTGCACATTGAATTTATGGTTTGCTCTTTGTTTTTACATGGTATTAACTTTTTATTTATTTATTCTTAAACTTTATTTTTTATTGTTTACACTATTAAAGATGTCCCCATTTTCCCCACCTTTGCCCACCTCCACCCAGCCCTTCCCCGACTTCCCTCTGACCTACATCATTAACTCTTAACTCTGCAGTTGTCTGTCTATGGGCTCTGCATGTATCTTCTTTGGCTAATCCCTTCACCTTTTTTCATCCAGTCTCCCCCACCCCCAACCCTCTGAGAGCTATCAGCATGTTCTATGTATCCATTCCTCTGGTTCGATTTTGTTCATTAGTTTACTTTGTTCGTTCGATTCCGCATATAAATGAGATCATGTGCTATTTGTCTTTCTCTGACTGGCTTATTTCACTTAGCACAGTACTCCCAGGTCCATCCATGCTGTCACAAAGAGTAATATTTCCTTTTTTTATGGCTCCATAGTATTCCATTAAGTAAATGTACCACAGCTTTTTAACCCATTCATCTACTAATGGGCACTTGGGCTATTTTCGGATCTTGACTATTGTAAATAATGCTGCTATGAATATACGGGTGCATATATTCTTTTGAATTGGTGTTTCGGGATTCTTAGAATATATTCCAAGAAGTGGGATCACTGAGTCAAAAGGTAGTTTCATTTTTAATTTTTTGAGGAAATTCTATACTGTTTTCCACCATGGCTGCACAATCTGCATTTCCACCAGCAGTGCACGAGGGTTCCCTTTTCTCCACATCCTAGACACCAGCACTTGTTTGTTTGTTTGGTTGGTTGGTTGGTTGGTTTATTGATCTTACAGTGAGAAAAGGAGGGAGGGAAGGAGGCAGGGAAGGAGAGAGAAAGACAGAGTGAGAGAGAATTGATTGGCTGTCTCCCTAACATGCCCTTACTGGGGAGCGAACTCACAATCAAGGTCTGTGCCCTGACCATTGAACCCACCACCTTTTGGTGAACTGGACAATACTCCAACCAACTGAGCCACACTGGTCAGGGTTGCTGATTTACTGATGATAGCCATACTGGCAGGTATGAGGTGATCTCTCAATGTGGCTTTAATTTGCATTTCTCTGATGATTAGTGACCTTGAGCATTTTTTCATGTTTGTTGGCTATCTGTATGCACTCTTTGAAGAAGTGTCTATTCAGGTTCTTTGCCCAATTTTTAATTGGATTATTTGTCTTTCTGGTGTTGATGGTTTGCTCTTAAATTTTCTCTGTGTGCCAATTTATAGTTTTTAAATCTCACATAATGAAAATGTGTTATTTCTGTAATCGAAAATTTAAATACAAAACATTATATAAAATATTATTCAAAAGTTTCCCCTTCCCCACCTTAAATGTTGTTTGTTCATTGAAAAAAAAAATGACTGGAAAATAATAAATTTGCTAAATGGTGGTCTTTGGGTGGAAGGGATTTAGGTAATTTTAGATTTTCAAAATTCTCTACATTGAAGTATTGCTTTCAATACTTCAATTATTTGTTTAAAAAATCTGTAAGCATACTACCAATTAAGCATCTGATCACTGATTTAACTGGAGTAATGTTTTATTTCATGAATATTTCTTGTTTAGCATTTTTTCTTCTGAGTGTCATCAATGCTTGTCATAGCTTCTGGGCATTTTTTGGTTTTAGTTATGCATTTTAAATATTTATAAGAAAGGAGCAAATTACCTCATTACTATCTCTTCTATTTACTGTGAATGCTAACATTCACATGCAGCTGTCGGATCTTCCCACAATGAGCTGTCCAGATTCAAAGCTCTACATACTTGTATGGCTTTTTTATCTTGTAATCTCTCCAAGTGGCTCAGAACAGCTTAGACAGAGGGTTAAAGATCACTGAATATTAAATCTGCCTCTTCCTCATTTACTGACTTCCATCCTCCAGATGTAAAAATCCCTGTACAGTACATACCTTTCTGGCTTTACAAAGGAGCTATATATACTCTTATATCTTGGAGCATTTTGAAACTCTTGACTTAATAGAACATCAATTTGTCAAAAATAACATTATATTTTTGTATATTAAAATACTGAATATACCAGAATATGTAATGCATCACATGGGAGACACTGTTTCTCCAGCAAAAAATTATATATAAATGCAGTAAAATGCCCAGTCTAATACACATTGCTTTATCTGATTTGCTACATTTAGCTAACTTTAGGGCCATTTTCACTTCAATTAGAATTTTTCAAGTTTTTTTCAAAGATGTGTTCAGTTATTACTGCTTTCTTTAAATTTCATTTTTGCTGAGAAGTGTTTGTATAAATAAGAATGTGAGGTTTATAATCATGGCAGCTGTGAAAAATTTTACATTATGCCACACTGTAACGGAAAGTTTGGGGATTCATTCTATTCTCTTGTTTCGACCCCTGGGCCTGATACAGGATCTCATTTGTTATTATGATTTTAGTGTACAGTGTTATCTGGCTAAAACAAGCACATGCTTGGAACATAGTAGTGCATAATTAAAACTAGACTATTGAATTACATTTTCTTTGATTTCACTTTTAGAAAGCTAATATTCTTTTGGAAACAGATGCATACATTTTGAAAGCACACATTAGCATAGGTTAGATGAAAATGTCTCTTTTTGTTTCTTAAAATTGCCTAGCACATTGCCAGTCCCTTCTGGATATTCTTTTTTGTTTAAATGCTTTTGCACTTTAATTCGGTGATCAATCTTTGGTTCCCAAGAGCATACAAACCAGTAAAATTTCATATTCCGAGCATACAATGAACCACTGCTAACCTACATTCTAATAAAGTGGTTTTAAATACTGTAGGTGCCATTTGTTTTAATTTCATGTACAGTGGGGCCTTGACTTACGAGTGTCCATACTAACGAGTTTTTCCGAGATACTTATGAGCCCTCTCTCAGCCGATTTTTTGCTTTGAGTTGACAGAGTAATTTGAGTTAATGAGCTCCTTAACGAGCTCCGTCATGGAAGGAATTAAACTCGTAAGTCAAGGCCCCACTGTACTTGATTTTATTTTTTTCAGATTTGAAAAACCTTATGGGTTTTGTATTAACCTTTCAAGAGAGAGATAAAGAAAGAGCTTGAAAATAATGCCATCACAAGCTAGTCGTTTCAATTAAAAAAAATTGATATGTTGAGAGATTGCCATTCACCTTGCTGCTTTGTTTTTTATTTATGAAGATGCCGTGCTTTATTTTAAAAGTGAAAATTAAATACTTTTAACCAGCAGAGCAAATCTCTAAAGATAAATTATTTTTTAAAGGGCAGGGCTTTTCTTACTAATTTTTAACTTTTCCAATTTTTAAAATGCATTCAGATGCCATCAGATTGCAGTAGAAACAAACAGTATTCATTCTTCAGACTCTAATTCAGACACTTTTCTCTTCCAGTAACTTCAGGCTCATTAAGGCAAAATAATACTGTAGGTTTGATATATAATGGTCTGTTTATCTAGCTCAGGCTGTTACCTGGTAAACTGAATCACCGAGATGCCCTGTTTCACAATATGTCCACTTATTCAGCAAACACTTATTGATTACCTATTATGTGCCAGACACTGTTCTAGGCATTAAAGATACCATAATAATATTAGCTGTATATGTATAAATAATAAGAAAATATTGTACACTAAGTCCTATACAAATTCTGAAAATGCAGTCATATAATTGTGACTGGGTTGTTTTCTCTAAGGAGGTGATATTTATTTATTTATTTATTTATTTATTTATTTATTTATTTTAAAAGTTAAATTTTATTTCAGTTACTGGATTTAATATTATATTATTTCAGATGTACTACACACTGGTTAGACATTTATATAACTTACCAAGTTATCTCCATTATAGATCTAGAACACACCTGGCACCCTACATATGTATTAAAATAACAGAGGCCTGGTGCACGAAATTCATGCAAAAGTAGGCCTTCCTTCCCCTGGCTGCTGGCACCGGCTTCCCTCTAGCACCTGGGACCTGGGCTTCCCTTATAGCCCCGGCTTCGTCCAGAAGGATGTCTGGTCTAATTAGCATATTATGTTTTTATTATTATAGATTATTTACTATATTTCCTATGCTGTACTTTAAATTTCCATGACTGTTCTTATAACTGCTAATTTGTACTTCTTAATACCTCCACCTTTTTCACCCAGTCCACCAACCCTCCTCCCATCTGACAGTCATCAGCTTATTCTCTGTATCTATGAGTTTCTGTTTGTTTCTGTTTTGTTTATATATTTATCTTAGATCCCATATAAAAGTGAAGTCATATGGTACTTGTCTTTCTAAGGAGGTGATATTTCAATGATAGGAAGGACCTACCATTCAACGAACAGGGAAAAGAGTATTCAGGCAGAGTGAATATAAAATAAAATTTGATAAGACTTTACAAGAAAAAGCTTAGATAAGTTAAAAAAAAAAAGACCAAGTTGTTGAAGCATATTGAGGGAGGGGCAGAATGTTATGAAATGGGATTATAAGAGGAAGCAAAGGTCTAGAAATCAGATTAAAGAATTTGAAGTGCATTTGAAAAGAATTAAGAATTAATTGACTTACTCTTTTCAAAGGACCATTTGATTTATATATTGAAGGCTGGTTTGAAAATTGAATAGCAGTTAGAAATCTATTGTATCTTTTGTACAAGACTGGGTTCAGAGCATGAGAGTGGAGCTGAACAGAGTGGACAGAATTTAGAGTATGTATTGACCATATAGTCAGCAAGACTTCCTGATGAATTGGCTATAAGGAAGAAAGGAGACAAAGTTTTTCTTTGAGTTCACAGCAACAGGAAAGAATATGGGGTAAAAGGTTGGAGGGGGGATATAAAAAAAAGGTGTTTTGACCACATTAATTGTGAGATATTTATCATCTCAAATAGAAGTGAATATAGGTGTCTGGAGTTGCAAGGAGTGGCATGTTTTAAAGCGGGCAAAGAGGCCCGGCTGGTGTTTCTCAGTGGTTGAGTGTTTAGCTATGAACCAGGAGGTTACAGTTTGATTCCCTGGCCGGGGCACATGCCTAGATTATGGCTTAATTCCCTTCATGGGGCATGCAGTACCCATTATGGGGCCTGCTTTTATCCAATATTTCTAAACTGGGCAAAGAGGCTCCAGCAATAGGCTACTCTGATAGGTAGTAAGAAAGATTAAAATATAAAAAAGAAGGGGTAAGGCATGAAGAAGTGGAGATAGAAGTATTTCTTAGTTCAAAGGAGTAAAAAAATGACCCACAGTTCAAGTTTCTAGATGTTCCTGAGACCAGGGGACAAAGGGACTTGTTGCTAAGAAGGAACAGTATCATGCCCAAGCATATCAAACTTGAGGCCAGCAGGCTGCAAGTTTGACATGCTTGCCTGAGGATCATTTCCAAAGTCCAGTGAAAAGTTAAGATATTAGGTGAAATGATTTACTAACAGTTGTGGATATTATACAAATTCAATGGCAGGGCATCAAGCAGGTCATATTTTATCTAATTTTTACATCATAACACTTAGTTTGCTCAACTTTTCAATTTCCTGAGCCAACTTATCTAATAGTTTTAGAGGCCAATACTGCCTAATCCATAGGAAATATTAGTGAGATCTGCTTTGTCACCACTGTCTTTCAGAAAAAAGAAAAAGGATTTCATACACACATTTCTTTGGCCACTTCACTTTTATTTGCCCTGGTTGCTGAGTTAAATTTCAGAATACAATAATGCTGAACCCCTTCCCTAGGACTGCAAATGCACATTGGTACATTTAAGAATACCTCCTAGCTAGGCAGCTCGAGAATGACTCACATTCTCACAGCCAGAAAACAGTGATCATTTGGTGTCCAGATTAGAACTCTAATGGTAGCTCTTCCCTCATTCAACATTTATTCAACACAAGTTATGTCTTAGATGTTATTCAAAGTGCCTGGATGCCGAAACCGGTTTGGCTCAGTGGGTAGAGCGTTGGCCTGCGGACTGAAGGGTCCCTGGTTCGATTCCAGCCGAGGGCATGTGCCTGGGTTGCGGGCACATCCCCAGTGGAAGATGTGCAGGAGGCAGCTGATCGATGTTTCTCTCTCATCGATGTTTCTAACTATCTCTCTCCCTTCCTCTCTGTGAAAAATCAATAAAATATATTAAAAAAAACCAACAAAAAAAAACAACAACAAAGTGCCTGGACTAAAGAACTAATAAAAACACAACAAATAACCTCTTTTATGGATCTTATATTCAAGTGAGAGAGAGAATAAGTAAGACAAGTAAAGTAGGTTAGATGGTAATAATTGCTGCGAGAAGAAAAAAAAGCAAGAAAGGGGGATTAGGTGTATAGGGAATGGTTGAAATTTTAGATGAGGGGGACAAGCAGAGCCCTTACTGAGGAATTTTTATTTGAGTAACTATCTGAAGGACAAGAGGAGAGGGACAAACCGTGCGGGTACCTCCGGGCAGAGCATTTCCTATAGATGACAGGACACTCGGGGCGGATATTACTCATTTTTAACTTGGGCACAGTTCCTGTGCAGGCTCACCAATAAACATGTTTGAATGAAAAAGGATTCTCCACACAGAGAAATAAATCATTTCAAATATCATTAAGTTTTAACCATTTTATTTATTTTATCAAGTAAATGGTGCCCTCCACAGAATGAAAACTTCCGGTGAAAATTATTCATAATAAGGGAGGTAAGTTGGAGAAAACTCATGATTGGCAGCACACATACAAATATAATCAGCAAGCTGCCTGGAGAATAAATGCAAAAGCTTATCTTTATGTCCTGATGACTCGATCCTATTTCACATAAATCTGCTGTCTAGTAATTTCTTCAAGGCAAATCGGATTTTTTGCTGGATTATTCACATCATTTTGTTTTTTTAACATTTTTTCCTTGGGACAAACTCTAGGCCAGATTTCTTCATTGTGGATCAGGCAACTTTTAGCATGTTCACCGCTAGCCCTTTGTCACTCTGGCTCTCTCCCAGCTTCTCTCCTCCTACCTAACATTCTTTTCTTCCCCCGTAGCCATCTATTTAGCAACACATCCCTAAGCCTACCCAGTAACCCCTGAAAGTATGGCCAATAATACTTAAACAGCTATTCCACCATGATTGTTTAAGAATCACAAGGACTTTCAGAATCTAAGCATGAGGACCAACTTCAAATCCTCATTCTACTTCTTTTACAAACTGAATATTACAGCAACCTTATACTTGCATAAAACTTTACAATTTATCAAAAACTTTTGCATAAGTTATTTTATTTGACTTCTGCCACCTGTCACAGAATGCAAGTCCCTTCAGGAAAAACAACAGCATATTACTCATCTTTAGATTTCCAGTGCTGAACACAGTAAGTGGAACCTGAAGTGGGAATTAATAAGTGGTTATTGACTACATCTGATTCTCATAGCATCCCTTTTATAGTTTAGGAAACTGAGGTACAAGGATCTACTAGTAAGTAGTTTTTCAGAGTTTCCAAGGCTGTTAAGTGGTAGGGCTAAGAATAGTACTTAAGACTCTTCATACCAAAAACCAGTTTTCATTTGCAGCTCTTTAGGGTAAAACCTGTCATCAAGGAATTATGTTCCCAGATCATTTTTGTGAAGCATTCCAATGAATTTGGGATCTTTTATAATCTTCAAGCAGTGCAATTAGAGATAAAAGTCGATAAAACTTTAAGGGTAAAATATATTAATGCCTGCTTCAGTGAGCATCACTATGTGTATAATAAGGGTGTACATGGTAATCAAAAATCAGCCAAACATTATTCCACTTTTAAAAAAAAACAACACCCTGTGGACATTCTGATGAGAGTATATTGTATTTTTAAAGTTTCGATGTTCTCATAAATCTTTGAGAAAATGCCTTCATTCTTAATATCTTGGAGCAAATCTGTATATAAATACATCCTACCAAAGGCATTTTTAATATGAGCATTAAATAGTTCTTTCCCACAATCTTGCATTAATATGTGAGCTGCATATATACTGTCTTGAGTTTATCTGTTTCACTGATATTATCCTGGGGTTTATGAGATTTACATTCTAGGTTTGTTTCTGACTAGCTGTCTGAACTGGGTAAGTCATTTCAACACTATCTGTCAGTTACCTTGATGGTAAAATTAGAATAGGCTCATATTTCCTGAAGAGATAGCAGATATAAGTAAGAATATATTTTATGAGATTTGAATATCTAAAAGAGGATTTTATGCTCATCTCAGGTGAAAGCATGTTGGCATTACCTTTGGAAAACCACACTGCTTAACATATTCAGGTTTAAAGTAATATTATTCTTTTGTGTCTAGAGAATTCAACCTGACTGGGATTTTTTTTGAGATATTTCAGACTTCTTCTCCCTATGTAACCACAAATCTAAGGTTTGGGAACTCTTCAATAGACATTGAAATTAATATGACAAGCACTGTTTAAGTTGGAACTCACAGGGTATCTCATTATCATGTTTGACTCTTTAGCACATTAATAAATAATGCTAATGATTGTAATTTTAATAATAAAATTAAAGAGTTTCAAAGTATATTTTATTTTAATTCAACAAACCTGGAAAGTCAAATCAATATTAATATTTCACTCAGTAATTCAGACTACAGATGCAGATATTCACAATATTATTGATTCTCCTTGACATGGCTGGAACTTGAAAAACCAACTGTTTTAGGGAGACAAGGCTTAGGGGATTTGGCTCACAATGTACAAATTCACACAAAAAATAAAAGTTTCTATATTATAAAGTCACATATACAATGCCAATACCCCAGAGTCAGGATACTACAATAGAGTATAAGTTTGGACAGATTTCTCCACTTCTGCATTATAATAAAACACTACATGGCTAGATAGCTAGAGAATATAATATGAGCCTGAATTATGTCCACTGCTATCATTTAACCATATGTTTGAACTGGTGAGTAAACTACAAAGAGTTCATTTCTATGGGGAACTAAATAGTTTCCTGAAGATATGCTTCAGTGTAAATCCAAATCTTATAGCCATTGATCCAGTATGAATTCCTTGGTCAATGGGGGGAAAAGCCATTATGTTGTTGTTGTTTATTTGTTTGTTTCGGTTTTTCGGTATGTGTTTCTTTTTTTAATGAGAGAGGAGCATAGATTGAAATCTAGAGGCCATTACACTGAACTATCCATGGAATCCTGGGGCATCAACAGTGCTAGAGTGGAAGTTAAGTCTTATGTAGGGGCCAGGTAGGTAAGGTAAAAGTTTAATAGAGTTAGAATTACCTTTGAAATATCATGAGAAGACACCATTACTCAATGAGGTCAACATACCCAGTGTTTCCTCCAGCATTGAAACAGGTTGCTATTTTGGTTAATCAGCAAAGGAATTAGTTTAGGCTTAAAAGCTATTTTGCATGAAAAAAAATACATTTATTAAACATTAGAATCACAGGAAAGAGACCAAATGATGAAAGTCTTGAGAAAATATTTCTAAATGGTGCACATTAGTTAATCACCTTGTCATTAAACATTTATTGAGAATTTGCTATATACTAACAGAAAGCCAAGTGTCTGGGATACAAAGGTCTCTACCACTGAAATGCTCACAGTCTCATAGCTGAGAAACACAAATAAACAATTATTATAAATGAATATATTATTCAAAGTATTATGGATGAACAGTTTCATGGAAAGAGAAACTGGTATTTACCAAATGTATATTCTGGTTGAAGAGAATAATGTGAAATGCAGTTCCTATATGTCAGTACTTGACCAGTTTTAATGAATGTGCATACATGTCAATTGGAGACTGTGTTCAAATGCACACGGTTCAATAGGTTTCAGGTGGGGCCAGAGATGTCAGATTTCTACAAGTTCCCATTTGATGCCAGTGCTGCTGCTCCTGTGAAAATACCTCGAGTAACCAAATAACCAAGGATCTAACTCTCACAACCCTACTCTGTTTTTGAGAGTAAGGCACAGTGAATCCCATCTATATATATAAAAGGCTAACAGGCTAAGTGTCTGACTGTCTGGGTAATGACATCATGTAGCAACGCCCGGCTTTCTCTCCCTAGTGATGCCTAGCCTCCTTGCAGTTTCTTCAGCCCAGGAACACAACTTGCTTTATAGACAAGTGGAAACATTTCACACTTTAACCAAATGTCTGTGAAGCATTTTTCCCTGCCTCCTCTCATTTGATCTTCACAGAAGTCCTAGAGTAGGTATATAGGAGACTCAGTGGAATCCTATTTTCTTTTCTTAGCTGGAAAACAGAGATTTAGAAAGCTTACAAACTTGACCCAACTGAAAAGAGGTAAGAAATGGTGAACCTTGAAAATGACCAGATTTTCTCACTGCACAGAATATAGTCAAACACTGCTGCAGCTAAATATTTTACCCTTTGTTCTTCCTGCGTGATCTATAATTATAATCTGCTTCATGTTGATATTTACTGCTTTGTTGCTGACAATTACCTGAAAGAGAAGTTGGGGTGCTTCACTGGGCTGGAAAAAGTTTAGCTACATCAGAAAGCAGGTCTAATTAATCAAGTTTATTCTATATCTATAAAAGGCTAAGTTGACTCGCGCATGTGCAATACATATAAAGCTCTCACTGGCGCCAATCGCATGTATGTGTTTCCATCTGTAACTGTCAATGGTGAATTTGGTTGACACTTCTATTACAGAGAAAGGGGGAGTAGTAATATTAAAGCATTTCTTCTAATTAATTTCCTTTCAATGTGCACGAATTCATGTCCCAGGCCACTAGTATTAAATAAGATACCAAAAATTACTTAAACTAAAGTTGGACTGATTTTTAACCTTTCATGTTTCAAAACACAGGTTTATTCACTATAGCAAGTAAATAATCTTGAGTACTTGAGAGTAGTTAAGTAATACAAATTTCACAAATGATATAACATTTAAATTGATTCATGGAGGTTGGTGAGGATTTCCAGGAGGTGAAGGAAGATACAGATTTTCCAGGCAGCATATGAAAAATAAGTAGGTATTTTATAGTCTGATGTAGTTGTAGTGGTATCCAAAGACTAGAAGAAAACACAGAAATAAATTAAGCTAGAAAGCTTGATCATAATATTGAGAGGGATATTTAAAAACACCAAGCCATTTATTTTCATTGAAATAAGTCATTGAAAGCCATTGTATGTATATTTTTTAACAACCTGATAGATTTGTTTCTATAGGAATCAATCTGAATGATTTGGGTTGGGATGAGTATTAATCACTGGAGGTTTTAGAAAATAATTTTATTACTTTGTAATATTTTTATATCTAGAAGCAGATATTCGCTGAAAATGGAGATTAAAAATATTTCAGAAATACTCAATGTTTGGATATTAATTGAATGAGGGAGTAAAAGTGAAGGAGGGATCAAGAATCCTGGAGAAACTTTAGCTTTGGTTGTAAGGTGAATTGTGATATTACCAAGATAGAGGAACCAAAAGAGGAGCAGAGATGGAGAGAGAAATCATGGAAGAGGTGCAGACCAGCAAGGCTTTGTGGTGGTTTCTGCAGAGAAAGCACATAAGTTAAATGTTGTTTGGAATTTGCTATGCAAATACCCATAATCTACTTGGCATCACCCCAGCACAACATTATACTGGTTGGTTATTAGAACACATGCATCTCTTGTGTGCTGAGTAGCAGCTGCATGATCTTGTATTAAATCCTACTTAAAAAGCACAACCACTTCCTCTGAGGGTTATAACTTCATTTTAGACAGAAAACTCATTGCATCAGCCACCTACTCAAATGAAGAAAACTGCAAAGAATTTCTAGAGAGGAGAGATAAAAGACGAGTCCAGTTTATGGATGTGTTTAATGGAAATTGCTAGAAAGCAACAGTTTTTTAGTCTATTCTTTAACATTCCAAGAATGACAATACATTACAAAAATGAGAGATAAGCATAGTTCATAACCTAGCTGAGTCAGAACTGAGTATCCCCACATTTTTTATAATATTTACCCCAAGGGTGTATTTTTCTTATTCTATTATAACTACATAAATAATTATCATAAAACAGAAAGTAAGCACTGCAACAGCTCACTTATTTGAAGGTTGTGATAAGATGTATTTTCCCATTTGAAACACAAATGAGAACAAAGATAAAACTAAAGATACCACAATGCTGGGAAGCTGCTTAAAATAACAAACAAACATGTACTTAAAATGATATATTTTCCTCATCAGTGGAGCAACCCTCAATCCCTCACCCAGCACTGATTTACTCATGTGTTGCATGTCATTCTAACCAATAAGCATGATATTCTGATTTCCCTAACTAACTATGGAGATGTAGAAGTATAGTGAGAAGAGAAAAGGCTTCAGATTCAGTTGTGAGCTCATAAATGTCCCAAAGAGAGAAATATAATATGGTGTGTATATCCTGCTCCAATATATATCTTGATGTTACTGAAATAGATTAACTGAATATTTATACAAAAGTGTAATTTTGCATTTATCATGTTACCTCCATGAGCCTTCCTCACTTGTAAATTGATGACCGTTTAACCTGACAGAGTTGTCATGTCCACTAAGTGAGACTTAGGGACACCCAGGAGAATACTTGCCACAGAGCACTTTCTTATAGATGTTCGCTTTTCCCTCACGAAAGTAAAAGGGCTACTGGTATTGAGAGCACGGAGAGTAATGAGCAGTACCTGTTAAGAGACAAATACTAAGGGATAAAGTAGACAAGATTATTAAAATTATAATAGGAGTCCACACACACTAAGAAAAACCTACAGCTGATGTCATCCTAAATATGAAAGATTGATTGTTTTGCCTTGAAGGTCAGGAGCAAGACATGGATGCCCACCACTTCTTTTCCATATTTCACAGGAGATTCTAGCCAGTACAGTCAGGCAATTGGAACTCAGCTGTCAGATAAAGTGAAACATGGAACCTATAAAAGACCCTCAAAACTTAATAATAAGACACAAACCATTGAATAAAAAAAATGGCAAAATATTTCAACAGACACCACCAGGGAAACACAGATAGCAAATAAGCCCATCTAAAAATACTAACATTGAAATGATTGTTCATGCCAAGTGTTTGCAAGAATGTGAAGAAACTAGAACTTTCATACAGTGCTGGTGGGAGTGTAAAATGGCTACAACGGTTGTGAAAAATGTTCAATGGTTCCTTAAAAAAGTTAAACATAGATTTACCATACGATCTAGCCATCTCACTTCTAGGTGTTTTCCCAAGAGAAATAAAAGCATCCTATATAATAAGAGAGGGATATGCTAATTAGCCATTACACCCTGAGGCATAATGACCAAGGGCATCATGACCAGATCCCCAATCAGCAGGAGGGTGGGCCAGCAAGGTATAAGCGGGCTGAGGAGAGCTACAGGAGGGGCCAGGGCAGCAAGCTATGAGGGGGGAGGAGGGGCAAGGAAAGCTTCAGGAGGGCAGGGCAGTGGGTGGAGAGCTACAGGAGGGCAGCAGCGACCTACTGGCTCACGGATTCATGCGCAGGGCTACTAGTATATTCATAAAAAGCCTGTGCAAATGTTTGAAGTAGCTCTATTTGTAATAGCCCCAAAACTGGAGACAATTTAAATGGTTATCAAAATATAAGTAAATATTCAAATAGCAATATATCCATTCAATGGGATACTGTTCACCAATAAAAAAGAATCAACTACTGATATAAACCAACATGATATTTCATTCAAACACAGTGAGTGAAATAAGCCAGATAAAAGGGGTATACCCTGTAAGATTATATTTATATAAAATTCTAGAAAATGCAACTGATTTATAGGAGTAGAAAGTAAATCAGCAGTTGCCTGTAGATGTGTTTGGAGGGTAGAGTGGGGCAGAAATGAGGATTACAAGAGGCAAAAAGAAAATTTGGTGTTGGTGATATGTTCATTTTCTTGACCATGATGATAGTTTCATAAGTGTCTGAATATTTCAAAACTTAACAAATTACACATCTTAAATACGTCTGGTTATTTTGTCAATTATACTTATGTCTGGCTGTTTAAAAAATTAAGATAGAGGGATCAAGAATTACAAAGGAGAGAAAGGCAGGTTGCAATTATAAACATCCAGTACAGAGCAGTCCCATTAAGATGGTGAGATTTGCAAAAGGCTTTAAAAGGAAAAAAAGCCCTAACTGGTTTGGGTCATTGAATAGAGCATTGCCCTGTAGACTAAAGAGTCCCAGGTTCGATTCCAGTCAAGGGCACATGCCCAGGTTGCAGGCTTAATTCCCCACTAGGGGGCATGCAGGCGGCAGCCAAGCAATGATTCTCCCTCATCATTGATGTTTCTCTCCTTCTCTCTCTCTCCCCCTTCCTCTCTCTGAAATCAATAAAAATATATTTTAAATAAATAAATAAATGGAAAAAATGTTAGCTACTCTATAGGGCAGTGATGACGAACCTTTTGAGCTTGGCGTGTCAGCATTTTGAAAAACCCTAACTTAACTCTGGTGCCATGTCACATGGAAATTTTTTTATATTTGTAACCATAGTAAAACAAAGATTTATATTTTTGATATTTATTTTATATATTTAAATGTCATTTAACAAAGAAAAATCAACCAAAAAAATGAGTTCGTGTGTCACCTCTGACACGCGTGTCATAGGTTCACCATCACTGCTATAGGGACACAGCCAGGCAAAGGCACTAGGGCAAGGGTGTGCCTGGTAATAGGCCAGTGTATCTAGAGCTCAATAAGAAAAGATTAGTATAGGAGGAGATGAAGTCAGAGAAGTCCCAGATCAAATGGAGCCTTGCAGGGCATTTTGAGGATTTTGGCTTTTACCAGAAATAAAATGGGTAGCTTTAGAGGTTTTTATGCAGAAGAGTAACTTGATCTACTCAAGTTTTACAAAGATTTCTCTGTTAAGAAAAACTCTTAGGGGGACAAAGGTGAAAGCTGAGAGACCAATTAGGAGGCTATTACAATATTTCAGGCAAGAAATGATGGTAGCTTGAAACATAGTGCACCGAAGGAGGTGAGAACTGGTCAGATTGTGGATGTTTTTAAAGATAGAGCCAACTGTTTTTCCCGATGGATTAGAAGTGGAATATGAGATAAAGGGAAGGGTCTCCTCGAGTTGCTTTTCAGTGCTATTCTCTTCTAGTCACTCATCTCAATTTTTTTCACATTCCCTTCAGTGTAATATCATGATCCAAACAAAACCCAACCAATTCAGTGTAGAGGGACCGCTTCTACTGCTTATTCTCTGTGGATTTGGTCTGAAATTGTTTAGGGCTGTATCATTACTTGTTTGATTTCAGTTGAAATTTCAGATAAAAGACTATATCTGTTCATCATCTGCTTTCATCAGAAATATCTTTTCCAACCTTGTTCTCATCTTATGAATGGATTCCATTCATTTTGGCATATCTTAAAACATCTGTCTAAATCATCAAAACTAAACGTGTAATTTCCATAAATTTTATTATACCAGCAATTCTTCTTTTAGGATCTTTGCCCATTTAAAAAAGCATTCCAGTTTGCTAGGAAACCTGGTTTTATAGTAGTTCAATTTAAATATGTATTGGGCAAAATGAAATGTGTAGATAAAAGAGAAATTATTATTTATTAAATGGTCTTAATTTTTTTAATTTTATTAAATTAATTGGGGTAACATTGGTTGATAAACTTTTATAGCTTTTAAAGTGTGTTAGTCTTAAAGAAACCCAGAATTCATTATTTTCCTTTAACTTATCCTAGTGTATTTATTCTTCACTTTCCCTCTTCACCTCCTTTTAATTTATGACCCTACGGTGTATTTTGTTTATTATTTACTATTAAGGACGCCTGTTTCTGTACATGACAAATTCTTTCCTAAAACAAATGAAAGGTTAATAAAACAAAACTCAAACAACCAAAAAAAATGAAAAACATTTCACCAAAACTTCATATACATAGAAAAAAATAAACACTGTCACATTATGTTTTTATTAGTGACAATAAGTTGTTAAAGTTAATTAAAACCATATTCCCTTTTAAAGATGGTCAAAATAGTTCACATATTCTTCATGGGTAAATATTATATAAACCTAAAGCTATATAAACCTAAGTGAACTGTCATTTGTTATTACTTTTTGGTAGAACAAAATTATTTTCATTTCTATTCCATTATTAAATACATAGGGAATATTCTTAAAATGACATTTATTTTTGGAAGAGTATTACTTCACAGAAAGATCAACCAAATCAGCCAGTTTTTCTAAATATAATTATTAGTATATAGTTAGCATTAAGGCAATGGTTCCCAAAGTTTTTGTACCTAGAAATCCTCTCATTGTTTTCTTTCCCACAGACATTTTTTATACATTTTTTAAATTTTATTTTTCAATTATAGTTTACAATCAATATTTTGTATTAATCTCAGGTGTGGTTAGACAATCATATACTTTATAAAGTGTTTCCCACCTCCAATATTTCAAGTACCCACTTGGCACCATACATAGTTACTACAGTATTATTGACTATATTCCCTATGCTGTACCTTCCATCTCTATGACTATTTTTAACTACCCATTTGTACTTCTTAATCCCTTCACCTTTTTCACTCAGTCCACCAAACCTCTCCTGTCTGGTAACCTCTGATTTCTGTATCTGAGTCTGCTTCTATTTTATTTGTTCATTTTGCTCTTTAGATTCCACATATAAGTGAAAATCATATTGTATTATTGGCCTTTCTCTGACTGAATTACTTCAGTTAGCACGATATGCGAGGCTGGACATTTTTTAAAACAGTACTAGTTAACAGAAATTCTAATCAGCATTTTAAAAAGTGTGACTACACTGAGGTGATATAAGGTATTACACTGAGGTGATGCAACCAAACTCAGAAAACTCTGATGTTTTTCTCAGGATGCTTTTTTTTCTGTATAATATCACATTTAGGTTTTACAGTTGTTGACAGCAACACACACACACACACATACACACACACACTCACATGCGCATTCACTATTTTGTAGATCCTTAACTTGTTTGGGCCAAAACCTGTTGGCTTCTCAGATTTCATTGCAGCTGTGGCAAAACGTCCCACATACATGCCAGAATTGCATATCAGAAGCACCTCACAGTGCCCTTCTGCTCATCTGCCTTGGGGCTTTTTCCAAAGTCATAAAACAACAAACAAAAAACACTTAGTTCTTATGTAGTCACAGCTCACAGTGTAGAACAATTAGTTCCTCCAAGCTCAAGAAGCAACCAATGAAGGATGAGAATCAATGGGTTGTTCTCAACCTTCCTACTTTTGTTTGGGATCATTTAGAGGCAAATTCTATGATTTCTCAGTGGATTCCCATGGGAGCTAAGTACCAGTATCAATTCTAGAGGTAGTCAGCTCAATATCACACTCATTTGGCTATTTTCTATTTCTTGTTTCACTTCCCTCATCTTTCACTTTCACTTCTGGAAACCACCTTCCAGATAAATTGTACCCAGATCATTTAAGCTCTGATTTCAACAGACCTAGTGATAATTATTAATGTACTAGAGGCCTGGTGCACAAATTTGTGCATGGGTGGTCCCTCTGGGTGGCCTGTGGGGCTGGGGACAAAATCCGCAGTCCACCTCCACCTGCAGCTCCTACCTGCTGCTCCCACTCATCCCTGCCCGTATGGGGAGAGCCTTGTGCCTCAGCAGCACTCACCAGCCATGAGCCCTGCATCTGGCGCCCTCCCAAGGGGAGTGGCTTGCGGGATCCGGCCAAAACTGGTTCTCTCACATCCCCCAAGGGGTCCTGGATTGCGAGAAAGTGCAGGCCAGGCCGAGGGACCCCACCAATGCAGATCAGGGCCAGGGAGGGGTCACTGGAGGGCTCCAGGGCATTTCAGGCCCATCTTGCTCAGTCCTGATCAGCCGGACCCCAGCAGCAAGCTAACCTACCAGTCGGAGCGTCTGCCCCCGGTGGTCAGTGCACGTCATTGCAACTGGTCAACCAGTCAACTATCTGCCCACTGGTGGTCAGTGCACATCACAGTGAGCAGTTGAGCAGCCTTAGCACAGCATTAGCATATTACGCTTTGATCGGTTGAACAGTCGACTGGTCACCGGATGACCGGACACTTAGCCTATTAGGCTTTTATTATATTGGATGCTGTAAGGACTTAGGGAATTCTATAAGGAACTAATATATTTAGACCACAAAATACTTTTTAAAATACAAACTATATGTTGCATACTTATAAATATTTTATATCAAGTAGTTCTCTTAGCAAATTTGGGAGACTATTATATTACCTTTTTTGCAGGTAGATGAAGGGAAATATGTAATGCTTCAGGTTAAGTAGAAAAGCTGATTTTCAAACCCACATCTATCTAGTTTCAAATTTTCTTTCTATCATTTTGAGTCTTAAATTGTATTTTCTGTAATGTTAAATATTTCTCCCCAAAGAATTTGAATAACAATTCTTATGAAGATGGATAGCCAATAGCATCTATACTAATAAGAGTAGTATGCTAATTAGTCCAGATGTCTTCTGGACAACCATCCGGACGTCCTTTCTAGCAAAGCCACAGCGGCTGCAAGGGCTGAGGGCCAGCAGCCGTGGTGGCTGAGAGGGCCAAGGGCCAGTGGCGCAGGAGAGGTGGCAGTGTGGGAGAGGCAGCGGCCATGGGAGCAGAGAAAGGTGACTCTCCTGGTGGCCACAGGAATGGAGGAAGGCGGCACCATAGCCCCTTTTGCAGAGGCGGTGTGGGAGAGGCCTTGGCATGGGCCGGTCCAGTGCCAAGGCCCCTTCCAAGAGGCAGCAAGAGAGGGAGCTGTGCGGTCCAGGTCCCAGTGCTGCCCCTTCCACAGAGGCAGTCACAGAGGCAGTGGTGCGGGCCCAGTCCCCCACCATGCCTGCACAGAGGCTAGATGGGGTGCAACCTGCTGTGCCTCAACCTCCCACAGCCCCTCCCCCAGCTGGCCTGGCCCCAGATCGCCCCCCACCCACCAGTGGGTGTGGGGGAGGGGCCAGTGCTAAGAAGCGAGGGCTGAGGGCCAGCAGCCCTAGCGGTGACTGTGAGGGCTGAGGGCCAGCAGCTGTGGTGGCCAGCAGTGGCAGCAGCAGCAGGGTGATGGGGGCAGCACCTTCCCCTGATCGGCCTGGTCACCTCCCACAGAGGAGGACATCCCCTGAGGGCTCCTGGACTGTGAGAGGGGGCAGGCTGGGCTGAGGGACACCCCCCTAGTGGGGGTGATCAGGTCAGCAGGGGAGGGCAGTTGGGGGCGATCAGCTGGCAGGGGAGGGCAGTTATGGGTGAGCAGGTCGGCAGGCAGAGTGGTTAGGGGCGATCAGGCAGGCAGGCAGGCAGGTGAGTGGTTAGGAGCCAGCCATCCCAGATTGCGAGAGGGATGTCCCATGGGATCAGGCCTAAACCTTCAGTTGGACATATCCCGAGGGGTCCCAGATTGGAGAGGGTGCAGGCCGGGCTGAGGGACACCCATTCCCCATGCATGAATTTCATGCACCGGGCCACTAGTCTATAATAATAAAAGCATAATATGCTAATTAGACTGGACGTCCTTACAGATGTCCTTCCAGATGACCTTCCAGACAAAGCCGGGGCTGCGAGGGAAGCCTGGGTCCTGGGTACCAGAGGGAAGCCAGTGCTGGCAGCCAGGGGAAGGAAGGCCTACGAAAATCGTGCATTGGGCCTCTAGTTTGTCTACAATAACCTTCAAAGACTGGCAGGTTCTGACAGCACCTCTCAAGTTACATTTCAAAGGAAGAGCTTCCTCTATTGAGGGAGGTCCCTGGTGTTTTGGGTTTTTGGCTAGCTGTTATTGCTTCTGCTTTGGCTTAATTCCAACTCACAAAACTTCAGTAGCCTATGTAATTTCCTTGGAACTGACTTAAAACATCCATTGTTCTGCTTTTCATATCCTAGCAAGACAGAATTAGAATTACTTAAGTTCTTTGAAATAGATTAAGGCTTAAAATCTTGACCGATTGTATTTCAAAACAGTGATTTCCATCTTCATGAATAAAAAACAGCAGAGAAAGGATTCAACTTACTTGTAATTAAGTCCCAAATGTTATATATTGTTATGTTGAAATGGAATTTGATTATAACAGTGTACTGTTATATTTTTAGTCTACAGTATTCAGAAATGACATAAAGTTAATGCTCAGAATTTCTATAAAGAATTTGCAAGTGGATTCCTTGCTTTAAGTCAGTAGTTTGATGAAATGGAATGATTCTCGCCTATTAGTATTGATTAGTTTAAATGTAAGTGATTGAAAATCCCAAATAGGAATAGCCTAAATAAGATATTTAATCTCCTCAGGCAAAGTCCAGGAAGTATTCCAAGAATGGTAGGGTGGTTCCATGACCATCATGGGTGCCCCACCATGTTCAATGTGATGTTTACATCATGGATGTGATCATTAATTAATCTGTGGGCATAGTGCCCACATGTTAGCCAGCAGGAAGAAAGAAGGGCAAATTAGGAAGTATGCTCTATCTTAAAGTTGGCTACAATATAGTTGCACAGGACACTTTTGCTGACATCCCACACAGCAGATTTAGTAACCTGATCAGCTGGAACATGGTCTCTTTAAATTGGGTAGCCACGCACCCAAATAAAACTAGAGGTTATATTACTAAGCAAAAAAGAGAAAAATTGATATTAGGAGGAAGCTATCTGACATACATTGTGTTTTTAAAGTCAAATAAATAAATGACTGACATGTATGAATTGGGTGGTTTTGGTCATTAGTTAATCTATTACAGTCATAATTTACTTCATCTTTAAAAATTCGGATTGCATGGTTAACCATTCAAGTTTTTGCAAGGACAAAAAATATAATATATGCAACATGCTTCCATTGTATATAAACACATAGTTAGCATTAAATAGAGAAAGCAAGAGGGTATTGCACATGTATTCTTTATATCAATCTATCTTTTCATACACTGCTTGAGTATTTTAGATAGTTTATATATTTAAGGGACTAGGTAGATTAGGAGTTTAAATTTATTTTTTACTAGAGGCCCAGTGCATGAAATTCATGCAAAGTAGGGTCCCTAGGCCTGGCTGGCAATCAGGACTGATCGAGGCCTTCTGGCTGCCAGCCGGGCCTTCCTTTGTTCCGCCCCCTGGTGGTCAGTGCACATCATAGCAAGCAATTGGTCTCTAGGTCAAACTCCCAAGGGGACACTTTGCATATTAGCATTTTATACTAGTATATATAGATTAATAAGGTAATTTCAATATTTGAGAGGAAAGAAATTAGGAATTTTATTAGAATACATAGTAAAAGCCCAATTCATTTATCATTTTCACCTAAAGCTTAATTCATTATTCATGTGTCATTACACTAGCAATAATAAATAAAATGTACTTAAAATTAGGAAGTTATTATATAAACACTGTCTTTATTTTTTCATCCTCTACTACAAAAGTGTTAATCCTATCTAATAATAGAGAAACATGGTAATTAACCATAACTTAGCTACCCCTCCCATTGGCTAATCAGCAAGATATGCAAATTAACTGCCAACCAAGAGGGCAGCCAGCAGCCAGGCAGCTGAAGTGAACAGGAGGCTTACTTGCTCCAGTGATGGAGGAAACCAAGGTTCCCCGCCTGCCACTGCCAGCCTCTGAGCTTGCACTCTAAGAAACAATGTTGCAATTATAGAACCTAAACAAATCCCAGAAACCTGCTTTCAGCCATCAGAGCTGGAACGAGCAGGACCGCAACAGTGTTACAATTATAGAACCAAAACAAACCCAGGTACCTGCTTTCAGCAGCCAATGTCTCAGAGCTGGAGCCGAGCCTCAGAGCTAAAGCCGGCTCTCAGCTCCAGTGACAGCCATAGAAGGTAAATAAATCCCAGAATAAAAAAAAAAGAAAAAAAGGAGAGGTTGGGAGCTTCAGTCACCCGCCAGCCTGAAAATGGCCTCAGCCCCTCACCCAGACTGGCCAGGAACCCCAGTGGGGGCCCCCACCCTGAAGGGGGTGTGACCAGCTGCAAACAGCCATCATCCCCTCACCCAGACTGGCCAGGCACCCAAGCGGGACCCCCACCCTGATCCAGGACACCCTTCAGGGCAAACCAGCCGGCCCGCACCCGTGCACCAGGCCTCTATCCTATATAGTAAAAGGATAATATGCAAACTGACCCTACCAGCAGAAGGACTGGGAATGACTGGTCACTATGACACACACTGACCACCAGGGGGCAGATGCTCAATGCAGGAGCTGCCCTCTGGTGGTCAGGGCGCTTTCACATGGGAGGAGCTCTGCTCAGCCACAAGCCAGGCTGATGGCTGCAAGTATAGTGGTGGTGGTGGGAGCCTCTCCTGCCTCCTCAGCAGCGCTAAGGATGTCTGACTGCAGTTTAGGCCTGCTCCCCGCTGGCAAGTGGACATCCCTTGAGGGCTGCCGGGCTGCCAGAGGGATGTCTGATTGCCAGCTTAGGCCCAATCCCCCGCGGAGCGGACCTAAGAAAGCAGGTGGTCATCCCCTGAGGGGTCCCAGACTGCGAGAGGGCACAGGCCAGGCTGAGGGATCCCCTCCTGCCCTCCGAGTGCACAAATTTTTGTGCACTGGGCCTCTAGTATTATAATAATCCTTAAATACTACAAATAAGTCAGCCTAGTTTCAGGCAAATTTTCAGTCTTGCCCCAGGTCATACAATATGAATAGTCAAGTGCACAGGGAGTTTAAGCAACTGATATTCACCTGAGGGGCTACTTAATAGATATAAAGAACTATTTCTATATTGAACTTCATGGTTTGCCTGGTCTACTTTCAGGTCATGAGTCTTTTCACTCAACCCCACTTTATCAATGTTAATGGTCCATATGAGGGCATAGGGTTGGGACCTGAGAGTGCATAAAGAGATAATGAGAGGGTGAATTTCATTTTCAGAATAGAATTCTTTCTGACAAAAAAAAAGAACTGGATAAGTTTAAATTTTCACTATTGCCAGACTCATAGCGATAAAATGGTTTGAACATATGCCAAAATTCATTATACAAACCTCTTCACATCTAGGTTGAGGTTTGACTAAAAAGAAAACTTTCGCTTTATTTGGTGTCTGAAACTGTGAGAGAAATGATACAAGTTTTTTTCCTTAATGAAAGCATAAAATCTTGCTTTTGGTATAAGACTTCAAACCATGAATAGAAAATAAAATAACACTAGCTATTAGTATCATACACAGAGTAGGAAATACTGCAAAACATTCTTCACCTAAAATTTTTTGGCACTTGCACTATTGAACAGGACTTCTAAAGCTACTCCTTTTGACAGTCAGCAAGGCAGGAAAGGAAAGTAGGCATTGGGTAGTGAAGCATTAGGAATAAGTCAAAGACAGCTTGCATGCCTCTGGCTTGGGCAACATTGCAGATGTCTTGGAGTAGGCTAATCGCTCAAATTTTGATTAGGAATGTGTTGAATTTGAGGTGCCTTCTCAATATTCTATTGGAATTTTCAAGTAAGACAATATCTACGTTGGCCAAAAACTCAGGAACTAGCTCCAAATGTAAGATTTTGACTTTTGCTGATTAATAATGAATAGTATTTCATGAAAGTGCAATATAGAATGTAACAGGAGTAAATATGCCAGTGCCAAAAGGGAAATCCTATCACTAAGACATAGACCACAATACAATAAAATTACAAATCCACCTGGCATGACATAGCCACAGGTGGGAGACCCGTGGGTAACTACACAGTTCTCAGCTTAGTTGGGATCACCAGGTTTGCGGGCAGCCATCTCAGATGTCCATATAACAGACTTCAAGTTAGTATGGTTTAGACTTTACTAACTGACCTCCTCACAGTTCCTACTGAGAGCATCACAGCATGATACCACATCATGTTACAGACAGAAATGGTCCATGAGCAGCATTTTAACGTTTTGAATAATAGCTGGGTATAGAATGAGAAATGTATTCTTGAACAATACATGAATCTCTGATCTAGAAGAAAAGATAGATGATCATAAAGGAAGTATAAAACTGTCAGTTTCTTCTATTATAGCTTTGTTCAATGCCTGAGGCTAATTAGATAAGTCTCCCTTTGTATTAACGTTGTAAGAATCTTCTTTAAACTATAGAACACTGAAACCTAGGGGAAAGAATGGGTTTCCTCATAAGGACATAAAGGACTGGGACAAAGAGACAAATGAATGTCAAAATCAACTTCCCATATTTACCATTTATCTTTCTAATTGTTCTTTTTAAAATATGAATCAGGACAATAAAATAGCATAGTGAAAGTTTAGTCTGAAGTTAATAATTTTAATATACTCTCCTATATACTCACACTCTAATCTGCATTACTGGAAACTACAAAAATTATAGTAAAGGCAATTATTTTTCAAAATTGCACAAGCTATTGCTTTGAAATTTTATCTTAGTTAAATTTAGTCCTAAGAATTTAATTTTAAAACATCCTGTATAATAAAAGCATAATATGCTAAGTGTCCAACCGATCAGTTGACCATTTGGTCAACTGCTTAACCAGTCACTATGATTCACACTGACCACCAGGGGGCACATGCTCCAACCCATAGGTTAGCTTGCTGCTGAGGTCCAGCCAATCAGGACTGGGCGAGAGGGCCGGACACACCCTGGAGCCCTCCTGCAGTCCCTCCCCACCCAGCCAGCCCCAATCAGCCCTGATCACTGGCCAGGTCGAGGAATCCCACCCGTGCACAAATTCATGCACCGGGCCTCTAGTATTATAATAAAATCTGATTTCTCATCATTTTATAGCATCTTTATTTTCATATTTGAATTTCTCCTGAGAAATTATTTATCTATGCTTATTTACTCCTTAGTGAAAAAGAGTTTTCCAACCATGCAAGAGGCTCATTACTTTTGTATTTTCTAGATTATATTTGCATTTCTATTGGGTTTTTAATTGTTTACAAATCAATTTTAAAAATAAACAATTGCATTGAATTATGAGTCAGGGGACCAAGTTGGATTAATAGAAAAATAGTAGAAAGTGCTCTAAAAAGTTAGCAGATATAAATTGAATTACCAAGTCTCCCAACTGTCTGACTGTGGGGCAATTATTTGTTGTTTCTCAATATGGTAATAACATATACCTTAGGTTTTTTAAAAATAAATTAATGAGGCATTGTAATAGAGTGTCTGAAATGTAGTAGCCAATCAAAAATATCAGGAAATTCCCCGCTCCCAAATTTAGCTCTATAACATATAGGGTGTTTTTTTTTTCCATTCATATAATATTGGTGTTATGTCAATGAGAACTGCAAATTATACTAATGAGTACACTCATTCCTCCAACATAGAAATTTTATTAAAGTTATACAACTAGTTGTTAATTCAAAGCTAATCTTCAAATTAAAAAAAAAAAATTATAAAAGAAAAATTAGCAAAATCCAGAGTTGGAAGGTGGGAGCTGATATTATAGAATATTTTCTTTGTGCCATAATGCAATAAAATTATAAATCAATGACAAAAATTATGGGGGAAAATAATTCTTACATTTGTAAGCAACCAGACATATGCACATGCACACACCAAGTAATTCTAGTGTCAGAGAAGAAATTATAATAAAAACTTAATAATGTTTAAAATTAAATAATAATAAAATCAAAACATATTATAACAAGAAAATTACAAGTTAAAAAATCAATAGCCTGAGTTTAATATTAGAAAAAATAATAAAAATAAGTGAGTACCTTACTCAGAAATTTAGAAAAATAGCTATAGGCAAGCCCCAAGGAAAAATAAGGTAGGAAATAATGAAAGTAATGATAAAAACTAATGAGACAAAAAACAAAGAATCATTAGGGAATATTTTTTTTTAAAGTGAAATGAAGTAGATAAAACTTTAGCAAAATTTATTAAATAAAAATAGGATGTCACAATAATTATGGTGAGTAATTGTTTATATGACAAATATAAAATACTTATATAAAATTTTAATCACCAAAAAGAAATAGAAAATATGAATTAACTTACAATATTTAAAGTATTTTAAAGAGAAATCTAAAATCTTCCCACATTAAAAGCTCTTATCCCACCCACATCTTAGACATAAATCTTACCAAACCCCAAGTGACATGTAGCCTATTTGTTATTCCAAATATTCCAGAGAATGTAAAGAAGAATATGCAGACACTGACTTTATGAAACTAATGTTGCCTTGATTTCATAACCAAATGAGACAATATAAAACAAATACAGATGAATCTCATTTCAGAATGTTAATATTAACAATTCAGAAATGGTGTTTTAAAACTTACTTATGATCTAACTAGAGGCCCGGTGCATGAAATTCATGCACTCGGGAGGTCCCTCAGCCCAGCCTGTGCCCTCTCGCAGTCCGGGAGCCCTCATGGGATGTCCGACTGATGGCTTAGGCCCACTTCCCTTGGGGAGCCGGCCTAAGCCGGCAGTCGGAAACCCTTATCGCTGCGGCAGAGGCAGGAGAGGCTCCCGCCACCACTGCTGCACTTGTCAGGTGTGAGCCTGGCTTCTGGCTGAGTGGCACTTCCCCTGTGGGAGCACACTGACCACCAGGGAATAGCTCCTGTGTTGAGCATCTGTCCCCTGGTGGTCAGTGCACATCATAGTGACCAGTCATTCCACTGTTCAGTCAATTTGCATATTAACCTTTTAGTATATAGGATAAGGTTTGTTTAAAGAATCCAGAGACAACTGTATATTATAACATATATTAATATTTTCAACAAACTGAAAGATTAAGGAACAAACCCTAAATGTTTATCCCAATAGTTGCAGAAAATCCAAACACATCTCCTGATGAAGAGCAGGAGGGAATGAAAAAACAAACAACAAAAAAACAAACAAACAAAAAAGTATAAGTTGGATCAACATAAGTACAAGGTAGCTTCTGGAGAGAGAAAAAATCACATATGGAGAGCATTAAAAATAAAAAAGGTGCATAAATGTCAGTGTAACCCAGATTTTTAAAGTAACAAATAATATGCTAATTTTGTAAAAGAAAAAAAGGGGAAAGATATATATGCCCTTTGTTTATTTCTTTTAACCAAAAAGAAACATGAAAAGGATAAGACACTTAGGAAATGGTCTCCTGTGGGGGATGAGTGAGGAAAGGGTGGAGGAGTAAGGAGTAAGGGTGAACTCTTTTATAAAGTTTTGACTTTTGAAAACATGTCAATGTTTCAAAAATTCTAAAAATTAAGTAAAAAAGATTAAAAGTACAAGCCCCCCATTTTTTAAAATACAAATAGGAACAAACAAGCTTATCTGCTATCAAATTAATAACCACACAACATAATAAGTTTTAAACCAGCTACCACAACATAGTAACACACACATACATTCTTTGACTGTGTAACCTCTTTGGAATATATTTTAAGGACAAAAATAACTCAGAGAGTTCTTAGACTTTTATTAGTAGGTTGTTGTGAGTAGTGATATTGTTATAGTAATTCTGAAGTTGTTTTGATTATTTTAGGGATTAGGCAGATGAGTAAATGTATTGATATTGTTGAAAGCCTACGTTTTCAGAGAGAAAATGAATTATCAATAAGAAATGTAAGATGAGGAAGAATCTGTGATACTGGATTTGAATTGGAGATATCCATAGGAAAAAAAAAAAAAAATATATATATATATATATATATATATATATATATATATATATATATATATGAGGCCCTGTGCACAAATTCATGCACAGGTGGGGTCCCTCAGGGTGGCCTTTGGAGATTGGGCCCCAGCTCTTACCCTCAGACTCACAGACTCACAGCCCCGCCTGGCACCTCATCTTGGCCTGGCGTTGCCCCCTCACCTGTTCCATCATCCCTCCTGTAGGGCAATCGATCAGGGCCGGGTCCCCTCTCCCCCCGCCGCCACCACTGGTCACCATCTGCGGGGCAATTGGGCCCCCATTCACACCCACCTTGGCCTGGCGCCGCCTGTTCACCTGCTCCACCATCCCGCCATGGTCCCACTCTTGTCGGGGCCCATGAGGGCCATCAGTATCTCCACTGCTGCCTGCTGCCAGCACTGTGTCACCCGCCATGTTCTGTGCCGCCCCCTGGTGGTCAGCACATGTCATAATGAGTGGTCAAACTCATAGTCTCCTGGTCGAATGACTGCTTAAGGGGATAATTTGCATATTAGGCTTTTATTATATAGGGTGTGTGTTATGTGTGTGTGTGTGTGTGTGTGTGTGTGTGTGTGTGTGTATTCACTGAAAATTCTAGAAGCATTGATATCCAATTATCACCATTCCCTACTAAAATAGTTCTTAGAGAATAGTGGACAGGAAAAGTATAATGCTAACTTAGTATGTAGCTTATGTCAAAATGAAACAGAACCAAGCTTGAAGGAGCCCATGAATGGTTCATTTTACTTAGGTGTATTTATCATACTACAGGGCCTGGAAGAAAAAGAAATGACTAAGATAAACTCATCAAACCATGCAAAGTTCCTCCCATACTGAACTCTTCATGTATTCCCTGAATATTTAAATAAGTTTTATGATTAAATATAGTCATCATGTCTCAGACTTCTTCATGACTACTGGAGGTTGTAAATGTTCACATCACTTGGCAAACATAATCTACATCAGTGTGTCAGTATTTCTAGCAACAGAAATGTTCCCTAAGCTAGCTTTTTTGTTCAAGACCAAAGCATTCTACATTGAAGGTATGGACTATCAAGTTCATTATTCCAAGATTTGTTCCTCCTAATATTCTGATTATTAGGTTTTGAGGATAATGCAGTTGATGCCAAAATGTTTATTTAGTGCTTACCAAGTATATAATACTGAATTACATGCTTTTATGAACATCCCTCTAATTCATGAAACCGGCCCTTTATATATCTGTAATCTAGCAGAAGATAAAAGACACAAAGGAACTCACACAAAACAAAGCAGTCTCTGGGATATAACTGGATAAACAATTTTCTATAAGAAAGGGGGGTCCAAAATTGTGATGATAGTATTTGAAAATTAAAAATTTTGAAAAACACAGAACTAGTAAAATAAACTGTATTTGTAGCTCAATGGAGTTTAACATTTTGAATGATATGCACATGTATTTCTTCTAAAAGGATGTATACATTAGAGTCCAAGCAGGAAATGGATGCACACACAAGCTGACTATATGAGAAGATTTTTTAAGAAATTAATGACAAATGTGTGGATAGTCTATGGAAAACAACAGACAGTATCTAGTGTGTGATTACTATTTCTGCCCCTAAGATTGACTCATTGTTCTTTTTTCAAATAAAATTTTGTATTCTCAAAGTGGGAGGCACGGAATTTTTCATCAGCTACTCTATCATTGTGAGATCATTTTATTTGGTCTGATTCCCATCTGAAACCAAAAATATTAGCTGCCATCAATGCTCCCTATGTGAGGTAATATGGGCAAAAGTGTATAGAAGGAAGAAAAAATAACTAACATAAAACAAATGAGTTTCAGTGTCTGCTTCAGTAGTTGATCGTGGAACCTAAGTTAAGCACAACTATCTATTTCTGCCCATTCCATATAATCATTAATCTGTCCCAGTACCTAGCTCCAGTTTTCCATTGACCAGAGAGACTCAGCAAGAGAACATGGAAAGGTGTCTCAGTGGATCCTCTGTGTCACAAAGAGTCTCTCTTGCCCTCATTTTATACCACAAACCACTTGGTAATCATGGTCAGTCACAGAGTTTTTCTTTAACCATTTGTCAGATGAATGAGGAGCCCGACTGGCAGATGGGATTCTAGGTAGAACCATGACTGTGTTCACTGGTACAAAAGTTCCTCCCCTGAGACAGACACAGGGACCTTCAAATTGACCAGTGCTTAAAGATGTTGAAGCAGGTAACAAAATTCTTGACCTTAGAAAGGTCACATATATTTTCATCCTTTGGTTTTCAACCTGTGTATTCTGTCTACTGGTCACTGGTCTAAGATAATATTGAGCCTTTTAGGGTAGCATCCCTATCTCTCATGATAGATTATCTTCCAGCTGATGACATAACTAAGTCTTTTGCAACTCTGACACCAATTTTACTCCTTATTAGTGGAACACAGAATAAGATGAATGACTTGTATGTTGTGAACCACTGCCTTAATTCCAGAGCGTGCCCTTGGTCAGAGGCATTGGGTGAATACCATGTCAGTTGATAAAGTCCTAAATATGGTGCTGACAGGAGATCCTTATGTTTAAAGAGCAATTATACCAGGAGTATGTTTTTATTCTGCAAAAACCTATGATGGACAGCGTCTATCGTAATCATCATTGATGAGGGAATTTGCTGGAATCCATAGGAAATGGTGGCACAGCAGATTTCACTTTGGCCCCTATTGTTGGAAAGTGGGACACTCAGAAGTAGTAGGAGCCAAAGCACCTCTGGTTGCACTGCAAAGGGACACTAATGAAATGGTCACGGTGCAGGTGGTTTATGTAGGAGTTGCAGGAAAATCAAGCAGTGGAGTGGTGAAGTGGTACAGGGGGAAAATAGACAGCTAATAAGGGCTGAGTTATGATGCCAGCTACCATAATGGACAAATGGAGCTTAATTCAAGAAGAAACTCTGAGAAAATATGTAAAATACACATCTCAGAACTGACCCTTCTTAATATCAGGGCACTAAGGTATTTATTTATACATCAGTCCTCATCAGTCATTGGTTGAAGTCTACTCTGAGTGGTATGAATTCCCAAGAAATTCTGGTCTGTTGCATGTGGGGGGGAAAAGGCCAGGAAAAAAATGTTTAGACACACTTGCAGATTTTGTCAGTTTGAACTCATCTAAACATACTGAAAAAGCTAGGGTCCAAGGCTCTTTTGGCAGGACACTGGCAGCAACTGCTATAGCCCTCATCTCTGAGACTGTGACCACAGGCCTCAGAAGGCTTAGGGGTAAAAGGGCGGTGGGAAAGAAGAGGCATCCTAAAGCAACTCTTGATGTTATTAAGAGTTAGTAATAAATGCACTCGGGTGGTATTTATATAGGTCATACAAATGCCCAATCTGAGAGGTCCATTTACATGCTTCTTGAAACATCCTAGTCATCAATTTTCCTATCTTGATCTTTACAAGTTCCTCCTCAGGCAGCCAAGCCATTAGCAATTGCCCATGAAGCAGGTTAATGCACACCTCAGGCTCAGTTCTTTCCACATGATGTAGACAGCCAAATATAATATCCAGAGATGTGCTCAACTGGAGGTCATCTCTTCTGGGGCAATTTTTGAACGTGAATGTAAAGTAGCAAGTTCTGGCAGGCGCCTGAAAAGCATACCATTTTATCCCTTTATCCTTCCCATTGTTATAGATAGGAAATTCCTCATGAAATATGGGTTGAGCCCTAACCTGTTTGGCTCAATGGATAGAGCGTTGGCCTGCGGACTAAAGGGTCCCAGGTTCGATTCTGGTCAAGGGCATGTACCTTGGTTGAGGGCACATCAACCAAGTAGGGGGTGTGCAGGAGGCAGCTGATCGATGTATCTCTCTCGTCGATGTTTCTAACTCTCTATCCCTCTCCCTTCCTCTCTGTGAAAAACTCAATAAAATATATTTAAAAAAAATAAATATGGGTTGAGGGAGAGGCAGTCATGCAATGGTTGCAGGAATCATAGGAAGCTGTGTCTTGTTAACAAGTATTCAGTCTTTAGTGGTCTTATCCACAGAAGCTGCTTTCAAATAGAGAATATATTGTCTGCAGAAGACGACATGACTTGTTCCAAAACCCTAAGGATCTTATTAGTGATTGCCAGAGGCTCCATACACCGTATCTGTTTGCCACAGAAAGTGTATATGATACTCTGGAAATGTAAGCTAAAATGAAAGACATAGCAAGACGATTTCTGTTTCTAAAAAAATTCTATGAACAATTGTATGCCAATAATTTAAATGACTTCCACAACTGATATTTAGTATACTATAAGATGGGGCAAAGTAGGTTTACAGTTGTAAGTACTCAAAACACAGAGTTAATAAGGCTCTTATAATAATCATAACCTGCATGTCATTTTCCATGTGAACAACTGTAAACCTACTTTTGCCCCACCTTATATATTTGGGTGTTCTGAGTCATAAGGAGCCAGTGGCAAAGCAATTTGTATCACAGCCTGGACCTGCTGCAAGATTGTTCTTGCTCTGGTCCCACTCAAAATGGGCAGCTGCAGGCAGATTTTGCCAAGATCCAGAAGAGCCTGCAGAGCTGGAGAGATGGCAGCCACAGTGTGGGGAGGCAACCCAGCCAATGCTCAGTGGATTAGGACATCCATAGGATACTCTGCTAATTAACAAATGAGAACAGATGCACTGCAACTTTCTTTTGTAACAAAAAGTAAGTTTATTGGCATTTAAAAATTCTTCAGTCAACCTTCCAGCAACAGTTACAAGAGTTAGATTTTTAAAAATCCAACAGATTCATGTAACTACCACAAAATCAGAGAACAAAACCGTTCTAAAAGCCCAAACTACTCTCACACCTTCCCTTTTTAGTCACATCAGCTTCCCAACCCAGGCAGCCACTGATCTGTTTTGTTATTGCATTTTGCCTTTTACAAAATGTTTTATATATGGAATCATATAGTATATAACTTTTGAGGACTGGTTTCTTTCACATAGCTTAATGTCTTTGAGATTCATCCAAATTGTTGTGTGTGTCAATATTTCATTCCTTTTTATTGCTGAATAGTGTTGTGGAGATGTGCCACAGTTCATCAATTCACCCACTGAAGCACAATCAGATTGTTTCCACTCTTTGAAAATTACTAATGGAGCAGTTATAAACATTTGAGTATGGATTTTTTTGTATGAACATCGTCTTTATTTCTCTATAGTAAATATCTAGGAGTAGGATTTCTAGTACATGTGTAATTTTATAAGAAAAATACCAAGCCCGGCCAACATGGCTCAGTGGTTGAACGTCAACCTATGAACCAGGATGTCACGGTTCAATTCCGGTAGGGGCACATGCCCAAGGTGAGGGCTTGATCCTCAGTGTGGGGCATGCAGGAGGAGTCCAATCAATGATTCTCTCTCATCATTGATGTTTCTATCTCTCTCTCCCTCTCCCTTCCTCTCTCTAAAATCAATAAAAATATTTTTATACTAAAAGAAAAATGCCAAATTATTTTTCAGAATTGTTATAATGTTTTTCATACCAAGAATGCATGAGAGTTCCATTTGCTCTACAAAACTGCTAGCACTTGGCACTGTCAGTACTTTTTTTTTTTTAGCTGTTCTAATAGATGTGTAGTGTGTCACATTATGGCATAATTTCAATTTGCATTTCCATAAAGAATGATGATAGTGAAATCTTATGTGCCTCCATTGGTGAAGTGTCTAAGTCCTTTCCCATTTTTAAAAATTGGATGATATGTTTTCTTTTTGTAATTATTTTATTTCAGATTTAGACTTTATATTAGATTTTCCATATATACCTAGCATACTGGCAATCAATAGATAGCTGTTTTATATTGCTGGCCCTAATGTAAGACCACAACAAAATAACTGAGTAAAGAGAAAACTTGATTCACTGCAGTTAACAGAGATTATGTTACAAGCACCCAAATTGGACCTAATCTAAGGTACAAGGCAAATTTCTATTATTCATTCTCAGAAGTAGATGGCCTATGGTAAGAAAAATATAAAAAATAATATATTGCCGAAACCGGTTTGGCTCAGTGGATAGAGCGTCGGCCTGCGGACTGAAAGGTCCTGGGTTCAATTCCGGTGAAGGGCATGTACCTGGATTGCGGGCACATCCCCAGTAGGAGATGTACAGGAGACAGCTGATCGATGTTTCTCTCTCATCAATGTTTCTAACTCTCTATCTCTCTCCCTTCCTCTCTGTAAAAAATCAATAAAATATATTTAAATATATATATATATATATATATATATATATATATATATATATATATATTATATAAGGTAAGTTTGGCAAGGGAAAGAAACATTTTAAGTAAATTGTGGAATATATTTCTTTGTTTCAGGATTAGCCAGAATCTTGCATGTGTTAGGTAGATGCAACAAAATAAATAGTTTCACATATATAGAGGCTGCAGAAACATCTTATGGAAAATTACAACCAATTGTTTTCAGTCTTATGCTCTGCGATCTCAAGCCTATATAATAAAGGCTTAATATGCAAATCGACTGAATGGTGGAATGACCAGTGGAATGACCGATCAATATGATGTGCACTGACCACTAGGGGGCAGACGCTCAATGCAGGAGCTGTCCCCTGCCTGCAGGCCCCAGGCTAGCCAAGGCAGGTGCCAGCAGGGGGCCTCCAGTCACCCTGCCAGTCACCCTGCAGAGGGAGGTGACCAGCAGCAGTGAGGGGCGGGGCCAGTGAGCAGGCGGCACCAGGCTGTCCAAGGCGGGTGCCAGCAGGGCCCGGCCCCCTGATCACCCTACTAGTCGCCCCAAAGATAGTCCTGATCGCTGGCCAGGCCTAGGGACCCTACCTGTGCATGAATTTCATGCACCGGGCCTCTAGTATTACTATAAATAACTAAAGATTAGTTTATAATAACTAACTGCTAATTGCGGTCTCATTATTTCCTTCCAATTGATTCCTAAAGGACTCTAGCCCACTGTATATTTTTCCATATTAAATATTATTTGTTTCATAAAACTATCTTGCCAGGAGCCGGTCCATCCTTGCTGTTTCAAGGGACCTGGCATATATGGCATATTGTTCTTAATATGTTTGCTCACCTTCTTGGCACTATGTGTTTTAACCAAGGTCAACTCTCTGAGAAAGCTTGTTTCCCCAGGTAGGGATTTTCCCCTGAAGTTAGGGATGGAATAAAACCTCTTAACTAAGTGCCAGGCTGGTAATTAATCACTTTAACTACGAACAATCATGCTTAAGCTACATAATCTTTACTCCCTGGAATGAAGATAAGAAACGCCCTAACCTTTGTAATAGAGATTGATAGGATTGAATCAACTGGTATAAATACAGATGCAACAAGACAGCAAGACCCAGAACTTAGAACACAGAACTTAGAAGACAGAACCTACACTCAGAACCTAGACACAGAACCTACACAGAATCTAGAGACAGAACCTAGCGAGAGAACATGGCAAAAGATCCTGGACTGAACCTGACTACAGAAATTGGCAAGAGAACCTGACTAGAACCTGGTGGCTGAACCTGGCTGGAGAACCTGGACAGAACCTGGCTGGAGAACCTAGCGAGGGAACATGGCTACAGAACCTGGCTGGAGAACCTGGAGAACCTAGCAAGAGAACATGGACACAGAACCTGGCTGGAGATCCTAAGCAGAACCTCTCTGGAGATCCAGACCAGAACTTGGCTGGAGATCCTGGCTAGAGATCCTGGCTAGGCTGCTGATCAACTGAACACTGTCTCCGTGTCATTCCTTCTTCGCCAACTCCGTCCACACCTTTGGGGACCCCAGCACTATCTTTTGTTTCCTAAATTGTAAACTAGCAGAGCAGTTTGCACACCCATGTTTATTCTTATCTTTCATCAGCTTTAAAGTCAACATGTAAAGTGGATAAAGTGATTTATCTTTGTTGCCAGCCTTTTTGCATCTGTGAACAAGAACTTTGACCACAAAGGAAACTTCATGGCATGAAGTTGGTTTTAAAAAATAATCTTTATTTGTTACATGGACTCTTTTTTATTTACTCAGACATGCTGTGTATCTGATTCTTTAAAAAGAAGTTATTCTTTTATGTTTTCTTTTGAATAAATTAAATTTCTGGGGAACTTACTTCAGAGCATAAGAATTTATCCAGTATATCAAAGAAAAAAAATTAACCCACCAAAAATTAATCACCTAGACTCCAGACAAATAGTAATGGAGGGTTATTTTTAAAAATCTCAAAATTGGGTGTAATACTGTAGTTTAAGAGCACTGTAGAAGTAGAAACTTTCCTTGATGAAAAATGAAACAACTTTCTTTAGATAATCTTCTTCTATGAAAACTATTTTCCAAATAACTTTAAGGAGTTAAAGCCAAGTTTAAATAGAAAACATCAACAAAACCTGGTAAGTGAAGATAACAGTGAGGGAGACTATTTCAAAAGAGTCTGAAATAAGGAAAAAAGCTATCAAAGGGCACTGAGTCATATGAGCCTGAAGGGACTGTCAGAAAACTAGATCAATAAAAGCGCCCTAGCTGGTTTGGCTCAGTGGGTCCTGGGTTCAGTTCCAGTCAAGGGCACTTACCTTGCTTGCAAGCTCCTCCCCAGCCTGGCCCCTGGTTGTGCTCCTGCAGGAGGCAACCAGTCTATGTGTTTCTCTCACATCAATATTTCTCTCTGTCTTTCCCTCTCTCTTCCACTCTTCCTATAAATCAGTGGGAAAATATCCTTCAGAAAGGATTAACAACAACAAAAAATAAGGCAGGGGAGGGGCAGGAGGGGGAGAAAAAGAAGAAAACTAGATAAAAGAAACAGTGACCAAATGATCTTATATGAACAAACTTAAATTTACCGATCAGACAACGTTCTGTTGGGATGGGTCTGTCCCTGCAGACCTAATAGATACCATCGTGAGGAATTCTGGAGATTCTTATCAGCTCGCAATCGATTTTTAAGTGCCGTATCCATTTTGTTTACAGATAAAGTCCCAGTGACCAGCATGTAGGGTTTGGTTAATATCTGCTTTACAAATAAAGGAGTGACTCTGCTTAAGTCAAAAGATTGGAGATTTGCTATCAAAATTACTCTGCTCTACACTTACACTAAAAAGTAAAGTTCTGTTAGTCACAGTAAAAGTTTTGTTTGTTTGTTTGTTTTTTAATATATTTTATTGACTTTTTACAGAGAGGAAGGGAGAGCGATAGAGAGTTAGAAACCGATGAGAGAGAAAGCTCACACTGAGAGAAAACTACGGGGGGTAGAAATGGAACTGAGCAGAAAAATGACAAAATTTTCATAGTTTGGAACACTACAAAAAGAAAATTACAGAGGAAGATCTGTGAAATTAGAAACTTTACCCTGAAACTCAGAGTAATGTTCAGAAAAACTAAATTTGCATAAAAATTAAGTTCAAGCCCTACCTGGTTTGGCTCAGTACATAGATCTTTGGCCTGCAGGCCTAACTAAGGATCCTGGGTTCGACTGCAGTCAAGGGCACATACCTCGGTTAGCAGGCTCCTCCCTGGCCCAGGCCCTGGTCAGGGCACGTGCAGGAGGCAACCAATTGATGTGTTTCTCTCGCATTGATATTTCTCTCTTTCTTCCACTCTCTCTAAAAATCAACGGGAAAATATCCTTGGGTGAGGATTAAAAAAACAATAATAAGATAAATTAAGTTCAAGAAAACTAAATTCACATAAAAATGAACAAGAGATAAGTATCAAGGCCAAATCCCATACAAAATTAATATAAGAAAAAAGAAAATAAGCAAAATAACATCCCTACAGCCCAACAAAGACATGACTACAAAGTAGATCAAAACTTAACCTTCTCTTTTATGACATTAAGAAAATAATACAAAAGATGAAGGAACAATAGAAATCAGAATTAGAAATTCTCAGAAATGATCAAAATAGAGTTAAAAAGAAAAGAAAAAATTCAGAGAATGAATTCAAATACAAAGGAGCACAGGATGAATAAATACTCTTTTGATTTAAGAAAAAAATTGAAGGTAAAAAAAGAACATATTTTAAATCAAAAAGGAAAAAGGAGATTGACTTGGTTTGAATGAAAATGATAAATATTTAAGATAGGAGTCCCTGAAGAAAAACTTAATTTCATGCAAAGAAACAGCAAACACTAAAACTACAATTTCAGAAAAATTAAGATAAAAAATGATTTGATGTTCATATTCTGTGCTTCAGAATATCAGTCCAGAATGATGAACAGCAAGACATATTCTAGTAAAATTCCTAAACTTAAACAAAGAAAGAAACAAAAAAATTCTTTGGGCATCTAGGAAAAACAATAGTATATGACATATTAGGATAGAAAATTAAATTACCATCTGACTTTTCAATACAATATTTTATGTTAAAAAAAGAGGAAAAACATTTAAGAGATTCAAGGAAAAAAAATGTGAGTCAAGGATTTATATCCAACAAAAGTAACTTCCCATGAAGAGTACAAACTGTTATCAACATGTAAGAACTAGTAGATTATTTTTCTTATGAGAGCTAGAGAAAGAGCTTCAAATAGCCAAAATGACTAGAGAGACACTGACGTAAGGATTGAGAGTTTGCTTTAGAAATAGGACTAAAATTTAAGAGAGAATGGACAGTACTCTTGAAAACTGACCAACAAGGGAAATTTGCCCATGATTAGGATTCTAACAGTGTATTACTTAGTTACCAAATAAATAGTAGATAATGTAAAGCATGTCTTTGTAATACTTTTTCCAATTAATACATTTAAAAAGACTTGGTAGAATTAGAACATACCTAATGTACAACCCTAGTCGTTAATAGATCTAAATGTGATCATCAGCAGCTATAAATATCATAAAATGTGAAGCTATCTGACACTATACACGTATTCATATGAGAGAGCACACCTCTCCCAGTAGACTTACAAAAGGAATAAAACATACATTTTAATAAGCTTCTGGACCCAGCTGCCAGTTTGCAGGAAATAGAGAGGACAGAAAAACAAGTTGAAACATACCAAGAATATACAACCTACAAAATCCAGAACAGAAAACTCTACAAGTCAAAATGCCTCCAGGGTCTTCAACACACACACACACACACACACACACACACACACACACACACAAATGTAAGGAAAAAAAAGAAATGCAAGACACAGGAGAAAAAATTCAGGTTATTAGAAACTTAAAAGACATAAAAATTGCTTTGTATTTATGTTTTAATCAGCAGGTTGAACTCTAATGTCTGGGTGATTAGACCAATAAAGATTCAAGAAAATAATTGCTATAAAAGTCAAATAGTGGTTCTTTATGGAAATGGAAGGGTAGTTAGTGATTGTGAGATGGGACACACGGAGAATTCTTGGGGTGGCAGTTTTGGGGGTGGTTAACTTACAATAACTCATTAAGCTCTACATATTCTGTCGGAGTTTCCACATTTGCATTTCAATGTAAAATTTAAAATATGTATAAAAAACAATTTAAAGTGGACCTAATCCTTTGTTGTTTGGATCTATAGCATTTTATAATTCCAAGTTTCTATTATTATATATTTAAGTTACTTCCACTTTTTTACTCTATAAGTGATGCTGTAATGAAAAAAAATGAGCTGATTTTGTATGCACATCTTTATTTTTTAGGATAGATCTTAGAAGGGGAAGATTTGTTGGGTCAAAGGGTAGGCACATTTTATGGCTTTTGACCTATGTTGCCAACATACACTTCAAAAAGATAGCAAAACCTATTTTACAGCTGCCACAACCTCTTGCCTTGCTTCCTTTATTGGTTATATTACTGCAAATTTGATTTTTAAAACACTGATTTTAAAACATTAAAAACTTTCAATTACATGAGTAGAAGTGCCCAATTATGAAAAAGTAGCTTGGGGTAAATCCAATAATACATGCCAGGTGCATCCAGTTGTGTTATTACTGCTATCTGTATTAATTCAGAGTGTAACAAAACTTCAACAATGATATATACAAGAAAATCATTCAATCTATTTTAATTTCAGATACTTAGAATAAAATGTACTTTCTGCTATCTAGGTCAGTTGAAACTATTATGCTAAATGGACCAACATAAGAGACAATGTAACCATAAATTCATATTTTAATAGACTTGTCTCTACAATGTCAAGATGGCGTTATGTGAATTCATTGCTCTAGGAAAATAGGGAATGAAAGGAGGAGCTTTCTTCAGTGTTGCTGGAGCCTAATGTCCATACTGCTGAGAGCTGGTTATCTAAATGGTTTTAAGCCCAGCTCTTAATTTTTATGGGGGAAGGGACATTACCTTTCAATACTCGTAGAAATTAAAATTTACTTTGTGATAGGAGTGCAGTTTAGAAGCAGATAGAAATCATTTCTGTTAATATTAGTGTATGTGGTGGTGGAGTGTCTGTTTCTGCCCATAGAACCATGTTTGCATGTTCCTACCTTGTACTGTGGGATCCCAACACCCTGAGAAAACCAACTGAAGTTAAGGAGTCATAAGTGGCATCTCTGAACATCATATGGATCTAATAACATATCCATCACTGTAACCATTATAGTATAACATCTCCAGAAAAAGGATAATTCCTCAAAGAAAATCATAATGCCATTGATACAGTTGTAATTAGCATATATATATATATATATATATATATATATATATATATAAGCAACTGGCCAATCGGCCGACCTTTCGACTATCCAACCAGTAGCTATGATGCGCACTGACCACCAAGGGGCAGACACTCAACACAGGAGCTGCTGAGCTGTGGTGACTTGGCAGTTGCAGTTCTCAGGTGACCACCCAGAACCAGAGAGGAGGGAGCCCAATTCTGGGGTGTGTCACCCAAGAACTGCCCTCTCGCAATCCAGAACCCCTCGAGGGATGTCAGAGAGCAGGTTTCAGCCCAATCCCCGCAGGCCAGGCTGAGGGACCCCACCAGTGCATGAATCCATGCACCGGGCCTCTAGTTATTAGTAATAGGAAAGGGGCAAAAGGGAAGCCAGAAACTATAAGCATAGCCATTTGAACACCTTCACCAGGAAACTGCAGTTTCACAGCCTCTAGGGAACCACTGGCCCATACCCTGCAGGTCACTGAGGGAAGGGGTCCAACAGAAGGGAAGATGGGCACATGCTCAGTGAGTCTGGGTGACATGAGGAAAGTACCTGTCGGTCAAACTTGGAGAACCATGGGTTGGCTAGAGTAGGCAGGGCCATTGCAAGCCTACAAAAATCGGGGAATACATACCAGTAATCCCCTAAACAAAGGAATTCTCTCTCTCTCTCTCTCTCTCTCTCTCTCTCTCTCTCTCTCTCTCAGCTTTTAGGCAGACAAGATAACAGACGTCCAGAGGATACCTGATATTTCCATGTGATCATTTGATGGGGAAAGGAATGAGTAGTAACATACATAATTAGGGTGCATGGATAGACTCTTTATCATCTATAACGCACAATCCAGTCATTTATGACTTTACCACTGAGTCCAAGAAATCTACTGAGCAGTGTGTACAAAATAACTCTTCTAGGTGTACGAGTAGAATTAGTTCTTGAAGTGGCCTCACTCTGGTATCCTGTTTTATTTCTGGTCATCCTGTTACTTTCTCTTGCACTTGGTGCCTTTCTGCCAATTATTGGGCTGAAACCCAGCCACTTCACTCTTTGTCTTCACTCCAAGATCTTAATCATGTGTTTCATCCCCATATTCCAGCTTGTGTTCTCTCTCCTGGCCTGGGATGCTCTTGAACTAATCACTCATTAAAGAACCTTCTAAATATAGCCCCAGACCTCTCAGCCTGACTATTGCCCTTACAGACAGCCCTACTGGTAAACTGGTTTTTACACACTATTCTGCTTTCGGGGTAAAATTAAGCACTGATATTGGCTTAACGTATTTAGAGTAATTTCCTGATAAAGAGAATTGAGCTTTAATCCCAGTGTATGTGACTTGAGAGTAAGGAACTCAGGAAATGTCTTTCGCCTTCATCCTAAAGAGGGAGTATGTGGCAGGCCCCAGTTCTGTATCTTATCAAAGAGTCAAGCATTTCACATTTAATCATTTACACTTTTTGTAGGCAATGCTATCCCAAAGCTTTCCCAACAAGTAGATAAATAGCTACACCTAGTAGTCTGGAGCAATGGTTTTCTCTTGGGGATAGAGAGCTTGAAGTCAGGGGGGTGTAGAGTTTTCCTCCCTACCCCAAGTCCACACCAAGTTTGTGAACTGATATAGAGCAGTAATCCCCAAACCTGAAATATTTATCTGGAACTTATTTTAAACACAGATCTCTACCCAAGCCAAGATTTAATAAATCAAAATTTGTGAGTGGGAAGCCTGGATACCGATATTTTTAAAAGCTCCCTCACTGATTCTGAAGATCAGCCAGGTTTGGGACTTACTATGCAGCATCTGGCTCCAAAGCAAAAAAAGAGAATTAGAACTCAGAGAGCATATGCTCCAGTTGAACAGGCAGTTGCTTATCACCCCTTTGCTTGCTTTGAATCAAAAATAACCCAAGCGTTTCTTCATTTGGGGTTGGAGCAGAATGCATCAGCAGAGCACCCGCCCTGCAGAGGCAGCACATTCAAAGGGCCTTCATGGATGGGTTCACTCTAATGGGAAAGCTGTTCTCTGTGCAGGTGACCAGCTGGGTAAACCTGCCACCACACTGTACCAATTAGCACTGTGCCCTATGAAAGATGTCAGGGCAGATCAGTTCCCCATTGAAAGAGGCAGTAAAACTCCGTGTGCCGTGAGTATTAATTCAACTTTAGAAGTTCTTCAGTTATATATAAAAAAGAGCATACTCCATTCAACAGAAAAAGTCCAAGCAAATCAGGCTTTTAAAGTGATGTAGATTCAATCACCTTTCCAGTTTTTAGTTTTGTTAACCACTGTACACAGCCTCTGGGATTTTAGCACAGTATCTCCCTTTACAATGTGAGAAAATGAAATAACTAAAGTGAAATTGTATTGACATGCATCTAATGAAGTAATAAGGTAATTCAAAGTTAACTTATAAATAGAAATGTACCCCTGTGTATATCTGTGAAGTGTATGTACACATAGTAAAACATGTCTTTAGCCACCCAGGTCTATTCCAGCTCTGCCTATTGCACCTTCTCCAGACCAGGCTGCCAGCAACGATTCACCAGGCTTCTGGTGGTGCCTGTGACCTCAGTTTTCATGAACACTGAAACTCTTTCTCAGAGATATGTTTAAAATAGCAAGACAATGACTAACCCAATTCTTTACATCTCTATAAACTATATCAACCTCCCAAACTGCGACTCCCTCTCTAAGTCTGTCCTCTCCCCTATTCTCATCTCTACACAGCTATCCCTACTTTATTCTGCACATTCTGGAGTCCTTGTTCATCTTTGATTTATTTGTTTGTTGACCTTTACTAAAACCAGGCTCTTCCTGAAACACCCAGATTCTCCAGGAGATATCTCCAATGAAACGTCACCATTCTCGCACTCTCCATGGGCCTCCGTGTCAGAAAAATCAGATAGGATTCTCTTCTTTTCACAAACCTGTTTACTATAATTACTATTCTATCTTTTAAGTCCCAGCTCTTTGAGATTTCATTAGCAATATTGGATCTTCCTTGTCCCTGATATTTCAAATCTCATGATCACTCCACATTCTTTGAAGATGTGTGTATCATGATTCATTCCATGTGTCTATCCCGATTCTGTCATAAGCATGCGTAATTTCAAAGCCCATGTGAGTATACACTGACCTGATCACTGACCTCAACTGTAATGATCTTCAAGCCCTCTGCAGTTTGATCCTTTATAACTAAAATGGTCCCATTCTTTGAAATATTGAGTTTCTGTAGAATCTCTTGGTGTTTGTCTACTCTATTACTTTCGCTCCTAATCTTACTTTGACCTCACTGAGACTTCAAACCCATTTTTCTCCAAACTTTGTACCATTATGTCATATCCATCTTGGATGATCTTCCATTGTTGGTCTAGACTTGATGCTTGATCATGTGAGAAATGTTTTCATAAACCCCTAATACATGATTGCATAGGATTAACAAAACCTCAACATTGGAATCATTCTAAAGTCTATCTTCTCCACTTGTAATTCTTAGTAAAGTTGAAAAAAGTACACAATTATAAAATTTGTGTCATTACAAAATGCATATATATAATATATTTAAATATATATTTGGGTATACACATATATTTGGACATATAGATATACTTATATGGGTATACAGACACATACATACAATGATTTTGTGGGCATGTGTATAAATGGTCCCAAAACATCTTCACTTTTTTAGGTTATCTTCCAATTGGAGGATAGTATTGGTTGACTGCTTCCAGTGATTTGGAATGTCATGCACTTGGTATCTTAATTCCACTAGAACGTAATGTAGAGAGTCTGGCTTATTACTGTGTTCACTGAAGTGGGTGAATTCACCCCAGAGTCATCAGAACATGTCCATAAGTAGTTAGCACTCAAGAAAGCACAATTTCTTTAACTGGAATATATAGCAAATAGTTAAACACAGCTGCTGCCATGGATTATGATGCAACAAACACAAGTACAATAACAAGAGCTTTTAATGGTCATGTGTTGCCCTTTCCTAGTCTATGTTCCTACTTCAATCACCGTAGAATGGGTAAGAATAGCTATTTCTGAATTGTCTCTTCGTAATATGGACTGTTATCACGCCTATATTTTTCTGGCCCTGAAGTGCAATTCAAAAGAAACGGGGCTTGGTAATTTGGATGCTTGCCTCATAGAACTATTTATGTTAAAGGTCACAAAGCCCCCTGGACCACCATCTGCTCTCCACAACAGCTCCTTTTAATTCCTTTCCATTTGCTCCAAATTTCTCATTAGGGCCAAAGTTTTGTCCCCAAGGTAAATTCTGTGAGGATATGTCTGCATCCAAACTGCTGTGCATCATCTTCCAATTCCTGAAGTGGTGTAGATGCTGGCTCTGAGTTACATTCAGTGTTACAGCTGCAAGAATAGTTAGCTTTTGTTTGAAGCAATATTTGAGTTATCTATAATATATAGTTTATTTCAGGATATGTGTAAGAAATATAGTAGAGGAGGAATATTGGAGAGATGGGAACAAGAGTGGGAGATGATGGAGAGTGGGGAAGCTCAGATACTTTTTAAATAGTAAAATGGTTCAATAAATCAAAGACTGCTGATAAGCATACCTGTGATTCACTTTCATACCAGGCTATATTTACTGTACTTTGGATTCAGATAAGAGATGTTTGTCTACCTTCTCTTTCAATGATGTGTGTTATATAATTTTTAGGAAATACATATTTATTCAATGGATTATACAATGGGAAAAAGATAGAGTAGGCATCAAATAGAAGACTTTGACATCACTTGTAATACAAACCATATACAAGCACTGGAAATCAGAATATATGGTGAAGAATGACAACTACAACCTTGACTAACAAAAGACTTTTAAACTGTTAGCAGTTTATAGACTCACTAGAGGCCCGGGGCATGAATTTGTGCATGAGTAGGGTCCCTCGGCCTGGCCGGTGATCAGGGCTAATTGGGGGTGCCAGCCTGCAGGGCGGGGAAGGACCGCGGGAGATTGGCTGGATGCAGGAGGTTGACTGGGGGAGCACACTGACCACCAGGGGGAGGCTCCTGCATTGAGCATCTTCCCCCTGCTGGTCAGTGCACATCATAGCAACCAGTCGTTCAGTCACTTAGGCTTTTATATACATAGATTGTCCCATCAAGACCTCAAGACCTATCAGCCTACAGAGAAAAATGAAAAGCAAAATTATTTGGGAGAAACTAAGATGGCAGCATAGGGAAACAACGAAATTGCTGCCTCCTACAACAACTTCAAAACACAATAAAAAGACAAAACGGACATCATCCAGAACTTACAGGAAGGCTGGCGGAGTGGAAATTCTATAACTAGAAGGAAAGAGAAAAGCACATTGAGGGTCAGGAGCTGCGGAAGTAAAGTGCAAAGGTACGGAGGTTCGAGAGTGCGTGGAAAGGGGCTGGTACCTGAGGATGCGGCTGTCTTTTTGAATCGGGAGGGAGTCACAAGCTCCTGACTGCTCTGAACTCCGGTCTGGGAAGTCTCTGGGGACCCAGGACTCATACGGGGAGAAACTGAACTGTCTGGCAGCGGGCAGAACTCACTCGGAGCTCGAGGGCGGCTTTCCCTCAGAGGTGCTTGCAGCAATTAAATTATCAGGACACTGAGACGCGTGCGGCCCCTTAGGGCAGGGCTGAGAATCCGCCATAGTTCCTTGCTCCGCCCTTTGAGTCCCTGAGACCCCGCCCCACCCAGGGTGCGGCAGAGGCTTTTGCATATGAATGCCCTTTGCAACCTGAAAATTACCTAACAAACTGCAGCTGGGCCACAGACCCAGAACTTCCAAGAGAAGGCCCAAGGCCCCACGGAAGCTTGCATTGCTTCACAGCTGGGCCTCATCAGGGCACCTCCAAACTCCATAAAAGGAAGGGGAATCTGCAGTTCTCTTCATAGCTCCTCCTGGGTAACCTCCAAGAGCCAGTGTACCCAGTGGTCAGAGGGGGACCATCCGGATTACAACTCCTCAGATCCATAAGGGACACACCCAGGGGGCAGACTCAGTGAGCACCAAAGCCCCACTGAAGCAAGTCTTGCCCCAGAAGGGTGTCTTCAGCACAGAAGTTCTCCCACTGCAGACACAGCCAATTCTCATTGCCAATTGGCCTGGAGGTCAATTCCTCCCAGTGATCCTACAACAATCAAAGCATAACTACAACAAGGCTGTGCACAAAGCCCACAAGGGGGTGCACCAAGAGTGTCCACCTCAGGTAATGGGGGAGGCTGAGCCACTGGGCCCTACAGGACACCTAGCACACAAAACCACTCTACTAACACAGGGAAGCATAAAAAATGCGGAGACAAAGAAACAGGTCACAAATGACAGAAATGGAGGAAAGCAAACCACTGGATATAGAGTTCAAAACCACGTTTATAAGGTTTTTCAAGAATTTTATGGAAACAGCCGATAAATTTAGTGAACCCTCAAGAAATCTAGTGAGACCCTCGAGGATATGAAAAAGGACCAACTAGAAATAAAGCATACACTGACTGAAATAAAGAATAATATACAGAGATCCAACAGCAGACAAGAGGATCCCAAGAATCAAGTCAAAGATTTGAAATACAAAGAAACAAAAAATACCCAACTGAAAAAGAAAAAAGAAAAAAGATTCCAAAAATATGAAGATAGTGTAAGGAGCCTCTGGGACAACTTCAAGCGTACCAACATCAGAATTATAGGGATACCAGAAGAAGAGAGAGGGCAAGATATTGAAAACCTATTTGAAGAAATAATGACAGAAAACTTCCCCTACCTGGTGAAAGAAATAGACTTACAAGTCCAGGAAGCACAGAGAACCCCAAACAAAAGGAACCCAAAGAGGACCACACCAAGTCACATCATAATTAAAATGCCAACAGCAAAAGACAAAAAGAGAATCTTAAAAGCAGCAAGAGAAAGAAAGTCAGGTACCTACAAGGGAATACCCATACGACTGTCAGCTGATTTCTCAACAGAAACCATGCAGGCCAGAAGAGAGTGGCAAGAAATATTCAAAGTGATGAATAGCAAGAACCTACAACCAAGATTACTTTATCCAGCAAAGCTATCATTCAGAATAGAAGGTCAGATAAAGAGCTTCACGGATAAGAAAAAGCTAAAGGAGTTCATTACCACCAAACCAGCATTATATGAAATGCTGAAAGGTATTCTTTAAGAAGAGTAAGAAGAAAAAGGAACTCTTACCATTTGCCACAGAATGGATGGAACTGGAGAGCAGATAAATACCACATGATCTCACTCATTTGTGGAATATAATGAACAACATAAACTGATGAACAAGGACTGATCCAGAGACGGAGAGGCATTGATTGGACTGTTGGGCCTTGGAGGGAAGGTAGGGGAGGGTGGGGGTAAGGGGGAAAGATCAACCAAAGGACTTATATGCAAGCATATAGGCCTAATCAATGGACACGGACAACGGGGGGTGGTGAGGGCATGAGCCGGGGGGGGGGGGGCAGGGGGGGTAGGGGGTAACGTGGGGATAAGGACACATATGCAATATCTTAATCAATAAAAAATATATTTAAAAAAAAAGAAAAGTAAAATTATTTAATGTTAATTATTTAACTTCTAATTTGTTTTGTTTCAGGTTAACAGATATGTGTGTGTGTACTAGTATGTATATGACATCCAAAAGCAACTTCTATATAAATTTCTTTTAAATAAACTCAAGGGCATACATGCACATGCACATACATACAGGAACAAAATTCATTCATAGCTCTTTATTGTGAACATGTAAAGGCATAGATTCATTTATAGGAACTGTGAAGGTAAACTAGGAGGGAAAGGAACTAAAAAATATCTATATCACAGATAGAAAGGTGGACTGAAAGAAAATAAAAAACCTGCACTTCTGAAATAAACTAGTAGCAGGGACACCTCCACTCCCCACAATCCTTGTGGGATTTAGTATATAGGAGAAGGGCTTTGTGGACTAATTTGATGGAAATAGCCACAAGAGGCAATAAGAAGAGAAATATTAAAGTCCCTCAGAATAGAGAGAGAAGGAACAGATTAGGTTCTCGTCTCCCTCAGCTAAATTCGAAAATGTTTCAGTGATGAGAAGTACAGGTTGAGTGGCAGGTTAAGTAGCTAGTGACAAGCATATGATCTGTAGTGTCTTAGAAATGGGTAAAGACAGTGGTATTATTTAGTGGTTCTGTTTGGAGAAGTTTTATAACAGACACAAAATGAAAGGCACGTTGTCTGCAAAGACTGGTTCTGGGAAAGAGCTGATGAACATACCATATTCAAGATGTGTCCAGAATGGGTCTTGACGGCTGTTCAAATCAGCATCTTCAGTGAATTCCAGGAAAGGGGCAGCACTTAGAGTTGCATTATAAAGCAGAATGCCCCTCCCTATCCCATTCCTACCATTCAGCTTACATCAAGGTTGTGTTTATGGACCCAAGGTGTACTTGTTTTCCATCACCGCTGTCAGAGTTACTACAACTTAGTGCCTTAAAGCAATGCATGTTCATTATTTTATCGTTCTGTAGGTCAGAAGTCCAATGCCATCTCACTGAGCTAATATCAAGATGTCATAGGTCTGCATTTCTTGCCGGAGGCTCCAGGAGGAAATGTGTTCCCTTGCCTTTTTAAACTTTAGGGGCTGCCTGCATTTCTTAGCTCCCTCTTCCACATCCCTTCTGTCTGCAAAGCTAGAAATGTTACTTCTCTCTGATCCTCCTCCAGCGGCTACTTCTCTCTCTGTGACCACAGCTCAGAAAGGTTTTCCACTGTTAATGAATTGTAGGATTAGATCCACTTCCATAATTCAGGATAATCTTCCTAACTCGAGGTCCTGAGCTTTAATCATATCTGCAAACTCCCTTTTGCCATGTAAGAAAACATTATCAGTTTCCATGGATTAGGATGTGGACATCTTTTTTTGGTGGGTAGGGGGAGGCATTATTCAGCCTATAACACAAATTGATAGAGCATCAATAGATGCAGAAGAAGCAAATGGGGTTTCAGAGGCAGATGTTAGAAATATATAAGGTTCCACATGGCCATTTTAAATAATCAATCTTATAGCTGCTTGATAAAAAAAAATATAAGATACTGAATTTAATATCTTTCTAGGAATGCTGGGGAAAGGTCTACTGACCTGGAAAATTTTTTTAAAAAATAGTCCCACTGAAAAGATGCTACACAAGCTGGGGACAGGGAAAAAGAATGCAAATACCTACTATATCCATCCAAGAAGCTCAGTAACGTTAATTCACTTCATACTCCACAGCCCCACTTACACATACATACCTTCAGAGAGACACAAAATTATCTCTTTTTTCATAATAACTTTTTATTTATTTTTATTTTTTAAAAAATATATTTAATTGATTTTTTACAGAGAGGAAGGAAGAGAGATAGAGAGTTAGAAACATCGATGAGAGAGAAACATCGATCAGCTGCCTCCTGCACATCTCCTACTGGGGATGTGCCCACAACCAAGATACATGCCCTTGACCGGAATCAAACCTGGGACCTTTCAGTCCGCAGGCCGACGCTCTATCCACTGAGCCAAACCAGTTTCGGCTCATATTAACTTTTTATTAATGTTACTTTAAATGGCATAAAATGTTTGTAAATCCTACATTTAGATTACATATGTTTATATGTGCTGCTTAGTACCTATAAAAAGTTAAAGGTACTGTTTGTCAATTCACCATAGTGTCTTACCCTTTTAGTGAAGCATGAGAAAAGTTAAAGGGATTTCTTGTTAATATATTAGTGCTTTAATGCATGATGAAAGTTCCCCTTTTCAAAATGTGTTACTAGAACTAATTTAGTTACATACTGGTTGCAAATTGCAGTCATTTTGTTCCAGTTCTTCTAATTCGTTAGCTATGTCTAAACATGCAAAATAGATCAAAGAATTGAGGCCATTATGCTAAGAAAATGCTCTGTCTTTTTCTATCTGAATTATCCAACTCATTGAGGCCAAGAGTTTCAAGCATTTTAATAATTTGAAGACTTTCTCAAATCTCTACATTTTCTGTGCAGAAACCATTTAAGGAAGGCAAATAATTCAATCAGATTTTCAATATCAATTATACTATTGAGCATTGAGATAATTTAACATATTTGATACTTTATCATCTCTGTACATTCATAAAGTGTAATGAAGGAAAGGGACTTCCACTTTTAGGGAGCTTTTTATGTACCAAACACTGGGCTTTATGCTTTTTATACATTTAATCATTACACTAACGATGCACTATACGTACTTTTACTTTTATTTCACAGAAGAAAAAATATAATTCAAGCACAGGGAATTTGAGTCCCTTGTTCAGGATCACACAGGCAAGTAGCAAAACTGAAATTGGAATTTTGATTTGAATAATAGAAATAAGTGCATTATTTTTCAGTAAAGTACACTGCTTCAGAAAGAAGAAAAATAATGTGAATTCCTAGAATGCCTTCTCTCAACATTGTGACTGAAACCATAACCACTTCCAAATATTTTCCTTTGACCCCAGAATGGTCCATAGGGTGCTCACATGTGCCCGTGAGAAGTAATTTCCACCTCCCATTACTGGCGATGACTGCTTGTGCTTAGCACCCAGGAGACTCCAGTCCCCCAGAAAGGTGCTACTGCAGGAAGGCTTCTTGTCAGCGCTGCCCACGCTTCCCATTGATCTTTCACAAAACCTTGCTCTTCATTGGCCCTGACTGAGGCTTTTCTCCTTTCTGCTTTAACAATTACTGTGTGGTCATGGCTTAGAGAAATGCCCTTCCTCTCCCAGCACTGCCCCAGGCCTCCGTGTTATTACAGAAACTTTCATGCCATCACTATTTATTGGAATCAGTCTTTATTAACGTCACCTCTCCTTAAGACTTTAGCTCTAGTCCAGTGGCAGAGATGACCTAATGTTCCCCTCAGCTTGACTAAACTTTGCACAGGTTTTTTTTTTTTTCCTGACTACAAACCCCTGACCTCCCTTTTCTTACAGTATTTACTTTAGAAAAATTGCCATTGTAAATTATTTCTCTCCTACTTTGAAATGCATGTTAAGTCTCCTCACCTCTTGCATGTTTTCCAATCCAGAAAATGTCTTTCTCAAGGACCTGGGAACCATCTCTTTGAAAGGTAAACAGTGAAGGAAATACTATCCCTATCTCCCAAAATCTGAGGGAGAGGAGGAACCTAATTTGAATGGATGTCAATTAACAAGCACAGATAGTCTAATAGCGGAGAAAACCATTTGCAAAGTCAGGAATAACTCAATGTGCTCAACACATCTCATTGATCAGCCTACCCTTTACTGCCCACCAGTACTTGTCCTCCAGCTCACCCTAGTGCTCAAAAACCTCTCCCCTTTTATCTCAGTCTAGTTGCATTCAGACTTCCTCTCCTATTGGAATAGTCTTAAGTAAATTGTCCTTGCCTGTTTAAATCTGTCAGTGCAGTTTTGCCTTTGACACCAGTGTGGAGGCTGAAAGATAGTCTCAGTGTCTTAGAACCAATGGATCAGGCTTCGGTGCCCACTATTCTGCACCTCGCCTCTCTCCTTTCCCTTCACTGCATGCTCTGTTCCCCTTTGAGGGCCTTGCAGGGAAGGTTAGACCCTTGTGTTTTATTTTATTTTATTTTTTACTGTAGCTTTGATGTCTTAGGCCTAGAGGTCCATATGCACTTCAGACTCTAGTCAGGTGTCTTTCCTGTAAAACCATGTAGTTCATTATGTAAATCAGTTCTCAGTTGGCTGACTCCGTGTGCACGCAGGACAAGTGGAAACATGGACAAATGTATCACACTGTGCAGCCAGGCTCTCACTCTGGGGACACTGCTATAGAAGTAGGAGAAACCCTCTGTTAGCAGGAGATTCAACACGCTTTAAAGCAAGAAGATTTAAGTATAATGTTTTAATTTTGCATAATAATATGTTCAAATATGTTTTTAAAATAACCAAATCCACGATGGCACAAAGAAGGATAGACACAAATCCTCTGGCATGAAAAAGCACAATTACATTATTGGCTTCAGACATGTGACATAAACAAACTGTCTTTTCTTCCAATTCTGTAATATGATGTTATACTCATTCGCAGTGGTCTGTAGTCAAATACTGTGCTATCACCATACAGTATCTGCCAGGTATTTGTGGAACACAAAGCTCCTCAAATAAAATAGTATTCCGAGATGCCACAGCATGAGGCACTTAATTTTTATGACATCTCATAGTGCCTTTAACATTATTCATGCTTAAACATTGCACATAATAGTAATCAGTTATGAAGTCAGTTCTAAGTAGCTTAAATCCGGCTGATTTCAAGTGATAAAAAGGTAAAGGCAAATGACTTTCATTACAAATAGTACTTCCAACTTGAAATGGCAAACGGGCCTGTGGTTCATGGTCATCATAACTCAGCATCTCTTTGTTGAAGACATTATCATCAATAAATATAAAACAATCGAGTAGCTTAAAACCACTCGGTGCCTGTAGACATAACAATGTCTATTGTTATCTGTTTGAGTATGTCTGTACCTTTATTTAGCTGTTGATTCAGAGAAACAGGGAAAGCAGTTGCTGTCAGGACCAAGCCAGTTTGGTTTTGCACAGGAAATATAGCCTGGCAGCTTCAATAAAAACAGGCTTCCAATTAAGTCCTTCTATTACATGGAGAAGGTAATCTTTCAGCGAAGCCCAGAGGAGAGAGAAAGAAGGCAGACAAGAGAATGAAAAATAGGAAAACAGCCTAGACAGCATAGTTCTTAACTGTGGCTGATCATTCAAAATACCTCCAAAGCTTTCAAGTAAAACTAGTGTGAGGGCTCATCCCCAGGGATTTCAATTTAATTAGGTTGGAGTGGACTCCAGGTATAGTATATCTTAAAACTCCTCAGATAATGCTAATGTGGAGGCAGGTTTGAGGATCGCTGAAATAAAGGATGTCCATGAGCCATGAGCATGAGCCATGCTTGATAAATTGTCTTTTAATTTATGAGCACTAATTGATAAGGTTTATTAGCTATTAGAACTTTATGAGTGCCACAGTAAACTGATGAATATATTACTAGAATCAGAATTAAGGCTCTGAAAGACAACACCAAAAATAGCATAGTTTTCCACTTACTAAATTTAAATATTTAAATGAATAAGTTATGAGCAAAGCTCTGATTCTTACTCTGTTGGCTTTAAGGGAAACAGATATGTCCAGGATACTGAAATATTATAAAAACTGTTGAAAAAAATGCTTTGTACTAAAAAATATGAGAGAATCACACCAACTTCGTGCTGCTATATAAACAACTTAGCAAATGATCTCAGCCCCAGTCCTTTCTCACCTCTGGTTGTTACCACTGTGCAGAGAATTAGCCTGCAGGTTACACAAGCCAGAGGTAATCGTAGAACCGAATGTTTACTTGGCCCAGCCTGGTTTACTTTTACTATTTGTTTTAGTCACTTTGGGCTGCTTGAACCAAGTGCCATAGACTGAGAAGCTGATAAACAACAGAAATTTATTTCTCACAGTTGTGGAAGCTGTTAGTCCAAGATCAGGGTGCCAGCATCTCAGGTTCTGGTGAGAGTCCTCTTCCAGGTTTCAGACTGCTGTCTTCTCTTTTTGTCCTCTCATCTGAAGAGCAGCCTGGACTCTCTTTTATAAGGGCACTAACCCCACTCATGACATAATTACCCCCCAAAGTCCCCACCTCGTAACACCATCATGTTGGAGGTTGGGGTTTCAACATGTGAATTTTGGAGGGATATAAACCTTCAGTCCCTAATCCTATATTAAGAAAATATCCTCTATCCCAGCCAGTCATTGTGTAAATGTATTCAATCTATGGTGGGTAGAGTAATAGCCCCACAGATGCCCATGTCCTTCCTAACCCCCAGAACCTAAGGATATGTTTTGTTACATAATAAAGGGGAATTAAGGTTTCAGATAGAATTAAAGTAATTAAGGTTGCTAATCAGCAGCCATGAGATGTGGAGATTATCCCAGACTAGACTACCCAAGTTGTACAGTGTTATCTCAAGGGTACTTATAAGTGAAAGAGGACGACAAGTGGTCAGAGTCAGAGTAAGAAATATGTAACAGACCATTATTGGCCTTGAAGGTGGAAAGGAACCATGATCCAAGACTTTCCAGCAGCCTCTAGACACTGGAAAAAGGAAAGAAAATGGACTCTTCCCTAGAGCTTCCAGAGAGGAAGGCACATTGATGACACATTGATTTTATCCCAGTGGGACTCATTCTTAACTTCTGACCTCCAGAGCTGTAAGATAATAAATTTGTCTGTTTTTTTAAGCCACTACAGGTATGGTTATTTGTTACAGCAGCAGTAAGAAACCAATACAATGTGTGGACTTAGATCCTAAACTATCTTGACCTTGGATTTGACCTCACCTGGGCTCCAGTCTGTAATGTTCTTGACTTATGGCAATCTGTTTAATTTTTTACAGGTTGGTAACCTAATTCCATTTGGATGCTTGGTCTAATTTTTCTCAGTCTTTGACTTCGACTATCCTGTTGACTTCAAATTTACTCATTTTCCTTGTCTGGAAATTCATATAAATTTCTACTTGGTAAAAAAAAAAATCCTTCCAGCTGAACCTAGCCCCTAAGAACACCCCTACCAATGATATCTTTACAAGAGGCATCTTATAGGCACATACCTGATCTATTTCAATTTCCCAAGTGGAACCCAAACTCACCATAGTCCCATCATCTGTTTTTGAAAACCATTGTAAATGAATTTTATTTAAAAATACAGCTATAATTTGTCGTTCAGTAGATAATAAATCTAAGAATTTTTTATTCCTTGCTCACTAGAAGAGAAATAAAATACAGCTAGTCTAATGATAAAGTAAATAAATCTGCCATCTACTGGTGTCTAATAAAAACTACAGGTATGAAGCCTTTACTTCATACTAGCCACTACCTAGCTATAGTATAACATTTATAAAAGCAAATTTTTCTCGTATTTTCTCATTTCATGAAAAATAATAGCCATAAATATGTTTTGTGCTGCTTTTTGACAATTTCATTTATTTTGTCTCACTTGTCAAACCCTAGTTATGATAGCAGGGACTGAATAGGTTCTAAGATATATAATTAAATTATGTGTGCAGACCCATTGTTACACAGGCAATTTTCAATATTATTTCTGTTCTTACTGCCTGTGTCAACATCTAAAAGAATCTTCCAAATGAAATCTCACTGTGTACCCATGCACACAGATGCTGTGCTTAACCATTTACACACACACACACACACACACACACACACACACACACACAGCATTTTGCTTCTATGTATCCTAAGTGTCCTAAATCAAAACTACAAATCTATGTCCTGCTGAGTAAAGGACATCTTGAGTATTATGGATAATAAAGATCAGCCTCTGATCAATAAGTTATATTATAAGATGGTAAAATCAATCTCATTTTTGACATTTATGTGTATTTAGTTTTCACTGTCAATTTAGGAATATGATGACACTGTGGTTATAGTTATAATAATTTAATGATTGAATTCTCTTGGATTAACCTTTCATTGCCTGAAGTTCTGTATGCCTTTCTTTCTATGGAAAAAAATGAACCAAAAATATTTACTCTGTTGCTATAGTTTGGGATGAGAGTTTCTAGCCAATCGAGGATGTTGATTCTATTAATTGTAATTTGTCCTCTGTGCACCACGTGATTGGAACTTGGTGATGCGTGTGTGAATGAACTACACAGTCATGTTTTGACAGTGCTAGAGTATGTTTTTTGGTACACACAGGGCACATCCCAATGAACAGAATCAATGGCCTCTGCACACTGGAAGCTTAGATACCAAACCATGAGAACTTTCTAAATTTTTCAAAAATGGGTCTACCAGCCAAAGAGACCTCAAAATAAAATCTCATTGTGTACCTATGCACACATTTGGAGGAAGCTGTGAGAAATTAAAATTGGGAATCATCTGAAGTGGGGTAAATAATACCTAATGGATGTCACCCAGTTGCAGGTCCTCAGAAATTCAGGCCTCCTAGTTGAGATGACTAAAGTGTGGAGGTTGGTTTGTCTCAGCAGTTACGTAGCTTTGTTTTTTAGGTATAAAAAAAGAGATGAAAAGTAACACGGGCCTCCAAGTGTCCATAGGGAAAGAGTAAGAAACTATAGTCCTGGTATGGTAACTGTCAAAACTTGGAAAACTTTGCACAACCTTATATATTATTATCTAGTTGTGAATAGCAGGCAAACCTTTAAAACCAAAAATATTCTGTCTCTGTCCCTCTTCTTGACCCCTTTCCTCCCTCTTTAACATCCATCTTTATGTTCTGCTCAAAGAATTGAGGTAATCAGAAACCTACTTTGGATGCCTGAAACCACGGATAGTACCAAACCCTATCTATACTATATTTTTTGTATACCTATAATAAAGTTTAATTTACTATTATTTTATTAGTAGTAATTGTTGTATTTTATTATAAATATAAATATAAATATAAATATAAATAAAAATATAAATATAAATATAAATATATATATAATATAAAAATAAATATATATATATATATATATATATATATATATATATATACCTAAGTGACTGTTCGACCATTCAACCGTTCGACTGGTAGCTATGCTGCGCACTGACCACCAGGGAGCAGACACTCAATGCATAGGCATGGAAACATGGAACAGACTGATGAATCTCAGAGGGAAGGGGAGAAGGAGGAGAATGGGAGGAGATTAACCAAATATTTTATATGCAACTAGAGGCCGAGTGCATTTGTGCACCCATGGGGTCCCTCAGCCTCGTCTGTGGGGATTGGGTCAAAACTGGCAGTCTGACATCCCCTGAGGGTTCCAGATTGCGAGAGGGCACAGGCCAGGCCGAGGGACCTCACCAGTGCACGAATCTGTGCACCGGGCCTCTAGTACTGTAATAAAAGTTATGTGAATGTGGCATCATTAAGTAAAATGAGAGTGATGAGCACAGGCACTGTGCACACAGTAACATTCGATCTAATAACCTGTAAACACTGGGTGGGCAGTGTATACAGAGTGGACATGCTGGACAAAGGGATGATTCATTTCCCTGGTGAGCAGGTTGGGAAGATGCCAGATTTCATCATGCTACTGAGGACAGCATGCAGTTTAAAACTTATGAATTATTTATTTTTGAGATGTTTCATGTATATATCTTTTTATTAATCTATTTGAAAACTTTCAAGTTTAAACAGTCAGCCATAGAGACTGGGAGACCAAAAGAAAAAAATGGTAGTAAGTTCCCTATGCAATTAAAAAACTCATAAGGCAATATAACATCCATGCAACATTGGGAGAAAATAATAGCATCAACTCTGCATTAATGCTAGGAAACAAAGGGAGACAGATCAGTCCCAGGTCATGTTCTTCATTGACCGTGTTAGACTTGTCAGATTACTCAGTCAGGGAATTTGTATACTGTAACAACAGATAATGGAGCAACCTATATTCATTAGTCCTCTCACTCTACCCCTGTGTGTAATGGGACATTTATATACAACAACTGATTATTTCAATGGCAGAAACTGTGTGGGAAAGATAATGTGATTGATCCCAGTATCTCTAATTACTGTTCATATGGGCTTAACTATGTCAAGAAAGCCCAGGAGAGAGCACAGCTGGTAGTACCAATTACAGTTAAGGATCGAACAATTAAAATAAAATGATTGGCCTTGTAGAGATCAAAGTGGAAGGTTTACATGACACTAGCAAAGGATCTTTGTCGTAGCATTTGAGACGTGTTTCCCAGGAAGAATAGAGGTAGGATCCAGGCATGCTTCTGTTGAGGGCACAGAGAAGAGAGGAAAAATACTATTACTTATTTGTTTTTTTGAACTTTGAGGAGATGGGACCTTTGAGAATTGATCTTAGACAAAGGGACATAAGCATCTTACAAAAAAATGAGCCATATTATGTGGTTTTATAAATTATCTTTGGATAATTTATTTTCTTTCTTCACATTTGGTTTAATAATAGTTTGGGAAAAGGATTCTGTATTGAAATTTGATTGGGATATTCAGGCCTGGGAGCTAAGGGCAGAGACTTATTAAGTCTGAGTTCAAGTGATCATTTCATTCCCTCCTAAAATCACACCATAAATATAGAATTAAAGTCACAAGATAGCCTACAAAAATCTGGGATATTTCTTTTTCTAATTTCTAGATTCAGGCAAATGTACAATAGTAGAATAAGTTAAAATTTGTGTATCTTCATTAATATAAAGCATATTTATTTTAGTGATGCAGATCAATGAGAAGAATATAAAATACAGAATGTAAAAAATAATGTAACCCTGAAACATTATTTGAGACTCTTTTTATATTTTTTCTCTCTGAGAGACCTGAGATTGGGCTGATATATCCTGAACATATCTTTTCATTGGGTAGAGTCCTTGAGAAAACTAAACAATACAATCCGTTTCCTTTACAAGAATTAAGATACATTAAAGACATGTAATACATTAACACTTAACATTTTATTGAGCACTTGACAGTGGTCAAGTACTGTTCCGGATGATTTTCATACATTACCAGTAATTCTGATGACAATCCTGCAAGATAAAATTTATATAATATTTCCCAGGCATTCAAATAGGTTAAATGACCTGACTTTGTAAGTGGCAGAGCTGAGGCTGGGCCCCAGGTCAACTTGACTCCAGCCATCATAGCATAAGGACTCTATTGATGGCCTCATTGGAACTCCTTAAAAGAGAGAAGAAAAAAGACAAACCACCCTCCTTCATCTCAGGCAATAAGAGGGGTTGCAGGGAGGATATGGTCAGTGAACATGCTCACTGAGTCATGGCCATGAAGAGAGTTTTGGAAAAGAGAATTGCCTCCAGGTCACTTCCTAGCGAATCAGTCTCCATTTCAGACTTCTGAGATCTAGCCTAGTTTCTTAACAGAAGGAGATGTAACTGTGGGTAATTGCATTTGTCAGTAGCACTAAGCCTGCCTTTCATTCACTTTTTGTGCTCTCTCAGATAAAGGGCTCTCAAAGAGGGGGAACGTGAAAGAAGCCAAAGCCTGGAGCTGCCAGCATTGAGCACCACCACCTCTAAGCCTAGAGGCAGAAACCCAAGGTGCAAGTGTAGCAATGGCACAGAGGAGGCTATAGAGACAGGCTTGAAGCAGAGGCAGGATGGGTAGGGGCTAGACTCCAGCAGAGGAGAAATCGAGAACATCCAAAGCTAGTGCAAAATTGGGGCCCAGTGGGAGGGCACCCAGGTTTTTAATAAATCCCTCTGCACAGATACTGTTGCTCCCAGAGCTCTGGAAATAAGGATCTGCCTACATTAAATAAGCTGCGAAGGAAGGATAGGGGCCTTTTGTCTAGGCTACACATTGCCTAAATGCAGGGGAAAAGATATATGCTGCCAGGAGTCTGGGTTAAATAAAGTCCAGAGGGTAACAGCATTTCTTTCAAAGCTCAGTTCACGTGAACGCTGTTTCTTGCTGTGCTAATCAATCCTTCAAGTTAGTGTCCATATATCATTATAATAGAGCTATTCTGAACTGAATTCAATATGGTGACAAGTTTATGATTATTTTATTTACTTTAAAGAACATTATGGAAGGTGTGTTTATTTTGTGCTGCTATTACCAAACTGTATTGCCAAATCTTCAGATAATTCTTTCTAAGCAAGACTGGGAACTCAAAAGCTTTAAAGGAAGGAAATAAATTTGACACTCTAACATTTTCGATATTCTAGATACAAAATATATCATGAACCAAATTAGAGTTATTACAAGTAGGAAGAAAATATTTGTAAAACATACAATAGGCAGAGAAATAATGTCCTTAATAGGCAAGGATATCTGACAAATTATTTTTTAAAATTCATACAAATATAAACAAGCTATAAAAGCAGCTAAATCTCTGAAGAATAAAAGCAAGTGGTAAATAGGCATATTAAAGGAAACTTAACCACAATATTAGTCAAGAAATGCAAATTAAAACAATGATAAAACAAGATTTTTTAATTTTTTAATTTTAATTTTTTCCAATTACAGTTTGTGTTCAATATTATATTGTATTAGTTTCCAGTGTACAGCATAGTGGTGAGAGAATCATACTTTTCAAAGTGTTTCCCCTGATATTTCCAGTACCCACCTGGTACCATACATAGTTATTATAATACTAGAGGCCCGGTGCACAAAAATTTGTGCACTCAGGGGGAAGGGGGGTCCCTCAGCCCGACCTGTGCCCTCTCGCAGTCTGGGACCCCTCGGGAGATAACGACCTGCTGGCTTAGGCCTGCTCCCGGGTGGCAGAGGGCAGGCCCAATCCCTAGGTGCAGCCCCTGGTCAGGCTCAGAGCAGGGCTGATTGGGGAGTTGGGGCGCCGCCCCCTGTCACACTCAAGGCAGGGTCGATGGGGAGGTTGCGGCGCCACCCCCTGTCATGCACAGAGCAGGGCCAATCAGGGGGTTGGGGTGCTGCCCCCTGTCACTCACAGAGCAGGGCCCATCAGGGGGGTTGGGGAGCTCCCCCCTATCAGGCACAGAGCAGGGCCGATCAGGGGGTTGGTGCGCCTTCCCCTGTCACAAACACAGCAGGGCGGATAGGGAGGTTGTGGCCCTGCCCCCTGTCACACACAGAGCCGCAGGGCGATCAGGGGGTTGGGGAGCTCCCCCCTATCAGGCACAGAGCAGGGCTGATCAGGGGGTTGGGGTGCCTTCCCCTGTCATGAACAGAGCAGGGCGGATAGGGAGGTTGTGGCCCGCGCCCTGTCACACACAGAGCCCCAGGGCGATCAGGGGGTTTGGGCGCTGCCCCCTGTCACGCTGCTCCAGGGGCCAGGAGGCCTCACGGCTCCGCTGATCCCAGTGCTGGGAGGCATATTACCCTTTTACTATATAGAATAGAGGCCTGGTGCATGGGTGGGGGCCTGCTGGTTTGCCCTGAAGGGTGTCCCGGATCAGGGTGGGGGTCCCGCTTGGGTGCCTGGCCAGCCTGGATGAGGCGATGATGGCTGTTTGCATCTGGTCACACCCCCTTCAGGGTGGGGGTCCCCACTGGGGTGTCTGGCCAGCCTGGGTGAGGGGATGATGGCTGTTTGCAGCTGGTCACACCCCCTTCAGGGTGGGGGTCCCCACTGGGGTGCCTGGCAAGTCTGGGTGAGGGGCTGAGGGCTGTTTTCAGGCTGGCAGGCGACTGAAGCTCCCAACTGCTCCGTTTTTCCTTTTTTTTTTTTTTTCTTGGATTTATGGCTGTCACTGGAGCTGAGAGCCCACTTTAGCTGTGAGACCTCGCTGCTGAAAGCAGGTTTCTGGCTTTGTTTACTTTCTGTATTTGCAACTTTGTTGCGACTCCAGCTTTGAGATCCCAGCTGACTGAAAACAGGTTTCTGGGGTTTTGTTTAGCTTCTATATTTGTAACAATGTTTCTTAGCAGCTCAGAGCCCAGCAGTGGCAGGCGGGGAGTCCTCCGTCACTGAAGCAAGCAAGCCTCCTGTTCGTGTCAGTAGCCTGGCTGCCGGCCACCATCTTGGTTGGCAGTTAATTTGCATATCGCCCTAATTAGCCAATGGGAAGGGTAGCGGAAGTATGGCTAATTACCATGTTTCTCTTTTATTAGATAGGATTTTTGAGTATATTTCCTATGCATAAATATTTCTTGCATAAATGATGGGATTATAACTTACATGTATGTGTCATATTTTTGTATGTACATCAAATATAACATTGTAATATTTATAGGAGAACATTTTTTATGAAATGGCAGGGATACAATGAAGATAGCCCATAGAATCTACTCTTTTAGGAAACTTTTCTGAGAAATGAAGTGTCAACATACAATTTTAAGAGGAAAAAACTTTAGTATATTACTAGACATATGGGAAAAGTCATTTTTTAGTGATACACAAATATATTTATGGGTGTAGGAAAAGATTTATAGATTTCATATCAAAACTGACATATAGGGCCTCCGGAGATTCTACTAACATATCACATGCCATGGAAACTCGAGTTGCTAATTGTGAATGGTTATCGTTTGGCTATTATATTTTACTATATACTTGTATTAATTTTGCAGAGTCTTCAATAAGAAAAAAATGTATTTACCATTCTGCTATACCTGACAGGAAAATGCCAAGCGTACACTATTTACAAATCTGTATTTGATGGACAGGCAGAATTTTCTGAATATAGACAAATAAAAGAATATGTTGAAAATAAAAAGGGATTGTTTCCCATACGGAATTTCACTCAAATATTTACTAAGGAGACGAACAGTTGTCAATTATCATAGATACCCATCAGCTTCCAAGATGATCCCAAAGTTTTCCACTGACAGTCACTGCAGGGAAGGCTCATTAGCAGACACAAATGCTTTCCCCACAAATATGATGTGAACATGTATCTCATATCCCTCTTAAGCTTAATGGCAGGGCATGGACCAAAAATAACTCACATGGCCCTTAGGTACTGAGCCATCATTCTTCCCCCACATACCTTGGAGAACTACTAGGCAACTCTTATTACTCTGGAATCTAAGGCAGAACTTTAGAAACAAATACATGTATTTGAATGAACACTAGCACCAAGTATATCTTTGAACCTGTTTCAACGCCTGTCCCATCCTTGGTGCTTCGCTGGATACAGAGCAACATGTCCTTGAATAGAGAATTCACATTCAAGGAGCGATGGCTCTAACAATGGAACCGACATTGCAGCAACAGCTGGAGAGGAGGTCAAGTCTCAGAAGCCTGAGGTTAGGAATTCTCTTTTATCTGCACTTTTTACCATCCGCCTACTTTTTTTCTTTTGAAAAGGAAAGATTTTTTTTCTTCTTCTTCTGAGGTTTGAGCTAAAGGTAAAGGTCAGCTTATGCCTTGCTAATGGACCAGTGAGAAAAAATTCCATTTATATTCTTGAGTGTAGGACCACCATAGAGCTGCCGCGATGCTTGGGGCATGCAGGAAATTGGGGCATCTGTTGAGATTCTTGGGGTGTAACGGGCCAGGAGAAATGCAGGCAACTACAGTGTGATCATTATAACAAAGTGAGATGTGTGCAAAGCTCATCAATAGGTCAAAAGACACAAGGTCAGGCCTAGCAACATTTGAATAAGGATCTCGGAAGACAAGTTTTCCTCATAAAACTACATTTTAGCTTCATGAGAAAGTGAGGGTTTATAAATGTGCGTTCGAGTATGAAAATGCCAGGCTGCAAAATCAGGGTGAGGTGAGTTGGCTGTGACCAGTGTGCTGCTCCTGCTCTCTTGGACTCTCGTGGTGTAGGGATTCAAGCACAAATGACTCATTAAAAAGCCTCTGTCCACATTGACTTTTTCTTGAATTGGAAAGGTCAGAAACTCTCAGCTCCATATATCACAGTTTTTCCTATATTCTTTTTAATTGCCTGTGTATGATATCATAAGACAATCCAATGTGAGCTGTGGTGTTTGCAGGGGCAGGGGCATAAGCCTTCAGCTTTCTTGATCAGCCACAATATCTTTTGGCAGGATAAAAGAACCTCTGGCATCTTTCTGTTGAAACAATATCCAGAGAAGGTAGAAATGTGAACCTTAGCCTAAGAAGATACTCTATTAGCAGCACTATGTCATGCCTACCATTTGTGAGAACTGGTCTTTTTCTTTCTTGCTCACTTGGTGTGTTTTTTTTTTTTTTTTTTTTTTTTTTTTTTACTTATTGATTTAGAGAGAGAGAGACAGAGAGAGAGAGAGAGATAGTATCTATGCATTCATGGGTTGATTCCTGTGTGTACCTTACTGGGGATCACACCCATGACCTTGGCGCATCTGGACAATGTTCCAAACAGCTGAGCTATCCAGCCAGGACTACCATTTGTACCTCCCTTATAACATATACTAGAAGGGGAAAAAGAGCTCATTATTTAATATTTAAGAACTGTCCTTACATTTAAACGGAATTGTTGGAGTCGCTTCAGCCTTCTGGGAGCTCACCTCTGTTGGAGCAGCTCTTGAGCCCCCAGTAGGGCCTCCTGTAGATTCCACTCCTGTCACGTAAATGAAATGAATGCCCCTAAAAACAGCAAGGTGTTTGCTCAGACTTGAAGTCTGACTGTAAACCAGGTCTCTGTGTTCAGGCAACTTATTTAATGCACCTAGAAATACTAGTACTACCCATCTCAGAAATGTTTTCAAGCCTAATTTTCATATCCCAAAAGATGCATCTAAGCAAGCAAATCTCAAAACAAGTTTAAAGTACATATCTACTTTTACATCTTAAAATAAGATATGACCTAAAGATTAAAAAGTAGTTCTAGATGTATGGCATGGGAGAGAAGTACAAGATTCACTCCGGGGAAAAAGAAGCCTCGCCTGCTTAAAATCTAATCAGGGCTATGCCTCATTCTTCTTACCAGAGCTCTCAGAATGTTATTTATTTTTTAATCTTCTCAAAGACAAAAGAGATGAACTTTAATCCATACTTCACATCATATCCCTAAATTAACACAAAATAAAGCATAAAACTAAGTGGAAAATTGAAAATGAAAGTTCTAGAAGAAAATATATGAGAAAAATCTCTGTGACCTTGGGTTCAACAAAGATTTTGTAGATATGGCAAAAAAAAAAGCACAATTATAAAATAAAAATGAGATACATTTGAATTCATCAATTAAAAAGCACTGTTCTTAGTAATTCAATAAAGCTATTAAAATAATTTTGAAAACTAGCATGAGATTAACAACTTTTTATTATGTCAAATAAAGTCATAGGAAAAGAATTATCATGCTATCATTATTTAATAAATAAAGGTTATGTAAAACAAAAAGCAATAATAACCTCATAGTAACAAAAGGAAGTCCTTCAAATTGAACTCATATATTTAGTTTGAACTTATTACACTGTATTTATTTTTCTCAATTTTCAAGAATGAATGAAAAGTATTTCATTAAATAGAATATTTCTGTGGCCTTGGAAAACTACTGACTTTCAGAATTATCTAGACAATATAACCCTTAGTCTGCCCTTATTAAACATTGTTTATTGTAACTGGAGATTTTGCAGAGACTATAAAATAAATATTTCAAGTTATTATTTTTTGAGATCCTTAATCTGGCATTAATATTATTCCTTGCTATAGCAGATGTTCAGCGTTTGCAAATCATTGATTAATATTGTCAGTAAAAAGCAAACTGTCCCACAAAATAGGTCAATATAAATGTAAATTAGTGTGCATTAATTAAAAAGATCAAAAATGACCTGATAGAAACTGAGGCAAAATCCTATGGATGAGAGACATGCTAGGAAGAATTTGTCATTACAGATCCCCCCAAAAAAGCCTGTTGGTTCGCCACTTACGAAAACTTATGAATAAGTTTTGACAAAATTCCAAGTCTTCACACTGTTGTTTTATTCTGATTTTTCTATGAAGGTTTAAAAGCCTAAAAATTGAGACTGGCTGATTCCTTTTTGGTGAAACTATACTAGATATTTAATGCAGCAATTTAAGCCATGACAGCAATAAAATTTGAATATTTTTCTGATCTATTCTCAAGACACTGACTTTTAAAATATTCCCCAGGGGTGTTTTTGGTGAGTCTTTAAGATCTTACTTTGAGAAAATATATCAGAACCAAGACAGAAGCTCTATTGAGCTATCTCAGCTCACAGTTACATGATCAAGGATGCTTCATAAACTTAAAGCATTAAAGGCAGCTTTTGAGCAATATAACACAGGACTGAGTCAACTGGCAGTTTTAAAACAGACCAATAGAGTGAAGAGAAAACTAATAAAGGAAAATCCAAGTTCAGCAAAGCTCCTGATTTACTCCAAATGTGATGCATATGGGTGTGCAAAAAACAGTTAAACAGTAATTTATGAGTAGTCTGTAACCTAAAGTTTATTCACTACATTCCCTAAAAAGGGGGAATGGAAAAGCTTCTTTTGAAGGATGAGAACATTCTAATTAGAATTGGAAAACTAGAAGAAAATAACATTATTCTAGATTTTGTTAATGCGATGCCTCATTTTGTGAGGAGTACAGAATAAGATTTTTTTCTCTGCTCCAATCTGAGTACCACTTCTTTGGGTACTAAATGTGCTTAATGGTTTGCTGATGGCTGACTCCCTGATTGCTCTTTCTCCAGAGGGGTAAAAAATTGAGGAAAATGAGGCTCTTGGGAAAACCCTAATGGCGCATCAGAACTGCACTTTAATGTTCCAATAATTAGCAGTAATTATTTCTGCATAGTTTGGGCCTGAGAACTCTGCCTTTCTGACTGTCAGAAGGAGTAGCTTGAGAAGTCCCGTTCTGTAGTATAAATGCCAAAAACATTCTAGGTGAAGAATGTCTTACCTGCAGAAGGCAGAGTCACCAGCATGGTGCTAAGGTGCAGGTGTATCAGTCAGGCTCAGTTGTAGGCTATTTTTTCATTCCTATTTCAGACAATGATGCAGGATTTGTGTCCATTTCTTTCTTTCTCATCATTACATTTCATTATGGTACAAAGACTCTGAAGGGAGACTCATCATTTGGATCAAAACTATTGATCTGATCTTATTAAAATTGTATCTCCTATTGCTATTCAGAAAAAAGGTTTTAAACTCCACTACTTTGTAAAAAGTTTTCTTTTCAAACTGGATTACTCAGGGATAATATGGTGTTCCTTATTTCCCCCCCCCTTTTTTTTTGTTCCTTATTTTCTTATCAAGTTTTTCACCTTCACTATAGATGATATTACAGATCTCCATAATGTTACTACTCACCAGCTCTAGTGATACTAGAAATAAAAGAAGAATCAGACTATATATGCCCTTAGTTAATTATATATATTTAATTATGCATACAATTATATATGGTATGTATTTTATGTAATCTATATTATAATTATATATATTATTTTTATATATAAATACAGATATTTATATATGTCATTGACTCTTCTTAAGTCACTAGTCAATGTCCTGCTTCCACACCCTATCAATCAATATGAAATTTTACATTGCAAAGATTAGGTAAAATTGAAAGACTTGGAAATATAAAGAGGTGATTGTTTTAATTAATTACATAATTTGGGGTTAAGATGGAGCTCACTGAGTTGAGTTCAGCTAAAGGATCTCATTGCCATTTTGAATGGGGCTCTTTGACCCATGAGAACAATAAAATCTCTTGAGCTACTCTTGGTCATATTAGTCTTTCTATTTCTGTAACATTTGCAGATACATGTGCTAGAAACCACATAGTAATTTGAACAGAGAAGATTTAATATAAAGAATTAATTGACTTTTTATAAGAAATTAATTAAGAGGGATAAAATAAAACTCCCCAAAATATTATAGGGCTAAGGCGATATGCCAAAGAAAGAAATAAACTTCCAAGTAGTGAAAATGGGGTTCATCCCTAGAGTGGGAATTCAGATCTCATTGAAGAAGGTAAGGTTACAGCCCACTGGATGACAGGATATTTCTTCGTGGTTTTGGGCTAGAGCTTGTTTGAAGTCAGCAGGCCAGTGTAGAAACAGAACCATCTGCTGGGGAGGCCACAAAATTTTCCAGGAAGATGCATATTTGAGTTGTAGTTTAACTGGGAAGTCAGTTGGGTCACCAGCTAACCTAACCACAAAGCTACTAGGAAGCTTCCCACAGGAAACTCACCTAAGACAATCACAGGGAGTGCGCCAGGAAGCTGCCCTTGGAACTCAGGCTGCCAAAGGCAGCTGTGTTACCCACAGAACTGGCCCAGAAGCTGAGGTGCCAGTGAACTTGCTTCTGAGAAGCCAGATGTGTTTATGATACTGAAAAAGCCACCTGCTGGACTCATCCATGGTGGTCTCCACTGGATGCCCTACATGTCAGCCTAGCACCGTTCAAGCAGGAAGAAGCAAAGCACACCACACCGAAAATAGTGCTAACACTGAAGTCCTGTACTAACAAGGATTAGTGTTGTGCCAGCTCATGAGGAAGAATGTCCCAATATCACAAACAGGGCCGCGAAGGGTAAATTTGGAGCTAAGAGGCAATACATTTATAACTGAAACAATTTAATAAACCAATACCCAAGTGAACAAACCTGTAATACATTCACCTTCACGTAAGTCATTAAGATTCCACTATGCACTGTCTGAAAGAATATGAACCTCCTGGAGAATAGTAATGTATAAATTTCACAACATTGAAATGAAGCAAATATCTAGAAGAAATGCAGCATTTCACTTAGCTTTGATATTAAAGACAAAATGATATCCCTTTCACAACACAACTCTGAAAGAGTCGTTTAATGTAGTTAACCTATTGGAAATCCTAAGGCATCTCTGTACTAATATCCATAAGCTAATTTGAATAATATCACAGTTCCTGTGAACAAATTATTCCATAGCTATTTGCAAGGGTTAACTCCAGCGAGTCTGGAATTCACCCGAAGTACCTGCAAGGCACAATCCCTGGCCAAGGCATGAAAGATATGGATTAATAATATTGCTTTGTAGCCATGAATTTGAGGAGCTTCAGGGTCATTCATACTATCTTGGCAGCTTTGTTTATTGAAAATAGTGAGATTGCTGATTTACAACTAATCTTGGCAGAAACCCTTGTGTCTGTGAGGTGAGTATGGGGACGGTGATGCTTTGCTGTTAGGCTAGTTACATACTAAGAATATGCCTAAGTGATCAGTGAACTAAGAACCTGTGGCTAAAATTCCATTTGGGGATCCCTGTTTTCAAGGTGTTCTGTGCATGTCAGTGCTTCCTGATCCAAGAGAAAAAGTGTTCCTTCCCACTGTGGCCCTTATAGAGTGAAGGAAGTTGAAGTCCTCTCTGGACCCATTGTGGCCAGACAGCCTTGGATGCATGCATAGCTTAACTTTAATGATGTTGCTGTATTGTATCATTTTCTTTTTTGTTTTTATTTTTAGTCCTCACCCAAAGGCATTTTTCCATTGATTTTTAGAGAGAGTGGAAGAGAGAGAGAAAGAGAAATATCGATGTGAGAGAAACACATTGATTGGTTGCCTCCCACATGCACCCCACCAGGGCCCGGGCCAGGGAGGAGCCTGCAACTGAGGTACATGCCCTTGGCCAGAATCAAACCTGGGGCCCTTCAGTCCGTGTTCTGCCGCTCTATTCACTAAGCCAAACTGGTTAGGGCTGTATCCTTTTCTTGAAGCAAACTGTAAATTTATAAGCATTGCCATTTTGGGTCCTGTCTTCTTTAGCAATTCTTTGCTGTCTAAGTGCCATTGTTGGTGCTGCAAGATTGGTTTAAGGTATAATAATTGCTGGGCCTCACAAGGTGAGTGTTGGTTTGAAACCTTGGGAACTTCCCAGGCATAAATGAAATTGCCCCCCTACACCGAGGGCAGAGAGAGACTAAAAGAAGAGACACCCACTCCAGATTTGTAGGGGGTAGGTTTAACAAGCAAGGGAACTTACACACAAGGCTTGTCTTGGATGGCCACAAAACAGGTAGATCTCTACACCCACATACCAGAGTCTTAAAAGTTTATATGGAGGCCTTCATGGGGTTCGGTCACACACCCAGTCCAGATGGTCTCAACACCATGTTATATCTGAAGGCTGTATTTACCACTTCTGGGAGTGCTGAAGGCAAGTAGGACTTACATTCCCAGGGCACAGAGGGGGTGAAGAACCTCCAGTTTCCCTGGTCCAGCTCATGGGTCAAGTGATGGGCACATCTCCTTGATGACCTCCTGTCTCTTTGATGGCCTCCTGTCTTCTCCAATAGTGGGAAAACATTCCAGATGTAGAATAGGTTTTACCCCAAGAAGAAACACCAGGAAACAGTCTTTTAAAGACTTTATTTTTCCTTAAGAGCTTGAGAAACTTTCCTTTTGGCACCTCCCCTCTTCCCTTGTTTGAAATTTCTCTAGATTTGACAACTATTAACAGGATTCTACATCCCATTCTGTTGCCTTTAATATTTCCAAGCCAGTAAGTTTTTGTCATTTTTATAATGAAACTCAAATGATGAAATGTGCTGGCTCTGGGCTGCATTTTTCCTTTTTCTGAAAAGCCAAATATTGAGAATGGTTTGCAACAAACAATACTTATATTTTTTAATCCAGTTTTTTATCTAGTATAAGAGTACCATCACTTTACCTCCTTATTGAATATCCAAAATTCCATTGGATTTTCTTGGTTTTTTTGTGTGAAGGACCATGCCATGTCACTAAAAGCCATTAGTTCCTCTTGCATAGAAATATGTCTTTCATAATGCAGAAGTTATTTCTTAAAGCTCTGATTGTGAATATTTACTGTAAATTAGGACAAAGAGTAAAGTATTAGATATTTTAATATATTTTTATTTAATAACATTCAAATAATGTTATTTACCTTTTCAAGAAGTAGAAATACAAAGTAAGGTTTTGTTCAAGACTAGAAGTTGTGTTTAGATTGGAGGTGATTAATGTATTGGATGTAATTTTTGCTAGCTATTGTCACGTAGCCAAAGACATGTTTTAATTTTAAAAACTGTCAAATATTAAACCCCTGGGTGAGACAAAGCATTAAGCCAGCTCATCGCACCCACCATTTCTGATGCAATAGCTTGGAGAAGAGTACAGTTAAAACCTAGCCCTTCTGTGTAGACAGCATCTGAGGGGAGAAGAAGCGTGATTCAGGAAAGCAGAAGTGGCCATAGTGCACAGCTTTCTTAGCCAGATGATTTGAGACCCACCTCAATGCCCCTCAATTTCCCCAGTGAAACCAAACCAAGCAACCTAAGATGGGGTCCCAGAATTAATATAGGTCCATTTCCAACCGTGTCATTTGCCTCTGGGACCGGAAGTGGGACATTAGGGTGAAAGCTACTGGGACTATCTACTTTTTCCCATTTTGTCCAGAAAATAGGCCCCCTTCCTCTTTTCAAGTTTTCAAGCTTATTTAATTTAGTTGAACCATGAGGATGCAAGCTAGAGAAAATTGAAATGGGCTGTCTGTAAATTAAGTGAACCCAGAAGCCAAACCCAGCACATTTCAAACTGTTCCTTTAATGAAGTTGTTATTATAAAATGTTTCTATTTTATTAAATTTTAAATGATGGCATTGACCTTGGATTTGTCCTGACAGAAAGTTTGGAAACTGCAAACATATGGCCAGATCATTAAGATTGTCCTAATTATAGGTAAATACAAACATTTGTATTAAAAATGCCTTTTAGCCCTAACTGGTTTGGCTCAGTGGATAGAGCGTCAGCCTTCGGACTGAAAGGTCCCAGGTTCGATTCCGGTCAAGGGCATGTACAGTGGTTGCAGGCACATCCCCAGTTGGGGGCGTGCAGGAGGCAGCTGATCGATGTTTCTGACTCTCTGTCCCTCTCCCTTCCTCTCTGTAAAAAATCAATAAAATTTTTAAAAAAATGCCTTTTAAATACTTGCCAAAAGCTTTCATCCATAACTCCATCTTTGCTAAGCAGCAATACTCACTGAGCAAATAGCTTTTGTCTATCACTCTTCTGAGTGTATCAGAAAGACAAAGTGTAATTAATAGGCTTGGCTGTCCTTTAATATAGATATTCTCCATGGAAGACATTTATTTATCTGATTACCATTTTCAGCTTTCTACCTTTGGTCTCTGGGCATGAATGTAAAAGGAACAGAGGATGAATACCGAAAAATTAGCCCAAATGTTAGAATGGACCAATCTGGGTATAAATCCCACTCCCAGCGGTACCACTGATTAGTATGAAAGGACTAGTTACTTGAGTTCTCTGAGCCTTAGTTTCCCATTTAAAAAAGCAAAATATTATTGTGGTTATTTTAAAAATTTAAGTGATGCCTCACAAAGGGCCTACAACATCAGACATATACAAATTATTGCTAATGCCGTCATTATATGTATCATTATGGTTTATCTAAACTTTTGGTATAGCTCTGCGTTTTTGCCTCAGCAGGCCTCAGCTAGCTTATTTCAACTGCTGAGTTGTTTTAGACCTATTCATGGCCCTAACCAAAATTGGCATTCTCTGAGTCAGTGGCATTTTCTCATATTAAACTTCAGTAAGATAGAGGTCATGGTCATTTGCAAAAAAATTATGACTTAGAATTGTCCGTGTTATGTGAAAGTAGTATTGCAAAGTCACTTCCTGGGTTCACAGGCAAGTTCCTTTAATCCATCTCTTAGACTATTTCTAATTAAGAAAGGCTAGTGTAGTCAGCGTGACTGTAAAAAAGCATTCACATTTGAGATTCAATAGGGAGGTGACAAATATGTTCAATTATACATCAAACAGTTGTATTTATGATGGTTCAAAAAAAACATATTTTGCACATTTTTATAAAGAAATATGATTATTAAAATAAAACAAATTATGTTGGAGTGTATTAGATTGTAGACAAGAATTTAAAAGTCAAGTCGTACAAGCATAACCAATGGACACAGACAGTAGGGATGCTAGGGCATTTTCTTGCGGGGGGGGACAGGATCAGCCGGGGAGATGTCAATGGGGAAAAAAGGAGACATATGTAATACTTCCAACAATAAGGAATTTAAATTTTAAAAAAGTCAAGTAGTGAATTTATTACAGTTGGAATTTCAAAATTAATCAATGACATTGGAACAAATGCCTAAACATTGAGTGGAACGGAAGATAAGAATTAAGTTAGGTTCCTCCCATATACCACCCAAGAATAAATTCCTGATAGAACAAAGATTTAAATTATCTAAAAATAAACAATTAGAAAAACTTTTAAAAATAATTATATGGAAGTATTTTTTTTTTCATTTTTACAGTGGTAAAGACCTTTCTTAATATATTACTGAAGTCAGGAATACTATAGGAAAAGACTAATAAATTTGACTGACACCCCAAATGAAGTAACTCTATGGCAGAAGATACTCTAAAGAAAGTTTAAAAAGACAAATGACAAATTTTGAAAATACCTTTCAACATATACCACACAAAGGGTCAAAATCATTTTGGATGAGAATGCTAACATTTGGAAGGCATGCTGCCATGAATCCAGATACACTCCAATCCAATTCCAACCTAAGCCTCTCCTACCTTCAACAGGAGGTCCCCAAGGGAGCCTTACATAAGGAACCAAAGCAGAACTTGAATCAAACTACCACTTACTAACAGCTAACGTCTATGTAAGGAACTAATACTCCAAATGCATTATAGGTGATTCAGATCTTAAGCTTGAGTCTCAGGGTCTTATTAGGGTCTCTTCATTCTCTGATTCTCACCTCTCAACACTCCCCCTTTCCATATAACTTATTAAGAGCATTCTCAGGAATGTTTACATCGTAAAGCGCCTTGTCTTAATAGTGTCCTTAAGTTGGTTTATCAGTCTGCCACATGGAATACAAGCCAGAATGGCAAGAAATTGCTGTCTTGGCCTTGGTGCCTAAAGTTGGAAGTCCTAAATAGAGAAAAGAGAATGGGTCTCTCTGATTTAAAGATACAATAATCTTGTCTATTTTTAACTATGGCCCAATTAATGATTCAAAGTCTGACTGTATATTTTAACAAATGTTTCTTCTTTGTTGAGGAGTGGGTTACAAAAAAAGACAACAGTAGTATAGGAAAGACATGAGAATTATTTGTGATATCAGAAAAACAAAGTGGAAATCTAAAACTCCATTTTGAGAAATTTATAGACACCTCCACTCTCGCTAAATTCACCCCTAATCACAAAGACTAGGCAGATGATTAAGAACATATCCCTGGAATGAGATCTGTCTCCACCATGATTGTGTGACCATGAGTACATATCTTAAACTTTGAAGCTCATTCCTTTACCTGTTAAATTAAAATACTACATCGTTGGGTTTGTAACAAGCACTAAATGAGATACACTAAGAAAACTGTAGTTTCTGCCACTTTATACTATGGTATTTTTCACTGAGAAAGAATCCAAATTGTATGTTTAATCCAGTGCCTAGCAAATAGTAAAGAATCAATAAATGTATATTTTAATCCCTTTCTTTTGGTAAAAAAAGACACAAAATTTCTCAGAAATATCTTTTAACTACCACAATATTAGCCAAACTAGTATTTCCAGCTTCATACTCGCAAAGAGCCTGGTTCAATATATGGTAGAATGCTTGATACACTTTTATGTCATCAATGTTCAATTTGATTCAGAGAAGAAATCATTCAACAAATGTTCTGAAAATAGTCTTTGTCCTTGTGGCTTGTCACTTTTGATTTAGTGACTTGTGTTTAAGAAGTGAAGCATTTTCTTTGGAACTTAGTACACTGGCTTTGAGTCCAAAATTCTTAGGAAACTGTTATAACTATTAAAATGACTGTTGGGTGCATTGGACCCCTTGTTTTGGTGCCCCCATTTATGCCCAGTTCAGTCCCAGTATGCTACATATTGCCCCAAATCAAAAGCTAATACTAAAACGTCATTCATTGCATGCCATTGGACATAAGCGAGAGTCTTCTTGGAGATAACTGGATTGACTGATATTCTTTAGACAAAAATGAGTATTAAATAATTTGCAACAGTTCATCCTAAGGGTTCCGTGAGAGTTTTTCTGTCTTTTATTTCCTATTATAATACTAAGCAGGACATTTTATTTGAATTTGTAGGTGTATTTGCATGGAACAAAATTTGAGTCCCTACAGCTTCAGTCTGCTTAACAGTATAAACGCTGCTATTATTGGCCCAGGGTTTTACAGAGGGAGATGTAAAGGGCATAATTCTGACTTAATCAATTCGCCTGTCCACATTTCACTGTCAGGCATGATCAAAGCTACATGAAGCCATCATCCAAAGTCACCTTATAATTCTCCTTGTGCTCCTGAGATTTCTAACCCATTATTTGAGGAAAAACTGCTTTGATGTCATATTTAAATATATTTTTATGTCCAAACCTTGATCTTGGTTACAGCTAAACCGTGGAGTTGATGGACCCTGGTAGAACAAAGAGAAGTCGTTCTGTTATAACTCACATTATACTGCATTCTCACCAGTAACAAAAAAATATGGCAGCTCCTTTATTTAATGTGTGACTGCACATCTGAGTCAAATGAGAAATACAGCAGTCCTTCACACAGCAATAAGGGGTAAGTTATGTTTTATTACAGGGACACAGCTCTATTTTGCTGTAGAAGAAATATAAAGATGGCTGACTCATATAGGTTCCCTAGCTTTCATATTTCATTCCTTTTTAGTTACTACAGAAACTTAAAATCTGAAATGTCGAACTGTCAGTGAAGCAACACACCCTTTTCTTATTCTTTCATCACTATTTTACATTAAGTGCTTCTCACATAGCAAAGCTCTATTTCTACCCCCAGAGAATCTGGCAGCCACAAGACTTACCAGTGTCTGTGCCTGTCTCTGAGTAGCAGTCAAGTACTCCAAGAGAATAATAGAGAAGTCACTGATATTTTTTTAGAAATTTCTCCAGAAGCTCGTCAAAAATTTGGCATAAAGAAAATTAATTTTTGAAATCTTAAGATTTTATTTAAAACTCATTTTTGGAGACCAAAGGGAAATCATATTTATAAAATCTTATATAAATGGGTTCCATGGTCCATTAATATCTTTTTGCTGTTGTATGATTTTTTGTAGTAAAATACATTGCTCATGAATACATTTCCACTTTATAGGATCCTTAAATAAAATGGCAGAAAAGAATGGAAAGGGAAAAGGGAATTGACATTTGTCAGGTACTGATGCTTTGCCAGGAAGATCACAATTCATTATACACCTTATCTCTTTCAGTCCTCACCACAATCTTTGAAAGGGTGGCAGCATTAAGTATAGTGCGCATATAGAGACACAGGTTTTGGAATCAGTTTCATATCCATTCACTAGCCAACTGACAGTCGAATTATGTAACCTCTCTGAGTTTGTGTCTTCCTATGTAAATAAAGTGAAATATATCATAGTGTTATTTTGAGGGTTTAAGTAAGTAGCTATAACATTCTTAACAGTGAGTAATGCACATAGCAAATACTTAATTTATACAAGCAAAATAAAATATCAGCACTACTGTTCATTTAACAAAATCAAAAAGTGAGGCAAAGAAGTGATATAATTTGTCCACACCACAATGATAAATAGTAATGGGGCCTTGGCTTAATTTTTATCTCTCTGATCCCAAAGACCATGGTCTTTCAATTCAAGATTTCTCAAAGAATGGGGACATAAAATTCTACAATGAAAATCAAAAGGAATGTTGTATGGACTAAATTTTTGTGCTCCCCTCACCGCCCCCCCCCCAAAAAAAATCATATTTTGAAGCCCTAATTCCCAATGTGATTGTGTTTGGAGATGGTGCCTTTCAGAGGTAATTAAGTTTAGATGAGGTTATGAGGTCAGGGACCTCATGATGGGATTAGTTGCCTTGTAGGAAGAGGAAGGGAGAGAGAGAGAGATCACTCTGTCTCCACCCCATGAGGACGCAGTGAAATAGTAGCCAGTCTGCAAGCCAGGAAGAGAGTTCTCACCAGAATGTGATCATGCTGGTACCCTGGTATTGGACTTCCAACTTCCAGAACTACAAGGATAAATTTCTGTTGCTTCAGCCACCTAGTCTATGGTGTTTTGTTATGGCAACCTGAGGTGCCTAATACAAATATTTTAATTCTATCTGGGAAAACAGAAAATATTGGCTACTATTTCCCACCCCTTTAATGTCCCTTTTTGTTTATAAATGAGATGAATGATGCAGGTATGTACTCTCTCAACCATTTGTAACTCATAGGAATAATAGGAATATTTCCTAGGGAAGGGTCAGTAGGCAGATGAATAAAGTTGAAATGTCATGTAGTATAATACAAGAGCTGACCACCTGGAAGACAGTCTGTGATCAGGGTAGTTTCCCTTGGAAGGAACATGGGCATGGAAGAAGTATGATCAACATACTTAGTTCACAGATGCTTACAGAGGTTACTGACTTGCCCATGGTGGTATATACTAAATGATAAAAGTAGGATTTTAAAAGCATAATGTATTTTGCATTCTAAGCTACAATTTTTAAAATAATATGAGCTCTTAGAGCCTTGTTTTTAATCACAGTAAAAAATACGATTTTTCGTATGTCAAAAATAACCTCCAAACAATTCCATTAAAGAAAACCTGTGTATTTTTATAAGATGTCATCCTAGTGGATTTTTTTAATTGGCTAGTCTATTCCACACTATTCTGAAAAGTGTAAAATTTGATTGCATTACAATAGTCCCCTCTTATTCGTGGTTTCACTTTCTCAGGTTGCAGTTACCTGCAGTCAGCCCCATTCTGAAAATATTAAATGGAAAAGTCCAGAAATAAACAATTCATATGTTTTAAATTTTGCACCGTTCTGAGTAGCATGACAAAGTCTCGAGTCATCCTGCTCCATCCCACCTGTGGTACCCATGCTGTATATGCTACCAGTGAGTCACCTAGTAGCCACCTGGGCTATCAGATCAACTGTCTTGGCATGGCAGTGCTTGTTTTCAAGCTACCCTCATTTTACTCAACAGTGGCCCCAAAGCATGGGAGTAGCCTGGCAATTTAGCTATGCCAAAGAGAGCCATTAAGTGCTTCCTTTAAGTGAAAGGGTATGTAGGTGTGTATTGGGGGGAAAACATAGTATAAATAGGGTTTGGTACTTTATGCAATTGCAGGCATCCACTGCGGATCTTGAAATGCATTTCTACAGGATAAGGGGGGATTACTGTTTAGGAAAAAGCTTTTCGTACCTGTATTTAAAAGTTACGTCTTAGGTAACAATGATTATAATTCCCTGTATCTCCGAACATACCATAATGTTTCAGGTTTCTTGCCTTTGCACACAGAAGGTCCACATCCTGGAATATCTTCTGTCCTTCCTACCTTGCCTGTTCAGACACAGCTTCCTCCAGAATAATGTCCCTGGCCAACACCTTTGCATTATAAACTGTTGCATTCTCTAAGAAATATTCGTTCCTGCTGTATATTTATATTATAATCATCGCATAGTAGTCTCTCTTCCCTATTACTAGACTAGAAACTTGTTGGGATAGGCACTGTGTGTTAATCATTTTAAAAATATCAAGGTCCAAGAACATGAGAGGCAACCAGTAATTTTACTAAATTGAATTGCACAGAAACCAGAAAATTAATGTCGTATTTATGATTACTTAAAAAGACATACTTCCTTAATGGGAAGTCAAGAGATAAATTTCCACATACATTCTACTCTTTTACAATGATTGCAGTAGTATTATCTTATGGCTTTAAGATTTATAGGTTCAGTTTATCCAGTTACAACATTCACTTTATAATTGGATACTTATGCCTAAAATTAGGCATACTGGTAAAATGCTACAATAAATACTTAAATATTTTGAATCTATTTGCATTTACTATTTTTTAAATCATAATATTAAATCTATAGCTCTTTTCACATTCTCTAAACTTTACAGAATTCTAAAGTGGCTAGTCTAAAAATAGAGTTATTCAAATCCAGATTATATTAACGCATTACATTTAATAGTGCCGAACTAATAATCATTCTACCAGTGTAGGAATAGTTATGCAATGTAATTCTCTTTCCCGGTTTCTTCGTATTTTTGGTTTGTAAATTGAATTTGAAAAGCACTTTTGACAAAGATCACTGATTATACATGCAAATTATTATTGCCTTTAAGCTTAACTGCAACCCTCAGCCCGTGCTCCCCAGGCAAATTTCAAAGGCAGCCAAATCATCCACCAAGCTCACACGAAATACTCCCCAGCCCGCTGACATTTCAGTGCAACCACTGCTTAGAAAACCAAAAACACATCTGTGCAGCATTGCAGAATATTTGGGACGAGCAAGGTTTTCTTTCAAAACTTACATTTTACAGCGACTTCTGATTCCTTAAAAACATACATCGGCCTTTATTCTCCTTTGAAAGCATCATTGTTCTATTAGACGTCTGCTTAAGAAGATACTTGGCACTATTTGGAAGGTTTTTCACTTTATCTGAATAGCGTTTCACTGACCCCCCCAGTGGTTCCACTCTTTCACACAGCTGGCTCTACCCTCAAAGTTCCCTTGGAGAGTGGAAATGGAAAAATGTGATAGTTATTCATGTACAGGAGCCTCACTGTGAAAATTCTGGTGGTTCTCACAGTAATCATCAAGACAAATTGGTTTTCTGGCAGGTCATTCTTGAAAGTAGACATTAGTACAGCCGCTGGTGTGTTTGGCAATTTTTAGTCTATAAATCTGTTTTTCACTCTTCCTTGATTGGCAAGTTCTGACCTGTTTTTTTTTTCATTGACCATAAATAGTTTTAGAAATGGAAGAGTCATTTCTTAGCCACCTCTGACCTATAAGCTACTTCATTCAAACTTTACTTCCCTAAATGTTGCTGATTATGTTTTTGACTCACTGATGTATTTCAAGAAACTCATTGGCTAAATGTCTCTGTCTAATGTTATAAAGTTTAGTAGCAACTGAACCTGGACAATGTTAGAGTTGACTCTTTTTTGCACATCCATTCATTCACTCCTTCATTCAGCATTTGTGAAGCGACATTATCATCAAAGTACCTGTTAGATATAGTTTTCTTCATTAAAACATAAAGATGTGGTGATTCCAACTGAGAGTGACTATATTCTTAAATTTCCATCTTCTAATTGGCTCAACCAAACAAATATATTGCTCTTTGTGGTTAGTTCAATGCTAAATCCTGACACATGCTACAATGGAAGACACTTGAACGCATTGTTAAATGGAAGCCAGTCCAAAAGGACCACAGATTATATTATCCTATTTATATAAAACTAGAGGCCTAGTGCATGGATCCGTGTATGGGGGGTGCAGGAGGGGGCTCCTCAGCCTGGCCTGCCCCCTCTCGCAATCCAGGACCCCTTGGGGGATATAGCAGTGCACCAAGCGACAGCCAGGGCGGAGCCCGAGCCAGGGCCAGGCGCCACACCACTGGCACTAATCCCAGCCTGCTGTGTCTGCTGCCACCGCTCAGTAGTGCTGCCACAGGGTCGGGAGAGGCTCCCGATGCCGTGGCAGGTGTGCTCGCCAGTGCGAGCCCAGCTTCTAGCTGAGCAGCTCTCCCCCTGTGGGAGCACACTGACTACCAGGGGGAAGCTCCTGCGTTGAGCGTCTGCCCCCTGGTGGTCAGTGCACAGCATACTGACCGGTTGACTGGTAGTTCCGGTCATCCCATTGTAACAGTCGCTTAGGCTTTTATATATATAGATGTCCAGAACAGGCAAACCCACTTCATGATTGGATAATGGTTGACAAGGGCTAGGGAAAAGGAGAAATGGGGAATGACCACTAGTGGGCATAGGATTTCTGTTTGGGGTGATGAAAATGTTCTAGAATTAAATGATTGAAATGATTTTACAATTCTGTGACTAAACTGAAACACTATTGAATTGTACACTATAAATGGGTGAATTGTATGGGATGTGAATTATGTCTCTATAAGGCTGTTGTATTAAAACACACACAGACACACACAGGTGTACGGACATACACCAATGAATTTAAAAATGTTTTAATTCTAGGTTCTAACACTTTTAAAGTTTTAAAGAATTTCAAAACTCTTTTAAAATCATTTTATTATGTGGTTGAGTGTGGAAAATGACAAATAAATTCTACAATTTATATAATGAAACACTAGAAAATAAGGTTAAATATTTTTAAGGTTAATTATGTCACATGCTTTAAATATCATAATTGGGTTAGTGTTTAATTATGTAATTATGTATAATGTATTTCCTATCTAAAATATAAAATAAGGTGATAATCCTCACTGCTTGACAAATTACAAAATACTTCTTTCACTTTTATTTGCTTCAATAGCTTCTCAAGGCTATTTAAATTAATTTGTAATCACTGGTTATACAAAATGCCAAAAATCATCTAGAAAAGCAAAATTGTCTAGAAAATCAAAGCAATAAAAATATGCACACTATTTCTCAAGTTTTTTTTTAAAGCACTAAAAAGGCTATATTTTATGAGGGTTTTGCTTTTTATTGTGGACAACAGTATGTCTAATTATCCAAACAGCACGTTTATTGAATCCCGTGTTTATTTGTGAATGCCTGCTATCTGCAAACATTGAATACTATGTCCCACGCATAAGGACACTAAGTCACCATCCTCAAGACACTTAAAATGTAGTAAAACTATTGCTTCCAGATGAATCAATAGAGATGAGAACACGCATATCAAGGCTACTCTGAGAGAAATATGTATGAATATATTCTGTTGTCTACTATCCTCAAAGGACATTTCTAAGAATAGTATTTTATTCTACACTAGAGGCCTGGTGCACAAGATTTGTGCACTGTGGGGAAGGCTCCTGCCACCACCGCTGTGCTCACCAGCGATGTGCCTGGCTTCTGGCTGAGTGGCGCTCCCCCTTTGGGAGTGCATTGACCACCAGGGGGCAGCTCCTGCATTGAGCATCTGCCCCCTGATGGTCAGTGCACATCATAGCGACCTGTTGTTTCACCGCTTGGTCAATTTGCATATTACACATTTATTAAATAAGACTAGAGGCCCGATGCACAAAATTCGTGCAAGAGTAGGCCTTCCTTCCCCTGGCTGCTGGCACCAACTTTCCTCTGGCCCCCAGGACCTGGACTTCCCACTGGCCGCTGGCAGGCACCGAGGACCTGGGCTCGGTCAATTTGCATATTACACATTTATTATATAAGACTAGAGGCCCGATGCACAAAATTCGTGCAAGAGTAGGCCTTCCTTCCCCTGGCTGCTGGCACCAACTTTCCTCCCCCCAGGACCTGGACTTCCCACTGGCTGCTGGCAGGCACCGAGGACCTGGGCTTCCCTTGCAGCCCCAGCTTCATCCAAAAGATCATCCTGAAGGATGTTCAGAAGGATGTCCAGTCTAATTAGCATATTATGCTTTTATTATTATAGATATGTAGAAGAGACAAAGCCACATCTGACTGGTTACTATTAACAAGCTGTCTGTTAATACTAAAAGTTCAGCTACCGTTAGCTCTGCCCACTGCCTGCAGTAGTTCTCTGAGGTAGAGCGTACATGTGACTAAAACACTGAAAAAGGTCAAAACCAGTATTTTCATTATCCAATTGAATCACTCTCCATTGTTGCTTCAAAAATTCTATTTTCTTTTTATTTGTATATTATCTAGAATTGTAAACAACATCCCAAATTTTTATTCTTTATAGAAATAGAAATATCTAGACGTCCACAGGCAAACAACTAACACACTTATTGTTTTGTCAGTAAACAATAGTATTTTTTAAACAAGACTACTGGCCAACTGATTTAAGCCTGACTTTCAACATCTTGAGTCTGGATTTTCAAAATCGCCCCTGTCTTTCTCATTGTTTTTTCTCTGTAAGTAAGGTATTGTTTTTCCCTGGTTTCTTTCAATGTATATATTTTTTTTGTTTTTAGTTTTGAGGAATTTAATTATTATGTATCTTGGCAAGGATTTCTTTAGATTTATGCTATTTCTCATTTGCGTAGCTTCTTGATCCTGCAGGTTTAGGTCTCTTGCCAAATTTGGGAAGTTTTCTGCAATTATTTCAGCCACTTTTTCAGATTTGCCTCTTTCTTCTCTCCTTGTGGGACTCTGACAATACAAATGTTAGATCTTTTGTTACAGTCCTACATATCTGAGGTTCTGTTAATTTTTTTCAGTTTATTTTCCATTTTTTCGGATTGGGTAACTTCTATTGTTCTATCTTCCAGGTCACTGATTCATTCCTCTGCCCACTCCATTCTGCTGTTGGGCCTATCCACTGAATTTGTGTTTTGGTTTTGTATTTTCCATTCTAAAATTTCTGTTTTGTTCTTCTTTATATCTTTTACTAGAGGCCCGGTGCATGAGATGTGTGCACTCGGGGCATCTCTCAGCTGAGCCTGCTCCCTCTCCCAGTCCAGGAGCCCTCGGGGAATGTCCGACTGCTGGCTTAGGCTCAGGGAGTGGTCCTAAGCCAGCAGTCGGACATCCTTAGCGCTGCCGCAGAGGCAGGAGAAGCTCCCACCATTCATGCTGTGCTTGCCAGCCATGAGCCTGGCTTCTGGCTGAGCAGCACTCCCCCTTTGGGAGTGCACTGACCACCAGGGGACAACTCCTGCGTTGAGTGTCTGCCTCCTGGTGGTCAGTGCACATCATAGCGACCTGTCGTTCTGCCGTTCAGTTGATTTGCATATTATGCTTTTATTATATAGGATTTCTCTGCTGCACTGTCAACTTCTTTGTTAAAGGGGTATTAGGGTGCTTTATTATAACCTCACAAGCTCCCAGGCAGCCTCTGTTGGCATGACTAGGAATTGGTCACAGTTATTTATGTTTTGGGTTTTTATTAACCATTTCATTTTGTTTTTTCTGGAGTACAGTGGTTATTGTCTAAAAGTTTTCTGTTTTGCTAGGCTGCCATTTTTCTGGTTTCCTGGAGAGAGAGCAGGTTTTGTTGGGGCTCTTTTTTTTTTCACCCTTTGGCATATCTGGGTTGCCAGCTTTTCAGCTCCAAGTCTGAGACATGTGAAGCAAAAGAAAGCCAAGGGAACTCACTACTGGTTTGTTCCTCGGGCTTTGATATCACTAGCCTGTCTGCCTTCTTCTTTCCATCTTTAAGAGTCTTTTAATGTTTCTTTTATACATACATTTTACTTAGTGGGAAGAAAAGATAAAAGTATGTCTTGTTCCTAAAAGCCCAAGCCTGAATTCTGAAAATATTGTGAAAATAACAAGAGCTTAAGAAATTTGAAGAAATAAAATGTGGCTATTTGAAATTATAGGGAGAGATAACTTTATTTTGATGCAGTATTTTAAAATTTTTCTGAAGACCTAACAAAGCTGTTGGGTATAGTGAAAAATATAGCAGACCAGGACAAAATGGTATGCACTGGCTCAGTTCTCACCCATGAAAGGACTGTATTTGGATTATGACCAATAGCTATCACTCCAAATAACATTATCTAAATAATATACTACATAAATGCTCTATGAAGAATTGCAAAACAAAGAGCAAAGGGGGCTAGATAGGCTGACCACAACTGAAATAGCTCCAAAGGAGGTGACCAAAAAGAAGGTTGTAATGAAGAATTGCATCATCCTATCAAACAGCAACAGAGAAAAACTAAACTAGCTTAATCTAAGTTTTAATACTCTAGAAAATTTTAATGTATACTATCACTACTGTCCCAATTTTAAGCCTTGTGCCTGTGTTCAATGACAGCAAATGAAGTGGTTAAAATGAAATTGGTCAAAATGTTGCCAGTTAAAAATACATTTTCCTGATCACTGGTTTTTATACAATCATAGTGTTAAAGTAACATGAGACAGTTTTGCAATGACTCCTATCATTTTAAACATTTTCCCATTTTTCACGATTTTGGGAGGTTCCTCCTTGTTTTGAATGTCTACATAATTTTAATTAAATGTATTTTAGCCAATTACATGTTCTTTGATTAGCAATCTCTAATGAAGTGGTAAATTTGTCTACAATTTTATATCCTAAAACCACTTGTTTATTTTTTGTTTGTTTGTTTGTTTTTCAGTAAACAGTGGTGTTGTTTTTTTTAGAATGTTATGTGCTTTAATGTGATTTTGTATTTACTTTACATTGAAGCAGTTTTTACATGAAACAGTCATTGATACTTCAAGAGTGGGTAGCACCATTACTTCACACTTTTGTGGTGTAAGATTTGAAGCCACAGTAAAAAGCACAGGCCATCTCGGTGCAGACTCCTGGGAGGAAGTAGTGCAGGGCTTGGATCACAGTCATGTACTCATGAAGACAGGCCTGCAAGTCAATGTAAAGCATAGAACAGAGCAACTGTATTTGGATTATGGTCAATAGATATCACCCCAAATAACATGGTCTAACTCATATACTACACAGATGCTCAACTTGGCGATAAGTTTTAATAGTGGTTAACTGTGGGACATGGGATCATGCATAATTATTTTCTTCTTTGTGGTTTTCTGAATATTCTACATTTTCTACAATGAACATTTATTACCTTTACAACTGGGTATTAATAATGATTAACTATGGAACATGGGATCATGCATGATTATTTTCAATGTTATGTTTTTCTAAATATTCTACATTTTCTACAATTAACATTTATTACCTTTATGTACCTAGGTGAAACAAAAAAGAAGAAAAGTAATAATAAAGTAAGCCTTTCACCTAAAACCGACAGTTTCTCAGCAAACATTTGGGAGTAATAAACTGCTTGAGCAGTAATACAAGTGGACCCACTGCAAACATGTCACACTTTTTCACTCTCTCCAATATAGTCCTCTCGAGAAGCAAAATTTAAAGTAGGGTTTCATCTCAGCTTACATCGTTTTCTTGGTTTACTTGACTTGCTAGCTTTTTCCATTTGCTACATCATTGAATAGATTTCGTGCCACTATTTATAATGTGCTGGTTAGCACATTTTGGACATAAAACTATTTTAAATAGTTTTATGGACATGCCAATGAATAAAGGTTACCCTAATGTCAAAGCCATAATGATCACATGTTGAACAAATCTAGAGACAATGATTAGAAAAAAGTTCAGAATTTCAAAGTGTCTTCGTTTGGGTCCCCCACAGCAAAGCCTGAGACAAAGATTTGGGTATGGGAAGTATTTGGGAAGTCATCACTGGGGATCACCACTATAATAAAGGGCCAAGAGTGATAAGACAGGGGCAATAAACAATAACAGGATCATTATTGAGTTGCTTATTGCTATGTGGTAGGCAAGTGGGATTTGATTGTCCTGGAGAATTAGCCTAGATACCGTATAACATGCTTCTTGGAATTTCCCCACCAAAATACAAGAAGCTGAGGCATTAAACTTCCACACTGGTGGAGGGTTTTCCTGGAGGCATGAATTCTCCTACATTTCCAGGGTACCTGCCTCTGAGCAATACTTCCAGGGCTTTGGAGAGAGGCACAGAGATTGAGATGGGACGCTGTCAAGGTGCTTAGAACTGTCCATCACAGATGCAGCTGAAGTCAGTAGAGGGCTGAAGCAATCTGACATGAGGCTCTAAAAAATGTCCATGATTGGAAAATAACAAGGAGGGAAAGTGGAAGTGCAAGAATGAATGTTTTGCAATGCGACCTTGGGACAGATACAGAAAACTAAAAAGAAGTATTTCTGTCTTGATCCATCTACATTTGTTAGTGAAGAGGAAGAGGAGGCTGGGAAAAGGAGGCTCATAGAGCAGGGCCATAGTTCTTTTACGTGAGCTTTATTCTGGGGGGGCGGGGAGAGAAAAAATTCATGGGCAAATCAAAGATGAAAGATGCCTTGCATCTTGGGAAGGCAGATTGCAAAATGATTCCCAGAGTCATGTGGGAATTCTTCCCTTGCCATCTATGAAGGTAAAATATGTTTTCTCTAGATTTTTTCCTTTCTTAAACATCCAAATAGTTCCGCATCTCCTGATACATATCAGAGCATATTTTTAGGGATTATTCTTTTTCAGTGCTTCTTAAACAATAAAACCAAAGCTAATTGCTAATCCACAGGTCTATGCACTCTAATGGAACTGAAAGCACATTGGACATTCAGGTCACTTCTGTCAGGTCCAGAGTAGGTTATGTGGCATATGCCCTCTCTACAGCTGCCTTGGAAGAAATGTTCAGAGACTTAGAAGGACATGACAAATGCATGGCACTAAACTGTTTGCTAAGTCCCACCTCAGTGATTTTTCAGTATTCTAGGAATGATCCCTCATAGCACTTAACGCAGTTTACAGTGATGCCTCTTATTATGTGTCTAACTCCCCAGAAACTACAAGCTTCACAGTGAGAGACCTTATCACATCCACCTTTGCACACACATGCCCCAGCACATTGCCTGATGCAGAGCAGATGACCAATACGAATGTGCTGATTGAGTTAGACAAAGCATTTTCCAGGTTAACATTCCCTGATTTGTGTCAAGTAGATTAACTCTGGCATGAATTAATGCATCAGATCTAAGCTTGGTCCTGCCACCACAAAGTAGGGTAACCTTGGGTAATCAACAACCCTCTTTCAGTCTCATTTTTTTCTCATCTGTATAATTAACAAGGTTGAGAAATGATCCCTAGGGTGACTTCTAGCTCCTGCAGTTGATGATCTAGGTGTCTCCACTGGTAGCTCATTAGAACATGCTGAAGGAATTCTGTCCCCAGGTTCCCACCGAGCTTTCTGAAGTCCCTCTGTGAGCTCTGTGACTAATGCTGTGTTTACGTGTAAGTGTGCAGATGTGATAAAAGGGAAATTAGACTTTTAAATCAGGAAGATAATAAGGAGGTTTGAGCCTTTGTTCTCGTAAAGTTTTGAAATTCAGTACCTGTGTTTGCTTTAGAAGATTTTCAGTCATCTCCTTTATGTTCCATTTCAATTTCTAATCTCTGGTTTTAGCGATTCGGGGATGCACTAGAACCTGGCAACAGCAAGAAGCAGCATTTGTGTTAATCAACACACACCTTGTTTTTGCAACTCCAACTTCTGATTAAGCAATAAACAAAAAATCCACCAATTTAATTCACTCTTTTAACACATCTAAATGGAATGTCAGCCACTGTGCTAACTCTAGAACAGTGGTTCTCAACCTTCTGGCCCTTTAAATACAGTTCCTCATGTTGTGACCCAACCATAAAATTATTTTCGTTGCTACTTCATAACTGTAATGTTGCTACTGTTATGAATCGTAATGTAAATATCTGATATGCAGGATGGTCTTAGGCGACCCCTGTGAAAGGGTCGTTCGACCGCCAAAGTGGTCGTGACCCACAGGTTGAGAACCGCTGCTCTAGAACCTAGGAAACAAATTAGAGATGTTTTAATAAGATAAGAAATAAAGTCAGTATAAACAAAAGACTTCTACCATTCAGGAAGACCTCAGGAACTAGAGAATTGTATTTTAATAAATAAATGTTTATCCTTAGTACTGCCTCACTCATAGTTATTCTAAAGAAACAAGATAACAACTGAAGCAAATGCAAATAAATATCATGGAATCTATATTCAAATTAAGGCAAGACATTGAAAACTATAGTTTGATAAATCAAAATATTTGAGGAAGAAGTAGATATTTTTAAAATATATTTTAGAATAGCAATTATTTTAATCAGGTAACCTTCCCATTTTTTAATGCTTTTTTTTTCAAATTTTTATTCCAAAAGTTTACTTGAATGAACTTGCCTTACAGCACATACCCTAAATCCAAATTAGAATCCCAGTCTTCCAGTGTAGTAACAAAAAGTAATATACACATGCATGCAGCACTATCTCAAAGTGTTCTGACTCAGGCAAAAGTGTGAAACTACTCACTGCACACAAAGAGCAGAGAAGGAAGTATGTATAAACTGACAGTACTTCCTAGTGATATTTATATTGGGGGAAAAACATGGTGAATCACAAAAAAAGAAAATTCAGATGGGAATATCTCAGACCTGTGGGTAGAAATGATCAGGTAACAACTTGAATGAATCTCCAGGGATTTAGGCTGAGCAGGGGAAAAAAGCCAATCCCAAAAGGTTGCATGCTGTATTATTCCATTTATATAACATCCTTGAAATTACAAAAATATAGAGGTGGGGAAACAATTATTGGTTTTTCAGAGAGAGTGAGTGTGTTGAGGGGGTTAGGTAGAAAGGAGGCTGCAGTTATAAAAGTCTGCAGTAGGGGTCCTTTTGTTGATGGAACTGTTTAGTTAGTATCTTGTCTGTGGCAGTCAATACACAAACTTACACGTGATGAAATTGCAGAGAAGTAAATATACACACATATGCACACACACAAATATGTGTGTATATATACAATGAGATATTGGAATAGTATCTGTGGATTTTATTAATGTCAGTATCTTAAGTATAATATTATTTAATACTTTTGCAAGATGTTACCATAAGAGGATACTAATTAATGGGCAAATGGAATTTCTTTGTATTATTTCTTACAATTGCATATGAATCTACAATACCCTCAAAATAAAAAATTTAATTACAAAAACCAATAAGAAAAGTACAGGCAATACATTAGAAAAATGAGTTAAAGACTTTACAGGCACTGAACAAATATATGAAAAGTTATTAAACTCATTGGCAACCAGGAAAATTAAAATCATTAGATGTGACTATGCAGATTGGTTAAAAATTAGAATATCTGATAAAACTAAATGTTGGTAAGATTAGAACAATCAGAAATTTTATCCACTGCTGGTGGAAATATAAATGAGTATAACAACTTTAGAAAACAGGGTAGCATTTTTCAATACGACTGAAATGTTTATACTTTCTCTGCAGAAATTCTACTCCAGGCATTAGAGATATGCTTGTACATATATGCCAGGATGTATGCTCATCACAACATTCACAGCTACATAACAGGAAACAAGTGCCTGTTTACAATAGAAAGGTTAAATAAACCAATATAATGGAGTATATCAATATAATAAAATTTTATGTAGAAAAAAATATATATATATATCGACACTAAACATGGGTACATATAGGGTAATATAGTATAGAGCTAAATATACAGGAAAGAAAATAGTAAGTACTGTATTGTTCCATTGCTATAAGCTTCTAAAGCAGGATCTTGTTTAAGAATAGATATACTAGTGTATGTATCCATGCAAAGGTGGAAAGAAAAGGTGATATTAAAAGTTAATACAGCCCTAACCGTTTTTGCTCAGTGGATAGACCATTGGCCTGCAGACTGAAGGGTCCCAGGTTCGATTTAGGTCAAGGGCATATACCTTGGTTGTGGGCACATCCCCAGTAGAGGATGTGCAGGAGGCAGCTGATCGATGTTTCCTTCTCATTGATGTTTCTAACTCTCTATCCCTCTCCCTTCCTCTCTGTAAAAAATCAATAAAATATATATATTTTTAAAAAGTTAATACAGAGGTTACCATGTTGGATAAGATGGGAAACAAATGGGGCGGAGTTTTTGAAGTCCTACAGTGTCCTGTGTAGTCTTTCTTAATCTGAGAGGTGATTACACGAGTTGACTTCAAAATCTTAAGTAAAGGGGTGGGGAAAAGTAGTTTTATAGTTGTTTGTATGGAAAATAATTAATAAATAATAATGCAGAAATAAACTTTCATGTACTCACTACTGTAAACCTACTTTTGCCCAACCCTATTTACCCAATAAAAATACATAAAAATGTTACAAGCTTTTAAAAAGTGATAGAATAATTGCAAACTTACATGTGATAAAATTGCAGAGAAATAAATATGCCGAACAGTAGTAGATCCAATTTAAAAGGCAAAAATATGAAGTAAAAATATACAGAAATCCCCAGAATCGGGCTCCCTCCTCTCTGGTTCCAGGTGCATCACCTGAGAACCACAGCTGCCAAGTGACTGCAGCTCGGCAGTTCCTGCATTGAGCATCTGCCCCCTGGTGGTCAGTGCACATCATAGCTACTGGCTGGTCGGTCAGTTGGCTGGTTGCTTGGGCTTTTATATACATAGATTACTTCCCCACCCTCATCTACACTCTAAGAAAATATCAAATACAAATGCAAATAATTAAGTGTCCAAAAACACAAGAATTTTTATTAAATGATTCATGCAGAATGAAAAGGCATAAATACTTTTACACTTCAGTTGGAACAATCTATAGGGACAACTTTGGTCTCTGTTTCTCCTCATGTAGAACATTTATTTCTGGTCTTGAATTTTTTTCTGGTATCACAGAAAGCACTTAATATTAGTACAATAAATGGGTTTTTATTAAACAAAAATCATATTTTTCATCATAACTTTAAATAGAAGCAAATTATATTTTTATGGTTTCCCATACATAGAAAAAAGACTAGAATAAAGTAGACCAAAATTACTTTCTTCTTTTTTTTTTTTTAATCCTCAGCTGAGGATATTTTTACATTGATTTTTAGAGAGAGTGTAATAGAGAGGGAAAGACAGAGAAATATCGGTGTGTGAGAGAAACATCAACTAGTGGCTTCCTGCATGAGCCCCAACCAGGGCCTGGGTCAGGGAGAAGCCTGCAACCAAGGTACATGCCCTTGACCAGAATCGAACCCAGGACCCTTTGGTCCACAAGCCAATGCTCTATCCACTGAGCCAAACCAGCTAGGGCTTTTTTTTTTTTTTTTTTTGCATTTTTTACATTTTCTCTAGTTTTGCACATTTCCTTTTTATGATTAGAAGAATACACAGAAAAGTTATTTTAAAAAATAAAACTGAAAATGTAATCATCAATTTAAGCCACTGAAAATGTAAACAGGTATAGTCAAGCTCACCATTATTTTAACCAACATTTATTACCAGAGTCTTAGGAAATGCAACCTCACTTACTTTAGATTGGTTTTGTTTAGTACCTGTGGTGTTGCTCATAAAATGAGAGCTATCAGTGGGAAGAGATACTTCTTAAATTACCCAATTAAAGTGTTAGCCTTTGAAATTCAATTTGGAAGTCAAGATTGATTACTGTATTCAAGTGTTTGTAATTTCTTCCTCCTACCTCCTGCCTTAATCCACAATTTAAGTTCTTATAATTCTTCCTGTGACAATTATTTGTGCATTAAATTTGCATCTCTTTTTAGACTAAGGATTCATGGTTTCTCTGAAAGTTCTCAAACAGGAAAAAATAAATTTTGTATCAGTAAGGCCTATGTCTCCTGAATTCTCTTAAAATCCAGAGGTGCATGGCCCCCATGGTCAGTGTCTGATTTCACCCTACCTCTGTCTTGAAGCAAGACATTTCTTAAAAAGCCAGCCATTTCCCAAAGCATTAGTGAGCTATATAAGCTTTACTGGAGATTATATAGAAGTATGGACATATCTATTTCTTTCTTCTTCTTTTTTGAGTAAATATCTAGAAGTGAGATTGCTGGGTTGTATGGTATGTTAAAGTTTATAAAATACTGCCATGTTGTCTTTCAAAGTGGCTGTACCATTTTGCATTGTCAACAGAAATACATAGAGTTTATGTTTTCCCCAGCACTTGGTATTGTCAAGCTTCTTAATTTTTTCCCATTAAAATGGTGTGCAGTGGTCTCTCTGGTTTTCATCTGAATTGACATGATAGCTAATGATGTTGAGCATCTGCTTATGTACTTATGTTTGCCACTCATAGGTGGTCTATTTAATATATTTTATTGATTTTTTTACAGGAAGGAAAGGAGAGGGATAGAGAGTTAGAAACATCGATGAGAGGGAAACATCAATCAGCTGCCTCCTGCACACCCCCCACCGGGGATGTGCCTGCAACCAAGGTACATGCCCATGACCGGAATCGAACCTGAGACCCTTCAGTCCGCACGCTGATGCTCTCTCCACTGAGCCAAACTGGTCAGGGCAGATGGTCTATTTAAATATTGTCCCCTCTTTTTAAAAAATGCTTTCTTTTAGAGTTATAATTGTTATTTTTATATTCTGGATGCAAGTACTCTGTGTTTTGCAAATATTTTCTTTCAATTTTTAGATAAACTTTTCATTTTTTAACTGTCTTTCAAATACAGGTTTTTATTTTGATGATGACATTTTATCAATATTCAATTTTTGCCTTTGTGTCATGTTTAAGAAATCTTAAGTAGCCCAATCTCACAAAGATTTTCTTATGTTCTCTTCTAAATTTTTAATAGTTTAAGGTCTGATAGTTATATATCTGATCCATTTTGAGTTCATTGTTGTATATGGCCTGAGAGGAGGGTTGACATTTATTTTTTATTATACAGAAAAATATAGTTGCCCCAGCATTATTTTTTTAAATTGTTAATTCACGTGGAATTAATTTTTATGTGATATAATGCAGGACTCTCTTCTTCTCTTGCACTTATGATTAATCCATCACTTTTCCCTCTGAATTATAAATGCATCTAATTCACTCCATCTCCTTGTTAACAAACTCATCCAGGCTCCCACATTCTTATCTTGTGCCAGGCCTTTTCATGCTCACTAACTCTGTCCACACTGGCCATCTTTCTGTTCTCTGACCATCCAAATTTGTACCTGTCTCAGGGTCATTGATCTTGCCATTCCCTTTGCCTGGGATAATCTTTACTCATCATAAACATCTCTTTTGCTAGATATTTCAGATCTCAGATTAAACTATAACAACACAAATCTTTGGAAATATATTTAAGGTCTCCCTACTGTTATCCTCCAATTGCTAGTTTGAATTTGAGGTGGATATTCACCCAGGACTTTGCATACTTAATATGCAGTATCTACTGAGATCAAGCACTGGATCTTTCCATTCTTGGATGATTTCTCCACATCTTTGTAAAGTCTTAGCCAGCAGCCAGCACCAGGGTTGTTGCTCAGGAACAAAGATGAGTAAAGGCATAGCCTTGATTAAACTGATTTCTACCTAATAGGGTGCTCATAAAAATGTCGTATCCATGCCTTCTGGAATGTCACAGACTCTAAGTATGGGAATAGCTCTGGACTCACTCTGCAATGAGGAGCAGAAGGTTCAGTGACCACATGGCACACTCCTAAATAGCAGTTCACTCTAGAGGGACAGTCACTTAAGCCCTGGGACATATATTTGGAGAAGTGAATACTGCTGAAAACAGGGTCTCCACACTTGGAGAGGGGTCCCTTCTGGAGGCCTTGGTCATCATCCAAAGAGGTGGATCATGCTGGGTCGGCTTGCCTGTGTGTGTGTGTGTGTGTGTGTGTGTGTGTGTGTGTGTGTGTGTGTGTCTTCATTCACTCTGACTTCACTTCTCCAGATACTGTGTTTTCAATACATTCAGTGCCGCAGCTGCAGCTGCCACTGCTCTTGTTGCTGTGACAACTCTTAGCAATTTGTTTTTGTTCTATGTGAGAGTGAGCCCTGGGGTACACCTTCCCCACTAAACCTCTCCCTCAGATTCCAAATGCCATTTGACTCATTTTCCATTACAATCATCAGAGGACCTTTAGCAATTCTAAGGGAGTTATTGCTTTCTTTCACATCTTTTCTCAAATATCTGATTGCAATTCAGCTCTCCAGAGAAAATGCAAGCTGCCTCTTTAATCCTTATGAACAGGACGTGTGAATTTTCTCCTAGATTTTTCATTTTGAAGCTGAAAGGGACCTTGAATATAATCTAATTATGTCTCTACACTATACACATGAAAAACAAGTGTTTGATGTGTCTACAACCCAACCTGGCATGCGTAGCAATCACTCAAAAGTTTGTTCAATGAATAAATAAAGTTTGGGGAACCATCACTTCTCCAAGATCACATAAGTCTATTCTTTCATTTAGGACATGTTTCTTTGTCTCCTCATTTTGGCTGCCTCCTTGTGTTTCTTTCTATGTATGAGGTAGAGCTGCTATGTCTCCCCAGCTTGGTACAGTGGCCTTATGAAGTAAGTGTCCTTTATGTTACTGTGGCATAGCCTCCCCAATCACTTGATATGGGCACTCCAGGTCCACCCTCCACCATGTGGGCTATGCACATCTGCCTGTTGTAGTTGAGCCTTCATTGCTATTAGCACCTCAATGGGATGGATCTCCTCCCAGGCTGATTGGCTGTGAAGACTGGCTATGACCATCATGGAGGATCAGTTTTGAAGGGGACCAACCTCACAAAGCAGGACTTCCTTCAGCAAGTCTCTAGTACCCTTTAAGTGTGTCATTTGTGGAGGTCGTTGGGTGGTGCTCTGGCATAGTCTGCAGCTGGGCACTGGGTTTGCTGGCTCTGGGGCTACCTGAGCAGTGCAGGCCAAGGTCAACCACCACCTGTGCCCTGCCCACGGCCACTGCACATGAGTTACATAACAATTTGCAGATGGCTTCTACTTGTGCTGGGCTTGGAGGTGCCCAAGAGAGACCAAACTGAAAACCAAGGCCTGCTACTGCTAGTGCCAAGCAGGGAGCCACTTAAAAAGAAGTATGGAGCACACAGAGGCCAGATGCTGCTTGTTTGAGAGATTTTAACTAAGATGGGCTGTTTATATGGAAAAGCCACTGGAAGCCACTTGGGTGGGCCCAAAATTTGGGTAGGATGGGGACTCAAGGAATCACCAGAGTAGGGCCATTAGTGTTACCCAGATTGATGAGGTCTCAGATATGGCACCTGTCTTTAAGGTGTGGGGGCAATGCCTCAGAAGAGGAACAGTGGCCTTTGCCAGCACTTCTGTCTGAGAGAAAGCTGCCCCTCCAGTTCATGTCCTGATGCCAAACAATTCAGTTCTCTCTTGTATGTTCCTGGTGCCTTTTGAGCTGCTGCCCCAGTGCTGGAACTCAGAGGGAGTGAGTCCAGGTAAGACTACATGCAGACCCTTTAAGAGAAACACCTGGGACTCCAGCAGGCCTTTGTCTCACTCAGCCACAATCCCTGTTGCTTTTCATAGCCAGAGGGTTGGGGACTTTTCTTCCTGGCCCTGGGACCCTGGGCTGGGAGGACTGGTGTGGAGCTGGGACTTCTCATTCCTCAGGGAGGCGGGGGGCGGGGGGGGGGGGCTCTGCAACCTAGATATTCCTTCTGATTTTTATCTGCCACCGGTGGGTGTGGGACCAGCCCATTCTGTGTTCTCCCCTCCTACCAGTCTCAATATGGCTTTTTCTTTATATCCTTAATTGTAGGATTTCATTCAGCTAGATTTCAGGCAGTTCTGAATTATGGCTGTTCTGTAGTTTAGTTGTAATTTTGATGTGGTTGTGGGAGGATGAGAGTACCACATTTACCAACTGCCATTTTGATTGGAGAAACCCTTTGTTTTGTTTAAGAAAGCAAAATGAGATCCACCATCTTAGAAAATAGTTAACTATACAATACAGTATTGTTAATTATAGTCACTATACTGTACATTAGCTCCCTAGGACTTGTTCATTTTATATAACTGAAACTTTGTACCCTTTGACTAATATTTTCCTGCTTCTCCCTCCCCACAACCCCTGGCAACCACAATTGTGCTCTCTGCTTCTGTGAGTTTATTTTAGATTCTTCATATAAATGGTATCATGTAGTATTGTCCTGTGTCTGGTTTATTTTGTTTAGCATAATGTCCTCTGGTTTGTCCTTGTTGTTGTATATGGCAAAATTTTCTTCCTATCTAAGGATGAATTATATTTCACTGAATGCATATACCACATTTTATTTATCAGTTCGTCTGTAAATAAATACTGAGGTTGTTTCCTATCTTGGCTATTGTGAACAATGCTGCAGTTAACATACAGACAGAGAAGAAGACTGGTAATAAGATGGGAACTCCGCACTCCAGGTCTGTGGTTAGTAGAAGCTAGACGTTAAGGAGTAGAGACCCTCTCCCAGGTACCTTCTCCAGGGTTTAAGGAGTAAAGAAAGCAGGCCCCTGCCACTGATAGGCAGGTTAGAAATCAGGCAGGAGTGGGCTCTAACCTTTAAAGCAACTGCAGTGGTCCATAGTGATAAAAAACGTATACCCCTTCTTAGAGTGGGCCATGTCTCTAGATCCATAAATTCATCCTAAGGTTTAGAGTAAACTTTTTTTCATCGTATCCCCAATTTAAGAGGGCTCATTGATTAAACTGTACACTGCCTACATAGACTGATTTAAGGCTGAAAAGATGCTGTGTGTCTCACTCCCATATTTGAACTCTCAGTGATAACCAATGGCCAGGGCCAGAACAAGTTTACATAGATCCATATTCTGACTATAGATATAAAACAAGTTGAAATAACATAATTGTATACATCGTATACTGTGACAAGTCCAGAATTTGAATAGATTTCTAATATAATGAAAAGTGATAGGATTTTGTGAAACAAGCAACCTTGTCGTGTCAATTACATTTCTTTGGCAATGCTTTCAAAATTCCAATTAATGGTGGAGAGTGTTTTTCTTTCATATTTGCCCAGCAAGAATTCCTACTTTCATCTTGAAAGGATTACTGACTTGATTGCAAAAATATTGTTTTTATTATCTAGGACCAAAGGATTTTTTACTTAACACAAATTCCTGATGAATAAAACTATTGCATTAAAAACGGTTCCCATTTTAAGAGCATGTGCAGTTCTTTTATTAACATAACAGCAGAATATTGTGTTATCAGTCCTACAACTCATATACTTAAAATTACAATGGAAACAAGCTTCTCATTTTCTTCTTTAAATATGTCATTCCAAGATTAAATATATATAAATCACTTGACTATGACAATCAAATAGTCTTTTATGGACAGTGTCTTCAAATTTCAAATAGCCTTCAGTTTGTTTTTCAAGATAAAATAAGAAGGACTCAGATTATTCTCAATTATTTCTTGGTAGTTAAAAAGTAACTTAAGAGAAAACTAGCTATTGTCCTGGTTGGTGTTGCACAAATGCTCTGACTTTGTGGTATTTTAAGATCCTTCTCGGAATTTATCTGTGAAGTTTTGGGTTCATCTAATCATCTAATGAGATTAATTAATTATCCAGCACAGATATGACTCCACTCCTGATGCATATGCTATGTAGAAATGTCCTGGAAAGACTAGCTTTAGTTTGATTCCACAATAAAAGAAGAGAACTGAGGAGTGATAAATAGAAAGAGACCCCTTTAAATGCCCATGCCAGATGGAATTCAGGCCCAGGACTAGAGGCAATCAGGTACAAATAGGATGCTGGTAATTTACCAAAAGATATTTGGGACCACCACATTGGCTGTTATTCCATCCGTTGGTTAAATTTATGGAAATATTAAATTGAGTGATCCTCTATAACTTATTCCTCATTTTTTTCATATCTAATTTGTCTACTTACACTTGAATGTAGACAAATTAGATATGACTAATTTTAAGCAGTGTGTATTAAAAATTATTTCAAAGTATATTTTAAACAGAATTTTATGATGGATCACACTTTTAGAAACATCTTGCATCTGTATTATCTCATTTAATCCTCTCCATAATTCTGTGACATATGTATGGTCACCATTTATATTTTGCAGCTGAAAAAATTGAGTTTTTATTCAGTTAAAAAAGTTGACCAAGACAATATCATTAGTGCATGACAGAAACTGTGATTTCAATCCATATGTCCTAATCACAACAATTTTTATATTTTTACAGTACTAGGAAATAAGGAAGTCATTTTTTGAAACATAATTATCTAGATCTATATGAGAAAATAGCTCTGTCTTAGTAGCTCCAGCTCCAGTTCAATGTTATAATTCTCTTTTTAATCCAGGACTTCTGGTATCTTAGAAACTGGCATAGTGAACCCTTAACTTAGCCAACAGACTTAATTGAATAATCACTTAAAATCATTTAAAATGCTATACATGTATTTTAACTTAACAGTAACTACATTAATACTCATTCATTCCCCTTAATATTTTTCCAGCTTTATTGAGATATAAATGATGTACAACATTGTATAAATTTAAGACAATGTATTGATTTGTTACACTTAAACCAGCGGTTCTCAACCTGTGGGTCGCGACCCCTTTGGGGGTCGAAGGACCCTTTCACAGGGGTTGCCTAAGACCATCGGAAAACACATATATAATTACATATTGTTTTTGTGATTAATCACTATGCTTTAATTATGTTCAATTTGTAACAATGAAAATACATCCTGCATATCAGATATTTACATTACGATTCATAACAGTAGCAAAATTACAGCTATGAAGTAGCAACAAAAATAATTTTATGGTTGGGGGGGTCACCACAACTGTATTAAAGGGTTGCGGCATTAGGAAGGTTGAGAACCACTGCTCTAGAAAGTAAGCCCTGTAAAGAGAACATTGTGTGTCATTCTCCTATTCCCAACGCCTTGAGGGCACTCAATTAATATTTATCGGACAAGTAAATTTCGAACAAGTAGATTTCAAAATCTCTGTATTGAAAGTCTACTGCTACTTTGCCAGACACTTTTCACTCACAGGTCATCTTTACAAGAGCTCTACTAAGTTGGTGTTAACTACATTCATTTAAAAAAAAGTGGGGGGGGGGGGGAGGGACGGAAACTGAGGCCTAGAGAGATTAAATATGGCTTTGCCAATTACCAATTTTACCAATTAATGATGGGCCAGTGATGCAAATCCCTTTCTGTCTTCCTCTAAAGTCTATGTTTAAATATAGCCTGTTAGCTGAAAATCTCGAGGTGCAATTACCTCATCTATACTGTACATGTTTGTGTGACAAGAAAAAGCAATTTCCCTTAACGAATTGTTCCTCCTCTTCTATGGCCTTTTCCATGCTGAATTATAATGGGTCCTGTTACCTGATTGCCTCCTCCCTCAGGCTGAGCTCCTCAAGGGCAATGAATTATTCTCAGTATGGAAGAGCTTCTACAACTTGAACCGCGTGCTTGTGAATGAAATTAATGGGCTCAGGATCAAGGTCATATTAACTTTTCAAAGTACAAGAAAAAAATCAGGCTCTTTCTGACAGGAAGAATTCTGGGAGAGATGGTGGTTTTATACAGTATAATTATATTCAGTGACATATAGACTTTAAGATTACCTTACAACTTCAGTGAACTTATTATCAAAACTTTCTACTGATGAATAAGAAATGTGAGTAAAAGAAAAGATAGGTGATTTGCCCAGTATCACATAGCCCTTTTTCATTATTAGTCGTTGACTAACAGTCACATAATAAGTAAGGACTTCAGGTCAAAACTAAGGATGTTATTTTTTAATTACTGCCAATTAAAAACAACATTTAAATAGTATTTACCTTTAAATATTAAGGTGAGGGCTTGGGGGAAGATATATTTGTGAGCCCAGTATTATCTCTCAGCCCTCCATTTAATTTTACTAATAGTGATAGGAAAATAAAATACCAAGTTAACCACAGGAATTAGGAAAGGGTGTCATCTAAATGCTACCAACTTCAAAGGAATTCTGCCTGATATCATGTACATAAACCAACTTCATGCTCTAGAGAGAGATCAAGTACTCTTGAACTCTATTTTATTTTTGTGGGTAAATAGCATTTGAACATACGGGTTATAGAAGGCCACAGGGTATACGTAGCAGCTCTGACAAACAGAAAACCAGATCCTGTCTCTAAGGTGATATAGCAGCACAAAGTAGGAGCTGGTCAGATTAAACCCGATCTGGAGCCGACCACCAGAAATCGGAAAGCGGATCATAGTTGCTGGTGCAGCAGCTTGAACTAATGGCACAGAAAGAAACATGCCTTTGTAGGGCTGCCCCAGGCCCAAATCCATCTTCTCTTCCCTGCAGCTTCTAAAGCTAACATTCAACATACAGTGTATTTATACCAACCCGCTTTCCAGGTTACACTTGACTCAAAGGAAGCATTGTATCTCAAACAGTTGTTCAGTGAAGAAAATCTAGGAGAATTTGTATTCTGTTCAAACCCTGTGCCTAGAGAGAGAAGATCATGGATTTGAGTAGGAATTTGTTCATGACTGTACTCATCGTATAAGAAAAAAAAATTAGCATTAGCCTAATGTCCACCTGCAAATATTTTTAAAATAAATGATGGTTCATTAGAAATAAACACTCTATATTTAATCCAGTGTAATCATTCAAAATAATTGTAGAATAATCAACAAAAATGGGAAAATATTTAAATCTGGTTAAAAAGTACTGTTTGCACAATAACCATATTTTTTCATGTACAGCCATAAATTTAAAACTAGAGTGATCAACACTGAAATGTAATCTTTGGTCATCTCACCCTTCTGCTTAAAAGGCTTTAATAGCTTCATGTTACACTTAGGAAAAGGATGACCTTCTCAACAAGGCCCTTGAGGCCTTCCTTGAGAAGTCCTCTGCTTCCATCAGCAGTCCCATCTGACATTCCTCTTCCCCATTACCTTCTAAGCTGGGGAAAGTTTTTTCAGTGCCTCCAGTGTGCCACAATCTTTGCCATTCAGGTTGCATGGGATAGTCTCTCATTGCAGCCTCCTTTTAGGAAGCCACCCCCACCTTCCGCACACACATATACACTCACTGCTCCTCACCTTATGCATTGTTGCTCATACTCAGAGTTCACGTCAAGTTATCACATACTCAAAGAAACATTCCTTGATAACTACACCAGTTTCCTCTGATGGTTCTCCATTCTTCTCATCCCAATTTCTCACATTTAAATAATATTTACTTGTTGAAAGTATTACATTCAATGGTTTTTTAAGTATCAGGAGAAGAAAGATTTTATCTATCATGTTTCCTTATATGTAGCACAGCTTCTTGTATATTATCAATATTCAAAATATATTTAAATGAATAAAATAGCTGGCATTGATTAGGTGCTTACATGTTTTAAGTAACGTATCTGTATTAATTCATTTAATTTTTCCCACAACCCATGAAATAGCTTCTGTTCCAACCTTGTTTTAAAAATTATGAGGCCATGACATTGACGTAATAGCATCTTACTCAGTTATCACACAAGTATGTAATGGAGCATGGATTCATACTTGGGCAGTTTGGTTCAAGAGCCTGTGTTCTTAACTGCCACTAACAATAGCCAATACTTACGTAGCATATGAAATGAGCCAGATAGTCTTCTAAATGCCTTATAGTTATTGACTCAATTAAGCCTCCTAACAAACCCAGGAAGTAGACACTGTCACCATCTGTATTTTATAGATGAGAAAACTGGGGCACATGGAAATGAAAGCAACCTGTCCTGGTCATGTGGTTAGAAAGAGGCAGAACAAGCATCTGAACCCTGACATTCTTCCTGCTGTGAATACTACTCTCTTCTCCTTTCCCAAAGTGGCAAAGAAAGGAAGAGAGGAAGGCACATGTCTCTTGGCTTAGAAATTATGAATTTACTTTTCTTTTATTCTCTAAAAACTATGTGACAAATGAAGTTTTATGATAAGAAAACTTTATTTTTAAAAAGATATTTAAAATAAGTAACCGTTAGTCTAAAAATATTCACAAAATCCTAGATACGGTTTGGAAATGTACCCGAGTGCTTCTCTAATCCGACTTACTCTCTGGTATTAGTGTCCCTTCCACAATGTCCCCACAAGTGCCTTTCCAGACTCTTCTAGATCAGTCCCAGGGTTGGCTGATAATTAGCATGCGCCTCAAGTAACTGGAGAGTCTACCCTGAGCTGAGGGACAGCATCTCCTCTGCATTCCTGTAGGAGTTGATTGTAACCAGAACCAAGTGATTCGTTTTTAAAATAATTTCACACTATGCAGATGCTGTGCAATGCTGCAAAAACTCAGATTTCTCGGAGAAAACTATTTTTTAAGTAACACTTCAACCTCATATGGATTGCTTTTTTAATCCCTAAAGAAGCAGGTGGAATAAAATATTTTGAATCACAATAATTAAGATAATTGAAGTGTTTATATGATTTTTTTCTTTGACAGTGAGAAAAATAAAGGGTTTTTGTGTGTGTGTTTTACTTTTAAGACTGGTTTTGTGATGGCCCTTTATTGTCTCTTTCCATGTAGAAATAGTGACTCCTTCCCTGCTGCCCCTGAAGTACCCTGTGTGGGTTTCTACTATAGCAAACAACAATTTACTCCTCAGCTCTTTATGTGCCTGCTCCTCTTCCTTATTTCTATTTTTACTTTATTTCCCTGGCATCTCACTCATTTAAAAAACATTAGGTTAAAAAAAGAACACTCTTATAATCACTAAGGAAGCACAGTTTCTGTACCAAAAAGTAATTTTATAATAGTTCAAATATTTTATTTTATATTTTTACCCATTAAAATAGGTATATGTGAATTTTTTTTTTATTTTTTTTAATGTTTCCCCTTCTTAGTACTTTCTTCACTCACCTCAGCTACTTTTTTGTTTTCTATATTCCCAAACTCTCCTGGAAAAAAATCCATTCACCGCCCCTTGCCCAAGGTACCTCTAGTTCTCTCCTTTCCCTCTTTCCTCCTTTTCTGAACTAAAACCAGCAGAGAACTGATCTGGCAAAGAAAGAATCTTCTCACAGGGCAGAAGAGGGCAGAAGACTGAGTGGGCCAACCCATAATCTCCTTTCAAGGTTAAAGGAAGATACAAAAAACTGGTGATAATTATATATAAGTAATTTTGTCCCATGATGACTATGTTAGAAGGGAAAGAGGGAGGGAAGGAGGGAGGGAGGGAGGGAGGGAGGAAGGGAGGGAGGAAGGAAGGAAGGGCAGGCTAATATCTTTGAAGGGTTAACTTTACCACACCCTAGCCAACTTTTATGTCAAAAGTTTGACAAATTTTTCTTCTGCAGTTCTCTTTTTTCTTTTTCTGTCCCCAAACTCTACCTATTAGTTATTTAATATGGTCCATCGCTACTGTCCTTCCATATCATTGGCTTGAAACAGACTCAAAAACTTTAATGAGAGGTTATCATGCAACTATTTGAGACTAATACAGAGTGGAGAATAAAGGTCATAATACTACTGTAGCAGCTAAAGCACTTTTACTGACATTATGTAATTTTCACAGAACTCTAGAGATACAGGCAATTATTTTGATTATGCTTCCATATATAAGGTTTTTAGGCATAGTGGGTAGAATAATGGAGGTCAATCATTGCTTTCACCAAAAATAGACTTATATAATATTCAGGGGAGATCTATTTGGAGGACATAACTTGGCCTTCACAAAAGGGTCTTTTATCATCCTTCTTGTACCTAATACAGGAAAATCCAAAGCCTTAGATATTTTTATTAGTAATTGAATTTGAACTGTTTAAGTCACACATTCTATGAATTGTTAGGAACTCCCTCCCCCACCAAAAGAAAACATACAATGCTATCTCTGAACATGAAGTGTTTGATAGCCAATGCTTACATGACAGCTTTATTTAAAAAAAAATCCTGTATAATAAAAAGTACGTTATTTTTAAAAGTCTTTGAATTGTTGATTAATCAAATTATTACTCAGAAAGTTATTTGCATATATTATTATACATATTGCATTTTGTTTTAAAAGTTGGTATCTGAGGCACAGACTCTTATGGAAATTCCCACTAGCGTACATTCTGAAGATATGTAGAAGCCTTTACTTAAAATTCATCTACCATTTCCCTTGAGCTCACACTTCAGAATCTGCTACTTCGCATTCAGCTTCATTTATTCACCCTAGTTACTCTTCAGTAGAATTTCTGCCCCTGCCGACCCATTCTGAACACACTACCCAGTCTAAACTTGAATGAAGAAAGGGCCAAGGTGCTAATGCTTAGGAAGGTGGCAGCTTAGGATGGCATGGGTAAGAGAAAAAGGAAGTGAAGCAAGGAAAAGCAGAATGGGTGTGATATGATGCAGTGTGATGTAATATGTTATCACACTTGCTTTCCCTTCACAATAACCTGCAAAGAGACACAGCAGATCATGCAACAGGCATGTCCACTCAACATCCAGGCTTTCTTCAGAAGGGTTTCAAGGAGGAAGTGAGTCTTGGAATAGCCTACAGGAAAAAGCAGGGGAGTTTTTCCTAGCTCCTTCCTGTCTCACATTTCACATTGGTCTTACCATGGAGAGCTAACTGCCCGGTACTTTCTGGTTTTCTTATCCAGTCCCTGAGACATCTCAAGGAGCCAGAACCCCTGCCCCATAGTGTGAGGCTTTATTCAAGTGCAAAAACGCAGCGGGGACCTAGTATGGGTGGAGTGCTAATAAGAGAGGAAAGAAGACAGAGGCCTTCTAAGTACTTGGGCAGTGTGAGGAGGAGTAAATGTTATTATCATAATACAGACACCTAGATCACAATTATGATATATTCCTACTTGATGAAGACACCACACCTCTTGAGTAAAAAACACTCTGGACTTCCTCAGCTGGGAATCAATATGTTAAGGATTGAACAGGGATCAGACAAAAAGTATTGGAATTCAGCTCCTGACCCATAGGCAAGCCAGTGTAATAACCTGAGAACTAGAAATAGAAACAGAATTGTGTACAAACTGAAGTCCTTAGAGAGCGCTGAAAGCTGAAGCTGAGAACACCAGAAGCAAACGCCAAAGGGGTAACAGGGGGATTAAAAATTGGTGGATGAGTCCAAGCCTAAAGCAGGAAGAAACACAAGTGGAGCCGGAGCAGAACAGAAATGAAATGAGCAGAATCTCATGCAATCACAATTCTGCTTTTAAAGTGCTGAAAAAAGCCCTGGCCAGTTTGGCTCAGTGGATAGAGCATCAGCCTGAGGACTGAAGGGTTCCAGGTTCCATTCCCATCAAGGGCACATACTTCAGTTGCAGGCTCAATCCTGGCCCTGTTCCAGGCGTGTGAGGAAGACAACCATTCCATGTGTCCCTCTCACATAGAGTTTCTCTCTCTCTCTCTCTTTCTCTCCCCCTCCCTTCCACTCTCTCTAAAAAATCAATGGGAAATCAAAATCCTCAGGTGAGGATTAACAAAACAAAAAAAGAAAAACAATCATAAAAAACGGGATTTAATCTTTATATGTTATTAGGCATGTGGCAAATGGACAAGCAGGTCTCTCTGTAAAGTATGGCATCATTGCAAACAAAGGAAGGGTTCAGAATATAAGGTTTATAGAAGCTTCTGGAAATAAACATTATGGAACCTAATTATCCCTTGGCTATGCCAGTCTGACAACTAATATGAAGTCACATTTTCATTAATAAACACACTACTCATCTAATGAAAATGTATATCAAGGGCTTGTATGATTAACAAACTGCTAAGGACCTTATTTAAACAGTCCTAGCCTGTGCCTGCATAGATTTAGATTTTGTAGTCTGTGGGGAGATATAGGTAATGAACAGATATACATTTATCATTGTGAAGTGCTGTGAATTAAACGATGAAGGTGCTGTGAAAGTGAAAAGCAGGAATGGACAGCAGAAAGCACACTTACATGCTGTTGTCAGGGAGGACCGTTCTAAGAAGTTGGCAATTAAGCTGAGATCTGAAGCGTGAGATCTGAAACTGAGCTAGTGAAAGAGCCTTCTACGCAGCATAGCCAAGTTCCCGTGCTGTCTAGAGAGGGATTGGCTTGATCGAGAAATGGAAAGAAGCCTGGGTAGCTGAACAATAAATGAGATGAGAATGGAGAGGGGCTTATAGGCTTGTTTTTCATTGAATGTATTTGACATATAACATTATGTAAATGTAAGGTGTACAACATGTTGATTAGATACACTTGTATATTGTAATAAGGTGTACAACGTGTTAATTAGACACAATTATATATTGTAACATGATTGCTATTAGCATCTCTCTCATACTACATAGCTATCATTTCTTTTTAGTGGTTGAAATAATTAAGCTCTAGGCTTTGATTAGGATTTGAATTTTATTTTTACTCCAGGGTGAGTCCCTTGACGGGTTTAATTATTTCAACTGTAATGACTTAAAGCCCCCAACCTGCTTAACTGCAGGAAGTCCCCTCCTAACAGGTTGTCCAAATATGATTAAGAATCGCCAGAGGACAATTAAATGCTCGACAGATACGTCCCGTTGTCACCTGCTGCCCCACCCTCTGTCCTGCTGCAGATCTGTCAGGGCTGAGTTACCACCTGCCTTCAGTGTCTACTATCCCCACTACACTGCCTTCCCCCGAGCCTGAACAGCAACTGCTAAACAGGAAGCAATTTTAATAGGACTCTACTGAAGTTTGAGAGAAATAAAAATAGAACCAGAGAGTAATTTATTACCACCACTGGGTGTACCTCTTCTTAGAGGTCGTAGGACTAGACCTATCCCCGGATTAGGACAGTCCCACACTGGCCCACACCACCCTGGACATGGAGAGGCTGGGTTTCTTTCATTCTATCTCACCCTTATCCCCACTTCTTCTTTCTGGCCCATGATCAGTCTCTTCCAAGAATGCTGGATAACACAAATAACTTACCTTCAAAGGAAATGAACCTCCAAGATCTTCTCGCCAGATAGGTGAGGGTCACCCCAGTGATCCTGAGCTACACCAGAACCTAACAATCCAACGTCAGTAAAGGCTGGACTCACACAGTGTTTGGGATATTAACATGCCAGTACATTTTGAGCTAATCCAAACTAAGCCTCATTCTTTTGTATAATTCAAAGTAAAGATCAGCTTGCTATGCATCCTTCCTGCAGGATCTCTGTCCACATGATGAAGCAGAAAGTTTCAGGCATACTTCATTCTAATCCGTATTTTAAATAGACATAATTCCCTAAAGGATATAGCCCCAGCTGTGCAACCCTGTCCATCAGATACCAGCTTTAGTATCATCACGAAGTAGTTCATGTCATTCAAACCACAGCACCTCACAAAATCATCCTCTGGAGCATGCCTCAATTTTACTTTTGCATAACAAAAAAATTGCTTTGGTTTCCCCAAACCAAAGGCATAATCTGCACCAAAGTTAAATTCAAGTCTCTACTCTTAGCAAATGCTTATAGCTTGAAAATATACATGAAGTTTTCTTCCCATCAAGCTTAAAAGAAAAAAAATCTTGCATTTGACTTCTCACCAAAAATGTAAGTTGATTTACTAGTAATTAGAAGTCACTGCAGTAAAATACCTTTCTTCTTCCAACTGTAGCTTCAAGGAGCTCTTCAGTCTCCTACCACTCTGTTTACCTGACAGTCATTGCAGATCCTTCATTTGGATTCAAGCTCTTCACCCATCCGTGGAAACTATTTTTGCACCTACCTGGCTCTGACAGCAGTGCCCCTTGTATGGACCACCTGGCCGGCTAGCATGATGAGTTCCAGCTCCTGAGACCCCAGCCTAGTTAAGAATTCTGTTCACCCACCATCCCAGCCTCCAGAATCACCTGAGAAATAAGTTGGAAATTATATTCTCAAACAGTTGAGGATTTCAAGAACTCCCTTATTACTGATGCTGTGTTGCGTACACAATAGCATCATTGGATTGGAGAGGGCCTACAAGCTTCATTCATTATGAGAAAAAAATATGCTCTAGGCTTTCAATGCCAAGTGCCCCACCCACCCACTCTAACCTTCGTCCAGTGGCCATTGACAGGTCGCATTTTATTCCAGAGCTGCCTTTCCCACACTATTCTAATAGTGCCCTCCACTGGTAGGGGATTCAAATGCAATTAAAGTTTGAAGAATCAGACCATAAAGAGTAAGCTTATTTCAATATCTACCCAGTGCCTCAGAACTCTCCAGAGATATTCACCTCTGACCTGGCCACCTTCCAGTTCTCTGTCTTACAAATACATAGGCACATGAAATAAGGCTCAGAGAGCAAAGAACTAGTCAGGCTTTTTCTTCCAACTGGAAGTCCACCAATCTGTCTTCCAGATGGTACTAGGTAAACCATAGCATCAACAATGCCCCCACCATTAGCCACAGACATTTAGAAGGGTGAAGGGCTTGTAGTTCCACATGTGATACAGTCATGGCTTCTCATAGAGAATCTAAAATAAAACAGTCTAGTTCTGTGGTCTCAGTTCTGAAAAACATGTAAATATAAGTTCCTTAAATACCTCTTCTTTTGTTACTTAATCCTTTGGAAGATAAAACAAAAAGATATCCTGTTCAAACTTTCTAGGATAAGTTTTACAAACTCAACTAGTTTGGGATGAGGCAAGAGCGTATAGAGTGGACAGCCAGGATGTCCAACTCTTGGGCTCCTCAGAGGAAACCATGCCCTCTCCTCACCATCCCATGAAGCTCAATGAAAGAATTCTCTTCATTCTGATGTAGTATAGCAGGGACATACATTCACATGAGAAAAAAATTGTGGATTCAAGTGTGGTGAGCAGCTCTATAGACTAAACTATTATCACTGAAGTGCAGTTTCCCATAAAGCCCATGGCAAATATTGCCAATAGCTCCATTTATATTCCACATCCCATTTGCCACCTGTATGTCATAAATTCCAGATACATATGCCATCTGTGGAGAAGGTGCATCAGAAAAGGAAGTAGAAAGCTACCCTGGAGGTTCTGATGCACAGATTTGGGGAGTGATGCAAGCTGCCTACTTTCCCAATGCTCAGAGTCCCATGATGTTTATGTGTAATAGTTTATCCTCTGTAAGTGAGATTTGGGTTATTTCCAATTTTTCAATATAAAAATAAACCTACAATTCAATGAATGACAAATTGAATTTCTTTTTCCTTTTGGGTAAATTCTAGTCGAAGGACAAGGACAATTTTTTATTATCTTAGGATGATATTTAGTTGATTTGTAGGAAGATTAAATCCTCTAATAGTGTCCCTCTCCCCTGCCCGGTGAATATACTGCCCTAAGTCCTATCACCATTGGATTTTATCATGATCATTAATTTTTGTTAGGCTAATGGGTATATAACAACATAGTCAAGCTCTTTTAATTCACATTACTAGGATAGTCCTATAAGCTTCTCTGTGATGGAAGCCTTCTGAATACCCTCAGATATCAATATGTAGGCAAAATACCTCAAGTTAAATGCCACTGGCCTAATAAATATGTTGATGTAATCTTGTGATAGAGGTTATTCTTTTCTAGGACAAAGGTACTCAATGAATATGCAATGAATTGAACAGAACCTAAAGGGATTTACTTTGAGTATATTGGGAATTTCCTTTTGTCAATATTCTTTATTACTATGATAGCAAATTAGGCAAAATCAAACACATTGCATAGCTGCCAACTTTTGTGATCCCTGATGACTAGCTACAGGGTTTTTAAATGGTGCAAGTGAAGACAATTTTTAGAGAGCCAAGTGGGTTTAATAAATCTATTTAAAGCTATTTTTTATGATTCTACTAACACAAACAATAAAGGAGACCAAGGTAGAGTTATAACAAACAGGAATCCTGTTTATGCCTTTGACTGCCATTGACATCTGAAGGTAGCACAGGAGTATAGTGCCATGGTCTTTTCATGAAAAACAAAATCATGAAAAATTTCAGGGCCACAAACCCATGGCTATAAATCTTAAGTAACAGACTGGGGCAGACCTGAAACAATCCCTGGGAATACACTTTTTCTATTATGGTTCTTATTCTGTTATTATTGTGAAGAAGATAAGAACTGATTCACAAATACCCCAAAGTTTGCATATAAATAAATTCTGATGCCTTACCACAAGTATATTCTTGATCTGTTCTCTTCAAAGTTTTATCTAGAAGACACTCATAAAAGTGAGTGGGACAGAAAGCTTGGAAGGATAGCAGAGATATTGGATGACAGATTACAGATCCAAATTTGGACCGTAAATGGGAAAAAAGAGGCCAGAGTTTGAGCATCTACTTCAGGAGGGGGTGAGAAATGGTATATCACATGAACAGGGAAGCAAAGGATCCCAAGTTATCTTCCTATTGCATGGCAGTTATAGGGTACAGGCTCCTATTTGCTGATTTCAAATCATGGAACTGAGCTAAAGAAAGCTCATCTTTAACACTTTCTTCTTGCCTTCTCTCACTTAGGGAGCACCGCAGATTATTTTCTGTCTTCCTGAAATAGACGAGTACCTCTTTTTATGGGTAAATATGTAGTAGAGAATTTGGCTTTGCCCAAAGAGAGATATGGCTTTTTCCTTGACTTCTGGAAGATAATGTATGTCACACTCTGCAGTTGGTATCTTTGTTTGGGTAGGGACCGGCCACACTGGATTTTAGGGTATGGCCAGCCACACCCAGTAGTTTTAAAGTGGAGTCTGACTAAATAAAAAACAAACAAACGGAGATCTGGCTATGCCGAAAAAACCAACCATGTGATTAAGATGAGTGCTTTGGGACTTAGCTGGTTTGCTCAGTGGTTAGAGCGTCAGCCTACAGACTGAAGATTTCAGGTTTGATTCCAGTCAAGGGAACGTACCTCAGTAGCAGGTTTGATCCCTTGGGGCCAGTCAGGGTACATGCTGGAGGCAACCAATTGATGTGTCTCTCTCACATCAAAATACAAAATGATTACCACAATAAGGTTAGTTAATACATCCATCACTTCATGTAGTTATTATTTTCCTTTCTAGAGTTCTTCTAGAAAAATATCTAACCTAGAGGAAACCCTCTAAACTTGCACTTGGGGTCAGAAGTGAAGGCAGTCTTGTGTACTGTGCCCTTAAACCTCACAGTCTGGTTAACTAGGTAGTACCATAACAGGTCGACTACCCAGTATAGAACTTCCACCCCTCAACCATGTGCCTGCCCAAAGTGCTACTTTACACAATTAGGTCAACTTACCCTCTTTTATGCAAAATCCAAGCTCTCTGAACTAATATGAGGGCAACCTTCTTATATGAGAGAAAACTAAACATTTTGTTTTTCTCTTTTGAAAAGACGAAAGTCCATTGTGTTTTATAATTGTTCACTCAGACCTTTGAAAGTCTTTTGTTCAAACATCAGGAATAGAACTATAAATTCAGATAAGTCCCATCCTGTGTGCTAATTGTAGTTAGTCAGTAATTGTTCTCACCCTGAAATATATGAAAAGTACTATACAGTCCTAAGACTCTGGCACTCCACTTCCTAGCTGCTGCCTCATTCTCTCAATTTTCTCATCTTCTTGACCTAATGGAATAGTATTTTATCTCTTCCAGTCTATGTCCCAGAGACCCCAAAGATTGTTCCATCCATTAAATATTATTTGCTAGGAGTTATGCCTCAGGTCAATTTCATCAGCTCTTATAAAAAAAATTTTAAAAAAAGGAAAATTGACCTCCCTTCACTAAAAGAAGTTTTATATTTTCAGTTTATGGGTGTGGCGTTATTTAATTATTTTTATTTATGTAAAACGGTCACCATTCCTAGCAATTAGCTTGGGCTGCTGGTACAATACCACTGAGAAGGAGGAAGAGGCTCTAACATCTCAAGAAGTTATATTTATTTCTAGCTCAATTACTGTCTACTGTGGGATGGCTTTAGCTCTGCTTGCTATCTTCTTGGGATAGAGATAAAAGAGCAGCCCTGCCCAGTCTGAGACTGCCAACTTTTATGTTCTTGGTATGGCCTGTTTACCATCTTGAAGTTTATAAAGAGAAGCAACACTGCCCAATTTTGAAAATGCAAGAAAGCAGAATATTGAGTAGAAGGCAGGTTGTACCAGGAAAATAAAGTAGAACCAGGATCAGTTTTCTAAAACATCTGTAACCTGTAAAATCCTCCTCTGAATAGATGAAAAGCATGTTTACTTCCCATGACAAGAGAGTTCAAAATTAAATCATAGGGTGAAATTTTGTTACCTGTGCAGGAGAGTTGGCTGGCAGAACATCTGTTAAGAGATATTCTTACATTATGGGAAAGTGAGACTAGTATTTAATATGTGAATAAGAAACTTGACATATGTTATAGCATTTAATCTTCAAAATGTTTTTAAGTTGGATAGTCTTGCTCCTCTTTACAGACTTCAAGATGGCAAACTGAGATTCAGCCAAGACATAAAAGCATAGTAGAAGACTAAAACAGGAGTTTTTGAAGAGGCATAAACCCACACCAACAACATAGAAAGGAATCTTTAGCAGAAGGTAGATTTGAACAAATTTCTGGAATATGGATATTGGAACATTGACTGATAAAGCAGACGGAAGAATGCTGGAACATCAAAACATGTAGAGAGAGCATTATGCTAAGTGAAATAAGCCAGGCAGAGAAAGATAAATACCACATGATCTCACTCATTTGTGGATTATAGAGAACAACATGGACTGATGAAAAGGGACAGACCCAAAGACTGAGAAACAGCAATCAGGCTATCAATCCCCAGAAGGAAAGTAGGGGAGGGCGGGGGTAAGGGGAAGAGATCAACCGAAGGACTTGTATACATGTATATAAGCCAAACCAATGGACACGGACAACAGGGGGATGGGAGCATGAGTGTGCGGGGGCAGGGGGGCGGGGGGGAGGTTGGGGTTAATGGGGGGATGAGGACACATTTGTAATACCTTAACTAATAATAAAAAATAAAAAAAAAAACATGTAGAGAATACAGCAAAGAAGGCTTTTATTCAACCAGCAAATCCCTAGAGAGATTATCTTGAAATTCACAAGAGCAGGGATTAGAAGTGGAACTGAAAAGAAGGTTAACTGACATTCTATATACAAAACACTCATTTTCATCATTTTCAATCCCTGCTCAACAGAGTAACACAGGTAATCATAGATAACAACCTGGAGGCAGGAATTTACCCTCAGTTAAAAAATAAAGGGATACAAGTAGAGTTTCTTTGTTGTTGTTTTTCTTTTTTAATCTTTATTGAAAGTATTACAGATGCCCCCCCCTTTTTTCCCATTAACTCCCTCCACCCTGTACCTGCTCCCTTCCCAGGCCTTCAGAGATTTTTGTTGTGTGTGTTTTTTTTAAGAAATTAAAGGAAGAGTTTAAGTAAAACTGATTATTAAAAGTAATTAGACAACTGAGGATCAAGAGACTTTTGAGGAAAATTTTGTATGATATGAAAAAGAAAGATCAAAACAAACAAAAGGGGAGGTGATGACCAGAATAAACAGAGATAAGTCAAGGAAGAAAAGAAAAGGTTTAAAATAGTATAACTAGTATTCTAAGAAATAGCTCAGACAATATGATATCCATAAATCATGAACAGGCTGCTCTGGAAAAGAAAAGAAAAAAAACAATAAAAGAAACCAGAAAGAACTCTTGGGAAATTACAAAATCAGATTAACAAAATAAAAATTTCAATAGTCAAGTTGGGAAATAAGATTACGAAAACCTTACCAAGAGTGGAAAGAAATAAAAAAAATATAAGAGCACATATGAAAGCATACAAAAACAAAAGTATCAGTATCCCTATTCAAGTAATTGGATTTCCAAAAACAAATTTCAGATTACACAGAGGAGGAAAAAAAATTACTAAGTAACTAATCAACTGGAATTTCTCAGTGCTGAATTCCTACCAGTCTTCAAGGTGAGACAAAGGCTCTAGCACAGGAAATAAAACCCACATCCAGGCCCATCATTGTGAAATTTAAAAATACAAGCAATTTAAAAAATCCTAAAAACAGGAAGAATCGAGCACAAAGGTATTTTGTCACTTACCTGAAGTCATAAGGGTGACGGATAGCAGACTGCCACCCCAAAATATGCCACTTCCGCTTCAAGACTGAGCAACTTCAGTAAGAGCTTTTTCCCTTCATCACTTAACTGACAAGAAGAAGCTAGAAAGGGGACCTATAGCAGGAAGACAGCTATTCCGAGAAATAACTTATCTGTAGAGCAGGCAAGCATTTGTTTACCAAACATTTCTTCTCCTCCTCTTTCTGTGACTTGCCTTTTCCCCCTTTGAAGCCCCAGACCCCTACCCCTCTCCTCCACTCAGGAAGGTATATATGCCTTGATTGTCTGGCTGCCTTTGAGTGTCATCTCTTTGTGGGACTATCACCTGTAAGAAATTAAACTCTTTTCCCGTTCTGTCAATTTGATTATTAGAATAGCCAAGGACCTAGAAGGGGAGAAGGAAAAAGTTTTCCTCCCCTACAGTTTGGCAACGATGAAGGGACTGTGCTGGGTGAACATCACTTGTTCTGGGCCTGATAAGTTTATTATCTTGATTATTGTGATAAATTTCACAAGCACATACAAACTTAAAAATGCATAACATTATACATATTACTCATGCACAGTCTATTGCATTCAAATTACACCTCAATAAAGCCATTCCGTCCACATACATCACATGGCTTTTAAAAGCCAGATGTTGTGGGCTGAATTGTATCCGCCCCAAATTTCTGTGTTGAAGTCCTAACCCCCTGTACCTCAGAATGTGACTGTATTTGTGGTGAGGGTCTTTAGAGGAGTAATTAATTTAAAATGAGTTCATTAAAGTAGGGCCTAATCTATATGACTGGTATCTTTATAAAAAGAAAATTTTAGAACACAGGTATGTATATCAGGGAAGACTGTTATTAGTGGAAGTGGAGATCTTGGGGTGCCGTGGGAAAGAGAATCACCTGAGGCCCCCATGGGAGGATGGGGTTTTGTAGAAAGCTTTATTGATGACGTAGAATTAAGGGAGTTCCCCTTCAAGGTCCCATCTCCATCTGTCTCACCATAGAAGAAGTCCAATCTTATCTTCAGCAGGGCTAACATTAAGGCTACTTCCCAGAATTTCTGTTCCATATTAAAGTCTAGTCCAGTCCAACATCCAGTTAGCTTAGCTTGTGTTCTCAGCTGCAATCTATTGCATGCAGTGTCCACATAACCATGGGCCACGTGACTGCTTAAGGCCATATGGTGGGTGAGTGCATGGGCAAATGTGGGGCACAAAGCAAGAGAGAGAAAGGGAGTAGGAGAAGGAGAGAGGGAAGTCTTTGTCTGGGGATTTTACCCTCACAAGATTTTATGTGCTTGCAATGGCTTCACCATCCTCGTGAATGATCTTTTTCCCAGGCTAGACTGACAGGCAAGTACCTTCCCTACGTCACCCTGACTTCCCTGTGCATGCACCTATCAGCCCTTGGCGATCCCTTCCCCTAGTGATCTGCAAGGAATGAGCTGGTGGTTCCCTGGGGAGCATGAAGCTATTGCTTCCTGGTGACCATGCTTATAAGGTCTTGTTTGCTCTCTTCCTATTATTCATGTCAATAAACTAGATAATTGTGATGCTAACAAGACCATGGGAAAACAAGCTAAAGAGAGGAGTCCTCAAAAGAAACAACCCTACCAACACCTTCACCTCAGGTTTCTAGCCTCCAGAACTGTGAGGAAATAAATGTCTATTGTTTAAGGCACTCAGGCCATGGCTGTCTGGCAGCTCTATCAAACTAATACATTTGGTAAAAGATTATTCCACATCATATCTAACACATGCCTTGTAGTAGCTGCATCATTGGTGATTTATTTTCTATATAAATTATTTCCTTTTTTTTTTTTACAATAACTACGTGCTTCTGTTATACTTATAAAAATAGCCGTAAAGGCCTAACCAGTTTGGCTCAGTGGATAGAGCATCGGCCTGCGGACTCAAGGGTCCCAGTTTCGATTCTGGTCAAGGGCATGTACCTTGGTTGTGGGCACATCCCCATTCGGGGGTGTGGAGGAGGCAGTTGATCGATGTTTCTCTCTCATCAATGTTTCTAACTCTCTATCCCTCTCCCTTCCTCTCTGTAAAAAAAAATCAATAAAATATATTTTTAAAAAATAGTCATAAAATATTGTATGGAACCATTCTCAGGATTAAATCTGAGAATGACAAAGAAGCCATGGTGGAAAAGGCCCATTTTCTTATTCTAAAAGAAGTATGTTTCTGGTACAGGAGAAAACATGGTAATTTATAAAAGACAACTTAAAGAAAATTGCTAGGTATATTTTTGAAATTTCTCTATAAATATTCAAGAGGAAGCCTGCTGCCTCTAAATTGCTGATGCTGCCATTTCAGACACACCTGCAGCACACACAGGAAATGGTGGAACTATAAACAAACTGTTCATTAAAGATACCTATGTAAATTATAAGACAAAAGGTAATATTCAACATAAAATGCTCCTATTCTTAAAGAAAACTTCACAAAATGAGTTTTAAGTTGGCAGTGATTACCAGCAATGTTTTTATTAGGAGATTCACACAGCTTTCTTTCATTCTTAATTACTTTTGTAACTACCGACACTTATTCAGTTAGATATGTTAATAGTGCCTGGATTTCTGTACACCTGTTTCTTCCAGCTGTCTGCAAGGCTGGTTCGCTGACATCTGTATGGAATTGGTAGTTTTATTTCCTTCCATTAGAATCACAGGAAAAGAAGTCCTGGGATCAGTATGCAGTTAAAGAGCTTAAAACAAAGGCAAGCAACAATTGTGAATATTCTTGCAATAAAATCAGTGCTAGCAGGATAAATTCTGGGATATACTCAAAAATGACCGGAAGGCTCACTATGCTTTCATAGATATAAAGGAGGGTCCCTTACTTTATAAGCCCTCTGGTACTTGGTTGTATTTACAACTATATACATGTAAGGTCCAGGCTGTAGAGTCGTTTTGGCTATAAAACTTAGAGCAAAAATTAAATACTTAAAAATTGAGTCATTTATAATAAACTAAGTTATCTGTTTAAAATACTTTTCAGAATGTGCTTTGTCCCATATTTTTAATTAAGAAAATACTTAGTGTGCCTCTATAGTGTACATTAATTTAGGACATCGGGTCTTTAGAGAAGTTATTAAATTAAAATGAGGTCATTAGGGTGGGATCTTCGTATAATCCAATATGACTGGTTTCTTTATAAAAAGAGGAGATCAGGCCACAGACCTGCATATATACAGAGAGAGGACCATGTGAAGAAGGGAAAGTTTTTTAAATTCGGGGCGTACAGCAATAAAGACAATGCCCCTGATCTCATGGACCTTAAAAAGGAGTGGGAGGATGTGGGGGCCCTGACCAGAGTATGCCGGAGGTTAAAGGCCCACTTGCCACACCCATGCATGCAGGCAAGGACAGCAGTATTACTAGGTTAAAGGCCCCTTTGCCCTACGCATGCGCAAGGGCAATGACTCTACAGTAGCAATATACATACTGCGCAGGTGCACTCTTATGTAACCTGTTGACGTTAATGTAGCATGGACATCACTAATTGGCATAGGGCCTCTTTGGTTTAAGCATGTATATAAGGTGCCACTGACCAGCCAATTTTTGGCTGCTCTGTTCATAATAAAGCATATCCCACTTACCTACTGTAACTCGTGTGTTCTTCCAGTTTCCTGCACCCAGAGGGGTCAAGTCCCTGGCTGAGGAACTTGCCCCCAACAGAGAGACTAATACGTCCATTGTAGCATTTATCAATGGCTGCAAAACAAATCACCACAAATGTAGTAACTTAAAACAACACATGTTCTGTGGGCCAGGAATCGGAGCATGGCTCAGCTCTGTCTCAAACAACTTATTGAGCACTTAGATATTTCCCACATTGTCATTATTCATTTAGATTTAGTTAGTTAGTTAATCCTCACCAGAGGATATTTTTCCATTGATTTTTTTTTTAGAGAGAATGGAAGGGAGAGGGAGTGACAGAGAGAGAGAAACATCGATGTGAGAGAGACACATGGATTGGTTGCCTCCCGCATGCACCTGGATCAGAGACGAGGATCGAGCCTGCAACCTAGATACATGCCTTTGACCAAAATCCATCCCAGGACCCTTCAGTCCACAGGACCCTTCAGACCAACACTCTATTCACTGAGCTAAACTGACTAGGGCTATTCATTTAGATTTAACAGTGTATTTTATAAAAGCAATTGTACACCATTGTATTCTCTTGTTTTCGTCTTTGTTTTGAAGACTCTACTCTGAATCACTGGCAGTTTGGTTACAATCCATTCCTTATTATTTGCTTCAATTTACAGCACCCATTACCCTCTGCTGGCATTTTGCCCCAGTGTAACCCCTTCCCTGGACTGTGAGCAAGATTTGTGACTTGCTTCTAATAAACTACGATAAAAATGAAGGAATGTCATAAATGTGATTGTTATATTAGCTCACAACTTCTTTCTTGCTAGCAGACTCTCTCTATTGATGCTCTCCCACGCTGCCTTTGATGAAGTACCCTGCCATCTGGAGAGGCCCATGCGGCAAGGATCGGAGGGTGGCCTCCAGCCAACAGCCAGCAAGGAGCTGAAGCCCTCCATGTGACATATTGCCAACAACCACATGAGTTTGGAAATGGATCCTTTCCCAGTTGAGCCTCCAATGAGACCCCAGGCCAAGACAAAACCTTGATTGATGTCTGTGAGAGACCCTGAAGCATGAGACGCAGCTGAGCCATGCTCCGATTCCTGGCCCACAGAACATGTGTTGTTTTAAGTTACTACATTTGTGGTGATTTGTTTTGCAGCAAGTGATAAATGCTACCGTAGGTTTCCTTCTCAAATCAGAGCATCACTAATGGAAACCCATCTCAGAAAAACAAATAGCCTTGACTGCACCACTGCTGTCTTGGACTATAATAGATGTCTGTCGGAAGAAAGAACTCCAAAACAGATTTTCTCCATTCTTCCCATAGCCTATCCATACCTCCAATGCCTGGACCCACTCATTTAGGAGAATTTTCCAGAATATCTTCCCACCTGCATTCCACAACAATGTATTCTTATAGGGTATCTTTTAAACATGGGGTTCCCTAGAAGCAGGGACTTAGAAGGAGATTCTTCACAAAGTATGTTTTTGAGGGAGTGTTCTCAGGAGGAGAGTGAGTAAAGCAGAAGAGGAAAGGAAAAAGCTAAGCAAGGTATGTTCTCTCAGGGAGAACCGAACTTTAGTCCTGGCCCCTTAGGAAAATCTGAGTAAAAACTGCCACTCAGAATTGATTCTGTCTTTAGGCAAGGGGCCCAGCCTTTTGTCCTCTGTGTCAATTAGTCATTGGTTCTGAGGGGTCTGGAGAGATTTGGATGAAAAGAGAAGATGTGAGTCTTAGCAGCCAACACTCAGCAACTGAGAGAAGGTTGCATTGGCTCCGTGAAGGGCAGGGCACCAACAGCATCCATCAGCAAAGGTGTGCTCTGCTTCCTGGTGTCATATTTGAAAGTGTTCTGAACTATGTTATAGCTGAGAAATAGTTTTGAAATGTTTGTAATAGGTAGTTATATATCTAGTTTAGCAATATATCTAGTTTCAGTGCCGTGGGCATTTTCTTCCCTAGCTTTTGTTCTTTTGGGTCATTGCATGCAGTTAGCGTATGAGAGTTTACAAATGTGTTTTTACCCCCACTATGTTTCCCAAAAGTTTCCAGGTTTACGAAAACGGGATGAATTATTTATGCATTCTGTATTGGCAAATCCTGTATTAGAAAAACCTGTAGTTTGCACAACCCCCAATATGCAGTCATGTGTCAGACCTCATGAGTTAGGGATTTAAGCTTCTACTTCAGAATGAAAAATAACTACTGGTTAACACCGATTTTGGGTTTGCCGGCCCCGTTTCCAGGCGAGTCAGGGGCACAGTTTCTGAAAAATGAGCCCTGCAGCTTTGGCCATCCTATCCCAGTGCCACCAGGGTGGCTGGCAAGGTTTCTCCCGTCACAGCTGGTATTATCCCGAGTTACTCAGCCCCAGGAAAATTGCTTCCTAATGGAACCCTAAGCCCTCCATTCAATATTCCCTTAGGTCTGAAGAGCACACTCCTGCGAACTCATGCTAAGTAAGGCCCCTTCAAAAATCATGCTCTGTGCTCATTTGAGAGTCAGAAATTTTCAATTATATCGCCTCCCAGGGAAAAACAAAACACAATTGTTTTTGCTCACTTGTTAAACACTAACCATTTTGTTCCTAGCTCCATTACTTTTTCTTACTTTATCCCTTTTATGCAAATAAGCAGCTCATTTCCAATCTTCCTTGAATAGAAATGTGGGCTCTGTGTATGGGAAATATGTCGCTTTGAGGTGGCTTTAAAATTTCTCTTTGGGAACAACTTGAATTTTTTTTGCCACTAAGGTTTTAAAAGTGCTTTCACATTCATTGCGTCATTTGATTCTAACCACAGGCCTGCAAAGTAAACAGGTGTTAGAAACCCCAGTTCACAGACTAGAATTCAGAGATGATCTAACGTCTTAAAACGTTGTTGCTAAGAACAACGGAACAGAGACAAGAACCAGATTTTCTGACTTCTGTCCGCTGTTGCTTCTCTTCCTCCATGCTGCCTTCTGTCAGCAATGGGCATTTTCAATTTCTTCCTTGATCCTGGGGATATTTCCTTTGTTGTTATGTTTTCACTCAGGGATCTCACAAATGCACATCAGGACTTAGCAACACCCCCACTTAGTGTCATTCAACACTAGCACCCCCTTAGCATTCTCAAATGAGAACCCTGACTTAATGACTTAATCTGGACATGCTATTTCACCAGTGTGAATCCAAGATGTGCTGGTGAGTCTCCAGATTGGCATATTATTGCAGTTTACTTGCATTTTATTGTATCAACCTTACGCTTGATTTCTATTGCATTTGGAGGCAATCTTTAGCATCCATAATATCGCTTAAATGAGACATAGCTCTGCAACGTGAGAGGTCCCTAAATATTCCTTGTGCAACCACAGGCGGCCCCTTCCAAACAGAATCTTCTTGGTGGGTTCTCTTGTAAATTTTGGCCTGGAGGCATGTTTAATGATTTTTAAGGGACTATTATAACGGGAATATTTACTCAAAATGATGTCCGCTTATATTATTTCTTTGCCAAATTGCTCAGAGCAACTAGAAAATTTGCTTGTACCTCTTTATCAGTATCCTCCTGGAAAGGAGGCATTTTCTGTTAGTGTACTGCACGAAGGATTTGATTTTACTTGATGGTCTTCAAAATTCAGCCAGAAGAACAAACAGCCCCTCCAATAATTCTCAACCTTCTTGCCACTTGGGATACTTTTATTATTTCACTCCTTATCAAACTTCACATGTGCCAAGGAATTCTTTATCTCTTTATTTTAGTAACAACAAACATATAATTATAGCAAATGCATACAGCACTTACCATGCTGGGTGCTGGTGTCATGAATCACATACATTAACTTTTTTGACACTTTAGGACAGTGGTTCTCAACCTTCCTGATGCCGTGACCCTTTAATACAGTCCCTCATGTTGTGGTGACCCCCAACCATAGAATTATTTTCGTTGCTACTTCATAACTAATTTTGCTACTGTTGTGAATCATAATGTAAATATCTGATCTGCAGGATGTATTTAGGCGACCCCTGTGAAAGGGCCGTTCGGCGCCCAAAGGGGTCGCCACCCACAGGCTGAGAACCGCTGCTTTAGCAGATACCTACTATTGTCTTCATTTTTACATGCAGGGCGCAGAGAGGTTGGGTAAGGGCAGCAGGTGAGAGCTGAGATTTGGGGCGGGTAGCCTCGCTCTGGAGTCAGTGCTCTTAACCTCTACATGTGCTGCTGTCCATTTGTAATATCCAATCAGCAGAAAAGACATGTGGCTCTTGTAATTGCAGAAAGAGGGAACTGGTAAAACCAGGACTTTCTCCAGTGGGCAGACACCCAGGAGGAAACACCGTTCTCCTTGGAATCAGGTTGCTAGAACTCAAGCTCCCACTCCACCCTTTGTCAGCTTATCCTCTTGAGTACATCCTTTAAATTCCCAAGCCCGCAAGACTTAGTGTGAAAATAAGGGTGTGAAGATGTACCCTGTCTACCTCATTCATGACTTAAAAAATAAAAAGATCCTGTATGGTACAACCTAATCTGTGCCAGGCACTCTTTCTAGATCTTGGCATGCAAAGATGAATGGCGAGAACCGTTTTCCTGAAGGAATTCAGAATCTAGAGTGGAGGGACGGGAATGTAACCACATTTACAGGAATGTAACCACAATGTGACAGGTTTCTGCCGTAAGAGTTCTTGAATACTAGGAAAGTGGAGAGGACAAAATGTGTGGCATTTCTCCAGAGTGGGCAGAAGGGAAGGTGATGTCAGGTAAACATAGAAAGGATGATTCCTGGAATGAGTCTAGAAAGATCGGGAATTATTCAGAGTCCATAAGGATGGGGAAACAGGATATGTGGAAGCATGAAGATACAAAAGGAAAAGGTATGCCCTAATTTCAAGTCCTTCTGAAAGTACACAAGACTTCAGAAGTTATCGCTCCCGGGAAGTTAGCAGGCGGGGAGGTTGATCATATAGAGAGCTCGAAAGGGAGGCATTGGTGGCAGGACAAAAAGCACTTTATCCATGCCAAAGCATGATATCAATAGACAATAGTATGTAAGGTGATCATCTCTAAGAATTCAGTGCTGGTAGCTCAGCATTTCAAGTTGCGGACTGCCAACAGGGGCACAGCTCTGGACCATCGAGAAAGCAGGAGCCCTTTCAAGGTAACTGAAGGTGTGAAGTTTATCCCTGAGTGCTGCTCCAGGACCACTTGAGATGCTGAACGTTCTTTACTGTATCTCATCCAGAATTGCAGATGAAACACTATAGTTCCTGACTGGATGCTGTGCATCTAGGAAAGCCAAGCCTGTGTTTCTGACAGAAGCTTAGAGAAATCAGCATCCCAAACAAAGAACTTCTACTCTTACCCATCTTGTTTTAGAGAGACATAAAGCCTGAGACAGCCAGCCTGCGTTATTCAGATAATCGCTTCAATTTCCTACTTCACTTTGCTTTTGTAAATGAGGGAGGAAACAATGAACAGAATAATTTAATTCAGGTCTCCTGAAAACCCATTTATTCTCCCTTCCCTCATTCCCTCTCCGTTTTGCTTCTGTAGGGTTTCAGTAAAATATAGTAATATGCATTGTCTGGGGAAATTACGCTGGCATAAGTCCATGAAATTTTCAATGGGGCACAGGTGGGAAGAAGAAAGCTGTTGCCTATGTAGCCAAACGTGCATATTTTTTAAAAGGAAATTTTGTATAAATTGATGAAAATAACAGCTTTCCTGAATAATTGAGATAATTGACACCATTCTCCTTTTTACTTTATTGTTGTAAGCAGAATTTTTGTGGTCTTTAAAGATGCTATTATATATTTTACCTTCATTTTATACATGAAAAAGATGCTGATACCTATACCTGTAAAGCTCATATAAATTTGATCATTTCATCTCAAAGCAAATTAATAGTATCTTGAGAAAAGAATGCAGCTACAGATAGTCACATGTCAAATTCAATGTTCATGGAGCAGAGACCACCTGTCAGGCACCAGATTAGACTCTGGATGGCAAAAGAGACATCCTGTCTCATCATACCAGCTTTCAGTTAGGTCAGAGGAACGTGTGGAACAAGCTTGAAAAATTAACTCATACTTCAACTTGGATGTGGAGAAATAGCAATGTTTGAAACTAATTTCATGTTTACCTAAAGTCCCAATTTGATTAGTGAAAATAATAGTAATAGTAATTTGCATTGCTATCCAATCTAACTTTAGTCTAAGGCAATATTTAAAATAGTCTCTTTGGATAATTTTCAGTATTTTCTGAGTCAAATATGTTTCATTTCTCAGGTAGTTTCCACGTCCCAGTTTCCCTTCCCAAGATGATATTAATATACTGGGAGGAGGTAGGTATGACAAGACCATCAGGGATGGGGAGAGGCGGCAAAGGGGACCCTTGACCTTGTGCTTGTCCTTGAGCTTGCACTGGCTCTCCTATTCTGACAGGGGCTCACCTTGCATTTGCAGCTATTGGTATAACTCTTTATCTGGATTATTTCAGTTGGGTCAGGCCTGGTATCAGTCACTGAATGACTCTGCCTCCCTGGGTCTCCATCCACCCAATCAGCTCTGCAGTCCATGCTGGCCTTTTCTCCAGTGTCCCTCCCCTCCCCCTCCACACAAGCCCTAGGACAAGTTTATCGCCCCTCAGCTTAGTGTGAGTACTACACAAGAACCTCAGAGGTCTCCCCAGCCCCCACCCACACCCCACCAGCCCACCACCTGGCTACAAGGTGCTCTTAATAGGTAGTTATTCTCCACTATCTATTCCCTGAGCCTTGGTGTGAAAAGAGGAAATCAGAACACCCATCTCTCCCACCATCCATCTATTAAACACAGAAAGATTCTAAGCAGCAGCGAAGGGGCTTTCTGTTATGCCCGGTTACCATAATGGAAAAAACGTTCCGAAGTCAGACACACAACCCTCACTCTGTGGGGTGTCCCTTCCAAGAGCAAGAGGCCCCTCACCCACGTTCATTAATTCACTCAAATCATGCGTGTCGGGTGCGGGCCTGGTATTTCAGAGATGAAAAGCAGCCAGGCCATCAGACTGCTACCTCTGTCACGGAGAAGATGGACACAGACACAATCGCTGCACACAGACATCTGCTGCGACGGAGGAAGCACAGGGCGCTGGGGGGGCACCGAGGGGACACTTTGCCAGACTGGCTCCCTGATGAGCCAAGGCCTGAGCTGAGTCCCAACAAGAAACAGGATTGTCTAGGAAACAGCACCAGGAACACGTCAGGAGAGGAAGCAGCAGCGACTGCAGAAAGACAGGGGGGCGTGAGCGAGTGTGGCTCATTAGTGGAACTGCCGAGTTGCTGGGTGAGGCTACCCAGCACCCATTATACATCCATCTTCCCCTTCCTCCCCTGGGAGGCTTTGATTCTGACTTGATTCCCCACCGCTATGAACAAAGGCTTAAATGCAAACCAGAACTGAGCAGGGTCATACGAAATGAAAAACTTGTAGATGGATACCTTTTAGAGATAAAAGCAGAAACATTTTATAGTATTTCTTGAAAGAATATGATTTTGCTTTCTAGAGGCTTCAAGCTGCCTCTTGGTTTCAAACAGCAGAATAATTGCCTATTGTTGTGGTTTCTTTTTCTTTCTTTTTTCTTATCTAAAAGAATTTATTTTAATGTTCTCCACCAATTACAGAGTAGTGGGGAAGGTAAATCACACAGGAAAATTCCAGAGTTCCTAACTGCCATAGCAATAAGCCAGCATTCCTAAAGGGTGCATTGTTTAAACTACAGGGTAATTGGGAAAGAATCACACTGGATATTTTTGTTATGGTACATTATCTGTCTTTGTTCCTACTTTTGTATAAATGAGGATTCCTTAAAAGGTGCACATCCCACACTTATTTAGGCCATGTAGGAATAAATGATATAAATTAAAGAGAATGATATCAGCATAGAAGAGGAGTCCCAGGACAGCACAAAAAGATAAAGCAGTAAAGGCTGAGCATATTCTTAAAATAAAATTGAAATCATTTTCTTTAGGATTGGTGAATCTTACCTCCAAACCTAGAACTATAAATGTTTATGTGTCTCACTAAAACTACCAAGATTATCTATTTACTTTAGTTGAGAGAAGATGTTTAAAGAAAAAGTGAACAAAGTCATCCAAAAATATGTTAAAAATCATTTTAATCAGTTAAAACAGCAATTTTCAACTGGTGTGCTAAAAAAAAAAAAGAAAACCTAAAACATGCAATACCTGACTATTTATTCAGGGGCACTGACCTCTTTTCCCTTAAATTGTCAAATAAAAAAAAAATGACAACAGCCAACACAATAAAAATTATACCTATTTTTTGTCAGATTGAGAAAAATATATATTTTTGGTGTGCCACAAAATTTTAGCAATTAGTTTCTATGTGCTATGAGATGAAAATGGTTGAAATTTGCTAAGTTAAGAGAATTCCACCTGCTAGAATGGCAACCTAAAAAGTTTAATTTGAAATCTGGGATCTCCCCCTGTTTATTATACAATAATAAATATTTATCCTCTCCTTTTCCCCTCAGTACTCTAATCAACTTATTTCTTTAAACCAGTACATTTAATATTTACAACTCATTCTTCTTCTTATAATGTAATTAGCTGTGGTTTCTTTCGACATCCCTTTTAACAGAATTAGTTTGGGGTATAGAGGAGAGGGTATGGAGACCAAACTGAGAGAGTGTGTATGAAGTCAGAAAATTCCTTACTACACTCATGATTATTTCAACACCATTTTTCCAGAGATCCCAGTAGAGGATCTGCTCAGTGTTTCTTAACGATTGATGGAGTTACTGTCAAAGATCAGTTTACAAGAAGGACTTAGAAGTCTCCCTCATAAGGCTTTATCCTCAAAATAGAGAGGGTTGCAGTGGCACCCAGTGTGGATCCAGAATAACAGGCCCATGACAGAGACTGGGCAAAGAGGGGAGGGGAGCCTAGAACAGTGCTATCCCTGAGACTGTATTCTGACCCAGGCTCGATAGTCCAAAACATGAGTTTTGAAGAAAGGGCCAAAACAGAAGCGCCAGTATCACCATACTCTCTAAAACACTGGAAATAGAAGTTGGGGTCTACAGGATTGTCCTAGAAATTTCATTTGTTTGACAAGAAGCTTACAGATGCTTCACTTGCATTGTAGGCTCAGCATGGCATCGGGACCCAAAGACCTCATCAGCGGTCATTATTTTGACAACCTGTAGACAGAAAAGGAGACAAGGGTATGGCAGACAGCATGTCCCATGTGCAGTAATATCACTGGCTCTACTAAGAACTTAAAGAGAGACTTAGAATGGAGTTGAAGTTGCTGCCCTTGTAGAAAGATCCAGAGAAGTGTCATTTTTGTTATAAGACTATTATATATAGTTTTACTCCCAAGCTGATATGGGCTGAAAAATAAAAATCACATGATAATGTGGCATTCAGTCATGTCTTAGAGATGTGAGCTTATCTGCTATGTGATCCATTCACACTTCAACAGTTCTTTACCTTCTTGCCTTCTTTTAACTGATTCCCAGAAAACATTAGGAAAAATCAGAGGACATAATCAAGCTTCCAGCTCCTTCTCCATGAAAATGATATACATTCCAAATGTACTCATTTGGCTGGGACATTAGAAACAAGAATACACTCAAGGGAGGTGATTCCTCTCTGAGTTGTCTGTCCCATGAGATCCAAAGACCCAGGTTGCTGTTGGTCTCTGTCCATCAGGAAACTAGGCAGTGCCTCATATGGACTATGAAGAAGATATACTCTAGAGAAAGAGATAGTTGTTGATTGCACACCTAGACTTAGCCTTACTGCCCAGAACTGGGGTTCTCCTAACCCTATCAACCTCCATTTTCTACCCTCTAATCCTTTATGGTTTCTTTTTCTTTTTTTCTTAAGGATATAACTGAACAGCAGTGGTCTCTGACATCAGACCTAGACATTTTCACAACAAGGTTTTAGGGTGTCATTCCTTACTAAGCTGTATGGGAAATTTTTGCTTTGTATCTGGAGAATGGAGGAGTTTGCTCCAGAGGGAAGTGCTAAGAGAGGCAAGTGGCAAGGGAAGGAACAAGCCCCCATCTGGCTCCTCGGCCTGTGTTTAAGCTGTTATTAGAGGGATGGAGAGCTGACAGTCACAGACCTTTCTTCATGGGGTTTAGTCAAGAGGCATAACCAGAATTTCACTCCCCTTCTCAAATGAGACTTTTGGAGACCAGGAGGGCTGCTTTGAGGGCACTCATGACAGAGTGAGGTCATAGTCAAGGAACAAATAGATCTTCCTTCGTCGATTTGCATGGAACTCAGACCAAGTCTGGTCTCCTGAGGATGAGATACCTTAAGAGTAACATATTAATGCCCATAGCAAGGCATTAAGGTAGTCAGGGTAGAACATGTACAACATTGTAGATCCTCTGAGCCAAGTGATTTAGTGTGTGACGGGCACAGGGAAATGGAACAGTGACCAAGAGAGGACAAACAGCATGTTTATTGGGCGGAGGTGACTGCAGCCAACTCATTATAAGCACAGAGAAGTCCACTTTCTGCAGCTTTTGGAATAACTCCCATCAGTAAGAAAACTCTGTGAGTAAATCGGATTTTGTTCTATATTCAGTCCCTCATGTCTGGTGCTCGGTAGGTGCTCAAAAATACTTGTGATGGGATACATTCAGGATGCTGATTTCCAGCAATTAGTTCAGTGAGCACTCGAGCTAGCATCCTTTGATCATTAACATATTTGTGACATAAGTTTATAGACACAGAGTAGTGGGCGGTATTTGTTTTGTGGGCAGATTAATTTAGTTTAGGTCACTCAAATTCCAAGACATGGGAGCTGCAGCAGTGCCAGAAGGTTCCTTTGAATCAAAAACTTCCTCACACCAGTCTGTACCAAGGCTCTGACAATCCCTCATCAAGCAGTCTTTCAGCATAAGGTGCCTCTTTAAAATGCAAATATATTACCTGGGAGGGATAACATATTAATCCATTACCAGACATTAATACTACAACACAAATCAGTTTATCAGTCAGTCACTGAATAGGCATTGCCTCAAGGAATGGTACATAGGGTGAATTTGTTCACTTCCCCCCATCTTATATTATGATTTATTGTGTAAACAAAAATTATAGCAGCAATAAAGAAAACTAAAACAAGGACTAAATTCCCCCCGTGGTCTTACTGCAGTAACATATTAATTGTTCTATCTGGGTTTCTTTCAGCTCCTATTCAAATTCAGAATCTTCTTCAGTGCAAATGTTTTCCATTTTTTTCTGAATAATATGCTAACATTTATTAAGTGCTTACTGTGTGCCAGGCACTGTGCCAGAAACACTTAAACAAATTAAATCATGTCATCTTAGCAACAGCTCATGAAGCAGGTACTGTTTTATTCTCCTTTTATACCTGAGGGGATTGAGGCTGGGAGAAGTTAAATAACTTGCCAAAGCCAGTAAATAATCAATTCAAACAAGCATTTGGCTCCAACATCCATGCTTTTAAACCTTGAACCAAACATTTACCAGGGAGGAAATTGAGGCATCGGGAGTTAATTAACTGTCTACCCTGCTATAAATAATGGTGGTGGAACCAGAGCTTGAGCAGCTGTCTGGTTGTGAGCCCTTCCCCCACCACTTCCCACTTAACTATAGCATGCAGATAACAGACACTCTATCGTGGTTGAGACTCACAGCCTCTGACTGAGGTTGATGTCGTTATGCCCATTTTACAATGTTGAGGTTCAAGAAGACTGATTGACTTGCCCAAGTGCAGATCATAAATGACAAATTCAGGTTATAAATCCAGATCGTCTGACTCCTAGTTCAGTATTTGTGTGTTTATGTTCTTTGTTAACGGCCTCTACTGGCATTTAAATTTTTCAATATAGTTTAAACAAAGCATATGATCACTATGTTTCCTACTTTATTCAGTTAATGTAATTCAAGGACACCTTCCCTTGTTGCTTGGCAGTTTTCATATTTATCACTGTATTGGCATTCCAATAGTACCCTAGGGTGATAAATCATAATGTACTTAAATACCTCAGTTGAATTTTTTTTTGTTTTCTTTTATGTTTTTCTGCTATTATAAATAATGTCACAATAAAGATATCTGTGCGATATCATTTTTCTTTTCAAGTATTTCTTCAGGGATGGTTAAGTACAGCATCTCTCATTTTATTTGATTTTCTAACAATAATTTAACCTTAGGCAGAAAACTGCGCATCATCTCCTTGTAGACAGCAATAGCAACAGTCCCTTCCCAACAGCCTCTATGTGCTGGCTGCCTGCAGAGATGAATTTTGTACCTTGTGACTGCTACAGAGGCATTCAGCAAACTGAACTGGCAGAGTGACCCTTAGCCAGAACATGGCCTTCTGCCTTCTGATGGCAGTTTTCTTATAGCTGTTCTGCACAAAGGCCGGAACCTGAATCTCAGAACTGTTGTCACAGTTGGGCTTTGGATTGATGCCACCTATCTGGGAACAGGAGCGTACTTTTTGGAATCGCCTAACACCCTGAGCACTTGCCCCAACTGTGCCTCTCCAGTTGGACTAAAGGGCACAGACACCCAGTAATTGTTTAGGCATCTCTCTTAATATCTTCACCAGGACAAACTAAATGCTTACTGGTATAATTCTTGCCTCATCTGCTCTCTAGAATATAAATTTCTTGGAAACAGAAACTATGTCTTGGTTGGGTCTCCATATGGGCCCTATCTCCAGCTGATGCTCAAATATTAACTGATGTGTTCATGTTGAGCAGTACCTTATGCTTTATAGTTAGCTAACTCAAACAACCACTTTCACCAAGATGAAAGATTAATGATTATGGGGAGAGTTTGTGTATTTTAGATTGCATTACAGAAGTAATCTATTTATGCTAATTATCATGTCTCATTCCATAACATTTTCGCTGAGTGAAATATTGATTTTTTAAAATACAAGTCACCTTGAAAAAGTGATGGGTAACATATTCAGCATAGAGTTGATTAAAAAAATTATTTTTAATTAATCTAATCTCTCTACATAAATAGATTTGAGAAAATAAGTATTTTTCAAAAGTTTATTATTTTAAATTCTTCTCAAGGTTATATTTTTCTAGACACACTCTAACTTGGAAAGAAAATAAGACCATTAGAAGGTCTTCTTGCAAAATAAATTATTGATTTTAAATGGGAGTTAAAGTATCAATGCCAGGATAGAGGTAAATATTCACGTATCTCAGCCATAGCCAAGAGCTTTCCAGTACTAGATACAAAATATGAGCTGTCCTTTTGAGAAAACATGTGTCTTAGAGCTATGTATGTCATTACCACTTTGAACCTTTTTGACATTCAGTTCTGATCTTTAAATTTATTTATTACAATTGCATTCTGTGTAGCAGCTGAGTATGAATTGTAACCAGTTGGGAGGTGAGAAATAGAAATATACTATGGCAACCTCTAAATATAAAAATATTAATGCATCAGTGTTTAGAGTCAATAACAACAGTAAGATACAAGCTATTAAATATCACCATTAGATAATTTTCCAAGTTCTATAATTTCCATAATCTACAGAGCAATATTAATGAATGCTTGTGTTATGTTCTAAATTTCAAATTCTATTTCATAGAAACTAGAAAAGAGGGAAGTCAATTGTAGAAATAATTAAATCCCATCTGAGGCTTATCTCTGGAATAAAATTTCCCTGGAAGTGTTCTGCTGTTTTCCAACTCTGCATTAGGTTGGGCTCCCACTGATAAATCCACAGACCATCAGGATAGCAGGTTAATGATAAAGTTCAGTAGTTTTCAAACTGTTAAGAGAACGTGTAGGGTTCTGTGGAGGTATATCACCACCTACTGTGACAGTAGAGGGAGGCCAAGGATCCAGGGATCCCAGCCCTACCGGTGTTTTCCCCCAGGGCAGCACCATTTTGTGTGTTTTAGAGGTTGCTTTCCATCTAAAAGTTCTTTTTTGGAGATTCGCAGAAGATGGGCAGTTTTATTATATTGATATGATATAATGAAGATTTTATAGAGTAGGTCAAGTTAGTCATTTTTCTGTTTTTGGCATTCTAGACAAACATAATTTTAGTACAGACTTAGCTGATGACTTAAAGCAATCCACAAGGTGAAAGAGGGGTTAACAGAAACCAAAAGGAATATATTTGGATCTTTAAGTGATCTAATACGCTAAGGAACAGAGGTAAAATAGAAGAGGCCTAACAAAGTACATTGAGCAGTAGGGAAAGATAACAGAGCTATGAGCCCAGCCGGCATGGCTCAGTGGTTGAACATCGACCTATGAACCAGGAGGTCACAGTTTGATTCCTGGTCAGGACTCATGCCCAGGTTGTGAGCTAAATCCCCAGTGTGGGGTATGCAGGAGGCAGCCAATCAGTGATTCTCTCTCATCATTGATGTTTCCATCTCTCCCTCTCCCTTCCTCTCTAAAACTCAATAAAAATATTTTTTAAAAAAAAAAGAAAGAAAGAAAATAGAGCTATGAGTCCAGAGGAGGGAAATGCAAGACTATGCTTTCACTTTAAGCTTTAGTTCAGATATTTAAAGTGGGAAGTGTTATTTTTTCAACATTGATTTTTGGCTCATCATAGTCAAGATTTTTTATAGATCTCATTCAACTGAGAGTATAAACTAGAGAAGAAGAAAGGAGGCTAAACCAGGAAACAAGACTCAAAGAAGGGTAGAATGTAATAGAATGTGAGTCTTTCCCTGGAACCAATGTTTTTCTCTGTTAGAACATCCAATTTATTCTTTCATCACATTATTTCTTCAACAAATAATTATTAATGCTTTACAGAGTACCAAGCTATTCTAAGTCCATCAAAATACGAATGGCTTTTTTATCTCCATTAGAGAAGGGGAAATTCATATAGCTGGAAACTTTTAACCCCCCCCCCCTCCCTCCTCTTCTATTTCACCTTCTTCTGGGTTCCTATAGTAGTTTCTATATCTGGTGTAGTATTTATCTCACACTTAAAAATATATAGTTATGTTTGCATGCATTATTCCCTGTACTAAACTACAAACACCTTAAAGTACAAACCCTTCTACATAGCATGTGCTCAATATGTGTCTGATAAATTAAATTTTTAAAAACAATAAAGGTAGATATCATTTAAATGTCCATAACATACTTTCAATAATGAATGTAGAGCAGGCAGAAACTGAACTTTCCTCTCCTTGCTATTATACTAAGTCATGCTTAGAGTTACACAGGGCCTTTCCACAAAGAGCTATCATATATTTCATTTATTTCTACCAGTGGCCTGGAAGGAGAGTAAAGACAGGTACTATTAACTCAACTTTAAATATGGAGCCACTGAGTAGCTGATACTATATTAAATATCATTTTTATAGGAGAGAAATCCAGGTAAAGTATGCAGTTCTCACACTTTATACTTCAGTATTTGTTTATAACTTTCCACTATCTAATTATTGGCCAATGCACTTGGCCAGCCTCGCTCTCCACTTTGGTCAGTTAGGCTGGTTATGCAGGGAGAGGAAACTTCACATCACTGTTCACACATCAGACAGTTCTCGTCACATATCTGTTCAAACAATCAGATCTGTATGTTGGTGAAGATTACTTGAAAGTTACTTACTACTAGATTCAGACATGAGATGCTTAGACTACATACAGATGTGCCAGATACTGAAAAATCAAAGCGTTGCCTATTCGTCTATTTATTCAATACATATTTCAACTATTTAAAATATTGTATTGCTAGGAATGGGCAAAAACTCCATGACGTTTACAATATAGTGGAGAGGCAAAAATAATAAGCAAGAAGATCCCACTAATAAATAAAAATTATTAAGTATAAAATGCAATGAAAGGATCAAATGTAATACTACGATAGAGAATAAGGTGAGGAAGAAACCTATTTAGTACGAGTTATTAATCTTTCTGTCACCCTTTTGGGAGGTGATAATTAAACAGAGAAGGAGCCAGCCAGGTGAAATTCAGAGAAAGGATAGAATGAACAGATATTCCAAAATGGGTGAAATCTTGGGAGGGAAAGTAAAAGGCAATATGAGCAGAGTACAGTGAAAGATATGAGTTAAGATTCTAGAGATATGCAGGAATCATTCCATACCAGGCCTTTTAGGCCAATATGCGAAGTTAGGATTTAATTCAAAGTGCAATGGAAATCCATTCAAATGTTTTAAAGCAGGCAAGTAGCAAACTTTATTTTTAAGAGATCATTTTGGATGCTATAGGGAGAGTAGATTGCAGGGTGAGGATCAGGAGACTGTTGAAGTAGGTCCAAGTACTACTGTATTGTATGGCTTAAATTGGAGTGCTGGTAATGGATGTGCAGAGTGGTGGGATATGAGATATAATTGGTGAGTAAAACGTGCAGGACTTATTGATAGATTGGAAGTGGAATGATTGGAAGAAGAAAGCATAAAGAATTTTTATCAGGTTTCTGGATTTAGCAGCTGAAGTTGTACCACATACTGACATGAGGAAGACTACGGATGGAACAGGATTCACAAGACTAATGTTAAATGTGGGATGCCCATAAAACATACAAATGAAAATGTCAAATGGGCAGTAGATGTGTAAGATTGGAAATCTAAGAAAAGGTTTGACCCAGAGATATAAATTGTAAGTCATAGGCATATAGATACTATTGAAATCAATGGAAACATAGCAGATCTACTACTGAATAAAGCCTTTAGGGAGGAAAAAAACCACTAAACAACCCTATTACCAAACACTGGAGAACTCAAACCCTTAAGATATGAGTTAAGAGAAGAGAAATCAATAGAGGCTGAAAACAAAGGGAGAGGAAAACTAGGAAAGAGAGATGTTAGCAAAGAATGTTTCAGAGAATTCCTTAATGTCAGTATGCTGAGAGGTCAAGTAAAAAGAGGACAGACAGCATAGTCTTGATTTGATAACATGCGTGAGTCAGAGATCTTAACAAGAATGGTTTGGAGACAACACTGGAGGAAGAAGTCAGATTGGATTTGATCCAGTGCTTAGAGAACTCTTTGGAGGAGGTTGGCAGTATAAGAGCCATTCATTCATTAGATTCTTTTTATTCAATTTATTAAACAAGGAATATCTAATTTTAGCCATGAAATGTTCTGATTATCCATTCAACATAGGTACTTGCAAAATGTACTCTTGAGTAATGGAGTGACTTGATCTGATATTTAGAATGGTTGACTGTTAGCCAAATAACTGTAAAAGCTGTCTGCCCTTTCAAGAAAAGATTTTTGGTTTTAAAAAAGTTGATCTTAAATCATTTTTCTGAAGTAATTAAAAGATAGGACTGATTGTCTAATGAGGCTATTATTAGCATACATTAATAAAACTTATCATGAGCCCATAAGAGTATATGTACTTTTTTTAAATCTCAGGTACAGGACGCATATGTATAATTCAACTAGAAGTTATTTTGGGTCACTGAGGAGCACAGTAAGTGCCAAGCTTAAATGTTTGTTTTCAAAATGCTTCAATGGGGACATGAAACAAACACTTTTAAATTATAAAGCAGGATCCGGATAAATATAGAATGATAAAAGCTGTGAGAGTTTGAAGCATGATGATAGATCCCTTATATCAGGGGTGGGGAAATTTTTTTCTGCCAAGGGCCATTTGGATATTTATAACATCATTCGAAGGCCATACAAAATTATCATCTTAAAATTTAGCCTGCTATATTTGGTCAAACATTTAATTAACTCACCCCTAATGTCTTGGCAGGTCCAGACCAAATGATTTCAAGGGCCTTCTATGGGCTATGAGCTGGACGTTCCCCACCTGCCTTTTATGATCTAACTAAACTTACATGTTAAGTAACTAACTCTCATGTATCTGAGCTTTTATACAAGTGCATGACAAAATTGTGGAACATGAGTAAACAGATACTTCATTGAGCCAAGGATATAGCGTGAGTGTGGCTATCATAATGAAATCTCACTTTAAAAGATAAGATTTTCCAGGCAAGTCGTACCTTTCAGAAACTTCTTGAGAGAGTGTTTCAAAAACATTTTCTCTTTATCCAAGTATATATTCTGTGGGGATTATTATCATCTATTACAAAGTAAACAAAATTAATCTTATAACAGTAGTTTTCAGTTGCACATAAAGGAAGACACAAGTCAAAATGGCCAGGGGTAGGCAGAGGGGTAACCACCCTCCCCAACCACATGACAAAATTAAGCGATGAAGCCTTTATCAAAGGATTCCTAGAGAGGTGGAAAATCTATATTATGCCATAAATAAGAGAGGTTTTATTGCAGTCCAACAGGATCAAAGTCACAATATTGACTTACCTTTCTAAAAACTTTCATGGCTTATGGAGATAAGACTAGGAAATGAGAACTATCATTTCACCTGAGTAAGTTACTGCTCTCAGATGCCTTATCTAAGATGCCTTATCTAAACTGGGAATGTCAAGTTTTAGTTTTCCTTTTAAAAACTATTTTAGGTATCTTTACTGAAATAGTGATTTTCTACTGTTCTAATTAGTTTTTGTGTGTCTCCCCAGAGACTTCTTCTGTTGTATATACTAGTGTGATACATGGAAGGTTAAAAATAATCACCATAAATTTGAATTTCTACCAGGGAACTAAAACGATATATACATTTCTTTGACCTATTTTCTTACATAAGCAATGTGTTATCTGCTACTTAGTATCATTTTAATTAAATGATCTTCCAGGATATTTCCACTATTAAAGGTATAATTTCTAAATCTGTTATTTCAAGTAGAATACAACACAAATTGTAGTCTCATCTTTATCTAGAAAGCTCTGCATTAACTTATCCAAGGAAATGAAACTCTGTGTCAGACAATTATACATATGGAGCTTATAATATATTTTAAAAGTGCTTGCCCTGACCGGTTTGGCTCAATGGATGGAGCGTCAACCTGCGGACTGAAGGGTCCCAGGTTCAATTCCGGTCAAGGGCATGTACCTTGGTTGCAGGCACATACCCAGTAGGGAGTGTGCAGGAGGCAGCTAATCGATGTTTCTCTCTCATTGATGTTTCTAACTCTCTATCCCTCTCCCTTCCTCTCTGTAAAAAATCAATAAAATATATTTTTTTAAAAAAAGTGCTTGTGTGTGTGCAAATAGTGTCTTCCCAACTTAAAAAGTGTATTCGTACAACAGTCTTTGTGCTAAATGAGGAATGAACAGAGCTACTTTTTAATTTCAACATTTGCCATCTTTAGGTTTTAATCCCAGAGATTATATTCAATTTCTCAAATCAAATAAGTTTGAGTAACAAACTCTATTTCACAAATATATGTCAAAAATATGCCAAAATAATTTAATATTTGTAAAAGGGCATTTGCCAGGATATATAATCTCTGATTTTACAGTACATCCTAAAATCTTATTTTATTTTTATTTCTTTTTTTGTTTTTTGGGTTTTTTTTAAATCCTATTTTAATTAAAATACCCTGTGGGCTCTAACATAATTTCCTTCACTTGTAAAAGCTGTGGGTTCCCAGCCACTGTGCAAGGCTTTTCTGTTCTGAGATATCTAGGCTCTCAGAGATCTGCTTGGAGGAGTCAAATTAGAGGATAGATTTATCAGGCAGGGCTAGCCACCATGGCTAAGGTTTAATGTCAGCCTGAATGACTGCAATAAAGAGATATCAGAAGCTGGATGTGGTCATTTGAAGGAAGGAGACAACTGAAAACATGTCAAAAGTCCAGAGAGAATAACAGGCAAGTAGCAAAGGCTAGAATCCTTGGCAGAAGATAACAAAGAAACTGAAGTAGCATGAAGTGAATGTAGTTCAAGGGCCCTTCTTTTGCTCAAGTCCTTCCAAATCTGAGTGGGACCCCAGTGTTGTAATCACCTGCTCCTCTCTTTTTATAAAATGTCCTTAAGTTAGACACTTTAAGAGAAGTCAGTTGAGACCTTGTCTGTCCTACTGGATGCCAGAAGGGAGAGGGGTTGAGAGACTGGGTGAAAAAGGTAAAGGGGTTAAGAAGTACTTTACAAAATAGTATTTTACAAAATAGTCACAGGGATGTAAAGTACAGTGGGGCCTTGACTTACGAGTTTAATTCGTTCAGAGACCGAGCTTGTTAAGGAGCTCCTTAAGGAGCTCATTAACTCAAATTACTCTATCAACTCAATGCAAAAAATCGGCCGAGAGACAGCTGGTATCTCAAAAAACTCGTTAGTTGGGACACTCGTAAGTCAAGGCCCCACTGTACAGCATGAGGAATATAGTCAATAATCTATATATATGAAAGGCTAATATGCAAAGTGTCCCCTCAGAAGTTCAACTGGGAGACCAGGAGTAAGATCATTTGCTATGACATGCGCTGACCACCAGGGGGCGGCACAGAATGAAGGAAGGCCCCGACCTGCAGCTAGCAGGCCTTGATCACCAGCCAGGCCTAGGGACCCTACCTGTGCATGAATTTCATGCACTGGGCTTCTAGTATTGTAATAACTATGTATGATGTCAGACGAGTACTAGACTTAACTGATCACTTTGTAAAATATGTAAATGTCTAATCACTATGCTGTACACCTGAAACTAATACAAAATAATATTTAGAGTAAACTGTAATTGAAAATAATAATAATATGTATTTATAAAAGACCCTGCCTCTCCACCCTGCCTTTCCCTCCACTTGCTGCCTGTCAGGTTATGTTACAGTAGCTGTGGCCACTTTGGGGACCTAGCTAAAGGGATATTTAGTGTTTGTATTGAGCTCATACATGAAGGAAACTCGATATAAAAAATTCCAAATTTGACAGCTACTAAATGTGTACACGCCATGACCAATAACAAGTTGTGAAACTGACAGAAACTTCTACCTTATCGATAAAAACAAAAAGAATTCTGTGCTCCCTCCCGGCCAAGGCAGAGTAACTGCTTCAGACTTACCCCGCCATAAAGCAGCCGTATACCTGGAGAAAGTGTATGACCTCCCTGTTCGGGGGCATTAGGCTATGGGCAGGACTGTAATTCTCGGGAGAAGGAAAGCACCTGGGTGGATGCCACCTTGGCCCTGGTTTTCTGTCAGAGAGCCCAAGGGAGCTGAGGCCCAAGAGGAAAGCAGTGACCTCGCCGAGCCGAGGAGACAGAGGTTGGAAAGGAGGGTGCTGAGGTGGCCGGAATTTACCGAGCAGGGCATCAGAGAGGTGGGAGCCACACACAAATAGACATGGGGTGCCCCAGGGTCCTTGGTGGAGGCTGGGCTGCACACACAAGGACAAAATTATCTGAGTAGCTTGGTAAAGCCCGGAGCAGGGAATCTGGGAGGTGTGGCGTCCGTGTCAGGAAAGTCAGGGTTCAGCCACCAGAATGTGAAGACAGGGCTGCAGTTCTCAGCAAAGCCTGGGAGCATCGCAGTTATCCAAGCGGAACCCCACTCCTGGGAATGGTCTCAGTTAAGAGGACTCGGGCCATGTAAGGGTCAGACCAACAGCAAGTGGGACACTTTGGGAGGTGGAACAGTTTCAGTGCCCCCTGTCTGCAGGCAGGTTAGTTCTAGGAACTATGGGAAGTACTGGCTCTGCAGACTGGAAGGGAATCCAGGAGGGAGAGAGCTCAGTGAACGTAAGACTGGGTTCAGAGGAGACGCCTCGGCCACATCTAGACAGGAGAGGCCTAAAGGAAATGCATGGATAGAGAAGCACAGCGGAAGCCCCACTTTCAGAGCCTGGGGGTCCCTCTGATCAGACAGGACAGGCTGGAACAAGGAAAGCAACTTGGCTCCACTGCAAAATTGCCTGCGTTTTCTTCCTGCTGTTTTCCATGTCAGTCTGCTTCCTAATGAGGACCACATGTCACTCACAGAACAGGACACCAGTGACCGTTATATGCTTCTAAAATCACCAACAAATGTGTACGTGAAAGAATAATGTTGCATTCCTCAGATGACATTGACACTCACTAGACTGGCATTGTTCATACAGATCAAAGAACTAATTAACAATCAAAGGGAATATTTTTGCCACACAGAGCAGTCTAAAGCCGACTGCATCTGAATACCGTGGCAGTACTAGGCAATCAAGCACCAGGAATCTGTTCTGGATCCTTCAGGCCAGAAACAGCCTTGCCAGTGATAATTATAGGAGGCTGAATGCGCTGGACAACAGAAGAAATAGTAAGCCAGTCTTTTATTTATATATATTTTATTGATTTCAGAGAGGAAGGGAGATTGAAATAGAAACATCAATGATGAGAGAGAATCACTGATTGGCTGCCTCCTGCATGCCCCACACTGGGGATCGAGCCCACAACCCGGGCATGTGCCCTCACCAGGAATCAAACCGTGACATCCTGGTTCATAGGACAATGCTCAACCACTGAGCTATGCCAGCCAAGCAGTAAGCCAGTCTTGGTAATAGGATGCAGGGCTTGCTGGCTTCTTCCAGTAGCAACAGTGGGTTTGGGGGTTTATTTCTGCAAAACCTTGAGAGAAACAAGGCACAGAAATAGGAGACAAACGTTTTATAAAGGAATAGATATTATGAACAATTATAGGTGAAATGATCATGATAATGTACCAGTAAAAACACAAGGAAATGAACATTCTAAGATAATCACCAAGGTAGTTAGATACAGAAATGCATACAAAAATCAATAGCCTTTTAATGTTAATGCTTCTGTTTCTACCAACTTCCCCCACTCATAATCTGACGGAGAAGTTTATACCCAGGTTTTTATTATTACATTTTATTGATTTATATTATTAATCATCTCTTTAAAATCTGTTTTGAAGTGTATATTTTGATTATGTTTGTAATCACTATAATTACTTATATTATTCATCTCAGTGACTTTACTACTCACCATCCGTGCTCCTAGCATATAAGTCTACCATTCTCACGGGCTCTTCATTGATTCATCTCTTTGTCGGTTAGAGGATATCTCTGAGGAATATCCTCTGGGATGGAACCTGTGTGTTACATCTCACGAGTTATGCATTTTATACAACGTCTTTTTGTTGCCACTGTGCAAGAAAGGCAATATGCCTGCAAGTGGGATCTTCACTCATAATATTACCAGTGTCTGCCTCACCAGGTTAAAGATGGCTTCTAGCATTGCCTTCCAGCAATGGAAACATCCTAGATTCACTTAATTTCTTTTCTAGACAAATAATCTGATATTTCCCACTTAGATGTTTATGAGAGATTTTTTTTCTTTATCCTTTGAAATTCAGATATCCCAGCAGGATGTGCCTAAATATTGACTTCATCGCTCTAATGCCGCTTGCTTCTCAGTGAGACATTTCATTCTGCAGACTTGACACACCCTTCAGTGTAGAAAAGTTTTCGGTAGTCACCATTTTGATTATGGATTTTTTAACATTTGCTCTAATATCTTGTTCTTTTATCTATTATGTCTGTTCTTGTTAATCTTTCATGTTCATCCTCACTGTCATCATCTTCATATCTTAATCCTTTCTCCCTGTATCCAGGAAAAGTCTCTCAAATGTGTGTCTGACAACTCCCTTTTCTGTGGTATCAGTTTTTATCTTTATCATATCTGATGCATATTTTATTTCTTGTATGGCAGTTTTAGAATCATCCTGATATTTAATTACCTAGGCTGGCTCTGTTTTCATCTCAGTCTTTTGCCTTATTTCCTCTTTGTCCACTTGTTTCATAGTGTTCATGTTTTAAATCATCAGAATTATAAAACAACAGCTTTTACAATTTACCTCCATGTGCTACATGTATTATTTTCATATTTGCACCTGCATCTTACATGTTCTCCTTTTATGCCACAAAATCTGTTCGTAGACCTTGTTTTAGTATATATCGTTTTCCTATTTACTCATCTTTGAAATCAGACATAATATCTGCCCAGAATTGGGGGCAGGGGATAGGAATTCTTCATAATTCCCCTACTATCTACCCGTATGTTCTTAAAACCACCATCTCTAATAGTAATCTGGAAAATGCCAGTTGAGGTGCACATCTACCTCCTTGGCAGTGCTCTAGTATTTAGTGATCACTTATCTAGTGTCTCTGCTGGGTGAAGGAGGAGCTACTCTCCTCATACCTGGTCAGTCAAGTGCGTAGATTGACTTATATGCCTGCACAATCAATGGTGGAGGGGGAAGCTCAGAGCTAACAAAGAGCAACCTGCCATGGCCACCCTTCCTCACTAACACCTTCTGTTCTCAGAATGAAAAGAATCATTGGTACTTTTTTTTTGCCCTTAACCAATGTTGGATTACTAGGAATTTTGAAGCCTCAATAGATATAAAAAGAGAAGCTTATTGGAAAGATTGAGGGGAACAAATTGGCCCCAGCTGCTCTGACATTTGGTTGATAGATGCATTCAATGAAGAGGCTAGAAATTATTCTCTCCCTTTCCCTGTCTGACTTATTTGTATCCCGGAGCCACATGATGCCAAGGTAACTGGAAATTTCTCCAGGGATCTGGCAAAGCATTGGAAAAATATTCCTAATTATACACGTTGTTATGAATGCATATGTAGATCTGTGACTGTGGTAATACTTAATTGGAATTTGTGACCATTTGTATATAATAAAAAAATCTGTAGACTATTAAGGAAGAGAGACTACTCAAGACTCTTCTCTTTACATTATTTTTTAAATATATTTTATTGATTTCAGAGAGGAAGGGAGAGGAGAGAGAGATAGAAACACCAGTGATGAGAGAGAATCATTGATTGGCTGCCTCCTGCATGCCCCACACTGGGGATTGAGCCCACAACCTGGACATGTGCCCTGACTGGGAATTGAACCAAGACTCCTAGTCATAACTTGACACTCAACCACTGAGTCACCGGCTGGGCTTTCTTTATATTCCTTTTCCTTCTTGCTCTAGACTGCAAATATTGGAAAGAAGAATTTTATTAATCTGATTGATCAGATTCCTGAATAATTAGCCCACCTTTGCTAGTGGAAAAAATAACTATCTGTCTAAAGGTCTTATACCTGGGTAAAGTTCCCTTTTTCCATTGCTGGGGAAGTAAGGTTCCGCAGGGTCTCACTTCTCTCTTTCTTCTGTCCTTTCTTACAACTGTCCAGAGGGTAGCGGGACCCAAGATTTGGGTTAGAGGAGTGCTGCTAGCAGTGGGAACTGAAAGGCCCATGCTCTAGCCCAGTTTTCCACATGGGTGAATTTTGGATACAAACCCAGTTGATGATAGAGTGACAGTTCCCTGTGTCTTTATCCCTTTTTAGAATTGTATGAAGAGGAGAAGCAATGATTTGAGGCAGGATAAAGTTGCTCCTTGGTCTGTGGCCTAGTTTTATCTAGTGTACCTTCATCTGTTATACATTTAATAAAAAGAAAGCAAATAGTCATTTGTCAGTTACTTAACCCAGCTTGCCTTTGTACTAATTTAACTCATATTTAGAATAGTGGAAAGTGTATAATATAAAAGGTGACCAAGAATAACTTCTATAAGGAACACACTATGGAAGGCAACAAAAGTTGTTGTGTTATGGTGCTAGCATAATAACAATTTTGTCTTAGTGATGTCAAATAGTACATTTATAGGCATACATTTTTCTTTCCTCAGAGAATGATTTTTAATAATCACAGCCCCTCCCATTCAGAATGCCTATCAATTATATATATAATATATAAGATTATAGAATTATATTTACATTGTATATTATGTTATATAATTACAGATACATTATATATAATGTATTATATATTAATTACTATTAATTGTTGTATTATATATGCACATGATTGGTAGTGTGTTATTTATTAAAGGAGTTATTGACAGAGATTTGTATACAATGCCCAGATATAATTTCAAGTGTATCTAATACCTGCAAACAATAAGAATTCCTAACCAATTTCAGTTTGCAAACATCAAATTCCTTTACCCAGGCTTATTCAAAAAACTAGAGGCCTGGTGCACAAAATTCGTTCATTGGGGGTGGGGGGGGTCCCTCAGCCCAGCCTGCACCCTCTCCAATCCAGGACCCCTCGGGGGATGTCTGACTGCTGGTTTAGGCCTGATCACTCTTGCAATCCGGGACCACTGGATCCTAACCGCTCGCCTGCCTGCCTGATCACCCCTAACCACCTCTGCCTGCTGGCCTGATGCCCCTAACTGCACCCCCCTCTAACCTGATCACCCCTTAACTGCTCCCCCCTGCCAGCCTGATTGCCCCCTGACTGCTCTCCCCTACTGGCCTGATCGCCCCTAACTGCCTCTGCCTCAGCCCCTGCCACCATGGCTTTGTCCGGAAGGACATCCAGAAGGTGCCTGGACTAATTAGCATATTACCCTTTTATTAGTATAGATATTTTCTGTGTGACTCTTTCTTGGACACTTGGGTATAGACAGAAATGATACTGAGTGCATGACCATTGATTTAATTCCTTTTCTTTAATGGGTAGACAAGGTTACACTTGCCTGCTTGCTTACCCTCACAATTCAGAACCTTCCACACCCACAGAATCTTAAAAAGACCGTGAATTTTATCTCAGCTGGATTTCAAATGGATAAGCAGCACCGTAACCACCGTAGTCACACGGGGATTGTGACAAGCTCACGTCCCGAAAGCACAGGCCATTCCTAGACTGCATTAGGTGCGCACTATGTCATTGTTCTTCTTTCCCTCCTAGGTTTCCCTGGCTCCCCTGAGTCGCTTCCCACCAGTTGGGTTTTTCCAAGGATCCTTCAGTTTCCCAGCCCTCACTGAAGTTTATCACTTTATTGTTGCCTTATTATATTTGTCACAGTGGAATTGACACATATTTTCACTTCATATAGTGGGTCTGCATTTGTTAACCCACAAACCTGAATAGAGTTAGTGGGTTTAACAAAGCTGCCGGAGCTGTCACACTATACCTCATCATCCTTCCGCCTCTTGTTGGCTAAAGTAGTATGTTAGTTATAGTTGTCAAAATGCTCAGCAAGTTTTTGTTCCTTTGACTTCCCAGTCATTTGCTATAGTGATTTATGGAGAAGCTAGCCAAGGGTAGGTATTTGTAGGAATAAAGCACCGTCCTCCAGAAGATTTGCTAGTGCCTTGCCTGTTTATCCCTGTTCTCACATTGAGCGCTGAAATGCAATCACTCTACATCATAGCTATTGTTCTCCCGCTTAGGATGAGCTGGTTTTTTTACAGGGTATGACAGAGCCCATGTGAAAATTCTTTATAGCAGAGTTTTGGACAGCTACGAGCTAAAAGATTTCCCAAACACATTTCTAAAAACCCAGTGTTTCTGGCTATAACATTTGTACTTTTGAACTCTGCAGTGTTGGTACATTCACAGTAAGTGACATGCTGTGAAATGTATCTTTTTTGTGAAGAGTGAAACACGCTATAGTAATTCAAGAGTCTCAGTGTTTCTCTCACTCCTCTCTCTCTCTCTCTCTCTCTCTCTCTCTCTCTCTCTCTCTCTCTCTCTCTCTCTCTCACACACACACACACACACACACACACACGCACGCACGCACACACTCACCTCTGAATGTCTATTATGGCAATTACATTCCATGCTTTCCCCTGGTACCTGAAACCCAGTCACTGGGAACTGCCCATATCCCAGATTATAAGGAAGTGTGTTATTAAAAAGATAAAGAAAGAGAGATGTTAGACATAATCTTATTTCTAAGTATCTCACCAGTCAGCCGATGATCCTTCTGGGACCAGATAGATGTCCTGGGAGATATTTGCTAATAATAAACATCCGAATGCTCTCTTAGCCTACCTCTTTAAGATGTTTGTTGCCTTTTTGTTTCTTCAAAGAGAGGCAACTAACCCTAGACTTTCCATTATGCCTGTTTTCACCCAGCGCCGGACTTTATCACCCTCTTCTCATATATCTTGTGATTAAAGGCTTGATCCGCTCCCAACCTCAGATTAGCAGTTTTAAAAGGCTACTCCCAAATTTGCAGGACTATGAAACTAGATCTGATAAAATCTTTTTAATGAGTCGAAGAAATAATATTCACATCAGCCAACCAGCAAAGACTCATCTTCTGATCTTTTATCTGACTGCACTCTGTGGAATGGACCAGACTGGTCCATGGACCCAGGCACCATTGGATTTCAAGGGCAGTTAAAGAAAGTCAAAAAATCTAACTAAGCTGAAATGCCTGCTCTGATAACTCTAATAGGCTTCTTTCTATTTCAATAGGAATAAAATTAATTAAGGAGATGAAAGATTTATATAGAGAAAACTACAAAACATTGATGAAAGAAATTAAGCAAGAAAAACAAAAGAGCCCTAACCGGTTTGGCTCAGTGGACAGAGCATCGGCCTACGGACTGAAAGGTCCAAGGTTCGATTCCAGCCAAGGGCATGTACCTTGGTTGTGGGCACCTCCCCAGTAGGAGGTGTGCAAGAGGCAGCTGATCGATGTTTCTCTCTCATCAGTGTTTCTAACTCTCTATCCCTCTCTCTTCCTCTCTGTAAAAAATCATTAAAATATGTCTTTTAAAAAAAAGAAACAAAAGTAATAAAAAAATAAAAACAAATGAAAAAACATTCTGTGTTCATTAATTGGAAGACTTAATATTGTTCAAATATCCATACTACCCAAAGGAATCTATAGATTCAATTAGATCCCTATCAAAATTTCAGATACATTTTTTACAGAAATAGAAGATCCTATCCCCTAACACCTATCACAACACCTTCCCAAAGTTAGGCATCAGAGCTGATCTATTCCAGCTGGACTAGGTTTTTGTCAGTTCACAGGCTTTGATCACACTTGTCTCTTGAAAGGTAATTTCTACAGTACATTTATAGTCCATGAGAGAATTATTTTATCTGAGAGAATTTCTGCGCATTTTTTAATAAAAACAAGATGGCAGATAAAAATACATAAAGGTGTTTGTGTTTGAGTTAGCTTACCATCCCCCCTGTGGCCCAGTTATGGAGCTTTGTCATTTCCCTCCCCCAGTCCAGCTTCCTTTCCTTTGCCAGAAACCCGTGCCCTGGGCCCCTGCCTATTACAGGTAAGGGCTTTCTTATAGCTGGCATGTCCTCTGCAGAGGAAACAAAATAGCAATATAATGTTCTCTTTACCTATTGTAGTATCAAGACTAAAAATCCTATGACTATTGTTTTTTCCTAAATAAATATGAATATACTTTAAAAATGAAAGGAATATTCAAGCACTGAAAATTCACTGTACTTGAGTAAACAGATGTAAAATTACAAAGACTCAAGTCTCCCTGTTTAAATGTGTCTCCAGTAACGAGAATAAAACCTCCAGCCCAATGAAATCTACAGCATTTCAGGGGTAAGGCCTGAAATTAAGGCTCAGTATTATGTGCTGCCTTGACACTTGGTAAAATCAGGAGAGCCTACAATAGTCTAACTGCAAGGTCCCCTTCCAGGTCTGTTCCCTCAGATAAGGCCCCCTAGCCAAACAGTCCTCATTATCAAAGGGGCCAGCACAGTTCCTGCTCATCCCTGAGCAGTGGGATTCAGCTTCCAGCCAACCTGCAGATTTATTCAAACAAGCCAATCACATTGTTCCTTGCCCCTTATTACTACAAAGCCTGTTCACATTGTCCCCAAGTCCAACCTCATATGACCCTGCATGACATAAAGTATTCTCTTCCCTAGGCCACGAGTATATATGACCAGAAAACTACTGTTGAAATCATCTGCCCAGCGTTGAGTGTCATTTGTTTGGCCCCATAACCCTAGGATGGGAATCTCTCCCTCACCAACTGAATAGGAGGCAATTAGAACACATCAGTAAAAGCTTCTTGAAGACGTTTGGCATGCTCACATATGTAATTTTTTTCCCTTCAGACTAGAGTTCTTGGGAAGATGTAGTTTCTTCTTATAAAATCTTCACGTTTAGATGTGGCTGCGTGTTGGATCTAGATCAGTGATGGCGAACCTTTTGAGCTCAGCATGTCAGCATTTTGAAAAACCCTAACTTAACTCTGGTGCCGTTTCACATATAGAAATTTTTTGATATTTGCAACCATAGTAAAACAAAGACTTATATTTTTGATATTTATTTTATATACTTAAATGCCATTTAACAAAGAAAAATCAACCAAAAAAATGAGTTTGCGTGTCACCTCTGACACGCGTGTCATAGGTTCGCCATCACTGGTCTAGATCAACACCTCTGTATTCAATGTTACTCTTTTTGTTTCTCTCTCAAGCACACCAAACATACTCAGCAATGTCTAGACCACAGATTTCTATTTTCTTCCCTTAAAACCTTCAAATCACACCCACTGAAAACATTGTCATTATTGTAATCAGCATATTATGATCAGGGCAAGGGTTTATGTCAGGGTAAGACCAGAGGATGCAGATCTTTAGTACAGTGGGAGCTCTCACACATTAAAAGTACCCACTAGGCAATTCATTCCTCCGTGTTTATTAATCTCTCCCCTGTACCTCACAATGGACAAAGGCAAGTTATAGTCCCTGCCTGATGAATATTTATAATACATAAAAGTCCTGGGAAAAAGCTTTCATCTCAGGACTCTTAAGCAGCTTAATTCCTCATTAGCTTTCATAAAGGCCCATTCAGTAGGTCTAACTCTGTTGTGTTGTAGAAATTAAAAGTCTCACCATGGAAAGGGTCTTAGCATCCACTTGAATAAGAAAATGGAAGTTGTTAGTGGGCAGCATGAAGTGTTCAGTCCTCACCGCAATGTGTGTGTGTGTGTGGCGGGGGCGGAGCGGGGGGGGGAGTCCTTTAAAATCACTAGGCCTCAATGTCCTCCATTGTAAGGTCAAGAGCACTGCCCAGAATATTTCATGAGATTGCGATGAAACCAAATTAAGTTAACATATAGCAAAGCCCTTGAGAAGTAAAACACTATTTGGGGGTGGGAGGGTTAATCCTCACCAGTGGATATTTTTCCATTGATTTTTAGGGAGAGTGAAAGGGAGACAGAGACAGAGAGAGAGAGAAACATCAATGTGAGAGAGACACATTGAATGGTTGCTTCCCCAACGTGCCCTAACCAGGGCCTGGGATCAAGCCTGCAATCAAACCCAGAACTCTTCAGTCCATGGTCCAATGCTCTATACACTGAGTCAATCTGGCTAGGGCGATAAGTAAAACACTAATAATATCATTATTATTATATTTTCTGGCCAGTATTTTATTTTAAGTAAACGTATTTACATGAGCATGTAATTGCATATAATCACATTTAAATAGCACAAACAGCACAAAACCATTTATAAAAATGGACAAAATTATAATAGTTACATAATTTTTAAAGCACATAAGTAGGAAAATCCCACACCAGAACAGAAGAAAATATAATCCAGATTTAACATAGTTTTTTGTTGTCATGTGTATTTTCTTTTTTCTAACTACAGAAAAACATTAGAAAAAATATAAGTAATAATAAATTTGATACCAATTGATATTTGTAACTAAGTAAATGTTCATTTCTGCTTTTTTTTTTTTTTTAATATATTTTATTGATTTTTTACAGAGAGGAAGGGAGAGAGATAGAGAGTTAGAAACATCGATGAGAGAGAAACATCGATCAGCTGCCTCCTGCACATCTCCCACTGGGGATGTGCCCGCAACCCAGGTACATGCCCTTGACCGGAATCGAACCTGGGACCTTTCAGTCCGCAGGCCGACGCTCTATCCACAGAGCCAAACCGGTTTCGGCTCATTTCTGCTTTTAACAAGCAAATTCCCATGGAACATATGGACATAGAGGAAGTAGAGCACGGCAAAGGAATATATCATTCCTGGATAGACCTCTATTACGCACTCCAATAGAGGACTCCATTGAACTAGGATGGACCTGAAGAAGAACCTCCCTGCCTTATCCAATGATTCTGAGAGCCATAGAACCAAAGTAGGGTGGACAGCTTTGCTTATTTCTATATCAGTGGTCAAACTCAAATCTCTATACTCTTACCTTCTTAACCTCTCCAAGGCAAGTAAAGACCAATAAATAGCACATGAACAAGTGAAAATAAAAAGAGAAGCTAGAGAATTTGTGCCAGTGCCAAGGGTATTGCTGGCATCGTCTATGTGCTCAGACATGTGAAGTGCTTTCACAGGCAGAAATGTAGCTCACATGTGGGAAAAGAAAAACGTTACTGGGAAATGACAGCTGATCTCCTTATAGAAAATGTTTCCCTAGAGAATATCTCAAAATAATTATTAGTGATATAGTCAGCAAATTTATTCCTAGTTAATAATCCTTTTAATTGATTCTTTCTGTTGAAATGACTGGATGATTTCTGTCTCCTAGTTGGGCCCTGACTAATCCAGAATAGATGGTATTTAAGCCATGAAGCTAGATAGCATCACCAAACGAGTGAGTACAGATAGAGAAGACAAGAGTGAGTTTTGGAACACTCCAGCTAATTTAAAGGGAAAAAGTAGCAAAAAAATATAGGGGGAGGAAAAAACAGAGGTAGAAGGAAAATTAGATGGTATCTGGAAGACAAGTAAAATTAGTCTTTCAAGAAAGAGAGAGCGATCAATGTAGGCAAAGTGGAGGTCATCAGTAATCTATCAGTAGAGGAAGGAAATGTTTGATTAGTATGTATTTAAAAGATATCAGGAATGCCATAGATGGTTTTACTCAGTGGATAGACCATCAACCTGTTGACTGAAGGGTCTTGGGTTTGATTCTTCTCAAGGGCACATGCCTGGTTGCGAGTTTGATCCCCAGTAGTGGATGTGCAGGAGGCAAGTCGATCAATGATTCTCTGTCATCATTGATGTTTCTATCACTCTCTCCCTCTCATGAAATCAATAAAAAATACATATTTTTTAAAAGATACCAGGAATTATGATGTTAATGTCATATATGGTTGAATTCAGGGGAAATTGAATAAAGTTAGGAAAATAGAGTGATTTATAATTATAAAGAGCATAATTTATGCTGAAGGGACAACAGTTAATATACAGAACTGGGCAAAAGTAGGTTTGCAGTTGTGGGTACATGAAGCAGAGTTTATTCTTGTATTATTACTTATTAGTTATTGTATTATTTATTTGTATTACAACTATAAACCTACTTTTCCCCACTCCTCTATGCACCAGATAACATTTATAAAGCCAAATCAATAGAAATATTTAAAATAATAGGTTTTTATTTTCTTTCTTAAGCTCATGGTAAATCAAATTAACAGAATATACTTTTTAAAACTAAATGTCACAAATGAAAAGTATATGTAATTGATATATAAAAATTCTATATCTTGAATATAGATAATATATTTCCCTTAAGTGTTCATGAAACAGTCACACACAAAAATGATCATAGATTCAGCCACTAATGAAACTTCAAGAAATTCCAAAATGTAAAGAGTACAGGCAATATTCTCTGATCACATCAAAACCAAGAACAAAGATTTCTCCAACTGGTGTGTTGATCAGTATTTCTAATATTTCTACTTTTATCATTCCAGGACACAATAGTATTGTTTCCGTACAACCTTGAATATAGAAAAGATGATGTGACTTGAATTAGCCAATAAATGTGATCAGAAGTGTTTAAGGCGCTATCCTCCATCTCTCTCCAACCTCTGCTACAGTGACTGGAAACGTTTCACATGATTCTGAGTGAGCACTAACGCAGCACAGCCCCAGCTGACCCTAATGAGCATGAAGTGAGTGTTCATCTATCCAGGGTTGATTGATACAAAAACTTGAATTAAAAAAAACTAAATAGAAATTATAGAACATATACAAAAAAGACAAAAACACTATATGTCAGAACCTATGGAAATACAATACTTCTAGAGTATTGCCATTAATGTGACCCCTGTTTCAAAACTCACAGCCTCTCTGCTCCCTCCGCCAAAATTTACATTTCCAGGAAATAAAATCCAATTGACCCAGGTTGGGTCAGTTATATAACCAAAAGTGTGGGATTCAACAACACAGACATGGCCTCTTAGACTGTAAGTCTCCCCACTGTGTTTTGAGGCCAATTCCAGAGGGGAAAATACAATTTTATTATATTTCATTCCTTAGCCACCTGCTCCTATAGTGATTCAACTGTCTAGATTCTGGGCTCTGTTAACGGTGACACCAAAACAGAGTTGCTAGATGGAAAATCTGTACATGATGTTCAGTTGCCCCCCATTGAAGCATTACTTGGCATTAATTATATATGTCAGGTGGACAGGGCTATCACTGGAAGTAAAAAAGAGACACAGATACAGAATTTTTTATATATCAATTACATATACTTTGAAAATTGTTTGTTCTGTGCCTGTTTCTACCAGAATTGTCATGAATTCTAAACTAAAAGTCTATAAATTGATCAAGTTTTATTATAATGCTAATTTCCTGTGTACATCCTCTGTGAAGAGAAATGGTGTTCATGGAGAAAAATAGGAGAAGCAGCATGTTTCTCTGAATTAATCAGTTGCATTTTGCTCCCTTTGTTTAAGCATAGTTGTTTGTACGTCCTGATTCCTAGATATTTGGAAATATCTGTGCAGTTTTTCCAAACTTTCTCTCTTGTCCTCTCCATAAAAAAAAAAAAAAAAAAAAAAAAAACAGTGAATTTTCATCCAACTTGACTCTTGCCTTTGATGAAACAAAAACAATTTTTTTTTAATTCAGCAAGGCTTACTCTAAGCAGCTTCCAGAAGCAGAATGTGTACTCAGAGGGAGTCGTGGACATCACTAATCCTCTCAGTGGCAAGAGCAAGAGGCAAAGAGCGTCCAGATGGCTAGGCTGGAAGTCTTTTCTCTTTTCTGGATCTTCCCAGGAATGGATTTCTGATCAGACGAATGCTACTGGACTCCATTCGAGGCACTACATGTAGTTAGCTATTTATTGTTATCATTAAAAATCTCTGCTGAGGGCACCATCTGGACAGCTCATCACATGCACTGGGGAAACCAAGGAATCTCCATCCAAAAATGTGTCACTTGCAGACGTCTACAATACCTGTCAAAAACCTCTGTATCCGGTGGGAAACTTGTTCACAGATGGTTGCTATTAAAGACAGAAATGCTCTCTTTATGGGTCCAAAATCTACTTCATAATATTTGTACTTCTTTAAAGCAATCAGTGATGAATAAGATTAAAGAGTAATATATCTTCTTATATCTTTAACGATACCATCTATGTCAGCTGGGCATAAATGACATAATCTGAAAACACAAAGGGAATTTATTGGAATGATATTGGAAGCTTGAAGAACCAGGTTTAAAACTTGACAGGTACCAGGTGAGCTCTGGAAGGCTACACAGAAGATGGCCAGCGAATGTCACACAACTCTAACAGTCACTGTACTGTACTGTCACTTGCTCAAGATTCAAAGCCCCATAAGACAACAGCTTGTGGCCACACCAATTATATAGCTTTACTGCCTGGCATTATTGGGATGGACAGAGAGAGGGCACATGTACCCTTTACTTTCTACAGTGGGACGTGACCACTCCCTTCATGTATTAAGACTCCCAATTAATATGAGAATACAACTAGGAAACATGCCTAGAAGGCTGAACATCCCCCCAATGGCAAATATTAACTAAATAACTTTACCACAAAGCAAACCCCTCTATGACAGCTGGCTTCCAATTATAGTTGGAAAATCATTCCTGATCCAATTATTAACCAAATATACACATTTTGTTACCAAGGTATTATAGGGAAATCTTGGGAATTTTGGATGAGGTGGTACATTTTACCTTACCTTTTGAGAACAATACCATAAAAGGAAAAGCAATGTTCTTTTTCAAGATAGAATACTGGTCTCAATGGTTTATTTTCATGACACATACAGTGTTATAAGAATTCCACTACATTTTTTCATTTATTCATTTCATATGCATCCACTAAGATGTTTGGGTCACTATGTAAGGCAATGGTGAATGGATACAAAATAGTATTCTAGCTGTATCTCTACTTAGTCTAATTGGGAAAATAAGATATATCTATCCCAAACAATTAGTAAACAGGAGAACATAAATTATATACTTTGATGAAGGTCAATTAAAATTCTATATATCCTGATGCTTACTTAAGAGTACCTCAGTATACAGCAATATTCAGTTTTCAACAAGTGTTTCTGGGCTTGGAAAATAGATATGTTAGGAAAGCCAATTTGATTTTGTCCTTCCCGGTGCTATGTGATAATTTGCCAAAATGTTACAATTTTGCTCCTCTTACTGAGATATTTATGTACATCTGATCTAGTTCTAGCATCCTGTCTCTTCCCTTTTCATCTTGTTAACTCCAGCTCATCCTTCAAGATTCAGTTCACATGTACAGCCTGCAGGAAGAGCTTCCTGATACATACACTACGGGTTAGGTATCCTGAATCTGTGTTCTGGACAACCTGCTTCAAGTCTTTATGGCACCAACCCTAACCACTGGTGAAACTCATGTCCACCCTGCTCCACTACTCCCCCTCAGTTCATCCCCCACAAACAGGAGGAAGAGTACCAATAAGGACCAAGGACAAAACAGAATTCTCAGGGACATACATGTAAACAGAGTACCATGGGGTGACAGAGTTGCAGGGTGTGAATAAAAGGAAATCTGATGGAAGAAAATGATGACTCTTGGAGATTTGGCAGCTTCCAGAAGTTCCGAACAAGTTAAATAATGACCCTTCTGTAGAATCCAACACTTCCCTCCTTTGGCATGTGTAGCTGACTGATTATCAACTGCACCCTGGCAAGACTTGCGGATTAACATTATTATTGTATCTCAGTGTGGAATAGATAGGGAAGGCTCAGACTGTGCATCTCTGTGCCAAAATCAGAGTGGCACTGGGGCCTATTGTATCCATTCCCGCACAGTCACACTCATCAGTGATTTCAACAGAGATTGACTATAAAGAATTAATGAATAGGATAAAAGGAGTACAAAGGCTCCAGAAATGATAAGTGCAAGAAGCAGCTACTGCCCTAGGGTGGCGATTTTCAATCTTTTCCATCTCATGGCACACATAAACTAATTACTAACATTCTGTGGTACACCAAAAAATATACTTTTTGCCAATCTGACAAAATAAATAGGTATAATTTTGATTCATTCACACTGGATGACTGTTGTTGTGTTGGCTATTGTCATTTTTTTTATTTGACAATCTGAGGGAAAAGAGGTCAGTGCCCCTGACTAAATAGTCAGAGGGACACCAGCTGGCTAGTGCTGGTGACCTGGAGAGATTCAGTGAGGCTGGCACAGGGAATGTAAAAATGGACATGGAACCCGGAGCCACGTGTGGCTGCTGGGACCATGGCTGTGTTTAAAATAAAATACATTTGCACGTTGACAGATGCTTACTGCAATTAGTGGAGTGATCACATTGTAAGGTATAAAAATGTTGATCACTGTCTTGTACACCTGAAACTAATATAATCAGTAAAAGATTCTATACCAACTATACTTAAATAAAAAATACATTTTTAAAAAATGAAGTACCAAACTTGTCCAAACCCATAGAATGTACGACACCAGGAGTGAACCCTAATGTAAATGATGGACTTTGGGTGATGAGGATGCATCAATGTAGGTTCATCAGTTGTAACAAATGTGCCACTCTGGGGGGGGGGGGGATATTGAGAATGGAGGAAGCATGTGGGGGCAGGGAGTTTATGGGAAATCTATGTACCTGCTACTTAATTTCACTGTGAACATAAAACTGCTCTAAAAAAAGTAAAGTGTATTAAATAAATTTTAAAAATAAACTACCAATACTAGAGTGACCCTGAGGGGATGAGGGCACAAAAATTAAAGAGCAGGCCGCTCTTCCTCCTCCAGCTTTTTAATTTCTCCCTAATTCTGAACTGGCAAAAGGGACCAGTAGTTTGCAGAGTCCCAACCACAGGATTGCAAAGCCAAAACAAAGAGAGAAACACCTCACAGGCAGTAGGCAGTTAGAGTAGGGTGTCAGTTCCTCCTCTCTCTGTCTCTTTTTCCATTTCAGATTCTCTTCAGGTTAAATTGTCAAGACTTCTGAGGCCATCCCAAAGACACTGTCACAGCCTCCCAATTACACTTTTCAATCAGACATGAACCACTTTTATACCCATTGGAGACTGGCTTCTAAGTTGCCTTTCAGTTACCACCTTGTCCATTCTTTAAGTTGCCCTACTGATTAAAAAAAAAAGTTTCTAGAAAGTGATTAATTTCTTGCTTCCTCTTTCATCACCATAATTTCTGATCTCATTAGAAAAACTTTTTTAAAAAATACAAATTTCCCTTTTGTTTCCAGTCTCATCTGGAAGAGTAGGGACCCACTCCAACTCATCACCCCTGACTTTCTGGATAAAAAAAGAATTACCGCACTGTGAAGCAGTGGTTCTCAACCTTCTGGCCCTTTAAATACAGTTCCTCATGTTGTGACCCAACTATAAAATTATTTTCATTGCTACTTCATAACTGTAATGTTGCTACTGTTATGAATTGTAATGTAAATATCTGATATGCAGGATGGTCTTAGGTGACCCCTGTGAAAGGGTCGTTCGACCGCCAAAGGGGTCGCAACCCACAGGTTGAGAACCGCTGCCAGTGTGAAGGGACTACTGAGTCCCATCTCCAGGCAGCCCTGAGCTGTCAGTTACATTTAGCTCTCAGAGACATGTGAGAGCTAAATGTAACACTTTTGTTCTGAAGTTCTTTAAAGCCTCTGCCTACCCTTCTATAAGCAGCACTCACCCACACAGACAAAAATGAAAGGTGACTTTTCCATGAGCCTCACTATGGTGCACTCCGGCTAGTATGAGCACAGATTTATCAGTGAAATAATGATGAATGGGTTTGTTTGTTCACACCTAAACACAACTTTCAGTTAGAATCAACACTGCATGGTTCTCTTTTAAAACTCTTCCGACAGTTCTACCAGGTAGCTTGGCCCTAAGCCGGTCTTGTCTTTGTGGGCTATCACATTTCTCCAGGGATCTCCAGCAAGCAGCGGCTCACAGTACCTTCAGCTTCGTGGCTCATCATTGAGAAAACATTCCTGCCTTTGAATCTATGAAAGCAATTTCTCCCCCTCTGATTTTTACAGCCAGCGTCCCGTTGGTCAGCCAAGCTTACCTACCGTGAAAGTAACTTTGGGGAAGTAACAAGGACCGCTTAGACTAAAACAGTCATTATAGGAAAGATCCTATATAGTGTATTTATTCTCCCTCAATTTTTAGAAAACACCTTTCACACTTCCTCTCAAAATTGAGCAATTTAAAATTGTTCATATTAATAAATTAACTTTTACAATGACAACCATAGGCAGTGTGTTCTACATAGTAAACCAAACAGTCTTATGACTAAAAAATTATTGACAATCTACTAGGAATAACACATATTTTTTTTCCATGCAACATTTTAATTTAACCATGGAGAGGTGGAGGTCTTGATTTGGGGTGTGCTCTGTGGTTGCTTTAATGAACCAAAGACTGCAGAAGTGACATATTAGATAACAACCTCAAGACGTTTTGAGATTCTTTGTTCAGCACGCTGGAACCCTTATTTATTTTTCCCCCAGCACAAATATTTCCAACCTTTGAGTAACGTATAATCTGAAAGAGGAAAACATGTTGAAATACAGAAGTGTATTATAAGAGAAAATCCTGCATTCAGTGCCCTGTGATTTACCTTGATGTGAGAAGCTATCTCAGGCAGGGAGACTAGTCACCATGGCCTTATATTTCTCTCTCATCTTTCTTCCACTTCTCCCTCAGCCATTATTCCCTCCTCACTCATTCCCATCTTATCTCTATTTTTCACCTCAACCAATTCGAAATAAAAGCTATGACCTTTGGAGGGGTGGGGAGAACAGAGCAGGAAAAGAAATGTCAAACCACCAAAAATAACCCTTCACCAGCCACAAAGCATTGTTCCTTTTGTCTGTGTTCGCAGCTTCTAATCTAGCCCATTTCTTGAGTCACTGCCATGAAACCACCTAGTTAAAATTGCAGTCCTACTGACACACTCCAAATGCCCCCCCCCCGATCTTTTTTTCTGCTTAGCACTTACTGCCAGATACTATACTATATATTTACTTACGTGTCTTACTTTTCTTGTCACTGCCCCCCTTACAAAATGTAAGCTCAATGAGAACTTACATTTATTCACTAATACAGAGATGGGCAAAAATAGGTTTGAATTCAACCACCTCAAAAGGCAGTGGGGCTAACCCAAGCAGGTCACTGAAATTCAGGTTAATTTGCTGATTCACAAAGACTACAAGAATGTATAAATAATGAAGACGGGCAATTTGAGCACTTGTGAGATTGTACCTAAGTGACATTCTTTTGAGTTAATGAAGCTATTGTAGTAATCATAACCTGCATGTCTTTTTCCATACAAACAACTGTAGGCCTACTTTTTCCCACCCTTATATAACTCTATCCTGTGGAACAGAGCCAGGTCCATGTAAATGTCCCAGTAAATACTTGTTAAATTATTTCTGCTAAATGGACTTGTATAGGTTACCCTCAGAATATGCCAATGTTGATATTGGAAAAATGTGTTCCAAAATCCAAAGAGCCAACTTTTTAAAACTAGCTTTTAGAGCACAGTCTACTCAGAAATAGAGTATTTGTTTTTATTTTTGCAACATCTGTTGTTTTTAAAAATCAGCAATGTAAAAATATTTCATAAATCAGTACTACATAATATCAAATGCATAATCCTTTTCTTGGATTTTTGCATATTTGATTTTGATAAAACCAAACTATTAATAACTTACTAAGGAATAACCCTTGGCTGCTTGCTAATGAACATTTTCGGTACTGAAATGATTTAAATTAACACAATCTGGCGATTTTCTTCCATATCTAGTTTTTAGCATGGACTTTCTCTACTGTTTCCTTTTTTTAAATAATTATTTATAAGTGATAAGCACTTCTAAGCTATTTGGACAAATAAATAGGTGACCACAATAAATATATATCACACGTATTTAACAACTACAAAAAATAAACAGAATAACTTGGACACTCGAATGGATGCTAGAAATGATTAAACTCTACATCACTCTTCTGTGTCCTCATCTCCAATAACCCATTGATCTTAAGGATTTTTAAAACTGATACTACTTTATACTTTGCAAAACTTATTCATGCATATTGTCTTATTTAATTCCCACAGTAGCAGTGAAGTATTCTTACCAGTTCACTACTGCTGCATACTACATCATCACAAAACCCCAGTGGCATAAAACAATAATCATTTAACTTTGCTCATGAATTGATGGTATTGGCTGCACAGTTCAGCTGAGTTCAGTGGCTTCATTCATGCACCTGCAATCAGTTGCAGGTCACCTAGACAGCTTTGATTACCTTAGTTGGGTTTTCTCAGGTGCCTTGAGCCTTACCTGGGCAAAGTGGGCTATCTTGATTCTGTTCCACCCGCCTCATCCCCTAGTTTAGGCATCTTCTCATAATAAGGCAGAGGGACAAGAGAAAGAGCAAAAGCACATTTTCAAGCCTCAGAGTGTGTCATCTGCTACTGTTCCATTGACCAAAGCAAGTCACATGGGTGACCTCAGCGTTATAGTGTGAAGGAAAAGATGTTGCCATAGGGATGCCATTAATGATGGTCCATACAAACAACTACCTACCACAACTATGTGCTGTTCTTTTTCATATGAAAAATATGTCCAAGGGGATCAGCCATGAGAATGAGTCAGAAGCTCAGGTCTTCTGATTCTAGATATGTTCACTTTTATTTTTTGCTAACCATGTGAGGCCTGTACATTTCCATTTATAGAAGCAGAATTTACTGTTTCTAGAAAGACTGAACCACTTCCAATTACTGTGATACCTCAGATACTCCAAAAATAAGTGTTATAATTACTTACCTTTTCGTAAAATGAATAAATGTGTATCCTATCAGTTCACACAAGTCTCTAATGTTTTTAATTACCAAATTTTTATTGAGCCTTTGGGTGTGCACCACTTGTCACTCAGCTGAATTGCCACCTCCTTCCAGACAGAAACTCCATGTTCTGTGAGTGGAGTTCTTCCAGTGCCTGACACAGTGCTGATACAGGCAGTAGGTACACCTCTTAATCGATAAAGCCAAAAGAACATGTCAGCTTGATAGAGTTGTCTGTTGGAGAAATTAAAATTGAAAGGAGAAATCAAAATAGATCTGGGTTGAGTGAAAAATAAGAGATGATTTTTAACTCTGTGTCTATAAGAAAATGAAAAAGAAATATATTTCTGTTTTCTTTTCAAACCCTTCATTCCAGCAAATATATATGAATATTTTTCTTATATTTATTTGCTCTGCTTTAGAGTTAAAAACCAACTGAGGTGAACTGCCAAGAGCTAATTGGTGAACTAATTATTTTATTCAGCACAATAGCCACCACAAGCGTTGAGTTCAATGAGGTACTCACTTTTCCATTATAATAATCGAATCCAGATTTTCTTTACTGCACTTTGCAATATAACTGGGTCAGTGTCCTTCTCTATCCTCTATTGCTTCTTTATTCAATACCGTTATCATACTTGCAAACAGTAATGGTTTAAAGAAATGTGAGGTCTTGTCAAATATTTTTGTTTATGGGTAAATCAGGTTGCCCCTTTCTCCATGTCTGAATCACATGCAGGAAATGAAAGAAGGGAACAAGAGGGTAATGTCATAATTCCTGTGAAAACTCTGACCGTTCCATCCTCTGAGCAGTGTGCATTTTAGAGGAATATACCAGATGATACATGTTGTTTAGTTCCCACTGACAAGACTCTCTATAGAGCAAGGTAATAGAAAAACTCTACAGTGCTAAAATATAAGGTCATAAATTTCCACATTTCAGTGAAAACCGAAATTCTTTCCTTAATGTTCAGTTTTAGATCTTCAGTTGGGAGTACCTCAAAGCCAAGTCAAAGTATATTGGCACCTCAGAATCCTTGAAAAAGGAAACTTATCTTCCTCAGAAATAAGCCTCTTTAAAGGATCCAGTCCATAGTCAAGGCTAACTACACTATTAAGGCAACAATTAAGTGGCCATAAATGTGAAGGATGCTTCACATCTCCTATAAATAGATCTATACTCTTTGAAACGTACTGCAGTAATGCTTAGGGATAATGTTGTTTCCTTCTGACTTAGAATGACATGGCTGAATTGTTACAGGTATGGAAATACTGATAGATAGTGACACAGGCAAGCCAAAGTGCTATACAAAATTTGAGATAAGAGTAGATTGAATGGTGGATTATTTTTCAACAATAGGACAATGTAGACACTAGAATTTTGAATTCAGAGTTAGAGGCAATCAATGTCCGTTTCTGAAAATAAAAGCAAACTACTATGATGGTTAATTTTATGTGACAACTTGACTAGGCAAGGATGCCCAACTAGTGATAAAACGTTTCTGAGTGCATCTGTGAGGTGTTTCTGGAAGAGATGAGCATCTGAATCATTAGACTGAGTAAAACAGATCTGCTCTCACCAATGTAGACTGGTGGCATCCAATCCACTGAGGGCCTAATTAGAACAAAAGGGCAGAGGAAGGGCAAATTCTTTCTCTTTTCCTAAACTGAGATGCCCATCTTCTCCTACTCCTGGACATCAGAGCTTCTAGTTCTCAGCCTTTGGACTCCAGAGTTATTATGCCACCGGCTTTCCTAGTTCTCCAGCTTACAGATGGCAGATCATGGGATTTCTCCACCTCCATAACCATGTGCCAATTCCCATAACAACTCTCTTTGCTATTAGCATGTAGCCTCTTGGGTCTGTTTCTGTGGAGAACCCTGACTAATACAATCACTAAGAAGACACTTTTCCAATGTACAGATTCCTCCCTCCAACACACTCACATGAAATAAATGTTGGTTAGAGCATTGTCCCAATACACCAAGGTTGCATGTTCAATCTCTGGTCAGAACACATACAAGAAGCAACCAATGAATGCATAAATAGGTGGAACAACAAAATCTCTCTCTCTCTCTCTCTCTCTCTCTCTCTCTCTCTCTCTCTCTCTCTCTCTCTTTCCCTCTCCCTCTCCCTCTCCCTCTCCCTCTCCCTCTCCCTCTCCCTCTCCCTCTCCCTCTCCCTCTTCCTTTTTTTCTACAATCAATCAATTAATCAAGAAAAAAATAAATGTACCAGCAGGAACAGCTTCATTATGGAATGAAAACTGCATAGCATTAAAATATTTTCCTTCAACACTTTTCATAAATAAGATTTCCTGTAAAAAAAAATTTTTATTTGTAATAATGAAGTATATTTCTAAGGGACTGCAGCTCATTGTCACCAGATGTATTTCATGGTTGTAATGATTAGGTTGAAAAAGATATCAAAAATTTGGTGGAAGAATGATTACAATCAGCATGGTTTAATAAACTGTTTTAAGACTGGAAGTTAGAACAAATGGCTGCTGCATCCCTATATGCCACCACCAAGCCTTAGGAAGTCATGTAAACTTTCTTTGGTTTTCTCTCCAGCTCAGTGGGTAGTTGGATTATACAATCCCTAAATCCCTTTGGCTATTGGCTTCATTGGCCTTTCTCTGTATGGATTTTAGCAAACCATACAGTGAACTTCATTATTACCATTGCTAATTTTCACATGCTTTAATTTATTCTCTATTTTAATTTTCATAAATTATCTAATACCAGAAGTATTACCTATTTGATTCACAATGACAATGTGGTTTATTCAAGTCTTTAGCATTCATTTTAATCCTTAGAGGTGAGTGGTAGAAAAAGGACACTTTCTACTTAAATACTATTATATAATGATTGTGATTTTTAAAAATGAAATCACATCTTATAAAGACAAATTATCCTTATTAATAGTATTTAAATATCTTTCAAGTGATATTTTATTGCTGACAATTATATAATAAAAGTTGTACTTTGATAAATTGTTAGTGATTTATATAGACCTAGTACAAGCTTAGTAGAATGAAGTTTGATAGTCTGAACAAGCAGGAAAATATTCAATATTCTATTGCAATGTGGGCTGTAGAATTCAAGCAGTTTGGTCCTACAGCAATAAACAACTTAGAGGTCAAATCTGTATTATTATGTCATATTTTTTAAATGTTTTAAGAAGACCGCAAATGGGATCAAGCAGAAAATCACAAACTCAGCACTTTGGCCTGTGGATCTTAAAAGATGTTTCCCAGGGTTTCAGATGCAGGAACTCGGGTTGTTTCTACTGTTCTATTAAAAACAACAGCCAATACACCTGAAGTTCAGTTCCAAAAATAATAGGAATAAAAGGAAGGAACAAGAATAAATCAATACATAGAAAAGGATGGCTAATATTTTCTCAGTCTAAAGAACTAAAGGTAGCAATTTATCAGCAGTAAAATTTATTTGATTACCTTGAAAAAATAATGGCTGCTATCCTTATATTTTTGTTGTTGATGATGATGATGATGTTAAGGGGAGAGTTCACCAAAAAATTGTTATAGCTGGTAGAGGAAGGTGGGTGTTGTTACTAGTTCAGAAATAAGGCAGGTGTTCACCTAGTCCATCAGTTGCCATCTCTGGAAGAAGGACCATAACTGAGTAGGACTTTTTAAGATTTGAAAAAGGTATGTTTTCTTCATGTGTGCAGCAGCTAAGACATTAAAACCAGCAATTTCTAGTTCCCAGCTTGGTGTGTGACAAGAATGTAAATTGAGTGGAGAGGAAGTACTGGGAGGCTAGGGAGACAGTTCTATTTCATAGCCAATTCAAGGGAAGCATTTTCCCAAAGTATAGAGAAGCCAACTGCAAAAAAAAGAACAGGAGGTAAGGGTCCAAATCTGCAAAGCAGGAGGATTTTGCTGGAGAAAAGTTGGGGGAGGGACCAATGCAGGAGGGTCAGGCATCTTTAAAATGGCCATAGCAATCTTAAAAACTGATTTGAAATGAGTCCAGAAAATCAGTTTGCTAAAAAAGTATAGTAGTTTTTTTCTCCCAAGGTTTAATATATGCATGCATCTATATTAAAAATTTTCCATGGCCATGTTCCCTCCAGGGATTCCCCCATCGTATCACACTTCTAACATACACTGCTGAGAGCCAGCTCTGGATTTCACCTCAAAGGAAAATGTTCACAGTTTGAATTTGCAAATCAGTGATACTGATTCCCTCTAAGGCACCAACCACCTATTGAGAAGTGAGATATCTCATATTTTTTAAATTTCTGAAATCTATAGTAAATATGGCTTATATATAGACACACACACATATATACATACATTTATACTATATATAGTGAGTATATATATATATATCGAGAGAGAGAGAGAGAAAGTGCAGCAGTTCTTTCATGGGCATCAGCATCCTTAGAAGTACAATACCCTCCAGTAACTTCCAGAAATACTTGCAAGGAGACTGAAGAATGGAAAACTCACATAGTGAGTGCAAGTAAACCTGAAAATGTAGGTATGCCCATATTTGGGGATCTAGTTTGACACCTAGACTAGTTTGATCTAAAAAACATAATTCATATTTTTGTAGCAAGTTTATATGAAGTATATAGTGAAATATCTCAGAAGATTGAGTTCAAAACATTTATTTAGGTAACAACTGTACCTACGGAAGAAATAAGATTGTACAAGTATATTTAATGCTAGAGTATGGAACATCAGAGTAACATTAGAAATGTTTTAAAAGTTTAAAATAATTTGCCACAGAATGTGGAAAGTACACATAATAGCCTACAGAAAGAGGGACTAGTTATAAAATACAGTGAGTATGTATTTAGAGGATGAAGATTATAGGCCAATAGATTCAATAGGTATCTGTGCTCTAGGGGGTAAGACTATCTTTACGTCTTAATTTAGTCTATTCTTAATTTAGGAGAGGCACTCCCTAAATTTAAACAAATTTATTTTCATCAAATGAGCCTTCTGATTAAATACTGTAGCCTTTGTCTATTGCCTACAGGGAAAGAATATGCTGATCTACTAACAAGAGTAATTCAGTTCTAGCTACATATTTCTCAGTACAAGTGAGTAAATTGATATTCTAGTTTATACATCTCTCTTTTTCATTGAAATGAAACAATTTCCCAAGGTCTAATTATCTCAGAGTTCTAAAAAAAATAAATTTCCCGCTTTACAAGGTTGAAGACTAGACCCTAAATTGTGATGACTCAACCACTGTACTATATCTCTAAATAGCCCTCCTAAGCCACAGTAAAAATCCCTAGTCACTAGGGCCTAGTGGATGTCACCTTATTTTAAACCTGGGACATCAACACACCTTGCTCTCTGAATTTCTTACAAATTTCATTGTTTGTTTTCTTAATCTTTTTTTAAAAAATATATTTCTTTATTGATTTCAGAGAAGAAAGGAGAGGGGAGAGAGAGAAACATCAATGATGAGAGAGAATCATTGATCGGCTGCCTCTTGCACACCCTCTACTGGGGATCAAGCCCACAACCCAGGCATGTGCCTTTGGCCAGAATCGAACCCGGGACCCTTCAGTCCACAGGCTGACGCTCTATCCACTGAGCCAAGCCGGCTGGGGCTGTTTTCTTAATCTTTTCAACTGGTATATTTACTAAAAGCTGCTCACCACTTAAGAAATTAGGGGACATATGCAGTTTACACATAGTGAATAATTTAAGTAAAGAGTAATTTAGACACAAGCATAAGAAGTTAAATTCCAACTATTTCTATGGAAGGTTGAGGGTGATATTTTGTAACATAAAATGGGAAGAAATAGGGAGCCAATACCTTTTGCATCATATGCAAAACATTTTCCAGTACTCAACCTAGAAGTCATTCTCATTCTATCAAAAGCTAGCACAATCTAAAAAGTCCTGTTGCCCTGGCTGGTTTGGCTCAGTGGAGAGAGAGTTGACCTTCAGACTGAAGGGTCCTGGGTTCAATCCCGGTCAAGGGCACATGCTTGGGTTGCCGGCTTGATCCCCAGTGTGGGGCATGAAGGAAGCAGCCTATCAGTGATTTTTCTCTCATCATTGATGTTTCTATCTCTCTTTCCCTCTCCCTTCCTCTCTGAGATCAATAAAAATATATATTTTTTAAAAGTCCTGTAATATCATGGGAGAAGAGACAGAAACCATTCTGGATCAAAGTAGCTTCAGCAAGAATTTTTTCAAGTTTGTATCATAGGAAAATTGATCGCAATTTCTAATTAAAAAGCTAAGGTGTTAAATGAAGAATTGATGAGGACTGCACTTAAAATCTTACAGGTGAGAAATTACAACTAAAGACTGGAATTCTCTGCAATTAGTACAGTATTAAAGATCTAATATTTCTCTCACACACACACCCCCATCAAAAACGATCTATTTTGTCTTCATCCCTGTATTTGGCACAGAGCTCGTACAAGCCTTGGAATTTCCTAAGTAATAAGAAACATAAATGTGTCTTTTGTTAGGTTAATGGGGTGACTTTTGTAAAGCACCTAAGGATGAGAGCTGGTTACCAGAGGAGCCAGCCAGGTGATTAGAGGGTTGGAACATTCAGTTCTGACCTCCTGACCTCCGTGGAAGGGAGGGAGGAGTGGAGCTTGGATCATTCACCAGTGGCCAATGATTTTATCAATAATGCCTATGTAACAAAGCCTCCACAAAATCTGGAAAAGACAGAGTTCAGAAAGCTTCTGGTTGGTGAACACATGGAGATCTGGAAAAATGTCACGCTACAAGAGGGCATGGAAGCTCCACCCCTTTCCCTCATACCTTCCCTCTGCATCTCTTCCTTCTGGCTGTCCCTGAATCATTTCCTGTTATTATAAACTGGTAAGTCCGCCGTTAAAATGTTTCTCTGAGTTCTATGAGCCTCTCTAGCGAATTAATCTAACCCAATGAGGAGGTTGTGGGAACATCTGATTTATAGCCAATCAGTTAGAAGCACAGGTGACAATCTGAACTTGTGATTGGTGTCTGAAGTCCAAGGAGGTGTCCTTTGAACCTCCAGTTGGTAGGTTAGACGTACATATAACAACCTGAGTTTACCATGGGTGCCTGAAATATGTGGGGGGCAAAGCGGCCTTGTGGGACTAACCCTGTGGGATCTGATGCAATCCCAGGTACATAGTGTCAAAATTGACACCCAGCTGGTGTCTGAGAATTGCTTATTGGTGTGGGGAAACCCCACCCCACATACACACACGAATACTGGAATTGGTTCCAGAATACCTATGCTGGGGTAAATCCACACATATCGTGCAGAGGTCCTGAATAAGTGGGTGTGCCAAATGTTATACATTTATAATTTTCATATTGACCATTAGGCAAAAATGTCTATATTCCCTTCTAACCACAGGGAATTTAATTTGCCTCCCTATCTAAAAGATAAAACTAAATCCAGCTAAAAGCTATTAGACAAGTTTGCAGAATCATCACCACTGCCTTCTGGCTTTGTTTCAGTGAGGAGATCATTTAATGTCCCTGTGTTCCCAGACGTGAAATGAAAATAATCAAACCAAATGATCCAAGGTTCCTCTCATCGCTGACTGTCTAAGATTCTCTAAGATCCCTAAACTGAGAGGTTTGGGGGATTAGTGGAAGAATAACCACAGTGCCATAAATAAATAAAAGTTCATATTGGAAAGGCATTATGCAGTTACGGCCAATAACATTCTCAACTCATAGTACTTCACCAAATTTGCTTCTATGGTAATATTCTCGTGCTTATAGCAGTTTGAATTTTCAGAGTATAATAAATAGTGGAATATTAAACTGTTGTCACTAACATCATGAATATCCTGATTATCCATCATACCTGTATTTTTAAACTTTTTAAAGTTTTATGTGAAAGGCTTTTTAAATTAAATACCTTTCCTGTTTTTCTACAAATATAATTAGTATAATTAATATGTTTATAATAGTTTACTAAATTTAGAAAATATAGCAAAATAAAAAGTATTTGCAATTTCTCAGATGACTCCTACAAAGCACAAAGATATTCACTAAAAATATCTTTCAGTCTTTTTTGATAAAAATATAAATAATTTTTATTTAAAATTGTAAATATTCTTTTTTTTTAAAGCTACATATCATTAAAGAGCCTGAATGCCAAAAAAAAAAAAAAAAAAAAAAAGAAATTATTTAGGTGCACAGGCAGAGACAGCTCTCACAGAAATATTCTTTTAATAATTTACATTTTTCATATGACAATATATCTTAAGGATTTAAATGTTATTAAATATGACTATTAAATATTATTTTAATAAGTGTACAATACTCCATTCAATTCTTTATGGTTCAACATTTATTTTCTTTTAAATATTCCAATGTTATAAATAATGAGTCAACAAAGATTCCTGTACATATATTCTTTGGTGGATCTCTTAGCTTTTCTAAGAATATATTCCTAAAGAAATTACCCAATCAAAATGCAAGGATTTTAAGTTTCCTCTGGCATACTGCAAAATTTCCCTCCAGAATAGTCATAATTGCTCCCTAGCCAAAACTGGGTATTACCGTTTTCCAAAGCATACAAATTTGAAAATTTAAAACTGGTAACATGTTTCTATTTATTTTACTCTGGTTATTCTTGGGATTGAATTTTTCCATATTTTATTGGTTCATTTCCTTCTTGTGAATTATTTGCTCATATTCCTGAGCTGTTTGTCTGTTGGGGCATCTTTATTTATTGTATTGATTGCTAGCACTGTTTTTATTTTCAAGATACCAAACTCTCACAAAATGTTCAAAATACTTATACCAGTTTGCCATGTGTCTTTTAGTGTATATATGTATATATATAATTTTTCAGATATTTTTAGTAAATTTCATTATTTACTTTTATGTTATTTTCTTTGACTTTGTTTGGAAAATACTTTCCTATCCCTAAGATCAGAAACATATTCAACATTATTTTTTTTCTATAGTTTCATTTTTTATCTTTAACTCTATTCATATTGAATTTATTCTGATATGAAATCTGAGATAGAGAACTAACTTCATCTTAATTCCAAGAAGTTTATCAATTGTTAAAATAATAGTTGTTTAATAATCTCACTGATCTGAAAAGTTAGTGAGTCATCCATTGGACATGTTGTTGGGTGCTTATTCTGTTTCCTTTTCTGTCACACACAATATTTTTACCTGTTCTGTGGTCTGCACCTGAGCTTTATTTGGATTCATTGACTTATCTGTTATCCTCAGGCCAATACAATACTTTTTAAATTATTGTAGCTTATATGTCATTTAAATAATTTCCCTGCAGTTATTCTTATTACCAAAAGTCTTCAGTCATCATTTGATGTTAATTTTGGCCAAATGCTCATTTAGAATGTCTTTTTTTTTTTTTAATTAATTTCTCACATAGGTGGGTTTGGGTTTGTATGGGTGATGTATAAGCTTTTATTAATTTCAAATTTTAGTATATTTTGATTAAAAAAAATATGACCTTACAATTCCTGATTTGGAGAATTAATTGATCCTCTTTGTGGCCTAGTTTAAGGAAATGTTTGCAGATTTTCTACGGAATTTTAAAAAGAAAGTATATTCTCTGTGCGTACAAAGTTTGTTGGCTATCAAATTACTCTAGAAAACTTTTTCTTAAATAATTTTCAAATAGTAACTTTGTTTAAGTTATTCCTTTTCTTCAACAAATAATTATTGAATTCTGCAAGGCTGTGGGTTAAAAGAAAATGAGCAAAAAGCTGTGCGGCCCCTATCTTCAAATATGAAGTTTGGGTATGTTGATGTTTATCTGAATGCAATACATATTCTAGTCTGAATTTTGCTTTCTCTCCATCCATTGACTCTCATTGCTATTAACTCTTTTCCTTTCCTTCTGTATTTAGGTAGAGTTTCTCAGTTTTATTTGTCCATTGTTGATGTGACTTTTTTCATATTGTTCATTTTGCTTTTTCCTGTCAATAACTTATTGTGGTTTTAGAGCCCTTATTTCCTCAAGCTCGATTTTTATCTAAAGTTGTTTTATATTTATGACTTTCTGCTCTTTGGTCTTGACCATACACTCTTGCATCATACTGGGAATACCAATTATCTGTATCCTGCAATACAAGTTTTCAGAAATTTCAGAAAATTTTCAAACTTTTCTCTGAGTCTTCAGGATATTGTTTCCTCTCCTCTATTCTGCTTTATTTATTCATAGGTTTATTTTTTCTCTTTAGTCATCTTTGAACAAGATAAAATTAGTCAAATTAATTCTTACCATTAGAGAAAGTTTGTATATGCCTTCAGCTTTGATCACTTTGTCACTTCATGTGACAGTGAGTTCTATTTTTGCAACCTACACCTGAAAGAAAGACCAGCAATTTTCAACCCAATTTTCATTTGTAGAAAATATATATACAGTCCACTTTGCTGCACTGAGGTAGAGTCATCTAATCATCCAGAAAACCCATCAATAGAGCAGCAGTCAAATTATGGTATGTTTATTGCACATAATGCAATGCCACTGTTAACAGGAATTAAGTGGCTCTTTATGAGGAGACATGAAAGAGCCTCAAAGCATGCTGTTAAGTGAAAAAGTAAGTCCAGATACATAAGAAAGATGCATGATTAGCTGTTAAGATACATGTTATGCTGTTGATGATCCAATGCAGACTATAACTGGATAGATTTATGAAAAAGTATGATGTTGGTTCCTAAATGCTTACTGGCTTATTTGTTAAGCAAATATTTATTGTTTGTTTATTATGTGCCAGATACTATGCTAGTTATTAAAGATACAAGAGAATAAGTTAGTTATTTGCAAGTCTGCTTTTATATTAATTAGTGCCTAAATATTTCCCTAGAAACTTACCCAAGTCTACTGACTTATTTAAGGTCCAGATTTCCTACAAATTACATTATCTCTTTTATTAATGGTTTGGCAAGATCTTCATTACTCTCTAATCAGCCACATTTATTTTCTTTCTTTTTCATATTGATGAGCAATGGACTCTATGAGCAATTGCCTCTATTTTACAGTCATTAATTTTATACTCTTCATTTCCTGAAATAATAGAATCAAATAACAGAAAGGGACTTCAAATGTCATCTTATGTAAAAATCCATCTGATCCTTGGATCCTTTATACAATTTCTAGACCAACTGCATGTCCAAATCATATTAAATACCTTACATGATGAGCAGTATATTCAGTATATTTGTCTACCAAATGCTTATTAAGCCACTTATAAAGCAGGTATTATTCTAGTTGCTGGGTATAAAATGGAGAGTAAAACGCCAATGATCTTTGCCCATCATGGGAAGGCAGACAATAAAGAAGAGAGAAATAAATGAATGCACTATGATAAATAGTTACCAGTTTTCTAAAGGTAGTGAGCATGATGCTGGGGTAGAGAATACCAGAGGAGAGTCAGAAGAGGACTCTCTTAGGAAATAACATTTAAGTCAAATCTGAAGGATGATGAAAATCCAACCATGGGAATAGTGAAGCAGCAGGAAGATTCTGGGTGTGTTTAAGGTACGGAAAGGTTGCCAGTTTGGCTCCATCATGGTAGACAAGAGAGGAGAATGGCATGAGCTGAGGCTGAAGGAGAAAGTTCTTGTTTTGAATTGAAATGACTTTCCCTGTCATTCCCACTCATTAGTCCCAGTTTTTCTCCTGTGGAGCCATTCAGAATTGATGGATCTGATCTACCTCTAAGAGGCAGGCAGGCCTTCCAACATTAATTTGAAGCATCTCCCTAATACACACCTGTGGCTTCGCTTCAGTCATCTAAACTTCCCCATCCCTTCACCTCTCTCTCCTATGAGTACAAGGCCACACTTTCAAACTCCTACACCTGTTACGTTAGAAGCAGAGTGGAAGCTTGGCCTGGGTTTCAAAGGAGGCCATTATTAGTAAAATCACAATTATTGCAAATTACTACCTGACCAAGGAGGAAATACCTTATTACTTCCGGCATCATTCCCTGGCTTTAAGATTCTAGTTTTCCTTCCAATATCCTCTTTAGACAAGAACATTCCCCAACTTTTTCCTTGATAACCCTACCTCCATAAGCTTAGCCTTTTTTTTGGGGGGGGGGGGTGGACACACCCTACCCCTGGCACCCAGAACTCTCCTAATTTTGTATTCTCTCACATCAGCTGTCCTCTGCACCACTTCAAATCACCGCAGGTCTGTGACCCTCTGCTGCCCTCTTTTGGTCATGATCAATGTGAATTGATGACAAGCAACTAAATGCCTCCCTTTGAGGCTCCATGAGGGCAGAAAAACTCCACCTTAATGCAGAACAGGCACAAACCAGTTCCTCAGACAGAAGGTACAATACCCACAGGATAAACCGGCCCCATCCACATCGTGTGTGTGTGTGTGTGTGTGTGTGTGTGTGTGTGTGTGTGTGTGTGTACAGGAAAATATTTCACTCACTATGCCGGTTTCTAAAAATACATCAATTGATCAGAAATATCTTGTCCTTTAAAGAGCATGGCATGATGGAAGGTATGGCTACATAAACTGGCAACAATATATTTTGGCCATTGCTATGATCAGAAAATTTTACAGTGCTGTAGAAACACTTAAAAGGGAGCATGTAACTGTGACTCAAGAGACAAAGAAGGCTTCAGACCTCAATTTGCTCTCTGAAAATTGGGGTGACAGGTGTTCCATGTAATACAGCAATTGTCACATGGAACCCAACATGCTCCACCACTCTGTGGAAAAATGGGTCACTCACAGTTTATGCCATCAGTCTAGACCTTTGGGGCACTTATTTCACTTCCAGATCTACTCATTTATCACATGCTCTCATGCCATTGGCCAAAATGGCCCCTAGAAAACCCAAGAACTCCAGCCACCTACAGGGTAAAGCAAAGACTGGTTATCTAGTAACTTTACTAAGAGTTAAACCCATCAACCTCAAACCCTGCTATCCTGAGATATCCTAAGTCCTGGGTTATAAAATGCCTCTATCTCCACAGCCCTTTAACTGTTTCCTTCATCCATTTCATGCCATGTCTTCGTCCATTCCAGGTACTGTAGCAGAATACCATAGACTGGGTGGTGTATAAACAACAGACATTTATTTTAGTTCTGGAGGCTGAGAAGTTCAAGATCAAGGTGCTGGCAAATTCAGTGTCCTGTGAGGACCCACTTCCTGGTTCACAGACTGCCATCTTCTTGCTGTGTCTTCATAAGCAGAAAAGGTGAGGGAGCCCTCTGGAGTCGCATATATAAGGGCATTAATGTCATTCATGTGGGTTCTACCCTAACGACCTAGTCATCTCCCAAAGGACTCACTTTCAAATATCATCACATTGAGGCTTGGGTTTCAACAGATGAATCTTGGGGAACACAAACATCCTGTCGAGAGCACGCCTCTCAAAATCTTGTTTTTCCTGCAACCTTCTCAAAGGAAGATTTCTCGTTCTCTCACACCCCAAACTCTTTGTTCTCACCACTGTGAAGCATTACCTTCCACTCATCTAGTCACACTCTCCCCTCCTGGTCTCCATCAGCCACCATCATCTACTGGCACCTGATTGCTCACCGCTTTCATTAAAGACCTTGGCAATAACACTCTTCCTCCCCACTCTGCTCTTTTCCAGAGGAACTTCAAGATCTAGGTAGATGATGGGTCCATTGCTTATAAATATGATTTTCCTCATAATCTCTGGCATCTCCATCTCAGTCCCATTTACAGGATCTTATTATCTGTATATTCACGTACTAATAAACCACAGTGTGGCTCTCTTTTCCTCCCACTCCACACTCTCTCCCTGGTAAATCTTATCTACAATCACGGCTTCAATTAACATCTGTGTGCTAATAAATAGCAAATATTTATCCATCCAAATATCTCTCTTGAGATTCAGAGACACATACCTAACTATTCAAACAGACATTCTTTTTGACGGACCACAGTCATCTAAATTCAGTATGTGCATTGATGAATTCATCATCTTTTCCCCAAATGAACCGATTCTCTTGAGAGTGCCACCTAAATGCTCAAGCCAGAAATATGAGTTTCATCTTTTATTGTTCCCTCTCCAGTTCATGTGCACACCTACCTCAAGTACATCTCCATATTCCCTCCTTTTCCATTGCCATTTTTCTAAATCGGGTCATTGTAGATTGTTCTACATCTCAGCCAGCCTCCCCTCCAAACCACCCTTTGTACTACATCTATAGTGATCGTCCAGAAATCTAAATCTGATTATACCATTCCCCTGATTTTAAAAAATAAAACACATCAATAGAACCCTTCTTCCCACAGGTTAAAGTTCAAACTCCCCAGTAAAGCAAAACATACTCTTTGATCTGGCCCCTCAGTTATTCTCCAGCCTTATCTTTCACTCCCCTCACCCAGGGTTGGTGTGCCCCAATCATGCTCAACCACTATGTGGCACACTGCAGGATGAGATAACCTTAAGTTTCTTGGAACAATTACAATTCCACTTGCATCTAAGAGCAGAAGACTTCTTATTAAGTGTCTGAGAGAGAAAGACACAAGTTTCTAAAGACACCCATGTCAATGAACCCCAGATTTGTGAATAAAGATAGTCAGTTACACATTGATTTGATTTCTATAGAGAATTATGGTAAGCCCTGGGATGGGTGGGAGGGAGGGAGGACACTAAAAAAAGGGGGAAAAGTCACCATGAAGAAAATTTTAGCTCTACCATGCTCCTTAAATTATGACTACACTTGCACATGATTGGCCCAAAATTTAGGCTGCAGTGAACCATCTCCAATGGCTCAATTCCAAGGCTAATAGAGCCAAACAGCTCCTTGAAGATCCTCTGTGTCCTCTCATTTTTAAATCCCCCAGATGCTGGCACATAATCAATGCTTAACTATCTGCTGAAGACGCCTTGCAGGGATTGTGCCCATGGTAACCTAAATTCTCTAGGACAATCGTGACTTCAGATATTTTCCTGGTAAACCACAGAGTTACAATTTTAATTAAAATAGTCATGGAGAGGATCAAGCAAGTAAGCATTGAAATAACATTAAACAGTTTGAAGGACAAAGAACAGAAAAGATTAGAGAAATCAGAGGTCAAGGAAGTATGGTGATATCATGAAAATAATGCATACTAACCCATATCATGCATGTCTAGGTGTATAATGTTAAATGTGCATAAAAACAGATTAGATTAAAACTAATCACATTAAGCCAACATTCTGCAAGGAAGTCACTTTCCTAGTTGGTATAATGTGAGTATCAGAATTGAAATGAAAAGTGAGAGGGTAAGCCTTCCTTTTTAAAAAAAAAATAATAATAATTCTTAGGACTTCACGAAGAAATTAGTTGAGAAAACTGAAAAACCTGAGTCAGTTATAGGAAAAAAAACAATGGAGTTAAGTCAATATAGGAATTTATAACAACTTTGGCCACTGTGAGATGTTTTGATGACTCTCATAGCTTCATTTATTCACCCATTGAAAGAGTACTGAGCACCTCCTATGTGTCAGGAATTGTCATACATACTTGGGATATGAACCCAATGAACAAAACGAACAGGCTTCTGCTTTCAAGAAGCTTATATTCTAACAGATGAGAGACAGTACCAATAATTGTGTAAATTAGTAAATCACATAATATGTGAAGAGATGATCAATGCTAAGAAAAAATAAAAGTAGTGTTGTGCAAAAGGATTGGGAGTGCCAGTCAAGGGAGGTGGGTGGAGGCAGTAATGTGAACAGAGTAATCAGGGAGGGCTTCGTGTGGAAGATAAGATGTGAGCAACCACTTGAACAGGGTGAGGGAATTAAACAGCTGAGGGAAACACGTTCCCCAGGCAGAGGGGACAGCAGGACTTCTCACAGTTGTGATTTCACATTTCTATGTTGATGATTTTGTTAGTCTGTCTCCTTCATTAGGCTGTAATCTCCAAAAAGACAAGCATCGTAGCTGCTTTGCTCCATTTTCTCTTCAGCATCTAGTCTAAAGCTGGCACAGAGTAGGTGCTCAGAAAATATTTGGTGAATCTTCCCTAATGAACTAGAAAAACTCCACCTGATTTGTCTAAGGCAGTGGTTCCCAAAGTGGGGCACACGCCCCACAGGAAGGCAATTTGATTTTTAAGGGGACAATTCGAGAATGAATTATTAACAGTGAATTTTTTGTATTTCTTATGCTTCTAGGGGCCTTGTATACAGTATATAAATATATATTGTGACATTTATGCATTTTAGTTCTCCATTATATATTTTGAAACTTTATTTGCTATTTTTTTCATATCACTTCATATTACTATTTTTTTTTAACAATTTCTTAGTGATTTCTTCCTCAGTGCTTCAACTGTCCTTACATTCTTTTATTTTTCTCTTTCATGGATGCCATGTTCTTTGGAAGTTTGTTTAAACCAAGTTAATGGCCTTTTAGGTTTCTTCCACGTGAATAGGAATTCACTTTTTGAATAATAAGAATTATATGTCACAGGGGGGGCATCAGGATTTTAGAGATGCTTAGGTGGGGCATGGCCAAAAAAAAAGGTTGGGAACCACTGGTCTAAGGCAACATTTCCTTTTCTAGTCTACTTTGGATTATGCTCCTTCGTCTGCTCTCAGTGGATTCTGGATTTTGTGTTTTACCCCATTACTGACGCATCCTAGTCTGTAACGATGATTGCTTCCCTGCATCAGGATACCTATTACCAATTTTGAAAACCTTCAGCCTCATTCTCTACCTGATAATTTTAAGTACAAGAGTTCTTATAAACCTTCCATTACCATCTAATAAATATCTGCAACTGATTACTTTTTTCTGTGGGATTATTTCTGCTTTCTCCTAGCATGGCTGAGCAGGTTCTTTCTCTGTTTTTTAGTCTCCGGCTGGCTGTCTGTATCAGCGGAATCAATATTCTGCTCTGCTGTTTGATTGACAGGGGGTTACCCCACTTCTTTTTGGCATCAAGAAGCCCTTCAGGTTTTCCTCTGAGCTGAAAATGAGTAACACACAAAGAAGAAATAAGATCACCACTCTGCTTCCTGTGTAACTCATTTTCTTTCCTGTGTAAACATTTCCTTTGCATGAATTAGCTCAGGAATTTTGCTGCTTAACTATTTGGGCTCCAATACCATAACAGATCTAAAGATGCATTATGCTGATGAAATTCCCAGCACATAGGAAAACCTGAGCAACTATGATTGAGAAGAAATGACATTACATTCTTGTAGCTTAAATTTTTATAAAGTATGCTTTAAAATACTTTATTTACTTTATTGTTCAAATAAATACAAATAATACTTTTTAAAAAACAAGAGAAATGTGTATTGACAGATGAAGGGATAAATAAATTGTGGTGTATATAAATGATTCATCCTTAAAAAGGAAAGAAATCCTGCCCATTTGCAACAACATGGATGAACCTTGAGGACATTAGGCTAAGTCAGACACAGAAAGAAGAAAACAACAAAAATGGACTAATCTTACTTATATGGGAAATCTAAAAAACTGATCACATGAAAGGAGAGAGAAGAATGGTGATTACCAGTGGTGGGCGCTGGGGGAAATCAGGACATGTTGATCAAAGGGTACAAGTTGCAGTTACCAAGGATGAGTAAATCTAGAGATCCAATGTACAGCATGATCACTATCTATATATATAAAACCCTAATAGGCAAATAGACTGAACGGCAGAACAACCGAACAGCTGAACAACCGGTCACTTAATGTGCGCTAACCACCAGGGGGCGTGCACAGAACATGGCGGGCATTGGCCATGGCAGGATGAGTGGGGGCGCCAGACCAAGGCGGGGTGCCAGTTGCTGTCATCATCAGGCGAGCCTCTGGTGGTTACTGAAAATTCTTTGCTCCTGCGCGCCATGGTCCTGCCCAGCACTAGCACCTGCTGCTGGCGCTGGCCCCGCTCGCACCTGCTGCCAGTACTGGAGCCGCCACTCCGATCACTCAATACCATCAGTGAGTGCAAATGGCAGCTGCCAGCCCTGATCACCCCTCAGGGCTTCTCCATTTCCCCCTGCTCCTGAGGGACAATCAGGGCTGGCAGCCGCCTTTTGCACCTGCTGCCAGTGATGGCCCCAATTGTTCCACGCCATCAGCAGGTGCAAGTGGGCCCGTGACATCAGCGCATGGGAGTGGCAGTGGGAGCGGGGCTGCCGGCAGACAGGGGACCAGGGTGCGGGGGTGCAGAGGATGGGCCAAGACCTGCCCCTGTGCCCACCGCAGCCTTGTGGCCCACAGTTCCTTTCAAGGTGCACAAATTTGTGCACTGAGCCCCTAGTAGTTAATAATACTGGAAATTTGCCAAGACAGAAAATTTTAGGTGTTCTTATCACACAAAAATGGCAACTATGTGAGGAAAAGATATGTTAATTAGCTTGATTGTAGTAATCATTTCACTACAAATGTGTATATAAAATCATCATGTTGTATACCTTATGCATATATAAGTTTTATTAATGAGACAAAATAAAATAAATACATAAGAGAAATCTTAAAGAACAATATATCAAAGTAATAATTTTCCTAAATAATGTTATTACTTACTCATAACATTTGGTAGATGTTATAATTGAAATAAAGTTTATAGAGCACTTACTATAATATATGTAAAATGAATTCTGCCTATTGTAAAAACTCACATGCAGTCTCAGACTAGTGGGGAATTTCAGTCTTTACCCCAGGTTTTCAAAATAATCTGGTTAGAATGAGACAGGAAACTGACAAATCTTTTCAGAGGTGCCCATCTAAATTACCACCGGTCCCTCATCTCTTGGGGCATAATCAATGCAACTTATGAATTCCTGTTAAAGATTACATGAAAGAAATAATTAAGTGCCACCTACCAACTAACTAGACCTTTAAAGAAGAATGTAGTTTAGCCTTGTGAACACATAATAAATGTAAGATTTTTTATCACCATGAGTGCACCTTTATGCTGCATTTATCCATGAGCTAAACACAAAATAATAACTGAAGTGAACCTCATAGGAGAATCTGATCTCATTTAACAAATTTAATCTAAGAAATACTAGTTAACCCTCAAATGTGTAATATGCAGAAATTTAATAATGGTGTCAAATAGAATTTATCTCAAAGGAGGAGATAATTCTTTATTGCAATAATTATATTGATCAATTCTGTGTATTGATTAAAAGTTTATTTTCCCAAGGCAGCCTCCCTGAGTTGAATCTCAGTTCTGTTACTTACTAGCCATGTGTCCATGAGCAAGTTATCTAATATTTCTAAGCCTTGGTTTATTTCATCTATAAAATGAGGCTAAAAATATGACCTACCTGTGATGATTAATTTTATATGTCAATTTGGCTGGGTTATGATGCCCAGTTGTTTGGTCAAACACCAGTCTAGACATTGTTGTGTGGTATTTTTAAGGCATGATTAAAACTCTGAATCAAGAAGATTACCCTTTAAGATGTGGGTGGGCCTCATCCAATCAGTTGAAAGCTTTAAGATAAAAGACAGGTTCTCCAATAAAGGAGGAATTCTGCCTCTAGACTGTCTTCAGACTCAAAACTACAACAGTAATTTTTTCTCTGAATCTCCAGCTTGCCAACCTGCCTGCAGATTTGGGAATTGTCAGCCCCCACAATCTTGTGAGACAATTCCTTAAAATAAATCTATAGATAGATAGATAGACAGACAGACAGACAGACAGATAGATAGATAGATAGACAGATCTCACGTCCTACTGGTTCTGTTTCCCTGAAGAACCCTAATATACTAACCTCATAGGAGTGCTATGAACATCTTTGCTCTGAAGTCTACTTTGGCTTGACATTTAATATAACAATTTCAGTTTTCTTGTGATTATTGTTAGCATGTTTCTCACTTTCTATCCTTTTACTTTTAATCCATTTGTACATTTTATGTAGATAACATACAGTTTGGGTTTTGCTTTGTTTATCCAACCTGACAATTTCTGCCCTTGACTGAGATGTTAAAACTATTATTTTATTTAGCTCCACATTTACATGTGGTACAATAAGTTCTCTCTTAACATTGTCAATAGGTTCTGTGACTTTAAGGTTTCATAAAACATAAAACAAACAATTTACCACAAGCTAATTGATATAAACAGATTTTAAGTTCCTACAGCATCGTTATTCAAGTACCTGCTATATTATTTTTCTTCTACCTGAAGGACTTCCTTTCATATCCTTATTTCACCATCTTTGTTTTTGAAAGATATTTGTAGTGGGTATAAAATTCTAAGTTGGCATTTTTTTTATTTCAGTTCATTAAAGATATTTCTTCACTATCTTCTCACTTACATTGCTTCCAATGAAAATGCTGTTTTGATCCTTAATTCTTTTCCTCTATACATAAAGTATTGGGGCTTTATTCTGGTAGCTTTTTTTTTTTTAAAATATATTTTATTGATTTTTTACAGAGAGGAAGGGAGAGAGATAGAGAGCTAGAAACATCGATGAGAGAGAAACATCAATCAGCCGCCTCCTGCACATCTCCTACTGGGGATATGCCCGCAACCCAGGTACATGCCCTTGACCGGAATCGAACCTGGGACCTTTCAGTCCGCAGGCCGATGCTCTATCCACTGAGCCAAACCGGTTTCGGCTATTCTGGTAGCTTTTAAGATTTCTCTTTATCACTAGTTTTCAGAACAAATTTATTTAGAATGTACTTTGGTGTACTTTTCTTCACACTTCCTGTGCTTGGGGTTCATTGAGCTTCTGGCATCTGTAGATTTATCCAATTGGAACATTTTCAGCCATTATTTCTTCAAATATTTTCTGCCCCTACCCTTTCAGGAACTTCAATTACACACATATCAGGTCACTTAAAATTGTCACACAGCTTATGAATGCACTCTTAATTAATTATGTTATTATTATTACTAGAGGCCCGGTGCACAAAAATTTGTGCACTCGGGGTGGGGAGAGGAGGTCCCTCAGCCCGGCCTGTGCCCTCTCGCAGTCTGGGACTCCTCAGGAGATAACGACCTACTGGCTTAGGCCTGCTCCCGGGTGGCAGAGGGCAGGCCCAATCCCTAGGTGCAGCCCCTGGTCGGGCTCAGAGCAGGGCCGATTGGGGAGTTGGGGCACCGCCCCCTGTCATGCACAGAGCAGGGCAGATCGGGAGGTTGCGATGCCACCCTCAGTCACGCTCAGGGTAGGGCCGATTGGGGGGTTGGGGCACCGCCCCCTGTCACACTCAAGGCAGGGTCGATAGGAAGGTTGCGGCGCCACCCCCTGTCATGCACAGAGCAGGGCCCATCAGGGGGGTGGGGAGCTACCCCCTGTCACACACAGAGCAGGGCCGATCAGAGGGTTGGGGCTCCGCACCCTGTCACACCCAGAGCCCGCAGGGCGATCAGGGATTTGGTCGCTGCCCCCTGTCACACTGATCCCGGTGCTGGGAGGCCTCGCTGCTCCGCTGATCCCAGGGCCAGGACGCCTCTCGGCTCCGCTGATCCGGGGGTCCTGAGGCCTCTCGGCTCCGCTGATCCCGGGTCCCTGAGGCCTCTCTGCCCTGCCACTTCAGGGCTGTTTGGCTTCGCTCTGCTTGGAGCCTGAGTATGCAAATTAACCGCCATCTTTTAGCTTCTACAATTGAAACATTGTATCTTTTGGAGTTGTTGCTTCAGGAGCTCAGAGCCCCACAGCTGCAGACGGGGAACCTTGGCTTCCTCCATCGCTGGGGCAACCAAGCCTCCTGTTCTCAGCTGCCTGGCTGCCGGCCGCCATCTTGGCTGACAGTTAATTTGCATATCTCGCTGATTAGCCAATGGGAAGGGTAGCGGTCGTACGCCAATTACCATGTTTCTCTTTTATTAGTGTAGATACCTTTTTTCCTCTCTATGTTTCATTTAGGATATTTTTTTGACATCTATGTCATGAAATTCACTAGTCTTTTTATCTGCAGTGTCCAATCTGTCATTAAGTCCATCCAATATGATTTTTATTTCAGAGATTTAATTTTCATCTATAAAAGTTCAATTTGGATTCTTTTTTTTAATATATTTTATTGATTTTTTTTTACAGAGAGAAAGGTAGAGGGAGAGGGATAGAGAGTTATAAACATCAATGAGAGAAAGCCCAATTCAGCTGCCTCCTGTACACTCCCTACTGGGGATGTGCGCGCAACCAAGGTACATGCTCTTGACTGGAATCAAACCTGCGGCCCTTCAGTATACATGCCGACACTTTATCCACTGAGCCAAACCGGTCAGGGCCAATTTGGATTCCTAAAAATATCTTTCATGACTCTACTTAACATGTTTAATATTTACTCTAGCTTTTTTAACATACAGAATACAGTTATAACTATTTGAACATCAGTGTCTGCTAATTCTAACATCTGGGCCAGTTCTAGGTCAGTTTTAATGTAGCGATTTTCTCCTTACTAAAAATTGTACTTTCCTACTATATGTCTAATATTTTTTACTGGATGCCAGAGTTTGTGGATTTTATCTTGTCTGGTGCTATTTTTATGTCAATAAATATTCTTAAGCTTTCTTTTTTTCAGAATGCACTTAGAAACTGTTTTTTTCTTTTTGGTCCTTGCTTGTTACATTTGTCAGGCAGAACCAGAGCAGCATTTAGTCTAGGGTTAATGATTCCTTACTACTGGGGAAAAACCTTCCTGAGTGCTTTATCCAGTGCCTCTTGAATTATAAGGTTTCTAGTCAGACTACTGAGAACAGGCACTATTTCTGGACCAATGTAAGAGCCAGCTACAATTTCCTCCAATCATTTCAGGTTGTTCTTTTCTTCATGCCTCAGAAGTTTCTTCATATGCATGTGTTGAATTAGTATTCTGTTGAATACTCAAGCAGGAATCTCTGTGGGTCTCCAGGGTGTTCTTGCTCCTCTCTGATACTCTGCCGTGTGAACTCCAGCTACCTGATCTTACCACCCTCATTTTTGTCCTCTCAACTCAAGAAGTTTCCTGGGGTAAATCTAGATTCCCCCCCCTGTTCCATGGCAGGGAGTAGCTCTCAAGTCAGTAAACTAGGGAAATTGTAAGGCCAACCTCAGGGATTGCTCTCCTTCTTTGCTTCATGTGCTGTGTCTTGAAAAATGCTCATATAATATGTCTGGTGTGTTTTTTAGTAATTTTTTAGCCAGAAGAAGAGCCCAATGTTTTTGAAAAATCTAATAAGATAATGAAATAAAAGTGCTTAGAAAGAGTTCAATGAGTGTTAGCTATTATTATTATCATCAGAGTTTTAAGCCATTTAGATTATACTTTTAGGCAAACCTCTTCATTGTATGAACTAAGTTTTTATAAATATGAGGAAACTATAGAGCATGAACATATTAATAGCAATAATAATTGAGCACTAAGTGCTTTAAATTAATTGCCCATTTAATTTCAGTTCAACACTATAAAGTAAGGTAATATTATCTGCATTTTGTAGGTGAAGAATCTGAGGTTCAGAGAGGCTAAACACATTGTTCAAGGTTAAGCAGCTCCCAAGTGGTAAATACAGAGCAGAGCCAAGGTCTGTCTAATCCCTAAGCCCAATCTCTTATCCTTCATACATCACTGCCAGATCACTTCCAAGCAACTGTGAAAAAATTCTTGCTTCATAGACCCAAAGGAATTGAATAAAATTGTGCTTTAGTGTTCTCATGGGTTTTTCTAACTTTTAATATCAGAAATTCATTTCCACAGATGTGTTATAAAAGTATGGGTTTCACTGTGATATTCTTGAGCTTGAACTCCTGCTACATGGGGCAAATAACAAATTTAATGATGATGTTTACTCTTCTCAGAGCAAAGCAGATTTGATAACACTGTAAGCACATCAATGGATAACATGAGTTCCAGGTTTAGTAGCATAAAACATAAAAAGTAGTAAGAGAGATTTAATGAAGCTGTCAGTTATATGCAAAGGCTAATATGCAAATTGTCCCCTCGATCAGGAGTTTGACCGGGAGTTCAACCAGTAGTTCGACCAGGGGGCAGTGCCAGCCATCCAACCCTCCATGGCCCCATCCCCCTGTTGGCCCCACCCCCAATCAGCCCTCTGATGGGGGTGAGCTGCCCGGACCCCATCCATGCACGAATTCGTGTACCAGGCCTCTAGTTGACATATAACATTGTATAAGTTTAAGATGTGCAATGTGACAATTTGATACACATATATATTGGAAAATTATTGCCATGATAAGGTTAGTTACATAATCATTGTGTGTGTGTGTGTATGTGTGTGTGCACGTGTATGCATGTGCGTGGTGAGAACATTAAGACCTACTTTCTTAGCAGCTTTCTAATATATATTATAGTATTGTTAACTATAGTCACTATGCTATAGACTAGATCCCCAAAACTTATTTATCTTATAACTGGAAGTTTGTATCCTTTGACCAACATCTCCCCATACTCCCCATCCTCAAGCCCCTGGAAACTACCATTTTAACTCTTTGTTTCTGTGAGTTAGGCTTTTTTAGACTATATACAGGGATAGGGGCAAAAGTGGGTTAACAGTTGTGAATACACAAACACAGTGTGTATTCTTGTATTATTATTTATTAATTATTGTATTACCTTCCATACAAATAACTGTCAACCTACTTTTGCCCCACCCTGTATATTAGTGAGATCATACGATACTTGTCTTTCTCTGATTTATTTCACTTAGCATAATGCTCTTAAAGTCCATCCATGTTGGTGCAAATGACAGGTGTTCTTTATTTCTCATCACTGAATAATAGTCCACTGTATATATACCAGATTTCCTTTATCCATTCATCCATTAATGGACACAGGTTGTTTCCATGTCTTAGCTAATATGAATAATGCTGCAATGAACATGGGGGTGCACATATCTTTTCAAGTTCCTGACTTCATTTTTTGGGGTATAAACCCAGAGTAGGATTGCTGGGTCATATTTAGCTCTAGTTTTAACTTTTTGAGAGCCCTCCATACTGTTTTCCTTAGTAGCTGTGTAACATTCATTAAGATGTTTTATTTACGGTATTGTCTCAGAGCACCTATCTGATTATTACTGGTTTCATTCAGTTATTCTCAACTCAGGGCAGTTTTGCCCCTCAGGGAAATTTGGTAAAGCCTGGAGAACGTTTTAGTTACCACACCCAAAGGGGGAAAAGAGTGCTACTAGCACCTGGTGGATGGAGGACAGGGATGCTGCTAAACATCATGCAATACACAAGGCAGCCCCACAACAAAGAATTACCCACCCCAAAATGTCAATAGTACTGAGGTTGAGAAATTCTAGCCTACGTCAGTAGTTCTCAACCCTGGCTGCACATTAGAATCACCCCAGAAGCTTTTAAAAATTAGAGTGTTGCTTGGATCTCCCCCTACCCAGAAATTCAGATCTAAGTGGTCTGAGGTAGACCTTGGCATATATAATATACTAGAGGCCTGGTGCACAAAATTTGTGCAAGGGTCTTGGCCCTCGCAGCCCCAGCTTCGTCCAGAAGGTTGTCTGGAAGGATGTCCAGAAGGTTGTTCAATTATCTGGTCTAATTAGCATATTACACTTTTATTATTATAGATATACACATGTATTACATATTATATATAGCAGTTCCGTAGGTGATTCTAATTGCTGGGCAACCAGAATTAGAAACCACTGGTCTAAATGAAGCTAACCTGTTTAAATAAAGAAATTGAAGTGATAATTGCAATGAAAGCAAATCCTTATTGGGATTTTGCCAGAATGATTCCTGCCCTCTCTCCTCCCCCTCCAGTGTGCCAGAGGAGTCATAAGCTTTACCAGAAATATCAGTAGAATTTTTTTTTTGTATTTTGGTTATGGCATTTTACACTACAGTATGTTTACTAATAGGAATAAACCTCATTAAATTAGCCAGATGAAAAAAACAAAAGCAGAAAACTGGATCTTGCTCCCACACAAAATATTCACTACCAACAGCACCATTTTATGGCTTTTACCTACAGTCCTTCCCGTGAACAGCCACGTGGGTATTTTTTTTCTTTGTCCCTGAAATGTCTTATTTCACCTCTCTTAACTTGGACCTGCAACATTGGCTCCTCCTTCCCATGCTCTCTTCGGTCCACTGCTTAATTACCTTCAACTCACCCCAGAAACAAAACTCTTGTAGCTAAATTTTCTCATGTAATCCAAAGTGTGGAAGAATGTGAGGCTCCCATTATATTGTGAGTGGTTCAGAATTCCTCCAGGATCTCGTCCCAGGACCGGAACGAGCTTATTAAATTACTACCATTATTGTTTAATGAAAAATCAAAATGTGAGGGCGGGAGGAAAGAGGCTACTTAATTTCTCTAATTTAAGTTCCTCCACACATATTGACTTAGAAATCTCACTAGGCTGAGTGAAAGATTTAAAAATATGCCATGGAAGATTTAGGGCACATTTGTAACAGAACTGATGACTGTAAATGTTACACAATAAATGTACAGAGCATTACTTCCTCCAGATATCAGCCTAACCATCGGCTGCTGGAGGTCCAATTTCTGCCAAAGGAGCAAAGTTATTTTTAGTTATTTGACAAAATGGTTTTAACTCCCAGAAATAAAGCAAGCTGCTTTAATGAGTATCAACTGTAGTCTTTATTTCCTCCTCATGTAGTATGTTTTTGCAGAGCAAATAGAAAACGCCTACACTATATGGAACTTGGACATTTTCTGTTATAAAATATGGCAAATATAAGTGGAAGAAGCAACATAGTGAGAAATTTCAGAACTCTGCTAGTTGCCATGTGGCGCAGGTAACTCAGTAACACACATTAAGGAGAGTAGGTCATTAAAAATAATGTGATTTGTATCATGAAAATATTGCTCATCAGTGCCAAGGAGAATCTGAGGAGTGTTTGAACAAGAAATAACATGGAGTAAATCCTAATGAATTACAAAGGAGCTATCCCTTCTTTAGCAATTTTCTCTCTCAACAGCCTGTCTTGGGTAAACCTGAGAGGTGTTGCTTTATAGCAAAGCTCTGTGAACTTTTCGGTAAATGGCCAAATAGTAAATATTTAGGCTTTGGGCCATGCTATATCTGGCACAGCAACTTATCTGTGCCAATGCAGTGTTATAGCAGCCACAGACAACCCATAAACCAATGAGCTTGAATGCATTCCAGTAAAACTTTATTTATAGACACTGAAATTCTAATTTCATGTAATGTTCACATGTCAGAAAACATTATTCTTCTTTGGTTTTCAGCCTTGTAAAATGCTAAAATCAGTCTCACCTCACAGGCCATACTAAAAGAGGCAGTGGACTCAATTTGACCCATGGGTCCTAGCTTGCCTTGCAGTATTAGTGTTTCTTTCCTATTATTCAATTTGAAGATTTTAAAAAATGATAATAATAATTGTTGGAAGGCAAAGTCATCAACTGAGAGTAAGGTGGAAGTGAGTGGGAAGATTTGAAGGTTTGAGAAAGTATGGAATAATTGTTAAAAGGGCTGAAGAGTGAATGAAGTGGGGAAATGTAGTATGGTTACTGGCAACATTAATAATCTTGAGGTTTTTGGTCATGAATTTTAGGCAAGGCCATTCAGCTTCAGAGGTACAGGAAGACAGTAGGCAGAGAGTTGGATTTAGTCAGGGCTGGGTTTGGGCAAACTGAGTAAAATGAATTGCTATAGAAACAAAGAAGACAAAACTGCATGAAATGAGGTGATTAATGATTTGGCTTGGTAAAAAAAAGTGAGAACATGAAATGGGTGAGAAATAGTTAAGATATGGTAGAAAATAAATATAAGGTTCAGATGGAATTACATGAATGGAATCAGAATAGTAAACAGTCTGGGAAGATAGAAGGCAGTGGTCGGGGAGTAGCCAGTTCAAACACGTTTATAGAGGGCTTGTAGTTATTGGTAACAACAAAGGCCTTTGAGGAGAAGACTTTAGAAGTGATGAGCTGGAGAACAAGCTCACTAAAGGGAAGATATTCAAAGAACTGAGAGGCCAAGAATGTTGGAAGGATTTTCTGTGTAGATATTAAAATTCATTTGAACTAAGTTGGGAACTGTTGAAGACAGTGACAGTGAACCAAGAGTTAAAATTTGCTAGAAACAAAGGGTAGTGACTACAGCATAAAGAGTTAGCGGGCATTAGAGACAGATGATGATAGTTTCAAAGAATGCTCAGTTTTAATGAGGAAAGATGGAGAATGCCCTGGATATGACAGTGAAAACTGGCTTGTGCATTGTGAGCTATTTAGCAGCATCCTTGACCTCTAGTACCTAGCTGTCAGTAACACTCCTGGCCCCAGTTGTCACAATTAAAAATGTCTCCAGACATTACCAAATTTCCCCCAAGGAAAACTGCCCCAACTGGTCATCACTGCTCTGTAGCAAAACCTCACACCAAGTTCTCCATTCTATTCTTCTACTCCTATTTCCTCAGGGCTTTCCTATCTGACATTCACTTCCACAGCTCCATTAAATATGCGATTATTAAGGTCACTAATGAGCTTCCCATTGTTAAGTTCAATGTTCAGTGCTTGGTTTCCCTTATATTCCTCCCAGCGTTTGACAGAGTTGATCATCCCATCCTCATTAAAATACTTTCTTTGCTTGGATAACAGGACACCTCACTTATCTGATTTTTATATTCTCTCACCAGCTGTTCTTTCTCACATTCTTTCCAATCTCTGATCTTGGTGAGGTGGCCTAAGATTCAGTCATTGAACCTCTTCTTTTTTCTATCCTCACTCTTTGGGTGAGCTCATTCAATCTCATAGATTTAAATACCATAGATAGTAAGGACTCTCAGTCTTTTGTCAGTCACTTTCCAAGTCTTCTTCACTGCACTGAGACTTATATGTCCAATTACCTAAGTGACATATTCACTTCCTATAACTAATAGGCATCTGAAATTATATAAAAGAAGAACTATCCAATATTTCCCCTAAACTTGTCTCTCCCACAGCCTTTCTTATTTTGGTTGATGGTGACTCCTTTCTTCCAGTGACTGAGATAAAAAAAAATTTGAGAAATTTTTACTCCTTTTTTTTCTCCCATGGCACCCCCAATCCAATGAACCATCCTGTTGGCTCTAGTTTCAAAACATCCAGAATATAATCACTTTCCATCCCCTTTGTCCCACTTCAGTCCAAAACATCATTTTCTGGCATCTGAATTATTTTAGTAATAATAGGAGACTAGTCTCCCCTCTGCCCACCCCTGCAGTCTATTCTAAACACAGCAGCCAGTAATTCTTTCTAAGCATATCATGTCACTTTTCTACTCAGAGACCTCCTGTGACTTCCCATCTCCCTCAGAGTATAAATTAAATGTTACTATACCCCATAGAGATCTCCTTATTAGTTCTTTTTTTCTTTTCTCCTTGTTACTTCTTATGCTGGGTTATATAGTATTCCCAAAAAATTCATGTTTACGTAGAACCTTAGAATCTGACTTTGTTCGGAAACACTGCCTTTGTAGACATAGTTAAGATGAAGTCATACTGGATTAGGGTGGGCTCTAATCAATGACTGCTGTCCTTTTAAGAAGAGTAAACAGAGATACAGACACACAAGGTAGCCTGGAGGAGGGGGGAGAAGATATGGGAAGCAGATATTGGGGTGATGCATCTACAAACCAAGGAATGCCAAGAATTGCCCGCAGCCACCAGAAGCTATCAGATTCTTCCTAAGAACCCCCAGAAGGAATCAACCTAACACAAATAGTTCAGACTTCTAGCCTGCAGAACCCTGATGGAATAAATTTATGTTGTTTTAAGCCACCTGTAAAACAACTCTGTGGGAGTTTGTTATGGCAGTCCTGGGACACGAATACCCATCTATAATCTCCTCTCTTTCTACTCTTTCCCTTGCTCAGTCTCCTCCAGCTACAACAAACTTGCTAGTCCTTGAATACCCAGCCATTCTCCTGCCTCAAAGTCTTTCTATTTCCTGTTTCCTCTGCTGGGAACACCCTTCCCCTGGTTGTTTGCATGTTGCTTTCTCTCCTTCCTGTGTCTGTTCAGAAGTCACCTTTGCATGATGTCTGATGTATTTAAAAATGCAACGGCACTCCCTTCCCTCTCCCCAAGTTTATCAACCTAGAAACTTTCACCTCCCAAAGGTCTATGAAATATACTTTTCCTTTTCAAATGTCTTTCTTCTTGTACCAGAATGTAAGCGCAATAAGGCAGGAATTTGGTCTGTTTTGTTCATTGACACATCTCCAGGGCTTAGAATGTGCTTGGTACATAGTAAAATAGACAGGCTTCTGCATTACTTATCACTGATGGGTTAGCATTGATCACCTGGACAAACTAGTGTTTTCTCGTTTTCTCCACTTGAAGTTGTTGTTACTCTTTTTTAGTCTCTATTCTTTGGAAGCAAGTTGATAAATGCAGTGCACATTATTGAGGAGTGGGGATGGGGAGGGAAAGAGGTTAACATCGCCTCTGGAGGCTGTGTATTTACATAAATTATATGGAATTTCTTCTTTAAGGAAGATGTATTTCTTACTCTATTTATTTCAGTCATTTATTTGTATCAGTTTGAACTCATAAAGATGTATTTTTACTTTAGGTTATAACTCAACACTGCATTATTTATTTTTTTGCTCAAAATGTTCCAGTTTCTGCCTTTAGGAGATTTTCAAGTTGGCCCCTGGGTCCCACTGACAAGCCCTCACCCCTTTGTTATATCTGAGTACTTTGTTATTCTCTGGCACATAAGATGCTCTAGCTTCCTGTTATATTTTCTTGTCCCAGTCCTAAAATCAGCCTTATATCTAAGCATGGGGAAAGACTATTATACCTCTTTCAAACATTGGAAGAAAAAAATATAGGATATAGATGTGAATGATGAAATAAAGGGGTTAGTTCTAAAGAATAAATATAAACCATCAGAACCAACAATTGCAGACTTCACGTCTTTTAAGCATGGAAGAAATAGTTACTAAGATTGACCAACTACTAAGCCACAAATATAGCTTCAGTATTCAGAGAATTGTGTCAATCAGACCACACTTGCTGAATTCAATGGAATAAATTTTTTAAATTAATTATAAAAAGATGGAAATCCTACACAGTCATGGAAATTTAAAAGCATTTCTCTAAATGACTATAGGTCAAAGGAGAAAAAAATAATGAAAATTTTAAAGTATTAATAATTGAACAGGAATGAAATTATGACATGCAGCTTAATGAATGCAACTAAAATAGTACTTAGAGAAAAATATGGAGCCTTAATTGCTCTCATTCAATTTTTTTCAAAATTAATTATCTAAGTATATAAAGTAAGACATTAAGAAAAGATCATCAGAATAAAGCCAAAGAAAGCAGACAGAGAGGGTAGAGCAGAAAATAATGAAATGGCAGCCAAACATGGAATAAAGAAATCAAAAAAGCAAATTGTTGGTATTTCAAAAAATTAAATAAAACAGAGAAGCAAGATTAATCAGGAGAAAATAAGACCATGTAAGAGAAAACACAGTGAAAATACTAGGAATGAAACCACAGATGTAGCAGAGAGTAAACAGATAAGACATGATGAATAGTATTTTTAAAACATAGATTAAATGAACAAATTCCCAAAAAATACCAAGAATTATTTCAGAGGAAACAGAACATCATAATAGTCCTATAATCATTTAAAAAAATAAACCAACTTAAATCTTCCTATCAATAGGAAGTTCAGATAGAAATTCGGATGTTTCTACCAAACATTCAAAGACAGGTATTCCAATCTTACACAAATTCTTCCAGAAAGGAAGAGGAAATTCTCTACTTACTGTATGAAGCCAGTATAACTTTGATACCAAAACCTAACAATGGCAGAATTAGAAGATTAAATAACAGTCTATTTCATGCATTAACATAGACAAATAATAATAATTTTAAACTTTAGTAAACCAAATTCAATAATGCTTAAAAAGGATAACTAATTATAATTAAATTGGTTTCTCTCAAGGGTGTAAGTTAGTTTAATATTAGAAATTTAAAAAATGTAATGGATGGACTATGAATAAATTAAAGCTGAAAAATCACATAATAATCTCAATATATGAGAAAATAATTTCTGATAAAAGTCATTATCTCAGAGGGAAGGCGGGATAAGAGGGAGAGATTAACCAGGGAATTTATATGCATATATGCAAAACCCATGGACACAGACAATAGTGTGGTGAAGGCCTGGGAGGGGCGGATGTGGGGTTAATGGGGGGAAAAAAGAGGGACATCTGTAATGCTTTCAACAATAAAGATAAATTAAAAATTATAAAAAATAAATATAAAAAATAAATATGTAATACTCTTTGTAATACTTTAAGCAATAAAACAATTAAAAAATAAATAAATAAATAAATAAATAAATAAAGGCTATTATCTTTTCGTGATACTAGAAATCTGATTAAAGTTAGTTACCAAACACCTACAATAAACCTCAAACATAATGGTGAAAGGTTAAAAGCATTCCCTATACCTAAAAATCTTTAACAATATATACAATCACCAATTCTTCTGTTTCTATGTAGCATTGTATTAGAAATCCTATTAGAAACCCTGCAATGCATTGCAGGGTGGCTGGGGGGGGGGGGGGGGGGGGGGGAGAAAGTCATAAGGATAAGAAATGAATAGACCAAATTGCCAATATTTGCAAATGCAATGAGGCCCTGTGGAAAACCTAAAAAGAATCTACAGACATATTTTTAGAAATACTAAAAGGTTTTAATGATGTTGCTGAATATAAAATCAATACACAAAATCAATTGCATTTCTGGACACCAGCAACAGTTTGATGAAAATGTAGCCTTAGAAATATAACCATTTATCATAGCAACAAAAATATAAGGTGCCTATGAATAAATCTAACAAAAGACGTGCAGGACCTTGATAGATAGAACTATAGAACTTTATTAAAAGCTATTAAAGACATCCCAAATAAATGTAGTGATAAACCATATTCTTGTATAGAAAAATTCAAAATCATAAAGATGCTGATTATCTCAGCTTGAGCTATGGCTTCAATGCAATTGAATCAATCCAATAGGAATTTTTAATATTGAAACTTGGCAAGCTGATTCTAAACTTCATATGAGAAAGCAAAGAGTATAAATTACACAAAATCTCTCTATATCAAAAAAGAAGGTTGGAGGATATGCCCTACTGACTACCAATAGTTTATTTTTTTTATTAGCTTAAGTGACTATATATATATATATATATATATATATATATATATATATATTAATTTTGTTTTATTGCTTAAAGTATTACAGAGAGTATTACAAATGTCTCCTTTTTCCCCCCCTTGACCTTTCCCCAGCCTCCCCTACCTCCCAGTGTCTTGTGTCCATTGGTTATGCTTATATGCATGCATGCAAGTCCTTCGGTTGATCTCTTACCCCTCTCCCCCCCAATACTTTATTTTAAAGCTATGCATGTTAAGTAAACGTGGTGCTTCATTGACATTAGTGAAATAAACCACTTGAGTGCAGAGCCCAAAAACAGACCCATGCATATATGGAAACTGATTTGTCACAGAGATGGTATTACAGAGCCGGAGGAAAAAGATAGACTATTTAATAAATGGTGCTAAGCCAATTACTTATTTATATGGAAAAAATAAAATTGGATCTCCACCATACACTATATGTAAAATCAACTCCTGTACAGGGTTAAAATTTAAGATGAAAAGCAAACCTATAAAATATTTAGAAAACAATCTTTATGAACATATAATGGGAAAATATTTCATAAAAAGCTCAAAAAACACAAACTATTAAGAAAAATATTGATCAATATAACCACATTAAAATTAAAAGCAAGAACTGCTAATCAGGAAGAAAAAAACATGTATGAACATATGCGTGTATGTATGTGTGTTTACACACACAAGTATCAAAGGATTCGTAGATATCTATAAAAATAAGTGTAATATGCAAATCAACCGAATGACTGAACGACCATCCCAACAACCTTCTAGATGACCACACTATGACACGCACTGGCACCAGGCCAGCCAAGGCGGGTGTGATGCGATTGGTTGGGGGTTGGGAGGGTCCCACCATCAACCCCGATCACCCCACAGAGGGAGGCCCAGACCTCCCTGTGCACGGTGATCAATCATGGAGCCCTGGCCAGGTGGTCAGGGCCTACCTCTTTGGGGAGATCGATTGTGGGGCTCCCGGACTGTGAGAGGGCACAGGCTGGGTTGAGGGACACTCCCCCTCCGCCCCTTCCCTCCAGTGCACAAATTTCATGCACCGGGCCTCTAGTAGATTATAAAGATCTCCAAATCATGAAAAAGTCAACTAAACTAGCAGAAAGAAGGAGGGGAAAGACTTTAACAAGAATTTCATAGAAAAGAAAGCATAAATGGCTCATAATCATAAAAGATGCCCTTCTTCATTAATAATAATAAAATATAAATTAAAAGCACAATTATAAGCTTTATATTTCATATACTCTTTAATATATATAATGAAGTTTACCAAAACTTATTTTTAAATAAGACACTCTAGTAGCAAGGTAAAGAACTGACAGACTAAAGGTAGAGCCAGTAAATTTAGAATATTACCACCATAAGCAAGAAATAATGACTAAACTTTTAAAGCAATACTGAGAGAAAAAGGAGAGGATGTTCTAGTGAATAATATTAAGGAAGACCTATTCAGCATTTATTCTTAGTACCTACAGCAGTATCTAGCACACAGTACACATTTAGTGAATATTTGCTAAATTATTCAATAAATGTAATGATTGATTAAATATGAGAAAAAATAACCAAAAGAATCTATAATTATTGTTGTTATTTTTTATTTTGTTATTTTAATAAGTATAAAATTGTGCCTCCATACATTTTGCTTTTAATTTTTATACCTGGTTAAATAAAGAAGTTGAACACTTAATAAAGGTGCTAGGACAATTCCAAACGTTTCATCACTAATGAAGAAAAAATCTTCAATATGCTTGGTTATAGTTGTACCTCTCTTTTTATGAACTATGTATTTTGTCAGTTTATCTATTGAACTTTTAATATTTTGTAGAATAATGTTGGTATAAATCCTTTGTCTCTCATTTTACTAATATTTCTAAAATTTCTAGAAAGTTCTAAATTTGTTGATTTTCATTTTGCTTTGTAATGTTCATTTAAATTTTACAAATGTTTAAAATGTGTAATTTAATCTGATATTTTCCATGTAATGCATAGAACACTATTAACTTTAAAATTTCATAGTTCTACTCAACTTTAGTCAAAACTGAGTTTATAATAATATAGTTTTTTTTCTATAGTTTGACTATTATACTTATTTAATTTATCTGCTTACATATATACTTAGGTTTATGATACAAAGCATGAATTATAATTTCATTTCCCCAAACTCCTAAATTTTCCCTATTTCACTATATTGTCACGGAAAAAAAATGTTATATAAATCAAGGTCATTTCCTGAGTTTTCTACTATTTTTTTTCTACTATTGTTTTGATCTATATCAGCAATTTTTAACCCATATGCTGCAGCACACTGATATGCTGCAAGAGTTTTTAAAACATGCAATACCTGGCTATTTTCAAGGGCACTAACCTCTTTCCCCTTAGATATTCAAATATAAATATGACAACAGCCAATACAACAATAGTTGTCCAGTGTGAATGCCCTGTCTTGAACCATAAATATGTAGGTCATATAATAGAGTTGCATCTTATTGGTCACATTGCACAATAAGATTGTGTCTAATTGGTTAGTTCCTTACATACAAGCATAGGCGCCTGATTTTTTTTTTTTAAGTAACTTTGGAGCAAAAAGGGTAGGTAATTACTATTATTATTTAATTTATATAAATTAATCAAAATTATACCTATCACCCTGACCGGTTTGGCTCAGTGGATGGAGCGTCGGCCTGCGAACTGAAGGATCCCGGGTTCGATTCCGGGATCGAAGGTACAAGGGCATGTACCTTGGTTGCAGGCACATCCCCAGTAGGGGGTGTGCAGGAGGCAGCTGATCGATGTTTCTGACTCTCTATCCCTCTCCCTTCCTCTCTGTAAAAAATCAATAAAATATATATATTTTTTTCTAACACATTTTATGTATTTATTTATTTATTTTTTTTATTTTATTGCTTAAAGTATTACAAAGGGTATGACATATGTGTCCATTTTTTTCGATTTTTTAAAAAATTATATATATCTTTTGTCAGATTGGCAAAGAATATAATACACTTTTTGGTGCACCACAGAATTTTAGTAATTCGTTTCTGTGTGCCATAAGATGAAAAAGATTAAAAATTGCTGATCTGCATTTCTACTTCTCAACTTAATTTTGCTGTTTAATCAGTTCTCTGACACCTATTCTCTGTTCTCTCTCTTTTGTTGACAACTCCTGTTCCCTGCAGCTGTCTCCTGAAGCCCTCTGTCCTTTCTGTGCGTTCTCATCCAATCCCATGGCTTGTACTCATACCCTGATGACACCTGCCTCACAACCTCTGGCCCAAATTTTTCTCTGAGCTCCAGATCCATGGGTCAAATGACTAATTGGACATTTATTCAAGATGACCTCGAGGGTCTCACAGTAACATGTCCAAACAAAATCCCCTCTCCTTCCCTTTTGTTCTCAAACCTATTTCTTCTGTGTTCTTTGTCTTAGAAGGTAGCACCTTTGTCCCAGTTACTTAAGAGAGATCAAGAACCTGGGAGCACACTCTGCTTTCTGCTTTATCAGAAACGTCCAGGCAATCACAAAATTCTATCTATTCTCTCTAAAATTGCCTTTCATGTAATAACAATGAGTGCTAGCCCATTTTGCTCAGTGATTAGAGTGTCGGCCAGTGAGGTTCGATTCTAGTCAAGGACACATATCTCTCTTGCAGGTTCAATCCCTGGACCCGGTTGGGGCCACGCAAGAAGCAAATAATTGATGTTTCTCTCACACATCCATGTTTCTCTCTGTGTGTCTCTCCCCTTTCCTTCCACTCTCTCTAAAAAAGCAATAGGAAAAATATCCTCCGGTGAGGGTTAACAATAATAACAACAACAACAACAACAACAACAACAGGGAATTAATACTGAAAGAATGTATCAGTCCAGGTCCCCAAAAAGCAGGCATCAAGACAGGATTAGCAAGAGATCTACTGGGGAAGACACCTGTGAGGGGAAAATGGGGTGAAAGCCAAAGGGGGCTGGGAGAGCTGCCACACCAGCATGCAGGTCCAACCTAGGTGAAGGGGAAAGGGAAGAAGGAAGGCTGAGTCGGAAATGCCTCAATTGCAGTGCAGACCTAAGAGGGTTTTGAAGAGCAGATGGAGAGTCCTCAATGCAAACTCACTGTTCAGAGGAGTCCCTGTCTCCCAGAAAGGACCTGCCTTACTACTCCCACCATGTTCAGTCACACTGGCCAGCCGCACGCAGCCCAGAGAAGCGTGGCCTCAGGAGGAATGTAGTGATGGATTTCAGAGCACAGCCGCTGGGGCTGCTACTCTCCCTGCAGCTGAAGATCTCCATACATGCCTCACAGAGCATAAGTAATTTGCCACAGTCTCATGGATGAAAAAAAAATATGACGCCATTAGTCAAACCCATGCACTCTGCCTGTGCAGCACACACAGCTGATCACCATGCAATGCTTCCTCTTTCTCCCACCCCTGCTTCCAAGGGCATTGGGACATAGGTCTAACTCCTCTCCTTATTCCAGCCTTCTTCGTCAATCCAATCCCTCCCCACAGAAGCCAAACAATATTTTTTTAAAATATATTTTATTGATTTTTTTTACAGAGAGGAAGGGAGAGGAATAGAGAGAAACATCTATGAGAGAAAAACATCAACCAGCTGCCTCCTGCATGCCCCCTACTGGGGATGTGCCCACAGCCAAGGTACATGCCCTTGATCGGAATCAAACCTGGGACCCTTCAGTCCACAGGCCAACGCTCTATCCACTGAGCCAAACTGGGTAAGGCCCAAACAATATTTTTTAATAGGAATTATGAAAGCTACCCTCCTTCTAAAAATTATTCAGTGCCTTCTACACTCTTCCAGGATTAAGTTTAAAGTTCCTAACACAGTATGCAGCCCTGATTACCTGGAGTTACATATCTGCCTCTCAAGCTTTATTTGCTGACACTCCTACTCCTGTCCAGCTTTACAAAAGTATTCCTTCCTTCCTTCTTCACTCATCCAGTCCATAGCATTGGTAGAACATCTCCCAAGTGTGACAATTCTGTTTCAGCAAGAAATTTGCTGAAGCTAGGTGATGTCCCTGCTCTCATTGTGCTTATGTTCTCCTTAGGGAAACAATAGTAGCAAAATTAATGAAGTCAGAGAGGAATAGACGCTGTGAATAAAATAAATCATAAAAAAATGGTAGGGTGTGACTAAATTGGGAAGGCGGTCAGGAAAAGCCTGAGTCATAAGAAGCCAACTTTTGATAATCTGGAGGGAGAACAAGGGTAAAGAGTGAGGCAAAAGGAAGTGGGCAAGCTCAAGAAAGAGAAAGAAGACAAGTGTGTCTGAAGAGTTTGGGGCAGGAAGGGAGTGGACCAAGGGAAATGAGAGGTTTGGCCAAAAGATGATAATAATAGGGGACTGATGTGGCCGGACTGTCCTGTTTTAAAAGGAGCACTTTGGCTGCTGGTAAAAAAGTGAATTCCAGGAAGCAAAGTTAGGAGCAGAATTTGTTGGTGCCTGGGCATGCCCCACTTGCGCACATCTCTCTACTTCACAACCTCCGTGAACTTTTGCTCATTCTTTAGATCTCAGTCAAAACAGTAGCAGCTCTGTGCAACCTCTCATTCACCCAGGAAGATCTGAGTACGCCTTCCTCCAGAATTTCATTGCATCGGAGGGAGTCAGAGCCAGTTGTCAGAGCCCACAATCCTTGGGAAGGATCAAAGGATAATGTACATTTCTGTGCTATTTTCTTTATACGCTAGAGAAAATACTGGTACTGTCCCTCTGTATCAATTTACCCAGCTCTTCAAGTTGAAGCTGGATGAAAGAATCAGTGGCCTTATTAAAGAGGTGACAGTCATTTCTACATAAAGCCAACGTGCTAGGGCAAATTTATGCTAAAAGGAGCGCTTTACAATATCAAAAGCTAAAAGAAATGGCCATCTAATATGTTTTTTATGTTTGTGTTCTGTTTATTGCTGTTATTGCTGATATCAGTATTACATAACAAATACTATTCTGGACAGCTACAGATATTTTATTTAACGCCCAATAGTCTTAAGAGAGACGTTTCCCCCACTATAGTCATTTCCAAGTGTATTTCTTTCAAGTACATCAGAATCCTGCATATTTATAAATTTAGTGCTTCAGAACTTTTAAATTCAGTCTTCAGCAAGAAGTGAAGTATATATTTGGTTTTTTATAGCAGAAATATTTTTTTTCTCTGACTTTCCTAACAAGTTTTTGCTTTTTCTCTTTTGTGCTCAGAAAACTCCCTTGTGGATTCTCTCATCCCCTAGACATTGTCAAACCCTAATCCTTCTTTTCAGACATCAATATCTAGGTGCCAAACCCACAGATGAAAAGCAATTTCCCCCTGAAGTTTCCTGATGGGAAACACAGTGGATTCATAAGAACCCACTGTGGGAAGCATTATAAAAACTTACAAGGCATTACACCCTTTCCTCCAAGCGGTCAGATTGTCTGAAAACAAATCAGCACATGATGAGTGCCCCCGTGCCTTTCTGCCAGCCAGTTTCGGTGGGGTTAAAGGGATTCTCCCACCCTCTCCCTTAAAAACCAAGTGAAAAGCTGCACTGAAACTGTCAGTCTAAGTTGGAAATGCATTGCAGTGAAAACTCAGGTTCCTTAATTAATCCTATGCTTCCCCTTCACCTCCTCCCTAATGAATGGGCCATCCATTGCATCATTGTCCAATCATTGTGACTTTGAGTTGCCACAAATGAGAAGGCCTTTGCATGAACACAGTTCCCTACAGGGGGAAGCAACACAGACTCTAAGTTGTTCAGGGCCAGCTGTCAAATCAGAGATGAAAGGAATGATTTTTTTCTTTTTCAGGAGTTCACAGAGCAGATGAAGAAAACACTTTTAAAGTGTTGTCAAGGTGCAGCTGTCCTTGAAGAAATGGCTTCCTGACAGCTGCTGGTGCCTTCCTTCCTGCCAATGTTTAATTTCTCTCGGAGAGGCAGGGCTTTAATTAGGTTCCTAGGGCAGCTAGCTCTGTATCTTTGACCTTATCAAGGATGCACGATTTCAAACCACAGACTCCGATAGGTCTCCCTTCAATACTGATCAAAAGGCTCCACAGGAACACTCCTGGGCTCAGGCGTCAGTTCCTCAGGAACCAAAGATGCCTCTTTGTCTTCCTTCTAGTGGGTAGTCTGATACCAGCATCCCTGTTCTTCAGTGGAGAAGGGACTGTTCCAGAGGCAGAAATTAGATGCAATTCATATAGGAGACTTTTCATGTCTGAAACTACTTGCATCCATCACCATGAAGGCCTTTAACACTGGAAGAGGTTCGCTTCTGGTTTATTGACTTGATTTTCAAATGTATAACATTCGGAGTCAAAGAATCCCTGTAATTGAATACAAGAGCTTATTTTCAACCTGGTTGAGAGTGAGTAATAGAGACAGGTGTTGAATTTTAATAATAGAATTCTTTTTCGGCATGTAAAAGTAAGCATAGAGCATCTGCTTTAACAATGCCAACATCTGTTTCTTTGACATCCCTGCCTTCCTTCTGCTACAGCCAACTGTGAATTTGCTTTAGAACTGATATGAAAAACAGATAAAATTGTTCTTGACATGCTGAATTCTACTGGGCCAGCATAAACTAGGCTACAGGGATTAAACTCTCATTCCAAAAAAAGAAAAGCATCATGATACTCAGGTTTCCAATTAAAATCAAAAAATGAGGAATTTTTCAAGGAAAGGGCAACATCATTTACAAATGACATTGTGTGTTCTGTGACTTTCTTTAAAAAAATATTTAAAATATTTAAGATTATCATTCATAGTATCACTCAATATATGTCAGTCTTTTAACACCAAGAAAAGAAATTTTATTGATCATAACTTTAAATAAAGGGATTCAGAGATTCTAAAATCACTAAAAATGCACTAAGTTTTAGAGTAAGAAGAAAATTATCATATTGGGTAACCATAATAATCTTGTATTGAATGAAAGCAAACACTAGTTTCAATGGACTGCCCAACTCCTTCTTCTATATCGATTTGATTCCCATGTATTTACTTATTGACTCATTAAATATTTTTGAAATCTAATTCTGTGTCAGTAGGGTTAGGTGTTAGGGATATAGATGTTACTCAGGCAAACATAGGCCCTTCCCTTAAGAAGTGTAAGACTGAGTGGGGGAAAACATATATTCAACATAGAAACAAGTAAATATATAATTACAAATTCTGTAAAGGGCCCTGAGGAAAAACTACAAATTGTTCTGAAATAAAGTGGAAGGGTGTTTTATTTTAGAATTATTAGTCAAGGAAAGCAGGCACTCAGAGGAAGGGACATTTAACCCAAAACCTGCAGAATGAGTAGACATTAGTAATGAGGGGAAAGTAAGATCTTGAGGGAGAAAAGAGCAACACACGGATACTGTGGTTTCAATCTCTGCTTTCAACATCATTTCACCTTTTTGTTCCTGTATCATTTATTATAATACATGTTTATATCTATATCTCCTCCACTTGGCCATGAATTCAGCAAATATTTTTGCACCAGGCACAATGCTAGGAATTTGATATGTCAATGCTAGACAACATAGAATGGTCTCTAAATTCAAGGAGCTTATTGTCTAACTGAAAGACAGACAACTAAAAAGCCATACCTATCAACAGTGATAAGCATATGATATCTTTGTGTGTCCTACTTAATATACAGCACCTAAGTACATAATCATGGAAGTCAGTGACCATGTTGTCTTTAGGGTCTAGGACCCAATTCTACTGTTGGGGAGAGAAGTTTCTACACAAGCAATCATTTCTCTGGACATCAATGGGGTGTCCTACATTCAACTCAATTCTAACACTATCTACTGGGATATAGTGTCAAATTCGACAGGTTAAGGGTTCAATACCACAAGACTCCTAACCCCTTGCCTCCCCCCCCCCCCCCAGTTCAGACACCAATTGGAAGCCCAAATTAATTCCTGTGCTTCTAAAAGGCCAGCTGGAGATTGGTTCCCATATGCCTTCCTTGGACTGTCAGATTTCAGCTGTACTAGTAAGTCCAGGTTGTTATTTGTACTTTTGACCAACTGGCTATACATAAGAGGTTCCCATGACCCCTCCTTCTTTGGGTTCAATTTACTTTCTAGAGAGGCTCACAGAACTCAGAGAAACATTTTACTTACTGGATCACCGGTTTATTATAAAAGGATATTATAACTCAGATACAGCCAAATGGAGGCCATGCGTAGGGAAAGGTATAGGGGAAAAGCACAAAACTTCCATGCCCTCACCATGGGCACCACTCTCCCAGTAACTCAATCTGTCTGCCAGTCTGGAAGCTCTCTGAATCCTGGCCTTTGGATTTTTATGGAGGTTTCATTACATAGTCGTGATTGACTAAATCACTGGCTATCGATCAGGGCAGTGGGACTGAAAGTTCCAACCCTATAACCCCATTATTGGTTTCCCTGGAAACAGCCCCCATCCTTAGTTGGGTTCCTAAAGTCACTTCATGGACATAGCAAGACTTTTTTACTTTCATCACTTAGGAGATTCCAATGTGTTTTAGGAGCTCTGTGCCAGAAAAGGGGACAAAGACTAAGTATATATTTATTATCAATCACAATATCACAATGTGTAACTGTTATCATCATGCCTCCCAGTACATAATAGAACTAACTGCCTCCAATCAGATGATGAGTATACATTTAATAAGTTCACCCTTCTGGGACCCAGGCAGGAAAAGGATATAATTCAATGTAGAACCGAATGGAGAATTTTTCAGGAAGAAACTCTTTGCCAACTTAAGCCACTACCCAAGAGTCAGTTGCTGAAATATATATTCTATAAATGGAAGTAATAAGCACATAGTAAGCACTCCATAAATGTTAGCTGTTATTATTATTACTATTGTCTCAGGACTGACTGCAAATATGCATTACAGTGAAGAATCAAGCCAAGCATTTAGAAGCTTTTCACATTATATTAAGAAAGGTGCACATAAACAATGTACAAAGAGCAAATTATTTGACTTCCATATAATAGAATTAGGGCTAAAACTAAGTGTCTCCTGGTGGTGTGGGGGGCTACAAAACATTTGTATTCCCCTGACTGTCTTTGAAAACGATCCTGTAAGTATAATAGAAACAATAAGGACAAAGAGAGGTCGCTCAAACGAGTTATATTTTGTGAAAACAATGAATGTTTGTTGTGTTTAAATTTCTAGGAATGTGATTCACTGCATAACTGTTGTTTCACTCTCACTGCATTCCATTAAGTTTGGAAGATTGTTGGTTGGTTATGCTGAGTGCTTCTTTTCATTATCTTTAGAGCACAAATAATAAGTTGATTTTCAAACTGCAAGTGCTTTCTTTTTAATCAAGCTTCCGCCAGAGCAAAGCTTAAGTTTAAGTTGTTATTACTTTAAAAATCTGTTTTAACAACACAAATTGCTATGGTTTCTAAGCACTCTATTGCCTCCAGATTGTGTTAACACTTGCACCTAGAAACTTGGGTGTTGGGCCAAATCTCAGAAATCCGAGTAAGAAAGAAAACAAAGTTCAGTGACTGTAGATGAAAAAACAGATAGTGTGAATGTCCTAGTTCTAAACGCTTTTGGTTATTTCGAAGATCATACAGACAAATCATGTGAAGACATTTTCTACATATGTTTTCTCAAATTCCTGATTCTAAAAAGTACAAAAAATGTCTTCACTGGATATCTGCATGTATGCTGATTTAAAGGAAAAATCTTTTACAAGAATAAGATCTTCACAATTAGGAAGAGAGTGCGCTCCTTTGTTTAGGGGGTTATGTATTCCCAATTTTTCATGGGCTTTCAGTGGCCAAACCTATCTCTATTCCCAGCTGTGATTGACAGACACCTTCCCTAGTCACCCCAACTTCACTGTGCATGCATCTATCTCCCCTTTGTTGGGCGCCTTTCCCCAGTGATCTGTGGGGAATGGGCTGGTGGTTCTCTGGGGAGTGCAAAGTTACAGCTTTCTGGTGAAGTTGCCCAATGACATGCCTATAATGTTTGACCTTCCCTTTCTCCTTTTCTATTACAACTAACTAGCTAATTATATTATATCGATAATACTGTGGTATACATCCTTCTACTTATATGTCCATATGTTAATAGTTCTCTAAAACAGATACCTAGAAGTAGGATTGCTACCTTGAAGATTACACATATTTAAGTCTTTGTAAGATGTTGCCAAATTACAGTCCAAAAAGGCTATACTAAGTTATACATCCAGTAGTAGAGCATAAATGGGACTTCCCACAACTTCATGATTATCATGATTAAAAGTCTGTCAGTGTGGTAGGTGAAAATATTTTATTTTTTTATTTGCATTTTCCTGATTATTAGTAAGGTTGAGCATCTTTTCATATGTTCATGGATCTTTTGCATTTCTTCTTCTGAGTCGTGTTACTTTTTAATTATGCATCTTCTATTTGGATTACTTTTCTCCTGATAAGACAATTCAAAGAACTGGGATTTGAAGGGAAGGATGGTACTTCAATGTGGAAATGAAAAACATTATAGTCAAACATATATACTACATTGTTACTGAATATTTTAACTCAGATTCACTTGGGGGTAAATTGAGTCAATATTGTTAGCCACTGGGTAGATTTAACCTACTGATATGAGATGGAATGCTGTGGAAGTTCCACTTAGTAGTGTTTCAGGTGACCTTTGACAAATCACTTCTCTACAGCTCAGTTATCTCATCTGTAAAATGGAGCTGTTATGCACCCGATAGAGTTGTTTTGAAGATTAAATGAGTTTGATGTGTATAAAAGGCTTGGAATAGTGCCTAGCATAGAGTAAGTGCTATATAAGTATGAGTTATTATTACTATTATTATTATTATTTCCAGATGGAGGATTGTAAACATGTGCAGTTAAGCAGAGTTTATGCAAAAAAAGTGGTGATTTAATAAACAATTCAAGAATTGTGCGTGTGAATTTATCAAGTGACTTAGGGAATGGCTTGGTGATTAATATGAAACCTCCCAAGAGAGGATCAGGTATCTGAGAAGTCTACATAATGCTGCCAACTAGCTGTTTGAGTTACATTTATCTGCTGGAGTCCGGATAGGTAAGGGGGTGTGTAGTAGGAAAGCCAAATGAGCAGGTGTCCTACCAGAGGACATTCAAAGCAGGAAATGCCAGTAAAACATCCAAGCCAAAATCCTTTTGAGAGGCATGAAAGTTAGGAGCTCCTCAGACGCAATGAGAAGGGTGGGAGAGACGCAGCCCAGTGCCAGGAATTGAACAGGAGTTGAGTCAGAATGAGAACAGGCAGCAAGAGAAGAAGAAGTGGGACAATTGCATCAATCTCGTTGAAACTATATGCCTCACTTGTATGAGCCAGTGGATGTTAGGCAGGCTTAAATGCAAAGGATAGAAGGATTCACCACCCAGACCAAGTGGAGAATGACCGTGATCCAGATGGACCAGGCTAAAACCACCTCTGCCTTGAATTTGTGTAATGTTCCTTTGTGCCACAGACATGATATGCAGCAAGCACTCTGAATTCAAGTCTCTAATGACTCTGAATATGACACTAAGGATCTGCTCATCATGCTAGATTTGCAGGGTTCAAACACATAGATCAATTTTATTAGGTAGCGAACAAATGGACACTATTAATGTTAATTTGTTTCTTCTGCTCAAGGAAACACCGCACCCTCAATTGGTAAATGTAGACATGAAAATGGATTTCAAAGGTGTAAATATTAAGAGGTTTCTGTAACTAGAGAAAAATGACATTAATGAGAGAACAAGAGATTGTATTTTTTCTAAAACATGAAGTATAATCATTGTGAATTCTTCCTAAACTAAGAATACCACAATGAAAAGTTTACTTCCCTGCCCTTCTCCTGCCACTCCTAGTTTATGCTTTGTATTTGCAGAAAGTTATCTTTCACTTTCTGTTTATACTGCTGTCTGAATATTTAATCTTGACATATCCTCTGGAGACTCATTCTGGTATTGTAACCTTTCACAATTAGACATCGTTGTATGTTATTAAAACCTTACAAGGACTTTTCATGAGTTTAACTTCAGCTGTAGGATTCATTTTGAGTATCTGGTTGCTGCTATTGTAAAATTATATCAAGAGCATAAATTATAAAAGCATCTTGTCCATATTTGAGGGGCAGGAAGGACAAGGAGCTGGAGGATGGGAAGAAAGGGGTGTGACAAGGGTCAGGAAGCAGGTTGTGAAAAAGGCTCTGAACTTGGAGTCAAAAGATGCATGATTGAGACAAGTATCAACACTTACCAGCTGGACAAGTCATTGAACTCTCTTACATTTGTAAAATAAATGACTGTAGGAGTTATAAAGCTAATGTGTATGAGTTTTTCCCACAATAATAGCTAACACTTCTGACTGCATATTAAGTGCCAGGAACTCAGCTAAGTGCATTATATGGATCATTTCATTTAATCCTCACAACAGCCCTATGAGTTAGGAATTATTAGTTGCTACATTTTATAGACGAATAGCTTAGAGAAGACAAATAACTTGTCCAAAGTTACAACGCTTGTAAGTGTAGTAAGTGGGGGGTTAAGCTTAGCACTAACTCCAAAATTAAACTTAGTCACTGTTTTATGTACAACTTTTTTCAATGTTTTATTGGCTCCTAATACACATATCAGCACAAAATAACTTTTAGCCCATGAGCCAACCCTAACTCTCTAGAATTCTATGTTTGATAAGAATTTTTGTTAATAAAACACTTATGGCTCAATAAAACATTGTGTTTTACATTATTTTCATTTAGTCCTCATGACAATCCTAATAAAGCATTTGGAATTCATTGAAGTCCCCAATATCCCACATGGTATGTGGGAAATGTGATTGGAACCCAAGTTTACCTAGCTTCAGGGTCTATTTATTTAACGACATGCTATTTGGAATCACATCAAATGCAGAGGTTAAGTTCGAAAGGCAGTATATAAGACAAAAATTGCATATAATAAAAATTTCCATTAAAATCCCTTTAATCACAGATCAACTATCATACATGGGCTATCCTATGCCACATTGGAGACCAATAAGTTCAACGCCAGAAATTGTTCCTGCAGAATTGGAGCAGGTTGCTGTTTCTTTAATTTAGCACAGATGAAAGAGTTTATGTTTTTGAAAAGTAAGTGTCTCTGACATAAGAATTATGCCCAGCTCCATAAAGTGATCATATTATAAGAAGTAAATGAAGCCGATTGATTGAATAGCAAGGGAATGTTTCCATTTCATGTTCTCTCCAGGGCATGTAGCTGACGAAGGAACTGACTTACCTCTACTACTGAATTTTTACTTTTTTAATTTCCCCTTTGAGCACATTTAATGTGCATCTACTATATACTGTGATGCCACATCAAGGGTCAGGGGGAAATAGGGTAATCATTATCTATTTTATTTTTTGTTAATCCTCAGCTGAGGATATTTTTCTATTAATTTTTAGAGAGAGTAGAAGGGAGAGGGAGAGACAGAGAGAAACATCAATGTGAGAGAGACACATCGATTGGTTGCCTCCTGCACACACCCCAACCAGGGCCAGGGAACCTGCAACCAAGGTAAGTGCCCTTGACAGGAATTGAATGTGGGACCCTTCAGTCCTCAGGCCAATGCTCTATCCACTAAGCCTAACCAGCTAGGGTTAGGGTAATCATTATTGATTTATGTAGGCTAGGAATATAAGAATGGCCATATTGGCCATAACGGTAGTAAGCATTTAAGCATTAACTGAATCTGAACCTCACCCTTCCTCTCATCTCCACATGGCTTATAAAACTTCACACACTTTTCTTAAGCATAGGATCTATGATGGTCCCACTATCCAGTTTAATCCCAGAGTCCAGCAGAATAGCTGGAACATAGTGGTCCAACTCAGAAAAGTTTTTGCTGAATAATGAATGAATAAGCAAGTAATGATTATGTTCCCTTTAAAGTTAGGATCTTGCTGCAATGTCAGAAGAACCCTTAATATTTAATGGAGTTAAACTTCACTCAGTTTGACCCTCTAGTCCAGAAAACATGGAGAACACAATCTATTCGGTTTCCATGGATTTCTACTCACCCAATATGCTTAGTACTTTATTATAGGAAATGTTCAAGAAAGCCAGAGGATGGACTCACTAGTCAAATTGCCTGAGTTCATATGCCTTGGCATTTACCTAACTGCTCCAAGCCTCACTTTCCTCTTTGTAAAATGGGTAAAAACAGTAATTATAGCTAACATTTCTGAAGTATAAATCATATGACATTCACTGTTCTAAATGCTTTCTACAATCAAGCTCACTTAACATCCCCAGGTGCCCTCTGAGATTGTAGATCTGTAAGTCTAAGGGTCTTGTTCTGGGCTGCACAGCCAAACTGGCATTCTACCCAAGCACTTGGACTCCAAAGCCTGTGTTTCTAAGCAACGCTGTATATTGCCTCACAGCGTGGTCACATTTAAAGTGGCCGGCCTTGTAAAGCATTAGGCACATTGTCCAATGCACAAAGAGGTCTCACTGCAATGTTAGCTCTAATCATCAGTAATAATAATATAATAATTGCATGATCTGCACTCAACAGGGCATGGTAACCACAGGACATGCTGTGGTTAAGCCCCCTTAACCCCCCATTCAGAGCAGAGAACACACTATCCCAGCTACCAGGAGTGCTTATGGTAGTAACTCACAGCCAAGCCACTTTTGGGAAAATGCCCTTTGATAAAGGAAGCAGCCTTTCCCAAGATTCACAGCCTCTGGAGGCAGCCCTCTTCCAATGTCTGGATGCTAAGGCAAGGTTGGGGGAGTTAGAGCAAAGGCCCGTCCCCTTGCCTCAATGTGGGACAGCCCCGAAAGGCCAGCCCTGCTCCAGAGCTCCCTGTGGGGTCTGTTGAGCTGTTACAACTGCATCACCTTCTCCCTCTGCCCAATCCCTCATCCCCCACGGCGCTGCTCCTCCAATAAACGCCCCACATTCAAATCTTCATGTCAGAGTCTGTTTCTGGAGAACCTGACCCAAGACCATAAGAGAAGACCCCACAGTCCCGCACACCTACCTAAAGCCACGGAAGTGTCTGGTTTCTCACAGAGAATTGTATCTAGATCTCCTACAGACCACAGCAGGTGGGACGCCCCCCTGATGGGCCCGCTCTTTCTGGCATCATCTTTCCTTGATTGCCACATTCTTACCCAAGCACATTTCTGGATACACACCTGTCTGTACCTTCTTACTTCTGTCTTGAACCTGTCATAAGCATTTTCATTGATAAGCTAATGATAAAAGTATGTAAAATTACTTAACTCTACAAAATTACTTAACAAGTGTGGAGCCACTTCATCTACTGTAATGAAAATGAATTAAAACATGCCAAAATGTTAGAGTGCCCAAGGAAATCTAAAATTGTATCCAATTTAAAATGGCCTTACATTTGTTTCTTAATTTTGCTGCGTAAATTGGAATGTCATTCTCAAAGTAATCTTAAATTGACTTATGCACAAACATCAGCTCTCATGTTCTTAACTTAAAAACTCAAGTTACTAACAGAAAGATGGTAATAATCTTGCAACTTTCCTAAATTGTACTGTCAAAACAGAACCTCCATCTCAGACTGCTCCTTGGCGGGGCCCAAGTGAAGCTGTAATGTTATATACTCTGGGCTGGCAGAAGTGAGCTTCTCTATGCAAAGAGTTATATAAAGGTTAATGAAATTAACCAGGAAAATAAATGTTCATAATCCTTCAATGACTGAGTATAAAAACATAATGATCCACTCTTAATTCTAGCAGATTTACGTGGTCACTGGCCATGCCATGGCAAAGGATATTGTCTCACTTGACAATTGGCCAAGTCTGGTTGGAATATGAGTGAGTGACCTTCTATTGGCATTATTTTGAAAATAAAAGGACTGTGTATTTTTATCTGTATCCAAACACTTCCACATATGACAATAAAGTAGTTTTTCACTAATTGGCTAACTGAACATGTGATGTTCTGAAGTGATACTAACAAAGCACAAACACAAGAGGGAAAAAAAGAGCAAACACAAGCTGTCATCTCAGGACTGCAACTCTCTGAGGAACACGCCAGACATTTGCCCGGGAAGACATGCCCATGGTCTTCAGTTTGCAGGTAGTCCTCAGCCTATCTCTGGTGCTGCTATAAACTTAAATTGGGGGACACAAGAAACATTTTTCAGATGGTTTTCTATAGTCTGAATGTTTGTGTCCCTTGCCCCAGATTCACATGTTGAAATCCTAACTCCAAAGGTGATGATAATAGTAGGAGAGGCTTTGGGGAACTTGCTGGGTCATGAAATCAGGGTGCTCATAAATGGGATTAGTGCTCTTACAAAGTAGATCCCACAGAGCACCCTCACCCCTCCCATCACGTGAGGACACAGGGAGAAGTCTACAACCAGAATAGGGCCCTCACCCAACCATGTGGTTCCCTGAAATGGAACTTCCAGCCTCCAGGACTGAGAAATGCATTTCCGTCGTTTACAAGCTGCCGTCTGTGGTATTTCTTATACCAGCTCAAATGGACTAAGACAGGCTTCTCACAGGGAACGATGTCTTCCCTAAGCACCGCAGAAGCTCTTCATCACAGGAGTACTTGAAGGCCACCTAAAATAAACAAGTGAAGCTTTTCTCCCTTTCTTTATCAGGGAAAGGGGATGTCACAACCATTTACACCAGACTCTGCTTTTCTTAGAAGAAAGTGTTTCCACAGACAATGCCCCTGAAGAGGCTCGCTGAATCAGGAGAGCGGATGATTCAAAGGGCAGGATTTGACCACAGCCATGAACAGGAGCCTCTTGTCAACACAGCCCGGCAGCCCCAGCTGTGATGACTGCCCATTCCTGCACAGAACCAACCCTAACCAGCAGTTTTATTTGCATTGGCAGCTACTTTTATGATTCCAATGGCCCCAGTTCCTCAGTGAGGCTTTCCAGAGACTGCTACACAATTTTTCCATGTTCTCTGCAACTGGGCAGGGTATTAGAGGAAGTGGGATGCAGGTGACTGACAAATTGTGACCTGCCTTGTCCCCAAGCTGGACAGGAACTGTTCACAAGTTTCTAAGTTTTTTATAAGTTTATTACTTACTAAATTTTGAGCCTAAGCCCAAATTCAAATAATGATAAAAAATATATATATATGCTTGATCTTGTTTTTCAGCTCTTAGAAAAGTTTACAAAGGTATAAATTTCATATTTTATTTATTTATTTATTTATTTATTTATTTATTTATTTATTTATTTATTTATTACTTTATTTGAGGGGGGCGGGTTGGAGGTCTGGGCACCAGAATGAATATCTGGGTCCTGCAATGGAGGTCTGGGACCCGGAATGGAGGTCTGGGCTCCCTGTGGAGATCTGGGCCCCGAGTTGGATATTTTGCTCCAGAAGAAGTTTGGGCCTCAGGAATGAGATTTGGGCCCCAGGATTAAGGTCTGGGCCCCATGATCAAGGTCTGGGCACAAGAATAGAGGTCTGGGCCTCAGAAGGAAATCTAGGACCTGAGATGTGTGTCTTTGCCCGGGAAGGAGGTTGATTCCCAAAAATGAGGTCTGGACCTTAGGATGGGGATCTGGACCCGGATAGAGAACTGGATTCTCAGTGGGAGCTCTGAGCCTAAGAATGGTAGTCTGGATCGCGGGATAGTGGTCTGGGACCCGGATGTAGGTCTGAGTCCCGGCTGGAGGTCTGGGTCCTGGAATGGAGGTCTGACATCCAGGATGGAGGTGTGGGCCCTGGATGAGTATTGGACCCCGGATAGAGGATTGGATTCTGGGTTGGTGGTTTGGGCCCCGGAATGAACATCTGGGTCACAGGATGGAGGACTAGTACTTGGATGTAGGTCTGAGTCCGGGATGGAGGACTGAGTCCAGGAATGGAGGTCTGGGTCCAAAATGGAATTCTGGGCCCCGAGTTGAATGTCTTTGCCCGAGGGTGAAGATTGAGCCCCAAGAATGAGGTCTGGGACCCAGGTGGAAATCTGGAACCAGATAGCATAATGGATTCTGTGTGGGAGCTCTGGGCCCCAGAATGGTTGTCTGAATGAGGTCTGGGCCCTGGGTCTGAGGTCTGGGCTCCAGATGGAATCTGGATACAGATAGAGGACTGGATTCTCTGTGGGAGCTCTGGGCCCCAGAATGGAAGTCTGGATTGTTGGATAGTGGTCTGGGACCTGGATGTAGGTCTGAGTCTAGGATGGATATCTGGGACCCCAGATGGAGATCTGGGCCCCTTATGGAGATCTGAGCCCCAAGGTGGATGTCTTTTCCCCGAAAGGAGTTTGGGACCCGGGAATTGGATATGGGCAACGGGACTGAGGTCAGGGCCTAAAAACAGAGGTCTGGGCCTTAGATGGAAATCTGGGGCCTCAGATATGTGTCTTTGCCTGGGAAGGAGGTTGGACCCGTGAATTAGGTCTGAGCCCCAGGATAAAGATCTGGACCCGGATAGAGGCCTAGATTCTGGGTGGGAGCTCTGGACTCCAAAATGGTAGTCTGGGTCATGGAATAGTGGTCTGGGACCCAGATGTAGGTCTGAGTCTCAGATGGACGTCCGAGTCCTGGAATGGAGGTCTAGGACCCGAAATAGACGTCTTGGCCCTGGATGGATGTCTGGACCCCGGATAGAGGATTGGATTCTGGTTGGTGATTTGGGCCCCGGAATGGACGTCTGGGTCATGGGATGGAGGCCTGAGATCTGGATGTAGGTCTGAGTCCTGGATGGAGGCCTGAGTCCAGGAATGGAGGTCTGGGTCCAAAATATACTGGGCCCTGATGTCTGGGACCCAGATGGAAATCTGGACCCACGATAGAGGACTGGATTCTAGGTTGGAGCTCTGGGCCCTGGAATGGAAATCTGGACCCACGATAGAGGACTGGATTCTAGGTTGGAGCTCTGGGCCCTCGAATGGAAATCTGGTTCGTGGGATAGAGGTCTGGGACCCGGATATATGTCTAAGTCCCGGATGGCGGTCTGGGTTCTAGAATGGAAGTCTGTGTCCAAAATGGAGATATGGGTCCCGAGATGGATGTCTTTGCCCCAGGAAGGAGATTGAGCCCCGGGAATGAGGTCTGGGCCCCAGGACTGAGGTCTGGACCTCAGGATGGAGGTCTGGGCCCAGCGATGGAGCTCCTGTCCTTGGATAAAAATCAGAGCCCTGAGATCGGTGTCTTTGCCAGGGAAGGAGGTTGGGCACTGAGAATGAGGTCTGGGCTCTGGGCCTCAGGATGGAGATCTGGTCCCTGAATGTACATCTCGGTTCCAGGATGATGGTCGGGGACCCAGTATGTAGGTTTGTGCCCGGGGATGGAGCTTTGGGCCCTGGATGGAGAATTGGCCCTTCATAGCAGAGTGGATTCTGGTTTGGAGGTCTGAGTCCCTGAGTGGATGTCTGGGTCCTGGTATGGAGGTTGAGACCTGGATGTAGGTCTGAGCCCGGGATGGAGGTGTCAGAGAAGGAGATCTGGGTCCGAGAAGGAGTTCTGGGTCCTGTAATGGAGGTCTATGCCCCAGTATGGAGTTCTGGGCACTGAATGGAGATCTGGGCCCCAGATACAGGAATGAATTCTGGGTTGGTGGTCTGGGCCCCAAATGGACATCTTGGCTCTGGTATGTAGATCTGGGACCTGGATGTAGGTCTGATCCCGTATGGAGGTCTGTGTCAGAGAAGGAGGTTTGGATCTGGGAAGGAGCTCTGGGCCCTGGAAGGAATTCTGGGTCCTGGAATGGATGTCTGCGCCCCAGTATGGAGGTCTGGGCCCCAGAAGGAGATCTTGGTCCCGGATATAGGACTATATCAGGGGTCCTCAAACTTTTTAAACAGAGGGCCAGTTCACTGTCCCTCAGACCGTTGGAGGGCCGGACTATAGTTTAAAAAAAAAAAACTATGAACAAATTCCTATGCACACTGCACATATCTTATTTTGAAGTAAAAAAACAAAACGGGAACAAATACAATATTTGTATTTGCATGTGGCCCGCGGGCCGTAGTTTGAGGACCCCTGGACTATATTCTAGGTTGGAGGTCTGGGCCCCAGATGGAGATCTTGGTCCCGGATACAGGACTATATTCTGGGTTGGAGGTCTAGGCCCCAGAGGCAGGTTTGAGTCCTGGAATGGAGTTCTGGGACCCGGATATAGGTCTGAGCCCTGGATGAAGGTCTGGGTCCTGGAATGGAGGTCTGGGGTAGAAATGGTGTTCTGGGCCCCAAGGTGGATGTCTGAACCCTGGGAAGGAAGTCTGGGCCCTAGGATTGAGGTCTTGGTTCCAAATGGAGGTCTGAACCCTGATATGGAAGTCTGGGACCTGGATGTAGGTCTGAGCCCAAGATAGAGGTCTGGGTCCTGGCATGGAGTTCTGGGTCCTGGGATGGAGGTCTGGGCCCTCCGATGTTATTTTTAGGTAGCAGAGAGTGCTTACCTACCAGCATTCTGATAATGTAAGTATTTCACAAATAAGTGGTTTGAATGAGCCTTAGGATATATATATGATATATAAGTAAATAAGATAATTTACACAAGTAAAATAATAAAGGCACAAAATACTTTTATTTTTAGTTAAAATTATTTTATATGCTGATGTACATAATCCTTATTGAGCATTCCTACCTTAATTTAAATGAATGTGTTTTTTGAATGCTTATCCTATCTAATAAAGAGGAAATATGCTAATTGACCCTCACTCCATCATAAATATGGCAGCACCCAGAGCCAATAAGGAGGGAATATGCTAATGGACTGCCATGCTCTCAAAGACGGCAGCACCCACAGCCACAAGATGGCCAGCAGGGGAGGGCAGTTGTGGGCGATCAGGCCAGCAGGGGAGGGCAGTTAGGGGCAACCAGGCCAACAGGGAGGGCAGTAGGAGGCAACCAGGCCAGCAGGGGAGGGCAGTTGGGGGCAACCAGGCCTGCAGGAGAGGGCAGTTGGGGGAGACCAGGCCTGCAGAGGAGGACAGTTAGGCGTTGATCAGGCTGGCAGGGGGATGGTTAGGGGGTGATCAAGCTGGCAGGCAGGTGAGCGGTTGGGAGCCAGCAGTCCCAGATTGTGAGAGGGATGTCCCAGATTGGAGAGGGTGCAGGCTGAGCTGAGGGACACCCTTCCCCCAGTGCATGAATTTCGTGCACCTGGCCTCTAGTTTATTATAAAGTTTAACAGGAAGAATTATACACCATGCTTTACAAAACCTTCAGAAAATATATCAACAAGAATTCAAGAGCTAAGAGATTGAAAGTATAACGAGATGAACTCTGAAGTTCTTTCAATTCTAAGGGTCTTACATCTAGACACTCTTTGATTACATTCAGTTGATAATTTCCCTTATAAAATTTAATACATTTAGATAAATGCATAAAGTGTCATTTGAAGGCTTTTCTCTTTATTCAAGCAGAATACACAGAACTTGATGGACCTGATTGGTTGAATCAGTGGTTCTCAACCTGTGGGTCGCGACCCCTTTGGTGGTCAAATGACCTTTTCAATAGGGGTCGCCTAAGACCATCCTGCATATCAGATATTTACATTATGATTCATTACAGTTATGAAGTAGCAACAAAAATAATTTTATGTTTGGGTCACAACATGAGGAACAGTATTTAAAGGGCCAGAAGGTTGAGAACCACTGGGTTGAATGCATGGCTGAATTTTGATCTATTATTTTCCACAAAAGATTTGAGACAACTGGCAAAAAAAAAAAAAAAGGCATGAAATGCAATAGTGGAATATAGATGATGTCAAGCACAAAATTAAGAAATTAATATTTAAAAGGCAGAAAAAAAGAAGTCCGTATACTTGCTGTACCTAAATTTCTAAGTTGGTATTTAGTTTTCTGGTAAAGACAGTAAAAGGGGATAATTAGAACTCGTTATATTTCTCATTTCTGAAAAGAAGGAAGTATAGTACTTCTTAAAAGGAAATCGAGTTTTTTTCTATAAATTAGTTCTAAAAGAATTACAGAGAATTTTATATAGGCACAGGTAAGTTGGGTGGTAGAGAATATGTTCAACCTTGTTTCTAGCTGATGCTTTAGCATATTTTGTTGTAGCAATTAAAATAAATGACAAGTGCATAATATTAAATATAATTTATGATGTGTAATTCTTCAAAGAAATGAACTAATGCAATCCAACTATACAGGTTTGTAGTGATTCAATTTAATTGAAAGGGAGAATATGCTGATCTTTGTCTTCTATTGCATTCTATTGAAATGCAGAGATTTTCTCAAAGACTTGAGTTAAGTTATACAACATGCTTATTGAAGCCCCATACTTTTCAGTTCTTTGTTTTTTTATGGTCTATAGAGTTTGTTTGTAGTCATTCATAATAATAGTTAATAATGAGTGCATGTTATGCACCAATGTGACAACTGAGAAGTTCAGAAATATTTCTTCATTTAAAATCTGAACCTTTTTTCTCACCCAGATGCTAGGTTCTCTTGTTGATATTTGATCTATGCCTTCCCCTCTACATACCACGTAGGTTAACCTTCTCTTCATGAATCTTCCAAAATCACCAATAACACTCCCCATGACTTGTCACCTTAACACAAAGGAACATGTATTAGAACATTTCAATCTAAGATTAGGTCCAATTGTGGTTGAGTCCATTTGATCAGTCATAGTTCAAATGTATTACAAAAGATAAAGAGGAAGGGTACTTTGGAGAGACTGTCTACAGATGTAGGTCCTGATCTCAGCAGCTTCTGCCAGGTGCTTCTTTGTCTTATTTGTTTGTGTGTAGGCGAGCATATTTGTTTTATTGTTCACCTATTGCTTTGTTTTTCACAAGTGTTTATGAATCACAAATCACAATAATAAAAGGATATATGCAAATGGTCATCACACCATGACGCTCTAATGACCAATCAGCAGGAACCTGAGGATGCATGGCGCCAGGCCGGGGTGGGGGAGCTGAGGCTGCGCCCCCCCCTGCCCAGCGGGGCTTGACGGGGGTCAGGCTGGCCAGGTCTGGGTCTCGCCCAATGGGGGTGGGGCCAGCCAGGTTTGGGTCTTGGGCAATTTCGAGGCACGTGCGGGTGGGCAGGGATTTGATTCTGGGTCTCAGAGTGCCCCAGACTCTGACAGGAGGGAGATTTTCATATACATTTTACTAATTTTCTTTCATCTCTGACACTTCTATTATAGAGAAAGGGCAAATAGCAATATTAAAATATTTCCTCTAATTAATTCACTTTTAATGTGCACAAATTTTGTGCACCAGGCCACTAGTATTCTTATATTCTTGCAAACCAGGGCAGGAGAGTGGGAAGGACAGCCAGCTCTGAACCCTCCAGTGGCCCTGCCACTTACTATTCATTCATCAGCCCAAGTATGTGATACATCTCCTCTCCTAATTGATGGATAACAAGTGGAGTATGGTTAAATCAGCTAGTGCCTAGCTGCTGGTAGTAGGAAAGTCAGAATTTGTCAGTAGTTACTGCACATCTAATTGGTATCATAATCAAGTTTGGGAAGGTATCAATGAGTTAAGGTCATATATACCGTCCAAGGAAAGGTAGATCCCATCCTCTCTTTGTACCCACTATCAGTCCTGTTCTAAGATTCCTGGGTTCTAAGATTGACTTGTTAAAACAAAGACACAACAGAAATGCAATTCCAGACAGTAAATGCTAAGGATGTGTGGTGTGTTTGGGCACATGTTTCTATGTGTGTTGAAAAAATTACCAGCTCCAAAACTACTTCCCTGAACAGTCCTTTTGTGGGTCCAAGATAATCTAAAAAATGGCAATTAATCTGGTCAGAAGGACTTTAGAAAATATTAAATACTTCATGAAGTCAAAAGACAACATGAGAAAGAGTAACACGATGCCTCAAGCTAATTTTAAAGGAGCACCGTTTGACTCAGGTTTCTGTAGATCACAGAAGTCTTTGCTCATGATGGAAGCCTTTGATGTCCATTTTTTCACGGCCTTACCTTCTTTCTAAAAGCCACGCTATAAAGCTACATCAAGCAGAATTGTACATATTTCCACTCATTAAGATGTTCTAGAAAGAAAATTGGCACCTGTATTTGAAAAAGCCCAGTGCTCCTAACGTTTTTATTCTGTGATTAAAATGAAAACCAAAGAGGCTATGAGAACTGTGAAGATCAGAGTGGCAAAGATGTTCTTAAAAAAGAGAAACCAATGTCTATACATATGTGGCCGTTTAAGCTATTTTGCCTTAAAATAATGTCAAATTTCAAAGTGAATAGATAGTACAGTAATTTGTTCAGTTCATTCCATATTCTGTTTTAACTTTAAGTACACGTGTACTGTACTTAAAGTTTTCCATACTGCTAGCTGCACACTATGCCAAGTACTTACCTGCATTTTCTCATTCGATGATCACAACAACCCTATAAATGCTTTCCTCATTTTATAAATGAAGAAACTGAGGCTTAGAATTGCCATATAGCAGGGAAGCCAGGAGGCAAGAACAAGTCTGACTAATCTGGAACCTGCCATGCTGACGTCCCAAGTTGGCAGACAATCAGATGACACTTTGCGCTATTACAAAACAGCAGATGCAGGGAAGGTAAAGAGAGGAAGGAATTTGAATTTAAGTTGCACAATTTTGAGCAAAGACACTTAACCACTTAAGTCTCAGTTTCCTCTTCTGTCAATGGGCACAATGTAAAAATAATATCTCAAAGTTTTTATTTGATTCAAATGAAATAATACACACAAATGCACTTTACAAAAAAGAGAGATTGTATGGATCTTATAATTATCATTAATTTCCTGAGGTTTGGTCCCTCTCTTCTGATTATCTATCTGCTATGGAATAGGAGCCAGGCTCCTTGCAATGCTCTGAGTAAAAGCTGGAAGTGTTTTTCTAGAAATAAAATGTGTGAACTTCAGAGCATTGAATTTTTCTTTTTTGCTCCTTGAACATGTATTTACTTATTTTCTGGTTCTTAATATATTTTTTAAATGAAAGGTAACTGGGTAATTACTTGCTAGTTTAGTTATAACTTTAATTTGCACATTACTTTTTCTTCCTTTTATTTTTCTTCACATTAAAACTTGTAAATGAGGTGCTACTTATTTAAAAGAAGTAATAACTATTATTTTTATATTAATACTTTTCTCATCTCTTCCAATTTCTAGCAATGTGTAAGCAAAGATTTGTTTATATACAAATCTTTTTTGTTTATATACAAATTTGTTTATATACAAATCTAGTTTATATACAGAACCAGAGGCCTGGTGCACAAGATTCATGCACTGGGCAGGGGAGTCCCTTGGCCCAGCCTGTGCCCTCTCGCAGTCCGGAACCTCTCGGGCGATGTCCGCCATGGATCGTGCCTAAGCCAGCAGTCAGATATCCCTCGCACAGTCCAGGTCTCTCGCAGTTCAGGACCCCTTGCTCCTTACTGCCGCCTGCAGCCTGGCTTCTGGCTGAGTGGTGCTCCCACTGAGGGAGCGCACTGACCACCAGGGGGCAGGTCCTGTATTGAGTGTCTGCCCCCTGGTGGTCAGTGTGCATCATAGCGATTGGTCGTTTTGGTTGTTCTGCTGTTCAGTCGATTTGCATATTAGGGTTTTATTATATAGGATTGTAATCAAAGTGTATGCAATCCATACTTGTTTTTTTTCATATTTGTACATGATTTACCAAAAACTAAAATTTCATGTTCATCACTTTTACTGACTGAATGAAATAACATAATATGCCATAAATAAGTTAATCATTTCTCTATTACTAAATATGTTTTGGGGGTTCCATAATGTTTCAGTTGTGCTGCAAAATACCTTTCTATTTATACTGTTTGGGTTTCTTTTATTTTTCTTCTTTTTTTTGGTATTAATTTCCATGAGGCAAATTATTTTATCAAAAAAGATCAACAGTTATGTGGCCCTCCATGTGTTGAAAGCTTGATTTTATAATTAGCATAGGAGTATTCCTATTTTTTTCAAAGCATCAACAATGTTGCCTTAAGTACTTTGATCTATACATTTTCATTTTCCTATGTGATTATACTTAGCTCTTCAATCTAACTGAAGTATAATCCTAATATGCAAATAGACCAAAGAGCAGAACAACCAAACAACTGAACAGCCAGTCACTATGACGTGTGCTGACCACCAGGGGGTGCACGCGGAACAGGGCGGGCATTGGCAGCAGGCAGCAGAACATGGAACATGGTGGGCATTGGCTGTGGTGGGATGGTGGAGCAGGTGAGTAGGGGCCCCAGACCAAGGCAGGGCACCGGTTGCTGTCATCGAGGCGAGCCTCTGGTGGTTACTGAAAATTCTTTGCTCCCGCACACCACAGTCCCGCCCGACACTCACACCTGCTGCCAGCGCCAGAGCCGCTGCTTGTACCTGCTGCTGGCGCCCAGCAGTGGCCCCAATTGCTCGGCACCATCAGCAGGTGCGAGCGGCGACTGCTGGCCCCAATTGCCCCTCAGGGCTTCTCCACCTCCCCCTGCTCCTGAGGGGTGATTGGGGCCGGCAGCTTCCTCTCACACCCACTGCTGGTGACAGCCCCGCTCACACCTGCAGACGGTGCCAGAGCTGCTGCTCACACTTGCTGATGGTGCCGGCACCAATCCCTCCATGCTGTCAGCTGGTGCAAACAGGACCAGCGCCATCAGCACATGGAAGTGGCAGCAGTGGGAGTAGGGCTGCCAGCAGATAGGGGACCGGGGTGGGCCACAGTGGGAGGGACTGAGCGTGGGCGCAGAGGATGGGCTGAGACCTGCCTCTGTGCCCACCGCAGCCTCGTGGCCCACACTTCCTTTCAAGGTGCACAAATTCATGCACTGGGCCCCTAGTATTAGATAAAAAGTGAGTTTTCTCAATGTTGCTATGCAAGCTTCCAAGAAGCAGTCATTTAATAATAATAATAATAATAATAATAATAATAATAGCATTTCCCCACTGTTTTTATGCCTATGGATAAGAATTTATTTTGAAATGTCATCTGATATGTTTTCTTCTTGATAATGTTTTTAATTTTGTACCCATCCCATCATTAAAACTGGACAGAGAGGATAAGTTTTATTGCATAATTTAAGGGAGCACAGAGAGGACAGAATCATCTTTTGGCCTTTTATCTCCTGACTAGATTTTAGATTTTTTTTTACTCTTTGAAATTTTTTAATTTTTTTCAATTATAGTTTACATTCAATATATATTTGTATAAGTTTCAGGTGTACAGCATAGTGATTAGACAATTGTATACTTTAAACCAGATCCCCTGACTATGTAGACAAATAAGACTTGCTGGCATTAGTAGAGTCAGAATGAAATAATAATGTATGGGCAACCTGTAGGCACTGTAGTCACTTGAAAACTGCGGATGCAAAAGCAAAAAAGGCTATAGACAATCTCCGCCGTTCTTCCCAACCACATACAAATGTCTGCACCACTAACTGTGGACCCTGCCATGATAGGTTACTGACCACCCACTTCTGGAGTGAACATTATGTATATTGGCACTAGAGAGGATACCATTGGGAGGGGTGGAAATCTGTAATAGCAAATTTAAACCACTGATGGAGAAGCTGATAAACCAGGAAAATCACAGCTTGATTTAGAAAGCAGCAGGGAGCCAGTAGGGAGACTTAGAGAGGAAGATTGAATAGAGGCTACACTAGAGAAGGAAGATTGCTTTTGCTGAAGACCATTTCTGAAACTTCACAGAAACATGACTGTGCTGCCAACCAGACAAGGACTTTAGGAAGAAGGCACACTAAGGTGGGAGGAAATTGCAACTCTCCCAGTTAAAAAAAAAAAAAAAAAAAAAAAAAAAAGAAAGAAAGAAAAAGAAAAAGAAAGGCAGATATGGCCACTATAAACAAATGGGCTACAAGTGTTTTCATTACCAGAAAAGCTCTGCTCACTAATTGCATCAAATGTCAGAGCCAAACAGGGGTCTTTTATTGTGGGAGCAGATCAGGGAAGAAACCCAGCCTACACACACCAGCTCCCCCATCTGTGGTCATGGGAGTAAATGTTGCTTTCCTATTTTGACTGCTATAAAGTAAATAGGATTTTAGTTCTGCATCTGCCATATGCTGTGGAACCTTAGGCTATCAATTTATAGTCTGTCTGCCTCAGCCATCAGCGATTCACAAATGATTTAAAACTACCTCGTATATAAATATATTAATATGTCTGCCCTCTTCTTACTTTAGAATTTTTTTAAATCTCCAAAAAAATGCATTAAAATAAAAGATGTCATCAGTAGATGCTAGTTCCATCCTGCCTCATCCCAATCAGTCTCGTTATACCAGCATTTTTAATGGATGAAATGTTTTCCCATTGAGTTCTTGGTAGAGTTCCATGTGATCATAAGCTGATCATCATGGTTATTGTTTAATCAGCATGATATTGCTCAGTCTTCTCTTCATAGTGTGATGGTACTGTTGGGGGAGAGGATCAACTTCTCATTATTTTTTAATCTTCACCAAAGGATATGTTTTTGTTGATTTTAGAGAGAGGGAGAGGGGGAGAAAGAGAGAATCATCGATGTGATAGAGAAACATTGCAACCCTACCGGGGATCAAACCCGAAACCTAGATATGTGCCCTGATCAGGAATCAAACCCATGACATTCAGGTGCACAGGATGATGCTCCAACTATCTGAGCCATACCAGTCAGGGCAACTTATTTTTTTTTTAACCCAATGATTGACACCCCAAAAGAAAGAAGTTAGTGTTGAGGGGATTTCAAATTCAGGAGGAAGGTCATTCCTCCTTCAATAACAATTTCTAGATGGCCAGCAATCATTTCAAAGAGAGGTTCAGTTCCCAGAAGATTCCGCTTCAGCATAATCATGAGATTTTTTTCTGTCGACATCAATTGGAAATGGATGAAGGACAACTGTTTAGCAAAAGCTGCCCCATCACAATATGAAGCAGATCCAAATCATTTTTTAGTAAGCTCGCTTATACCAAGCAAACTCTTTCATCCTTTGATCAAGATAAAAGTCTTGTCAATTAGATTACGTGAAGAAGCAGCTCCAGTCTGTCTTATAAAGAATAAAAGTTCCCCTTGATGGAAACTGTCCCAGTGAGAACATTCTAGACCAGGGGTGGGCAAACTTTTTGACTCGAGGACCACAATGGGTTCTTAAACTGGACCGGAGGGCCGGAACAAAAGCATGGATGGAGTGTTTGTGTGAACTAATATAAATTCAAAGTAAACATCATTACATAAAAGGGTACGGTCTTTTTTTTCAATAGTTTTATTCATTTCAAACGGGCCAGATCCGGCCCGCGGGCCGTAGTTTGCCCACGGCTGTTCTAGAGGCACCATCCCAAATCACCCAGATTTTCACATATTAAAATATTTCTTGCTGCCCAGCCAGCATGGATCAGTGGTTGAGCATTGACCTATGAACCAGAAGATCATGGATTAATCCCCTGCAGGGCACAGGCCTGAGTAGCACACTCAATCTCCTGTAGGGGGCCCACAGGAGGCAGCTGATCAGTGATTCTCTCTCATCATTGATGTTTCTATCTCTCTCCCCCTCTCCCTTCCTCTCTGAAATCAATAAAAGTATGTATTTTTTAAAAACTCCTTGCTATCTTCAGTATGTGGTTGCTAAACAGAGTAATGAAGATAATGAGTTATAATATTTCCACTGACATTTAAAACTGCAACCATGGTAGATGTCATTTCACATATGAAACAGAAAAGAGGATATTTGCTGGATATTTTGTGGGCCAATAGGAAAACAGAAAATCATAATGATTCATTATGTGTAGTATTAAAGAGTAAGAAAGCCATTTCCTAAGGTCTCCTTACCTATTAAAATGTTTAGAGTTTTCATTTATATACTCTGACAAGTGCTAAATAATCAAATAGCTTTGTGATTATGTACATCCCTGTCCATTGGTTAGATAATGGCTCTAGAGCAGGGGTGGGCAAACTTTTTGACTCAAAGGCCACAATGGGTTCTTAAACTGAACCGGAGGGCTGGAACAAAAGCATGGATGGAGTGTTTGTGTGAACTAATACATGTTAACACTGCTGCTGGTGAAGGAGCAGAGGGGAGAGCAAGAGAACCCTCGGCTCTTTCGGCTCCTCCGCGGGCCGGATAGAACAGCCGAACGGGCCGGATCCGGCCCGCAGGCCATAGTTTGCCCACGGCTGCTCTAGAGTCAACCAGGCCTGCTCATGACACCTCCATTTCACCTAGAAATGGAAATGAAAGGAACACGGTCTTTGGAGTCTGGGGATCAAATCTGGGTTTGCTTTCCCATTCTCAGCAAATGGCTCAACCTTACCAAGTGTCAGCTGCATTATCTATACAATAAAGATAAGCAGTCTATTCATGAAAATAGGAGATCGTCCATACAGAGTGCCTGGCATGTAGAAGTTAAGATAATAATAAGCTCCAGAATAATAAAGATTTCTTAATTCCTATACATGTCCTGAAAATCTTCCTAAAAGTCTCTTTCTAAAGAAACAAAACAATTTTTCTTAAACAAAGTGTTTTTACAGATATAAGGCAGGAGATCTATGAAGGAAAATAGCACTTAGAAAATTCCCAAATTCTTTTGGCTACTTGTATAAAATTTGTGCTACAAACTGGGCACAAAAAAGTCCCTTATAAATGTCGCAGTCTGTGATGGGCCAAGTTTTATTCCATAACTCATTTGGATAAACACTATGTTGGAATGATTGCCACCAAGGGGGAGGGGGAAGAGAGAGAGAGAGACTGAGAGACACTGTCATATTGGTCCCCCCCCAAGTCCTATTTTATTCCCTTGTAGTGTGTGGTTTAGGAGAGGAACCAAGACATCTAAACACTCAGCCAATAATCCTGGTGGATATTGAAAAGGCCATGCACTTGTCACAACTGATAGCTTATTCCCCAAAAAACAGCTAGACTGAGGACACCACAGTGTTCTTTTTCATTTTTGAAAGGCAAACAACTATTGGCAAACCCTAATTTATCTCCAGGTAATGGCTCTGGCCTGAATTTGTTCTCCTGGGTATAGCTGATCACATGGTGTAAAAGGAAGGCCTTTCCCTTTGTATGTTCCAGCATAAACAAAGCCTAAGGACTATTTGAACTAGACAAAGGGAATTAACTTTTTGCTACTTTTTCTTTACACTGTTTTCTTAGTTCCTAATGCTCCTTTTCTTCTGTTTCCAAACCCTGATTGGCCTAAACTCCTTCTGTGAGACCCCACCTGGTCCTTTTCTATGTCCCCAAATTCCTGTGTAATGCAAAATGAATCCCTCCCGCTCCCAACATTCCCAATAGGATATCAATTTTACAACATTCAGGGTAAAATAATTTATACTAATGTTTTATGGGTGGGTAGTCCCATAATCATGAGTTATTGGCATTTTTTAAAAAGATGACTATTGCCAAAATTAATGCCTAATAAGTAGAATATAGGACAGTGTTATTAGGTATCAAGTCAATATTGGCTTTTTTTTTTAATTGGTGGAATGAGAAAAGAATAATTATTCTTTAGATGGGGTCTGCTCCTCTAAACAGACCTAATTTTTTCTAGATTCATTCTCTCCTCAAATTCTGCTACATCGTTTCCCTATCAACTTCACATATTTTTTGGTTTGTTTTTACCCGGAAAGGTTCTCATAACAACAGGGCCTCTGGCAACACAGACAAAGAAGTTGATGTGGGGAGGGATACAATTTGGGCTTATGGGTATCATTAATGAGCGGTAAGCACATCTGTCATGTGAATATTGGTTAAAAAAGCAACCCTACCTTGTTACTGCTGCATAAAAGCCTGACCCAGAGTTAAAAACATTCCACTTACTATTATTCCTACTTACAAAGCAAAGCTAGGTATGGGTAGGACTTGAAATATGTCAGGATATAGGCAAAAAAGAAATAGTTGTCCAAACTTGTATAAATATGTGACAAAACTGATCACCCTGGAGAAGCCTCCCATTTCTAAGGGACTTGACAGGAGTCACAGGGGTCCACGCACAGCTGTGTAGACTATCGGAAAGAACTGTCACAAGGACCCCAGTAGAAAGGAAGCTTGAGCTTTGGGACGTTAAATGTCACATTCATAGGGAACCAGTGCTGAGGACAGAATCGAAGTTCTGACTCGCACTGTGGCCTTCACTGCAGCTTTCCCGGGCCACCTCCAGAACACTCAGCTTTCAGTCACCCCATCGCTGGTACCAGGAAGCACAGATGTGCACAAAAGCACTTTTTAAATTGCCAGCATTTGGATTTGTTTTTGTTTATTTGACTTTCCAACGTGAGTAGATGAGCAGTTCTCATTTCCAACCTGGTAATATAAAGCGCTTCGTCGCCTCTGGGTGAGCCAATTCTGAAATTGGGCTGAGTCTTGCTACCAACAATGCAGCTGGGATGAACTTAGAATTTCAGAGCCACACTGCCCCTCACTCACTACGTGAGGACTTCATGCAAATTACCCAACTTTCCTCAAACACAATTTCCTATCTACAGAATGAGGATAATAACTCCAACCTGATAAAGTTGTTGTTGTGATCGCTTAGAAATGTTATTTCTCATGTAGATTATTGTAACAGCTTCATGTCTGGTCTCTGACATCTACCCTTGACCACCTTTCATCTGTATCAACAGAGCGGCTGGAGTGGCCCTGTAAAAACATAGGTTCTGTCACTCCTCTCCTTATTGCCCCCTCCCCAATGCCTTCTCATTCCTTTCAGAGTAGAAACTAATGTTATTCATTGACTTACATGATCCATCACATCCTTCTTACCTTCCTGTCCTCACCTGCCACCACTCTTGTCCTGGATCATTCTGCTCCAGCAACCCTGGACACCTCACTATTCTTCAACAACATCAGAAACACTCCTGCTTCAGGGCCTTTGCGCTTGCTGTTTCCTCAGCTTGGAGATTCTTGCCTTGTAAGTATCCAAACAAATTGCTTCCTCACCTCCCTTTAGGTCTTTATTCAAAAGTTATCTTCTCAGCCAGGTTTTCTCCAGCTGCTCTATCTAAGCTTAGAAGCCACTCTCTTAATATTTCCTCTTGGTGCTTTATTTTTCTCCTTATCATCAACTAACATATCCTATATTCACTTATTTGTGTTTTATTGTCTGTCTCTCCCACTAGAATATAAGCTCAATGTTAGCATTTTGTTCACTCATTAACTATATGACTTTGGGGGGGAAACTCAAATTCTCTGAACTAGACTTTAATCATCTATCCCCAGGAGAGTCCTACAGCAGTGCCTGGCACATAGTGGGAGCTTAATAAATGGTTGTTGAAATGATGACTGAATCTGAAAAATTATGATCACTGAAGCATGGAAAAAGAGAAGGAGAAGGGGGAAAAGGAAAAAGGAAGATGTGGGGAAAGGAAAAAAAAGAATCATGTCAGAGATGCTCAGATTATAGTGATATGGAAAAAGAGGACCAGGCAGCAAGAAAAAGGGAGGGGAAATCAGTGTATCATAACTGCAAAGCCCAGGAAAGAAGCAAAAGGAAACACAGGAAGGAAGGGCTATTCTTCACTATTCACAGTATTCACACGATTCAGCTACAGTCTTTTTTTTAAAGTATGTTTTTATTGATTTGAGAGAGAGAGAAACATTGATGAGCGAGAAACATTGACTAGCTGCCTCCTACACCCCTGCCCCCTTACTGGGGATGAAGCCTGAAACCCTGGCATGTGCCCTGACCAGGAATCAAAATGGTAACCTCTCAGTGCATGGGACGATTTTTCAACCGAGTCATACTGGCCAGGGTGCAGATGCAGTTTTAGCATAACCTGGGGCAGCACTAACCCCAGAACTGTGGGAATCATCCTCTCTTCTATGAACCACAAGTTGAGCCATTCCCTCAAGGTAGTGGTGGACTTGTGAGAGGCCTAAAGAGTATACAGTGACTGTAGGATGCCATTAACCAATAGATCTGTTACCTGCAAAC